>NC_140647.1:16710599-17974599 GCF_978046115.1 Saccoglossus kowalevskii | reverse complement strand
TTTTGTGGTGAAACAATCATTTCTATGTAGTTTGTTTCACTACTGGGTGCTCATGAATATAATCCCCACATAATAAATATATTGATGTGAATATAGGTTGTACAAGTTAGATATTTTAGGGGTTGTTTCCTGGGTGCTGGCTTGGAGGGAACTGAGTGATGAGTAAACAATGGCTACAGTGTTTAACCTGACTGGCACTGTCAATTTTAATTGTGGGTAGAAGTATGCCCCAAGTGTTGACAAGCTGTATAATCTATGTGATCTTGCAGAGAATTCATTGCCACCCAGATTTTGCTTAGGTCGCTGGATATTTCTTTTCAACACCATTGATGAAATATTATCACCTTGGTAACCAAAAAGGTTGCAAATCTATCTATTAATAGAAAAAAATATGATATCCAGCAAAGCTGGCTTGAAAGCATTTAATAAACGTCAAGCAATAACAGTGGCAAATATTGAACTTTCTGTAAACATGTTGTTTTCACCTTTTGACCCAAAGAGCAAACACAGATCGAAAAAACAGCATGGCAAGGACAAATAGACCTTCAGAGTATGAATAACATTTACAGATCAAAGGTGGAGAGAATAATGCAGATTCTATTGTATATACATTGATACTACCGGTAATTATCATACTACATATGTATGTAAATCGGTGTGATCAAAATTTGCATGAATTGTTAGATGATAGTATAATTGTATTAAAGACAAGTTCTACAAACACTATACAAATAAGTATGTATGTGATATAACTGATTAGCATTGTCTCTGATTGTATTTTAACTGTGTCCTTGAGTATTCACAGAGTACTTAGTATGTTTTTTTGTTTTCTTTAAACAGCTCAATAACCTTGCTTACAATATGTATTCTAATTTAGGCATTAGGAAAGAGTGAAAGGCCTTGATTTGATTCTACTATAGGAGTCACAAAATGTTGAAAAATTCAGTCCAACAACAACAAAAATGACAGAATGTGATAACAAAATTAATATTTTAATTTAAATGTAATGTGAAACAGATTTGATTTTGTTGATAATGACAAGAATAGAGCAAGTTTCAATTAAAAACAACCTTGTATAATTTGGTTACAAGATTCCACAAGCAAAAACTTATATATTACTTGGTTGTGTTGTGATCACATACAAAAAAATGATTCATTACTGTAGTTATTTTAAGTAAAATTCAATTTAGCTTCATCAAAAGCAAATGTCGCAGACACACTGGTTCAGAATAATGTTTGCCACGATTTTTTCATGCACAAGTTGACCTGAAACTATGTCCTTTGATCTGATAGGTCATTGTCAAATCAGTTATTAACCAATCAGCTGGGTTGTGCCAGCCAACTTATTCCTGGATATTACTGATGGCTATGCAAAACAGAAGAGATATTTATCAAGATTGATTTCAGTGGAAAAACAGCATGTTTTTTTTTTTACAAAAAACATTCAAGAAGTTTTTAACACTTCACGATGAAAATAACTCATTGTCAAAATGGTGTTTACTCATTCACACTGGTCTCAATAAAACATTGTAGTCATGAAAAGGCATCAGTGACTACGAAAAACCCAAAGTGTACTCTAATTTAGGTATCAGGAAAGATTGAGATGTCATTGGTCAAAAAAAACAACACTATGCATATTCTTATTCATATGTTTTATCAGAGATACATTACTTTGGGTTTGCAACGCGCATAGTACTGTATGGTGACATCATGCCAAGATCCCATTCAAGTCTCATCTCGTAGATAGCGAGACTGATGCTACGACCTTCTGACATGACATAGGCAGTTTGTAATAAAACAATAAAACATGTATTACCACATTCATAGTGAAAAAATGTAATACATCGAAAATGTACAGAAAATATAGTTATCGTAATCCGTCATATCGTGGGCAGCTATTTTGATCCACCTGGACATCCCAGTATCCTAGTTACCTCGGGCATGCGCATTCGCATGTTTCTGAGTTGGAACACTTATGTGAGAGCGAGATTGAAACGGGATCTTGGTATCATGTCACCGTAGTTGTAAACCCCATCAGTCATGCTGTGACAATGATTACTTACTTGATGCACAGTTATATAATGCACAGTTATACTTATTTAAAACTTCTATTGGGACTTACTTCTAGGCTTCGCACATCCACTAATCTTGGCCCATTTCGGAGTTTCTCCTATCGAGTGGTATCGTACAGTTTCTAAAAGTTTCACCTTGCCATTGTTTAGAAGATCGTAAGATTCATAGTGACCTGGTGGGAATGGCATTAAGTCGATGTCATGGTCTTTGTCACCATGCGCAAGACCAGTCAGTCCTGAAAGTGACAAATATTGAGGTATAACAGTAAGAATACTTTACAAAAAAAAATGTTTTTGAAAAACACGCATATAAAAAAAAACACATTATATTTATAAGAGTATATATATACTCAACCAGCAGTTACACATTGTATGAGCTAATGCAGTTATGTCAGCTGTACTAATTTATGCATGAGAGCTTCGTGTACTAGCTGGGCACAATCTGATTGAAATCCTATGTAGGTATAGGCTCAAATTTTTTATTTTTTTTTATTTATGAATATTTTTTTGTTTTAATTGCCCTTATTAATTTTTTCATATATTGAATCTCGGTCACTTAACTATCGCATACAAAATAAAACAAGCAGCCTATCGGCTGAGATAGCTCCGCTGTTAGCAATGCACATTTCAATTAAAGAACTGAAGACATCATTAGAAAATGAACAATATGAATAGTATCAAAGCAATCGGACTTACAGTTTTTAACAAGAAGTCGAAAATATCACTTTTTACCAAAAATTACAAAAATATTCACCAAAATTAGAGAATTGAAGATATCATCACAAAATGAACAAATCTGAGAGAGGTCCACATGTAGTACCTATATATGTAATATCAAAGCAATCGGACTTGCGGTTTTTAACAAGAAGTCAAAAATATCACTTTTTACCAAAAATGACAAAAATATTCACCAAAATTAGAGAATTGAAGATATCATCACGAAATAAACAAATCTGAGAGAGGTCCACATGTAGTACCTATATATGTAGTATCAAAGCAATTGGACTTGCGGTTTTTAACAAGAAGTCGAAAATATCACTTTTCACCAAAAAATGACAAAAATATTCACCAAAAATAGAGAATTGAAGATATCATCACGAAATAAACAAATCTGAGAGAGGTCCACATGTAGTACCTATATATGTAGTATCAAAGCAATTGGACTTGCGGTTTTTAACAAGAAGTCGAAAATATCACTTTTCACCAAAAAATGACAAAAATATTCACCAAAAATAGAGAATTAAAGATATCATTACAAAATGAACAAATCTGAGAGAGGTCCACATGTAGTACCTATATATGTAATATCAAAGCATTTGCACTTGCGGTTTTTTACAAGAAGTCGAAAATATCAGTTTTTACCAAAAATGACAAAAATATTCACCAAAATTAGAGAATTAAAGATATCATTACAAAATGAACAAATCTGAGAGAGGTCCACATGTAGTACCTATATATGTAATATCAAAGCAATTGCACTTGTGGTTTTTAACAAGAAGTCGAAAATATCAGTTTTTACCAAAAATGACAAAAATATTCACCAAAATTAGAGAATTAAAGATATCATTACAAAATGAACAAATCTGAGAGAGGTCCACATGTAGTACCTATATATGTAATATCAAAGCAATTGCACTTGTGGTTTTTAACAAGAAGTCGAAAATATCAGTTTTTACCAAAAATGACAAAAATATTCACCAAAATTAGAGAATTAAAGATATCATTACAAAATGAACAAATCTGAGAGAGGTCCACATGTAGTACCTATATATGTAATATCAAAGCAATTGCACTTGCGGTTTTTAACAAGAAGTCGAAAATATCAGTTTTTACCAAAAATGACAAAAATATTCACCAAAATTAGAGAATTGAAGATATCATCACAAAATGAACAAATCTGAGAGAGGTCCACATGTAGTACCTATATATGTAATATCAAAGCAATTGCACTTGCGGTTTTTAACAAGAAGTCGAAAATATCAGTTTTTACCAAAAATGACAAAAATATTCACCAAAATTAGAGAATTAAAGATATCAACATGAAATGAACAAACCTAAGAGAGGTCTACCCAAGGTACATATACACCAAATATCAAAGCATTTAGGCTTGTAGTTTTCAAGAAGAAGTCGAAAAAGTAAAACATTGACACGGACGACGGACGACGACGACGGACGACGACGACGGACGACGACGGACAATCACTCATATGATAAGCTCCGCTCGACAAAGTCGACAGCGGAGCTAAAAATATAAAAAATTAAAAAAATTGACACCATACTGACACCAAATTTTAATGTAATTTAAATGTAAACAGTTTATAATAATACAGTGGTATATTTATAAGTGTAAACATGTCTTTGCATTGAACATGTCAAAGTTTAGTTCAAATTTTGCAAATGAACATGTTCGAGATCATGTGACATATCCGGTGATGATTGCTTGAATATGCAATAATATTTTTTTTCAAAATTTAATATAGAATCGTTATCATGGAAAAGTATTTTGTTTTTAAACAAATATGACTTTCCAGCAGTAGTTGAATTCCTTTTGATGATATATTAGTTTTTGATGAACATCTGAGGTGACAAAAACTGACTGACCAAGCAACATCTACCTTGCTAATGATAGAACTCTACAACTCTGAGAAGTTGAACTCTGCTTTATTTGCATATGCAAATGAGGAAATATTTTTTAGACTGCAAAGTGTTTGTTGCACAGACTTTACTGACAATGGCATCATTTAAGAATCTAAAAAAGAATCCAAAACTTGAAATGTTTCACTTAGCTCTCACAACAGTGACCTTTTGCCAACATAAACAGCGGGCATAACTATATTTACCTTTAGCCTCAGAGCATACTGCAAGAAAACCGTCATCTTTCAACAACTTGAACATTGGTCGAACACCAAATAAATCTCTACCGAGGAATACCTGTCAAAAAGACAAATCAGAATTTCTATGACAACCATTAAATGACATCAACCTTTCCTAAAGATACAGTTGCTAGTCTAAACACAGTAGTGTGCCGACATAAACTATCTGGTCACGTCAACGTCAAATAATAATTAATGAAGGCATTCAACTCTTTTCTGACACAATTATAACCTGATAAGAATTCTGCACAATACTGATACAATGTCAATGAACTCAAGTTTGACTGAAACACCATATTTGCTCTATTACAAGCACACATAAAACCAAAAATTACATTAACAATTGTATGCTGAATCTTGTGTCACAGCTGTCATGAAAATACATACAAACACACATATACACTGCATGGGTCCCATGTCAAATGTAATTTTTCTAGCAGCAAGAATTTATCAGGGCTCATGTGTAAGTGATTTTCACAAAATTTTTTCATTGTGAATGACATCAATTTAGCAAATCACATACCTGTGTCATTTACATAAGCGCATACAATGAAAATTGGGCTAGCAAGGGTTTTTCTAGAAAAAAACTGCAAGAGGGAGTACTGCAATTCAGCGTAGGGGAGATAGGGTTCTTCCTACCAGGGTGTGAAGTTTTTGATAGTTCTAAATTAAAATGGAACGTTCTATGGCTTCCTAGGGGCCAACATTACTATCAGACAGGTTATAGTTGAAGACTGTGGCCACATGTGATCTCTGGTCAATCAGAATTTTATGGTTGCCAGAGGATCTGCTCCCCAGGGTAAGGGGCGCATGGCCATGGCATGAGGGCACTGCGCCCCTGTTCCCTTGTTTAAAAAAATCACTGGGCTAGTAACGTACATTTATTCACATTTGTATGCTATCATGATTCAAAGTTATACACTGACAATTGACTGCAAATGCTACTGAGCAAAGAATGTACGAATGACACAAGTGAACTCACATAAAAAATAATAAATACATTTACGAATGATGTATGATTTCAATGAGATCTTCATCATATATCGAGAACGGTTGTGTGAGATACACTGTACTTTGGATAATGTATTTACCTTTCTATTTGCAGTGTCTAAGAGAATGAATGCAAAGACACCATCCAGCAAGGACGCTGCGGCTTCTATGCCACCCATGGCATATAGATGAATGATAGCTTCCCCATCGCACTCTGTCAAGTATTCAAAATCATACTCCTTTTGCACCTGCCAATAACGAGAAAATTATTATCAGTTCTGTTATTATATTATTTATGTTATTAATTATATTAAATATAACGAAAACTGTAAGAAACTATACATGTAACAGATGATATTATTAACAAGTGAACATGTTTAGAAATCAACATACCTTTTTGTAGTTGTAAATTTCCCCATTATAACATAACCATATATGGGGGTGGGAATGGACCCTCATTGGCTGCATTCCATACAAGTCATCAACAATGGCCAATCTGTGGAACCCAAAACAACAGTTGTTGTAATGATTGACATTCTCTATACGAAACGCATCTGGGCCACGGTGGGCAATCTTGAGTGCACTCGCGCACTGTTTTGACACATCTTCGTCTGCACCAAATATAGCCCATATACCACACATCTTGTCTGAAATTTAATTTAAAAAAACCTTATTACTGGATTCTGTTGTTTAACAACAGATGAATGCTAGATTTAGATGATTAGTACTAAGTAGGTATGTGCACTTTTACAATGACATCATAGTTGCATTGTATTATGGGATATGAGTGTATGAAAAACAACAGTGAAGGTGTTCATGTTGGGTAAATCAGCCACTGTACAAAAATGTCCATGGTATCTGTATTCTCATCATTTCTAAGCCATCAGACTGAATCGGATCAGAAATGTAATATTCTGAGGAACCTGATCTGTACTTTTGGGGTGATTAAAAATGAATGTTATTTTTGCCTTGTAATGCCCATAATACTCGTAACAAAGAGTACTATCTACCTGCATTTTCCTATAAAGACCATTAATATTACAAATTTAAAATAATTCTGGTGTATACTACTGTAAAATCTGTATTAGAAACCGCGGCTTCTATTAAAATGGTACAATCCAATAGAGGGGGTGTGGCTTCTATTAGAGCATCTACACTTATGAGAAATAATGAATTTTTGATTCTCAATTATTCAAAAAGTTTGGGTGCGACTTCTATTAGAGATGCGGCTTCTAATACAGATTTTACGGTAGTATTTATAATTTGATTTAGATTATGAAAATTGACTTTCCTCAGCATTTTCCAGAAATACTTTTTTTCACTATACCATATTTGTCCTATTAGAAATGCACATGAACTAAAAATTTCTTCTATTGTATGCTGGATCATTTATATAACTTACGTCATTTACAATACCCACATGAGATATAAATAGAGCAAATATGGTACAGAGAAAAGAATGAAAAACAATGGCTCTCAACGTGTCAAACCATTCATAATTAATATTAATGTATTTATGAAATACACATATGTATCCAATTTAATTATATAAATTAATTCCAGCTAAAATAATGTATTCTACAGTATTCAAGGTTCATTAAAAACTCAAAGAAAGATTGGGGAGGGGACTACGCACACAGAAAAGTTTGAGAGAAAAAAATGACTTGGAGGGAAAATGACCAAAGATTATGTCCATTTGGTTGCAGGGTCACAGAGGACGAATATCAATTTACTATGGTTTGTCCAAAATATGAAGCACTTAGACAAAAATTCTTACCAAAATATTATTTTTCACCACCAACCAAGATGAAATTCATTGCATTGCTACAGAGTACTAACTCGTTTATTTTACTAAGTTTGGGTAAATATTTGTTTAAGAGTTTTCATTACAGAGAAACTGAAATGGAAGTATGATTTGAAGTATATGTACCTTGTAATTTTAAAGCGACCGTGTGTAATTTAAATTTTGAAATGTAACAGTACTTTAGGCCAGTGGCCATATAGTGCGGAATAAAGAAATAATAAATAAAATGACTTGGAGGAAGGGAACTAATATACACTTGAAAGGATAGCAAACAAAATTACTGCCACACCATCCTGAAATTAACAAAACAATTTGCTGTTTTTCTACTATTTTCTAAAGTTCATCTATTTAGTGTGTAGCACATACCAGTACAAATGTATGGATTTTTTAATGTATCTGTGAACTGCATGCATGCATAATATCCAATTGTTTTAAAACACTAATCATCTTGTGTTTTTCGTCAGAACAATGTCTATCTTAAACACAACAATAGATATGAATGTAAAACATTACAAAGGGTGCAATTTATGTATAACATCAGAATATATTTAATTTTGAATGGTTGTTTTGCAGTGAATACCAAATTATTTCAACACCACTTTGATCTTTCTGAAAAGATGTTTAGTATGACACTAGTTTGCACAAAAACGAATAAAAATCTGAATCTATATAACATAACATGTCTTAATTTTATTTTAACTATTTTCTAGTAGTTCGTTTAAAATGCATATGCATCCCGTTTTTAAAGGTGGCATTGTAAACTGGTGTAAACAGTTTTCACTGCAGAGAAATGGTTTAGTAATGTCTAATTTTTTGAAAATATTATATGATTTTTGTATTTCGCTATACATCAATTTAATCAAACAATGGAGATGCGAGAAAACGATTCACCATACTTCAGTTATAGCATGGACCTACTACGTGGTTGGGTGAATGAGATGCACATCGTTCCAAGGATGATTTATTGTGACCATTGTAAGCCTCCATGGCGTGATCACAGCAAATAGCAAGCACAATTCGTGTGTTTTTCATGGGTTTTAGCCTGTTTCAAAGGTCATCCATGCTTCTCATGCGTAAACCACGTGTTCAAGGTTCAAATTATTTTGTAAATATAACATGTTTCGTGATAATATATCGGTATCAATGAACACTGCACACTGGTAGCCACTGATAAATATGCAAGAATGTCTTAGAGTATGCGATGCAATAGTACGTACCATGATGACAACAAGGCCACGATAAGTAGCAGTCTATTTGTAAGTGACCGAGTGATGCTTTACAATGGGTAATTAATTACGTAACACCAACTACCGCGAGTGAAACCCGCAATACAAGGCTGTGCATTTTATCCACTACGTCCACTACGCAAGCTTACAACCGAAGTAGCCACGTGTTATAAACTGGGGTTATAAAACACTGCATTGCATTTGATGCGATCGATTCGTGGTGATATGTTAGGAATGTTATAAGATCGGGAAAATTGTCGTCATTGATAATCATACTCAACACAAAACCGCTATTAGCAAGATCGATTAGGATGTTCCAGATGGCAGAGAAATTCCTCGTAATCCCGTAATCCAAAAACATGGAACATCAGCCATTATCGCCGCGAATGCGACGGTCTTGAGTTAGTACTTACCGTTTGTATCTCACGTAAACAAAATAGAGAGATGTCGAACAAATACCACTATCTTGACACCTAGCACGGCAATAATACGCTACCAGCTGGCTTGGACCTATTGTATACCACACCTCTCCTACGATCAATGACAGAAAAACAACACACTGGTTGCATCATTTTCGAGATATCAACCAATCACAGTATGACGAATACAAGGTCATCCAAGGTCGCACAGAATGCGTCGCTCTCATTGGACAAATCGTACGTACCTCTATGGCGGGAAATGTGCGTATGTCAGCTGAAATACAAACATAAAGTACGTGTACTTCGTGGATTACCCCGCGAAAATAAAAGGAATTAACATGCTAAAATTATTGTTGGTAATTTTATTTTAGATTTTTTTTTAATTTTATTATTTTAAGAGAAATCCTGGTCAAACCAAATGAAAAATACCCACCGTGATACTATCCTCTGGATTGGATGGTAGATGGTAGCTCGCACCGTGGGGGAGAGAGAAACAATTTTGAAACGTTGAAAACAAATCTACAAGGGAAATTACAGAATAAAAATATATTGATATTTAAAATTTAAAAAAAAAAGTTACGAGAGAGGGGTGTTATATTATTTTAGAAATGGCATGAAATATACAAAAAAAAAACTCAAGGACCGATCACTCGATTTGAGATACAATAACTGTACTTGGAATATATTTGCTGGAATGTCGTATATTTATTCGAGCAAATCGACTAGAGTGTAATATTCCCCGGGGTCGCTTGTATTAGTACGGGTAGTATGCGAGACACTAACTTTTAGTGATAATCATGAGACATTCCTCAAAACTAAACATTTCTGAAACAACTTAACTAGAAGGAAAAACATCCCTTAAAACAAATTATATCTACACTAGTTCAAAATCATGGTAAAATAGACCTATATTTATCACATACACATTAGTTTAACACAGCCAAAATACGACCCTCTTGATTCCTCAAAATGTCAAAAAGTGCCCCCTTGCCTATTTTGAAGCTAAATATACAAACCATTGGGTGTCTCGTATACTCACTGGTATGTTTTTACTAGGTCCCCTCCCGACATTATCGCCATGGATTTGGTTTGGGGATTTTTTTTACTGGATTTCGCCATTCCCACCAAGATTGCCATTTTACAAGATTAAATAATCATATACTTCATTGGTGCATGGAAGATCCACTTCCACGGCAAAGTTGAAAAGTCTGACATCAGACCGCGGGCGAGAAAACGGAATACAATCTGGTACGGTGTATAAATATATAGTATGGTAAACAACATCAACAAGAATATTTCCGCACGGTATACTTTTTTTAGTGCGATACCCTATATGTATTCACTGCATTTTAATTTGTGACATTTTCCATTATTATAATGGAACTCGTTTCACTGACAAATTCACGAATTTAAAACCAAGGAATACACGTGCATTCAGTGTATATTTAAATAGTCACCTGGTACATACAAATAATTGAAGTGCAGATTTTTTGCCAAACTCGGGGAAGAATCGACCATGAACAAGATATTAAGGCTGCCATGAAGCAATGGGACTAATGTGAATTGGAACGAATCAACTTGTTTTCTATACCAACTTGAACACTTATCACGGTCAACATCTGCCACAGAGGGCGTAGTATGGAAGGCATTTAAACAGCGCCACCTATTTAGCAAAATGTTTTCTACGGCTCTTCTCAAGCATGGAACTATATATAGTTATAGTTCCATGTCTCAAGTAAGCTTTCTGTCATTTGTTTGAGGCTACTAGAATTCATTTTCAAATAATTTGTGAGTTTTTGGAAAATTTAACCACACAATGTAGACGTATTTGACAAATCGACCAGGGCCTCGGTAAATTGTCATCATCTTGTATCGTAATCCCCGAGGTTCGCCTGACAAAGCTGGATTTCAATAGATGGCTCTATGCTATCGATGTGCTTTGCTTTCATCTCCATATTTTGGCGATAACCGTTACAAATTGACAATAATGTTTTATTAAAATAAAAAAAAAAACGGAGTTTCAGCTATTTCCGCGTTAAATGTGAATCATAAAAGTATTTTTACTTCATATATAATCTGCCAATGACGTTTATCGAGTTTGCCAGTAAATATTTGTTTATTACATGTACTAGTATTTGATACATACACAGTGAATTAAATGTCATACCGGATTATTTTCATACTAATATTTGATAATACGCATGTTATATATACATGTGAAGTTCATGAAACAAATATCGCTTTTATCCTATGTGTATTTATATTATTCTTGCTTGCGTCTGATCCGGCTAACCCAATATATTCACCTGTTTCGTTCAATCCACAATATCCATTTTGTCCCGGCATTTTGTGACGGTTATTCCATATTATACCACGATCATGGATCTCAAATCTACACTCAGTTACAATTGTTCATTCCCACGGTCAATTCATCATTTTCATGTCAAAATTCAGCGTTGTGTCAAGCGTAGGTTTGTGTCTGATTCTCGACAAGAACGAAGTATTCATGCTGTACGAGGACCATGTCAGAGTCGACTCTAGCCCCGGGCACTAATTCTAGCCACAGTCCCTTTATCCCGGGGACTGTGTTCTAACCAATACAATAATAAACTTCCTTTGTCATCATACGTTATTTAGATATCAGAGGGCATCCCGGGAAGACATCACTGTATACTTTGATCAGATACACTGTTGTTAAAGATAACATCATGAATTGATGAACTACTAGCACTAACAAATTAACTAATAACGCAAAAAAATGCGATAATAAATGAATATATTAAATACATATTAAATTTTACTATTTACATTTTAAATGTCGAAATACAAATGAATAATGTTTCTATATGCTGTTAGTTTAGTTCCATGTACAGTAAACATTGACAGATAAAGTTGTAAACACAAACATGACAAATTCACATTTATATTAGTGTACCCTATTTTTTTTTTCTCTGGCTTTTGTGAACAACGGTTTTCAATTCTACATTGTGTTAGACTCCATGTTAGGTAAAAGACATATACAGTTTACATTTAAATTAATTTATATATCTTTTGGACAGTGCTGATGGTGTAATGTATATACACGATAATTGTATTATATATTTATATTAGTTGTTATAGTTTATAATGAATTAATTTATTTATTTCTCAACTTGGTAATTGCGATTCAAAAAGACAATATGATCTGTCCAATTATTTATATAGTGAAATTTAGAATTAGTATTATTTTATTAGGTTGAATAACTTTTTGTCATAAAATCTAACTAAAGTGTACTAGTAAAAAACACAGTGTAAAAAGTAAGGATGTTTTTCACAGCGCTAGAAATGTAAACGTCTACTGTCTGACTCAGTCTGACTGTTTTCTGGTGGAACGGGATACGTGATAAGTGATCCGTTCACACAAAATTACACTTTTTTCTGTAAATGCTTCTGTGACTATAAATATACACTTGGTAAACTGTTTTTTTATTTACAAGAAAAAAGAACAAAATAAAGAACCAGGTCACAGTTGGTGCGCGTATGCGTCAGCCGTGAACGTGTTCTGTTGACGCCCGGTGTTGACGCGGACCACTTTTTCTCTGAACGTAAGGAAATAAACTGTAAATTATGTTGCATTGATTTTTATAGTAACACATTCCGGGAAAACAAACAAACCATACCGTAGACAAAGATATTTTGTTTTTAAATACTAATTTTAGTCAGTTATCATAAAATGTCAATCACTCCATGGAACTACTTTGTTCTTCCGCCCGTAGTCGATGTGTGATGCGTCGGATGAGCTTTTCAACGGCGTTTTCTATCTGTCTGCGCTGGCTGACCTTTGGACCTGCTGAAAAGAGCTGCTTTCGTGGAGTTTGAATTACATTGTAGATCATACTTCACGGAAATGGTGAGTCTATACTCTTAACTTGACGGCCTTAGAGATGTTGGTAGCCATATTCTGTGCCGAATTGTGTCTTTAGGAACTAGATTTTTACAAGTTTTTTACAACGGCAGCGCGCGTCCGTGTCGTGACCCAACGTTAGCAACGGTCACGGCAACCTCTCGCGTTCTGCCTCCCATCACTTCCCCTTCGCCAGTGCAAACAAAACCGGCGATTGTGTTTGTGGCAATAGCACATTGTTATTTTTTACGTAAAACTTAGTTTTTCTGGATTTTCTAACATATTTTGAAAACGAGGCCGAGCAACGGAAGTTGGATAAATCATGTACCACTTTCCAGTTTTGACATTTTCAAATTATTTCGCTGTGTGTTTATTTCTATTCTTATTGCGATTTCACCAAACACGATCTTTTCGATAGAGCTTAGGTCCATGCACAACTTACGTCATGTTAGTTAATTGTTACTTCTGTGTTTTGGTGGCCATGGTGACCGAATATGGGTCATTTAAAAATTATAATGTATATGACAGTCAGCTGACTGGCACCTTTATACACAAATTTCTGCAATATCTGTTGTTGGTTCAACTGACATTTTCTGAAATATTCGTCTGCGTGTACATTTTGTGTAAAGAACATGTACCAACAGATTAATGGAGATACATAGTCCAAAACTCAATACCAAACTTATTTAGCAAGCTTGTAACTATGATTACTGCAGTACATATGTAATTATTTTCTTTATCTCCATATGTAATAAAAATCCTGATATTCTGATTGATCCATGGAAGCAGATTGAACTTTTGACCCCATGGCTGTCTACCACAAAATGAGCCACTATCTCAATGAATTGGTGGTTTTATACAATAGTTCTTGAATTATTTATTAGGAATACCAGTATATTAATTAGAAAATTTCTGGTAGTTTCAGACATCAGCTAACATTCTTGGGTGATATAAAGCCAATATATTTGTTATACTAGTCAGTCTTTATAGAATGGTCAGCTCCAAGGGCTGACATGTGTCTGTGTTTCTCATAGATGAGTGTTGACTGTGCTGATTACTCCATCATGGTTAACGATGTCACCAGCAATACCATCTCTGCACTCTCTTCAGCATCTTCCTCTGCATCTACCAGTATTATGGGCAACATGGGTAACTCTACTGGTTATGAATCCAGATTTATTACCGGTAACAAGGATGCTTTCAACACCACCTACCTCACTGGTGTGTTTCTTTTTTTCTTTTTGCTTATCTATACTAGTCTAAGATGGCAGGAGAATTAGTTAAATTTAGTCTGGTAACAATTTCACTTCATTTTTGCATAGTTCAGCAAATGAGTACATTATAGGTCATCTTCTACATTCCAAAGTAGGTGCATGAACAATGACAAAATTATGTTAATAGTGAACCCCAGTATGTCTGAACAAATGGAAATTAACAAATCAAATGAGAATTAAGACATGATCACATTCACTCACTTTTGGTGCTGAAATTCTGAATTTTGAAAAGTAACACCTCCTGCAAGTCTTGCAAGTTTATTATATTAAATATGTCGCATGATAGTCCGAAAAAACCTTTAAGTTTTGTCTCGTCTCATCTCATCTCTAAGTAAAACTTAAATCTGTAGGAGATTGTTTACACAAACCATAGACCTGATTCTTCATGCTTTGTGTCCATAAAGATACACATGCACATGCACTCTGATCATCAAATATTTCCCATAGTTGTCACAATACCTAGTGAAGCTGTATGACTGACACATCAGTAAATCAGTTGACATGTACGTGTGACAATGATTCTGTATTATGTTATCACTATATGTATTCTATTGTAACTGCAGGTCCACTCATGGATGGTTGGATGCCCAGTTCTGCTGCATATGGAAACAAAATCATTATTGGAATCGATGATCTGACACAGAGCATGTCCAAAAAGAAAATACCTCAGTTTGTCAGTGATGAGATCTGTGAATATTCTGACACCGATATCCAGTCACCAATTATTGCAGGTTTTAAGCGTTTCCAGTGTTCTTGCTGTGGCAAAAAGTTCAGGAGATTCAGTCACATGTAGGTCTTAGTACCCATAGTATAGTACCCATACTGAACACGTGTTGGACAACACGGTTGTGCTTTAATGTGTTTATTATAAACACATTGTACATTGTATACAGCAGCATTTCAAAACTGAGTTACATACACTACAAGGAAAAGTCTGATACAAAAATTACACCATTCCTATAAATCATGCTCTCTAGTGGTCGCACACTCTTCTGTGTTGTCAAAATGACGGGTATGGGTAAGGGGAATGTCAGGTTGTGTAGTTGTTTGTAATCTAAAATATAGTAAAATCTTCTCAAAACATAATCTTCATCAATAGACCAAAACAATATCGTCACTTTGACCAGTTTTCATATAACTCATTTTACATCATAGAAATTCTTCATCACTAGAGGGCGCAATTTATAGAAAAAGTGTGCTGAGGACTTAATGTGTGACAGAATCTGTATATCACAAAGAACATGATTATCTTCAATTTTTTGTTTGCTACGGATTTGCCTGTCTCTGTATGCTCAAGTGTATTTGAGTGAAGTGTAGTTTGTATAGTAAATACAAATTATTTATTTACTTCCAGGAAAACGCACGAAGAAACAGTTCATAAGACAAATATACCTGTATGTCAACAACACACTGGAATTAGTGATGGGATTCAAAACCAGTGGTCACACAATATGACACCATTGTCAGGTGGCAAGTCTATTGGTGCAAACATTTCTAGTTCGTCACCAGACGTGTCTGATAAGAAACCTATCCGTGAAGCAAGATTGAGCTGTACAACTGGGTCTAACATGTCTGAATTATCCACAGTGGAGATGCATTATCTACCAACAATTGTCAACTCTCAAGATCTTAATTGTGGGTTATCACCTGTCAACAGTACTTCTTCTGCAATGGATGTTCCTTACATTCAAGAAGAAGTCACCATTGCAATGGATGTACTTGCTCAAGAGAATATCACCATGGCGACATACAGTGAAAATCACATTCCAATACCTAAATCAACTACTGGACACAAGTCTCCAACAGGTTTGACTATATCGCCTGGAAAATCAAATGGTATAGAGGCACAAGAAATTCTTTTGGAATTTATCACATCTTTATACACAAAGAATAAACAATATGATTCTGCCACTGCTTTGTGTGATAGCAATCCTCTCAATGATGTTTCATTTGGTATCCCAGCAACAGCAGTTCCAAATGGAGTTAAACCAACTGTTATTAATTTTACTGATGGATACAAGATGCCAACAAATTTAGTGAATAGTCCAGCTAGCTCTTGGGAAATAGAAAATACAGGTGTAAGCCAGATTGACACCGAACCATTCAGCAACCAGATAGAGTCAGACAGAAATCAAGTATCACCAATACGCTCAGAGGAGGTTCCTGTCGTATTGAGTCCAGCATCCACCTACAGCCAAACATTTTCAGGATCTCTTTCAACAGGAATCTTACAGCCACCAAATTTCAACTCATCACCAGAAATCCCAGCATTCTATGAAGTACAAAAGACGCATGATGATTTACAATCAGTCCAGCAGTCCAGTATGGATAGCTCAGTTAAAAAAAAGAAGTAAGTTTATTGAACAATTGTATGTTTCAATGGTTTTACAGTGGGCACAAACTAGATTTATAGGAGGAATTAGCAAATTAATTTTTGTATAAGTACGTATTATGGCTAAGTTTGCAGTTCCTTCAACCACCTTGGGGGGGGGGGGGGGTAGTTGATGGGTTATTGCAAAATTGATAAGGGGTTTCCCAAGGAAGTTACCCGTACAAATCTTGGGTATTCTCCGTCTCACTCGACTGGTTCTTGTTTTTGCTGATATCTCAATTACCTCTATACACAATTAAACTCTAGTTCTCAATTCATTGTGCATATTAATTATGTAATCTGCATAATTATTATCGATAATCAATTTAGGTTTTGTAACATTCTGCTCAAATGAATCAAAACTTAGTACATTCATGAATCAATGGTTTCTTAAACTTATATGTGCAGATGACATGCTAAAACCTTGTCTGATAATAGTTTTGATTTAATTTGTGCATATTAATTAGCTAATTTGCTTACTTATCCATTATTTTCAGTGAAAATTATTTTGTACTACAAATGCTTTTTAATACATGTATAATAATCATTCCAAATTCAGAAAATATTTCCAACCATTCATTGTTGAATAGTGAAAATTACGAACTGCAATTGAAAGTAAACAGTTGTGTAATTCGTAAAGTTAGATAAAGAAGTTGTTGACTTCATACTTTGATTAGTTTTTAGTCCCCGTTCGGACGTAGTCCGAAAACGGGGACTTATGTTTTGCCCTGTGTGCGTTCGTGCGTCTGTGATCACCTGTATCTCAAACATGCATGGACCGATTAAGTTCAAACTTCACTCATACATCACACATTATATGGGACATATGCACATGCATTTTTTTCATGATCTGATTAACGATAGCCGAATAGCGGCCACTTTAAGGCCGAAAATGCATCAAAATCGCACATTTTCACCATTCCGGACCCAGATCTCAATTATGCATGGACGGATTTTGTTCAAATTTGGTACATACATTAAACATAATGGGACCTTGATGCACGTTTTTTTTTTTTTTTGGATCGGGTTTGAAATGGCTGACTGGCGGCCATTTTGTTTTAAAGAATTCAGTTCTGGATCCGTATCTGAGACATGCTTGGATTGATCGAGTTCAAACTTCACACACACAAGGTACATCATGTCACAAATATGTATGTGCATTTGTTTCATGATCTCATTAACGATAGCCAAATGGCGGTTGCTTTAAGGCCAAAAATGCATTGAAATCGCACATTTTCACCATTCCGAACCCGGATCTCAGTTATGCATGGACGGATTTTGTTCAAATTTGGTACATACATTTAACATAATAGGACCTTGATGCACGTCATTTTTTTTCGGGTCAAGTTCGAAATGGCCAACTGGCGGCCATTTTTATTAAAGAATTCAGTTCTGGATCCGTATCCAAGACATGTCTGGATTGATCAAGTTCAAACTTCACACACAAAGAGATATGTGCATTTGTTTCATGATCCGCTTAAGAATAGCTGAATGATGGCCATTTTAAGGCTGAAAATGCAATTCCGGAACCAGATCTCAGTCATGCATGGATGGATTTTGTTCAGATTTAGTACAATGTGTTGTACATATGCAGGTGCATTTCGGTCATGATCTGCTTTGAATATATATGTTACTCAAATATGAACTGAACAGGGACGTGTCATTGACAATGACTTGTTATGTGATCATTTAGTGACTGTGTCTAAGGACTGCCATAGCAAATGTCTCTTTACCTGGCTTGGTGGTAGAAAGCATGGACAAGGGTTCAAAAAGCAATGAAACTTCATGTGTGGGTTGGAGTATAAGTATGATGCCAAATGGAAGAAACTCAAACAAATTTACTGCTGATGCTATTCCTCTCTTAGCTGTTTCCACACCCACAGGGGGTGGCTTTCGAACGGGACACGGATTAGGGGGTGTATTTCATAACAACGACGGCAGACATTTCAGGTTATTGGGCAGATTATTTTAATGTCAAGGTAAACCTATATAATTTTGTGAACGTACCTTTAATACTGTGCTGTCAACTTAGCACTTACTTTCAGACACCATGACAGGTTCATATGGTTGTTTGTTGCCTTGCATTTGATTGAACTTGAATTGCTCATATTTGTTTCCACAGAAAACTACATTGTAAACATTGTAGTAAAAGATTTCGCTCTGCACGAGCTTGTCGTGCCCATGAACACACACACAGAAGAAAGACAAATGTAACTGATGAAAAAGTAATCAACTATCTTTCCACTGGGTCTATAAAAAAGAAAGGTAAATACCACAATTATTAGAATAAATAGAATTTTGTTTAAAACCTGAAATGTTGAAATGTGTGCATACAGCAATGAGACATCTTTCCTTGATTCAAATAGTGTTAAAAAGAAATACCAGTAGTAAATATAGCAGACACCTTATACAATAAGTGAAAGTAAAAGTGCTGGTTGTGAAAATTTAGTTTGTAATATATTTTCCAGGCATTGTTGTCTCTCTTGGTTTATTTTTATGTACAAATTGCAAGTACAAGCTGTACAACATACACTGTATTTCATGTTCAGGACAACTTGACCGGGCGGGCCATATGAGCTAGCATAAACTTTGGTTTTTTTGTGACTGACTGTTTGGAATTCACTGTGGGGTCCCAAACTAGTTTGAACAACTACTATGTAGCCAGCGATTATTTCAAGGTCAACGTTTTGTACTACTAGTACATTCCATAGAACTAATGCAAATACAAATTCAAGTGAAAAAAAAAATGTTTTTTCTTTGATATCAATTTAGTCCAGACATTAGGAGTAAACAACAAACCAGTTAGGTCATCTCGCAGAAGAGGTAAGATCCGCAAACGATGCCCTCCAAGTTGTCGTTGTACGGAAAGTGATATTATAATAATCAGCTCTGATTCTGATAGCAGCCAAGATAAGGAACTAGAAGTTACAAGGTGATTTGTGCATTTGAAATTGTGACAAATTATGATTTAAAAAAAACAAAACTTTTTTTTGTTCTTCTAATCAAAGAAAGCCTTTGCTATAAAATAATATAATTGTTTTGTGTTTTTTTTTAAATCAGTGATGCAGTGCAGCTGACAACAGTATGTGGGGCCTCTTCTAACACAGCGTTTGTACCAGATTTGTGTAAGTATATTAAATATTAATTTATGATCTTACCAGTATGTCTGTCTGTGTCAAGTTCTACTCAGCTGTTCTATTTCTCTTGTATTCCTTGACTGATATTGTTGAAGTACAAAGGTAGCAAGACAGAATGGTATACAAACACACTTTTTTTATGGGGGGGGGGGGGGGGTTTCATGAAATATGACAGCTGGTAATTTTTTGTAACAAATGTAAATAAAGCATTTTATCAAAGGTAATCAATCAAAATCAAGAATGCTTTGAATATTTCTCAATTTAGGTTACTGATGCACATCACTTTCTTTCTGTGTTTTTAATCAAAATGGCTTATTTTTTTTGCAGTAACGGAAGATGAGAAAGTTTCAGAGAGTATTTACAGCAGTGCTTTGGTATGGCACACTGATTATGATGAGAAAATGGATGATGAACAATGTAAGTATCCAAAATTAATCTCGCACAGCTCACAGTCCTTGTTGATTCGTTTTCACCATGTACGGTAGGTCCATAAAATGGGACAATGAATCTATGAATCATTTTGATGGCATTTGGAAGTTACTGATACCAGTAAATTCAAATATCGCTACACAAATCATTGTAAACTTGATGACATTATGACAATTTATATTCACATCTGTTCCATTAGCAATTAAAAAGTTGTTATACTAGTATTCTGTGATTATTTATTATTTTTACTTTTACATTTATTTGACAATTATAGATCAAAACTATGATGATGCTGTGAACACCCTTTTTTTTCGCAGTTAAGAGTATCAGATCTATTAAATAGGTTGAAAATGTTATCGTAATATTCTGTACCAAACACACTATTTAATTATAGATTTTAACATATGCCATAGCTTTTACTAAAAAAAATCATTGTTTTTGACAATGATAATTTCATTGAAAATGAATAGTATTTCCAGAGAGAATTATCCATCTTATAACAGCATACTATTTTTTTCACTATATGTTTCGGTATTTTCAGGTTATGGCAAGATCTTTTCCCCCCAAGTAAACCAATGTTAAATGGCTCAAACATCACTGTTTTATGTGTTTTTTACCAGCTTCTTTTTCATGTGAAAAGTAGTTCTGTGACTATACATTATTTTCATTTAATTTCAGTGTGTGAATATTTGTCTGATGTGTTTGATTGTCAGTTTCCCCACAAAGAAATAAATGAAATGTATGATGATGATATGGTGAGTGTTTGCATGTTTACGTGTAAAGGCCACTTCACACGGTCAGATTATTTGGATAAAAAAAGTCCTATCATATATCTGAGAACAATCTGATGGAAAAGTGAAAATAACCCAACTTTTGATAATTAAACAAATGTCACATGGGGGGAATTACAAATACATGAACAAGGAATAAACGTAAATGTACAACCAAAGTACATAAACAGTAGAGAAAAAAGTTTCTTGAAAAGAGTGGGCATGTACATCCTGCTTCGACAACCATATATATTGATGGATGACTGATATTGCTTTTTGTTTACCCTTTCATCAAATAATCACTTCTATCATGAGGTCTCACTAATTATCTAATTATAACAAAAATACCTTTTTTTCCTAGCAACCATTAAATTGCGATTCCTTATTTGAAAGATACGTAAAAGGTGAGTGTATTACACATCATTATTATAATAGAAATTAAAATTCTGTAAAAATTGAACCGTATTTGAATTCATCGTAAAATGTACATGTATCTGTCACCGTAGAATGTGTCCCTTACATTGAGATCAACTACTTCACCAGCATTGAACACATGTTCCAGGTTATTGAGGTCACATTCAAAAACTTCCCTTTGATTACATTTGACCACAGTCCCCTCATTGAACACAACATTTTTCATTGGCTTTATCTCTCATTAAATTATTACTAAAAAAAATGTATAATACTAACATGATCTTGAGATAAGCACCTGCTAGTAAATATAATTACCGAACTGCATACTCACAGTACTTGCCTAATAACCTCATAATCATGTTAAAGAAAGGCTATGAGGATGTTAATGATACGGTACATGTAGTTAATATTGGCCTGTTTGGGGTTGAGGTTTTAGTATACAGTGTACATGTATATAACACACTGAATCTTTGTAAAAATAATAAAATGTGCACTTGCATTTTGTTTCATAGATGAATGGCTTGACTGGGAAGTACAGTTGTTTGAAGAAGCCATGGTGAAATATGGTAAAGAATTCAACAAAGTTTCAAACTGGGTTAGTGTTTTTGCTCATTCAGTATACTGGCCAAGAAATACCATTTTCTTGAACAGTCGTATTTGTTCGATTCAATTATTAGCCATCAGGAATTTTACAATGTATTAAAATGATACATAATACACTATTACTACTGTATATTTTAAGATACCTACAAAGATGTATATTTCAGATGCCAGAAATTAGGTTCCATTTACTTAATGAGCTGACTTATTGCAGAGATAGCATCAAATAATTCTAAGAATTGTTTGTAATTTCAGATTAAATCAAGATCAGTCAAGGAATGTGTTAGTTTCTACTATAAATGGAAAGGGAAGTTGTCAGAATATCACAAATCTCATGAGGTCAGAAATAGAAATTCTGAATATGTAAGTAATTTAGTTTCTAAGTCCTACCAAACCGAACCATTTTGCCACTCCCACCAAACCAACCCAACCTCAGTGTGACGATCCTACAAAACCCAACCGCCACAGTTTGCCCCTCCCACCAAACCAACCCAACCTCAGTGTGACGATCCTACAAAACCCAACCGCCACAGTTTGCCACTCCCACCAAACCAACCCAACCTCAGTGTGACGATCCTACAAAACCCAACCGCCAGTTTGCCACTCCCACCAAACCAACCCAACCTCAGTGTGACGATCCTACAAAACCCAACCGCCACAGTTTGCCACTCCCACCAAACCAACCCAACCTCAGTGTGACGATCCTACAAAACCCAACCGCCAGTTTGCCACTCCCACCAAACCAACCCAACCTCAGTGTGACGATCCTACAAAACCCACCCGCCTCAGTGTGCCACTCCCACCAAACGCCTCAGTGTATAAGCTATCAACAAACCCATTCACCTCAGTATGTTACTTCCAACAAACACACCCAACTCATTGTGAAACTTTCACTTAACACACCCACCTCAATGTGAAACCCAAACCACCCACCTTAGTGTTTCTTCCACGATACCCATCCACCTCACACCCACTCACCTCAGTGTGTCACGCACACTAAACGCACGTCAGTGTGACACAATCCTACAAAACCCATCCACCTCAGTGACACTCTCACTAAACACACCAACCTCAGTGTGACTCTCCCACCAAACCCACCCACCTCATCTATCCTGGAATCAAAATTTCAGTGGCTCACTAAGTCCAGCTAAAAAAATATGATACGTTTCTATAGGTTACAAAATATATGAAGTTGGGATTCTCAGCAGGGTTGTAATAATTATGCTATGTTCTATCTAGCTTTCAGTCAAACAAAGGAAGAAAGAGAAGAGAGATCAGAAGCGAGAAAAGGAAAGGAAGAAAAAGTTTCCAGGGATAATAATTGAACGAAAGGAAGAGACCCCAAGAATGAAACTATCTAAAGCTGAACTAGACGAGGCAATGCGAAAAGCCAAGATATATCAGCAACTCTATGTTTACGGATCATACGATGACGCTATGGAAGAAAATGTTGATAATGTCCACCGTGAAAAGAATGCAAAGAAACGTGCATTTGAAGAAACTGAAGAAAAGGACCTGAAAAAAGTGAAATTACTTGATAATGAAGTCTTGTAAACTGGTTAAAAAGCGCAAGCATGCAAGCTACTTCATAAATTGGAATTGAAGTGTCTGATTGGCCAATTGGTCTGACAACTTAATTGAAGATACTTTCAATATTCCGTTATGAGATTTCTAAGCTGGCTGATTATAAAAAAAAGTCTGATGTACCACAGTATTGCTGATTAAAATGACAAATCAGGAGTACTTGATTTTAGTTGAACTTCAAAAATAATCGATGCTTCTATGGTGCTAGACACCAAGTTTCTAAATAGTGTATAAATATTTAGTTTGTTTTGTATATTTATATGGATACCACTGCAATTACCTATTCTTTGAGGGTTTTTTTTCAGTTTTTTTTGTGCAATGTTATTTCAAATGTACATATGTATATGTAAATAAATTAAGAAATAAAAGTACTGTTTTAATTGCATTGCAATTGAATTTCCATTTCCACTGGCTCTGTGATTGTATTGTGTTTAGACATTATTTCCAAAACAAGTATTTTGAGTTATGTCTATCCACCCATCATAACTCTAACAAGTCTGGACTGACTTTGTTGGTATGAAGTTATAATAGTCAACGTATTTATATTGATTTTTGGCTCCTGATGCGAAGCACAGTGGGAGCATTGTAGTTACATTTTCTGTGGATGTGTGTGGTTCCTCCTATTTTTTCAGTTACATCTTAAAAATACTTTGACCAATGTTGATGAAACTTAGTATAAAGAAGTTTTACATTCATCTGAACATTCAATCAAGGTTTGGTGTAATTACAATTTTTTTCCAGGACTGTTCACCTCAATTATCTGATTTTATCTGGCGGCCATTTTTGTCCCAAACAACATCAACAATTCACTGATTTCATTCAAAATGGTAGACTGGCAGCCATATTCCTAATTTCCCGTGTCATTAACTATTTCTTGGATGTACAGTAGTACTTGTAGTAGTTCAAAAAGTTGCCCACTTGACCTGAAACTTTACAGACACAATCTATATGCAATTCTCTAAAACGTCAAAAGTTTTCGATATGTTACGTCATTTGGCCGCCATCTTGGATTTAGTAAAACCCGAAAGTGCTAGATTGCACCACTTTCTGAGGGTCTTGGATCTCCAAATATTCTTACAAATATTCATGAAAAAAAAATTGAGCGAACATGTGACTTTTGCCACCATATTTTGTTTCTTTATTTGGTCAAAATATCACTAAAATAGATATGTCATAACAGTACTGTCCGAATGACATGTAGAGAATAACGGTGTCATGACTGCCTACAAAAATTGTCCTGATTGGTCGAGAAGTTGACCATATATGGTCATAGAACTCATTAAATATGCATGTCTCTAATATCTCAAGCACTATTGTATGTACAAACATGGAACTAACGCTATATTGAAGGCAATGGACAAGAGAATTGGCCAACATATTTGTTGACCATATATGGTCATAGAACTAATTAAATATGCATGTCTCTAATATCTCAAACACTATATTGCATATACAAGCATGGAACCAATGCTATATTGAAGCCATTGGACAAAAGAAATTGCTAACATGTTCAATGACCATATATGGTCAATGAACTCATTAAATATGCACGTCTCCAATATCTCAAGCATTATTGCATATACAAACATAGAACTAACACTATATTGAAGGCATTGGACAAGAGAAATAACTAACATATTCGATTACCAAATAAGGTCATAGAACTCATAAAATATGTATATCTATAATATTTAGAGCAGCATTGAAGTTAGAGACGTGGAAATAAGGCTATATTGAAGGCATTGGATAAGACCATCGTGTAACAGATTGCACAAATGAAATCTTTCAAACTTTTTTTTTCAAATTCAATGGTATTATAGCCCTTTACTTGAATTTTTAAGCCAGATAGACTGGTCCCAATATAATGAACTGGTCCTGGTTCACCATATACCAATTTACCACCATAACAGCACCTTTCCCCACCGGTTAGGAATACTGTGACCTGTTTGCCATATAGTGTTATCAGTTCACCATGTTGTGACTAGATCAACATATATTGTGATAAATTTGCCTACAGTATATAGTAAACTGATCACAGTACATGTCTCCATTACCCTAGATATTACAGAAGTGTAATGTCATAACTACCGGTATGTTGCATAATTGCAATTCTGTGCAAACACAGGCATTGCATCGAAAGCCAGTAATCGCTGCTTGCAGCTATATTTTTGTTTGGTGATTTGATTCAAAATGTTCTACTGGCAGCCATTTTGTTTTTTAAATGTCCTGTTTGTTAACTTTCATTGATTGTGTGTAAATATTACCTTCAGTCGTTTGGCAGTTTTGATGAATTTTAAGTTTTTGGTAAATTCTGCATAATATGAAGGGGTTTCTTGAGAGTGTATTCGAAGTTTTCTTAAATTACTGAGATTTTCTATTGTTTTACATACAGATAGCAATACATCATGGGAGATAAATTCATGATTTGCGTCTACTGAGCAAGTTACTGAACATGATGCAATGTATCATGGATGAATTGTCTCATTAAATATAATAGAAAAAACATGTTGTTGGAGACTACAGTTAATTCAATGGCATTTTCTGTTGATCTAATAAATTTACACTGTCTCTTTCATCTTGAATTCTCAATGTATATCGTTCCTGCTTTTACATATTTGTTGTACATACAAGTTGTCTGTATTGTGCCCTGGTTGATTTTACTGATGTGATGGTGACCATTAATATAGACAAATCTGAGCTGCTGAGTGCTGACCAAATCTTGCGAGTTGATTTCCATCAAATGGCGCCATGTAAAACACCCAGTGGTCGTACAGATCAAGAATCGGCTGGAAATGGTTCACATCGAATTTTCATTTTGTTAGAAGGTAATTTGATCGATCAGAAAATCTTGCACGTGTGATTTAATGAGTTTAACGCCCCAAAATGATGAAAATACGAAGACATACCGAACGTTTAAGTTATTTGCAATAAACGTCTTGCATTTTGGTAAATGACACAAATTATTCCAATGGCTTCTGATGTAAAAGACAATACAGATGAATCCAAAAATATATCAGCAAAACCATTGTTTTTAGTTCCGCTGCAGAGCGGAGCGATTCACATACCAACACCACACCAAGTGAAAAAATATGCATTTTCAAACAAATTGCGATTAGCGCTTGTAGAATAAATTTCACTTGCAGAGAGGGGACCACCTGTCGAACGCATTTGCACGGGGTCTTAAAAAGCAATGTACTGCAGAGTAAGCACAGAGCGTACAGTGTACTATTCGTCACGTTGTTTTACTAACATCAGTGTTCGACAGAAAAGCATTTAAGAATCTGAGATTAAAACGGGAGGGTCGTCACCTGCGAACGCGCGGGGATTGAGTCCCATGCGACGATAACAACACACGCTAAAAACGCAAAGGCTCATGAGTAGACGCTTGTTTGTAAACAATGACACGCTATGGCTATCTGACGCATGCGCAGGTGATGACTACCCCGCTTTAAGATTTACAAATTAATCAATCAAAACAGTGACAGTCACGGTATCAATGACGTATACATGACATGATATAAATGTGGGTAGCACTACCGTTTTGCCAATTCATTTAATGCATGTACAACCGTCGAGGACATAAAAATAGTCTATTGCTTTTCAAGATAAGTTCAAAATATTTCGTCGGGTTTTATTAAGGATGTGTTGAAGAACCATGCCATATAGTGGTCTCTTGTCAATAAACAGAAAACTGCAGTTTGTGAAATCATACACTGATAAATCAATGCACATAAAAACGCTTTTTATTAAACTAAATATTAGCGCTTAATTCATATGAGTCAGAAACCTTCAATTTCAAACAAAACTTGGCAAACACTTAATATTTCCATATCAACCATGCAAAACCGCCTACGTGTGTGTGTGTCGAAATAATTTAATATGACACTTGAGACAGTTTATAATGTACAGAATGGACGCTTATTTATTTGCAGACCTGACAGAATAGCTACTCGCAATTTGCAAAGGAAATTACGGTTGTCACGTGATTGTCATTAATTGACAGTAAAACGTCTCCATATGTCATTGTCAAAACCTCCACAGCATTTAGTCGACAAAGAGCCATTGCTTGTCGAGCTACTAGTATTTTGAATAGATACTCAGTTGCAACGATTACCAAATATTGTCTATCTACCGTACATCTTTCAGTCACTCTACTACGAGAGTGACTGTGGTACATCTTTCAGTCAACGTACATACTAAACAGCAAACGGTTCAGATATCAGGATGGACGTTTGTGAAGATTCGATGTCATACTGGAATGCTTCGATGAAAATGGATGTATCGCAAACTGAATTCGTTGTCGCAGTCACAAACTTAGTAATCGTGTTTTTTGGTCTAGTATTGAACTCGTCGTTTATTTTTGTAGTGGCCAGAGTCAAATCGATGCGGACTCCGACCACCTATTTCCTCCTGAATCTGAGTATGGCTGACACGATGTTTTTGCTGTCCATGTGTTTCATGTACATCCATACCTATCTACTGCAAAGTGATATGTCGGCGGCATATTGGTATTTGTCACCTGTCAAATGTACTTTTCAGATAGTCTCAGTTTTCCTGCCGTTGTTTGCGTCTACTTTGACCATAATAGTGTTATGTATTGAGAGATATGTCGGCATATGTTACCCCTTCAAGGCTAAAGAATGGCACACGAAACGCCGTGCTAAAAAACTGTGCCTAACCGTTTGGATAATCGCTCTGCTCGCTATATCCCCGATGATGGTCAGTTGTCATATTGCGTCCGACAGGCTGATGTTCACAGGAGAGCTGTTTCTATCGTTAGCATTTTCTCTAGCATTCTTAGTATCATCAGTCTTGTACAGTCTAATAGTCCGAGAGCTGAGCCAAAACTGTTATCATAAAGCTGAAAATAGACAAGTTATTCACGTACTGGTGGCTACAACAGTGGTTTATTTGGTATGCACGTTTCCATTCCAGTTAGCAAGTACTGCGTACCTCGGATCTATTCTAGAGCTATGGTGTTACAAGTATCCACTATATTATCATATCCATCTGGTCGCTTCAGTCGCACTTATTGTGAACTCATCAGTCAACCCTCTCCTCTATAAATCACTGAGTTCAACATACAGGAGAGCGGTAACCGAAGCTTTTGGCTGTAGAAGAAAGACTGGAAGGAAATGTCAAAGAAACTCGTTGGAGATGCACACCAGTCGTCGCTTCATCGATGCGAGCAGTACAAACTGAAATCATAAATCACAATCCTCGTGTTTATTATGTTGCATGTCATGTTGATATTCACTGTAGTGTGAACTCTGGAAGCTATTACTTTAACTTTTTTGTACTTCTCCATTACTATATCCGATTGCTTCTGTCAACCGTGACCCCAGCTTGTCCCCAGATTCTTCGCGTCAACGTTACAATATTAATATGCATCTTTATTTAACGAGGCCACAAACCCATCTTGGTGTTATTGATTATCCAGCAATCAAGTCAGGGCATGTTAAAAGGCCCACGAAGAATCTCGATAATTCTGCTGAGTGAGAGGTTTGTCTAAGGCATAAATACGACACTATCGGTAACCAACCGATTACGTCACACGGGACTTGTTATAATTCACATGAATAACTCTTGCTTTTCGCAATGTAGGATGCGGGTGTTCATAGTTACAGCGTGTTTTCCCACAACAATACATAACAAAAAAGCTTTTAACGCCTCCGTGCTATGTAGCAATGTGTTGGGCATAATCGTCCGGTACGACATAATACGACCATTCATTACAATGTACATGTACATGAATTTCTGGAGAAAAATACAAATAAAAGATTCCTATTATTTAAAAAAATGCTATGATGTGTTGAATTTGAATTCCAAGGAAATAATCTGGAAGTAGTTATCACAATTTAGCAATAAAAACGGAGGATAAATGTATCACTTAACTGTTTTGTTTTTGTACAGTTAATTATTGAGCGCGATACAACGCTACGGGGGGGGGGGGGGTTATTAGCATCCTATCATGTCCTTCAATTTTCACCATGGACACCCCGGATGAACATACTTGGGCTTGATCGTTTTGGCCCTGGAGACAATCTTTGTTCTGTATATTTTGTATATCACATGTCATCTTCAGAATAAAGTATTAAGTTAATATCCCTGTATCTCCGTTCATCATTATTACAGGTACGCCAAAGCATGGCAATCTCTAGACTGGCGCAGTCGGGGCGATTAATTTGTTTTTGTAGTTTAAATAAAACAAAAAACAAAAAATGGAGGTGTTAGCGCGAATTTCGCAGTTACAAGGCATTTTGCGCTAACACCTCCATTTCGCAATGTATTTAATTTTATTTAAACTACAAAGACAAATTAGTAGCCCCGACTGCGCCAGTCTAGGCAATCCCCAGAGAGTTGAACTCTCCTTACTCAGTAGGCGGCCTTGGAAAATTGTGAAGAAAAGCAATTGAGGTCCATTATTCATTATTCAGAGTTAATTCTGCTCTTTTCATTGGAATTTAGAACACAGAATCGCACACAAAAAATTAGCAAAGCTTCCTGTTCCCAAAAATGTACTAGCTGCAACAATCCCGAACTATTAAACACAATACTGAGAGAAAAGAACGAGAAATACTTAATCAGTTCACAAATTAGAATGATACGTGTAATGTATGCGATGCCCATGGCCATCCATCACATGGTTGAAGGGCGGAGTATTTAGTTTTTCGCTTATTTTGGAATGGAATGTGCAACCGAATTCATAAGACTGATTTTGATTAGAATAATACGCGTGCATTTATAACACGTGTGATATATACAGATGCAATTAGTATGTTTATAAAAATCAATATGTAGGGCATGATTTAGCGTTAAATCTTTAACAGGAAAATATAGCAGTATTGACGCTGCCGCGATAAGATGAATTTGGGCGCCTTGTCATTAATCATTTTTTTTTACTCTCTTCTTCCCTTGTGTTACTTATTGACGATGTACATATTAAGTAGTTTTAGGACTGACTAATACTAATGCAGTTGTTTCAATACAATGAACAAGCTTCTCCAAGATACATGTATATAGAACAAAATGCACGTATTTTTACATTACTTTTCATGCAATTGCACAGTACAAATTATTTGTGCTATAAATCGGCGTATCTTTGCATTATTCAGAGAAAAATAAGTATTTAAAGGGGGTATTCCGAGAGGCAATTATTATCGCTCATAGAAATTTCAAAACAACTGACCACGCACCAGAAAGGTTTTGCAGGTTCGTCGGCGCTTTCAGCCTGAGTTCATTTTTGTTTTGCTTGTCATACTCTCGGCTAGAGACTTGAAAATTCGCAGCTCTGAGAATAGTGGAACATACTCAAAAAACGAATTTTAAAATATAGAAAACAGGCACAAACATTATCTCTTTGAATGCTCATCAAGATTGTTAAGGCTGTACATAAATAGTAAAAACAAACATGGTAAAATAAAAAGGATGGCGGAATCTTCATATGCACTGTATATAACTTTTTAGAAAACTATAGATTTAAATTTGGGACTTTTTAATTATGAGCATCAGCAAAATTCTTTCTGAATGAATTAATGGTTTGCCGGGACGTTCAAATCTAATTAGCTCTATAAATCCAGTATTTCGTCATAGGTGTACAACCAACTGATAAAATGCAAGTCTTTGCAGTTACCATGTGTGTATGCATGTGTATCTGCTCAACTGATATCTAAAGAACCACACACTTGGTACATACTCGTACTGGAGGTCTTTCTAAGCTTCCTTTGATATTTACAAGGGTAAAGGCTGTGGGAAAGGTCATGACATGTCACCTAATTAGTTATGCATAAACCTAAGTAACAGGGATCTACACATTTACAGTAAAATTATAAATGGACATACAAATTGTAATTGTTAGACCAATTATGTGAAGACGTGTACAGTTTTGCAGCAAGCCATTATTTTGCATAGAAAGACACATACTAGTAATAACACATAAAAGTCAACACAAACATGTATTTAACATTTTAATCATTAATAATGTTAACAATATTGAAATATTCATAATTGATGATTTCTAGCCCTATAATGTTTCTAGAAGTGAACTTAATATCACAGATGGCTTCAATCGGTATTTTGACAAGCCTATGAATTTATAAAAACTTGTATTCATTTTATAAAATGTTTACATCTAGTATTTGTTTTCAAACTATTCTATTATACAAGTTTTTGTATACAGAGAATCGTTAAAGAACATTTCTACTCGCCTAAACATTTGACTGAATTGCCATTTCACAGACAATATGAACGATACAACTTTGTGTACTCTATATTAAACAAGTGTACATTGTACACAAATTCTCAAAAGTTGATACTGCCAAAAGGTATATCTTAGGGAGTGTGGATAAATAAAACATGTACACGGCAAACATAATATCTTTAAACATACACCTCCCTCTATAAACAAAAATTTGCAAGTGCAAAACTGATGTAACAAACTAAATAACTAAAATAGTAATTGAAATCACCTTGACCACCTCTCCCCTAATCAAAGACATTACGATTGCTGCGTGTACGTTTTGATTTTCCAGAGCACCTTACAGCAGCGACGCCAGAATGCCCCAATGTAGACGTTTGCTTTGATAAATGATCTATAAATGCAAACAATGGATCAGCATACACAAATACATATAAATGCATTTATACTGCATTCTCTTAAGCTAGTTGCAGAACCCTGATAGTCATACTTGCGTATATCCGCAAACAAGCTAAAGTCAGTCCACACGCTGGCATGGTACGTTACATACCCAATATAGATTATACTTCATACCATACATTGTCAGCATGCATTTCAATTCACATAAAGAGTTTCTTCTTTTCTCTTTTTAGACATAACTGTTCCTGGTTTATGCTGGGCATCAGGGTGATTGGCTAACTCTGGTGGGCACGTTGATGCGGGACTAGCAAGCAGACAATGTTTCAAATCATACATCACCATTTTGTCATCAGGTGTCACTAGAGACACAGCAAGTCCAGTTTTTCCAGCACGACCAGTACGACCAATACGATGGGTATAATCTGCATTAATACAAGATAAAAATATTATACATATCTGTGTGTACGCCTATAACCATCCAAAATAAGGTCAAAAGTGCCAGTTTCAGAAATTTTATTTTGATATGTGTTCAACTCAAGCTCTGAAAACTCTCAGACTTTCAAATAACATTTTAAATTCAGACTAATAAACCACCCTTTCTGTGTTTCTTGAATGAGCATAGATGGATTTCACAAGGGGTAATAAGTTCGGCTATGCTTGGTGGCTGAATTGAAGATGCTCCATTCAGTGCAGAGAGGTGTATTGGTGCTATTTGTACACATCGGTTCAAGTAATGCACATAGTATGTTTATTTAACATCTTACTATCTGTATAAAAGGTGTTATTCCATGGCTTACACACTATATTGTACAATTTTGAGAAAAAGACACAACACAAGACATTTTGCGAGTTATACTGACCTTCTATGTTTTTAGCCATATCATAATTGATCACCATGGAAACATCTTTGATATCAATACCACGCCCAGCGACGTCAGTACAAACTAGAATATCCTTATCACCGTTTTTAAGACTGGCCAATGCAAACTCTCTCTGCTCTTGACTCTTACCACCATGCAAGGTTGTTGCATTATACTGTGAGCAATGAAAAGAAGCATAATTACTGGTATGTAATTACACTACACATATGGTTTAACTTGGATGGATTCTTTTATCACTTTCAAATTTCATTAGTAAAAGTTGTTTGAAACAAGTGAAACAGATATTCAAGTAACTCTTTCAAATTATTTGTTGAATTAAATGTACATACACTATCAGGATGAGATAAGAAATATATCTAACAATCTGCGGGTGTTTTGGAAAGTGCCCTCTATTGCCAAATGTTTTTGCCTCAGTAGTGTTTCTACTCAATATAATGTGGTCTGACTGTATATCTACAGCTGGTGATACTATTACCAGCTCTTTAATGGTTTGATTTAATAAATTTATAATACTTACTCCCATCTTTTCCAGTGATTTTGCCAACACGTCACATCCTTTCTTTTGATTAACAAACGTCATAACTGGAGGTTCAAATCCAGCCTCCAGCAAATGAACAAGCTTCTTCCTATGAATGCAATTCACCGTAGTTAGTTATGTGGCTTTAAAAAGGAGGTGGTCATCAAGTAGTATGTATTAAAATTCATATAAACAAACAAACAAATGTATTTTACACATGTTGTATACATTGCTATGGCAACCACATCAAACACGACATGACAGTGCAAGAGGACCATCATAATTTAACTAGGGAACTATTATAAAAGAGTATTGCAAACTGTTTTATTTTTTCACTATTGATTTTCGCAAGCATTTGAAGGGCAATTTAAATTTCAGAAACGTCACTGAGAATCCTGTCTCAAAGATCCTGAATAAAATATTCTCTGTTACACATGTTTCCTGACTCCCTTATACACAAAATTAAAGGAGACTGCAATATATCAATTGATATAACCTTGCATCCAGAATCATATTAAAGTATTAATATGTGAGAGACTCGTAACAAAACTGTGATGTTCAGCATGGTATATCATTCCTAATATTGGTATGGTAAATATTATGATATTTGAATATCATGTGTGTTCTTATACATAGAGAAAGACAACTGTGAATGTGCATCCACCCATGCTGCTGAGACAGCATGTCTAATAATAAATCAGCAATTGAATGGAAGCATATAAAAAATTACTTCACTGGCTGAGTTGGTCACGTGATAAAAGGATTATCACTTCATATATAACTGATAGTTAGTGCTGGTTGATATTCTTGCCATTAGGGGCTTTACATGTTATTAGCTGTGGTACATGAATAATCTAGCCCATGACACGACTCTTATCAATCAGCTCTGCTATATTTATTTTGATATGTTGATATATGCAGTGAGAAGTCAGAGCTAACACAGACACATTATCATCCAGCGAACTCCTCTCAAAATGATGACGAAGTCCACATACTAGTACCTCTTTCTTAACACTTTATATTACTATTTCAGTGGGCATAAAACTATTTCTACAGAAATATTGACTTGCCTTTTCTCCTGTTGTTTAACCATGTAAACAACTTGTTCCACTCTGTCAACCGGTTTACCAACTGAGCCAATATGTACTACGGCTGGTCTTCGCAGATAATTACGAGCTATTCTTTCAACAGGTGGGGGCATGGTGGCTGTAAACATGACAGTCTATACAAAAGACAATATATTTATAAAAAAAACAGACAATAAACAGGACTATTTTGTGAATTTGTGATTGTGAAAAGGTGAACAATTATATATATATTTAAAGCTTGAAAAAAATAACACTAATGTCGTGGATGCTTATCCACTTGTGTTTTTCCTCATTGATTCATATTTGTTGTTTCTTCAGTTTTATTCTTTCGTATTCGTAATTTAGTTATATTATTAGATCATGTTTTGCTTTATCTATTTGTCTTTATTTTGTTCAATTACATGCTATATTAGCCGAGATACAACAATTGAAAGTTGTTACATGCCTGAAACTATACCGTAATGCATGTATCTCTATTGTAAAGAAACACAGATTCGGTTTACATAAGCCATTTAATAATAATCAACAGACAGCACGAACGCAATAAGAATCAGTTGCGAGGTCGATTTTAAACCGATGTATCAATATTGAAAACCTATCACTGTGTCTCCCTCTTATTTTGATCCATAGGTGTGAATCCTACTGAACCCTATAAAAGGGGCATTCTATCGTGTATTCATCAGTTGCCTTCTTGTTACATTATACATTCTTTGTTGTAACATCGCCATAATAAACAGTGTATTGTTTAAATGTACATTACGCTTCCTTTATTATACTCTACGATCCAATGCATGCAGTTTGAACCTGATCGAATGTGAGCGAATATCACCCACAACTAATCAGCCATAAATGTAACAAACTGTTTAAGATGGATTAAAAACATGGCATAATCTTTAGATCAACATTCCAGATTTTGTCAGACAGAGAATAATAACTCAAACAAATTGTCTTACTTGTCTGTATTTGTGTTTGGACGCAAAGTTCGCTAACAGTTTATCATGATCCTCAGCATCATCAGTGTCAGGTTTTTGGTTGCTAACAGGAAGATACTCCAAAATATGTTGTACATCAGGTTCAAAACCCATGTCAATCATACGATCAGCCTAAATAAGAAAACAATTCATAAAAAAAAAGAAACATAAACAAAAATTAATTTTATTCATGACAAAAGCAGATATGTGATCGACTTCAGTAGGCAAACAATACAAGCCTGATTCAAATAAAATTCTAGTTCTGGATTCTTATTTAATTTGTTTAGTTAATGTATTTAGTATTTATGTTTTTTAATTTCATTATTTGTTTAAAGTTTAGCAAATAAATTTTAAAAAATAAAACATAGCATAACTATTACAACCTTGTCCATTGAGAATCTAGATTTTTGTCTTTCCATGGCAAAAGTGATTATAAAAGTCCTGAACCAATGCAATAATAAATCTAAATATTTTGCTTGGAAAAAACTGGCTAAAACAATGAAATCATCATTACATAAAAACAATGATTAATATCAATGTTCTATAAAAATACTACATGTACTGTATTAATCCCAAAGGTTCCTTATAAAATGATATAACACGAATTGTATAAAAGTTACTGGTTTTCATTATCTGCAGTATACATGTCTTAATTCAGTCAACTTATTTTTACTTCTAACAAATGTTTTACTTCAGCCAAAAATTTAACTTGGTTGACAAATCATTCAGATAAAAATTGTTCGAGTTATTGTAACCACAAGAAAATGACAATTTTAGGTGAAATGTAACCAATAACATGAAGAATAAAAAACAAATTTCAAAATCAAACTTGGCTGAGATCCCAGACTGAATATCCAAGTTTGAAAGACTTCGGAAATTGAACAAGCAGCCTGTTGGCTGAGATAGCTCTGCTGTTAGCAATGCACATTTCAATTAAGGAACAGAAGATATTAGAAAATGAACAATATGTATAGTATCAAAGCAATGGGACTTGCTGTTTTCAACAAGAAATCGGAAATATCACTTTTTACCAAAAATATTCACCAAAATTATAGAATTAGAGATATCATTACAAATTGAACAAATCTGAGAGAGGTCCACATGTAGTACCTATATATGTAATATCAAAGCAATTTGACTTGCGGTGTTTAACAAGAAGTCGAAAATATCACTTTTTACCAAAAATGACAAAAATATTCACCAAAATTAGAGAATTGAAGATATCAACATGAAATGAACAAATCTAAGAAAGGTCTACCCAAGGTACATATACACCAAGTATCAAAGCATTCAGGCTAGTCGTTTTCAAGAAGAAGTCGAAAAAGTAAAACATTGACACAGACGACGGCGGACAATCACTCACATGATAAGCTCCGCTCGACAAAGTCGACAGCGGAGCTAATATAAACTGTTGTACAAACATTTTACTATCATCTAACTTGCACGTTTTCGACACAGATTAAAAGTTGTTATGGGAATAGAATAAAAACTGTTGTAACCTGAAGAAAAAACAACCTTCATATAACTTAAGAAAAAAACAAAATAAAACAAAATTAAATATAAAGAAAACAAATAAATAAATAACAAACAAACAAACCCTAACTAGGATTTTATTTTTATCAGGTGGGTCAGAGACATGAATTTTCTTGAAAACTCACCTCATCAAGTACTACATACGTACACTGATTAAGAACAAGATAACGATTCTCCAAGACATCAATCAATCTACCTGGAGTAGCTATTACAATTTCACAACCCATACGTAGTTTGAATCCTTGATCTTCACGAGAGATACCACCAATAATGGACACGGTACGAATACCAAGTGGTTTTCCAAAGTTAATTGTTTCAGCTTCAATCTGTTGAGCCAATTCACGGGTGGGAGCAAGAATAACTGCATATGGCCCTTGATCAACATCTTCTTGTCTAAGTACAGAACGAAAAACATCAATTCAAAATTTCTGCCAATGAAATACAGCTAGTTGTTTGTTGTGCATGATATTGAAACTTACCTAGCTATTTTTGGCAGTGATGAGATCCACACTAATAGAGGTATTAGGAAAGCTGCAGTTTTACCGCTACCAGTCTCAGCTACACCGATAACATCACGGTTCTGTAAACCAATAGGGATTGCCTGTCGCTGAATAGGAGTGGGTTCCTGATAATAATGACACAACAGGAGAATTATTAAGGTGCATTAGACAATATTACTCTGGTTACCATATATTAATCCCATAATTAATACTATAATTTCCAGGTACATCTATGTATATTTTTTTCTATTTCTTCAAATAAAATTTCATGAAACATTAATTATTTTCTGAAAGATTGCCCACTGGAAATTGTTTCAGCACCCGAGGAAATTCGTTGGTAGAATAATTTAAATGGAGTTATTGATTCAAAATTATGCAACTGAAAGTTTAGGAATTACTGTAAAATGACTAATTTTCACTGGGTTTAAATTTCACTGATTTACCATTTCAGGCATATTCAGTGGGTTTTAAATTCACGATTTTATCATTTAGATAATGTGTTCTATGCTAAATTTTACATATTCACTGGGTTTTAATTTAGCGCATTTTCCAGTCAGCGAAATAAGCCAAATTAAAACCCAGTGAATAATTAACCATTATACAGTAAGTTGTTTCGGTACCAAGTGTAGATCAAACTACTGTATAAGAAAGGCAATCTGTGCCAGACACAGACATAAATACAATTGATCGATGTTTTGGTTCTGGTAATCTCCCAAAATATGACCTATTATCCAAAACATCGCCCAGGGCGAACTTTCAGATAAATACAATAATAGAGCAAAATGATATATTTGTTTTTAGGGCCGAACATGCACTAACAATTCTTGGTTCAGAAAGTACCTAGAAATCAAGTATAACTTGTATATCTATATCACAACTCACCTTATAACCCATAGAATCAATAACATCAATAATGTAGTCAGGCAATCCAGCTTCCGTCCAACTACGAATAGGTAAGGGTATACGGCCACCCTTTGTAGCAATGTTGTAATCTTCACGAAAAATACGCCAATCACGTTCTTGCATTTCTTCAATGGTTTTCTGTGACCAATGTCTGTCATCCCACCTCTGTTTAGCCTCCTTCTGTTTCTCTTTCTTTTGTCTTGTCCTAAAATATTAGTTTGTTATGAATAATAATTTAAAGTGAATAAACCTCCCTAATTTTATAATTTACTGCTAATTATTTAATAGGCACATGACTTGTTTTTTGCCAGTCTCCTGCTATAACCAATTTATTAGAAACAGTAGATCTGATGGCAGAAGGGTATGAAACACTTTTTGATATGTGAAAACAACTTTTATCACTCTCAACGATATCTTAACTGCCATTTGCGTCTAATATCAATTTCTCACCATTATCAATTTTCACAATTTCACAAAATGACTGTGAACATTTCTTGTGATGATGATTTTCAAACTTTCCATAAAGTTGAAGGAAAAAGACAGGAGAAGAAATTGTGATTGGGTTCGGTTGGCCACATTCCAACTTGAGTATTATTTCTGACCCACAGTTGAGCATGAACTAAAAACTAGAACAGAACTAGCGTTTAACTTTTGAAAAAGGGAAATAGAACATTACCGCGTTTTTCATGCAGATGGAGGTCAGCCAATCAGTGACTGCGCAATAAATTAATAATGGAATATCAGTCAACACATATGGCTTATTATGTTTCAACGATAGAAATCAAGTCAAATGGATCACAAGATGCTGGTCGAATGGATACCTTAAATCAATATGGGCACGGCACAACTTCAAAAGAACAACAAACTGGTAAACAGAATTGGTTGTTGATAATAAAGCTGACTTACAATTCCTGTTCTTTCTCTTGTATAGTTCTTCTCTCTTCCAATAACTCTCCATAAAATTTGCACTTGTCTTTTTTCTGTGCTTTCAGATCAATACCAGCAATGTGCCCACGCCCATACAACTGTATCTGGTGTTTTTCTTTGTACCTGTTAAAATATAATAGTTGTACTAATCAGACCAGTACCAGTACATTATTGTTGGTAATTAACAACCTCTAAATGTAAATGAAAATCTTGTGTGTTTTATAGTATAGCATTGTGCAATTTGTCAGTTGGCGATAAAAATAATGCTGACAGTCAGAATGTCACCATAGGATTGTGTTAATCTCAAATTTTGGTGGTACACGGATGAAGATACATACAACAAATTCTGTCATATACATCAGGACAGAAAATGCTAGAGCAAGCCTGGTTACTCACAATGGATTGTAGTCCTGTGATGTGTCTTCTGTGGGATCCCAATCAAAAACAAATTTACGATCATTGAGACGTCTTATTCTTTTCTTCTTCTTCACCATCCCTAGATAACGATCCTAAACAAAAACAAAAAAGACCTCACATCAAATTGCAACAGTGTTCTGTAAATTAAGTACCTAACACACAATCGAATCATTCTATAAAAACATTTACCATTCCAAATACATGTAGCAACAAATGCCCCAAATGTGTGATGACACAATTTCCCATATTTGCGTAATTCTCTGTATATATGTTGAGACACCCAGAATTAGTGCAATCATCTGGCAAGTGTCGCCTTTGTAGACAAGACTGCTACAATATATCAATTGTGTATACCGGTGGCTTGCTTGACTTTGATGATGAAGAAACAACACTTTTATGTATTTAGTCTTTGACTTTTGATAATGATACAGCAGAAAAATGGATTCTATACATGTTTTAATGATAACGGGAAATTTTGTTAAAACAACAGATTCTCTCTTGTAAAGCTGAATAAATGTAAGCTACATGTACACACAATAATACACTTAATTTTGATTTTAACTTTGGAAGAATGACAAAATTAGCCAAAATGCCAATAAGTCATTGCCAAAAGACATAGTTCCCTTTGTATTTGTAATTGACATTTTGAGGACATAAAACAGACATCAAATTTCTCCTAAACTTAGAAATAGATATTTGCAGTTTCTATTAATAATTTGAAATCAAATTGTGCAATGAACTGATGTGTGATCTTCATACGAAGATTTCAAATATGAAATATGTGACAATTTTGTTGTAGTATGTTTGAGACAAAACATGCCAGTTGGTCAAATCTCATTGCACCCCAAATACAGATCAACTTGCATAAGCATAGTATAACATCCTGTCTGATCAGAGAATAATGTTGCAATGATACACCACACCATGGATAAAACTGAGACTGCCACACTGCATACATTTACTAACACAATGTATATTTGATAATCACACCTTAAAACAATAGTGGCATACTCACTTTGATAGACTGTAATTCTTTCTCCCCATCTCTTTCCTGTTTGGCCTTTTCTCTTTCATCCTCATCCATATCTCGTTCACGCTCTCTTTCTCTTTTTTCTCTCCTTTCACGCCGTTCCCGTTCATAAGGATCTTCTGAAAAATAAAAATGATAGTTGAAGATATGAAATACAAATCATTGAAATGTGATGATTAGTACTTGAGATATCAGTGGAAAAACCGAATAACCAACAATGGAGAAATATCCAAAGTAACTTTTATGACAATGACTTCTACGATCTATCTCAACACATTGCAGAAATTATTTCATCATATCAACCAATACATAGATTTAAATTTAACTTTGCACAATGTGTTGATTTGTTAAGGGTTTGAACATTTTAAGAAATATCATTTTGTTTATCTCTTTTGTTCGTATCATATTTACCCTTACCGTATGACATCTGAGCCTGTTTCTGAAAATCCATTTGTTTTTTTCTATCAATATCTGATTTTCTTCTTTGCTCTTCCACATCTTTTTGTCTTTTAGCTAAAGCAAGTTTGGCCCTCTCTTCTTTAGTCAGAAACTTGGGCTGAAATAAGATGAAGGGTTTTATATATCATTTCGTTCAAAAACTTGGTACATATGACATGCATGCATGTTAGATGATGACTTGAAAGACAAATTTGCCTCTGAGAGAAAACACACCTGCATGGACATAACAGACCAAAATGCAATCTATGAATCATCTCAAAGTGATTATAATTCTCACCTTTGACATAGCTTCCTGTTCTGCTTTTTTCCTCGCAATAACTTCATCCAAAGACAGTGGCTCTTTCTTTTCCTTGTCTTCATCATCCTCCTCTTTCACTACTTTTGCACTGTAGATTAACAGCACAGACAATACAAACACATTAATCTACTCAATAAGATATACAAAACACAGCGATAATAATGCATATTCTGCTTCACTCACCTCCGAGAGTCTCTTGATGATCTGTGGGGCGATCTTGACCTCTGTCGCCCTCTGTCCCTATCTCTATCTCTCCTGTCTCTGTCCCTTCTGTCTCTGTCATGATCTCTGTCCCTAAACCTGTCCCTACAAACAGAGCATTTAGACACATGTCATTATTGTTGTTTTATACACCACATAATGATACATTGCAAGGTGAAAATGAATAGCAATATAAATTGGATATGTATGAAGGGGAAACAAAAGTCAAATGATGTGCAGCTAGTCAGTCTGCTCACCATGCTTATCATTTCATGAAATTGCCAATTTTGTAGTATATTCGTAGCACCAGTTTTTATTCCATTTTGTGTAGATTGTGGTATTCTATTCTGTTTTCTGTGACAACTATACATAAAATCTCGGCCAATTGTAGGCTGTGAAAACATACAAGTGCGATTGCAGTTCTTAAAAAAAAAATCAGTGTATGACTAAAAATTAAGATACTATATAATAATCAATTATTATAAGTCAGGGCTCAAAATTAACAATATTTCTGGCTAGCTACAAATTTTAAGAGTTGGTATACAGTCTCAATGTGATATTTGGATATACATCGTGTTAAACAGAGATTTTCAAATGAACCAATGTCACATTTCTTAATTCGTGTAGGAAACCCAGACAAAAAATGGTAGTTTCTGCATCTCAGGCAAAAACTAATCCCGAGCCCTGTAAATGTTATCACCGTCCCTCAACACCGGACGGGGACGTTATTAACTAAATTGTATTTAAAATATTATGAGAATCATAAATACTTAATTCTTACCGATCCTTGTCTCTGCGGTCACGGTCCCAATTCCTATCAGAGCCACGGTCCCTTTCCCTTATCCTGTCTCTATCCCTAGATCTGAACTGTAAATCCATGCTGAATCAAGTCGTGTTGATGGTCGCTGTCATCCACTAGGCCGAGTTCATTGTACAATTACAACTTTAAAGTGTAGAATAAATTATATTTATACTGTAGCTGTATAGTCAGCAAAACTCTGATGGTCTGTGTGTACAAAAGAGCAATAAACTAATTAATGACTTTTTAATACAGCAAAAAGAAAAACAAAAGTATGAATGTAAAAGCAAGGGTAGTTTCTACTTAGTAGTTTTTATAGTTTTTGCGATTACGAAGAGTTACTAAAACATTGAACCAAATGAATTATTGAACACAGTACAGAGATCAATAAAATAGATCAATAAAAACAACACGAGTGCAACTGTGATTATTACTGTGCTGTGACTTTTTGGTGATTTATTTTGAATCCTGAAGAACCTAAATGTCTAAACAAAACCCTTGGCAAATTATTTCAATATCATAAGAGTTATAAATTTGTCTCTTGATATTTAAGTTTCTTGTTTACTATGTTTGTCCAAATGAATACATTATCACATGACATAATGATTAGCAATGTCATTTGAATAAGATGTTATTATAAGTGATGTAATATTAATTTAAGAAGGTTGCATTTTGGAGATTGTTTCAATCTTGGGATGGTGAAAATAATCGAAATTGATTGGTGAATAATTTGTAGGCCAAGGTTAGACTAATAATTTTTTCAAAAATAAAAAAAAATACGAAAATGGCTAACATCAGAAATATTGTAGTGTATGCAAAAATGACTTGTGTCCCTTGTGAAGTTTGAGTTACTCGTGAGCTGCAATTTGCAAATCATGTGAACTGTTGTATGAAACATGATACGCGCATTAGTGCGCAGCATGATGAAATACGCTGTGTACTGCAAAGCGAACTGGGCAACAAATCTGCCTGGATACGCAAGTTTGCATTTGTTCTTAATCAGGAAACAAAGGCACAGAAGTATTGGGGCAGCAAATTTGCAAACTTCTTATCACTTGTCATCTTCGCTAGCCAAGGTCTAAGTTTATTCGGCCAAGCCTCTAAACAGACCTTGGCAGAACGACCATCAAATATGCGTATTCTAACAGCGCCCCTAGTAGTCAGTTGCGGCCAATCATTGTCCAATTAGTTTGCGTATTACAAATCCCTCTTTGGCATTCATTTTAAACAAAATGGCGGTGCCAATGAATAGTGATATTTGTAATGATAAAATTACGAAAGTTTTCGGTGTTGGTGCCCTCAAGCCTCATCAGGTACAGGCAATCGACGCAGTTTTGTGTGGGAGGGATGTCTTCATAATGTTTTATAATTTGGTACGTCCAAGCAGATTGGGCGCCTTGTTTCGAGGAGTGCCCAATCAGATCTCACTGCTTAAGATATGCAATTAGCCTATGTAATCCCGCACGGTATCGTGTAGAGGCCTATAGGTCGAAGACACAGGACCGTGCGATTCGAACGATGATCACTTGTATGCAACCTGACTGTTATTCTGACCAGGGAAGGTGCAATTATGACAGAATGCCCCATTATTTGACAGGATTGCATTTTTTTTTTAAATGTTGCGAGCAGACTTTTTTGTAAATTACTTGCATTTGCCTACAAATTTGGAAATTGTGAGCTACTTAACTTTTACATTATCAAGTTTTGCAATGCAGCAAATTACCTTCGAAATGGAGAATCCCAGACATGTGCCAGGCCACAGTCCCTCTATAGAGGCTATGAAAAACCAATTCTATGTCCCCTACTGCAATATAGACTCGCCCCGAGAGAGGCCACAAGTCTGCGCCAGCGGACCCAACTGTTCAGTCAAAACCCAAGCAGTTATCGGTAACGAACTCGCTGGCGAATTTGCAAATTTACTGCCTCAATACTTCTGAGACTCGCTGTAAATAAGCATGCATTTGACTTCAAGCCTGTGACTAGCCTTGGGGTAGTTTACTTTGGGGGTGAGAGGGACATCAATGACAAACTAAGTACTCCCCACATTAGAGGGCGTTATACATGCTTGCTCGTTTGAAAGACGACTTTCAAAGTTCAAAGAAATGCTATCTTCCGGAAGTGCGGCAGCAATGGTATCGGCACAACTAGATTACTATAGAAAATACTGTTGTCGTACACACTGTCCGATTTTGCAATCAAACGAGATCTAGCTTTAAATACATGATTTATACTTGCCTATTATTTCAACAAATATACGAAATAAACTCTACACGCTTGGAGAAATTCACAGTTACACTACAATATTTACACCACAAGCGCTTATAATTCTGTCGTAGGGTCTGCGATCGAGCTCCCTATCTTCAGCAAAAAAGAGATCCAATGATGTTATCCAATGGTAATTTAATTAGGACGGTCATGACAATCTTTATAAAAAACAAGTTTTTTAGTCAAGTACTTTAATAAACATAGAGTTTTTACCAAATGCTTATTTTTTTGTTATATTTTCTACATATTCACGATCAGCTGTTATTTTGTATAAAGATAGCGAGCCCATGACATCACAACAACAGCCCCATTTCTCATGACGTTTACACAAATATACGGAAGTACACAAAGAGATATTTCGGATATCGTGCTGGTGAGTTTTCAGGTTATTTTAAATATAGTGCGGACATGCATAGCTTATCGTCGTTATAACTGATCTGGTGAGTGCATAATGGGTTTCAGAATAACCCTGTTTCTTTCGAATGTTGTTTTGTTTGGCTGGTGATCGAGTTGGTGTTAAACATTGAGAAAGAAAGATAATGGGTCGCCATTTTATAACTGCATTTAGGTCTTACACCACGTATAGAATATATAGATTTATAAAGGTCTTTCATGTTACGTCACAAGGCCTTTAGTGAAAGATGTTCCCCACGTAATACCTATGGAGAATCTTGAGTGTGGTCTTCACAATGGCTGCTATATCTGGGCAACAACATTCAATATTATGTGGGTAAAAGACCGCTATGCACACTGAAGTGGTGTAAATATTAGAAATAGATGCACTATTCTCAGTGTATATAACAGAAATAGATCAAATATTTGCACCGCGGTGATGTAAAAGGCAAATGAATCCACTTTTCACATTGCAGCGGTGTAAATAACAGAAATAGAAAATTGCACTACAGCGGTGCAATATTCGCACGTACTGACGACATGCTTCAGTGAAGGGAGTATTAGAACGAAGGCTATTGAAAGCAATAGGTATCAGGCCAACAAAAAGAATCGGCACAAATGTATATGCGAAATAAATATTCAAACCTTGGTCCATTCAATCATCAATCCACATACACATTCTACCATGTCAGCACTATTATATACTTGATAGTATTCACCTCACATAACTTGTTTAATGCATCATAGTACTATAGGCTTTGGGGGTTTAAACACCAAATCAAATTGGTTACTTATAAGAAGCCATTTTATATGTTGTCCAGTCACACTGGGGGTAACAGAAATATCGGTACTCCAGATAGAATATCCGTAGACAGTGCTGGTACAAACTTGAAAAGGAGCAATATTTACATAATTTATATGTAGCATACTAAAGACAATACAATAATTGAACAAATATTGCTAATATGCACCTCTTTATATAAATATATTTTAAAAACAATACAAATTATCACCACCCCACTAACTAACACACTTGCACAATGACAGAATGCCGCATGAACTTCACAAAGTGTGTCCAATTTTTGCACTGAAATTTTAGTGTCTAACTATCTCATGCTCAAAAACTGGTACATTTCTCTACCTATCCATCGTATAATCGTATTTACTCAAGTGTCTATCTGGATTCACTCTAGAAATTTTGATTGTATTATCTGTTTTTCACAGTAACAGTTTTTACTCCACTGAAACGTGGAATGGCATATTTCCTAGGAACAAAGCGCTTCAAATTAAAACTGCATAGTCATTACGAGTCATATTTCAATGATTCATAAATGCAAAGAAATGATAAAAAATGCAATTTTTGCTTTGAGTGCACTTTTATTGGAGATGCACTTGTAATAAAGCAAATACTCATAAATAACAAGGTGAAATCTGAATATAATTTTTGTGACTGGATGTGAAATGCTCACAGCAATAGAGAGAGAAAAATTATTCTAGGGAATCTCGTCACTTCATAGACATTTCAGGACACTAGAGTAATATTAAATAATTCTACTTTATTATAGCACCTCCACAAAATATACAACTAGGATGCTCAACTGTTTTTTTTATTCTCTTGGCACTGCGCTATAATGGGTGCAATATATTTTGAATTCTACAAATGTGCAGAAGAAATTAGAGGTTAGGATCAGTGTCAGTGTATTGCCAGTGTTTTGGTTAATGTTTCTGCATGGTTTAATTTGGGGTTTGAGACATTGTTAAAATAAATTTTTACCAGTGTTGTATTTAAAATCGCGGTGTACATCTAACGTCCCACCCTTATTCTGAACCAACGCATTCTTTTGTTCTCATTCATGCAGAAATACACTGCAGGACTGAGATGTTCCATAAAGGAGGACCAGGAAAACAACGAGGATTTGGCTTTGGAGGATTCAGCATGGGTAGGAGGAGAGATGAACCTCCATCACCACCACCTTCGTCATCCTCTTCTTCCTCCAGACCCACATCTTCATTGTTGTCACGGAATATGCCACAGTATCCAATTAGTGCAGGCGGAGGTGCCCCATTTATACTGAAGAGCACAAGGCCTCTTGCTGACGTTGTGGAAAGAAAAAGATATCAAACAGAACAAGAGTAAGTCAAACTAAAAAAAGGGACTTAATTTGAATGCCTTATAAAACGCATGGTTTTCATATTGCATCATGAATTTCTATGCGCTACAAAGATATACTTGAAAAGATGTAGTGCATTCATGTTAACCACAATTGATGTGATATAAGAGCCAATGTTTTGCATCTTTTTCTAAAACCCATATTTGATATATGCAAGAGCAGCTAAATCCAAGTTAGAAATAAAGTTAGTTAAAACAATGTTTTGGCCACTAGCTTGATGCCTTAAATAATTAACACTGATCTACTTTTACTGTGGAGAAGTAAAGGAAATCTCATAGTTAAACATTACACATAACGATAGTTTACATATTCTATAGGAAGGGGAATATTCACTGTTAAATATTTTGTTTTAGCATTATTTGATATCCTCTATAATACTTTATTTTTGCTTGGAATTAATTTTCGCTGAAGGAATGATTCAGTAAAAATTAAATTCCAGCGAATATACTTTTTTTTCTATATTTAACTGCGGAGGAATAAACAGATCTGTTTATATCTCCAAGATTTAACATTCAACTTGTCAAAAGTCATTCCATACAAAACACCCAAAAAGTCTTTTCAGAGAAAATTAATTCAAGCTAAAATAATGTATTTTACAGTATTTTTTGATACGTAGAAGATTTCTTTCTTTGTTTTGTTTTGTGTTGTTTTGTGCTTGTGGTGGGGGTAGCATTTTTATTGGTCAAGTTACTGTACCAATAGAATACATGCATGCTTATCAGTGGAATGGAACATACGCTTAAAAACTATATTTTTGTACTTCAGAGAACTGATAAAGTTTACTTCTTTTTATTCTGTACAAAGTTCAACTTTTTCTTTGCAGTTATTTTGATGACAGTGATGAAGACTTGTCTGCATCTAGGAAACAAGCTGACGTTAGTGATGAAGAAGATGAAGATCCTTTGGATGCTTTCATGGCAGGATTGGAAGTAATATACTTGTTGAATATTAAGTGATAAACAAACAAACTTTTGGTGCGAAGTTTAGTTATTAGGTATTCAATGTTGCTGAATTGTGAGCTTGCCCTTTTATGGTACTGATTATTTTGTCATTTCCACTGATTTCAAATGATCAAATCGATAGAACCACAATGATAAAGAGAAGTTAAAGTAGCATTCTCACTTTGTATTATACAAAGGACACCTCCCACTGATTATCGTGATCACCATGAATAACGATAAAATCATTTGGTTTGGTAACAAATCCTGAAAAAAAACATTGAAGCACTGAAGCTGGTATGCACTAAAGCAAGCAAGCATGCACACATGCACACACACACTGAAGGGTCACGGTGTGGTGTTAATTACCAAATGAAACATACTTTTCATTGTTGTAATCATAATACTATGTAGGACAAATGTGACAGTGCGAGTTAGGTGCAAGATTGTGTTTTTTCTATTAGGGTGGCAGCTGGACTATGTGTATTATCTGGAACTAAATCTGAGTAATGTGATAAATACAGATATATACAAGATTTAGATGATATAAATATCTACAGCTAAAACAGGGGGACAGGGTCTTGTTAAAAATATTTGGACACACTATTGCCACTATATATCTTGATATTTAGATAAAATCTAAATATCGCGTCATGTATGTATACAAAATGAAATAACATGATCGAGAATTGACAACTCACAACACAAAATTCATATGAGGTCTGTTAAAGTCTTTGTGTAGTTAACATGTAATTGGTCACCATGCCTGTTATTATGAGTAACAATTAAATAAATAACATAAACATCATTTTAAAATACCTTGTAAACAAGGTTTCAAATCAAGGTTTTATAATGTTTAAATTGTAGATACTCAACCATAGTCATGCATCTTTAAAAAAATTCCCTTGATAACCATTGGAATTCCATTTTTCAACAGAATGATTTACAAAAAGAATCCAAAGGGAAAGAAGCCGAGAAAGAGGAAGAGGTAATAGTTGAAGAAAAGGTTAAAGGCGTGAAAGGAACGAGGCAAGATATTGAGGAGTTCGATGATCATGAAACATATTTTAAATACATGGAAGACAATCCTAACGCTGGTTTACTGATCACGGATGACGATGATGAGATTGAGTATGATGAAGATGGAAATCCGATCATACCAGAAAAAAATAAAATAATTGATCCACTGCCGCCTATTGATCATGATGAGGTGAATACTGTTGGACTTGTTTGTGTTAACTGTTATTCGTCATTCTTATCTTGAAACTCCAACAAGGGATTCTGGATATATACATGAGATATATGCACACTAAAAATTCACTTCAGTCATTCTCAAGTTATAGATGAAATAATTTTCTCAATTCTTCACAACAGTGGCCATGATGTCACACTTTACCCACAATTCTTTGCCGGAGAATCAAATGGCGGACTACATGATACCGTACTAATGAAAAGTCGAATATCTAGAGAATGAAATGTAATATAAAAAATCTGTAAATTGTATTTTACCTACTTTTGTGGAGCTCTTTCATCTGGAAGTATTATGTTGTTTGGTTGGTCTTCCCCTTTTTTGTTGTACGAAAATAACCACTAAATAGTGACATCATATTTTCATGATTACTATTGATTGATGACATCAGAGTTTTCTGGTCATGAATAAATGATGACATCACAGTATCACAAATAATCAAGATGACTTCTCACACTAAAAATGTCTGTCTTCCGTTCCCAGATTAACTATTCAGATTTTAGTAAAGACTTTTATGAAGAGCATGAAGACATTTCCCAGTTGCGATTCAGTGAAATGCAAGAACTACGCAGAAAGCTGGGGGTTAAAGTAAGTAGAAATGCTATTAAATTGCTATCATATATTATCTGAGTTTTGCTTTGATATTTTATGACTTTATTGTGTATCTTGTTTTACAGGTATCTGGTTATGATCCTCCTAAACCAGTGTCTAGTTTTGGACATTTTGGTTTTGATGAACAGTTAATGCATTACATCAGAAAATCAGAATATTCTACTCCAACGCCGATCCAGGCCCAGGTAAATGTTTATATTGAAAAACTTACAGTTTGAGATTCTAGAACAAACCCCCAATCTGTTAATTCAGAAAACTCTCTCCACACTGCTATGCTTGTATGTGTTTAAGGAATTTGTAAGAATCATAATCCGGAAACTCTCGTGGTAGATTTCGTCAGTCTTTTAGTTAGAAAGCATACTAAATGTATTGTAAGATGAGAAGAACCAAACCAAACTTCAGAGACTTGTTAGTATTTTTGAAGAGAGTCTATCAGATTGAAAATAACAAAATAACACACTGGTAGCCAAAATTCTTCATCCAAAAATGTATGGGATAAAAAAATATATTCGCTGGATTTTATTTTCACCGAATCATTCCTTCAGCGAAAATAGTGAAAATAAAAATTCTGAGCAAAAATAATGTATTTTACAGTATTCCATAAATGAGTTGATTTTATTATTTTCTCTTGAATCTTGGCTGAAAGAAAGAAATGACAAAGAAAAGAATTCAAGAAAATTGTCTTACTTTTTGGCATATTTCTTGAATACAAGATAACAAAAGTTCCTGTACATATTTTGTTCTATGATTAAATGTATAAATGCCCCTCTAATTCATTTGTGGAATTCCTAATCTCAAACACAATCCCATTTTACCACCTTCTGTATTTTACAGTATATATATTCTCAGTTAAATATTCTAAGTGTTCACTAAATTTTAGTATGTCTGAATATTGATTACAGTTTTTGCTTCCACTTATTGTGTAGCCACCTTTACAACATAAATAATAAAACAGTTGGTGTAATTGTAAAGAAATAACACAGGTTGTTACTTTCATTAAGACAGTAAAAAGAACCCGATATTCTAGTCAGAATACAATATATATGTTATCCATTTTTAGAATTGACACTGTTGTTGCCAACCACAGCTTGAATTGTACTAACATTTGACATTGTTATGAAATTCAGGGTGTACCAATTGCAATGAGTGGTCGTGATATTATCGGTATTGCTAAAACTGGTAGTGGGAAAACAGCAGCATTTATATGGCCATTGTTGATTCATATCATGGACCAGAAAGATATTAAACCTGGCGATGGTCCAATTGGATTGATATGTGCCCCTACAAGAGAACTTTCACAGCAGGTAATTTAATAATTTCTGAAAATATGAAGTGCTGATCTGATTCATGCTTTCTGTCCTTGCTGGTATGTATGTGTGGAACATCGTAACTTTATTTGGTTTGATTAGTCTCTGTTCGGACGTAGTCCGAAAACGGGGACTTATGGTTTGCCCTGTGTGTGTCCGTGCATCTGTGTGTGTGTCCGTGTGTCCGTGGTTCGTGCGTCTGTGATCACCTGTATCTCGAACATGCATGGACCGATTAAGTTCAAACTTCACTCATACATCACACATTATATGGAACAAATGCACATGCATTGTTTTCATGATCCGATTAACGAAAGCCGAATAGCGGCCATTTTAAGGCCGGAAATGCATCAAAATCGCACATTTTCACCATTCCGGACCCGGATCTCAGTTATGCATGGACGGATTTTGTTCAAATTTGGTACATACATTAAATATAATAGGACTTTGATGCATGTCATTTTTTTTTTAAATCGGGTTTGAAATGGCCGACTGGCGGCCATTTTGTTTTAAAGAATTCAGTTCTGGATCCGTATCTGAGACATGTCTGGATTGATCGAGTTCAAACTTCACACACACAAGGTACATCATGTCACAAATATGTATGTGCATTTGTTTCATGATCTCATTAAAGATAGCCAAATGGCGGCTGCTTTAAGGCCGAAAATGCATTGAAATCGCACATTTTCACCATTCCGGACCCGGATGTCAGTTATGCATGGACGGATTTTGTTCAAATTTGGTACATACATTAAACATAATAGGACCTTAATGCACGTCTTTTTTTTTTTGGGATCAAGTTCGAAATGGCCGACTGGCGGCCATTTTGTTTTAAAGAATTCAGTTCTGGATCTGTATTCGAGACATGTCTGGATTGATCAAGTTCAAACTTCACACACACATGGTACATCATGTCACAAATAGATATGTGCATTTGTTTCATGATCCGCTTAACAATAGCTGAATGATGGTCATTTTAAGGCCAAAAATGCATTAAAATCGCGTATTTTCACAATTCCGGAACCGGATCTCAGTCATGCATGGATGGATTTTGTTCAGATTTAGTACAATGTGTTGTACATATGCAGGTGCATTTCGGATCAGACCACTGAAAGTGGTCTGAGATTTCGGTCATGATCTGCTTTGAATGTATATGTCACTCAAATGTGAACGGAACAGGGACATGTCATTGACAATGACTTGTTTATAAGTGTTAATTTTTATTTTTGACTCCCGTGTGCGAAGCACAAAAAGGGAGTCTTGCAGTTAGTGTGTCTGTCCTGCGTGTGTGTGCGTGTGTGTGTGTGTGTCTGTTCCACTGATATCTCAAGAACCATACATTGATTTTTGATGAAACTTGGTGCATAGATGTTCTGGGCCAATGCGCAGATTTGATTAGGTTTTGGTAAAAATCCATGCATATTAATTACCTAATTTTCATGATAATTAGCTGATTTTTAGCTGTTCCATGACTGTTCACTGATATCTCAAGAACCACTCATTGGATTTTGATGAAACTTGGCACACAGATGCTCCAAACTAATGCGCAGATTTGATTAGTTTTGGGTGAAAATCTGTGCAATATTAATTACCTAATTTGCATAATGATTAATCAATTTTTGGCTTTTCCACTGATATCATCACATTTCAATAAAACTTGGTACATAGATGTCACACTGCACAAACCTGATAGTTTTTAGGGTAATATCAGTACATATTAATTACCTAATTTGCATAATTAATTAATTTTCAGCTTTTGATATTTCAAGTAGTAATCATCACATTTCAATAAAACTTGGTACATAGATGTCATAGGACACTGCACAGACCTGATAGTTTTTAGGGTAATATCAGTACATATTAATTACCTAATTTGCATAATTAATTAATTTTCAGCTTTTGATATTTTAAGTAGTAATCATCACATTTCAATGAAATTTAGTACATACCGGTAGATGTCATAGGACACTGCACAGACCTGATAGTTTTTAGGGTAATATCAGTATATATTAATTAGCTAATTTGCATAATTAATTAATTTTCAGCTTTTGATATTTCAAGTAGTAATCATCAAATTTCAATGACACTTGGTACATAGATGTCATAGGACACTGCACAGACCTGATAGTTTTTAGGGTAATATCAGTATATATTAATTAGCTAATTTGCATAATTAATTAATTTTCAGCTTTTGATATTTCAAGTAGTAATCATCACATTTCAATGACACTTGGTACATAGATGTCATAGGACACTGCACAGACCTGATTAGTTTTAATTGGATATTAATTTCCTAATTTGCATAATGTTTCACTGATATATAAAGAACCACAAATTGGATTTTAATGAAACTTTTAAAGAGAACTATGCAGAAACCCAATTAGTTTTTGGTAAATATTTATGCTTATTAATCACATAATTAACATAATTAATTAACACTGATATCTCAATTACTGATCATCACATTTGAATAAAATTTGGTACATAAATGCTCTAGGACAATAGACAGGCCTGATTAATTTTGGGTTAAAATTTGTTCATATTAATTCTCTAATTAGCATAATAATTCATAATTTTTTTGTTTTGTTCTGTTCATATTAGTTACCTGATTTACATAATTAGTTTTCAGCTTTTCCATCAATATCTCATGTACAAGTAATTTTGAATTAATTTTTAATGTGTCTTCAATACTCTCAGCACACAGGAGTTCTTTCTAAGCTTTCTTTGATTAAACATTTATAATTGATTGTTTCATTTGTTTTAGATTCACCAAGAATGTAAAAAGTTTGGTAAAGCCTATAATATACACACAGTATGTGCATATGGTGGAGGTAACATGTGGGAACAAACAAAGGCATGCCAAGCTGGCTGTGAAATATTAGTTGCAACACCAGTAAGTGCAGAATAGTTCTACATAGTGGATTTTTTATGCTAATTGCCAAAACGGATTTTTATTCATCAGTGTTGTTCTTGTAAATATGTTGTTTTTTTTCTGATAACTCCGACAGGGAAGATTAATAGATCTTGTCAAACGAAAAGCCACTAATCTAGAGCGGGTTACTTTCCTCGTGTTAGATGAAGCTGATAGAATGTTTGATATGGGTTTTGGTAAGTACTACGTTGATGTTTAGCTAGGTATTCAAGAAGTAACTGAGTATTTGGTGTTATAGTTTGATTTATAAAAAGTAGTTGTCCGGAAATAAAACTAATGCGTCTTGAAATATGTTGTATATATCACCTATTAGGTCAAAGGTGAAGCAAAACATCAAGAGTTTGTGTTTGTTTCGTAAAACCGTGTTATTTTCCCCAAAGGCATGTAACTTTTCACCCTAACCTAGCACATGATAAACAAAAAGAGTCATTTTAATTATTTTCTACTGGGGTGCTAGACTATAAGCACCCACCTTTTAAAAACATGATTTTTGGAGTGTGGTATGTTTGCATTAGTTGTATGCCCTGTGAAAATTTGTTATCTTTGTATTAGTGCATATATGTACTGGTATGTAAGGAAGAAATCTGTGCATCTGCATTGAATCTTCTGATCAGTATGTGATACAATATTAAAGTGACTATAGTACTATTGATTTGTTTGTGTATATTTCACAGAACCCCAAGTACGTTCTATAGCAAATCATGTGAGACCAGACCGACAAAGTAAGTTATTAATATATTCAGTTCTTGTCTTGTCATTTCAATATAACACCGTGATCAAGAATTGTGTCTTTGTTGCATATTATCTCATAATATTTTCTCTTGACGTCAACGGGCCCCAATGATTACATTCAGAGTATCAATCCCGCACTAGCGGTAATTACGAGTGACGTCAAACTCGTTGTTATGCATATTACTACAGTCCAAATGAATGCAACAATTTAATATTGAATGTGGAATTTCTTGTACACAATATGCATATTCATTGTATATTGTGTTACACTGTGGAGATACACACGTTGTGCATGCGATTTTTGCTAGGAATGTAAAACAGAATTTTGATCATGTTATAGCCAGTGTGTTGTATTGTATAAAGTGGATACATGTTAGTTCATATTTGAAAAGTCAGCAAGAGCTCTCCCGTTGAGCATTTACAGTATCTGAGTAAATAACTATACACCAAAGTCAGGTATATAAATGCAGGTATTCTGTGAACTAATTACAGGCATAAATATTCATAAACTCAAATGACAGTTACACATTGTGAGTGTGTATAGTAATGTAGACTGTTATAACGCATTCTAATCTAATCATTTAGTTTTTTTGTTTTGAATTTGAATGAGATTGATTTCAAATGAAAAAACATTTGATATATAAATTGTTGCAAGCATGTTCAAACATGCCTGACATACCCGGTATAACTAGAAAAAAAGTATATTGTTTTACTGATGTTTAATAGGGGATTTTCCGTACAATTACGAGATCTCGCGAGATGTATGAAAAACGCGCGTCTAACGTCTGCTGCAAAAATCGAACGATTTGATTTTGAACTAGAATTTCTTTATTTCGTAACTCACATTGTCTATCATCAAATGTGGAGAGCACATTATTAAACATGGAAATGTCCCCCAAAATACTTTGCGTTTGTCGAATCCCACGCGATGTTTGATGCCACTACGACGCTATGACCTTTGTTTGTCCTGTTTTTACGTTCGATTTCACGCATAACGCGTGATTCTCGCAGTGAACGGAAAATGGTCTATTGCTGAACTACTGTAATTAGTTATACCGATATTTGTTTAATGGTTATTGCATTTTCACCGTAAATGCTAAATCAGCAGGAAAGTGAATGAAATGTGAAAGCAACATCTCCAGGATTTGGTTTCATTAAATTTATCGCATTTGACAATTATTTTTTCAGCATTGTTGTTCAGTGCAACCTTCAGGAAAAAGGTTGAGCGGTTAGCTAGAGATATATTAACAGATCCAATACGAGTAATACAGGGAGACCTGGGCGAGGTAAGTGTCATTCCGATAGTAGTAACAACTATCAAAACTTACATAAGCTGTTTTTTATATCAATGTAATGCTGTAATCTGTATGTGATGAACACAGTATATACAAATATTCATATACATGTCTGGAAAAAAAATAAAATATTTCCTATACATGTGGTTTATTTCAATAGGCTAATGAAGATGTGGTACAGATTGTAGAGTGTCTGTCTGATGGTCCCGCTAAATGGCCATGGCTGATAAAAAGACTGGTTAGTTTTACAACAGAGGGAAGTGTCCTCATATTTGTGACAAAGAAAGCCAATTCTGAAGAACTAGCCAGTAATCTGAAAACGCATGACTTTGATTGTGAGTGCCTCCTCTCTTTTATTTCATGCCTTATCTTGCAACGCATTGCTACTTCTATGGGTCGTTACTTGTTACTTCTCCATTGAAGGTTATGAGCAGACCAACCTTTATCACTACTGGCTTTTTTAATTATTACATGTACTTGCTCTGAAAACATAGCTTTTACAATTGTTTAAATTAACAGATGTTGTTCTATGTACAATGAATACATTTTAAATAATAAACCTTACTGTGTTAATAACAAATTGTATTGACAACATGAGAATGATTCTGATGCCCAGTGGTGATGTTGAAACAAACTCAGGTCCTGGTAATATACTAAGACCTGATTAACAAAGAAGTCATGTACATCAAGGTTCACTCAGATTTATGAATGCAGTTTCTTGAGCAAGTATACATGTATGACAAATAGTTTTGTTGCACTTGTGTACTCTATGGGTCAGTGGAAGTTTTTAGTTGTCAGTACAAAACTAGATCATCGGAAATCACTTTATGATGAGTTGTAACCACAAAGAGTACATATTTATTCACCTGTTTGCAGATGTTCCTTGTACAATTTTATAATCAAATAATGGGGACTGTGACATTTCATGTCTTGTTATTCCTTGTTTCTCGAGTTTTTATGAGGCAATTTTTTTGAGGAGGGCGAAAAAAAATAAATCTTTTTTTCCATTAGATTTATGTGATTCTCAAAGAATTGTAAGTGGGATCATTGATCAGAGAGAAGAATTTTATTTTTTCGGCTCTTGTTTATTCGGCGGGTTCGCGAAACAATGGATAATAAAAGTCTGGCCTTAACCATATCTATGACTAATTTAAAATGAATGTTGTATTGGATATAATACTACATGTATTCTCTATAAAGTGTCCACACATTTACTACTGTAATTCTCACTGACAATCCTGAATATTGACATGTGTTTTATTGCTTCACAGTGGGACTGTTACATGGTGACATGGACCAGAGTGAAAGAAACAAAGTTATTACAAATTTCAAGAAGCAGCAGATGCCCATCTTAGTAGCTACTGACGTAGCTGGTAAGTGTTATTGTGTAGGTTTGTTTGCATTACAGTGCTGCACTGTAAACCAAGCATCATTAACAGATGAGAAGTCACTGTGTACTTTTTTTTCAAAGATTGTTACCGGTGGATTGAGGTAACTTGCCTATTTTAGAAATGCAATATCTGTAGTGAGGGTTTTAACAAAACTTTGTGATATAACACGATGTCCTGTAGTAAAAGATCAATATGCAAAATCTACGAACATAGATTAATATTCTTCACAGAATCACTGGATGTGTTCTGTTGTACTTGTAATTAATAATAGTACAGTGGCCCCTCGCTAAGTCGCGCCTCGGTAAGTCGCGATTCGGCTAAGTCGAGTACTTGGATGGCTCCCAAAATTTCTATTGTCCTTCGACAGCAGTTTTGAAGTACATGTACAAAGACTAATGTTTCGTGGCATAGTGTTTTTAACTACTAGTAACCGTTAAAGAGACAACTTAACACCCACTGTCCGTCAATTGCTGAGACGAAATGGGTGACGCGGCCTTACTCAAGGTGTCAACAGGGGTGTCGAGTAGTGACCGTACATACTTCTTGGCCGGTCCCATTTGGTATACCTCTAAAAAAACTCGCTACAATGAGTTGAATTCATAGAATTCTGATCTCTATTTCTCAATTGAGCAGCATGTCAAAGCAAAAGCTATCCAGCCTGTTCGTACGCCATAAACTCACGGCGATCGACCGTGTCAAGTAGAGGTGAAACCAAGTTATGGGTTGCACGTGATCTAGCCGTGGTTGAGCCCACTATTCGTGGGTGGGTAAAAAATGAAAAGTAAATTTGTTTTCAAAGTTGACCAAGAGGCGGGACTGAACAGAAAAACATGCGAAAGTGTCCGACAATGATGACACCGATAAAGCTGTTTACGTTTCTTCAAGAACGGTCTGGCAGAACTCCACTATCTGGTCCCATCACTCAATGCAAAGCACACAACTCAGATATGACGACTTTGAATTTGAGGCCAGTTCAGGGTGGTTCTTGCGATGGCAAAGAGGACACGCTATTGACACACGCAGTCTCAATCCAAGCTCGATCTGTGAACATGGACGCTGTCAGAACTTTTCCCGAAAAACTGAGAGAAATTATCTATGAAGGTGGTTATTTTGACGAACAAGTTTATAATTGCGATGAAACTGGTTTATTTTGGAAGCTGTTACCGTCAAAGTCGCAAGCAACAGCAAGCGACCCACATAATATCGGACACAAACAAAATAATCAACGCAATGTTTACAGCAAACATAATCATGATTTTATTCGAATACTGCCTGACACATATGATGATACATCAATTAGCTAAACCGAGGGTTTATATGCGCTTTTTATATGTTTTTCAATGCACGATCTCCCTCTTTCACGAGGTCCCTCGGTAAGTCGCGGCCCTCGATAAGTCGCGGTTTTTGCTTGGATCCCGACACCCGCGACTTAGCGAGGGGCCACTGTATTCCAGTATTCACATTTGAGAAGAAAAGTTGAAAAATCAGCAAGAATACATCTGTTTAACACTGTGCAATATCTGAGAAAATAAATGTGCTTGCAAGCTATCTTGTTTCGTCATTCATTGATCATTGTTTTTTGTTTTCAGCTCGGGGTCTTGATATTCCTTCAATTAAAACAGTTGTTAATTATGATGTTGCTAGAGATATTGATACACATACACATAGGATAGGAAGGACTGGAAGAGCAGGTATGATATTAGGACTTCTATTTCACTACTTTATTGGCAAATACGTTTATGTAGCTGAGCCGCTCAATGCTATGTGTTTCTTGTGTATCTTCTCCAATTGATTCTGTGTTAGCACACAAATCTCCGACCAGAATTTTTCTTTTTTTTTTTTTACAAGAGAACTTGACCAATTCATTGTATTTTTAATGTTATCTAATGTAGGCATCAAGGGTACAGCATATACGCTAGTTACACAAAAAGATGTTAATTTTGCTGGAGATTTAGTGAGGAACTTAGAAGGAGCCGGGCAAAGAGTACCAGAGAAATTAATGGATCTAGCCATGCAAGTGAGTCTTGTCATCACATTTTTTTGTTTAAATATAACCACATAAAGACAACCAAATCTTATTAAAATATTGATGTAAACACAATTGCATAGGCAAAATTACCATACACATATTTAATATCACATATACGATTTGAAAACTAAGGGTTCAGTCGTCACCATTATGTTGAAACCGATCACGTGATGAAAAATGACACATATAGTCATCAGTGAGAAAGGCTTAGCCTCTCAGAGTGTCAATTTTCCCACCTCCCTCGGTAAGTTGTCACATGGTTGTTTCCAAGATTTGTTTGACAAAACTGGATTTCAATGGATGGCACCCTCTGGAGAAATAGGGGGGCTTGTGACTATCTTTTCTCCCTTTCAAGTGAATTAATCTACAACAACGGTATATGACATATGTGCTATCATTGGGCTATGCTTTCATGTCCACATTTCGACAATGGATGTTACAAATTGCTACTAATGACGCAGGAAATGTGTTATTAAAATAATAATTCAGAGAAAAGAAGATCAATAGTTACAACTACGGCATTGTTGTTTAGTTACATTGTATCTAACATGGAATCAATTCCTCATTTAGTATAGTGCTGTGTTCAGTTCATTATTTTTGTACCGTATTAGAGGATTCACTGTAAACTGCCAAATTTTTGGAGCTATGAACTTTTAGGTTTGGCTGATTTGAGGGCAAAATTTCTCAACAGTCACTAACACACTGTGTCGCAGGACCTCGGAGAACTTTTTCACTGCTACTAAATTCATGATTTTTACTGAATTTGCAAAAACAAAATTAAAGCAATAAGGCAGTACACAAATGGCAAATTTAGTCGAGAGGAAACAAAAAATAGACAAATTTTGAAGTATTCAGATGGCATGACAAAAATACATTGACTCTTTCAAAACCATCATGTTTTTGTTTTTTTTAGAATTCTTGGTTTAGGAAAGCACGACACAGGAAGGGCAAAAAGGGAAGAACCAACAGATCACGTGGTCTTGGTTACAAAGAAAGGCCTGGACTTGGCAGTGCACCGGAAGAAGAGAGGCAAAGCAGTGATAGAACTAATTCAGGGAATCAAAGCGATCGCCTCAGTAGTTTTACTTCCCCTACCAGTACAAGTAGCAGTCTGTCAAATAAAACAAATACTTCAGATTGGCCAGAGAGGGGGCCATCATCAGGACCTCCTGTAGTGCCTAAGTTCACAGGAACCGATAGGATATCAACTATGAGGTCAGCTTTTATGGTAAGTTATTAGCTGAGCTTTGTAGCAAAGTGTGCAGTGTGTCTATATCTTAGACATGCATGGACCAATTATATTCAAACTTCACACATGAATCATACATAATATTCTACATATGCACATCAAATTGTTTCACAATCTGATTTAAGATGGCCAAATGGCCGACATTTTTTGACTGCAAATCAAGCATTTCTGGCATTCCGGAACTGGATCTTGACCGCTTACAGATGGATTTTGTTGAAACTTGGTATAAATGTACATACATTGGACATTATGGGACCTTAATGTGTGCCATTTTGTTTTTCAGATCGGATTAAAATGGCATTTTGTTTTAATCTGGATCCATATTGCTGACATGTTTATGTTCCCATCCATATCACTATAAACAAAACTATACATCTCAAATTTTATAACTAACAGGAAATGTGCCATTCATGGCTTGTTAATCCTTGACATAATCCATGCTCCTTAGCTGTTTTCATTTTGTTGTTCAGTTGTACCTGTATGCATTTGCCTATCAGCTTCTGGGTGTCTTAACTAGATTATCATGATGTACCTACCACTGGTTATTTGAAGAAATTTTCGGCTTTATTCAAGCTTATCATAAATATATATGGATAGATAACATATTACCAACATTTGTTAGGTTACAGTGAAAAATGTTTCTTGAATAAGAAGATTTGTTAGATGCTCTTGTTTATTCCCTTTTGTTTGTTTTACAGTCACAATACAAGTCACATTTCAAAGCTGCCAGTTCTAATTCTACCAGCAATACTTGGACGCCAGGTAATGAGGGCAGTAGCCGTAGCAAATCCACCGATCACGGATTCTCAGCTCCAAAACCACCCAAGAAAGTCAAGAAAACTAGATGGGACAATTAAAACCTATGAAATGTAATCTTTCCTGCCATCTTTCCTTTTTAAATAATCATACCACAAAAACTCAATAATGTCAACCTCTCAAAAAATGTTCATATAAAATTTGATGATCTATCACAGAACTTACAAATAAGCTTGCACTGTCTCACTGCATTATTTCAAAAAGGGCAGCTGGACTTACAGCTATGAATTGTTCTTCAATCATGGCTTGAAAAAGTATTAGTTAAAAATATTACTCATTACTGACAGCCAACAATTACTTTTTCAGCATAGTGACAATAAAAGACATGTTTGTTGTTTAACAGATCATTCAAAGTTTGTCGGGGGCTGCAGTGATAAAGCACTTTAAAATGTCCACAACCTGTGTATTTGCCACTAATTTAGCCTGTGTTATGATGATCAAGAAGTCAGTGAGTCATGGTTTGATAGACTACATATGCTCTACACTGCATGAATTCTAGTAATGCTTTTACTGAGGTATTTTATATTGCATCATGGAAAAAAACATTCCAGGCATATTTATAGAAATGTGCTAGCGCCATGTCTTGTAATTATCACAGTATTCATTATTACCTTTTGTATCTCTGTAAGCAGAAACAAACTAAAGCATTGTGTTGATTGTGTTGTGTTCAGCATAAACTTGGTGATGATTTTTAAAACCACTCAACACCAATTTGACTGAACTTTCCAGTGATCTGCCTTGTTCATTCATACAGAAATATACATGTATTTTTTTTTAATACATTTGTTATAAAAAAAATCCACCGAAACCCAGATCTCGGTATACTGTTTGATTCTAAATATTGAACACAAACTCATTGTTAGCTTTTATGGTATGGCTATTCAGTACACCGTACGACTAACTCTGAACTGCAGACTGTTCAACTTCTGTACTTGTTTATTTATTTGATATTAACTGACTTTGCTAGCATATCAAAAGTGTGACATAGAGTGAAATATCCAGGTTATTTTAATCCTTTTCCACAAATCCATTCTTCATATAGTGTGCCTAGATTGAGAGAGCAAAATGTTCAAACTCCATATATCTTATATCTTTATGAGTTGATACAACACTAGATGATGATGTCATCATTAATACATAATTTGACTCTGGTTTATAATGGATTAAGTTTTCCAAATATATCGAGCCTCTCTCAAAAATGTGGTATCAAGCAAATTGATATTTATCCATTAAATACAAATGTCTATTTGTAAATATGGTTCTGTTTACTTAATTTAATTCATGTGTACATACTTCAATGAGTAACATTTTTTTAATGTAATTTACCATACTGCCTACCATTGTAGTATTGATTTTTACAATTCCAGAGCCTGGATGCAGTTCTGTTTTGTGTAATTATGTACATCTTTAAAGCGAGGGAGTCATCACCTGCACATGCGTCAGATGGCCATAACATGTCATTTGCGTTTTTAGTGTGTGTTATCGTCGCTTGGGACTCAATTCCTCGTTTGTGCAGGTGATGACCCTCTCGATTTAAGTTGATGAGGATGCATATGATGTTGCCTTTGTGATTTAATACATAGTGGCATAAAAGTACATGTTTTTTTTTTACCCATTTCAAATTTAGAATATAATTGATAAATGGAAAAGAATACATGCATCTTCATTGTTTCGCTGGGGTTACACAACTGTGAATAACATTGTTTTGCTCCATTTTGGAAAATCATAGGCAGAGTTTAACAAAACTTACCTTTAGAGTTAAAACTGTAAATTGTAATTTCTGTGCAAACTTGTATTTTTCCATCGTCTCTTGTGAGTGGAGTGCTGAACTTTCAGAGGCTTGTCCTTTTGTTTCATTTGTAATGCTTATTTGAAACCAGTATCTATGTACCACAGAAAAATTAACATAAACTTTCACACACACAAAAAATCTACAGTGGACCTGATTTCAGACATTCTGTGGTTAATATGTTGCCTTACTGTTCTTGTGCGATTCAGTGAGATTAAAATCTATTTCCATGTTGGAGAAGTTTTCTAAAATGCTCTCTGTGGTTAATATCTTGTCTTACTGTTCTTGTGCGATTCAGTGAGATTAAAATCTATTTCCATGTTGGAGCAGTTTCCTAAAAATCCTTTTGTCAAACAAATTTAAAAACACAGACCAGGGCCTGGTTTGTAATGTCTCCGGTTGCATCCTTGTTTTTGAAAGTTGTTACTGAGTGAATGCATTCTTTTGTACATAAAACTTTCTATAATAAAGTAAACAACCATATTGGTTTTATAAACAAAGAAGTAATGAGTAAATTTTGTTAGCGAGTGTGTTTATTTAATCGTTTTTCCCCCTGACTCGTTCGATATTGACTTCTGCGAAAGTAACCATGATGTTAGGATTGTTGGTTTATCACTTAACCAATTACTGGCAAACGATGTGTTGAGTAAAGTTTTTTTATCACGAAGAAACAGTATCACTTAGTTTCAGCAACAGATACACGCTCAGTGTCAATTAAGATGCAAACATTGTTGTATTAACTACCTGTATTCTTAGAACTACTTTATTCACTTTGAACACTAGATGGTGCTGTTTGAAATTCAGTTACTACTATACGTTTCAATGACGAGACCAGGGATTATGACTCATCTTACGCAATTTTTGCATTGTTTATGATATTACTTCAACGGAGATGTCAAATCTGAGCTGTATTTACGAATAATGTTTGTTTTTTTAAATGTGTAGGTGTTTATGTTTGCACCCAGGATCCTGAATAGAGTTCGTCTGAAAGGCTAATTAAATACAGTGTGGTAGATTTATTGTCATTTGACTTGTAAGGTAAATATTTAATAACTTCCCAATCCCAAATTATGTTTACAACTTTAGTGGGGATTTTGAAGGTACCTCAACAATTTCGCATATGGCAGCATATCATAGGTGTTTGAAAGAAATTGTTAGAACCAAAGAAATCCAGACGTGATTGAAAACTAGTGGTAATTTATACATAGTCATGGGTTTCCACTTCGAGCTTAAATTGCAAGAAATGATTGCTACACTCTGGGTAAAAGCCACCGTGGGAAAAATCATTTTACTGATACAGTAACATGTCGACAACAATAGACTGGCTGTTTTAAATGGGTTTATTTTTAATAGAAAAAAATGCACATTTTCAAATAAAAACAAAAATATTCTTATAGATATTAAGAAAAAAACAACAATAACATTTAGAGCTAATGGCACACGTACGTGTATATAGTCTCATGGTCATTCACGTGATGAAATATGAGAACCAACTTTGAAATACCTTTTCTTGTGAGTCGCGCCCTCTAGTGTCGGTGTGTTTCTGTGACGTAATGAGAAACCACTGAAGAACTGTATCGCTAGAGGGCGCGATTCGCGTGGAAGGTGGACAGTAATCGTTGATCGGTAAAAATGAAACAAAAAACAAATATGCGGAAACAAAGACAGCATAAACGATACTTTCACAGATTATAAAGGAAACTATTATACATACATGTAGAGTGAAGCAAACACACTGCAAATTCATCCAAACAAAATTAAATGAAACTTCACACAGCCCCCAGTTTATATTGGTCGTTCCCTAACTGTCTAAATATCGCATGAAACCTGATGACGTACACTACAATATTATACAAGTAACCTGTAGAATACTGTGTGGGTAATATTTTTTATATTGATTTTTGTTGCATTTGCAGCAAATAGTTACCAAACAATGAGAAATCTATAGGATTGAATATACCCCACAGCTGGCTTCACATACATTGTTCATAGTTCATATGGTGCTTACACCAGGATTTAATTACAGCACCTAGGCGGTATGTGGTTACAGCTTAATGTTCGATTAATCGCAAGAAATTGACATGACAATAGAAATTCATTAAAGACTGCCACTCCCATGCAATTAACAGCGAGTGAAATTCCTGGGATTGAAACATATATTTTGAAGTCACTGGTGTAGGCAACGAATAACTGCAAGTTGACATAAAGACGAGGTAGTTTCTTTAATCAGTGGTCAACTAGAGGCTGAAATTATAATTAATTTGTTTATTTCAATTTCTCCTGACGTCAAATAGAATACACTGGTGAAACACGGTAGTAACTGTGAGTGAAAGGATGTTTTGGGGTGTAGTTTACATTGTATATAGAGTGGTAGGGTCGGGTGTAATGTGTTCATTTCCAACTATTATGAAGTCACGTAGAATTTCACTTAATTTATTTTTTCTGACATGTTTTCAAGCATTACATGTGAATCCAATTTTCACTGCGCTGTGTCTCAATAGAGTATGAGGGAAATGGCATATTCACTGGAATTTATTTCAGGGGAAAAATGTTTTCAGTGATAATGAAGTATTATGACAGATACCCTCCCCGTGGCTTTCATTGCGTATGGAAGTTATTTTCACGAGTGATGCGGTGTATCCTGCTGCCGTACTTTCACGAGCGAAGCCACGGGGAGGGTGTGGGGTTCTGTTATTATACACATGTCCCATATTTGTTTATTTCATATTAAAAAAAGAACGTGCAACAAACCGGGATAGAAATTTAGATCGGGGAACCCAATTGCCCATTAATATGCTCCAAGACAGTGCTGCGACCTAGCAACGCTTGTCAGTGTAGAACGCGTGTCGCTGTACATGTGAAAATAAAATAATCAGACGTCTAATTTAAGTCATTGTCCGAATAAGTAACTCGTGGATGTTTAAGCGCGGTGGTCGTAGCGCAGCGCGTGTTCGAATTTCATGTAAATAAACAATGTATTTTACACGCGTTGTATACGTCGCTATGAGTCCCATATTGAACAGGACGCGACACGACGACTGTCGCCCTTTAGTTGGGACCACGACAGAACCAGAACTTAAACTGGGCGACTACGATACACGGTTGATGTTGAAGTTAAAAGTTCCTCCACAGATCTGTGCATTGGCAAACATGCCGTGCAACTGCAGTACTCCACTGACGGAATGACTTTCGTTGAAATCGGTCGTCGCTGACTCGTGAACTGCACACTACAACCTCGTTTGTGATGTTGCTTGCTTGTCGTGGATGGACTGAGTCTTGGTCGATGTTGATGGTTGCGGCTCCATATTAATCGGAGATTTCACTGCGGGTCCAGGCAGCGGGTGGATCTTCCGAGAGCCCTTCAAGATTTATAAAACTCAGATTCCAGGTGGTCAACAAACATTAAGTTCTCCCAATCCTAGTATTCTATGTGATGTACATCTAACATGCCAAAAATGCTGGTGAACGATTTGAACCTGACAAAAATACTTGAAATAGATACCAGGAAGGGGAGGGGGGTAAAAGAAAAGTTATATAACATTTTATTATTCAATAATTTATTAAAATACATAAGTTTGTCCAACTCCCTGTGATACAACACCTCAGACATAGCTCATTGTACTCGGCTTGAGTGTGGGCAAAAAGTTACTATTTGAATTTTTGATATCTGTTTTCATTAATGAGAAAGTTGACCCCGAAGTTAGAGTAACTGTTCAGCAGGAATGGCTTTTTAACTCTTCTGTGATTTTTTTTGGCTGGGCTGATTTTGTCACGTTTCATACTTGACAGGCAGGTCGTACCATCACTAATTGGAAAAACAATCCTGACCCACCGCTACCATGGCAACAGCCAAAGTCTTGTAATAGCAGTGCCCAAATGATCATGCCTTTTATTGTGGCTACGTTGCGCACTTGTAAGAGATCACCGGCGCCGACATTGTTACCACTGTCAACGGAATCCCAACGCAGCTTTGAACTTTGAATAAAATGTAAATGCTGCCTCCAATCTAGAAAATACTATCGCAAAACGGTTGGAAATAATACATTTAACGGCTGAATACGTCCTAACAATAAAATAAAGTGACATCTAATGACTGCCATGTTATTTTGCGAACCTCGTATAAGGTGCCCGGTTTTAGTTATAAACAGACGTTAGCTTCACGTTCATGTCCCTTCCATGATAACAGCCGAAAACATATTGCTTGTTTTTTACCGGTTTTCATTGGCAACCGAAGTATTTTTATTTTGTAAACAAATTTTCGTCTGCTATTTTTATTCAGTTCAAATCGTTCAGCAACATTTTTGGCATATTAGGTGTACATCACATGGAATACTACGATTGAGAGAACTTGATGTATGTTGACTGATTTTTATCATAGTACGAAGTACCAGGAAGTTACTCAGTTCCAAATAAAGATTACCAACGTCAAATGAGCAACATTTGACTGGTAATCAAGATTCATGTAATCCATGGTTAACAAGCAACATCACAAGCGAAGTTGTAGCATGCAGTACCAGTAAGTCATCCCGTCAGTGCAGTAGTGCAGTAACACGGCATGTTTGCCATCAGCATTGTATTCAAACGAATCACGTGGTGTGCCGTTCTCGTTCAAACCCGGGATTCGATCAATAGGGGAGTCCCAATTAAAAAAACACATTGCAAATCATGCAAGTTCAACATTTTCAAACCAATATACTAAAACAGAAATGCTCAGAGATGCAAATGAAGGATAGATATTACTTTTCACTATACACATCTCTGTTGATACTATCCCTCACATTTTCTACTCCCAATTACTCCTGCGTAAAATGGACTAGCCTCTTCATGTTGACATTCAGACTAAAATCACGTGACAGGCTGTTAAAATTGGCTGTTGTATACTCTTTCGCCGGTCTGGAAAAGGTGTTTAATTAACTCACATTCAAGCAACAATGCAGATTTCCCAGTGGGAGTGAGACTATTCGACTCTGCCACTAAAAAAATAGGGGTGTTTTTAGCAAAAAACGAATAACCCTGGAATACACACAATATACTGAATTTCGGAACAAATCGTGCATTACTTACAGCAGCAGAATACCACAGAAATATCAGACGAAACATGAAAACACTATATATTGTATTTCAGCTTGAACCCTCTATATTGCAATTCAAGGAATTAACCCCATATGTGCATCCATTTCCCACCTTGGTATCACCCACCCCTGAAAACAAACTCTTAATACCACGCTGAAGCGTTTGGTAAAAACATCTGTTTATACGCACGTAAGTAAATTTGATATATATTTTCAGTCGGTTTCAGTGACAGATTAACCCTTTGGACTTCATAATTTTCACCTCCAAAATTTTATTCTAATATTTATAATTTTTAGAAGAATTTTGTAAAAAAATGGGCATAATGTCCTATTTGCTACAAGTCTTGATCCAAATTTGAAGAAAAAAAATATGAAAACCATTATTCAAGTTTAATTCGGTGAAAGGTGACAATGTTTGTTTTAGCACTCAATGGGTTAATGGGACATTTCGTATCTATGGATGTGAACAATAAAATGTTTGTTTAAAAAAAAAATACTAAATGACGTTCCTTTTAATCGGTCTACGTTCTTTTCGTCTGATGTTTGTTTTTTCATTCGTGACATGCATGGTATTGGTTATAATTAGAAACACGACTGTCACCGTAATTTCAGCGTTTCTCGGTATAAAAACTGGCCTGTGCTGGCAGTAATAACGGTTTAGAAGAAATGGCAACGGGGGGGGGGGGGGTTTAGCTCCGTCACTGGCCAATTCAATCCATTGCATTGTGGGTAATATGCAGCTAGAAGTAAAGCGTATGTGTACACGTTTCTGGTCCACAATGACACCCTTTGTCGTGATTAGAAGCCGTCTGTCACATGGCTTGGTTTAATCAACGTCCATCGATCCATAGAGGGACTGTGGTTTAATCAAAAGAAGACAAACCTAGCGAATGATCCAATGTGCGTCTGAACGTTTCATTATTAGTTATCGTATACTGTGATTTTTGGAGTGTTTTTTCATCGGATAATGTCACGCTGGATCGTCGAATTTCAATCAGATTTCGTGGATGTATTGCAATGTCCTGAAAGATAGTGAATGAAAGTATTAATTATATATTAAAGTTAGATGGAATACAACAGTTCTTTTTTAAACATTCAAAACAAACACAGTCATATGGTAGTCTGTACTGCACGAAAGAGAAAGTAACCCTTCAGGGAGCCCAGGAACAATGATCAACTGTACGCCCTATGAGCCGGGAGGGGGTATCGGCTGGTATCTAGTGTAAGAAATAGACAAGGGACGAAGGCTCCAGCGAGCTCACATTTTTTAAACTGGAAAAAAAAACGAATAGAATGAAACATACAATCTATAAAAATACCAGGTTGAAGAATATTAGTTGCTCTTTCGAATTTAGCCAAAGCCTTACCTACATTTTACCTATATCTGCAGAATAAATCAGGAAAACTACACAAATTGACTCCATTTATGAATAATTAACGGTTGGTCCGAACGCACGGCACAGTTGGAGGCGAAGAACCAATCACAAGACTGGTTACTAACCAGTTTAGCAAGGCTAACCGAGTCGTAACCTCGATGTGGTTCGTAACCAGTCTTGTGATTAGTTGTTGACAAATGCAACAGGCCCGTTCCTGGGCTCCCTGTGGTAACTTAAGCGTCACGATGGTCTGATCAAATCGGGGATCAAATAAATATATCACCTCGATTTTGAGTGTTGAACCTCAATGGTGATAGTGGTGAATGATTTCAGACGTTTTGCATAGTAACTTTAAACATCAACTGCATAAATTTTCATCGACACTAATATGAAATAATCACGAATTTTTTTAATGAAATGGCGGCACGTCAAATTATAGATAATTGTAGTCTTAAAACACGAATCATTTGCCATTACATTCCTTTCGCTGTTAATTCAGAATAAGAAAAATTTCCATAAAAAGATGATACGCACTTATTTTTGTTTACACACGTGACACTCATCATAATGACATCATGTTCCCACTATTGGTTCTCACGACGTTGAAGTATTTTTTAGGATCAATAACTTATGTAGACAATATAAACATGTATTGCAGGGATTTCATAAACACATTGTTTGCTAATTGTATTCAGTAGTGGCAACTTTGCAGTGTTTTAACCGTGAGACACATCCCTGGTAATCACATATTTACTCTGCTACGCCTTAGAATTTTATTGTAGAGTTTGTATGATTTTGTAAGAGAAGGAGAGAGGGAGACAGCGAGGTGTTACCTCAGCTGACTGTTTGGATGAATAAAGCTGGATTATCTTGCAATGAACTAATGTGTATTCCTTTGGGTCGAACCTGGTATCGAAATTGTCATCTAACTGTAAGGCCGTCGCTGATTGGCTGCTGAGCTGGAATGACAATTTTTGGTTTCAAATACCCCAGGGAAGTGTGTTATGTTCTTCGTGTAATTAAGCGTTCGTTTTCCACACAAAAACGACGAATTCGGCCGAATTTTGTTATCGGTTGGCTTAATATTACCTAAACGGATCGTATTTCTGTGAAAGATTGGCATTTTTGTCCTGATTTGTAGGAATCTGAAAAACGCGTTTCACAACTTGTCTTTTATTTAGTTTTATGCCGCATTCAAGATGGCGGCCCCCATATAGTAAATATCGCATTTATTTTATTATCACGCGTACGCCAGCTGACTGTGGCTATGCTACATTATTTCCAGCGTTTATGCACAAACAGCGAGTCGGTTTTGTTTGATGATATGGTTCAGGTAATCTTTTGATGTCCCAAAGATAAGTTTTTATCCCATTAGTCACTAGTATCTACTGCGTGATCGAAGCGCAAACGAATACGGGTTACTTGTAAGCTATTTGTAGTTGTTTACTCAAAATACCGATAACACCGAACAATGCAACTATTAAATTAGTAATAACTTACTCGTACATGTATGTCAATTAATTAAATATGGGCTGGGTGACCTACTTTATAGCATATGTATACCCCCTCCCCCACATACTAGTACACGAGTTATGTAAACTCAACGTGATCATAGCGGCGAGGGTGAAATTAAAATATTATTATGGCCATAATTCGGATTTGGTTTCAAATCTGTGTTTCTAGCGAATATTGTGTGGCTAACCTTTGCTTTAAAGTAAAAACACGCAACAACCACCGTTTCCATGCAACCACGGTAAACATTCCCAATGTACGCCGATAACGGTGTAAATACCACGATAGTGTGTTTTAGCGTAAAGTATCCAAGGTCGTTTCACGTGTTATAAACTCAGCACGATGTTTAAATCTCGGACTCCCTTCCGTCCAGTAACCTTGTATAACAACGCGGAACGACGACAAAATTATATATAAATGCTCGGTAACTCTCGTAAGCCGGTACGTTTTGTTTACACTCGATCGTTATGGCCCGATTTCTCGCATTCGCGCATCGCCGTAAGTGCATATATCGCTCACACGAACCCATCATTACGATCTAAAAATGCAACTTTAAGGTAGAAGCATACTCAACATTTTCGGGAAAGTTAGTTATAAATAGCCTTGGTTTATCTTTTGAATTCACGAAGTTATTGCTCCATGGCACAATGGAATAGCATTCTAGTGTGTGTTACAGTGGTGTATTTTGAGAAACTTGTCCTAATATTTTTTAAAAATTGCTATTTTTAGTAGATTTCCATAGAGCACAATGTTGAAGAAAAATTGTATTTTTTAAACTTTTTAAAACGAAGATTTTTTAAATAATTATTATAAAGGACAACAAAAAGTATTTAATCAGTCATAATATACAATTTATCCAGCCTACAATTCGAGATACAGCACGATATCTCTGCCATGGAAACCTATGGTAAAAGCGTTATAACACTGACAAAATGGCCGCCATCTACTAAAATACAACCATTATATCTTGAAAATTGGGTTGGTGGCCCGAACTTTTTGTTAACATCATCATCCTTATATTGACCGAAACTACAATTTATTAAATAATGATGAATACATTCTGGATATTTGCATTCATGAATAGGCTTATACCTTAAGTATATTTACTTCTGCTTTGTGAAAGAAAAACAGTTATTAAGGCTAAATATTAATTTATATTTCACTGCATTTTGCCATTACGCTGGTATTTGCACCGTGAGCCGTAAAAATAAGTCACGTGCACAACGTATAAATATATCTCGACTAATCTCAAATGAACTGGTAAATAAAATGCTCTACTGGACTGTGGCCAACATCTGTACATTACTACGTGTTCCTGTATTTTTTTATTTTGAATGACTTCGACCGTTTGAGAATAACCACAACGCATTATATATTCATATGGTTAATTTGAATATTGTTATACGTCACGGTGTAATAATTCTCTGCGTTATGTCTTTACGAGAGTGTGCCATGCAACTAAAATTGATTTTCCAATAAATCACGTCGTTGCTCGGCTTGACAGAGGTCGAAGCATGCATGTCAACTGTGTGTAAATCATTATGTTCAGTGTTTTTCTCATATACAAGTCGAATACGCAGATATATTTAATGCTGATTGTCGAAACGACTATCAATATACATAAGAAACATTAAAGCGCAGTGGTCGTCGCGCAGCGCGTGTTCGAATTTCATGTAAATAAACAATGTATTTTACACGCGTTGTATACGTCGCTATGAGTCCCATATCGAATAGGACGCGACACGGCGACTGCCGCGTACTTTAAACATAATCTTTAACATAAGATTCGCCGATGGTTGATGATGAATATAAATTCTGTACTCGAACAACACTACGAGTAATTTCACAATAATGCAACACAGCCACACTGCTGCTGAAAGAGAGGTTTATTATAATATAAGGGAAATGTATTCATACTTACAGGTGTTAGCAATCATGATATGTTACTTGGGAGGTTTGCCAAGCCAAAGTGCCTTGACGACAGATTTATCCTTATCAACAGCGAGATAATATTCACCCTCCATGCGAGCGATGTCTTCCAAATTCACAAATGTGTCGTCGTCATTAACCAGGTCGGCACGCATAACGCCCAGCACTCCGATTTTGCGCGAGAGGTAGACTGCCGTGGAGTTATTATCGTTGATGCTGCTACGCCGAGATTTCAGCAGACACTCCTTTATAACCCCGTCGTTGTCTGTCACAATCCATTTCACGTTTCTATCGGCCTGCAGGTTTTTGGGGTAAGCGTTCTGAACTACGTGCTTCTGAAAGGTGAGCCCGTCGTGTGAGAACGATTGTTCGTTATTCGAGCCTGCCATATTGATACTAGTACTTCAATGACCATTGGATGTATACACACCACTTTGCGCGTATCACCAAACTTACGAACTTCGCCCTATTGCGATAATCTACCAGCAGGAGTACAAATACACCCGATACGACCGTGTATACGTTATCGGGTATTTTCCAATGCACGTAACAGTACAGACTATTAGAACGGCTTGCAGCATATACTCGCTCTTTCGATCGATTGTAAAATTCCGCGATCAAACAAATTATATATTGACATATCTGGTCACGTGATGATCATGCCGAGGAAAAACGGCGTCAGCCAAAATATATTATAGAAATATTGAGTTATATCAAGTAGTCTTTCGACGGCTGCAGCTTCAATAGTTCTACTGGAAAATTATGCTGTTATCAGATTATTTGTGAGTACCTGTGCACGGAGGACTCAATGCTTGTTGGTCAATTCAGTGTCCATCGGAACACTAAGCTGATGAACATTTGACACTGTCAATTGGACTGGGTTTAAATGGTTTAAATCGTTCACGTTCTTCAAAAACTGTCGTGATTTACAGTACTTACTTCCATTTATTATAAAAGTCGCACTTCAGGTTTCGTTTTGTGAATGCTCAAAGTGCACAAGTACCTATGCAGCATTAGTTTAAAACGTCACCGTGCAAGTATTGAAACATTCACCATACATACGGATGTTGGGTATAAGTGGTCCTAAGCACGTAACCATACCAACACATTCATCTAAAAAGCAAGGTGGTATTTATTACAGCGAGCGCAAGATATTTACATACACCTAACTCGCGCACCCGGTAGGTAATTACCGAGAGACTTTGCAACATCCCCAGACACTTTGCTAGACGCCCCAACGACCGTTGTAGACGCAATAAAGTTACACACACTCTCACGTGACAGTTAATCAAAACACCGGACGCGGTATGCCTTTGATGTGTGGGCACGAGGAACGAGGGGTAGTTTGGATATTCCATTGCTTTGTAGTTATAACAATCTGTGTAACACTTGACATTCAACAGCTCTGGCAACTGCCCCATCGGGAATTAGCCTGTAATGGCCTTTTTTCCCTCATAAATATGCATGAGGCAGATAATGAGCTGTTCTAACTTTTTCTGGGTCAATAGGTTAAATACATGCGTACTTGCTATATTTTGGTTTTGAGCACGCTCAGATGATTTAGATGGAAAGCACATGTTCATGTTCAATCAAAACAACGGTCCGGGGTTTCAGATAGGTTCAACTATTACAACGTGTAAGCGCCCAGTCAAACATTTATCAAACAATGTTTTATTCATTGTTGTTGTCGGACACTTTATTATGTCATGCATAGATATGCTCGTTTATTTACTAATAAATAAATTCTATTTTGAACGTTTCATTAATATAATAAACCTTGTTAATACAAACATGTAATATAACACCCCTAACATATAATGGAATTACCATCGCGAGAACAGTTTAGTTTTTTTCAGTGTAGTTTCTGGATTCAAGTTTGAATTGCTCGCTGACTATAACATTATTGCTATTATGCCAAAGGGTGTAGACGAAAACACTCGGAAGGAGATTATTCGTCTTTTCTTTGATGGAAATAGTTTACGAATGATCGCCAAGGAACGGGGGCAACGGTCCAGGGGATTGTGAAGCATTTCCGTCGCACCGGTTGGATACGTTCTGACAAGAGTAGCGGCCGTCGTCGACTGAAATCTACACAGGAAATCGTTGAGTTTATGGAATTTCGTCTCTTACAGAAACCATCCCTAACGGCAAAGGAAATACGCATGTCTCTCTTGAGGGAAAATATTTGCGTACAGGAAAATTTGCCTTCGGTGCGTATGGTACATCATATAATGAAAAGTGATTTGAATTATTCGTTCAAAAAAATAAGTCAAACTCCTACTGAGCAAGTTACTGAAAGAAATATGGAACGAATATTACAATATATAGACACTGTTTCTCAGCTTGATCCACAAACTTTGCACTTTTTCGACGAGACTGGTGTGAAGAGAACGACTCCAAATCGCAATCATGATTACGGTCACAGTTTACGCGGTCAAAAGGCTGTCGAGTTTCAACGCTATGCTTATGACGTCAATTTTACAGTGAGTCTCTTACACAACGCCCGAGGTGTAAGTAACTTCAACATGTTAGACAGTCCTTCCAATGGACTCGAAATGCTTAATTTTTTTGAAGAGACCATGGAGTTATTCGACGAGAATGGGCAACATGTATTGTCACCAGACGATACAGTAATAATGGATAATTGTGGTTTTCACCATGGCCGGATAACTGAGCCAGCGCTTCGTGAAATGTTGGCAGCAAGAAATGTTACGCTACTTTTTCAACCACCCTACTCACCTGAATTTAATTCATGTGAAATGTGTTTTTGTCAAGTGAAGAGAAAATTACGAGAAAATTATGTTTGCCGTGTTGTTTACCGAGACTGCTATTATTGACGGACTTGCATCAATAACGCCCTTGATGTCGCGCAATTTCTTTCGTTTTTGTGGAATTGCCATAGTCTAGACTAGATAACATTAAAAAAACATACTAAATTTTGATGGTGGAGCCTTATCACAAAACTTACTGGAAAGTGTAAATTGATAAATAAATAAGTTTTTTCTTCAAAAATGTTGTCGATTATTTTTTTATATGAGTTGCGTATGGGGTAGGTCTGCCACTAAAATTAACTGTTACAGGGTTAGGGTTGACCAATAGAAACACTGGATGGAGAGATAAAACCGTTGAAATTATTTAAATTCTTTACTTAGTTTGAGGTTAGATCATTGTTGATTATTTTGTTTTCAAAACAATTCGTTTCCCTGGAGTTTAAAATTGCCCCGACAACTCTTCGTCACTGTCATGGGAGGACTTTATTGGAGAGTCTGCAACAACAAAAATACACATTTAATTATACTGTATATTCGACGCTAGTCTCACAGCCTATAACATTAAAATATTGACGAATGTGTTACAGGGTGTAAAAAATAATGAGTATACTCATAAATATAATTATTAAAATATCGGTTGGGCTCGCCTTTTAGCAGTCCATATACAACTTCGCAACTATCAGGTGCGTTCTGCACTCCGGAAAATTCCGCTTCAAATTTCGCCAAAGCCTTACCCACATTTTACCGATATCTGCAGAATAAATCAAGAAAACTACACAAATTGACTCCATTTAGGAATTCCTAACGGTTTGCCCGAACGCACGGTACAGTTGGAGGCGTGGCCTGTTCAGCATTTGTCAACAACCAATCACAAGACTGGTTACGAACCACATTGAGGTCACGACTCGGTTAGTCTTGCTCAACCAGTTGAGCAACTAATATTCTTCAACCTGGTATTTTTTATAGATTTTATTTTTCATTCTTTTCGTCTGTTTTTTCGAGTTTAAAAAATATGAGCTGGCTGGAGCCTTCATCCCTTGTCTATTTCTTACACTAGATACCAGCCGACACCCCCCCCCCCCTCACAGGGAGTGCATACAGTTGATCATAGTTCCTGGGCTCCCTGTGCATATACTAGTACTAGTATGTAAAACTATATAAGTAGAAGATTTCTGGGAAAGACTGACTGGGCGCTGTATGGCAAACTGGCAATGGGACATGCCATTATGCGCAAACGCGACATTTTTAATAGGACTGTGTATAAACCCATTGACAACATCTCAACAAACTAACAATCGAAGGAATTTACTTTTAACGTTTCTTGTTAATATTTATTTCCAGTTTTATGTTCGTTTTATATTTCTTCCAAGTGTTACACAGCAATGATTGTTATACCTACAAAGCAATGGAATATTCCAACTACCCCTGTTCCTCGTGCCCACACATCAAAGGCATACCGCGTCCGGTGTTTTGATTAACTGTCACGTGAGAGTGTATGTAACTTTATTGCGTCTACAACGGTCGTTGGGGCGTCTAGCAAAGTGTCTGGGGATGTTGCAAAGTCCCTCGGTAATTAGCTAGCGGGTGCGCGAGTTAGGTGTATGTAAATATCTTGCGCTCGCTGTAAGAGATGGTTCCATGTTACCCTGTGATCGAAACTCGCTTATACTGTCCCAGCCCGCCATGATAAATTAAAACGACAGAAGCTGCGATTTTTAGCATCTTTTATTTGAATATAACCACATAAAGATGGCCAAATCTTACCGAAATGCACGGACAAAGTGACTATAGACAAGGTCATTATCACATAAAATGCGTTTTGAAAGCTAAGGGTCGAATAATTGCCATTTTGTTGAAATCGGTCACGCTCAATCCTCGGGGGCGGACATCCGGGTATTTTCTACCGCCTGGCAACCCTGAAAACAAAGACCAAAAACTCGCAGAAAACGGTACTTTGCGAGGGTTGTTGAGAGTCCCCTGAACAGTGTAATAAGATTAGCCCTACGTGTGTAACATATATGAATTTGGTTGTTCAGGATTACTTCAAAGTTGAGTTTGTGTTATTTTCTCGAGTTTTCACCGGCTCCACCGGCTTTCCACAGCAGCGCGCACAAAGCCCATAGAAATACGTGGTACAGTGGTGCGCGTCTTAGCAACGTAGAACGTCTGTGACGTAGCTCCGCCCCCGAGGATAGACCATTTTCCGTTCACTGCGAGAATCACGCGTTATGCGTGAAATCGAACGTAAAAACAGGACAAACAAAGGTCATAGCGTCGTAGTCGCGTCAAACATCGCGTGGGATTCGACAAACGCGAAAGTATTTCGGGGACATTTCCATGCTTAATAATGTGCTGTCCACATTTGATGATAGGCAATTTCGATTAAGTAAGGGTATTCGAAAGCAATATTCCTCTGTCGAAGATCGGCCGGTCAATGTAAGCTACGAAATAAAGAAATTCTAGTTCAAAATCAAATCGTTCGATTTTTGCGGCAGACGTTCGACGCGCGTCTTTCATGCATCTCGCGAGATCTCGCAATTGTACGGAAAATCACCTATTGACAGTAGAAAATTATGAACCAAGTTGATGACACATACGTACATAACGATATCAGAACAAATCAAGCGTATGTAAGTGTGGAGTCCCAACACCTGCATACAGAGACGCCGACATCATCTATTGTTATTCGTGCAAAACCGTCTCGCATAAGTAAATTTATTTTGCTGTAGAAATCACAGTGACAGAGTTACTCTTACACCTATATCCAACAATGCAGTGCGGCAATGACGTCATTGTAAGGTTTGCCCCTCCTGGCTGAAAACCCCGCATCCGGCCCTGAAAAAATACTATAAATACTACTATTCTCGAATATGTCAAAGTGCAAGCCACATAAATACCGCTGTATCACTGGAGTATAATAAATATATCAAGCCCCAGTAGTTTCGTTTCATTAATATCACAACCTGAGCCGGATCACTGTTATACGACACTGTCACTCAACGCGGACTTGCGACTTGCAACGTACTTCTTGACACGCACATGTGAGAAAAATACTTCGTAATTACCCTGTTTGAAAACATTGTAATAGTTTAAAGGGCGTCAGTCGTCGTGCCACGTCGTGTTCGATAAGGGACTCATAGCGACGTAGATACAACGCGTGTAAAATACAATGTTTATTTACATGAAATTCGAACACGCGCTGCGCGACGACCACCGCGCTTTAACGTATACTAGTATATGTATTAAACATATTCACATTGAATGGAGAGAAATTGGAACCTTCTGTAGACTAAGAAATTCTGTCGTAGCACATTCTATAAACAAAAACAAACAATCAAATGCAAATAAATTCACACAAATTCTAACATATGATCTAAATAAATCATGCTTCCACGAGCCATACACTCAAAGTATCCAATACTGAAATTGTAAGCTGATAACTCAGTGGATATTTTATGTTTAACCAACGATAATGAGCTCACATTTGTCATTAATATAAACAATTAATAGTTTTATTTATAATGTTAATACTTGTGAATGCTCTACTTATAAACTGTTTTTTTTTTGCACCAAGTCTTGTGCCCCTAATAAAACAAATGCATTTTCAAATTATAAACACATTTGTACCTTGAACTCAAATAACCATAAAATATTCAGTGCCGTTCTGCTACAGCGAGCCTCGCTCGTTCGTACCTCGCATGGCACAAGATAAAATGAAATGTGGAGTCAGAATTTGTCCAGTTGCTATTCCCACCATGGCGAGGTACGAAAATGTTTGTATTGCGTCAAAGAAATGGAATTGTAACAAACCATTACAATATAAGTGTTTGCATGCCAAATTTCAAGCCGAGTAGGCTACATCGTATCTTGCGATTTGTTGGCCAATTAGCGTGACGAGATGCCAAAGATACACCGTCCCGTTAGTAAGGACGCCCTCTTGAGAAACTTAGCAACATCTGCATTATCTTCTAAAATGCATTGAATAAAAACAGCAGCAACACCCCATCAACAGTGAGGGCGATATACGATAGGTACGGTATGTAGCAGCAACTGATCACTGGTACACAATTTATCAAATTTAGTGTTTTTATAATTGAGTGTATTCTGAGCATTCCAATGTGGTACACTAAGGCGTCGTTTTATTTCTAATAATTTACAAGTATAATTTACAAAGAGGGTTGGTTGAAAACCTGGAAATACCATAACAGTAATTCATCAGATGCATAAAGTTGTGGTCAAATAAGAAATTTGTGGGAAATGTACATGGATATATCAAAATATCGATCATGGGAAAAAGCATAAAACGTGATTGAGGTCATAAAACAGATGTTTAGTATAGCCATAGAAAAATAGGCAAAGGCACAAATGTTGAGAGAATGTTGTCTGCTAAGGCAAGAAAATATTTGAATACTGTAAAATACTTTATTTTTTGCTGGAATTAATTTTCGCTGAAAGACTTTTTGGGTGCTTTGTATGGATTTGTTTTCACTGATTACTTCAGTGAAAATTAATTTCAAGCAAAAATAAAGTATTCTACAGTAATAGGAGTTGTTTGATAAGACCAAACAGAATTTTTTGAATTGAAATTGGACAAGTTTTTGAATAGGTATATCCTGTTGGTTAGGAAGGCAGGAACGTTGTTTGGTAAGGAGTTATTTAGGAAAGCAAAGTGGTCATCCAAAGGCGAAAAGAAGTCAAGTAGTTTGTACAGGTTAATGTGATGTTTGGTGAGCAAAATAATGTTTCTAAAACCGTGAAAGTGTTTGTGAAAACAGTCAAGTTGAATGAAGTAAAAACATTTTCTGAGGAGGTGGAAAAACTGCAAACTTCAAAAACAGTTGTGTGGAGAAGCAACAAAGGTGGTATTGAAGTCAAAAGCCATATAAAGAAAAGTCGTATAGAGAAAAGGCATAACAGTTGTTTTTTAATGTTTTCTGGCAAGGTGAATAAATACATTCATTGTAAATATGTTTGCGAAATAGGAAAGTAAGTTCTCTGAGTACAGTAAATATGTTTAATTGAAGAATAGAAATTTGTCTGATGGCCTAAAATGATCATTTTAGGCCATCAGACAAATTTCGGGAAGTCAGTAAAGTGGCCCCCAAAAAATAATATTGTTTGGCAAGGCAGATAATTGATTCTCTAGAACACAGTCGCACAAAGCTATACATAAATTTTAGTTATGATACAACCATTTACTCTCAAATCAGCATAAAATATTTGGAAAATAAACCAGTTGAAAAATTATAAAACTAATCTCAAAATACTCCACATTGGTATTTAAGACTACCATACCAGTAACTTCTAATATATGTTTATGGCTTTTTTTTTTTTTTTTTTTTTACACTCTTGCTTTCTTTTCATAACTTAAATTTTTTTAGCAGCTTATGCATCTACAAATTTGTGGAGAGATGAATTCCTGAATGGACATGAAATCATGAGAGCGGAAGATGCCTTTCCAATGAAGCAAACAGCATTTCTGAAGAGCCAAAATATATGCAAGTAGTTTATGATGGGTTTGAAAATTGTACATACATGTTTCAACTACAGGGTGAAATTATTTCTGAAGATCCCAAATATGTGGGAGTTTTTTTAGAATTGTCAACTACTGGTATATTCCCGAAAAAGAAAGCAGCTCGAGTGTAAAAAAATGTAACATTTTCAGGACAGGTTGCCACTTAACACTACATACAAAATCAAGCAAATAAAACACAGCAATACTATACCTAATGGCAGATTTTATTATACAAGAATAATTCAGTTGCTTGAAGACAGACAGCACAGAAACAAAAACCACTACACATACAAGTGTTGATACTGACAAAACGAACATTCAACAGTAAGAAAAAAAAAAAAAGACAAAGTAAAACATTCTGTTTTAAAAACATCCGATGCTCCTTCCTATAACAATGACGATGATTGATGACCCATCATTCCCAAACCACTACCATCAGAGGAACCACCATACTAAAAATATGAATGTGAAAAAATGAGTTAGAACATTTTTGTTTTTTAAAATATTTCTGATAAACAAATTCATGATATTGATCCAACATAAGACCAGAGTTAAGTATGTTACAGTCCCCCAAGTTTCCATTGTAAGAAGGTAAAATGAAGGTATTTTGTACAAGTGTCCCCAAGCCTGGAATCCAGCAATTTCGTAGACTCAAGAATGATCTGGTGAATTGCACCTGTACATATAACAACGTAATCGACACACTGATTTGGCTGTCTCCATAACTTCAGTACATTACCATGGGAACTTGCATGCACAGACTGCACAACAGACCGAGTAGACTTTTACGATCATAGACGGCATCTAGCATGTGTTGCATGATATGCTGGTGAATGTAATTGGAGAAGTATGCAGCATCCAAGGCTGGATAATCTTCTAGGTATGTTCCAAGTTTTACAGAAATTAATCCATGTTGTATTTTTACAGCTGAAAAGAATATATTTGACAGAGTGACTTACCTCATTGGTCATGCCTTGGGTTCTGTAGTTCAATAGTGCCTGGGTCAAAGCATTAGACACCTGCAATGCTATGGCAGCATCTTCCTCGTTACGAACCACACATTTAGACTAAAATAAATGAAAAAACAATATAAAACTTACTTGGCAATATAATAGGAATGTCTGAAATGTTCAGACCCCATTCTGAGATGTGCTTTAAGTAGAGGTTTGGGCCACAACAAACTGTTGAAAGCACATGAGTACCGGTATTACTATTATCGTAAGCATGTATTTATTATAAAAGTTGGGTAAAACTTGACCTACCAGATCTTTTAATAAGTTGGACATGCTTGGTGCTTCTCTTGAATCTCCACCCTGTAAGGAAAGAACAAATTCTAACAACCTTTTTTTTTTTACTTCACCCAATACCATAAAACTGCAGTATGCCATTAACTCAGTTTTGAAGAAGTTGTAAATAATCAAAATTTTCACCCATGCTGTGATCCACCTTGATCGTTTAAGGACACTATGTTGCTTTGTCTTAAATTACACTTTCTTTATGTTTTTATCAAAAGGGAATGGAAAAATTATTGCCTGGGCTCTGGATTGTAGATTGTATTGACTTTGTACTGCTTCATTTCATCAGAATAGAATGTTGTACTTGTCATTCACATATTGTACACTTCACATGTTTTTTGGTAGATTTTATGACACCCAAACCTCGAACTGAATCATTACAAAACGAGGTAGTTTTTCCTCACTACAAAATATTTGATCATCATACTGAGGACATTTGGGTAACGATACAATAGCCACAGTCATGTTAGTACAAATGTTTGACATGTTTAATCTTTGGCTGCTTTGTGTTAATGTACATTATTCAATAGAGCACGAGAGTTAAGTACATAACATAGTATCAGATTCAACAAACTGAAAAGTACTTTTTGGGATATTTCCTTGCTCAATATTGATGAATTAAGGGTATCTCAATGTCATATTCCCCTCTTGAGAGATATTCAAGTTCAAAATCATACTATTTTTATGGCAAAGATTAGGTTTGCGTTTTTCATGCAATAACTGTATAAAACTCACCGAAAAACCGGCACTAAATCCTGTGCCACTGGCACTGTAACGTGATGCTCCACCAAAGCCAACCGAGCCCGAACCACCAAAGCCAACGGAGCCTGATCCACCATATCCAAACCGATCAGTGTCATTAAAACCTGATCCTCTGGCAATTTCAGGAAAAAAAAGAATTTAGTTATGAGCATTCCCCATGGTTAACAACAACATTTGTGCATACAAAGATGACTGATCAAATATCAGAAGGCTAGGTCACAAAGTAAAATCTGATGTGATTTATAATAGAAAGTTATACGAACAATAATGTGTAACTCACCGAGTTTTATCATCATAAAATGAATCAAAAGAAGATCCTCTGTTCACGTTGCCGGCAGACCACCTGTCTTCATTACCTTTATTCAAGTTATTGTAATCTTCTCTAAAAGTGTTAGTTGAATAGTTAGTGTTGTAGCTACCACCTAAATATGAAGACTGACCACCATTATAGTCTTGTTTCTGTCCACGTCCACGATTACCACCCTGACCGTAATTGTTGTAACCACCTGTTAATACAAAAAACACGAGAACAGATTAATTTTTTTATGTCAAAGACAATTTTGACAGGGACAAATATCTGAATGACAAGAATTATGACCTTTTTAGTAGAATATATTTGTGCGGTGATCCATAGTACATTATGTTATACAAATTAAGTTGAGTAATTATCACAATATATTTTAAAAAAATGTATGCAAATTTGAAAAGTAGAAATGGCAACATACTTGAAATGATATCTACCGGTATAGTCATTAAAACGAACCATAATTATTCAAAAAATACATGGAGATTGTGATAAACATGTATGTATTTTACTATTTTGTGGAAAAATACTAAGTTTTTTTATACTAACCACCTGTCCCACCAGTACCTCCGTATGCACCTCGTCCCCCTCTTCCACCAGAGTAACCACCTCTTCCACCTCTCCCACCACCAACTCTCTGGGCTTTATTATCTAGGAAAATAGTTTAACATGCGAGATATTATCAATCAAGAGGAATCGTATTGCAAAAAAGAATGTCAACTCTTTTCAATTTTGCAAGAATTCAATTCAGCGCCACATAGTCAAAATTGAAAAAAAAAAAAATTGAGACATAGATAGGACTCGTGAACCCAGAGGTTTGTCCTTTACTGAATGCACTGAAAAAGTATGAATCACAACTATGCCCAAATTACAGAAACTGCACAAAGAATTACATATTGAATTTGTAAAGAGATTGAAAATTGAGTTTTTACTATAGTTTCCCAAAATAGATTTATTTAAAAATGTGTGTAAATTGACACCAGGAAGCATCAAATTCAACATGAAGTAGGTGAATACAAACACAGCTGTGATCAGAAACATGAAGTATAGTTTACAGACGTACATCCAGTTTGTTGTTGATTATCCAACTGTCGTTTTGCTGGCTGCTGTGTGACAGTCGGATTGTAGAAAGGATTTAGCTCAACTTTTACTTGTACTTCTTTTCGGCCAATTTCAGATTCAATCTTCTTAGCAATTTCCAGTATTTTCACATTCTGTTCGCTTTTCTTCAAGTTAGCTTCTGGTTTTAGAATCTCCTCCAGTAAAGTCTTGTCATGTTGTTTCTGATAAATTAACACAACAAGATGAAGACAAATGAACGAGGTCAACATGACAGATAATGGTATGAAGACACAAAATAAACTCTGTGCATTAACTGTCACATGGTGAGCAAAAATTTTGATAATATTTTGAGGGGATTATTTTAAGTGCCCATAATTTAGAATTGGGAATTTTCCATATTAGAATCAAAATTTTCTATGGAAAATTAGAATCTGGATATACTTTTGCAGTATATACTACTTACCATGAAACCTATTCTATGTTTAATACCAAGAAGATGAGGTACGAGTGTTCTTGGATCACATTTGGCAGAACACATTTCACAAACGTAGCGCTCCTCAACAGATTCATCTTCTTTCTGATGCTCAGTAATAAACTCCAAGCCTGAAAGTATAATATTGCTGTAACTACTGGAATAAACACAGCTCAATTGAAAATGAGGTGTGTTTATGGTCAAAATAAGTATCAGCAATGGTATAAAGCGACACAATGGTTGTTCAGTGCACACAAGATTTTCATCTGAGCATAAACATGTATATTGCATTGTATGCTATATCCTATCATGATGTAACAACAACTGGGGTGGGGTGTTAATGATCGAGCACATATTAAATAAAAATGAATTTTTGGTTAATGTACACTTTTATAGATGCACTTGTAACTGTACAAATATGATACATATACATAACCTAAAACATGCGTGTAGAACCAGAAAGAAAGATATTCGGTCAAAATTTAGGAAGTCTGGAAGTTATACTCACCAAGCAGAGGTTCAGTTATTGTTGCTAGATGTGCAGCTATCTTGGCAACTTTCTTTTTCTTTTTCACAAATTTCACTTTCGGAGCTAGAAGAAAAACAAATATTTTCTCTTAATCTAATATAGTATATACCCACAACCAATACCGGGTAATAGCCCACTGGTTTAATTTAACCCATTACAGTTCACTAGCTTCAAACTTAATTCCCACTGGCTCCATTCTAACCCATAATAGCCTACTGGATCTATTCCACCCTATCATAGCCCACTGGCTCTATACTAACCCATAATAGCCTATTGGATATATTCCACCCTATCATAGCCAACTGGCTCTATACTATCCCACAATAGCTTACTGGATCTATTCCATCCCATCATAGCCCACTGGCTCCATTTCAAACCATAATAGCCTACTGGATCTATTCCACCCTATCATAGCCCACTGGCTCCATTCTAACCCATAATAGCCTATTGGATCTATTCCACCCTATCATAGCCCACTGGCTTTATACTAACCCATAATAGCCTATTGGATCTATTCCACCCTATCAAAGCCAACTGGCTCTATACTATCCCACAATAGCTTACTGGATCTATTCCATCCCATCATAGCCCACTGGCTCCAGTTCAAACCATAATAGCCTACTGGATCTATTCCACCCTATCATAGCCCACTGGCTCCATTCCAACCCATAATAGCCTACTGGATCTATTCCATCCCATCATAGCCCACTGGCTTCATTTGGAGACCCTTTATCTGTTTTCAGAAACCCATTATAGGCAATTGACTACATTAAAGACCATCCCAATTTTAGTGTTTTTAACTTTTGAAGTCATAAACTATGAAGTTACTAAAGACAAAGCTAAAGTTAGATAGTGGTTGGATACAAGTCTTGTGCAATGTATACAATACAGGTTCAATTGAATTGAACATTTTTTTCCAAGTTCTACTCTATAATGGTAGACTTGCTTGTAATATGACCTTTAAAAACCGAATAATACTGTTAACTGTTATTAGTTATAATTATTCGGTTTTAACAGGTCACTGTATACACATAAACATAGTTGTCTTTTATATATATGCTGAAAATTGTTTTATGCACTAAGCTTTTTTGTTTGGCAATGATAACGATACACTACGAGTATCCTATCAATAGAAGCAAAGCCTAGTGAGCAACTATTTGAATTAAGGGCACATAAGCTGCGTTTGAATCCATGTTTTAATGAACCAAAATCACCTTTGTGGTATCAAATGGGTAAACACATGGCATGCAACATGGCATGTATGTATTTATTGGCAATACCATGCAAATTACTTGGAAAATGAATTATTGGTCAATCAAAAATTCATTTTTCAGCTCTGTGGGCGTTTTTGCATGTATGCAAGCATGAGCAATGCAGCATTTTTCACTCGTGTGTTATTTATTTCATACCACAACCGAAGGTACTTTATAACATGGAAATGACAAAAAAATGCAGTTTTTCGGTCTTTTGGTAGATGAGAATCAGAACACAAACATACTAGTCACCCTCGTTTTTTTTATCAGAATGTACCATCTACTATTATCATAAATAGGAATCTAAATAACCTCTTAATATTTAATTCCAGCACACGGAATGCAAGTTGTGCAAACAGTTATATCTTTACATGTATTCACAATTCTCAGTAAGAATTATGGACAGACTTGTGATATCTATTTTATTATTAAAGAATTTGCTCCACTCAAGGAATAGTTGCTCACTATAAAATTTCCTTTTTTAACTTACCGAGAACTCCAAAATGCCAATAGGTGATTTTCCATACAACTGCGAGATCTCGCACATTGCGTGAAAAACACACCGAACGTCTGTCGCAAAAATTGCTTTTATTTTGAACACGAATTTCCTCATTTCGTAGCTCACATCAAAATGCCGATCTTTGACTGGGAAATATTGCATTTGAATACCCTTACTTCATCGAAGATGACCATCATCAAATGTGTACAGCACATTATTGACTTAAGCATAGAAATATCCCTCCAATATAGCTTCTCGTTTGTCGAATCCCATGTGATATTTGTTGCCACTATGACCTTTGTTTGTCCTGTTTTTACGTTCGATTTCACGCATAACGCAGGATCTCGCAGTGAACGAAAAATGGTCTATTCATGCAGGAGCTTTAAAAAATTAGTTACTTTTATTTCTAAACTGTCATATTAAATTTCGCAAAAATAGAATAGATTGAATTACACTGAATTGACTAATCTCTTATGAATAATCTCTTATATTACTATTATAATTCACTGGCATTGCATTGCCTTACAACCTCTGCTTATTAATCTGAAAGAATGGCTCCATATTTAGCTGAATCCTTTCACAATAAAAACAGCAACAACACATCACCAGTGAACGAAAATTAATAATATATAATTATGCATTTGCAACAAAAACTCGCAATATTTTAGAGCTTATTTTTGTGAAGTAACCATAGTGATCAGTTCTTTTTTAACGAGTACTGAACTTCATGCAAGGTGCTGATTGTTGCAAATACTTTAAATACTGCGAAAGTGTCACTCAAATTCATCTTGGATGACACTCACTCAGATCTCAAGTTTTACTTACATTGTATCTGTTACCACAGAACAATACTACCTTATATGGAAAGCCATGTAAATCAGGTCAAAGGTCAAATTAGGTATGATTACCCAATTGTAGATTTAAGCCCTATAATCCATGTGAATTACAGAGCTACTTGATAACAGACAAGATTTCAGTAATCCAAATCTCGTCTACTCACCACCAGTCTTGGCATTCTCCACATTCTATAGAGAAAGAAATAGAATTCAGGAACAGTCAGTTAAATGATGACTTTTTTTTTTAACACAATGATGATTATAGTATGTCACTAACTTAACCTTAATTGTACCAGTCCCATGTAGTTTTTAATGCTTTGGTACAATCATGGAAGATATTAATGTTAATACCTTCCATGGTACAATTAGAGATAAGAATAACAATTTAGTTACAAGTCATTGTGTTAAACCACCATCAGTGTTACTTGAAGCTCTATTTTCTTGAGATGTGGACAATTTGAAAAACAATCCTTTCAGTTTCGTGCAATTTTTATTTGCGATGAAATCGCAACATTTCTCAGTGCAAAACTGAATTACAGGGAATACTAAACAAATATAACTTAATGTAGTATAATCCAATTATCCCCAAATACAAATTGAAACTAACAATGCACTCGCATGCGTTTCCATTACGTATTAGGGCAGGGGGTGCAGGTACAATTTTCGTTTCACTAATTAATCAACAGAACATGACAAACTGAAGATACATACATAATGTATCACCCGTTGTCTAATGTTTGAACAACTACTCAATGCAGTTTACTTTATTTTCATTTGCAACTTATTTTCACAGTTTCTTTTTCTGGGAAAAATAAATCGGTAAAGTAAAAATCAAGTGAAAAGTCATTTTCTCTATAGTTTGTATTTTATATACAACTTATGAGAGATCAATGAATATCCTGCTGTGCACTAAAATGGTGATGACAATAAAGTATTCTGCAGAAGATTTGTATATAATCAAGATGATTATCTAATTAAACAAAATTTGTGCACTTAAGGTAGAAAGCCTACTCAGGAATACAATTTAATCATTTTTCAATATATTGTACTTCCGGGCATAACAAGGATATTGACCAGCTTAAATTTTTAGAGAAATTTATGGTTATATTTTAGTGGATAGTAGTCATTTTGACAGCATTATAATGTGTTACCATAGGTTCCTATGGCAGAGATATTACCGATATGCAATATCTCAAAATCTAGCATGGTGACATCGGCTAAAAAAAAAATCATTGTTAATGATGGGGGTACTTATTGTTGTCCTAAATTATTTCAAAAATCTGAGATTTAAAATGTGTCAAAATGTTTTTAAAAACATTGTGCTCTATTAAATTGTTTGAAAAGAGATTTTTGAAAAATATTAGGATGAATTTCTCAAAATATGCCACTGGAACACTGCTATTTCACAGTGGTATGGAACAATAGCTATATGATTTTACATAATAGACCAATGAACACTGTCGTACAATTTATGACCAACTTTGTCAAGAATTATGAGTAGAGCTTCTACCTTAATAGAGAAATACTTATTATCTATTTTTGCTGACATCAGCAAACCCTAAATGTAGAACTAGGTACAAATCTCATTTTGAAAAGTTTTTTTTCATATAGGATTAATAGGAATACAAAATAAGCATTTCAATGTCAATAAATTGTTCAAAAATTGCGCTGTTGGACAAAAAATGAATGTGGCCATGTGGGACAGAACATATGGTGTTTTTTGAAGGGAACCTGCAAAATTCAATAAAGCACTTTAAATTAGACAACAAATTGGCTTTCCGCTTAGATGACTGAATAAACAGACTGTCAGGGCTTGAACTTCCGAACTTGGAGAGCACTCATTTTTGAGGCAAAATATTATGAAAATGTGTTGGTTTTACTGAAACTTTAGTCAACAAATTGAAGGTGACCAAGGCAGTCAGGTGGGGCATCTAAGCAATTGCCTTCATGGTCTCCAGGAACTTCAAGTTCTTAACCTTTTTTGCAGCTATCAAATAGCCTTTATCAGGTTTTTGTACAATGAAAGTCAAAGACTAGTAGTACATCAAATTTTTTTAATTGCTACACTGGTACCTGCAATCACAGATACTGTATCAATTCAAATGATGCACTGCATGTTCTTAGCTCAACATATTAATACAACTGATGAGACAAACTCATTTCAAATGAGAATGAGATGTATTCATTAATGTATATGTTTATATGTTCATTAACAGACATGATCATATTACATGCAAATATAATACAAAGACACGTCTAAAAACCACACTGGTCAGTCTGAAAAAACAATACCCATAATATAATCAGTCATTGCTCATTTTAATGGCAAAGCAAGCATTGAAGTTAAAAAAAAATATTGAAACTGAAAACATATAGCACATGTGTAATATAATGGTCAGTTTTCCTGACAAATAAGTCTAAATCTTAACTTTCAAGAATGTGCAGCAGAAGCTGATAAGCAATGAGGAAACAAGCAAGCACTCCCTGAAGGGACATCAACAGATATAAAACCAACAAAACATACAAGGTTTTGAAGCATGTGCCTGTCCTGGCATTTCAAGCAACCTCGTACATGTGCCATGTTCATTTGTACAGTATTGTAATATACAAAATGTACTCCGGGCTGACTGGGTTAAGGGTATCAATCTACATCTGACACATTGAATACTAGAAAAGAAGGCACTTTGTTATTGAAGAACACTCAATGACTTGATAACATGTATCTGACTGTACCTTCTTGTGTCTTGCTCCTTTCAAATGCTGTTGGTATACGACATCACTTGTACACTTGGCATCACATACCTGAGAAGAGCATACAATGGATTGTGCTCAGCACTAATTCTTATCAGTTTTATAGGCACATCTTCAAATGATGTGATTACTGTAGTATTGAAATGTGAATAACATGATAACATAATTTAACACAATGTTTTTACTAAATATCACAGGATTACATGCTACTTGTATAATAATTTGCATACTAATTAACATAATAATCAACATATCATTTTCAAAATGCACGAGTCACAATTTTTGTATTTAAATCAAAATGGAAATCATATAGATTCCTATCAGCGAACATGGCTCACAGTAGACCACAGAAGCTTATAGTTGCCACAGAAAAGGTGGATATGCAGCAAATTTATTACAGCCCCAATTCATGTTATATTCATTATATTTAAACACTACAGATCTGGGAAAAAACATCACTTTTAACATGTTTAACAACTTACATGACAAAAAAACTCATCCGGGAAAGTTGGTCCATCTCTCAGAAGTTTAGGGGTTTCAGTTTTAACTTTTTCAACAGCAGCAGCCGGGGCTTTCGAGACTTCATCACCAGTAAAATTCTATAAAAAAAAAATTCATTGCTTTATTATGAATGTCATATAGCCATGGTTTCGTAGAGTTGATGTCACATTTTGATGATCAAAATGTGTGGATAATTTCCATGGGTCCAATTGCCCCAAAGAATGCAAAATCTGGTAGCAATGCATTTCAAATGAGTTACCAAATGGGAGAATATTACAATTTCCCTCAAGTAAATTACATTTAGTACTGGATTAAATTTCTATTTGCTTTATTTACATGTGCATCTCCAATAGTGGTAAACTAAAATTCATAAAAATATCCCTTATTTTGATCACAGCAAAAGCTGTCATGTATGTAAGTCTGTGCTACAAATTTGGTAACCGTAATCACTTGACATCATTTTTGATCGTATTTCTTTTTTTACTAACAGTTTCTTTATTGTTATTAAAACAGACTTTCTATTCATACGAACATCTTTATTTTAATATTTTCCAGAACTCTTTATTAGTTTTCATGTCTTTAATTGAATGTAAAATTGCAGTTTTAAGAACAATTTAGCGGATTTCACAGTTCACAACACAGTTCCTCAAACATGTGTGGGCTGTAATAAAAAGTAACGAAATTGTTTGAATGTACTCACCGACAGTTTTAACCATATTTCGTCAGAGTTATGCAGTTTGAAATACTATCAAGATCATCAAAGTATGACCCAAACCAGCAAAACCATGGCAATACATATCTAAATTTGGAGCATTTTGGGTAAAGATTGAGTACTGCCATTTGCCACCATGTATAATGTAATTCAGACCGGACTACATTTGTATATCAAAATATTTACAATCGTTTTCACTAAACATTGGACAATCAGATTGTGGTAAATGTTGATACATCAGAGCAAGTACCTAATGAAATTGCCACTGATTTTATCACTACTAATCAAAACATCATAACTGTAGCCTAAACATGTTTCATACAATGTATAACTGTCTGTACTCAACTCATTTACATAAAATGTTACGTTTGTGTGTGTCCCAGTAGTGTGTCCAGACACCCAGAGCATACAACGCGGGAAAGTCGGGAGTACATGTAATTTGTTGACAAAATGCAGTCTCATAATTCGACACACAATTTAGTGCAGTGTTCTCCACAAGGGGTTTTAGGTGGGCGGCCCGCCCATCAAGTTGTACGGCCGCCTAGTAACTCTCAACACCCGCCCACCAATGTACATCCAGCTGAAATTATTTGTAAAAAGCTTGCATTGTTCTTCCCAAGCCTAAACAAAAGAGTAGTTGCCCAACCCTTTAGTTTGCTATTGTTTCATGAGTCCAAACATAAACAATGACCACTGGAAGTCTGCAAGCAGTTATCGAGTGTATTCATGGCAATGTGTCAATCGCCTGAATTCATTGTCGCCCGACGTTGTTGCCACTTATTGCTCACGATACGCAACTACAGTGGTTTCAATTTACAGCTGTATTTTTAATAATCGTCTTCCGATCACGAAAGAAAGAAGTAAATACGAACGAAATGTATATGCACAGAAAATAAACAAATATATTAGCAGATTGCATGTAAACTCGAACAAAAATTAAAATTCTAGCCGTATTTACAACGTTCGCTCGATTTTCATCATGAAAACAGCACGGAGAAGGCAAACTGGTGACCTTTTGGCCTACCCCATTCAACGACCGCCGGCCACCCACCGCTGTTGGCGCTGTAACGATTTAGTATCTAAGTTGCATAGGGGAACATCGCATTCTGGGTGTTCGTGTACTGAATTCGGAAAGCGGTAATAAACATCAAACATGGCTGCCGGATTAGTTTACCGCGAGTATTTGTAATTGAATAATATTTTATTTATCTTTTCCACGTACTTTTTTTTCAATTTATCCATTTTGTATGTCTAATCTTTCGAGAACATAGCAGATTCTTTTATTTTGCCGATTGCTAGCATTTTTTCTTGAATTCCAAAAACAACGTGTGAAAACGCAACGTATCGCACAGGGGCTTGTCGACTGAGCGCGAAAGCCTCTTGTCGAGAACGAAGTTCGAGAAGGGAGGACACTCTACCACCAGAGTGACGTCATAGCTTTACAATTATTCAAATTTAAACAGTAATCAATCATTTACCTTAGAAAAAACAACACAAAAACTGAATACAGTTAAGTGCTAATCTATTCAAACCACCATCACGACCAAATTCGGCAAATTAGCGACAAAATACACGTTTTCCCGAGTCTGAATGACTACCGCTGTATGTCAATTGCCGGCCGCAGCCATCTCAAATGCATGCTTGGTCTTGATTGGCTAATAATGTGGGCGTGTCTAAGACCGCTTATTTCAAAATTCCGTGTACTATGGCTGCCAGCACTATGGAGTCGGTGAATTCTGGCAAGTTTCCATTGGTTTCTTGGTGAGCAAACGGTACATTTTTATGTAGAATTGACACCTTTATTCTTGTTATCAATTTAGTTTTGCCCGTGCCTGCTTGGCCTAAAATAAGAAAGTTGTGGCCCTCATTTACTGCGGTCACAATGTTTTCCTCTACAGTTGCCATGTTGTTTAAAATCAACAGTGAGTTAAGGGGTCTTTCACACACCCACTTTATTAACCAATTAGAAACAACCCAACAATGACTGACGTACAGCGGTAGTCATTCAGACTCGGGAAAACGTGTATTTTGTCGCTAATTTGCCGAATTTGATCGTGATGGTGGTTTGAATAGATTAGCACTTAACTGTATTCAGTTTTTGTGTTGTTTTTTTCTAAGGTAAATGATTGATTACTGTTTAAATTCGAATAATTGCAAAGCTATGACATCACTCTGGTGGTAGAGTGTCCTCCCTTCTCGAACTTCGTTCTCGCCAAGGGGCTTTCGCGCTCAGTCGACAAGCCCCTGTGCGTATCGTGACCGTACATGCGTTAATGCCGCCTGTCGGCACGGGTGAGTACTGATGCCACAAATAAAAAATGTTATGAGTTTTATTTTGACAAATCGTTCGTTTTGGCGACAAATCACCTTGTATATTTTCTACATTAATGTTTTGTACTTGCTCTTGGTTACTCGAATTGCATTTCATGAACGCAGAATAATTTGCGAACGTATAAATCACGATTTCAAACTTTTTGCCGTTCGTAAATATTAATAGTGACCAATCTGTTTGTATTTTAAAAAATTGTAACATGTTTCAATTAAATTAAAAAGAGAATAGTAAATAACTTAGTGTGTATTGCTGTTCATGACATAAATGCTAGAATGCTGTATGTAAATGATATGAAAATTAATATGCAAATTTATGCTAATTAGGCCGCCCACCAGCTATTTTAGATTGTGGAGAACACTGTAGTGTACGACAGAAAATTGTTGAACTTTACTTAAATTGGCTGTCGTGTAGTCAATTTGCACAACAAACTAGGGTGTCAAAAAGTACTGCAAATAATATATACACTAAACTTATTACTAGCGGTGATGTTTCAGCTGGGAAGCACGGACGAAAATATGGTAACAGAACATGCTTGACTGGCAATATTTTACAGCATATTGAATTTTATAAACTGCGACAGCCTAGTATTTATCCGCGTGAAATTCGGTCAAAGTTACGCCAAGATAATGTGTGCCACGATGTCCCCAGTTCATCCACGGTTTACTCGTTCACCACCTAAACATGACGAGGAAAAAGTTAAAACCTATAATTCAAGGCCGTAGGAACCGTACTGGCCATACCGGCTATGGCCGGACCACTTCTGCACGCCCCCTAGCAAACGTGGTCCATAGGCCCACATCAACATACGCCTCGGACCTATGGCCTTCGATGGATGGCCGGACCAAGTACTAGTAATTTTTGCTTCCTACGACCTTGTAATTGCTGCAAAGTTAACGACTGACATTAACGAACAACGAATGCTTGATTTTATCGATAACATTTCTGATTTTAGACCAGAACAGCTGCACTGGTTTGACGAGGCGTCTGTCATTCGTATTTAGTCTACTGGAAACCGGCGTTACGGGCATACAGAAAATGGTACACCGGCGACAGAAATACAGCGGTTTGCGTCTAATATTAATTACACAATAAACCTGCTTACAAGTATATTTGGTGTCGAACAATCTGATATCATTGTTGGACCTTCCAATGCTATAGAAATGAACTTTTTTTTTGAAGCAGTCAATGTAGAAGACCTTGTTGGAAATCGTTGTTTGGCACCGGGATATTGTGTAATCATGGATAATTGTGGTTTTCATCACGCCAGGATTGTCGAACCTAATTTGGTACATTTATTACAACAGCAAGGAGTGCAGCTAATTTTTCAACCACCATACAGTCCCCAGTATAATCTGTGAACAATGTTTTCGGTCTATAAAATCGTATTTGGGGGGAAACCAGGAATTTTCCTATAGATTTACTGAGTTTGCTACAGCAGACGCCATTGGTCACATCACGCCCGGGGCATGTCAAATTTTTGATAGAAAAAGTGTGATTTGCTTTCCGCCAAAAATAGGTCAATACGAACTGAAATGGAAGGCAACTTGTACCAGTATTAAAACAATATATATTCACTTGTATTTCCTTGATGATTTGCAGACGAATAGCCTGCATTCGCATTAAAAAAGCAATCTGTTCGCATAGATAGTCAACAAAATTTTGATATGACATGCACAAAAACTCGTCTTCTTTAACATAGATGGGAACAATTCTGTCCTCCGTGTAATAAGTAAAATGTAGCTTGAAAAGATATTCAGCCATTGTCCAAAGATCATTGTAAATCAGCAATGCTGGTCAGAATTCACACTGTTCACGCTAAAAAACGAAATGTCTTGCGCAAACAATAAAAGAGAAAATGGCGCCTTGGACTCAGACAGGTATACATTGTATCAAAAATGTTTATGCTACAGTTATAATGTTTTGATTAGTAGTGATAAAATCAGTGGCAATTTTATTAGGTACTTGCTCTGATGTATCAACATTTACAACAATCTGATTGTCCAATGTTTAGTGAAAACGATTGTAACAACATGTCAACAAGAAACAAAATGATATTCAAAACATTTGAAGATAACTCAAATACAGCCCATCTATCACGTGTATTTAACAAACGATTATGACGCACATTTCAGCAGTTCACATGATGCCCTAGACTAGAATATTATAACGATTCGAGATCTCCAATATCTCGCAAAGCGCACAGATTCTAGGCGAAATCCCTTTGTGACTGACTTATTAGTACGCCTGGTTTGAACTTGTGCAAGCAAATTACTGTACCTCCTGCTCAGTGCCTGTAGTAGTACTTCCCCCTGTTCCACCCCCTTGTCCGTGGCCGTAATCGAATGATACGGAATCACCTGAAGTAAAATTGGTGTACATGGTTATCTTGATAACTTCAATAAAATTTAACCACACCAAAAACACTTGCGCCTTACGTAGTATGTAAAGTAAGCGTTCCTTTCGCGAGCGCCGCATTGATCCAAGTCGGTTCCTTTAACATCCAATGTGTGTCAATATTTATAAAAATAAAGACTATAGATACTTATTTTATTCAAGCTTCTTTTTTTATAACTTTAATTTTTGTTAATATTATTTAAATAGTATGTATGTTAACCTACGAGGATGTCAGAGTGTGGTGCTAGTGAATATGACGCATAGTTCAGTGTCGTCAAAATGGTGCCGCGTTTCCCCTGTGTCTCTTTTTACGCCAACCTGTGAAGCGCCTGGAGAAAAATTGTAACAATTGGTGAAATGAAAAAAAAAACGAATTAAAGAAACATGTAAAAAATTTAACAATATCCACACCATATTAATTTGAAAGTATTGAAGATCCAAGTGATAACAGATTACAAGTGCATTCAGCGAAGCCTCGTTAGCGCAGTAGGCAGCGCGTCAGTCTCATAATCTGAAGGTCGTGAGTTCGATCCTCACACGGGGCAGCTTCACTTTTTCTTTACTTGAATTCTGTAGGATGATAAATGAACCAATTTCTATTTTTTTTTTACTCTCTTTTATTTTTTATTTTGCCATGCCTTTATTATGAAATTTAACTCTATGATGACGGATTTGTAACAAAAACTAAAATTGCTAGCGAAAAAACGTATTGACAATTGAAAAAATCAATATCATAATGTTTGAACTGAAAACTAAGTAAAGAAACAAGAAATAATTGTAGTTCTATCTTCTATCATCCCATAGCTTCTAATGGCCAACCTCTTACCTTATTTAAACAAATCTGATATACCCCCACCCACAGAGTTATGAAAAAGTCTCAAAAACAAAATCTGTTTTCATTGTCACTAAATTTACTGTTACTAGTATGTTTTTAAATATAAATCCATTTTCGAAAGTGAAGGGAAGTTTTCAAATGTGAAGAGAAGTTTTCAAATATAAATCCATTTTAAAAAGTAAAGGGAAGTTTTCAAATATAAATCCATTTTCAAAATTGAAGGGAAGTTTTCAAATATAAATCCATTTTTAAAGTGAAGTAAAATTACTACAGTACATGAGACCTCACATACAAATTGACCTGTACATAGGCCCACCCACACTCCGGACCATTTTTCTCGTCTATTATTTATAGATTTTTCAAAATCTTACAATCACAGATGGCATGTAAAGATACATGTGAAACAGCTTAAAATTGGCATACAGGGCAACTTTTAATTACAATATTAAGCCTATTTTTTTGCAATGAAATGCCAACAGGTATTGTAAAACTTTACAAAGTTTTCATTTGGTGGTAAGTTGTGGTGGTGTATAGCAACACTGTTATAGTTTATGTCAAATTTTATTCAATCAAAAAAAAAAATGACATTTTTATGTTTTAAAACCATTCTTGTGGCACAACTAAATCAAATTTCATAGTATATCCAAAACCCATGAATGAAATATGTACAAATTTTGGCAGAACAGTTCATGACTGGGCAGGAAATCTTGTTGAAATGTTTTCTGTCACTGTCTTTAACCGTTGAATGCCAAAGTCAACTTCAGGCACCATCTACAAATACTGTAAAATACTTTATTTTAGCTGGAATTTAGGATTTTGTATGGAATTTATTTTCACTAATTTTTGAAAAGTTGAATGTAAAATATAGGAAAAAAGGCAAAAAAAAAAAAGCGAAAATAAAGTATTTTAAAGTAGACACATTTATAGTCCATACTTTTCCACATGAAAAATTGTGCAAAATTGAAATTGTTCGATCAAAAACTAGAAGTAATGTTACAATGGTCTAAAATGAATTCAGTGAAAATGACAGAAAATGTGAACAATTTTACTCAAGTTGGATCAGGAAAGAAGTTTGGCACTTGAAAGGTTAGGAAATAGACTGGTAGCAGCAGGGAAAAACAGGTAAAATTGAACTGTGATTCAGACATTCCCTAAAAGTCACTAAACATACTACGTTCACTATAAAAAGGTAGGTAGAGCATGTCTGTAGTTGTTCAGTTATATCAAGAAAACAAAAGCAGATAAAAGAGCAATCGGTGAGAGGCAATCCTCTCGGCTACAACATTGCAAAAGTCTTGTGCAATTCATAGAATTGTGTGATAGAAAGTGTTAAAAAATGTGTTTTTAATAGTCAAAAATGCATACCCGGTAAAACCAAAATTGGCAGTCAGATAATATCTTAGACAAACATCGTGTCACACGCAACGTAATATTACCGTAATTGGTATAGTACAGGTGTGATGGTTCAAATACCAAAATGGCAACAGTAAAATAAAGACTTCCCTGGCGGCGATGATAACATACGAACACGGAGTCAACAGATGAGGTTTCAACTGGTACTGGTATTATTATACTCTGCAAACATCAAGTACAATAACTCGGTAAAACTCCAAACCTCCAATAACTAGATACTTAAACTCCAACACAATTCAACGAGATCTCCGATCTGATCTCAGTGCTGAACAACTCCCCTATATATACCCACAGTCTATAAATAGACCATTACATCAGCATACATAATGAGTCTGGAACTTACTACAAATTTCTAGAATGTTCCATTACCTATTCAACCAGTTTCTAAAAATTCCACCCAGACACAGTACGGTTCTAGAACATTCTCAGTCACACGGATGTGGTAAACAAGTCGTATGCGACATGCCTCCCCTCTCAAGAATATTATAACATATAATATTACATGACTAGCAACGACGTCAATAATACGAATACGATAACAATTTCAAATAAAACAACAATAATATATCAAATCGAACTGAGTACATAAATTCGAAAATCACATACAGTAGAATATAATAAAATATGAAATACAGTCATAAACGAATAACATTCTACTATACTGTTCAAAAGTTCTTCAGTCCAGGAATATCCTCAACACGATGATTATATCCTTGCAGAGTCATCGCCCATCTCATCACTCGGTCATTTGCAAACTTGGCTTTATCCATGGTCGACATCAGTAACGCGGGATGGACATTGTGCTGCTCGATGACCAACACCCTGACATACAAAACACCGGATACTACTGCCCTGTCCCACATCAGTATTATCAATGGCAGTGTCATTATCGTTACGCCTCACCTTGTTCTTCGTGGATAACTGTCGATCATGTGCCACTAGGTACTGCTTTGCTATTACCGCCAACTGATCTAAATCTTTGGGTGCTCTTTCTTTAAGATGAACTGCAAGATCTTTTGTACAGGCACCAATAAACTGCTCCTTCACCATCAAGTCGGTAACACCATCATATGTTGCTGCAGTGCCTGACAACTCAACCCATTTAGCAAAATAATTCTTAAGCCGCACAATTAACTGGTCAGGACTCTCAGAACTTTCAGGTTTAATTTCACGGAAACGCTTCCTGTACCCATCCTCTGTGAAATCGTATCTTGTCAACAGCGCCACCTTCACAAGATCATAGTCAACTGCATCAGTGTCGGACATTCTAGAATATACTTCCAGTGCTCTACCAGTTAACAGCGCACTCAATTTTATGGCCCATCCATCTCTATGCCAACTCGCATTCGTTGCAAACCTCTCAAACCGCAATAAATAACTATCAAGTTCGTCCTTACCATCAACAAATGCAGGCAACTTTGGTGACTGTGCATCACTGACCACATTTCGTTGACCGCCAAAATCAGCCTGTTGGAACCCCGGCATTGCTGCTTGCAGCTCTAATTTCCTTAACTCAAATTCTCTTTCCTTTTCTTCTGCTTCCAATCGTAACTTTTCCCTTCTTTCCTCTGCTTCCCTTTCCTTTTCTCGCTGTTCTGCTTCCATTCGCAATTTCTCTCTTTCACCTGCTTCCGCTTCCAGCCGAAACTTTTCCTTCATCTCCATTTTCCTCACCTCTGCTTCTATTTCCATTTTTGCCTTTCTCTCTTCCCTCGCCGCTTGTCTCTCAGCTCACTGAGAACTCAGTTGCTCCAAAATAAATTTCCTTTTGTCTTCTCCAGTCATTCCCAGTTCATCCGCCCACTCCATCAACTCTTGTTTCGACATATCTATTATCCCGCTGGCCATGTTGTCTTCTATATGTCTTCACTGTTCCCGGACGAGCCCCCAGATGTCACACGCAACGTAATATTACCGTAATTGGTATAGTACAGGTGTGATGGTTCAAATACCAAAATGGCAACAGTAACATAAAGACTTCCCTGGCGGCGATGATAACATACGAACACGGAGTCAACAGATGAGGTTTCAACTGGTACTGGTATTATTATACTCTGCAAACATCAAGTACAATAACTCGGTAAAACTCCAAACCTCCAATAACTAGATACTTAAACTCCAACACAATTCAACGAGATCTCCGATCTGATCTCAGTGCTGAACAACTCCCCTATATATACCCACAGTCTATAAATAGACCATTACATCAGCATACATAATGAGTCTGGAACTTACTACAAATTTCTAGAATGTTCCATTACCTATTCAACCAGTTTCTAAAAATTCCACCCAGACACAGTACGGTTCTAGAACATTCTCAGTCACACGGAAGTGGTAAACAAGTCGTATGCGACACATCGATATAGTGTATGCACTACCATATTCAACTACATTTACACTTTCGGATAATGTATATGTTGTTATAGTAACATGCTTAGTAACTTTTAGTGAATGCCTGAATCACAGATTAATTTTTAATTCTTTTGCTCCTGTTGATAACTTCAAATAGTCACCATTCACACTAACATCACACTTTAGCAAACAAGATTTTATTTTTTTGTAATTTTTTTATTATCAGAAGGCTATTATTACTTTAACTTATTGTTATCCATGCTTGTTTTGCTACAGTTAATATTAGATATGAGTAGTAAATATGGTATATTGGCAGTGTTCATCATCACATTCCAGATATTGACAGTTTTCATCATCTCATTAGAAATAAATCTCAGTTAAACATCCATTTCTTTGCTCAGCTGTATATGAAGATAGTGTATCCAATCTGTTATGCTAGGATTAGGCATCGGTGGCTGAAAAAATAATAAAGAAACAACAACTTGTTAATAATGGTATTACTCCACTCTCCTTCCAGCAGGGTCCCACATGGCTTAACCTCATTGTTTTCTGGTATTGATTTTGTTACTTATCCCTGTGCAACTGCAAATTCAAAATGCCTACAACTTTAGCTTAGTTATACCTAATGCATACAACTTCCAGTTTGCACCCAGGGTAGTCCTAGTAACCTCTGTCACAATTCATTGCTGATCCTGGTTTTCTTAATTAAATGTATATAATTAGAGCAATTTGCCAACTATATTTGGGGGTAACTACATAAAGGCCAACCAAAACTTGCAACAGTACTACATACATGCATGTGCTGCATGATTTCCTTCTACCTTGTGACTGGTATTGCAACCTCTCGAAGTGTAAACCTGTAAAACTGGTTCCAATAACATAGTGTGTTATTTGCCTTGTCTAACTATCACTAACTACTCACATCTTCACAAAAATAATTAAAATCCGGGAGAAACACCGAAAGCATGTTTTAAAAAATTCTCATGATATCACAAGTCTGTGATTCATAGCAAACACTGAATATTCCTTTCATGCATTACACTGTTACAGGTTTACTAATTTCCATGAATGGAACCATGCCAAGTTTCAGTTACCTTCAAGTTGTCCAAGGAAACATCTGAACCATCAATAGATTTCAAGAGCACACCACCTGTTATTGGATAACCTTCTTCGATGCATAAGGTACATACATTATGCACATTGTCAGCTATCATCAACTTGACTTTTCTTTCATCAACAATCCAATCAATCGCATATCTACAATCAAAACAGATCATTACACAATAGTGAAATCATCTCAGTGCATTCAAGTTAATAAACAAATATTAACCTTTTCATCACCAGACACTCTTGCCCAAATTATTCTGCCCCCTTTTTTTATATTCTGGGGAAATGAACCCTAATTTTGGAGCCGAAAGACAAAATTTAAGTTTGCAGTTTTTACTCAAAAAACTTTGCTATTTTTGTCTCAATTTTCTGGAGGAAAGGTGCAGACTATCAACCGGACTATTTAGTGAATTTATGATGAAAAAAGGGAACTGGTGGTGAGAAGGGTAATAGAACAGTATTAATATCTTTAAATACAGCAACACTCTTGTTTTCAATTGATGTCTCAACTTACTTGCTTCTTAGGTCTTCCATCTCGCCTAAGAGAGGAGCATGACAATCATATCGATGGATAATTTCATTCAATAAAAACAATACATCATTGTCTTTTACTCCTGCTGTGATTACATCGTCAGTAACTAGGGTCATAATGTTTGTCTGAATTAAATAAAACAACGTGTGAATAGAATTCAACTGTCCATAAAATACAGACATGCTTAAAGTGTTTTTGAATATCAATGTGTGCACTAAATTTAAACACATTTCTTTGTTCACATTGCTGCACATGATTAAAATAGAATCTCACTACTGATCATGATCATGCAAGAAAATCTTGTAAAATATTTTCACTGCCATTTTGGGTATAATTGCTCGTCAAATTAAAACCACAAGCAAGCATTGACCAATGCTACCCGCCCATTGATCACACTACAGCCTGAGTCAATAATATGAGGTTATTACGAAGATACTTTAAAGTATGCACGCAGCAGAGGACAATGCGCGGCGTACTGTCTGAGTGCATACTTTGAGGTATCTTCGTAATGACCTTATTATTATACATCTTTTCCTACTAAGGATACATCATGGGAATGCGGAAATCCTAAAAGTTTAGAACAGAATCAGCAAACTTCTTTGTGTGGAGTCCAGTTAAACCCTGGTGGCAGCCATGTTTGTTTTTATTATCAGAGTACGCTTAAGCGAGTAATCATTCCATATTTGGAATTCGCATTTCCTAATATTGTAGAATGAAAATACCCCGTAAAATACCGCAAAATTACAGCACGCTGTAACTTATGGCGTTACGGTGACAGATGTATAATAACAATTATCTCGCATTCTCATAATACAGCATTTGTGATATGGCATCAAAGGTGATATGTCCATTAAAGTAATACAACACAAACCTTGGCATCTGAGAGGATTACATCTCCTGTTGATTGTTTTGTAAAATGCATGGATACAATCAAAGGTTTACAGTTAGGAGCCAACGATGCTATTTCCAAGTGTATACTGTCTTCCTCAACCACAGGGTCACTTATACGTCCCATGTATGACAATATCTTACACATTTCATGGCACCTAAAGTGAAAAGGAAAAACTTTATTACACAACAATACCATCGGAAGGCACAGTAAGGTAAAACAGAACTACAACATTCAAAATGATGAATGATGTTTGTGTGATTTTTCAAGTTAATCGGTTCAGACATGTCAGAACTGCATTCTTTAAAATCCAATACAAAAAATAAACAACATGCATTAAGATGCTAACCTTCATATACACATGTTTAACTTGTGTATCTAGTTTGAACAAAATATAACCATGCATGACTGACATCTGGTTCTGGAATGGTGAAAATGTGTGATTTTAACATATTTTTGGCCTTATAATGGCTGCAATCAGCCATCTTGAATTGGATCATGGAACAAAAGCATGTGCATATGCCTGATATAATGTCTGATGTAAGTTTGAAGTTGATCTGCCCAGGCAATCCAGATATAAGGACCTGAGACTGCATTCTTTGAAACAAAATGGTCACCAATCGGCCAAAAATAAAATGGCATGTATCAAGGTCCCATTGTGTTCAAGTTTAAACAAAATCTGGCATTAAAATGGTTGCCTTGAATCGGATCATGAATCAAATGCATTTGAATATGTTTGATATAATGTCTGATGTATAGGTGAAGTTTAACATGATCAGCCACAGCATGTGTGGGATATGGCTGGATTTGGCTGGACGGTCATGCACAGACACGCCCACGGAGGTTAATCCATCAGTCCTTGTTTTTGGACTTCCTCCGAATGGAAATTAATAAATGTCTATAAAATATACAATTGATTACATCTTGTTTTGTATATTATTGATCTCTGCATTGCTTCAGAATCAAGCACAAAAACAAACAGCAGCACTAGTGCACCAGCATACAAATGTTATAAATTTGACTTCCAAACCAGAGATTTGTTAATGGTGGAATGTCACACTCAATATGCATGCTGAATTAATTACAAAAACCATTCTGCCATAGGCCATAGATTGATTGAGTGGAGAGGGGAAAACATGACAAGATATCTCAAGAGGTACATGGTACAAAGTACGTGAATGTAATGTTTGATTTATGAATGTGATAACTGTGACACTCCAAGTAATTCAATTTACCAGTTGAGATTATTGGTAATTTCTTCAGCCTTTTCTTGTTTTTGATTGTTCAAAGCTCCAAGTGACGCTGTAGCAATGTTTACTCTTTGTCTAATTTCCTCACTTTCTGCTTTAAAGTTGTCAGTTTCAAGTTTACGCGATTGCAGGGTGTCTTCATACTGCATGATGGCCTCGTTGGCAACGTTCAACTGTTTTCGCTAAGAATGAGAAAACAGACAGCATACTGAATGCATGGGTTGAACAATACATTTAATACATCCCATATTGTGTAAAAAAGTACAAGTAATGTAATGAAGGGTACATATACGGTAAAAATGTAATTTACAATGTCTGTTCTATTTTGATGACTGTTTAGTAGTTTATTTTGTTGCACCAGACACAGTTTCACGTTTGAAACTAAAAGTCATTGTTTTCTCTTCGAACTTTTTCTTTCATTATGTGCAAATTGCAAGAGCAAGTGCCGATGGTATGTATAATGTACAAGAAGTCAATAAGTTGTTGGTTTCAACCCCAGGTAGGATTTTAACATGGATTACTGATTTGATTAACAACAACTACCTAATCAGTGACCAGTAAATGTTGAATAGTTGAAGTAGAGAGATTTAAGCTAAAGATTTTGTTATGAAGATTTACCTGAGATGCCAAGACAGAATCTATATCATCTTGTGACACTCCTCGTTTCTTGTAACTGTTGTAAACTTTGTTGTACTTTTCACGTAGCTCTACAAACTTGTTCTTCTGTAAAAAAAAAACACAAAAAAAATATCATATGAAAGATCATTGCTAGCCAGTGACTTCTTATTTGGACATGACATCACTATATCACGAAGGATCCTGTTCAGCCAGAGTGTATTAAAGTACACCCACAATTCTTTTCGTTTTTTTCGTTCTACTTATGGATATCCCACCATTGTATACAGATTCAATGTTATTAATATGGTCAGAGCTCAATTCATAAATTCATTTGTAGCTGTAATGTTAGGACTGGACAAGTCCATGATAATTTTGCTTTTATATCTATTTCATGACCTCAGTAAAATCACAGATTGGTTTGTGAGGAAGTACGTTGAGCTTGTGAAAGTGTTGGACGATGATTAAAATGGATACCTTGGCTTCAATTAACTGCATCTTTTCATCCATTAAAGCAACATTCTGATCTTTTTGTTCTTGTGCTGTGCAGTAAAAGACATAAAAAGAATTACAGTGAAAACCACCATTGTCATTAAAACTGCTCTGGATGTTGTAGAATTAAAACAACTTATTACATAATTTGTTTCAAATTATTGCAGATTTCCATGTACAGTCTAGATGTATTTACATTCTTTCTATGTTTAAAGATGTCTAGACTGTAGTCAAAGTTTATCGGTAATCAACAATATTTTGAAGCAAATTAAGCTCCATTGGGTGTAACTCAAGTTATTTTTTTATTTCCTAGATGTAATTCTCACCAGTTTGTGCTTTCTCTGTCAGTTCTTTCATTTCCTCCTTTATGTTTTCTATCTCTTCTCGAAGTCCTTCAAATTTACTTTTATTAGCTTTTATTTCATCTTCTGTTGAAATAAATTGATTAGGAATGATTTGTTAGTTGTAGAAAAAGTGAATAATTGAAATGCATATGGCAACATAATTTATTCATTGAAAGAGAAAGTGGCTGATTACAAAAATCAAACAGAGAAGTAAATTTCACACATGAAATAGATTTTGAACTTTTGTTCACTGGAAGAATGTACGTATATAAATAAATTATATTTGATGTGCACATATTGTAAACACACTAATTATTTGTAGATTTTTAATTTTGCTTTTTTCATTGACAAGTAAAATTTGCTAAATTAAATCTACATGGAATAACAATAGAACTCATTGTTTCCCTGCCAAGTTTTTAAACTTAAAACCCAGGGAAATCACACAAAACATCAAAATAGCGAAATTAAATGTTTTGTTTCTGAACATTAAGCAAATGCCAATTTTTCAAATCATAGTGATAAACCATGCAGTTTGCAGCAGAATATTGTGATTGAAAGTGAATCACTGACGGACAATAGTTATAAAAGGCACATGACATCGGAAATACTGTTCATTAAATTTAGACATACCGGTACTTTGTTTTTAAATATGATTAGTCTTTGTTGAAAAAAAAAAAAAATATTTGTAATCTTCTTCAAACAGAATAAAACCACAACTAGCATCTTGGAAACCGTTCAAATATATCATTACTACATTTCAGTTGGCAGATGAATCCACTCACACACAGTGAAATTCCTGTGGCAGTTGTTTGGCTGGAACCAGAAATAATTCATTAAAAATAGTATTTCAGTATCAAGTGGCTGCTATAACCGTTGGCTCTGTTATCACTGAGCCTTTGGCTACTAAAATTAAATTCATGTTGTACAATAACATTTTGATCTGATTGGGTAAAAAAGTCTAGAACACTTTTTATAAACATTTTGCATCAAATTCTGGTACATGTATATGCTTACAATATACATACATGTACTGGTACTTACCAATGGATGAAAGTGTGGGCCAGTTTTCTTTTGCCGTGTTTATCAACTCATAGAAGTTAATTTTACTCTGTAATGACTTGTATGTGATCTTCAGTTTGTGAAATTCAGTCTGTAAACAGCCCAACACAGATTTATGATTAACATGTGTTAACAGTGCTAACATTCTGAAAAACGCGTAACCTATTACTACGTTCATGTTACGGGATCTCGGCACATGGCAACATTTTTAATCTTTTGTGTCTGCAGTGGGATTACAACAGTTGCGTTCACGTTATTCGGATTCTTCGAAAAAACAATTATTTTTTTCACGTCAATGTAGCATAGCAAGAAAATAGCGGTTGCAGTAGCACATAAATATGCGTTGGTGATGACGGTTTGCATTCATTTCATTCAATACTACAGCATCAGACCATATACTAGTATAACAGCATTTTCTGTCATCGTCATTTCATACTCGTATGAATTAGCATATGTTCTCTCAAATTTACCACCGAGGGCGTGGCACGAGCAGAGTTTCGGTCCCAAGCATATATAGTGGGACCTAGATCATATGCTACATGTATTAACAAAATGATCGCTAAAAGCAACCACAGACAACTCACCTTGCTTGGAGGCAATTTCATTTTGCATAATTTGTCTTCTTCTGATACTTCTGCCATTCGTTGTTGTAAAGAAGACTTTCCATTATGGAACTCATCAAGGAGACTGTATTTTTTTAAGAATTCAAATAAATTCATTGTTGTGAAAAAGACTTTCTAGTATAGAATTCATCAAGGACACTATTTTTTTTCAGGATTTAAAATAAATTTGTTGTAAAAAGGATTTTCCATTATAGAACTCATCAAGGACACTGTATACATTTTCAAGATTTAAAATAAATTTGTTGTTGTAAAGAAGATTTTCCATTATTGAACTTATCAAGGACACTGTGTTTTTTTAAATTTAAACCAATACCATAGTACATACATGTAATTCCTGGGCCCCTAAATATGCATGGCTTTTTTTGAAAAGATATTTCGAATGGCAGCCACCACAGACTGGAGTTAAAATGTTGAAAATAATGAACTGAACTGGACCATGGAGGTAAAAAGATCTCTTTTCACCTCCATGACTGGCCCATCAATCAAACTCACTAGAAAACTGTTAAAAACTTGTTGTTGAATTTCAATACTATTGCATAAATATTCACTACTTGGGTGGATGTTTATCTTTGTGTGGTCAATAATATGTTTAGGGGTTAAAGGTCCAATTCACTTGCCCCGGGCAAGTGTGAATTGGAGGTGTGACTATGCTAACGAGTGTTGTTAATCACTTGCATAGCCTATGACGCATCCTGTTTCAGCGGGCCAACATCACGTGACTTTGATTGACAGTAGTTGATTATTCAAGATTAGTAGCGTGTCCCTTTCCCCGGTTCGAGTTTTTGACTTTTATCCGCCAAAATCTCAGCTCGTACACTATTTATTGTCATAAATACTACACACAGTCACTGCTGTGATATTCATAGTCGCATGCATCCACTTTGGCATGACAAAATCGACCTGTAAGTTCGAGAAAACACGCTATTACCGGGGCTTGGCTGGAGCTGTTTACTACAGCGTGACAAGCAAGGAAATAATCCCTATTGTATAGGACCGTATTTATAGTATACCTGGGACTTTAACCATCTATCCTGGGAGGTGGGTTGGCGTTCCAATTGTTGACAAAAAATACAAGCTAGAAACTCACAGAAAAAAAATGGCATTCCAAGACTTGCAAAAAAAATGATGGCACATTCAAGAAAAATACAAATGTACAGACAAGACAAGAAATTGCACTGGTCCCACGCTTCCAGTCACCCCTATGATTTTAATTGTTCAAACCCTAAATAAACACTTACCACGTCGTAAACCGTGATGAAAAACAATCGATTTGATGTTGTTTTTTGGAGTTTCAGATCGCTAGACCGTGTGTAATTCCGGTCCACTATTGACAATAATACTCAAATAAAAACAATTTTTGGAGAAAAAAACTTGTCTAAAATAAAAGAAACTAACAAGATCAACAATATTAATCAACTAACCAATGTTGTAAAAACAAAGCTATCAAATGAATTTATTCAATCATGGAGAAAACAATTAAATAAAAAAGAGGGAAACAAACTTAGAACATATAGTATATTTAAACAAAAATTTGAATTAGAAAACTATCTAAATGAAATGAAAAACTTCAGCCAACGTAGAGTTTTGGCAAAGTTTAGGCTCAGTGACCACAACCTTGAAATTGAATTGGGAAGGAAGAGTAAACCAAAAACCCAAGAAAATGAAAGAACGTGCAAAAAATGCAATTCAGATCAAATTGAAGATGAAATGCATTTCATCTTAGATTGCAATTTCTATGAAGTAGAGAGAAAAGATGTCTTAAAGTATTTTAAAATAAAAATTAATGACTTGTCCAGAATGGAAAGCTTTGTGAAAATAATGGGAAATAATATGGCTTTGTCATATTATTTAAAAAACACAATTTTCTAAAAGATAAATATGTAACTGTGGTCTGGGAGTAGCTGCATTTCTGTAGCTCTGGATTTCGCTGGTGTCCGTTTTTGGCGTTTTCTGTTGCATCGGTAGTCTGATTCGGTCGTCTACAGAACTGCAGCTAGTCTAGAAGAACGTGCTGCTGTTTAATCAATTTTTCAGAGATTTTCTAATTTGTATTTTTTTCTATGTTGAATTTCAGTGTATTTTAATTTTAGTGTTTTAGTGTGTCTTATTTTGTTTGTCTTTTGTATTCATTTTTTTACCTTACTAAACCCACAGATGGTTAAGTTGTGTAATAAAGTTATTATTATAATACTAGTAATGTAATTATCCAGCTGTGTCAAAACGAATACAACCGAACTCGGCCAGATTTCAACTCGGCCAGGAAAAAAATGCACAACTCGGCCAGTCGCCAACTCCCGTGACTATTTTGTTGTCGATTTCAACAACGCAAGTTTACAAACACACACACACAAACGCTACTGGTTCTCCGACATGTTGTTGATTTCAACATTGGCTGAACATTGTCGATTTCAGTGACGCAAATTTTCTTTTCAAAGGAAAAACACAGACATTACATTGAATCACAGACATCACATCGGCGACCGTCTATTTTTTTTTACATTTTACTGTGATATGACAAAAGACACAGCGCTGGCTGTTTCGTCACTGAAATCGACATCCCTTTTTTTATTAACAAAGCACGATAGGCATCACTGAAATCGACACCCTTTGACGCCCGTACATTTTTTATATTTTGTTGTGATATGACTCTGACAGTCTGTAATACAGCGCTCGCTGTTGCATCATTGACACCCTTATGCACATATGCTGGCCGAGTACGGTCACTGGCCGTGATCGGTCATTGGCCGAGTAGAAATCTGGCCGAGTTCGGTGGTCACCGTCAAAACGACCTCGGAAAACGACCAGCGCAAAAAATAGGCGAAAAATTCAGTGTTGAATCATATTAGTGTACAGAATAGGAAGTTTATAAAATGATCATTTATTCATAACAAATGAATAACATTTCATTATAAGAATATGCACGTAATGTTACAGTTATAAAAACTTACCTTTGTTGTTGATCCAAAACATCTTTCACGTCAAAGTCGGCCATTTTGAAATTGCCCGCCGTGACTCCTCAACTATACTCGAATGAACATAGAGCACCCCAGGTAAGTGAAAACAAATATTTCCAATTGCCTCTCATTATGGAGCTGCATGCTTTCATTCAGTTTGTGAATTTTATACAGGTGTTAAGAACGCAGTTTAGACTGACTGCTTATACCATTTATTTAACCACGCAATTTCAACATAAAACTCAGTTCCCGAGTATGTAAAAACATGGTAAAAAATACAAATATGTGTAGTTTCGATCTCGAGCTGCATTCACTGTTTATAAACAAACCGCCATTAGAACGACTCTCACTGAAGTCACGTTCGTACAAGATCACGCAAAACTACGCGAGAGTTGAGCGAGAGTTAGCTTAAAATAAATTTAGAACTGTGTTCGTTACATGGCTCTGAATTGTGATAAACAATACAAACTCTAAAACACTTTCTACTAATTACTGGCTAACTTAACAAAAGCTAAACTATCAAATTCAATAAACAAAGTTACAACTTTGGTAATCTAAACATATTATAAATCTTTAATAAAGTTCAGTCATGGTTAAAACTGATCGCTTATAAATACAAAAAAATACCATACAAAAACCCTCTGAAGGTTTTTTTAGTAGTGTAATAAAGTTATTATTATTATAGTTCAGTTACTGGCTCCCTCGACGGGGTTGTGCTCTGGTCTATACAACATGATGAGCTTTGTTATCGGCCGGTCATACAACAAATTGCCAATCTTCAGGCATACCTTCCTTACTAATCCATCCTTACTCGACAATGCTTCCATTACCATTGTACGTGGCCACTGACATCTGGGGGTATTCTCCTCAATGACAAGAAATATGTCTCCTTTAATCAGATTCAGTGTTTCATCTTGCCATTTTTGTCTCAGCTGTAAGGTAGGTAAATATTCCAACCGCCATCTACGCCAAAATTCATTGGCAAGATACTGAACTCTGCGCCATCTCTTTCTACAATATAAATCCTGACGTACAAAAGCACCTGGCAGAGGAAGAACAACCTTTGATTTCTGTGTGAGTAACTGACTTGGTGTAAGAGGTTCACCAGTATCTGTAGAAGACATATCTAGGTAGGTCAGTGGTCTGCTATTCACAATGGCCTCAGCTTCTGTCAAGAAGGTGATGAGAAGTTCATCATCTAACTGCTGACTCTGCTTTTCAAGAATTCCTGACAGAGCTTTTATAAGACCGATTTTATAAGACGTTCCCAGACGCCACCCATATGACTTGCAAGTGGTACGTTAAATTTAAATTCTATCCAATCGGTGCCATCCTTGAGGAGCTCCCTCTGTATTTGGTTGTTGCTTAATTCAGCAAGGGCAGACTCAAGTTCACCTTTAGCTCCTACGAAGTTAGATCCTCTATCTCATCTAAGACTTCTGACTGGTCCTCTACGGCATACAAATCTGCGATATGCATTCAGGAAGGAATCAGTGGTGAGTGAATAGGCAACTTCTATGTGTACTGCTCTAGATGTAAGGCATGTAAAGATAACGCCCCATTTTTTTTTATCACTTCGTCCTACTCGTGTATAGAAGGGACCAAAATAGTCAACACCACTATAAGTGAATGGTGGATGTTCTGCTCAGCGGTCTTCTGGTAAGTCTGACATCTTTTGTACTACTGGTTTGCCACTGAGCTTCTTACATGGGATGCTACTGCTACATGTGATTTCAAGATCCAATATCCATTGGCACGTATTTCATTTAATGTGTGTGTTCTACCTGCATGTGCTGTGTGCTCGTGGTGGTGTCTTACTAATACTGAAGTTATATGGGATCTATTTGGCAACACAACAGGATGCTTAAGATTAGGTGGAAGATTTGCTCTTTGTACTCTGCCGCCAACATGTATCAAACCATCAGGAGCAAGATATGGATCCAATTTGCGCAACTGACTGTTGCCTTTCAAACGTGACAGTTTCTTTGACAAACTATGATGCTCTTCTGCAAAATGTGCAGCCTGCAGTTCTTTTAGAATTAATTGTTCTGCATGCTGGAGCTCTTCAACTGTTATCGGTGATACTGATACGAATGGTATGCTTCTGGAGCGAAGTCTTTGCATATATCTGATACACAGTGCTACAGATGTCTTCATTCTGTGCCAATCTGAGAAATAATCAAGCCTTTGTAAGAAACTGGCTGGCTCAGTTTTGATACTTTGTGTAGATAAGACAACAGACTTCTTCACTTCAGGATCATCTGTATTTAATGCAGTGGTAGAGCTACCAGTATTTAGTGGCAATGGGTCTGAACTCTGAAGGAATACTGGACCTGTTCACTATAATTTATGGTTTAAGAGATCATCTACTGAGGAACCTCTTGATGCTACATTTGCTGGTTTAGACTTAGAGTCGACATGGTTCCATTGTAAGACTTCAGTATGATTTCTTATCTGTTGTATGCGATTTGCTACAAAGATATGAAACTTGCGTGCGGCATTGGAAATGTAACCCATTACAACCATACTGTCTGTCCAGAAAATATGTTTGGCATCATAATCTAACTCGCGTTTCAGGAATTCACTAATTTTCACAGCAGTGACTGCAGCTGTGAGCTCTAGTCTGGGTGTGGTTAGTTGTTTCGTAGGAGTTACACGAGATTTAGCCATCAACAAGGTGCTATAAATCTTACCATTCGAATCAATAATGCGTAGATATGAACAGCTGCCATATCCATTCTGTGATGCATCTGAGAAGTGATGCAACTCTCTCACAATTGGCTCCTGCAAACCTTCTGGTTTCTCACATCTTGGTATGTAAAACTGCGTCAATGCAGATAACTGGTTTCTCCATTTAGATCACTGTATACATATTTCATCAGGAACTGGATCATCCCAGTGATGTCCATCCCGACAAAGACTCTGCAATATCTTTTTTGCTTCTAGGAGGCATGGCGAGATGAAACCCAATGGGTCAAAGATTGATGCTACTGTGGATATAATACCTCTACGAGTGAGTGGATTATCTTTCAACTCAATGCAAAATCTGAGCATGTCATTCTCAACACACCATGTAACACCTAGAGTTCTTGAAATTGATAATTCTTCATTCAGGAAGTTGAAAGACTGGATGTCTTTGGCACGATACTCAGGTGGAATTGCTGTCAACACCTCTTTATTAGTGGATAACAAATTATTAAGTTTAAATCCTTCTTTACCACAAAGACTAGTACTCTCCTTGAACAATTGTATTGCTTGTTGTGCTGTCGTTACAGACTTGATACCATCATCTACGTAGAAATTACGGCAAACAAAGTCAGCGCCCAGTTTTCCACACTCTGCTTCAAATAAGTCTGCTGTGAGACGTAATGCAAAATTGGCTACTCCAGATGAAGAGGTGGCCCCAAAAAGATGAACTCTCATACGGTATTCTACTATAGGACCTTCAATGTTACTGTCCTCAAACCATAGGAATCAAAGATAGTCTCTATATGTGGTGGGCTTACTAATACCTGGTGGAACATTCCCTCTATGTCGGTTCTTCACGAAAGCGACATAATACTCCTATCAAACTATTCAACTGATCTGGACCACTAAGTAGATACTGGTTCAGACTGATTCCTTTATATTCACTGCTACAGTTGAAAACAACTCTGAGCTTATTTGGTTTCTTGGGGTGGTATACCCCGTGATGTGGTATATACCATACTGTGTCCTTCTCTATCTCAGTAGCTGGGACCTTTTCTGCATAAGATTTCTGGATCATATCTTTCATGCTCGTAATGTAATGGTCTTGATACTGTACTTTTCTGCCTAACTTCTTCTGTAAGCCTAAAAGACATCCAAGAGCAACACTACGATTATTGGGAAGTCTTATATCATCTGTCTTGAATGGTAGGGGAAATACAAAATGCCCATCTTCATTCTGTAAAGTATTCTCTTGCAAAATCTTCAGAAAGCGGAAGTCTTCCAATGACATCTTGTCATCTACATGACGCTCATGAAATTCAAGTTCCATCATACTTCTCACTTCTTCAGTAGTCACCTCACGAGCTCTTGTGCGATAAGCAAAACGACATGTCTTTGTTGTGATCTTGGCATTCTTCACTGGTCCAGTGACACCCCATCCCAAATTTGTTCTGGTTGCATATGGTTCATTGTCACCAGCAGTGATAATTTCCTTTGGAACCATAGCTTCAGGACAGTTGAAACCAATTAACAGTCCCACATCTACATTACTATCATATGGTTCTAACTGTTTAGCGACTTCTTGTAGGTGTGGCCAAATAGCTACACTTTCTGGTGTGGCAATCTGTGTTCTCTCAGTAGGAATCTCACTTCGGGTAAAGACGGAAGGAAGCGGTACAGTGATTTCTTCTGATCTACACGACTGAACATTGAAACCTGTTGCCACACAAGTTGTTAAACCTTTTTTGCCAACATTGTTGTCAACTCGAGTTTAGAATGTCTGGTTGGTACATCAAACTTCTCTAGTAATGAGTCAGATATAAACAGGCATTTGACTGGTTATCCAGTACAGCATATGTCTTCACTCGTTGTGCAGGATCATTCTTATGACAAATAAAGACTGGAATCACCATAGAATGATACTCTGATTCTTCAAACTCTATCTGCTTAGTATTAATTTTTGTCTTCATTGATACTGCATTCTTTTGCATGGATACATTGGGTTTACTTTGTGTGTCAGAATTTTTCTGACTGCTAGACTGACCTAGCTGACCCTGTACAACTTTCTTAGAACTAGACTGGGAATCTGGTGTCCTACACAGTGATGAATACTTCCTTCTTCTACATTCTCTGTAACGATGACCTCTGTTCAGACATCCAAAACATAATCGGTTATCTACAACAAATGTCTTACGGTCTTCTACTGACAGAGTAAGAAATTGCTGACAGCTACTTAAATGATGAGATTCTTTACATTAAATACAACATGGGGTCTTCCCTTTAACATCATTTTCGGTTGAAGTTTGCTCTGAGGACATAGGATTCAGTTCTGTAGATTCTGAAACTAATGTACTGTGACGTTAAATGCGGGGGGGGGGGGCCTTTATGGGGCTACACCGTATTCAGGATCGGGGAGCTTGTTTTTAATACCGGTCTAATAGTCTTTGTCTTTGGTAGCGTGCTTATCTAATAAGTCTCCTCCCTCTCAGCTCGTCCGCTGTCACGGGGTGGGGATCGTTTGGTGAATGTATATCACCACAACTGAGACTGTGCAGAGAAAGAAATATACCAGTAACGATTATAACAAATCAACACAACACAATATATACGGTTTCCTGTACTTTAATAAACAAATAACAGGGATGCTGGTCACTGGAACCAGCAAGGAGGGGGATACACTGTAAAATAAAATAAATTAGAGACTTGATCGATGCTGCAGGGAACACTCCACTCTCCATTGGACAGCAATGTGCAATGTTGCGTTCCTTCGTATCTGGCACACTGGCGAAGCAGCTGCACTACAATTTAAACTCGTGCTCTGTGTCCAGGGAGTATCGGCAACTGCACTGCTATCTGCTGCTACTGGTAGCACTGGTATAACGGGAGTAGTTCAGGCAGTGAGCTTCAGTGGTTCCTGTTGATCAGCAGGGATTACTGCACAGCACGTCTGCATATGTACCCCTGTATAGGGTACAGCTCACTGGAGTCAGGAATCAGCATCACAAGATGTTACAGGATCAAGTCAGGTCACCTTCCTGACTAAAGATTTTCCCTTATGTCTCAACTTAAATACCCTAGTTAATTTATGGCCATGCAAATAATAAAATGTATATAACGAAATGATTGGTTATCTCGAAATAGCCGACAAATCAGTGTACAGAGGATGCCAATTTTGGTAGTGGAATAAACCACTCTTAATCCAAGCTCTACCAATTTAAAGTAGGAGACTCGGGTCAATGATGTCATATCTATTTTCATTGCCAACAACACTGGGTTCAGCACATTCCAAGGTATTTCACAATCACCATGTCACTGTCTGAGCCATACCATTATGCCACAGGGAGAGACAGGATGTATGTATCTCAAATTCTGCTGACAACACAATCCAGTGACTGTATCAGCGGTCTTAAAAATAAACATGTGCAATGGGTTGTTGCAAAGTATCCAAACATGTGCGCTTTTATTTCACACAGCCAGGGCTCTGTACTTTTCACTTACAATTTATGTCACAGTACGAGCCTTTCCGCTATTTGTGTATGTCTTCTTGTCTTCCTTATAATTGTCAACTTTGATGTTTCCTGGACCACAAGAGATACGAGCTTCAGTTGCCATAAATTCACAAAAATCAGTGAATGATGGATAACAACCTTCATAGTCTGCATTATAGTAAGACTGTTGTTGATTACCATACAGATGCCTGTCTATAACTCTGCTCCATCTGTCAACTACATACCTTGGCAACTTACTGAGAATCTTTCGATTTTCTTCAGGATCATCAAGACATCGTAAATAATGTATTGAATTCATAGCTGCATGACAATGCTCTAGGAAGTTAGACAACTTCAGCAAGCCTTCACCATCCTCTTGTTTGATAATTGGCCATCTATGCAATCTGTCTCGGTATGCTTCAGCTACCTTGAACTTGTCACCATAACGACGGATTAATGTATACTTTGCCTTCTCATATGCCTCTTCATCCTCAAGTGTAAGAAAGTGACGAATAGCTTCCTTGGCATTTCCTGATGTATAATTATCTACTAAGGTAGAACAGACGTTCTGTTACTGAATGTGTCTGTTTTTCAATGAGTGCTTCAAATGACTTCAACCATGTAGGGAAATCCATTCTACTACCGCTATACACTTCCGATTCCATTGGAGGAAGTCTATCTTGCCGTTTAGTTAAGATATCAGCCAATCTTAAAACTGGGTCCTGCTGGGCTACATCTGATCGACTATTAACATGTGGATTTTTTGTATACATGTGCCTGCTCTCATAATCAGGTCGCTGCCGAGTGGGATACACATCTTTCTGTGGTTGTCTATCTTGAACAACACTATTCGATCTATTTCTGCTGTTTGCATGTATTCTACCAAACTGTTCTGATCTAGTGGCTTTACTATACTGAGATGGGTGTATACCATAATATTTCTGAGCGGACACAGATTCTTGTGGAGTAGAGTGCTGTGGAATACTAACTTCGTCAATACATGACCATGTTACAAATGGTACATTTTCACCAGGAGGAATTCTACTATATTGATTGTCTCTACTCTTCATTAAACTGTCTACTTCCTGTGACAACTGTTCAACTTCTCTGGATGTCTCTGTTATTAAACTTTCCAAATAATGATCAGTACTGTTCATACCTTTAAGTCTACTACCTTGGAGTGGAGTACGTCCAAATGATGCCATCTTCGTATCACGGTTTTACTGTTCTACGGCTGAGTTTTACTGTTAAGAACGCAGTTCTGACTGACTGCGTATACCATTTATTTAACCACGCAATTTCAACATAAATCTCAGTTCCCGAGTACGTAAAAACATGGTAAAAGATACAAATACGTGTAGTTTCGATCTCGCGCTGCATTCACTGTTTATAAACAAACGAATCTCACTGAAGTCACGTTCGTACAAGATCACGCAAAACTACGCGAGAGTTGAGCGAGAGTTAGCTTAAAATAAATTTAGAACTGTGTTCGTTACAACAGGATACTGCTAGTAAACAATTTTGGTATGAGAAAACTGGTATACATGTACTCTCATAATTTCCCCTATGCTCCTCGTTGTTTGACATTAAAGAAGCAATCAGGCTTGTAGTTTTCAAGATTTAAAAATTGAAGATGTCATCAACAAAATGAGGAAATCTGACAAAGTGCACCCATGCACCAAGTATGAAAGCAATTGCCAGGTAGTTTCAAAGAAGTTGAAAAAAAAGATTTGTTATCAAATATTTATTAAAATCAATAACAAAAGTATAAGAGTAATCAGGGTAAAGATTTTCAATAAAAAATCATTTATTCAATTCTATTCAGACATAGTGTGTAACATCATACATAATGTCCTACATATATACACATACTTTTGTTTCATCATCCAATTAAAGATGGCCAAATGGCGGTTATTTTAGTGCTAAAACAAAACCAAGCATTTCTGCCATTCCGGATCAAGATCTCAGACAGGCATGGACATAAACATTCAATAGCTCATCAAAACGCCAAGAATTAGGGAAACCTGCATCTGAATCGCACAAACAAGAAATCTTTGATTTTTTTTTATTGTCATGTATCGATTTTCATCATTCCAATGGGTGTTGAGTGATTAAAGATTATTATTATTATTATTCTTGCACATATAACTCGCAACTTAGTTCACACATAACTCATCCTTTTTCTTTGGGATGTATGGTGTTTAGCTCATGAGGGATCACTGTGAAAAGTACCAACAGGGACTATGTCATTATCAAGTTGGTGCAGGACAGACTATGATAGACCTTATCACCTATAACGAATAGCTCTGCCCAACTGTCTTTATAGAGATTTTACCACTCTGTAATATGTACAAATCAGCATGCAATTCACATTTTGTTTCCATTGGAAATGTTTTACCATCACACACAGCAAATTTCAACAAAACAATGAGTGTTGACTTTCTTTAGACATGGCTTCATATGGGGCAGAAATTCTTCTGTAATATATGCATATCGGCATGCAATTCAGATTTTGTTTCTGCCAGAACTGTATGACCATCGCACTCTGAGTTGGAAAATGCTCTTTAGTTATGACTAGGTACAGACAGGACGGAACTTTTTCACCACCAGATATTCTGGTGGTCAAAATTTTCAGCACTTTTTGACTCCCGTGTGCGAAGCACAAAAAGGGAGTCTTTGCAGTTAGTTTGTCTGTATGTGTGTATGTGTGTCCGTCTGTTCCACTGATATCTCAAGAACCATACATCAGTTTTTGATGAAACTTGGTGCATAGATGCTCTGGACCAATGCGCAGATTTGATTAGGTTTTGGTAAAAATCCATGCATATTAATTACCTAATTTGCATGATAATTAGCTGATTTTTGGCTGTTTCATAACTGTTCCACTGATATCTAAAGAACCACTCATTGGATTTTGATGAAACTTGGCACACAGATGCTCCAAACTAATGCGCAGATTTGATTAGTTTTGGGTAAAAATCTGTGCAATATTAATTACCTAATTTGCATAATGATTAATCAATTTTTGGCTTTTCCACTGATATCTTAAGTACTAATCATCACATTTCAATAAAACTTGGTACATAGATGTCATAGGACACTGCACAAACCTGAAAGTTTTTAGGGTAATATCAGTAGATATTAATTACCTAATTAGCATAATTAATTAATTTTCAGCTTTTGATATTTCAAGTATTAATTGTCACATTTCAATGAAACTTGGTACATAGATGTCATAGGACACTGCACAGACCTGATAGTTTTTAGGGTAATATGAGTACATATTAATTACCTAATTTGCATAATTAATTAATTTTCAGCTTTTGATATTTCAAGTACTAATCATCACATTTCAATGACACTTGGTACATAGATGTCATAGGACACTGCACAGACCTGATAGTTTTTAGGGTAATACGAGTACATATTAATTACCTAATTAGCATAATTAATTAATTTTCAGCTTTTGATATTTCAAGTAGTAATCATCACATTTCAATGAAACTTGGTACATAGATGTCATAGGACACTGCACAGACCTGATAGTTTTTAAGGTAATATGAGTACATATTAATTACCTAATTTGCATAATTAATTAATTTTCAGCTTTTGATATTTCAAGTAGTAATCATCACATTTCAATGACACTTGGTACATAGATGTCATAGGACACTGCACAGACCTGATAGTTTTTAAGGTAATACGAGTACATATTAATTACCTAATTTGCATAATTAATTAATTTTCAGCTTCTGATATTTCAAGTAGTAATCATCACATTTCAATGAAATTTGGTACATAGACATCATAGGACACTGCACAGACCTGATAGTTTTAGGCTAATATCAGTATATATTAATTAGCTAATTTGCATAATTAATTAATTTTCAGCTTTTGATATTTCAAGTAGTAATCATCACATTTCAATGACACTTGGTACATAGATGTCATAGGACACTGCACAAACCTGATAGTTTTTAGGGTAATATGAGTACATATTAATTATCTAATTTGCATAATTAATTAATTTTCAGCTTTTGATATATCAAGTAGTAATCATCATATTTCAATGAGACTTCATAGATCTTCTAGGATTATGCAGAGACCTAATTAGTTTTAATTGGATATTAATTACCTAATTTGCATAATGTTCCACTGATATATAAAGAACCACAAATTGGATTTTAATGAAACTTTTAAAGAAAACTATGCAGAAACCCAATTAGTTTTTGGTAAATAGTTATGCTTATTAATCTCCTAATTAACATAATTAATTAACACTGATATCTCAATTACTGATCATCACATTTGAATAAAATTTGGTACATAAATGCTCTAGGACAATAGACAGGCCTGATTAATTTTGGGTTAAAATTTGTTCATATTAATTCTCTAATTAGCATAATAATTCATAATTTTTTTGTTCTGTTCTGTTCATATTAGTTACCTGATGTACATAATTAGTTTTCAGCTTTTCTATCAATATCTCATGTACAAGTAATTTTGAATTAATTTTTAATGTGTCTTCAATACTCTCAGCACACGGGAGTTCTTTCTAAGCTTTCTTTGATTTCTTATATTCTTCAATATTTCTGGAAATGAGCTTTAATTTTGGAGCCCACAGATAAAATTTGAATCAATTTTCAGTTATTACTAAAGTAATTGGGTTGTTTTTGGCCCAATCTTCTGAAAGAAAGTGCAGACTATAAACAATACTATTTTGTGAATTTGTGATGAAGAGGGAATTAGTGGTGAAAAGTGAGGTGCATCAAGGGAGTACAACAATTCAGATATAGATTCATTTACAGTTAAGTTAGGACTCACTGATAGCATGAGATTTTGGACATAAATTTACAATTTTTTTTATTTTTAATTTTAGGATGCGATACTCTACTCAAATAAATTAAAACTCGACTTTATTAGCCTGACAAGTTGGCGTAGGTGGCGCCCTGGACTGCTGCGAACCACATCCACGTGAGAGGGGTTCGCAGAAATCCTGGGCGCCACCTACGCCAACTTGTCAGGCTAGACTTTATTTGTCATCTGAGTTTTCAAACAAATAAGTATATCGTTTCCACAAATAATTTCAATCAGTGGCTTTGAGCTGAAATTCTGCAAAAAATTGTACAATTAATAATGTACATATTTTTGAGATATTCAGTACCAGTAGTACAAATTAAAGATCCACTGCCATGAGCAGTACCAATACCATACAAATTACTGCACCATTTTGACTATGTTAAACTATATCTGTTTATTCTTACAAAAACACAGTTACCAGGGTATTCAGGAAATAAAAACGAACAATAATATCAACAACTGCATCTCAATTAGGGACGACATCAAAAGTTCAATGTAGGATAAAAAACTTAATTCCTTTAGTTTCTTCCCCAACCCCCCACTGAAACTTAATTGATAAATATTGATGATGGCGTCAGACTACATTCACCATCAAATACAAATTAATAATCGAACAGTAGTATGGCATAGCAGTTGGTTCTAGATCCATGCCCTGAAATTGACCTCATTTGACGCACATATTTACACTCGGACCAAACCATTTTCTCGTCTTGGATGATTTTTTTTTTTCATTTTCTGTTATTTTTTGTCCATGATTGGATAGAAAAAAAAAACGAACTACAAATACTCCATGATTTTTTTGACTTCATTAAAAAATAAAATCGTTTTTGTAGGATGAAAACTTGTTGAGGTCAACCCCCCCAAACTAAAGCAAATAAGTTTTTTATTCAACATCGATCTTTTGATGTTGTCCCTTAATGGCTTTTATGTCGTAAATATATATTCAATATAATGGAAGCTCTGAGTCCTTAATTTCATTCATCCTTGATTTCAAATCATGAACTATTTTCTCCGAGCTCTTTTAGATACAGGTTGCTCCTCAATACATATATCTCTTTTTATTGTAGATTCAGTTGACTGAAATAATGTCATTTTGTGTATCCTGCTTTTATTGTCAATTTCTGATATACTGGTGTATGTACTGGATTGCTTAAAGTCGCCATCTTTGTTTGGGGCATCATCAGTTCCTTTGTGGTTGGCAGCAGCTTCAGCAACATCTAAGTCACAATCATTTGTAGATGGAGAACCTGCATTTTCGCAACTGCCCTTAGAATATGCAGCTTCCAATTCGGCAATTTGATTCAGTTCTTCGATCCCTGGTTCCTCCATGAAGGAAGTCTCAAAATAATTCATGATATCTTTCTGTTTTGAGTCCTGAAAGTTGTAAAACAAATAACTGTGTATCAACCGTGTATCTGTCTTCATGAAAATTCATAATGCCTATAGATGAGTTTATTTCAGTATAATTGGGACTTTTGGTGTATGAAATTTACAACAAATTTCCCCTGATAGGGTCACAAGTTTTTCTCAGAATAGTATGAGTAAGATTAGTACTACTGTAAAGGGGTTAATTATTCACTGGGTTTTAATTTTTTTATTTCGCTGACTGGAAAATGCGCTATTAAAATTAAAACCCTGTGAATATGTAAAATTTAGCATAGAACACATTATCTAAATGATAAAATCGTGAATTTAAAAACCCATTGAATATGCCTGAAATGGTAAATCAGCAAAATTTAAATCCAGTGAAAATTACTCATTGTACAGTATGTTTCTAAATATTTTCAGTTTTAATGTAATAACCTCATAATATTTGATTTCCAGTCTATTCTACTACTACCTTGAATCGCTTGGTATCAGCCTGTGAGAAATCATCTTTAGTAAGACCAGCTTTACTCAAAACATCCAGCTTTTCCTGAACCAATGGCCTGAGAAAAAATGTAATCATAATGAGAACTGACACTGGATTAAATATTATATTTTTGCAGCTAGGGATTGCCATGATTTTACGATTTCATGGCATTTGTGTAGACAAAATTTTGTGAGAGTTGATGACACTGCTACAAAATGTCATGATTTTCACTGACTCTTGAAAATCACAACAATTTGTCTCATGCTGTCAATATATCAGTACCACACAGAAACATTATTGACCTTGACTACAGTTGCATTAATAATTCCATCAACAAAACTAAATACTAACCTCTACTTCACTAACTACTTATTCATTGACACATCAAGTCCTGGCTAATTTATTTTATCTTAAAAGAAGATCCAGCACTCACATTGGCAATGGACAAATGTTAAGTTAAGAGAGACAGCAGTGACATTCAGTGTGGGGAACTGAAACCTGGCACAAACAAAAGTGTACCTACCATATAAAATCATCTGCCGTTTCCCTGGCAACAAGATATTGTATATTCACAGAATTTTTCTGTCCAATTCGATAGACTCTGTCTTCAGCTTGAACAAGGACCTGATAAAAAGCAAACATCCTACATGAACTATACACAAGAAAAAACACTTGGTTTTTAGAATAATTTGAAAAGAGACTTGTATAAAAAACACTTTATATGGTGTTTTATCAAGCAAAAAAGAAGATCCGGAGATGTTCCAAAAATGGTGCTTTTTTGCTTCTTTTTTTATTTATAAACAACCATATTTTACGGAAACCAGAAAAACAAGTTATGAGGAGTCCTATTTTTATCTGACATGCACAGTGATAAGAAACGGGACATTTTATTTGGCCTTACTGAACATCAAGATTGAAACTGAGCTCAGGATCTCAGACTTCCCAAAATAGAACAGTATGGATCAAATCAGATCACTAAATTCAGGTCAAATATCACATGCCAATCAGGTATCTTCCTTCCACTGCTGCCACCATGTGTAAATTAAAAGATTTAAAAAAAAGAGTATGAACCATATCTAAATATCAATGAATTATCGCCAAATGCTAATTATGTGGCTAATTTATTTATGAAATAGGTGCTAATTAATTCATTATTTTGTCTAATTCTAGTAAAGAAATCATAACTACAGATGCCACTACGATTAAATGACTTTTAGAACCTAAACGAATGACTTCAAATTATGAAGACTAAAATCTTCACAATTACTTACACCAGGATTCCAGAATAATTCAGCGAAGACGACAAGGCAAGCAGAATGTAATGTAATACCGGTGCTAGCTGCGGTGATGGATAGGATAGCAACTTTACAGTCGACATCATCTTGAAATTGGTCACACAACACTTTACGCTGATCTGATGTTGTACTACCATCAATACGTATGAAGTTATATTTCTATTCATGAAATAGAAAAAAAATGTTTCATAAACTCAATAAGTGATATGAGAACATGTGTTGCTGTCACTCGACCTCATAATGAGAGGGAATTGTTGTAAAGTGTGTAGTTCACAGTGCAGCCAGAGAAAGGTGTTTGTGTGAGAGCGCCCTCTATGGCCAATATGTTTTCTGAAAACACTCAGTACCTACCGTATATCATAAGAGCCATGATACTATTCAAATTTTCATCAAGGCAGAAGAAGTTTAGTTATAATATCAGTTCAGTCAGATTTAATGGTCACATGACCATATGGAAATCACACTGTCCACTTTCAAACTGATTTCTTACATAGCCAACTCAATTGAACCAAGACATACTGTGGAATACTTTATTTTCGCTGGAATTAATTTTCGCTGAAAAGGCTTTTTGGGCATTTTGTATGGAATTTATTTTCACTGATTTTTGATGAGTTTAATGTGAAATATAGAAAAAAAAGGATATTCGCTGGATTTTATTTTCACGGAATCATCCCTTCAGCGAAAATAGCAAAAATAAAGTCCAAGCGAAAATAAAGTATTCTACAGTATTCTGAATGGTAGTTCAAGAAATGCATTTATAAAAATACTGATGACCAGCAGCTGGCATTTTTGATGCACATGTTCAGAGGTACGATACTGTTAAACGCTTAAATGGAAAGTTCGCAAAACAACACATGGGAGAGTATGGTTCAGCATCGATCAAGGTCATGTCTACATCGCAACAGTTTCAAGCTAATTCTGTTAGATGAATTTCATTCAAATGTGTAAACAAAAATATATCATCACTAAATCTGCCATTAAATCTAGCTTTTTTTGTAATTTTATGAATACATATAGGTCTCATTTTTAAATTACTGCTATGGGTACGAGGAATGTGCCAGAGCTCAGAACGTGCATACATATTGTAATCTGTTAATAATGAGTTCAAGCCTCTAAAAATTATTCAGTAATAGTTTCTCATTTACCTTTTCAGTTAATGCAGTACAGAGAGCATCTAACAAACTCTGATGATGAGCAAACATCAGGAATTTATGATCTCCATCTAACAAGTCAAACATGTATCTCCTGAAAGGAAAAAATTTAAAACAATTTTATTCTAGGTACAAGTACAGTTAGACAATATCAAGTTTGAAAAGAATTCTGGCTATTGTTATTTACCTTATAGCTGGGATTTTTGCTGCTCCTGTCTCACTAAAATACTGTAACAAGGCACCTCTCTGTTCCTTTTTCTGCACAAATGAAAGAAAAACAATTATGTTTTTGTTAAATTTTGATATGAAATGTCTTTGTCACATAACCTCACCAAACCTGCTTTTCTAACCTTCACAGAAAAGCATTAATTATTGAAAAAACCACTGTTTGTTTGTTTATAAAATTAACAATAAGAACTGTCTATGAAAGCATTCTAATAGTTTATAGTCTGCACTTTCCTTCCGACGATTTTTTGAGTAATAAGGGAAAATTGACTCAAACTTTTTCTGTTGGCTCTAAAATTAAGGTTTATTTCCAGAAATATTGAAGAATATAATCAAAAAGTGCAGAAAAATTTGGGCGCGAAAGGCTGGTGGTGAAAAAGTCAAGAATGCAAGTTATTATTATTATTATGACATTAGTCACATAGCCCCCCTCCCTTTCGGGCACACTCATTGTTGTTTAAATTACAGTAACTTACACTCAAAGCTTTTGACATCTTGTTTGCTGCTGCTTTTAGCGACGAACTTTGAGTTTTTACAACACCAGGATCCATTACAATCTACAAATAATGAATAAAACAGTATTATAAAAGCAGTCATTGAAATACACATGATTTCCTATAAACACAACTTCTTCAGAAATATGTGACATATATGCGTCAAAGAACAGCCAATCACAGTGTTCATCTTGTTTTTATCAGTAGTGGTCCATCAATGAGAAATAAAGTTTTGAGAGTGACAAATAACTAGACAACCATACACAATCTTACTGACATTGCTGCCAAGCTTTTTGCTTCAAAAAAGTACAACAGGTGACAAAATCTGATTTTGGCATGATTACATTGATTCTAAAAAGCTTACCATTTGTCTTGTTTTGGAAGGCAACTGTAATAACACATTTTTTTTCAACCTCCGAATCATTATTTTCTCTTGCAACAATACCTGCAATTCTGTCATATGGGAGGAGCCAGAAAAATCCCAGCCCCAGTTATTCTGATAAGAAACAACGTTATGTAAGTAAGCGAAAGTTGTTTTCGGACATGATTAACAGATACTAGAACAAATACTTGAAAACTTGGGAGGAATGGAAATATTTTTTGAATTATGAACCTCAATTGAATGTATTTTGACCATATTTCAATTCAAGACATAATATGTGATCTGAAAGCATATTAAAAGGAGATACACTGGTCTAACCTTTCCACCTATTTCATTTTGAGAGTACTGGAGGGCCCCATCCCTTAGACAAACATACTTATAATGTAACAATCTTCGAGGGCAAACAAAGCCTCCTGAATGTCTATTGCGTATTCATTTTCTAAATTTAATTTCTCATTACCTATCCACATTCTCAACATTTGATCGTGTATATATTGGTCAGGGGAAGATTATTCACAGATGTTCAGATTAGGAAAGCAACTTTAAACAATAATTATGAACAGCATGTGGCAGCCATCTTGCATCAATAGCTCACACAATTGAAAAACAAATTTAGGGTTATACATCATCAGAAGTAGATTTACAGCACTCTTTTACCTGGTGCCCATCACAGTATCTGACGCCAAAGTCTTGAAATAATGGAAATAATTTGGGATCAATGGCGGTAATCTGTGTGTACAGTTCAGATGGTCTGGATAGTGCCGGGGTACCAGATAGTAAAACCACACGTGGTGCAGTCTGTGAATAGAAACAATTTTAGTCAATATTATATTGGACACAATATGCTGTCAGTGTAGTTGCTTTTATACTCAACAAAGCCATTAAAACTAAAATATCATCAAGGTTTTGTAAGATTCTAAGAACAGTTATACAGGTAATGCACAGTTCAAACTACTGTAGAATACTTTATTTTCGCTTGGAATTTATTTTCGCTATTTTCGCTGAAGGGATGATTCCGTGAACATAAAATCCAGCGAATATACTTTTTTTCCTATACTACACATTAAACTCATCAAAAATCAGTGAAAATAAATTCCACACAAAACGCCCAAAAAGCCTTTTCAGTGAAAATTCCAGCAAAAATAAAGTATTCCACAGTATTTAATTTTGCATTAAATCAGAAAAGGTAACAGAATCCTAAATTTACACAACATTACCTTTAACAGTGGCATGGCAGCTTTTGTCCTGGCTGTTTTAAAATTTTTCAGAGAGTGTGATTCATCCATGATCACTACCTGGAAGCGTTTAGTTTTCAATTCTTCTGCTTTTCTTGACATCATATCGTAACTTATAATATTCACCAATCCTGATGTAGCTATGTCTTTCTTGGTATTTACTACGTTAATTTGTTCAGGGTCCAGTGAAGGAACCCATTTCTTGAATGCCTACAACAGAACAAGTTTTTAATCCAGACTTAATGCTGAGAATGTCTCAATCATGTGTTGGGCTCAAGACCTCATCGTAAAAATATTGAGCAACATAATCAGCATATGAATATCAAAGTATATTCTGTAAACTATTCAATTTTTATGAGAAAACATTGTTCACGAATTCACAAGTAGGGGAAACAATTATGAAATTTTGTAACAATGAACACTTTAATGTTGCTGCAATGAAAATTTTTTATCACATTTGAATGTTAATATTTCAAAATGATTAAGGAGTTTTAGGACTCATACCAATAATAATATATCATATTTTAATCTCATGTCACCAAGAAATATTTTGATAAATAAAGAAATAATCTGACCATATACAAATATACCAATATCCACTCCATTTCAGACTCCAGACTTTTGTTTCCAAAAACAATTTCTAATAACTGCATGCATTTTTTTTTTCATTTTCGACATAATAATATAAGCATGAAGACTATAAAAATAATTTGATGCAAAGCATTTCCCTTAGGATTTGAACACCCAACCTTCAAGATTATTCCTTCTAACTATATATGAGAACTCAGAACATTGCCATTGTGTCTAACTGATCTTCGAACGTTGAACATTTCATACTTAGTTGAGCATGTTCCAAAGCAGGATTCAATATAGTGTTGCACTTTAGGTTGTCCATATTAAGAATAAATCAGTCAGGTTGCTACATACATACCTGATGAATGTCATGACTATTGATTTCAATTCATGGCTTATTTAACTACACATGTTAAAGACTTTGCTACCTGCTCAGACACTGACACAAAAAATTCTCAGAAACCATGACCCAAGAAATAACAAACATTCGTTTTCACAGCACTTACCTCAGCCCACGTTAACTTCACTGATGATGGTACAACTATTAACACCGGCCACTCTGTCCTGTAGTAACATGCAATACATATAGACTGCATGGTTTTCCCCAGACCCATATCATCAGCTAGCAATGCACGGCCATTACGAGATATCACAAAGCTGCAAATATAAAAATGTGCTTATCATATACTGTATAAGTTTGCTTACTTTTAGGGGTTGACCATTAGAAACTCTGGGTGGGCAAATGATAGAAAGAATATGCAAATTATTTATTCTCCTTCACTTTGTTTTTTTTTAAATATAGATTTTTGTTTAAAATAATTTTTCTTAGTGATTTTTGTTTTCAAATCCCCTTGAGGTTATTATAATGGTCAATCTATTGTTACAATATAAAAGAATGGGAACTTACTTGACTCCCTCTTTCTGAAATGGCATCAGTGTGTTGACTAGTTTACTGTCAACATTATTCAAATTATGTTCAGGGATCTGCCGAGTGACATCTCGTCCATTCAACTGTGCGTGGAACGTCCTCAGTACAGCATTAGGCAGTGGTTCAATGTCAACAGACAATGGCTTAATTGCATCCACTATAAAAAGAATATAAAAATGTTAGATATACCTAATTAGCATATAATTACCATAATAAATGATCCTATGTTTAAAGATCGTGTAGAAAATTTGGTAAGTGCACAGGCTACCCAGTCCAATCTCCCAGAGAAGAACAGAGCTACAAAGATGAAAATAAACAGACGACTCAATGATATACATTATTTTGAAAATGTCCTGTATTTTTCACTGAGTGTTTCTAGTAATGTGAATACAGTACACATTGCAGGTGAGGGATACTACTAGAATGAAATAGTGAAAACTTTTAACATGTATCAGATTTGTGGACCCAAGCTTTCTGAGATAACTAGACCATGACAATGAAATATTTCTTCTTCTTCACTTACTGAGATTCCTGTAATCTTTTAATGCAAAGTTCCACTTTTTTGTTGAAGCATCTAAGAAATAAATAAAACAGCAAAATATAGACTTTATTTCATAGATTACATTCATGCAAAGTAAAAAAAAAACATTGGTTGGTTCTATATCACATATATTACCTGTAGTATAGCAGCAAGAGATGGCAATGGCTTAAAGACGTACAGGCATACAAGTATGATCAGTGTATTTATACCGGTATATATCTCAGTTTGTCTATACTGTGTTTTGTTTGTAGTGAGACCCACACAACATATGTATAGTGCTGACAACCTAACCTTTTCATCACCAGATGTCCCAAATCTTTCTGCACTTTTTTTTTTACTTATATTCTTCAATATTTTTTGAAAGAAACCCTAATTTTGGAGTCAGCAGACAAAATTTGAATCAATATTCAGTTTTCACTCTAAAAATTTGGCTATTTTTGTCCCAATCTTCTGAAGGAAAGTGCAGACCATGAACAGAACTACTTTGTGAATTTGTGATAAAATGAGGGAACTGGTGGTGAAAAGGTTAACGGCAAATGTATAAAAGAAATTCAAATTGCAAATTTATTCTTGAGTATATGAAACTATTCTCACCATATTCTTTGCTTTCCATCATCTTGAAGACCTCTATCAACTGTTTATCATATGCTACATCTACAACAAACCTATCCCTAGTCATTAGTTCACAACAACCGGTGACGGTCTTGTTACCAAGGTACATGTCCAAAGAATTCAAAACTGAACCTTTTCTGTTATCTGTGTTGCCATGGTTTTTACTTTGCCATGACTGATGGGATGTTGATTTCTTGACGTTTCCATTAGGTTTATTTGATGATGAATAAAAACTTTTTATACCACCTGTAAATTTGATTGCTGTTTTGGCACTTTCAACTGATAATGTTTTGGAACTTTCCAAACTCTTGCTACTGAACTGTACATTATCTTGAACATGTTGGCGATGTGTTGCGGTCATGGCAGGGATGCTGCATTTGACAAACTGTGATTGGTTGCCTCGTGATTGATGTGCTGTGTTTTTTACAAGTGATGATGTCTTCTGTAAAAATTGGCTATTTGTTGATCTGAACTGACTGTTTTGTTGTGTACAAGCCAATGGTTGTGATTTGAACTGTGAAGGTGGTGCTGACGAAACTGTCACTGGTTGTGATTTGAACTGTGGATGTGGCACTGACGCAACTGCAGCTGGTTGTGATTTGAACTGTGGATGTGGCACTGAAGTAACTGCAGCTGGTTGTGATTTAAACTGTGGATGTGGCACTGAAGTAACTGCCACTGGTTGTGATTTAAATTGCGAAGTTGGCACTGATGTAGCTGCAGCTGAACTCAGTGCCTGCTTTTGGGGATATACCGGTAACTGTTTTGTCTGCGGTAAACTGGCGTATTTGTTACATCCTACTTGTTTCAGTCGTTCTGCTCTCTTGGCAAGTGCCTTTCTTTTATTTTCTTCAATACGCTGCAATTGTTGTTTTGACAATTCACTAGACGATGACATAATGTCATTTTCCAAGGATCTCATATAATGAACAGATATCTATCGAGAGAAAAAAGATTTTAGGGTCAACTTGTACCAAAACTAAGTCATTCATCTACAGCCAGCTCACCCAATGCCCCTCCCCAATTTACATTATATTCAGCCTATTATGAGGATACATATATGGAGGGACATATACATTTTGGGTCTGGAGTGTGAGGGTTAGTGTTCAGGATAGGGGTGGGGCCCTGAGAAACTTTTTTCGTCCAAAAAAAATTGCACAATACCTGTACAATGTTAACAAATATTAATTTAAATCCAATGCGCTCTTCAAATGGAAATCACAAGTATGAGGTTTGACCGGGGCACGACTTGCACTGATTACAGCCGGTAACTCCTTGATACCTTCGAATGACATGAAAATTACCTAACTAAAGCATGGAAACGTCTCAGTTCGTACTTGTTGATCTGAGCAACAGTCAAAGTCGCCATCTTTGTTTATATGAGTCCCATATATCTCGCGCATGCGCAGTACAACGACTACCACACTTTAATATTTTTTTTGCAAAAAACATTAGTAATATGAAAAGTTTTTAGTGAAGCTGAACAAATATATTCTTTATTAATATTATCAATTATATTCGTGACATTTGCTTCAGCTAAGCAATTTATTAGAATGTCCAAGCCATGCATGAATTTTGTCAGGGATATATATCTGCATGCTTCCTCCCCAGGATTTCACATGGATAACCCCTTGACAAATAGTACATGGCGAAAGATATCCAAAGAGTGCACATATAATGAATGCATGTAGTCAGATCATGGAGGTGAACAGATGGGTCAGATGTCTCCGATCGTATTATTAAAATCAATAAATTGTCAATTCCCATGTTCCCCAGGATTTGCAATAGCCAATGCCTTTATACTAGACACTCTTTTGCAAGGAGGATTGTGGTCGTGATCGGAGAGTGTGGTGAAAAATAAACAGCTGGTGAAGAAAACAACTTTACCAATACTTTCTACCGGACGTTCAAGAGTTGTTTAGAGCTCTCCTCGATACACAACACTTACCCAATCTTTGCCAAACAAACATATAAGATGTGAACTCACTATAGGGTCACTGTTATCCAATTATAGAGCTTCTATTATTAGGGTCGTAATGTTAACCAATCCTGGACCGCCTTTCAGTCGCGATTTGGCGCGTTATTTCAAGATGGCTGAAGGCTTTGCAGAAAGCATAAACAACTGATTGAAGTTGGAGTTCTTTTAATACTGGATTGCTGCAAGCAGATTACCCACTATAACATTTTGCAAACAAGCACAAAAATGAGTAAATCGAAAGAAATCGAAGGTAAGAAAACATTGCGTGAGTCAGTGATTGTAAGTTTTATAGACCACGACAGACGACGTCGTGAGCGACGTACAATCGTAAAGTAACGTCATTAGACATTACGTAATCTCAATCGTAATTGTACCAATCATGATGAATATTTACAGCGGATGACTTTTTAAAAAAATAGTATTCATTGATTTTCAGCCTCAAGTGACTGTGACTTGTGTATTCTTTTTGGTGCCTGCAGAAAGTTGTAAAATGAAGTACCGGTAGACAAAAAAATAAATAAATAAAAATAAATAAATACAAACAAACAAGAACTCAAAAACATCTATCAGAGTTTAAACTTTAACAGCATGGAGGTGAGGCCCAGATAAGAGAAAAATGTTTCTGGTCTACTTTGTATTTGTTGTCCAAAGGCACACATTTTTGTTAATGAAAATTCTGATGTACATGATGACTAAAAAAAAATAGAAAATTGTGTTTTGGGTCTTCTAGTTACTGCCTTTTAAGTAGGATTTTGTTCATGATTGTTGTTTACTTTTTGGAGCTAAAATTATCCCTGTGCTAGTCAGATAAAAATAACCTTATCATTGAAGAATATTTCTGTTGAAAATGAGTTTAGCCATTCAATATACAATACAATATACATTTAAATATACTTGTGGCACATTCACATGTACAGTGAGTTAGATTAACTTTACTATATAATGTCAATATTTTTTATTTTTTAGCTGCCACAGGTGTATTGAACTATCTCAACCAGAATAACAGACCATATAGTGCTGTGGATATATTTAATAATTTACATAAAGAATATGGGAAAACAGTAAGTAAAGCGTCTAGTTGTTGACAAGATAAAGATTTATTTATGTTTGATACATTTATGTATAACCACCATATTAATTATGCTGCATGTGTGTAATTTTTACAGATTTTCACATACCAACATACAAAGGTTTTCTTTATCTGCCAGTTAAGTAGCTGTCTACCTGGCTACTTTGTATTTTTAAGACTTGCAATCTGTAGAAAAGTGTCAGCCTCCTAGTTTCTTAATCTATCCACCTATTCCAGATTTTAGTATACCCCGACATATAATTTGTTTCAGGCAGTTGTACGATCATTGGAAGACCTGGCAAACAATGGTAAAATTCGAGAGAAAGTTTATGGAAAACAAAAAGTGTACGTTGCAGATCAGGTAAGTATAATTCCAAAAGAATCATTCTGATTATGCTATTGATTTGTTTAACCAGAGATACCCTTGTACATTTCAGTAAAATATTTTATCTTTAAAGACATTTTCACTGTTTATTGATGAGTTGAATATAAATATAGGAAGATGATATTTTCACTGATTCATTCCGTCAACGAAAATAAAATTCAAGTGAAAATAAAGTATTTTATAGTAGTACATGTGTATTTAAATCATTCATCTGTTATTGCTCATCAGAGTCAGTTTCCAACTGTTGAAGAGAATGAACTGAAAGAGATGGACCTCAAAATTGCACAGTTAAAAGAAAAAGTTCAGGCATCAGAAACTGAAGCCAGAAAAATGGAAAATGGTAAGTGTTTGTACGACTGGGATGAATGGTTACTGGTCAGCTAAATTGCAGAGTTTTCAAGCAGATTTTAATGCAATTCAGTGTTATGTGAGTCAGTAAGCAAGCACTAGTAGGTAATCTGAAAGTACAGTCAAAAGTCAGTTTCCTCAAATCATGTATACCGGTAGTTGAAAGGTTAATAGGCTGTTGCACCTGTTTTGCTTGCGTCTGCGTGTACATTGACTGGTAGGCAAGATCCAATCATTCTCACCCAAGAGAAAATAGCAACCTTGTTCGCATCTGTTGTTTTTAAATATTCATTGTTGCAGCAGCTCACAAGCTAGTGTTGTTCAAAGAACAACAGTTGTTAGCAGACATTTGCATGCTGGTTGGCAAAAATGTGTGACATGTGACATTTATGTGACTATTATTATTATAAGCATAACTGAGTAATTTTCAATGTTTTTATCACCTCGAAAAAAAGTACTGACAAATCATTATTTATTCACTGTTTTTCTGACAAGTAAAATTTGCTAAATTTAATACACATAACACGTAGATGTAACAAGGTGAAAGTGATATATTAACAGCACACTATTTTCACTGATGGCACATGCATTATTTTTTCTTTCTTTCCAGTGTTGCATGGTTTAAATAGTACTATGAAAACAGAAGATGTTAAATCCAAACTATTAGAAACCACTAAAGAGGTAATTATCATTGAACAACCTTACTATTGAAGGTGCATTTCATATATTTGTTCCATATACTATTTTTGCTATGACACTATTCTCTCGAAACAGGTAGCCATAATTTTCCAAGTTTTCTTTTCAACATTTAGCATAACAAATCAGCCAATTTCCACCATGCAAAAGCTCAATTTTTTTTGTGACAATTTGATACTGATCATAACTAAATGTTATACACCCATGTATGTATTTTATTGAAGAATAGAGATGCTTGTTTTCACCAGCAGCGTTCTCAAAAGCCAGTATTATAACATTACCGAATTTGCTCTATTAAAAGCACATGTTGTATTTATTGTATACTCGGTCATTATTAGTTTGACCATATAAAGACACCTGTCATTTTTGTATACTTGTGCTACAAATAGAGTAAGTACAGTACTTTCTTTCTCTAAACACAGTGCAAACAGTATAAAGAGAGAATTGACAAACTAATGTCAGCAGATAATCATATAGCACCTGAAGAAAAGAATAAAATCTATTCAGATCATAAAACGTTTGTTAAAGAGTGGCGGAAACGTAAAAGGATGGTGAGTTGACTGTATCCTACTTTTTTTACTGGCTACTGTACTTTCATATCACTGTCTTTAATGTCTGTTTTGTCACACCTCTAACAATATTTTTAAAAACTCCTCATCAGAATGCTTGATTTAATGCTTTGAGTGCTAAAATACAGCCATTGTATGTAGACAACTTCAAAGTATGTGTACTTGGTCTTAAATTAACAGAAAAAAAAATGTTCTTTGCGTCAGAGAGATTATGGAGTTTAAAAGGGTTAATGACAATCTACGTAGAATGGACCCAGAATCCAAATATGGCATTGTTATGATGTACAGTCAGTATATATCAGACATTTGAACTGGAATCTGAATGGTGTACTTTAATCTAGTGTATCATTCTATAAATAAAATCATGCAATACAAGTGGAAATACTCACTAGGGTAAATTTCTTTCTGCTTCAGGCAACTGAAATTACAAATGCTATCTTAGAAGGTTATCCAAAGACAAAAAAACAGTTGTTTGTAAGTATCCACATTCTGTTCTAGTAGAGTGAAAGCTTTCTTAAATCTGATTGTCAACAAATATACGTGTATGTATATATAAAATTTAAACATAATTGGTTGAGACTTATCAGAGATATGGCTGTGGAAATGCATCCAATGGTCACCAGACTGTCATTTTTAATCCGATGTGAAAAATCAAAATGATGTGCATTAAGATTCTATAATGCGCGATGTACATGAACCAAGTTTGAATCCATCTATACATAACAAAGATCCGGTTCCAGAATGGCAGAAATGCTTGATTTTAATGAATTTTAAGCACAGAATGGCTTGCTGTCTTGAACAAAATTATGAAACAAATGGGTGTGTATGTCTCCTAAGATGTATGTGCATGTCAAGTTTGTATGTAAACGACCCAGACATGTCCCAGATCAGGCACGCACAGAGGTAAAACCAGAAGTTCCCGTTTTCGAGCTGCATCCAAGGAGGGCTAAAAATGCAAATTCTGGTTCCTGCATGCTTTTAATAGACAAATATGATGCCCGGTATATACAGACAACCCTTTTATCTCTGCTGTCAATACGTTATACGAGCAGAACTATTTATATTGCTCAGACTTCTTTAAAACTGCATGGCACATTGTTAGGACATTTCGACACAGGATGTTTTCATATTAATTTTATTATTTCTACTTTTCTAGGAAGATATTGGATTGGAGACAGATGAAGAATATAGTGTCAAGCCACCAGATATTTAAAATTGATGCTGATAGGGGGATGGGGGAATATTTGTTTGTAAAGTGGTAGCCAGCCTAGAATTTTCAACCTACTTTTGTATTTAGTTGATAATGTATATCAGGGAAAAATGTATTAACTTCTTACAGTGTTTCTAATCTATTTACATCTTTATGTATTCAATTAAACATTGAATACCGTATAACCCGTTTTGTAGTCACTTTATAATGTAAGAGTATGAATGTTGCTCAGCACAAGCTTTCTCTTTGAGAATTCGTTCCAATTGTGAGTCTTCTAACCGCAGAGATTTTCTGTGATGCAACTACTTACAATATGCTTATTCCTTGGCATGTCAATGATGTAGCAGAAGATCATACATTCATAAAGAAATCAAATGCAACAAGAGTTCAGAAGTTAACTCTCACCCCGGTAGTCTCCAAGGTGACTGACTTGATTTTTAGGATTCCATTTTGTTTCAAGACTTGTATAAAATCAGCCCAATATACAAGATTCATCATTTTATTTCACTTCATAATAATATTATGGAACCATAGTATTGAAATGTCAAGCTATTCGTCATACATTCTCACTTGTTCTCAACAAATTTTACTTTAATAAAATTATTGTACATGTTCAGAGAATCATGGAAAAAAGAATACAACATTCACCCAATGTTTGTTTTTCATCATACATTTTTCTGGCTGTATCTGTAATGTAATAATTAATAATACAGATTTTGTTATCAGAAGATCAAAATACAGTCTAGAATACAACTTGTGGTCTTAGATGAGGCTGGAATTTATTGGCTTTCATCCTCAGATTAATATCTTGCTTGGCTTTCCATTTTTGTATCACTTTCAGATCTTTGATCTTGCGTTGGGCAGCTTCACCTGTTGAGATAACGCACGTAATTAATTATCAATTTACCTGATATTCTGCGGTGAAATCACATGAAGGTAGAGGCTCAAGGTGTTGCCAAGTAACTAAGCACATTACATACAGGCAGGCAGCTCACCTATGATGAGACTTCAATCAGAGTGGGCCTTGCATAAAAGCTGTCTGTAATGCAAGTTACAATGTGTTTGCTGATCTTACAAATGTGATCTGCATTGGTAATTGATCAGACATGTGTCATTCACCATATTTCTCTATTTCCTGATCTGAAGTTGGCTTCACATCATCCAAGCTGTGTAATATGGCCATATGACTTACCTGTGGCTCCAGTCCATCCTAATGCCTTATACTGTGTTATAACTCTTCCCACCATATCTCTATTTCTCGTCCCCGTTACAGCGACTTTACGTGTTGCAGGAAACTTCTGTTTGTAATATCTCATCAAATCTCTATGTCCTACTCGGGAACCTGAAATAATAATAACATTAATAGGATTAAACCGTCTATGATTGTAAGATTTTGAAAAATCTTTAAATAATAGACTAGTGAAAGTCTAGTGTTGTAGACAGGCCTTATGTACGGGTCAGTCTGTGCATGCAAGATCGCAATGGTAAAGTACTGAAGTCAAGATAGCCAATTAGTGATGACATAGAATTGTGCCAACTATGAGCATACTCAGAATGGCTAGATTCCAGGCAGAAATTGTCACAAACAAGGTTATTTATACTTGATTATCTAGTGGATTGACATTGCTCCTTGAGTACAGTCAGCTGGTGCATAAGTGATAATAAAATAAATGCGATATTTACTATATGGGGGCCACCATCTTAGAAATGGCATGAAACTAAATAAGAGACAAGATTCCTACAAATCAAAAAACAAGCAGCCTGTCGGCTGAGATGGCTCCACTGTTAGCAATGCACATTTCAATTAAAGAACAGAAGACATCATTAGAAAATGAACAATATGTATAGTATCAAAGCAATCGGACTTGCAGTTTTTAACAAGAAGTCGAAAATATCACTTTCTACCAAAAATGACAAAAATATTCACCAAAATTAGAGAATTGAAGATATCATCACGAAATGAACAAATCTGAGAAAGGTCTACATGTAGTATCTATATATGTACATTGTAATATCAATGCAATTGAACTCTTGGTTTTTAACAATAAGTCGAAAATATCACTTTTTACCAAAAATTACAAAAATATTCACCAAAATTAGAGAATTGAAGATATCATCAAGAAATGAACAAATCTGAGAGAGGTCCACATGTAGTACCTATATATGTAGTATCAAAGCAATTGGACTTGCGATTTTTAACAAGAAGTCGAAAATATCACTTTTTACCAAAAATGACAAAAATATTCACCAAAATTAGAGAATTAAAGATATCATTACAAAATGAACAAATCTGAGAGAGGTCCACATGTAGTACCTATATATGTAATATCAAAGCAATTGCACTTGCGGTTTTTAACAAGAAGTCGAAAATATCACTTTCTACCAAAAATGACAAAAATATTCACCAAAATTAGAGAATTGAAGATATCAACATGAAATGAACAAACCTAAGAGAGGTCTACCCAAGGTACATATACACCAAGTATCAAAGCATTCAGGCTTGTAGTTTTCAAGAAGAAGTCGAAAAAGTAAAACATTGACACGGACGACGACGACGGACAATCACTCATATGATAAGCTCCGCTCGACAAAGTCGACAGCCGAGCTAAAAATACTAATCTTTCACAGCCAAACAATCAGTTGGGGTAATATTAAGCCAACCACAAACAAAGTTAAGCCGAATTGTCGTTTTTGTGAGAAAAAATCCCTTTCTTTCCTGGGTCTTGTTGAAACAAAAATTGTCTTTCAACTCAGGAGCCAATCAGCGATGGTCTTACAGTTGGATGACAATTTTGGTGAGGTGATCATTGACACAGGTTTGACTACGACGCAAACCTTCACAACGTGAAATGTGCAAAATTACTTATATCAAACAGTGGATATTCACTAACACCACACAGCAAACAAGAAAAAACCCTGACATTACCTGATGGTAATATCAGTTCACCACCATCATCACTAACTTGTAGGGCATTATCATCTAAGTCATCGTCATCATCGGTATCCATTTCTTCATCACCCCCACTGGCACCTGCTTCATCGCTTCTTCTCAACTTTTTAGATTTATGCTCCTCATAATCTGGATAACTTATCCTGTGTGAACAAAGATATATGATGATTAGAATATAATGACAGTTGATTGCACTGCAAAACCACATTGTAAGGAAAACGTGATAAAAAGTTGTGGTTCTTAGGATTTATCCAGATGAATGTCCATTTGAATGACCATATTTTTCTATCAGACAGTTGCATTTATTGTATACTGAATTATTAAAATATGATCTATTGTGACCATCAACACAACTTGTCATTTATGTAAAATTGTATGCGCTACTACCAATAATACGGTATATATATGTACTAAGTTTAATACTTCATTTAATCCATTTCAAACTGCATCTGATTAAGCGTGATCATTCTAACTGCAACAGCAATCATATTTTCACTATTATATATAGAAGTGCATCTCCCATAGAAGAGTATATAAACTAATTATTGCATGTGTTTTATCATTAAAATATGACTTGTGTTTCACATAGAAACATCTATAACCCTTATCCAGTCAAGTCAATGGAATACTGTAAAAGGATTAATTATTCACTGGGTTTTAATTTTGCTTATTTCGCTGACTGGGAAATGCGCTAAATTAAAACCCAATGAATATGTAAAATTTAGCATAGAACACATTATCTAAATGATAAAACCGTGAATTTAAAACCCACTGAATATGCCTGAAATGGTGAATCAGCGAAATTTAAACCCAGTTAAAAATTAGTCATTTTACAGTACTAGTAGTAGATGGGGCTGGCAGGACAAGGGTTATTACAAAAGTGTATATAAAGGTACATAAGTGCATGCACCTTTAATAGAGCCAATACTGTATATGAAATGATCTTGTATGTAAAAGATGAATGCAGTTAGACATGATATACTTTTTCCAAGTTATTTCCTGTGACTGGCTATTTGAAAGTCCAAAAAAAAGTAAAAACCTTAGTCATATGTATTTTGTAAGCAGATGTAGTTGGGTGGAAGTCATTGTTTCCATGGAAACAGGTCTTTCCCCTTTATATTTGCATTTGTCATTCATTTGATGGAACCATTTGCTCAGCAAAATATCAAGAATTTTATAGTGCTTTTAAATTTTCTTTATATATATATGATTCTGTGTATTCTAAGAAATAACTCACCTATAATCATAAAAGTCAGCATACTCGTAGATAGCAGCCCCTTCATACAGCATCTTACAGTGTCCTCTATCTTTCATATGATTCTGTACAGCTTGAGCGGAATAGAAAGCTTTACCTCTCTCATTGCACCACAAACATACAAAACCTTCACCGATTTTCTCACCTGTAATATGCAGATGAAAACAACCGAAACAAGTTATCTCTGAATAAATTTACATTATGATTCAACTTTTGTCACCTTTTTCAAAACAAAACAAAACAACATAAATTTGCTCATATTTTGTCAATGATGGTACTCAAATTCTACATACAGTCCAAAATAATTTTTGGAATTTATGATGAGTCTTTAGATAGATCATGACAAATCTACAAATTGTTTAAGACTGTCTGATTCAGAGTCATGTCAAAAGGGCAGAAAAAAATTCACATGCAGATAAATATGGAAATAATAATCATTATTAATGTTTGTTGGGTACAAAATTTTCATAAAGCAAACATCAGCCGACAGTGGATGTACAAACTAGCAATGGAACCTCTAACTACCACTACTAAAAAGTCACTAAATTATCAGTGATGTCTCTAAATGAGCAAAGGATCCACTAGACTAGCAATGGGTTTACTAACTAGCAATGGGTCCACAATGTACCAGACTTACCAAGATAACCAATGAGACCTTCCAAGTCACTCACATAGTCAATACTAGGAATAAAGAAGCTATGTACTTTTGTCATATGTTGTACATTTTCTTCAATTGTATTGTTTGGTTGTGAGCAAAATAAACAATCAGTAACTGCTATGGCATCACCCTCCACCTCTTCCCATGATTCATCGCTGTCATAATCCATGTCTGTCATAAAAAAACAATGAAAAAAAAAACAATGTAGTTATGGCAATACAGTTTTCACTGTTGGAAACGTTCATAATTTTATATACCGGTAATTTGAGAGCATTTGGAAAAACAACATTTCGCGAACATCACTGATTCCCAGTGACATTTTATATTTAACGATTTTCATTGACTTATGGAAACGCACTTGAAGTCTCATCGTTCGCCTGCACGGTGTTGTTCCGTTCGGACATTCCTCCCTCTACAACACCGTGCGGTAATACCATTCATAACCGTGTATGTCGCATGGTTGCGCGATAGAAAGTTTACCGACCAATAGAAAGCTTTGTTATAAAGACTGCCAGAAAGCGCTCGGAGCTCTGCATTTCTGATGTTTTCGGCTTCATTACTGCCGATATGTGTTGCTTTGGGGTATAACACCTACTCTTCTATAACAGTCAACAGTGGTGACAACACTATTACCACTATTATTAAGTAAAGCTTGAATAGCTTTGGTCTGAATATCAGTGAGTTGCATGATGTATGGATATTGTCACTGTATCGCCTCGACATCCAAGACAACACAGCTTTAGCTGTGCTCAGCGACATTTATTCTCAGGTCAGGCATTTTCACCGCCTGGCAACCATCATGGTGAAACAAAGGCCAATAAATTCTCAGAAAACGATATTTTGGGATGGTTGCTGTCACCCCCTACATATGCAACATATTTAAATTTGGTTGGATTTCTTCAAAGTTAAGTTTGTGCTGTTTTCTCGATTTTAGCTATTTTCACCGGCTTTTTGATCAGTGCACAGCAGCTCGCGCAGAGTTCATAGAAATACATGGTAGAGTGGTGCGCGTCTTAAATAGCAATGTGGAGCGTTTAGTGACTTAGCTCCGCCTCGAAGATTTTGATAGCTTGGCCAAGCGCGTTGAAGAAAGAAGTTATATGATTGGCTGTTGTTAAACTGATTCTAAACTGTGAGGGCATTGTCACATACACATAGTCCTAATGAAATACTTCAAGGTGATAGTGGAGTGCTTCGCCGGAACATTCACCTTGAAAATTCAAGATGTTGAAGTCTCCACTTCCATGTTTTCTTCAAATACATTTCAGAATGTCACTGTACACACATAATCTAACATTCTTTCACTTCCAATTATTAAATCACAAAAATATAATCAGTGACACACGCATAATATCACAAATCAGTTTTTCAGTTGATAGGAAAAACACAAAAAATCACTAGAGAGTGTGCAAAAGTAAAAATAGTACCTTCATCCGTTTCTATCTTGGCAGGATGTAAATGAACTTTTGCTTTCTTTCTGGCTGCTCCAGAGGCCTCTCCACTACTAGAACCACTTACACCCTTGGGTAGGTTTTCATCATCATTTCTTTTTACATCGCTTGCTCTATATCCTGCAATTGCTAAGTTTACAGCATTTTTAAGAGCAACATCATCATCCTCATCATTATTCTCTATCCCCTTTTCAGCATTCTTCTGTCTTTTTTTCACCATTTCATCATGGATTTTTTTGGTAATTTTAGCTTCAGTCTCCTTATGTTTCTTTGATTTCATGTGATTGTCATATGCGTTTTGGGAGTTGAAATGCTTGTTGCATATTTTACATTGTGATGTGGTGTTCTTATCCACTTCTTCAGACTCTGCCCGCTGTGCCAAAACTCTCTGTTGGAAGTTATCTGCAGTCACAGGAGGCATCTCGGCTACTTTTCTTTTCAAATTGTAACGATGCCAGTCTGATTTGTAATGGGCACGCTGGATCTCTGCGCTGATAAAAGCGACTCTACAAGTAATGCATGTAAACGGTGAAGACATCTTTCTTCAAGTTACTGTCAAAAATTTAAAAAAAAGAAAATGTTTAATAATCTGCAGCCTGTAATGTTGGAGTATGATTGTTGAAGCATTTTTTTTTTATATAAATGTTTATATAGTTCAGTGGCAGTTGAATCCAATTAACGAGCGCAGTACACAGTGAAATAATTCAAATAAAACTTGAAATTCATAATACTTAATAAAATGGAGAGAATTTGTTTGTGGTGTCGATACTATACTTCGAAAATTCGAGATATCGATGATGAAAATATGAATTCTTCACATTTTATAAGTCCAGGAAAGTTGCACGCCTTATCTCTTTATTCACTTTTGGTATTTAATATTGCACAAAGTGTGCAGCAGACGTACTTTATTAACAATATATTTCATTGTTCTGGGTAAACTGTGTCGAATATACGCCAAGTTTAGAGTCCCTCAGCTGTTCAGGGACTTGTGAGTGTACGTACGTCACGACACGAGTGGTATAACTTTACAACACGGATATTAATAAGATTTGTATTGATATAAAGTGCGTGGAACAGAAAATATACTTACCGTTAATATACGTTACAGAGAAATTATTATTTGTCAAGAATTAGAATATACGTACAAAGTGCTCACTCACTCCTGTCGTATTGTGCAATACTTTCGTCCAACTCAGAGGGCACAGTTATGATTGAACCGGAAGTGAATGCATGCATAGTGGCGTCATCCTCATCCCAGGGCAACATAGTTTTGTTTATATTATTGGATTAGTGATTTTAGAATTTATTCTACTTATGAATACTTTTGGAAAATAATTGTAATGATTGAAAGTATAAAAATCATTTAATACATTACTCGTAGGTAACGCTGTAATTATGTTTTCGCGAACGAGGTCAGCAGTAGTGCATGCGCAGAATAATCAGTCTTTTGGCTCAAGAGACGAACGAAAATGGTGGGTTTTGTAAATAGTGATTAAAATCCGTCCCATCCTCTCTAAAATATAGCCTGTATCATAGCACTGTTGTTACATGAGCGTGATATATTAATCTATTCGTTAGTATAACGATGTTTTGTTGATAAAGGTTGTAATAAAACTCTGTAAACTGACTGATTGTAGGAGTGTCACAGAGGTTGTTTTCATGCTCGGCTGTCTCATGTTTTGGTGAATGCCGAACGCAGAATGTGTACTCTTTAAAATAACTTGCTTACAGGCCAAGCGCACCAGGAAAGTCGGAGTTGTTGGCAAATATGGTACACGTTACGGTGCATCGCTTAGGAAAATGGTGAAGAAAATTGAAATCACACAGCACTCTAAATATACTTGTACATTCTGCGGAAAGGTAAGTTTCAAATTTCATAGCTTTTCAAATTAATGCTCGTTACCCTTGCATGCACTGCTCCCTTCTCAGTAACTGCATCACTCCCTGATTTCGGAGTTTTCGTTTGTGGTTTACCATTGGGTTTGAGAACTTAATTTGGAGCGTTTTATTAGCAATTTCGAGTTGCCCTCACACCTCTGCCATAGTTCTTGTGAATCTTCAATTCAAAGAATATTGCGTCAATTTGATAAAAGAATTGTTATCAATTTCTAACTATTCTGTATGTGTATTGAATGTAGAATGTCCCATAATGTACTATGAATGTTGATGGGTAATGTGTGTAAATCTTATAAAATTATAAGCTGGAAAACTCAAATAAGTTTTACTTTTCATTTTCAACGTCATAAGCTTCCTTAATTATTCTGATTTTGTCCTAACCTTGAATCCCCTTGCCAACTTTGAAGTGCAACTGATATTTTCAAGAGAAATCGAGGTTCTGGCAGTTATTAGTTTGTGTTTGGTTCATCTGTTTCATTCAAAACAGTTTGCATCAATTTGCTGTGCATCCACCTCATGTTGCTATAGCAGATCCATGGCCAACGACGGAATATAAATAATGCCCACTTTGACAACACTTTGGATCCAGGGCTCTACTAGACTTTAAATATTTATAATCGGATACATATCATGAAGTGACAGTGCTTGAACCTTCATAGTTGAGAGGACACTCAGTTTAAGAGGACATAGTTTGATAAAATTGCCATAGCATGTACAAATAGAAAATATCAGTATTTTTCAAAGGCACCCAGGCAAATGCATTGCGCAACAACATGCAGGGCTTAACGTTAGCGACATTGAAGACAATTGCCTTGATGCCCAACAAGTTAAATAATTCCTATATTATTCCTATAATAATGTCTGTGATGTTCAAGCCCAGTTCTGATTTTGCTGTAACTTTCAGGAAAAAATGAGAAGAACATGTGTTGGTATTTGGAATTGTAAGAGCTGTAAGAAAACTATTGCTGGTGGTGCGTGGGTATACAGGTATGTAATCAGTACATTTTGGTGGCGAGACCCAGGATGGTGTTCAGTTTGGATGCAATGAAAGAATAACATGTTGGGAGACTAAACAATTTTACTCTAAACATCACTGTATTTTGAAGTAAAATTTTCACAATTTGGTGGATTTCGCCTCAAATTTCATGTCAAATGTACATTATAAATGTCAAAGCTGGTAAAGGATTTGTGAGAAACCAGAGGAAAGAGCAAGGCGAGTGAAAATGCACAGAATGCCCAACTAATGTTGCCATATTTTGTTGATTACAGTACAACTGCTGCTGCCACAGTTAGAAGCGCTATTCGTCGTCTCAGAGAAGTTAAGGAAACATAACTCTTATTGGCCTGTAGTTTGTAAAAGAACATTGAGAGCAAGAAAAAAAATAAAAATGAAGTTTTAATTTAACTATTTATTTTGTGTACCAGAATTATTTGTGTCGAAGCATATTCTTTGCAAGTTGACTTTAGCACTGAATACCCACAGTACAGTGGCTGTCACAATGTTCGGATTTACTGTAAAATTTTTAATTTTTGCTTGAAATTTATTTTCCCTGAAAGGTGATTCAGTGAAAATAAAATCCAGCAAATATACCCCCCCCCCTATGTTTTACATTCAACTTATCAAAAAATCACTGAAAATAAACTTCATACAAAACACCCAAAATGTCTTTTCAGCAAAAATTAGTTTTGGCTAAAAATAAAGTATTTCACAGTAGTATGCTGAGCATACATTAGGTTACTGGTTTGCTCTTGGTAATCCGAAAGCCAGCCATTCATAACCGACCCACGAACCAGTGTGTGATTGTGTTAGGAAAAGCTGCATTTCACTGCAGTTAAATTGATACATTTGATTAGGTGTGCCAAGGAGCTGGCACTAGCGATCAGAATTGTTGTATCATAGCGGTAAATTTCGTAGGGGGGGGGGGCATCTCAGATTAAAACGATGGTGTGTAGGGTTTGTGCCAATTCACCCAAAGTCAAGAACAGGTTTATATTGACAAGTTTCCAAAATTTCGTATTGCAAAGTTGAAAATTGTTTGTTGGCAAGTGAATGAAGACAATGGAGTATCTAAATATTTGTGCAAATGGTGTTTTAGTTAATGGTCAAACATATCGACTTGCCAGATCTTTGTTGCAACAAACTCATCATTCCCCTTACTATGTGCTTTGTTTTGATGGTCAGTAAGCTCGGCCACTGAGAAAAAGCAAGCAACACTTCAATTTCTATATTCCACCATTTCAATTTCAACAAGTAATGTTTCTATTGCGACTTCAGATAGGGTAATGCAAATGAGCCCATAATTGTTTGAGGGTTTGCAACATACAGTAAATTGTGGTGCAATCTGCCAAGAGTTAATGTTCAAGCTTTGGCTAAATAAATGCTTGGCTGGCGAAGATGGCTTAGTTTAAACCAGGAAATTAGATCTTAACAATTTAACTAAGCTATTGTATTATTCCAGCATTTGTTTTTAGCGATCAGCTGTGGGGGGGGGGGGGGCATGTATTTCATGTGTGTGTAAACAATGCATTTTACAAAAGTTGATGCATAACGTGGGACCCATATTGAATACGACACCGATACAACCACTGGCTCAACATTGCTGGATGTATAACAAAAACTGGGATATCCCTGCATTTGTTAGATTCCTGTCTTCTGTTACTGAAACATGTTCTTGTGTATATGGCCAAGATAATGTGACCATGGAACTGCCATGATGTGAAGTATGAGGCTTTGCAGAGGAGGGTGATTCGTTATCGTTATTCATTATTCGAATTTCTATACAAGGTGAACCCAAACCATACTGAAATGTACGACCCTTTTGGCTAAGCATAATTTTCAGCACTTGTTCTAAAGAGAAGCACTATGCCCGCATTCCAATATACAATAAACACGGCCTGACGATCTATTTATGTGGTAGGTTGCTGAATTCAATACATGGATGTCTATGGGACTGAGCAACTATTCTTGCTCAAAATAAAAATTATTGAATTGGAACAGTCTGGTAATATAATGCACATGTATGTTATTCACGCTCTAGAAACCCCCCCCCCCCCCCCCCCCAATGACTGATGCATTTTCTGGACTTCAGTCTGCACTATACTAATCAGGAGGAAACAAAACATGCACACATTTGTTTTAAGCTGCCGAAAATTATGCTTAAAATACCTTTTTCTAGTGTCTTTGGTCCAACCCAGTTATGAAATGTTGACCGATTACATACTTATTATATTTTCCGTACATTTATAACAAAATATGACCATTTCTAAACGTAGTGACACCAGCCTTCAAGTTGTGTCAATCTGCACATGCAGTCCTGCCCCTTGAGGGCACATTAAATATCAATACTGTCTTAGTGTTTTACTTGATGCCACGTCTCATTTCAGTTAGGCCAGACTTTTATTATCCCTTGTTTCGCGAACCCGCCAAATGAACAGTATAATAAAAATATAATTTTATTTCAGCGTAATTTCTCGCGCCCACCAACTTGTAAGCACAAACAAATGCTAAAAAAATATTATTTTTATCTTCATTTTTTTACCGCCCGCCGCATAACAAACCCAAGTTGCATTTACGTGGGAGTATCATGATCAAAGTACCGAAGTCTAGCGCAGATGAGAAACAAGGTTATACATGGAATAAAATTTTATTTCATTTCTTCTCTCCGATCAATGTTCTCACTTACAATTCTTTGAGAATCAAACAAATCTAATGGGGAAAAAAAGAATTAATTTTATTTTTTTTTCGCCCTCGAGTCTTCAAAAAAATTGCCTTATAAAAACTCGAGAAACAAGGAATAAAAAAAGTCTTACTACAATTTTAAAATTCCATGCGCTTCATAGGAATTACCCTGCATGGCATCAAATGCAGTTGACACAATGCAGTGCACATGTCCCTTAGTCATTGCATACAAGACTTAAAGCGGGAGGGTCGTCACCTGCTCATGCGCAGGAATCAAGTCCCAAGCAATGATAACAGGCGCTAAAAATGCAAAGGCTCATGGGTAGACACTTGTTTGTAAACAATGACACACTGGCCATCTGACGCATGCGCAGGTGACGACTCCCTCGCTTTAAGTGTTCGTATAGGCAGCACAAACAATAAACACGTCCCCCCAGATAATTCAGAGTGCAGATAATTCAATAAAGGGTTCTTCAGAATTTGTAATGAAAAGCAACTTTATTAGCTGAAGTAAATTTCATTTTGCTTACAATTGCGAAGACAACACGCATTCACGAAAACCATATAAATTATACAAGCTTTAAATTTCTATAAATACATATCCCTGACATGGTATGCTCTAAGAAGTAAATAATTCTGTAATGCAGAATTTAAATTATATTACAAGTATTGACAAACAGCATTTAAATTGTAAAGTTAACCCTACTTTGTCAGGCCCATCACCATATAACCCTGGGTTGCCATAGTCCTTTCCTGATGCAAAGCCACATAAGTTATTTGGAATGTATCCTACAGTTGTTCTAAAATCCCACGATAAATGTCAAAATGCAGAATTCAGCTCAGGCTGCAAATTTATTTTTTGGGTTATCAGGGTATATTGAATGAGCCATTGAATAACCCCGGTATGTGGTTTATTGTATTTTCACTAGTTAACTGTTAAAAACATTAGCGTATACACAGTTCGTTGAGGGACTGTGGTGTATCTGAATTTGTGAGAGTTTATTGTAAACGTTTTGATTGCCAAAGTTTTGTCATCTTACACAAACAAAATTATTTTTAAAATTGTTACCAAAAAATATGTGAAAATGTTTTGGCATTCAAATTTCCGGCATACTGGAAAGTGTTTAAAAGCAAAAACCAAAATGCATCTTGCTTTAAAATGCAATAATTACACTGGTTTGAATCATACCAACATTATACAATAACTTACAAATTCAGCTTAGTCGAGAATACTATTGCATGTTATTGTGGTAGGATAAAACTACCCTGTCTCACGAAGGTCTAAACCCAGCTCAGGTTAGGAAGTGACAAGTACCGGTACAACCTTTTCTGTGTGCCCTCTAATAATTTTTTAAAAATCCAGAGTAAAATTCAACCCCTCCCCCTCCCCTCGATTTATGATGAGTCAGCTTGTTGACTAATGGGGTGGTCAATCTTCAAGAAAAAAAAACAACTGTCAGGTGATTTGAGGCACAAACAAAAATGCTGTGGGCCCCCTGATTTCCTTTGTTTTTATACTTATTGTTCATAAAATGTGAATCTCATTTTATCAAATTACAAATTCCGTAACTACATGTTTTTCAAGATCACTCAGTCAATGATTTTCTGTTACCTCAATGACACACCTGTGTATTAGCACAAACAGTTCGTCACAGCAAATCTTTGTGTGACAATGGCTTAGAGGGCACACTGGTCAGCAAATGAGTTGAGAATTTGTTCTCTTTCACAGTCTGACTTGTTTAAATACTGTAAAAATACTGTCTTTTTCGTGAGCATGTCTTTTTAGCGAATTTAGCGAGAAAACTGATTCGCTAATTCAAGATGTCGCTAATGACTTTATTATAAATTAAAAATGACCAAGGCTTGGGGACAAGCTAAAATTGCACATCGCTTTTTCAACAACATGTTTTACAGTACATACATTCCAGTGATACCTGAATCCAAATGATGGTAGGTATTATTAACAGCACAAAATGCTTCATAGTAAAATGCAGTAGTGTACACAAACAAGAGTTTGTTGGCAAATTATAATTTTCATACCTTATAAGCTCTATCAGTATTACATGTTCTTGGGTAAATGATAGAGGCACGGTGGTCAAAATAAATTGTATCTTAATTATGAGCTATACAATAATTGCAAGGTTAATACTACATCCTAGCATTTTCTATTTAATAGTTGCAATCCTGATATGAAAACATGCACGCTTTTACGCTATATTAGTGATATCAAACACCACAGGTCATAAAATCAAACTTAATAAAATATTCAATATCTCCAAAAGCAATGTAAAAAATAAATTCTTTAAAATAAACCAGTCATGTAATGACAAATCCAATAACTATTTCACCTAAACATAATATTACACTACACCTTTTAACATGATAGGCAACCACACATTTTTTTACAAAAATGAATAATTAAAAAATCATTGATATTTCAGAGATGAGAAAGGCAGATCTTCAGCAGCATGATATATAAACATTGTACCCAAGTTGACGCCATTTTGAACTGACCCAGAACCATCAGAGAACATATTATTCTCTATGTTCAAAAACCAAGACTATATATAATAATACATTTTAAAAATATTTCTAGCCTTATTTTTATATTTCACATTGATTGATTTGCAGACAAAATAATTTTCTTTTTTCGGTCTGCTTCCCATGATGAAAATAGTGCAATCTAACAAATGGCTTTTTCGTCTCAACAGTACTGGGTAACTATGTTGTAGACTTGCTTTTGTTCTCAAAAACTTAACACAAAATAGGTTTATTCTTTTTTGCAATCACAGTACTGTTTTTTTCACATTTATTTTTGGAAACACATGACCATGAGGTTATATCATTCACAGTTATGTTTAGTGTAAAATATCACAAGCTAATGATTCACAATATATTTCATGTGTGTTCAAACAGTACATGGTGCAAAAATGAATCATGTGGCGGTACCTCTTCTATTGTATTGATATAAGAATTTTGACCAAAAAAAGTTGTTCATAGAGCTGGCTGTGTGTGTGACATCATGGACTGTATTATCCAGTCACATATGTGGACATTACTATCCCATCACACCACATATAACAGCCAGTTATACAAACAAGTTGTATCATATAAAAGTCTTCAACCAATATTGGTAATCAAATAAATAATGTACATAGAAAGAAAATCCTAAGACGCACATGTTGTAGTGCGATGACTGGCGCGTTAAGGTTTGTATAAACACACATGATCAGTAATACTGTAATTTCTCTCAATTGAATAAGAGAAAATCTTTAAAAAAAATGAATATACCTTAAATTGACATTTGTAAACCAAAAATAAAAATACCAACATAATCGATTTTTTAAATTAGTATTCTTTGTCAAAAATGGATGACTATAATGAAAATTTAATTTTTCCAAGTATTTTTCAAAGGTTGAAAAATCTTGATTGGATTATAACACATTAGTCCAGTTTAAGCCAACACTGAAAGCACACCAATCAAAAACTTGTGTTAATTGCTTTGTAAGGGCATTTCTGTAGTAAATATGCGCTGCTAACAAAACAAATATGGTAATTCGCATCTAGGTTGTATTTGCAGAAACTGAATACTGTTACATGACAGGGTAAACACTATGTTAAAGTAAACATGTACTGTGTGAGTTGACACACAGACAACACAAAATCTTGTAGCTACACATCACAGCAGGTCTTGCACCCCATCCCAAAAAAGATTCTTAATAACCAAATCCAAGTACATACTGTTAAATACTTTATTTTAGCTGGAATTAATTTTCACTGAATAGATTTTTTGGGTGTTTTGTATGGAATTTATTTTCACTGATTTTTGACGAGTTGAATGTAAAATATAGGAAAAAAGGTATATTCGCTGGATTTTATTTTCACTGAAATCTTTCAGCAAAAATTCAAAGCGAAAATAAGGTATTCTACAGTATCATAGTTTAATTTCACTCAAATGTGCACAACACTTCAGAACAGTAGCTTCCACACTTAATGACAACTTTTTCATTTTCTGACTGGTTTGTGTCAGTTTGAGTTAAGCCTATCAGTATGGTGGTTGAAACTACAAACAATCACAACAAAATATCTGTAATATTTTTTTTTAAATAATTAAATATACCTGTAGTGATAATTTGTAAAGTCACCAGTCAACACAGAAGCTGCATTAGCATTACCATGTGTCAATGACTGATACTTTTACAAATTGAAATCCACTTAAATGTAAAAAAAAAAAGATTACACTCATTTCATTAACTGTAAATTTTTGTAAATATTTATATTTGTGATGTTCTTTCATACTGCCATTTACTGAAATTTTGAAATGTCATTAATCAAGTTTGCGGTTGTTGTAATTGGTTTGAAGGTTTTCCAACTGTTAAACACATTTTTGGGTATCATAACATGAAATTAGTGAATTAATTTATTATCTAGATTAAATATCCGAGATGCTTAATTGTTTGAGTTGTTGACATCAAGTTACGAAACCATCGAGAAAACACGCTCACGTTAGCAAAACCACGTCCAAATTGTATTTTGATGTTCTGTTTAACGATTTATGTTTACTGTAACTCAAAGCTTGGTTAACTGTTACTAAATTTTAACATTAAAACAAAACAATAAATGTATGTTGCCCGTAACTGTTAATTGGACACCGAGTTAGAATTTGGGTGGTTTCATAAAAGTGGGCGTGGTTTGTAAAATATGGGCGTGGTCATTTTTCTAATCAGATGTTTTTCTAACAATTTAGCATCCCATTAAATCAACAGTATTGGCTGGTAAAAATAGATTTTCTTCAACAAGATATGTTTTCTTTTTTTACACTTTAAAGCAGTAACTCTCACACCCACACCACAAAACTCAATTCCATGGCAGCTTAAGGCAGTAGCTTACAAACTTGTGTGCATTGGTAAAAATCACATGCTAATATATACATCAAAGTTTGCAGTATGCAATCTTTGTAAAAAAGGTTGAAGAAATATGAGACAAAATATGAGATTTAGTTTAGCAACAAATTCATAAAATGCTGTTACATTTTTTGAAGTAAACGAACATGATTGACTAGTAGAAAATAGGAAACACGTTTGTAACATTATTAATATCGTTTAGTTGAAGCTCACTTTGGCGGCCATTTTGAATTGAGTAATGTAAAACAATTGGCAGTAGACACGCACTGACATGGTGTTTAAGTCCAGTGAGGTAGGTGGCACTTTCATTCATAAACATCAATTGAGTTGGCACAAAAAATACCACGTATTTTCCTTACTGGAAGCACAACTTCAACAGCAAGCTAATGAATTGTAAATTTAAATAAATTACCAGGTGCACCTTTTGTGACTGGCACATGTAGTCCAATGAAGAAAATCAGTACTACTGGTACCATACATCACCTACTCATGTTGTTTTTCCTATTTATTTGGTCTATCCATGCAGGTTTTCAGCAGGCAATGTGCGAATGCAACTCAATAATGTTTGCTTTTCTATTAAATTACATTAAATTTAGGTATAGTGCGCTATCACCAAATTAGATTTTAACTAATATTATTGAATTTGAAATGCTAGCCATTATACAGGTAATTAACTTGATAATTTATAATTTTTTTATAATTAGTAGCTATAAATTAGACACCCGGACATTATTTTATTCCAACTTCTGATCAGCGGTTCTAAACGACGATAAAAGATATATATTCATATTCATAATCGTATACCTTTTTGATTGAGAAGATGTACAAATATATCTAAAATTGTAATTGTTACAACTATAAATGACAATCAACATTATTAAATCTATATCAACCAAAGTGTTGCACCACAGGCGCACACACGTTATGTATTTCCCTTGAATTCTAAATCACAAGTTTATGTGTTTCAGATTTAACTTCTTTATAGTATCACTTATATTAAAAACCTTGGAAGTATTTGATGGAGGTTTAATAATATGTACTTTGTTAACCAGACAGGATCTAACTATATTATTATACATAATACACCCTTTCCTATTGGAAGCGCCCTCTAATGGCAAAGTGTTTCTGTGACGTAAATTTGTAAAAATGATATTTGTTGACAACATTGTCTGGTTGTGCAAGTCATTCTGTATTTAGAATACTAAACCTATCAAAAACATTATTTTTAGTGATGGACAACTGCAGATGAAAACAACAGATAATATATAAATATCGTCTTTTGGATATTTATATATATTAAACAAAAAAAAACACTTTGACACTAGTCTAGTTTTAACATTATTTTTTAGAGTCCAATTTTTTTTACACTCGCATGGTTAGAATTCACACAAAAGCAACTAATCCATAAAAATAAAATATATTATTTAACAATTTATTATTAAAGTTCGTAAATTTATGTTCACGTAATTTGAAAATGAAACAAGACGTGAATAGATCTAAGTCGTCAACAACTATTGGAATTCACTCTGATTAAACTATACCAGTGATTTTACTTCATGATTTTCGAAGCCAATCAAAGTAACTTCTACTTGTGCTTGGTTTGGGTTCTGTTTGGTCAAGCTTGTGTTCATCGTAACTTTCAAGTTCGGTCTGATCCATGATTTCAAATCCTGCCAAATCAGCATCAATGTCAGAAGTTGTCTTTGATGTTTCTGTTTTACCACCAGCAGTGGTGTTGAAGAAAGTCTCCCGAGGATGACGTAGAGCTGTATATGTTCCCTGCATGACTGCTGAAACAGTCTGTGAAACAAAGTCAGTTGTCTTTGCACCAAGATTAGACGATGCTGCCGTACTTAATTCAGGATCTTGATTTACTTCTTCAATGTCGGGGAAGTCTAACCCATGGGAAAGGCTCTTTTCAACCTCATGATCAGAATCGTCAAAATGAGAAGAGACAAAATTCATATCACTGGTTGATTCCGCCGGCCGATCATGATGGAGTGATGTCGATTTGGGTTTAAATACAACTTTCTCTTGAGATACACTTATAGATGTTCGGCTATCGAGGTCAAGGTCGTCTTGACTTTCTTGCATGTCCGACTCGTCATGTGGCGGCATTGCAACAAGCCCTGTGGTGAAACTCATCTCATTATCAGTATGGCCATCTGAAAGATATAACCATGCAAGGTAATAATTAGCTAATTAATATTCATTAAAATTAGTCAAAAAAAAAAATTCCTTTGGCTTTCGGCTGACATTAAATACATGGTTACAGGTTGTACCCTTCTTACAGTTAGTTGTACCTTAAAGTTGCCACTTTGGGATTTAAAGAGCGACGGTCGCCGTGCCGCTTCTTGTTTGATATGGGACTCATAGCAACATGTGTAAAAAATTAGGGAGAGGGTTTTCAACCCACCTATTCACCAAGCTCATTACCCACCATAGACTCCGATCAGTCAAAATGACTATTTTGAACTGTAGGCATTAATCTGCGATTCAGCCAATGACAGAGAGAGAAATCTAGGTCAGGGGAAGCCCCATGACCTCATTGATTTTTTTCCATGTCACATAACATGTGACCAAGGTCAAGAGGTCAGCGCCATCTTGCCTTATGTTCACTCTCCTGTTTTCTTCGTGTTCGAGGACTTACAACCAATCGCTATGGAAAGTGGGGTGGTTGGGAGGGACCTGGAGTCTATAGTGGGTAATTGAATGTAGTGAATCGCATTGTTTGTTTACATAAAACTCAAACACACACTGCATGATGACTGTCGCCCTTGCAGCAACTGTCAAATCTGGGATTGTAAATGAGTACCATAAATCTTTCTCACCAAATTGTGATGTAACATTTTCGTACATTTTTATGTATTTTTTCTTTACTTTCTTTGCTAAATTTGGACCAAATGAACATAAATTCTCATTGGGTCCTGATTTTAATCAAATAATGCGAGTTCATTATGTGAAAGGTGACAACTATATACAACTGCCGCACATACCCTTTGAAAACCAATGCAGCACGTTAAGCGAGCAAATTTTCTAGCCGGTTAGCAATGTTCCTTTCAAATGAGCATCCACAATACAATACAATAAAAAACAGATGTTCCACACATATGAAACATGTTCTCTGTATTTATTTTTCCCAATTAAAATTTTATTCTGAAATTTCTATGAACTGTTTCCCCACAGATATGGTGCCAATAAATCCAATGAATTAATCTAAACACATTTTTATTGTCAAGATGATTAAAACCTCCCAAAAGGACAGAAACACACAAATGTCACTGCCCAGAGAACTGGCGGTTCTATGATAAAGATATTAGATATTGGTCACTGTATACAATTACATTTTATCAACGCACTGGTTTATCATGTTCATATACATTCTTAGCATTGGATGCTTGTCTGAAAGCAACATTTCTAACTGATTCACAAATTAGCTCGCTAACACACTGCATAGATGTTTAAACGCTATGTGCTCCGGTAGTGACAGTTGACTTCGTCGTGTGAGAGATATTGACCTACCATCATCAGTATTGGCAAGAGACGGTTGTAGGGATACTCTTCCAAAGTTTACAGCTTCTTCTTCTGACATATCAGATGCTGAATCTGGGTCTGTTACAGCTCTTGCTAAAGCAGCTGTCATTTCAGGATTTGCAGATGGCGTATATTCCTCTAAATCACTTTCACTTTCAGACGATTCTTCTATATTACCACTGCCACTTCTAGCTTTGGAAGAGCTTGACTGACCTGAGTAATACATAGGAAATGTATGCTACAAATGACATTCAGGGTAGATATGCCACCTATTCAATCGAACATATTAAGTTTTTACTATGTAAGATCTCTCAGCACTGATTTTAAATATTTTAAAATAAAACAAAATCTTGGTATTAAAGATAGAATATGTCTATTTGATTCAGTGACAATCAAGTGATTATCAAACTTCCAGGGTTGACACCGTTAGTAGTTTACAATACAAAATGTACCTTGTTTTCCCGAGAATAGCTCGCAAAAATGCAAATTTCAGTCAAATCAAAGTAACTTAAATTTTTATGATTAATATCAATAGGAGCTGTTCTTTGTTAAATGTAAATGTTTTCTGTATCATTATTTCCCTTGATGAGTGAAAAAAATGCAAGCATTCCAAAGGTGCATGCAGCGTACTTGAGGTAATGAAAAAAGATAAACAAAGTAGTACATGTATTGGGTTAAAAGTTTATGAAAATAAACTTGCGATAAATTGTATTTTACCAGTGGCAGTTTTTAATTTGCCTAAAAAAAATTCTTTGAGCTTGTTTACGAGTGAAAGATCACCAACAACCAACCAACAAAAATTAAGGATTACTTGTGAATACTCATGCTATAGAAAACCCAACAAAAATCATCCCACAAAATAATTCGAACTACATAGTGGCTTATTTGCATAACAATATAAAATCAAATTTACATACAGCCCTAATGAGCATAAGAATAACTTCTATAGTTCAGAAGAAGCACATATATAACTTTGATACATTTAAAATCCTGCTCTCTGACTGTTAGGTGTTAGGGTTCGGTAGCCAATCAAACACAACCTTGCAAATAGTTTCACATTGACTCTAATTTTTTTTAAAACTACTCATAGATACATAGCTATTCATTCCATCATAGGATACAGAACTTACGTTTATGGCTGTATCTTTTTCTCCTGTTTCTCATCATACTGTACTCTAACTGCATCCACACAGGTTCCAGCTTATTGTAAATGTGTTGGTTTACATTATGATACTCCACCACTGGCCACAGCAGTAGACTTAACACTAATACAGAAACAGATCAAATATGTAGGTTTAACGCTAGCACAGAGACGGATCAAATATAGACTTAACGCTAGCACAGAGATGGATCAAATGTGTGGACTTAACGCTAGCACAGGGATGAATCAAATATAGACTTAATGCTAGCACGGAAACTGACCTAATATGGACTTATCGCTAGCATAGAAACTGACCTAATATGGACTTAACACTAACACAGAGGCGGATCAAATGTGTAGACTTAACGTTAGCACAGAGACGGATCAAATACGGACTTACGCTAGCACAAAAACAGATCAAGTATAGACTGACACAGAAACTGACCTAATATGGACTTAACGCTAGCACAGAGACGAATCAAATATAGATTTAATGCTAGCACTGCGATGGATCAGATTTAGACTTAACACTAGCACAGAGACAGATCAGATTTAGACTTAACACTAGCACAGAGACAGATCAAAAATAGAATTAACTAGCACAGATAGATCAAATATAGAGGTATAGTAAGATTCTCAGGAAGTAAAATTCACACTATTATTTTCTCTATTATTTACTAGAGCTCATAATTCACACTAATTCAAAAAATCGTGGTTACGTAAAATTTTACCCACATATGTCTGCTAAGTAAATAAATCTTTTATTGAAGATTTAAATGAGTATCGTAAAGCAATTAAAGGAATATCAACATTTTTTTCTTAAAAAATACAGAGTAAATTGTGAGTGGCATAAAAGTCACAGCAATGTTTATTTTTGGGTTTTCACTAGAATACGTTGTTCATTTTTACATTTACTATCGTTTCAGTCATTCTTTGAACGATTATGTTTAACTAAATACTGCTACACTACAGCAAGTTATTATCAACATTGTCGGTAAATGTACAGCAATTGCTTCCAATGTTGTTGAAGTTGTTTTGCTAAAATAAAGTTTGTTTTGATACATTTGCGACGCACCCAGACTTCAAGTCGCCGCTCCACTGTCCAATCACGCACTCGTTGACTGTGACTGTCACATTCACAGTCATCATGTGGTGGAGTAAACAGGGATTCCCGACTCCACCTGCGATTCGCGAAAAGATAGTTGAGCTGTATTTAGAAGGAATATCTTTTGCTGACATAGCGAAAAGGGTTGGTGTGACAAAATCCACTGCATATAATATATGCAAAAAATTCACCTCGACTGGTGATACTGAACATGATACTGGCGGTCCACAGCAATGCCCGAAACTTAATGATAACATGTTACATCGAATTATACAAGAAGACCAAGCCAAGTATTTATTTGAGGGAGATTAAAATAAATTTAATTGCCGAAAATGTGTGTACCATCGATACTGTCCCGTGCTTGTCGACTATTCATTGTGCTATTACTAATATTTGGGGATGAGCCGAAAGAAGTTGACCAGTGTTGCCGCTGAATCAATGGATAAGTGAAATTGTTTCTTTATTTGAATAATTATGACTTCTGCGATTAAATGTCTATAAAATGTAAATAATTTAAAAGATGTTTTAAAATAATTTTGATACTTGACTGTGTGATTTATTAATTATTTAAAATACATACAAATATAAATATTTAGTATTCATAACAAAGTGGGTTGTCAATTTAACTACAGTTTTAGTTATAATCCATTTATGATAAGGCTCTGAAATTTTCTTTGAATAATTAGTACCGTAAAATCTGTATTAGAAGCTGCATCCCTAATAGAAGTCGCACCCATTCTTTTTGAATAATTGAGAATCTAAAATTCACCATTTCTCATATGTGTAGATGCTCTAATAGAAGCCGCATCCCCTCTGTTGCATTGTACCATTTTAATAGAAGCCGCAGCTTCTAATACAGATTTTACAGTATTATGCTATGGATTCTATAAGGTATAAAAAGTTCATTTTGATTAACATGTACCAAAAAACTTCATTATCAACATGAGCACAGAGACATTTCACTTACGGTAAGTGGAAGGCATATGAATTCCAAAATTTATAAACACAATGACAGCCAAAATTTGAAGATTCAATTCATGGCTTATAAGAGGACAACATTTCGCACAAATCACTATGACTCTCTCATCACTTTTGAAAGCCTCGACAGATGAATGAGAAAAAATGACGCCAGTGTTTTCCTATTCACTCAAGTTACAATGAACATTGTGCTCTTGAATAGGCATCAATGACCTGGAAAACCTAAATTGGACTGTTATTTAGGTGCCAGGAAAGATTGAAATGACGCATGAGTATTTATGGTACATAATATACATTTACTAGTGTTGATTCTAATATTCATTACAAGTGGCCACGATTGCGGAGATTATCTTAGTAAGTAGTTTATTTAACTGCTCCACAATATTTTGGCTCAACATTTTAAAAATTGTTATGTATATTATATAATTATATTGTTGACCAAATTTTCCGCTGCTTGCAAGTCTTGATTATTTTTTTGAAAAAAATATGAAAAGGCGAAATAGCAATTTTGGCCTTCAAACAGTTGAGTCTACACAGAATCCGGCTCCCCTGAATATAAAACTGATCAATGATATAAATACTGTGATAATATTTTCAATCCGTTTTAATATTTGGCCTCCGCTTAATAAAACTAGTTATCAAAGGCAATTGGACTATTATAAGGGAAGAGTAGGAAATCAAACGGGCGGTGCACCGCGGTCATTACCGCGGTGTACCGCAGAACGCCGGGGAGAGCCGCGGACTGCTTATAATTAGGGGTCTCTACCGCTGTACCGGTCTCTACCGCGGTCCTCGGTAATGTGTGAAATACGTACTTAACAGTTTCTTTGTGATTCCACGAGTCATTGTTTTAAAATCCGATGCTGTAAATGAATACGATATGTGCGCTTGTTTAGTATTTAGTACACGTATTTAGCGTAACACTGGAATAAAGTTTACAATTGAAAAGAGGACGATTTACAAAGTTTCAGCGTATCCAAGCCGTATCCTGGTTCTTGATTGAGTTGGCAGTATCATGTTCACCATTTGTGTCACACTCCAGAAAAAATGGCTAGCAAACGAGAAACGGGCAAACTAATCAAAACAGGTCAGGCTGTCTGCATTGCACTGACAATGACATGATTATTTATTTTCTGTTTCGTTTCACAAATCTTGCCTTGCGCATGTATTCTTGGTTGACAGAATCTTTTTTAAACAAAAGACGTTATTTTTCTGTTACATGTTCGTGTTCCATGGTACTCGTGAGTGTGAAAGGCATTTTGAATGAATAATTATTGAGTTTAAGATATCGTACGATAACGCTAGCTGGCTTGATTAGAATTTCATTGCGTGTGAACCGCTGAGGTCATTGCCCGTTACTGTGCCAACCGCACGTAGTTCAAAAGCACCTGACGTTGTTTTGTTTTTTTTCACTGGAAATGTAAGCGATCGAATACTCTGCGTTCCAAGTACGCTGCCCCGAGTTTGAAATTACAGTAAATTGTAACGCGTGGATTTTATTTACATGAAATTTAGTTTATTTCAAAATGATATAGATGTCAAACCATAATTATTATTTGAAATGTTGTTTCTTGACTTGACTTTTCTGGCTTTAATGTTTTGTGTGTGCGTGTTTGTTTACAATATCATTATCAACAACAGTTATTCAGTGGCCCCGTCTCTGAGGCAGTAAGTAGTGGTTTCGACTAAGTCGCGTAGTTCGATGGCTCCGGACGATTGTATTGTGTTTTGCCGTCAGTTTTAAAGTAGACAAACTAAGTCTGGTATTATCGCGTATTTAATTGCCCGCTCAATCAGTTGGAGGTGACAACTTAACACCTACAGACCGTCAATTACTGAAATAGAAAGGGTGATAGCAGCCTGACTCGAGGGGTCGACAGGGGTATAAAAAATAAGTTTGCGTAATTATTGCAAAGGCAACGCATTATCAAGTCGGCAAAGTTGAAATATTCACAGCCAGTACGTAAGCAATGGAAAATAAGTTTGCGTAATTATTACGAAGGCAACGCATTATCACGTCGGCAATGGTGAAATATTCACAGCCAGTACGGTAACAATTTTTACGTAGGCAATGCAGAGCCAGTAAAAATTTGCGTAATGGGATGTGTATAATAAAAAGGTCAACGCGCGGAGCGCGAATGGTCACCAAGGTAACAACCCACTTGTTCAGCGCGTGACTTGGGGTTAAACTTGGGCCAAGGTTTATTAGATTTAGTCAGTTTCGCCAAGAAGTGCGCTATTTTTTTCGCTGATCACCCAGTTGTTGTAGTATATATTGTAGCACCAAGTGTGTGACACTCCCTCTTCGACTTCGGCTTGCTTTTCCTACTTAGTGCATGGTCTCGAGGTAACGTAAACTGTGGCCTCTCATCGAGTGTTTTACACTCGGAATTTATACTTCGCCCGATTATATTGGTATACGCGAAACATTAATCTTTTAAAATAAATCCTGAGACTATACATGATGTAAATTCAAAATAATGTGATAATATTTTACATTATGTGGGGTCTACATTATTCTGGGTTGCTTTGCGATGTTATACCAAGACTCGTGAAAATAAAATAGTGTTCTTCTGCGAACTAATATAGACGATTTTTCCAATCTTCTGGTACCACTCGATTTTATTATTTGAACTTGGCGGCAAGTAACCTTTAGTTTCCCAGTCTATTGTGTCCATTCATAGTCTTAACAATAGGGTGTAAATTGCCATGCGAGCCTACCGCACACGACCGCGGTAAACCGGGGTCATGGAATCTATGCATAAATTTGCATAAAATGCGGTCGACCGGCGAGCACCCACCACCACCGCGGTAATGACCGTGGTAAACCGCGAGTTTGATTTCCTACTCTTCCCTAACACAAATTGTTATCTCTGAATGGGTATACGAGATAATGTCTAAAATTTAGTTTGATTGCAATGCACAAGTGTTTCTAAAACTTATATTTTCAAATAAAACTTGATGACTATTGTGAAATACTCACTTATAATATATGACAGCATAACACCTGGGATGTAGTGACCAACAAATGCCAGTACAGAACACACACAACACACCCACATACAAAACTGTAATGAAGAAAGCGAGAGCAATTATTAAATATTCATGAGAATGATTGCGCAATGAATGACAACGGACCCTTAATCAAAGAAAGCTTAGAAAGAACTCTTGTGTGCTGAGAGTATTGGAGACACAGTAAAAAATAATTCGAAATTACTTGTACTTGAGATATTGATGGAAAAGCTGAAAACTAATTATAGTTAATTAGTTACAAATTTTAGTGTAAAACTAATAAGGTCTGCATAATGTAACAGACCAAGTTTCATTGAAATGTGACCAGAATAAAAAAATTATGAACAGATTTTAACCCAAAACTAATCAGATTTGTACATTGTCCTAGTGCATCTTTGTATCAAGTTACATTAATTAGTACTTTTGATATCAGTGTGAAAGCTTAAAATTGATTAATTATGCAAATTAGGTAATTAATGTGTACAGATTTTAACACAAAATTAATCATGTCTGTCTACTGTCCTAGAGCATCTGTGTACAAAGTTTAATTGAAATGTGACGATAGTACTTGAGATATCAGTGGAAGAGCAGAAATTAACTAATTATGCAAATTGGGTGATTAATATGCATAAATATATACCGAAAAACTAATTGGTGCTCTGCATAATTTAGATTCATTGAAATGTGATGATTAGTACTCAAGATATCAGTGGAAGAGCTGGAAAATAATTAATTATGCAAATTAGATAATTAATATGCACAATTATTCACCACAAATTTAATCAGATCTCTGCATGGTCCTAGTGAATCCATGTACCAAGTTTCATTGAAATATGATGATTAGTACTTGGGATATGTGTATCAGTGGAAAGACCAAAAATTAACTAATTATGCAAATTAGGTGATTAATATGCACAAATAGTTATCCCAAAACAATCGATCTCTGCATAGTCCTTGAGTATCTATGTACCAAGTTTCATTAAAATTTCACTACATGAAATATCAAAAGCTGAAAATTAATTAATTATGCAAATGAGGTAAATAAAATGTACTGATATTACCCTAAAAATTATCAGGTCTGTGGAGTGTCCTATGACATCTAGATACCAAGTTTCATTGAACTGTGATGAGTAGTACTTGAGATATCAGTGGAAAAACCAAAAAATTATAAATCATTATGCAAATTAAGTCATTAATATGCATGTTTTTTTACCCGAAACTAATCAAATCTGCGCATAAGTTTAGAGCACCTATGTACCAAGTTTCATCAAAATCCAATGAGTGGTTCTTTAGATATAAGTGGAACAGTCATGGAATAGCTAAAAATGTGCTAATTATCATGCAAATTAGGTAATTAATATGCATGGATTTCTACCAAAACTTAATCAAAAATGCGCATTGGCCCAAGGCATCTATGCACCAAGTTTCATCAAAAACCGATGTATAACTCTTGAGATATCAGTGGAACAGATGGACACACACACACACATACACACACACACGCATACAGACACACTAACTGCAAAGACTTCCATTGTGTGCTTCGCACACGGGAGTCAAAAACTCATCTACCTTGCCAGGTTGGTCCTTTCTCATCTGCCAAACTGATGAACAGAATGTAGTAAAGAAAACCCATGTCTCTGCCAAATGATGACATAATTCAGGCACGCTCAAAAGCCTAGGATGTAAAGGTGTCCATCTGTGAGAAAAATATACAAATGTTAGACGATCAGAGTCCTCAAAATAAGTTTGTCAATGACAATGTGTTCAGAAGCATCATTGTTAGAACTGTTTTTAAGTCAGGCTAGATGACACATTTTCACAAACAGTGCCACATAGAGTCAAAACTAAATCAAGTACTAGTAGTAGTTCTCCCAATATAAATGTAATGAAATTATTTTTATTAACATCATATAATATGTTGTTTCATGGTAATGTATTAAGTTTATTGCTGGACAATACATTGTCATAAGTAAGTTATTTCCTGGCATTGTTATGGCCACTACAGGGTTATATAGGCTATACACACAGATTATTCAGTCAGCAATTAAAGTCGGCCAAGTGTTGTTTACAAGAAGCTGACCACAAGTGTGGTTATAAGGTGCGATTAACAACTTATACTATGACAATCCCACAAAAACACAAAATAATGCCAAATGGCATTATTTTATGCTTTGCTTACAAAATACAGATACAAATCAAAGAAACCTTTGAAAGAACTCCCATGTGCATATTGAGAGTATTGGAGACATATTGGAGATGTACAACATTGAAATTCATAATACTTACAGAAAATACATTTGATTTTACATCTGTGGTTTAAAGTCTAATTAATTCCAGAGCACTTCCACCACAAGTTAAATTTAAATCAGATTTTTCGAAATACCAGAAATTGGCTAATAATAATTAGATAATCAATATGCCTGTTTAAAACTTAATTACTTCTGTGAATTACCCAAGAGCATCTATAAACCAAATTTCAATAAAATGTGATGATTATTGTGCAAATTCTGCAATAAGTATCTTTTATTGGTATTGTAATGTGATTAGTACTTGTCAAGTTGAGATGATGGAAAAGCCGAAAATTGACTAATAATTATTCAGATTAGGTAATTAATATGCATGGATTTTTATGCAAAACTAATCAGGTCTGTGCATTATCTACATAGGATTCGAACAGACAGACAGACACACAGACACACACACACACACACAGACAGAGAGACTCCCATTGTGTGCTTCGCTCAAGAGAGTAAAAAATAAGGTCATCAACTACTTTTTGTATAAAAAATGTGTCAATCACCGATGAAAATTTCTATGGTAAAAATATTTCGGCATATCTCAAAATTTTGTTCAGACACATATGAAAAAATCATATGTAGAAAATTTGTGCTTATAGTTGTTAAACACTATTTATTTTTTATGAAATAATACCTTACCATGAATATCTAGGGAAATAGTTCCAAAAATATCCATTTTTTGCATGTTTTCACACAGTTTTTCTCGAAGAAACTATTTCATACTGGATAAGACATGCTCCGCTGTCCTATAAGAACACTGTGGTAGCCAAGTTGAGCATCGTACAGCCATAAGACTTCTTCTTGGAAACCGCCAGCTCAATTTATACCAAGTATCAAAGCAATTGAGCTGGTAGTTTTCAAAAAGAAGTTGAAAATAGCATTTTTTTTAACAAAAATGACAACAATATTTGTCAAAAATATAGAATTGAAGATATTGGCAGAAAATGAACAAATCTGACAGAGGTTCACCCAAAGTACCTACATACCAAGTACCAAAACAACTGAGCTGGTAGTTTTCAAGAAGAAGTTGAAAATGCAATTGTTAATGGACAATCACCTATATGAACAGCTCCGCTCTGCCATCTACTACGATGACAGTGGAGCTAAAAAAGCCCAAAAGTTAATGAATTGTGTCTAAATCAACAGTTATGTGACATTTTGAAACTTAAAAAGGTGATTATTTTCATGTTTTTATTTAATAGGTTGAATGCCCGCAACAACTTTAAATACCTTATGCCTAGATTCAAATGAACTTTAGTAGAATCTATTTTTAGAGGTCAAGTTACCTGTATACTTATTCAGGTCAAGGACAAGTGCAATCAATACTCCCCACATCCCATTAAACTGATAGTGGTTTAACATACTTACAATGACTAACGGGTAATAATTAAATCATGTAATTTCATGCTTTTAAATGACTTCAATTACTTAGTATAAAGGAAGACTTTCTTCTTTCTTCTTTTATGATCAATGCTTAACGACTAAAAGTTATGGATCCAATACAAATGCTTCCACAATCTTTTTATTACTGCTTTCTATAAAGAATCTTATTTATGACTTTCACTGCCTAAAATTCACAATGTAACCAAAATGAGCTTTTTTAGGTTAAAATGTGATTGAAATTAATTATTATCACGGTTACAAGTAACCGTGTTATTATTAAATACAGCCTTAGAACAATACTAAATAATAAATACACTCGATTGAATTACTCCATAGAGCACTTTTTTAATACTCAACTATAATTACTTTATATTAATTATATTATTAACCTCACACTTTCAACTGGTCTAGCTAATTGTTTGGGGGTAATTGTTGTTTAATCAATTTTTTATTATAGCTTTAATACTGCATGTTTCACAGTTGTCCATATTTAGAACCTAACACGAATGGTTTAAAAGCTGAATGTATAGCAACCAACGTCAGGATGACATCAGCACAGTATTGACCTACCTATTTCAAAAGATTTAATCAGAAAGATTACCTAAAAAGCAATTACAGAGTGGTACACTTAAGGTTTCTGTTTCTCTCGCATTCAATATCCATCATCAACTATAAAGACTTTCAAGTTGTTTGTCAGTGTATTGTGATGAATCCATTCAGATGAAATGTCTGCACCCAGTGCACCAAAAATGTAACCAAATCTTGATGTTTTTTTCAGTTGAAATTTTAGTTATCACATTTGTGGGAATTTTCCAAAATTTTGCTTAATTACTTATTCCATGGCTATTTGAAAGTCTGAAGAAAAAAAACTATGAACTTCAATTCTATGTATTCTGACCTATTTTCAATTCAAAATGGCCACTAAAATAATCATTTTTTAAGGGTTTCGGTTACTCCACTTATTTATTTGACCTTTATCAATTATTTCACATTTTTCAAGAGTATACTTTTACATAAATATTTCAGTGGATTCACCCTTAAGACATTTGCCACTGAACATTGTTAAATTCTGTAACCATGAATTCAATCACTTAAAGTGGTGGTCGTTTTATTTATTTTCCCATAATCCAATGTGCTCTTCAAATGAAAATCACAAGTATGAGGGTTGACCTGGACCAGTGACTCCTTTGATACCTTCCAACCACATAAAAATGACCTAAATAAAGCTCGGAAAAGTCTCAGTTTGTACTCGTTGATCTGCGCAACAGTCAAAGACGACATCTTTGTTTATACGAGACCCATATATCTCACACATGTGTGGCGCGACGACTACCACCCTTCAATTATTCTGAAAAATCAAGTGATTTTTAACAGTCATCTTTTATAAATACTGTATCTCCGACAGAAGCACATGTAAGCCAAAAATACTGTTTGTGCTATATATTATAAAAGTACACCAAATTTGTATTGAACCATAATGCTAACTTCATTTTTAACAAGCAATTTAACATGTAAACACATGCGCCTCTAATAGAGGAAACATAATATTTATATAAAATTCAACAAAAATGAGCGAAAATAACTAAATTTATACAAAATGTAGAATACTTCCACAGTCTAACAGGCTATTACTGGTACTTTTCATATCTGTAATATTTGTTAAATTACCAATTTGAAGTAAAAATTGTTTTTAATCATTTAACATGATTCATTATATATTAAGTATTTACAGACTTCACATATCAGATAACATTATTGAAGCATAGCCATGTTATTAATATCAGTTCCGGATTCCTTGATAAAGGTATTTTGTCTGGTATGTCAGCCATCTCAATTAGCATAAAACAGTAGCAGTTTATTTGGATTATAAATATATTTAGAAAAAGATTAATATATTTGATTAAAATAGATCCACAGAATTCCACATAAAAAATCAGGCCCGATTCAAGTTTTGCATCTACTAGGAATGTTACTGAGCATATATGCAATGCATTATGGGAGAGAAATTCAAATTTTGCATTCATTAAGCATGTTAACATAACAAAGCAGAGTGATAGTCGTATTTCGGCTACACCAATTCTGGGCTAATATTTAAGCTAATCTCACATGTTTGCATATCGGCTAGACCCAGTTGCATTCATGCACAGGAGGAAACAGTTGTTAGCAAGGGCTATGGAACGCCCAAACTTGTTAAGAATACTGAGTATACAAATCTTCAGTCCTTTTAACTATGATTACTCAGTACAGTAACTGGGAAGATATACATTTTAGTTCTATGGTTATAAAAAGATGTGAACGTTGAATACAATGGCGTTTTGGGCACTTAGCCCGAACTACATGCGTAAGCGTTTGCGCACACTTTGTTAGTTCATGCTAAAAGAACAGGAATGGGTCTGAAAAATAGCTCTGATTTAATTTTACTTAGGGTTTCTCTGCCCGTACTAGGCATTCGTGCACGTTTTTTTTGCATGGGCTAACATCTTTAACCTCTTAGCCCATGCTAAGGAGCTGCATGCGAAAAAACTAATGTGTACTACATAATTTCAAGGTCAACGATATTGGGTACTGGTATAGAAGGTGATTTCAAGTTATTGTTTTACCCTAAGCTATACCTAAATGACATTAAATCAAAACAAACAGCATGACATTTTCATTTATAACCATCTAAAAATATATGGCCCATTAAACCATACTACATGCATCCTAACAAAAGAACAAAGAGTTCCCTAACCATTCTTCTAGTAACCGTGAATAAACTTAGAAATTCTTGAAATTGATTTAATAAATTTACCAGCTTCATATAAAGCTCCCCTTTCTGTAAGTATTTTGAGTGGTTGATAGCATGATGTGTTGTACACTATGAAATACAGACGCGTAATATTTACACTCTAATGTACATCATCCTCAGGTCTAAAAAAAATTCTGATATATAAAATCTGTTTTGTTCAAGTCACAGGTATTTGAGGAATCAGATATACTTTTATTAAAATAAAAAGTCTTGTGCCATTCAGCAAGGTAAATATCAATACCAGTTAGCACTCGGAAGCTGCAATTTTTTGAGAATATGCCATATTTTTCCATAATTTCTTTGTTACTGTAAATGCATTCATTATTTGCTGGTTTTTAATTTTGCTATTTTTGACGATAAGTACAATTTTTTATTAAAATAAAATTCATATGAAAAATATACTATTGTAGAATAACGATAGAACTCATTGTTTCCCTGCCAAGTCCGTGACCATAAAATCCAGTAAAAAAAGATGCAAGTAATGAAATTAAAATGCCAGTAAAAATAAGTGGTTTTACAGTAATTTTGGATTAAATGGACTGTTATTATTTGTTTTTCTACCAGCACTATATAACTACATGACATGTGATAATTTTGCATAATGATTAATAACGCCTTAATCAAACCACATCTGGCAGCTGAGAAAACTGTGTCAGATTCTCAACATGTTCCTATACATTCACATAGTTTGGAAACAGACATATTCAAATTTGTTACGAATTTTGTAATAGAAATAACAAAATCTATGACACTTTCAAAGAACATAACATTATGCAAATGTAAAAAGCGCTAATAATTATTGAGCATTGAATACGAAATAAATAGTTTTTCTATGTGCAAATTGTGGCCAAAGCAACCACAACTTGGCCACTGAAATTAGGAAGTTATGTGAAACCAAAGAATCCAATAGAAAGACAGAATATGTAAGCAATGTCCACTGAGGGAAGTGGTATGTCTCAAATGTCAGCAGATAGCAACATTTAATTACATCATATATCAAGGGGTCAATGAAATAAAAATAAAACATCATTCATATACTTAAAAATAATGTTAAAACTGGATTCTGCATTACGTAGGTTGCAATGATATTCCATCAATAGATAGAAACCAATTGTTTTATTTTGAATTGAGAAATTTGTGAAAATCTGGAGAATTGGTTTGTTGTAACAATAATACTACATTGTATTTAAGTTTACTGTGACCTGATATTTACACTTGCAACATTCATTGATAGAAACAAAATATGACTCAGTGTATGTAAAATTTTCAAGTTAATTTCAAAACATTTTTATTTTGGACTTCTAAGTAGTTAAAAAACGAATTTAGTTAGCAAACATATGCTAATATTCTATGTCAAGTGCCAAGAAGAATAAAGTCACTGAGGTGGCTTCCCAAAATAGAAGATGACCAACTGTAGTGTAGTACAATGTGTTATAAGATGGTTGGAATAGAATATAGGCAAACAAGATTTGTTGCTGTGCCATTGGTCAGCTGTTGTCCTATATGCACACATCAGCAGTTTTTGTGGGTGTCAACTGTTGACCTAGTTTTCACGTTTGTTTACATTTATCAAGTTAAACAATAACAGCTTGGAGAACAATTAAAATGTTCATTATCATTGGGTACGTTAAAAAAAAAACAGTTAATCGGTAACGTACTCAATGTAGTCAGGTGAGTTATTTTAAACTGCAACGCACTTCAATTTAAAATTTGGCATGAAATCAAGAACATATCACGTGGTTTTGTATGACAACAAACATGAACCAACTCAGGCGCCGGTCAAATTTTTAACTTACCCTTCTTCTTTTTCGTGTTTTTCAACTGAAACAAGAAATAAAATCAACTCAACACAGCTTCACGGTGATTAATTTTAAAATTAAAGCATCAATTAATTATCGAAAACAGTTATAAAGCGGAGTTTCGAGTAGCGGTTGGAAGGTCGAATCAGACTTTACCTGTTATTTCGGGCCACACTCGATTTTTCCAGGTCTCAATACAAATAACAACAATTCCTGTCACCGCTAGCATGAACACCACGCGATAATTTGTTGTTGTAACCAACCTATATAATTAGAGAGGGTCGTATATTTAATGAATATTTCTCATTTAGCACGGCATTTGTCTTTAAATACACGCAGCGCCCTAATTACAGACGAGTGAAGTGTTAATTCCATGGTTCTTACCAGAATACACCGTTGACACACAGTAACATGATGACACTGTGTCCCGGCTTTTCCCATACAAGAACTCCCTGCATATACATTATTACCGGTTCAAATGGACTCAAAACTTTCTTCAACTTCTCTTCTTTAGCTTTTATATGTCGAAGAACTTCTGGGTCCATTTGATCGGACGCGGGGTGTCGAAAATCCGACAGAGTCGCGCAGTGACGATCCTCGGCCATTTTATTTTAGAACCTGTTTATGTTTTGCAATGACGTCTTGTGAATAATCGATCTCGTGAGTTACGAGAAGTTGGAGTTTACGAGAAAACGTGTGATTATGGCTTTTTAGGTCGCATTGCGCATGTATCTTTTCAAAACTTTACCGCCATTTGCAAGTGTTGGGAATGGTATCCTCTCGGAATTGATCAATATTATCTATCACAGGGAACCGTCCTGTTATTACGAGCTATCCACTGAAACAAGAACTGCTATACATCATCAGAATGCCTCGTGAAATAATAACTCTTCAACTGGGACAATGCGGCAACCAGAGTAAGTTGCCACTATTTTACCCAAATCGCCTAATCGTTCTCGTCTTTGAAGTGAGGGCAATTTTTTTAAAAGGGGGCATGTTGTTGCGTGTAATGACAAGACATTTACATTAGTGTTAATGCACATGGACTGTGAAACGTTATTCAAAACAGCGCATGTACAAGTTGGTAAAATGATTCTGATCTAAAAAAAATTGTGAATGGAATATTTCATGCTAAAAAAAGTTTCCACATCTTGTGTGATGGCGCTGATGCGGAAGTTGCAAAACAACTTGGGTCAAACCATCCTCAACAGAAGACGTCGTTAAATAAAAATCATGATTCGATTGTCGTTCAATTTATTTCATTCAATGGCACAGATCTAGAAGCAGTACCTACACACGAATTGGTGACGTCATAAAATACATGACCTTCAATCGGGGTCGTTTCCTCGGTATATACGAATTGGTATATACAAATTACAATAAAGATACTTAAGACATTACACATAAGGTAAAACAAATCACGTGACAATATAATGATAATAACGGTAATAAATCCTAGCTTAACAGTTGAACAGAACGCTCATATAGTCAGTCGGGTGACGCCGAGGGTCACGAACTGTGTTGCAAAATGGCCGTGTGGTTGAAACTGGGTCATGGCGTGACGGGTGAGGAAGACATCATTAAACACTCAAAATCACAATAAAACGGGGAAGTGGTTGCATATTACGGCGTAGCTAACATGGAAAATAAAAAAACGCCCAATACAAACGACATGGGTTCGAATCACACTAGATACACACTCACCAGAACCGAAGCAATCAGAAACCAGCAATCGTTTTGGCTTTTCCGTTCAACTCATCGGAACACTGGAGTAGTTAGAAAAATGAACACCACTTAACGACCAACGTCGTGGCGTGGTACACAAGCGTGCCATCAAAATAAAACAAAATCAGCTTGAAAAGACAGTGGGTTCGAGTCCCGCTCAGAGCTACCGTAAAAACGTAAATCAAATAAACTGAAATCTTTCAAACCGTAAACAAGTAAACAAAGAACGTCGCAAAAAAATAAGAAACCTCACAAAACTCCACCATACAAAACTGAATGAATAAATAATAAAATAACTAACGTCTTAAACTGGACGACGCGCAATTTGTTCAACAGTTTCCAGATTGTGACATGAGATGAGCAAGACCCAAGTCAAGGTAAGTTTTGTTAAAGTGTCGATGGCGTTCCCTATATTACGAAAACAATTCAGGCAACAGACGAATATCTTCTGTGGTGTTGTGGAATTTATACCGTGTCTGCGGAATTGTTGATTGAGGGTTCGAAGCCAGCAGTTAACATTTTGTTAGAAAGTTTCACAATTAAATCAAATATCCAATGATACCAGTATATTTATTTCATTATTTTAACAACTTGCAATGGTGGAAGTTGGTCAAACACGAGTTCTTACACCTAAATAAGTATCAAATATTTGTCGACACATTTATTCTCTCAACCTTGTAGAGGTGGAAATTAATTAAACAACAGGTATTTACTCACAAATATAATGGTCAATATTTGTCCATACATTCATTCTGTCAATTTAAGAACTTGTAATTGTTGGAATTAATCAAATGAGAGTTGTCTACACCAAAATAAGTTTCAAATACTTGTCCATACATTTATTCTCTCAATTTAACAACTTGTAATGGTGTAAAATAATTAAACGAGAGTTGTCTACACCAAAATAAGTCTAAAATATTTGTCCGCACATTTATTCTCTCAATTTAACAACTTGTAATGGTGTAAAATAATTAAACGAGAGCTGTCTACACCAAAATAAGTCTAAAATATTTGTCCGCACATTTATTCTCTTAATTTAACAACTTGTAATGGTGTAAAATAATTAAACGAGAGCTGTCTACACCAAAATAAGTCTAAAATATTTGTCCATACATTTATTCTCTCACGTTAACAACTTGTAATGGTGTAAAATAATTAAACGAGAGTTGTCTACACCAAAATAAGTCTAAAATATTTGTCCGCACATTTATTCTCTCAATTTAACAACTTGTAATGGTGTAAAATAATTAAACGAGAGTTGTCTACACCAAAATAAGTCTAAAATATTTGTCCGCACATTTATTCTCTCAATTTAACAACTTGTAATGGTGTAAAATAATTAAACGAGAGCTGTCTACACCAAAATAAGTCTAAAATATTTGTCCATACATTTATTCTCTCACGTTAACAACTTGTAATGGTGTAAAATAATTAAACTAGAGTTGTCTACACCAAAATAAGTCTAAAATATTTGTCCGCACATTTATTCTCTCAATTTAACAACTTGTAATGGTGTAAAATAATTAAACGATAGCTGTCTACACGAAAATAAGTCTAAAATATTTGTCCGTACAATTATTCTCTCAATTTAACAACTTGTAATTGTGGGAATTAATCAAATGAGAGCTGTCTACACCAAAATAAGTCTAAAATATTTGTCCGCACACTTATTCTCTCAATTTAACAACTTGTAATGGTGTAAAATAATTAAACGAGAGCTGTCTACACCAAAATAAGTCTAAAATATTTGTCCATACATTTATTCTCTCAATTTAACAACTTGGAATTGTGTAAAATAATTAAACGAGAGCTGTCTACACCAAAATAAGTCTAAAATATTTGTCCGCACATTTATTCTTTCAATTTAACAACCTGTAATTGTGGGAATTAATCAAACGTGAGTTGTTTACATCAAACTAAGTATTTAATATTTGTTGAGACATTTATTCTCTCAATTTAACAACTTGTAATGGTGTAAAATAATTAAACGAGAGTTGTCTACACCAAAATTAATCTCAAATATTTGTCCACACATTTATTGTCACAATTTAACCACTTGTTAATAGTGGAAATTACTTAAACGCGACTTGTTTAATCAGTTGACATCAATGCAACTTACCCGCAGACAGTGCACAACAGAGTATCATTATTGAGCAATTATAAACAGGAAGTGTCTTGGCATTAGGGTTAGGGTTGGGTCAGGTATGGGCAACGGAATTATTAACAGGAACGTGTCTTGACATTAGGGTTAGGGTTGGGTCAGGTATGGGCAACGCAAATGGCAAACACCCAATTGGCAAGATGTACACTAACGGGTTATGGCATGCACGTAGTTTACACAAGTAAAAACACAAAATTGGCAATTTTTTGGACAATTGTAACTCAATAATAGAAATATGTTGTATTTCTATATATATACACACTATATAGTCTTATCAAATGCAAACACATCCAGTTAATCCATTGTGGTCTTGTGGGTCAGTTCTCTACATAGTGATCAGGAGGACCTGGGTTCAATTCCCTTGCCTGCCCATCTTTTTCTCGCAAACACCATTTGGCAATAAAGCTAAATATGACAACAAATTATTTAATTTGCATGACCACCCACATAGCTCAGTTGATTTGTACTATGACAGCAATGTGAGCGATCGCTGGTTCGAATCCAGTATGTTTAGTTAGATTTTTGAATGCTAGTGAAGACAGTGCTCCTATGAATAGGACTTAAATCCTAACTCCTGTGTGAAGACACTCGTGGTACAGTGGACAAGACAGTGCGCTGGGAACTAAAAGATCGCAAGTTCGAATCACGGATTGGACACTCCTACGAAAGACGTTAAAAACATAAACAGCGGATTCAAAAACTCAAGTCAGGAAAACAGAACACAAGAATACTACCCCACGTGGAAGCCAGCCGAAGTCGTCGAAGAACGAACACAGTCGAAGAACGAACACAGTTGACAGCTGTAGGTCACGTGCAACAACAGACACGAGGAGCATGGCTGCTCTCCAAATGGGTCCCTTCTTTTGTATTGACCCCCTAAGGATTGCTAATCCCCCTTTCTAACTCTTCCCCCAAAAATAATATATCGCCCCTTTTAAAATGTATTGAGCCACAAATTAATGAATATTCATGAGCACAGAAACTGCTACGTCATGAATAAATTAGCATAATTTTAAAAAAATTGCATAAAGTGTAGGTACTCCTTCTGGAGCTCTGCCCATTCAATCATATAAATTTATATATGATAAATGGTAAAGTTATCCAAACAAAATGTGTATACTGACACACTGACTCGCAGTTTGAAATGTCACTACAGAATTAATATGTGTCTGGTGCAGGTCATAACAATTTTAAATGAGCCAAATGGTACATCTTCGTAAAAGTGGTTTGAACTAAACCAGTTTGTAACAATCTTGAGATATGCATAACAAACCAATCAGCAACTTAGTTGGGAATTTTGCTGCTCGGAACAATATGGCAGTGACAGTAAAAAGGAGTAGAAATGGTTGTTTTGTTTTTGTTTACTGGAATTTTCATGTATACTGTGGCTGCAAAAAAGAATGGAACAGCAATATTGCTGTAAGAGAAATTGTTTTCTGTTGTCACAAAAAGCAATGTCTGTATTGTGAGCATTACAGCTATATCATGAGCAAAACCTTCTGAAATATTGCTGTTCCATTCTTTCTTGCGGCACTGTATACATGGAAATGCCAGTAACCAAAAAAAAAGGAAAAAACAATCATATATGGAAATATTTATATTTACTTTTTTATTAATTGTTTTACAATATGCAGACACATGTGAATTTTCATTTTTTCTCGACACTAACAAAGCAATTTATTTTTTTCACAAAATCCTTGTTCACTTCAAGTTTAAAAGGGAAACTCCTTTAAAAATGATACAAAATGTAGTTACAACACTGATGACTTGACAAGGAAATAATAATATTGCATGCATCTTTTGTTACAAACTGGTTAAAGTGAATTTACAGTGAAAGAGCCCCCCAAAAAAGTGTAACCATGACTGATACAAAGTGATTTCTTATTATGTTGCAATATCATTAGTTGGTATGGAATTCTGGAAGCAGCTTTGTGCTGAGCATGGAATCAGTCCGGAAGGAATTTTAGAAGATTTTGCCACTGATGGTACTGACCGGAAGGATGTCTTCTTTTATCAGGTAAGTGTAATCATAGTTTATATGCAAAATGTTCTGTATAATAGTATGAACCATCATATCCAACAGAATTTTGTTAACAAAAATTGAAAGTTTAATTTAAAAAAACAGTTTAAAAAGTTGTATCGGTACCCTATTTTTAGCTCCGCTGTCAACTTTGTTGACACAGCAAAGCTGTTCATACTGATTGTCCATCGTCGTCAACTTTACAATTTCAACTTCTTCTTTGAAACCGCAAGTCAGAATGTTTTCAAATTTGATATGCATGTACCTTGGATGGTTTTTCCTCAGATTTGTTCATTTCATGTTAAAATCTCAAATTCTCGATTTTTAGTGAATATTTTTGTCATTTTTGGTAAAAAGTGATATTTTCGACTTCTTGTAAAAAAACACAAGTTCAATTACTTTGATATTACATATATAGGTACTATATGTGCATCTTTCTCAGATTTGTTCATTTCGTGATGATATCTTCAATTCTCTAATTTTGGTGAATATTTTTGTAATTTTTGGTAAAAAGTGATATTTTTGACTTGTTAAAAACCGAAAGTCAGATTGCTTTGATATTACATATATAGGTACTACATGTAGACCTTTCTCAGATTTGTTCATTTCATGATGATATCTTCAATTCTCTAATTTTGATAAGTATTTCTTGTCATTTTTGGTAAAAAGTGATATTTTCGACTTGTTACTGTCACACAACGTAATATTACCGTAATTGGTATAGTACAGGTGTGATGGTTCAAATACCAAAATGGCAACAGTAACATAAAGACTTCCCTGGCGGCGATGATAACATACGAACACGGAGTCAACAGATGAGGTTTCAACTGGTACTGGTATTATTATACTCTGCAAACATCAAGTACAATAACTCGGTAAAACTCCAAACCTCCAATAACTAGATACTTAAACTCCACCACAATTCAACGAGATCTCCGATCTGATCTCAGTGTTGAACAACTCCCCTATATATACCCACACTGTCTATAAATAGACCATTACATCAGCATGCATAATGAGTCTGGAACTTACTGCAAATTTCTAGAATGTTCCATTACCAGTTTCTAAAAATTCCACCCAGACACAGTACGGTTCTAGAACATTCTCAGTCACACGGAAGTGGTAAACAAGTCGTATGCGACAGTTACAAATCAAAAGTCTGATTGCTTTGATACTATACATATTGTTCATTTTCTAATGATATCTTCAGTTCTCAATTGTAATGTGCATTGCTAACAGTGGAGCTTTCTCAGCCTTCAGGCTGCTTGTTATTTTCCGTGTTCAGAAACTTCAATTTCCTTACTTGAAAAATACTGTAGGACGAGAAATTTTCACGCTCTGAAATTTGTGTGTGAAAGCAAATTTCGTCTTATTCACGTATTTTATTATTTGTGTTCTTCTTGCAGACTAATTATTTCAACTTTGACCTTTCATTTATACATGTTTGTCAATAAATTTAAAACGGAATCCTAACATACAAGAACAAAGAGCATTTATTATTTAAAGCAGGGGAGGTGTCACCTGCGCAAGCAGCCATAGTGTGTCTTTGTTTACAAACACGTGTCTATCCATGAGCCTTTGCATTTTTAGCATGCATTGTTATCGTTGCTTGGGACCCGATTCCTGTGCATGCGCAGGTGACGACCCCTCCGCTTTAATGTAAGTTACTAATTCACCCATTAAAAATGAGTGTTACACTTCCACTATCCAACACACATTGATTATCGCTATTACTGCAGTTTTACACTCAATGCGACAGCCATTATGCCAAGTATTTAGACACTGTTATCATTTCGTATGTGACGTCGACACGCCAGAAGGTGGGGTTACCCGAAAAACAAAAAGCCCTGGCATTATTTGAAGATTTATCAATGTGAAGATTTTTTGAAATAACTACACGACAACATCGCCACTGCGTTTGTTCCGGCCTGTTGTACCAATCAGCTACAACCCATTAATCTTGCCGTTGACAAGCCTTTCAATGACTCACTGAAATCTAACTTTTAATCGTGATACACTGACGGTACTTTGAAGGAACTGATATTTCTGATGTCAAAGTTAATCTTCGTCTTTCGGATTCAAACCACTTCATGCTAAATGGTTAGATGAAGTCGTGCAATCCATTGAAAATCACTGGGAATTGTGTACACAGGGCTACCAACTTGCTGGCATTACAGATCGACTGAAGCCACTTTCCGAATATGTGGAACAAATTGACAGTCACATGAATACTGCTGTTGTTCTAAATGTCCACTTTTTAAAACCAGAATTCAGATGAATACATAACATTTTCATTCACTAGTCTTGTGTTACTAGCATAACATTCAAACTTTGCATGCATTTTAATTTTAGCACAGAGCCACCTCTGTGTACCACACGAAAATAAAACTGCTCAAATAATTTTTCGTTTTACAGTATTTTTAGATTTACATAAAACTTGTAGAGGCCTGTAGAGGGCAGTAAACTAAATACAAAAGTAATTTGTGGTGTGATTCTAATCGTATGCAGTGTACAATAATAACTTAGTTTACATTAATTTTGTATCTAGGCTGATGATGAACACTACATCCCAAGAGCTGTACTATTGGACTTAGAGCCACGTGTTATCCACGGCATATTAAATTCCCCATACGCTAACCTTTACAATCCAGAAAATATCTATCTTTCAAAAAATGGAGGTGGTGCTGGTAATAACTGGGCTACTGGATACTCGCAGGTGAGCTTGTCACAGTTACCAAATTTGCTCTATCACTTATGTAAAATGATAGATGTTACTATGGTCAAAATAAGTAATATTTTAAAAATACTAACAGTTGTCATGCCGTGCATGTTAGAGTTTCACAAAATCATTGTATTTTACACAAAATAATTAATTTGTGGGCTGTGGGTTGCGGACTTCAAGCTGCGGGTTGCGGGCTTCAAGCTGCGGGTTGCGGGCTTCACATTAAGCTTCACAAATAAGCCTCTAGTAGTTTATTAGTTTTATTCATACCATTACCCTAACCCTAACTGGCCTAAATTCAGACATATTTTTAGCCTCTTCGAACAAACTATAAACAGTGTGGTAGTTACCTCCTGCATGCAAATGTAGTGGTAAATTTGTTACATTGACGGTGCACTTCATGTACTCCACATAGGACCGGTACAATTTAGCCCAGCATTTCCAGCGTGGTAGTTTTATTTGGGATTAATTAATTTTACTAATTAATTTTTTGTATGTTCCGTGGTGCCGATTAGCCTAATTAATTTTATTTATTATATTTTCAGTAAAACCTTGAAGCCTGCAACTCGCAGCCCGCAAAATAGCGCATCTATATTTTACACGCGTTGAATATGTTGCTATGAGTCCCATATCAATATGATGCAGTGCAACAACTAGCACTTTGTTGATTCTGTGTAAAACAAATTCGATTTTCTGGTATGCATGATTTCAATATTCAGCTGATTCTTGGTCTGGGTTAGTCAGTACCTGTGTTGTTCATTCAAACTCACTGTCACACTATATTAATTACAGGGCGAGACCCTCTATGAGGAGATGTTTGATATTATTGACAGAGAGGCTGATGGTAGTGATAGCTTAGAAGGTTTTGTGCTATGTCATTCTATTGCTGGTGGTACTGGTTCTGGTATGGGATCATATCTACTGGAACGTCTAAATGACAGGTAAATAAACATACTCCACTTCCTCTCGTTCCCTGTGATATTCATGATGTAACATTTATACTAGTACATGTATGTTATTACAACAGTTATCTTGTCACAACTGAGCAGCTTTATGACATGACATTTTTTGGCAGTAACCAAATTTAAGATTCACTCGGATGTCTTGAAAAGGTCCCTGTCTGATTTTTCCCACTTATTGTTATTAATTATTTTGAACATATTAATATTTTATATCAGATATACATGAAATATCTGCTTGCTTCTAAAACAGATCTTGAATTCTGTAAATAGCGAAACCTTTCGTAATCATATTTGCATTGTATTGATTGTAAGTGGATGGTTAATCTGGTGAACTGTAATATGGCAATTGTAGCTGTTGTTGCTTATTTCTTTATTCTCTAGTGTTTTGCTTTAACATTTCTCTGTTTTTTTGTTTTCATCAGATTCCCAAAGAAGTTGATCCAAACATATTCCGTATTTCCAAACCAGGATGAAATTAGTGATGTCGTCGTTCAACCTTATAACTCGCTGTTGACCTTGAAGAGATTGACTCAGAATGCTGATTGTGTGGTAGTTTTGGACAACACAGCACTCAATCGGATAGCAACTGAAAGAATGCATGCACAGAATCCAGATTTTTCACAAATCAACCAAATGGTATGTATCAGCAATTTAGTGGAAGTAAATGTTATATACAGATTCATGTAGACATAGAATCCAAAAGCCAGAATTCATGGCATACAAAAGATTTGTAAAATATTTCCTGGAGATAGAGTACTTCATTGCTGTTTGACGGAATAGGTTGACTTCTCATAATAAAAAATGGGGAAATTTTTTGAAAAATGTTACCCAGTCCACTTTACAATATGTAGATTAATTGCAATTTGTAATGTACAAACCAGGTACGTAAGATGTTAATTTCAGTGCAAACTCCAATAAAAGTTTATAAATACAAAAAAAAAAATGTTATATGCAATCAATTGCTAATATACAATACAACATCAGTGTTTTTATCGCCTTGTAGGTCTCCACCATTATGTCTGTGAGCACAGCAACGTTGAGATATCCAGGTTATATGAATAATGTTTTTATTGCCTTGTAGGTCTCCACCATTATGTCTGTGAGCACAGCAACGTTGAGATATCCAGGTTATATGAATAATGATTTGATTGGCTTGATAGCTTCTTTAATTCCAACACCAAGATTACATTTCCTTATGACTGGATACACACCACTTGTCACTGATCAGAAGGTAATGTACACACGTTTGTAATGGCAGTTAGTTATTGTTAGTACAACCTAGTATTCTGTGGTAATATGCAAACATTGTAAGAGATGGTTCAAGTAAGGCAACTATGTTGACAAGAGATCATTTGCCTGAAAAAAAAACAAGATATTGCCTTAACCCACTTGGTGGCGGGATTATATCTTACAAGGCCACTTATAAGGCAATGCATATGTTGCATATTTGCTGCATTGCTCCATTTAAATGGATCTTTGCATGCATGTGTAGGCCAAGTTGGTGTATTGGTTGTGTCTGGATCATTTCATTTTACTCAGATACTACTAGTGATACTATCGGCTGGTTATGAAGCTGTAGACTCTTGCACTGATCTATGACTAATTCATCTGTCCTGTCTTGAGTACTGCAAGAATTTGTAATTTGGTTATTTAAAGGCATTTGTGAGGGGGGAGGTGAAAGTTGCTGTGAAATGATGACTGCTACGCAATAGGTGATTTTCCGTTCAACTACAAGATCTCGCGAGATGCATTAGAGACGAACGATTTGAAATTGAATTTCTTTATTTCGTAGCTCACATCGACCGGCCGATCTTCGACAAAGGAATATTGCTTTTGAATACCCTCACTTAATCGAAATTGCCTATCATCAAATGTGTACAGCAAATTATTAAGCATGGAAATCCCCCCCCCCAAATATTTTTGCGTTTGTTGAATCCCATGCGATGTTTGACACCACTACGACGCTATGACCTTTGTTTGTCCTGTTTTTATGTTCAATTTCACGCATAATGCGCGATTCTCGCAGTGAATGGAAAATAGTCACCTTACGAAACTGCAAGTCTTGTGAAATTTTAGCAATTAACATATTGTCCTAGCTTTGTCCAATAAGGCGACTTAAAACAGAACTGTAATGAATAGAATTTTAAAATGACTTCCATGTATTGTCTTGTTCATTTGCTATCAATAATAACCTGAAGAGATTTGACCATTTCAGCTATGTTTTACTCATAGGTAACCACAATACGAAAAACAACAGTACTTGATGTTATGAGGAGATTGCTACAACCTAAGAATACTATGGTGTCAACTAGAGATAGACAAAGGAGTTTACAAGCCAACCATTGCTATATATCTATACTTAATATTATCCAGGGCGAAGTGGATCCAACCCAGGTATGCTCTTTGTCACTATCTTCACTACTCAATTTCAAATAGCTGTTTCCCATGTTTATGTTATTTATTGTTACAGAAATGTTAACCCTCGATGCCAGTTTGTGATCACATGACATCATTTGCGATAGATCTTTATAAATATGTGGGGAAAGTGACTATAATGTTGGTTCTTTTCTTCTAATAAATTCTCAAATTGTTGTCAACTATTGTTCTGATAATAATGAACTATTACACAAAATCATACATCAAACCATGGAAAAATGTTTCTAAATCAAATTTTTCCTGTTATCTTGATTATTTACGGGCAATTAGATTTCAGTTCTGATTTGAAATACTGTAAAATTCTTTATTTTAGCTGGAACTAATTTTCGCTGGAACGACATTTTCGGTGTTGTATAGAACTTATTTTGACTGATTTTTGACAAGTTGAATATAAAATGTAGGAAAAAAGGTATATTCAATTGATTTTATTTTCACTGAATCATTCCTTCAGCAGAAATAGCGAAAATTAGCTCCAAGCGAAAATAAAGTATTTTACAGTAGACATAACTAGACAAGATTCTTAATTTTGTCACCATTATGTTATGACCGCAAACTGAAATTTGTTTGAGATAAATTAAAAATGTTTTATTAAAAATCGTATGAAAATTTGTTTGTAAACATCTTCATAACTGCTATCAGAAGATAAGCGCCCTCTATAGTTGACATACTTAAAATATTCTTCCAGGTTCATAAAAGTCTACAGAGAATAAGAGAAAGGAAGCTGGCAAATTTTATTCCATGGGGACCTGCTAGTATTCAGGTAAGAACACTACAAGTTAACTATAGACTACCTAATTGGTTATGTAACTGATATGCTAATTTTTTAAAACATTGTTAACTAAAAAAAATAGTTGATAAAATAAAATAAATCCTTGTACAAATAGAATTTTCTATTCTGACTTGCTTGTATTCCAAACTAGGATTATGATTATGAGATATGTAAAGAAATTGATAGAGGTGTGAAAAGATGTCTTATTGATGCCATGAATTATAGAAATGATTATGTAGATTAGATTCATTTCCTGTTTTTACTTAAAGTTTAAAAAATTCATTTATTGTATTTCCTTTAAGTTTTAAATTGTCTGTTTCTTTTTCCATTTATATAGTATTTGTTTTTTCCCAGTAATTTTATTGCAGCTTCTATTTACTTGTTAGTGAGCCTCTGATGTAAAAGAGTTGTGACAAATAAATAAATAAATAAAATAAATAAATAAACCTTTAATTCTGCTTTAAATATCAAAAATACATTCAACTGATTCATTTCTATTTCTTTATTCATACCAATGTTTACTGTGAACAAGTAAACTGGAAATTTTTGCCATTTCAGGATTTTATGTCACTCGTGAAGACAAAATTTGATGAAAGTCACTGACACTTTGTGTAATAATATTCACCAGTACAAAATTTGGCCACATATAACAGTAAAATTCATGAAATATGTCTTGTGGATTTAAAATCGGTTTGCATTATTTTGCATCTTGTTCATAATCCTCACTTCTGTATGTACTGTCACAGACTCCACTATATTATTCATACTCACAATACAGTATGATAAGGTAATATTTAATCTATTCCATCGTCATATATATAATTGATTGAATTCAGCAATATTACCTTTTATTGTAGGTTGCATTGTCAAGGAAATCACCCTATGTACAGACTTCACATAGAGTCAGTGGGCTAATGTTGGCAAACCATACAAGTATATCTTCTGTAAGTACAATTATTTTAGCTCCGCTGTCAATGTTGTCAAGCGAAGCTTATCTTATGAGTGATTGTCATACTTGGTTGTTTGTGTCAACTTTTTACGTTTTTGACTGCTTCTTGAGAACTACAAGTCTTATTGCTTTTATACTCAGTGTATATTTTCCTTGGGCAGACTTCTCTCTTCGATTTGTTCTTTTTGTTATGATATATTTAGTTCTCTAATTTTGATTAATATTTTTGTCATTTCTGTTAAAAAGTGATACATTCAACTTTTTGTTGAAAACCACAAGTCCAATTGTTTTGATATTATACATATAGGTACTACAGGTAGACCTTGTGCAGATTTGTTCATTTCGTGATGATATCCTCAATTCTCATTTTTGGTGAAAAGTGAGGTTTTCAAATTCTTGTTAAAAACAGCAAGTCTGATTGCTCTTGTACATGTACTATGCAGGTGGCCCTCTCGCAGATTTTTCAGTTCTTTAATTGAAATGTGCATTGCTAACAGCAGAGCTATCTCACCTGAGAGGCTGCTTGTTTATAATGAAAATTTAACAGCAGCCAGTGTACGATAGTTTCCATACATGTCAGGACAAAAATATTGACTAAGAGTTATGATGGGAGTTTTTGAAATTAAAGGAAAGTATGGCATATTTATATAATATATTCTAGGTTAAAGTTGCATTCACATTTGCATGTGAAACAGCACTTCCACAACAAGCTAAAAACATAAGATGTTTAAAAAATGTGTTAAAAAACATCCTGGCCTCACATCTGCTTATACTATTTTAAAAGTAGACAAACATATCTATAATATTTACTGATCTTTGAGGACAACTTTAGCTTTAGAATCAGAATTTATTGACCTCTGCGTTCTGCATTATGTTCGCAGACAAAGCTGGCAACACAGATTTGTTACGGTCTATAAACCCTGGAATTTTCACAGAAATGTCATTATAACCACTACTTGTAATATATTCATTGATAGTAATTACTGGTTAGTGTTGCATCTGTACAGCAACTTGTCATTCTATTGAAATAAACAATACAGCCACATGGCTATCCTCTTGTGTATTTGTGTGTACCTCAGTTCTGTGTTTAATACACAAATGCATTGAATTCATTGCCCTCGATGTGATCAATGTACTGTAAAGTGCTGTGAAATACTTTCTTTTCGCTTGGAATTAATTTTCACTAAAGGAATGATTCAGTGAAAATAAAATCCAGCGAATATACCCTTTTTTCCCATATTTTATATTAAACTTATCAAAATTCCATACAAAACAACCAAAATGCCATTTCAGCGAAAATTATATCCAGCTAAAATAAAGTATTCTACAGTACTTTATTTTCACTGAAAGGATTCAGCAAAAATAAAATTCAGTGAAAATACCATTTTTTCTATATTTTACATTCAGCTCATTGAAAATTAACTTGCATACATAACAGCCAATATCTTTTCAGTGAAAATTAATTGCAGCTAAAGTAAAGAATTTCATAAGTGTACGCATCAAACATGAAATGACAAAAGTTAACTTCAAGTTATTTATAGTTATTTATATAAAATGATTACTAATCATTGCCATATATTTACCAGTTATTTGATAGGACTTGCAAACAGTATGACAAGCTGCGGAAACGCGAGGCTTTCTTGGATGGATTTCGTAAAGAAGCCATATTTAAAGATAATCTAGATGAGTTGGATGATTCTCGTGAAGTGGTACAACAGTTGATTGATGAATATGTTGCGGCCACTAAACCCGATTACATCTCTTGGGGCCAGCCGCCAGAATAATCAAACCCGATACCTACTCAATTATTATATTGTTTGTGTCGCCTTTCTTTTCATCAGACGAGATATACAGATGTTATAAAATTTCTTCAACTTGCATGTAAATATCACTTTTATTCGAAGTATCTTCTGTACTTCTTTCAGTTTACACATGGATGTTTGATTTATCAAATGTTACTCTTAAAGTCGCATGTTCATTTCTTTTATACTGCAATATAAATGTACCTTTACATATTTTCCTGAAGTTGACATTCTTGTGTAGAGTGGTATATTTAATCCTGTGAAACCATTCAGTTTAGATATTACTGTAAAATCTGTATTAGAAGCTGCGACTTCTTTTAAAATGGTACAATGCAACAGAGGCGATGTGGCTTCTACGCATAAAAGAAACGATTAAATTTTGGTTCAAGCTTGCTCAGAAAGACTGGGTGTGGCTTCTAATATGGATGAAGCTTGTAATCAGTTTATGATGTACTACTGCCTTTTCAATAAAATATGTAAATATTGGATATTTATTCTGCTTACTGAAATTTTCTTTTCAATGCGAGGTTATGCGTAAAAACAGGATAGACAATGGACATAAGCGTTGTAATGAGATTCAACAAAAGTGAATTTATTTACAAGCATAATGTGCTACACATTTGATTAAGTAATGGTAATATTCTCATCTGAAAGATTAGCTTAAACCAAATCATTTGATATGAGAAAAGTCACTCATTTCCTCCGATATGGATGCCCAGCAGTTATTAATCCCCGTTTGGACCTTTATGTATCTTAGACATGCCTGGACCGATTACATTCAAACTTTACACATATGCACTTCAAAATAGCTGAATGGTGGCCATTTTTGTGCTAAAAATCATCACAATAAAAAATGGATTGATTTTGTTTGTACATACATTGGACATTATGAGACCTTTATGCACATTTTATTTTTTTAGATCTAATTTAAAATGGCTCCCTGGTGGCCATTTTGTTTTAATGAATGCAGTTCTAGTGCCATATCCCTGCCATAATTTGACTGAATATCTTGTCATAGATATACAAAGATATTAGTTATGATTGACACCAGTTTTTAAGCTGATAAGTCATCTAAATCGAGCATTTCTGGCATTCTTGGTACACAACACGAGTCACTGATACAAGTCATTTTATTTTTCAAATTTGATTCAAAATGGCCATTTTGTTTTAATGAATGTTTCTAGAGCCGTATATCATGATTATATATATTCATTATGACAGATATATTGGTTTGGCAATCTAATTCAAAATGGCCAAATAGCAGCCATTTTTGTACTAAAAAATCCTCAAAATCAAGCATTTCTGGCATTCCAGAACTGGATCTTGGTGTTTATGGATGGATTATCGGTTTCTGATGCAGGTCATTTTATTTTTTAGATCGGTTTGAAAATGGCTGATAGATATAGATGTATTCAAAATGGCCGACTGGTGGCAGTTTTGTTTTAATAATACTGCTTCCAGAGCAATATTTCTCAATATGGTAAAGTACTCGTTTGATGATCAGATAAAAAATCTTCTGGATCCATACTTCTGACATGTTTATGTTCCAACTATATACTGTAAAATGACTAATTTTCACTGGGTTTCAATTTCACTGATTTCAGGCATATTCAGTGGGTTTTAAATTCACGGTTTTATCATTTAGATAATGTGTTCTGGGTTTTAATTTAGCGCATTTTACAGTGAATAATTAATCCCTTTACAGTATTTTAAATTTGATAACTGGGACTGTGTCATGCATGGCTTGTTTATTACATGTTGATGAGGAGACCCTCAGGGTTACAACTGCTATACATATGCATATGGCTGACGAATAAGCAACAGATTCAATAAGAGAGAAAAATAAACACAAAACCTTTATTGTAAAGACATTTCATAGTCTGTAAATTGCAATTTAAAGGAATCAGATGATACTGCCTGGCAGAACACTAGTCTCATGGTGGTGTATCAGAGAATTAGTAAGTACAATGGTAGTTGTCATATTGAGAAGACATCTTGAAATTGATATCAACATTTTCAAGTAAAATTATGGCTAATATATGAACTTTATTACCAGTGCCGGGAAAAACTGTTTTATGGCCAGCATATTGTGGACTCGCATTTCCCCAAAAATGGCAATGAGGGCACTGTATTCACCCTAGAATTAATTCAATATTTGCAAAACTGAAAAATCTTTTAGCCTCATTTCATTTGTTACCTCAAATCAAGAAGAGTAGTTACAAGTAGCCTTCTCCCTATTTTACCTTTAAAAATTCACTCAAAATCACTGTTGTACAGGACTTCTAGTATGCAAAAAAAAAACACACGAAAACTAGAACTAAATTTGAATAAATAAATAAATACAGGAAAAATGTTACATTTGTTACTAGTAATCGAAAAGCAGTAGTTTGTCTCAAAAGTTTTGGGGTAGCAAACTTGCTCACTGATTTGCCAACCATTTTGGTTTTAACCAAAGTAGATGAGCTACAATTTGAATATTATCTTTCCTCAAATGCTGATACTTGTGGCTTCTAATTACAGATTTTACAGTACTGCAGTGGTATGGATGCGACAAAAATCCCTAATGTTGAAAAACTAGTGGTTTTACATATCAAAGCCTCTTGTTAATTGCGTAAAAACACAAAAAAACAAAACATTTTCAGGGTTAAAAATAATAAATATTTCAGCATTTTAAGTCACAAAATCTGTATTGTGCATATACAACAACCGGGGATGGAACAGCTGGACTGTTCATTTAACATATTTTCGATTTTACATTTCTGAAAAGTCAAAATTCCCTCCAGATATGACGTGCCACTGACACAGGGATTTGCAACTAGTTATGCTAATTCACTAAAACTGACACAACAACAAAAAATTGTATAATGATATAGTGATCTTAAAAAAATATCTTACTATACTTTCAGAAAAATGAAAGAAATCAGTATTCACAACATTTTTGTTTGTGCATCAGGTCACCATCCCATCAGTGAATTACATGCATACCCAGACTACAGCGTACATTCAATTGGCATGTTCTGTCCTCGGTTGTAGTGTATTAACACTGGATGGATTTATTGCACTGTTAGTGAAATACAGTATTCTTTCAAAGTTGTTTGCTTTACAAAATGCATCATCTCAACTAGCAAATTTAAATACAAAAAGAAATAAAACAATTCTCAGATTTGATCTGTTACTGGTAGAATAGTGTTTGCTGCTTCAGACTCCTGATTTGGTAGACCCAAGTTCAAATACTACCTTAGGATGAACAGCAAAAAGACCCCTACCATGGGTGAGTGTGACACCGACTCAATGGGAAGGCAAATTTCACTGGCCGAGATTCATTCCCTAAAGGAATGCGACTTTGTGTCAGCACTATCACCTGCAATTTGCACATGAAAAAAAAAAAAAAAACAACGAGAGAGACAACAGATTGCAACTTACTACCTCTGATTATTAAACTAGATATATACATAATGACTTACATATTGAGATATACTGTCTCTCTAATGAAGTACTAGTGCATTTCCTGATTGTAATACTTTGTCTGAGCATACTAGGTACTAGATCTGTGTGATTCTACCTAGGTTCAGAGTAGTCTATATTCTTGGGGTGAAGCTACGTCACAAAATGTTCTACGTTGCTAAGACATGCACCACTGTACCATATTTTTCTATGGGATCTGCAAAAGCTGCTTTGGAACACCGGTCGAAGAACGGGTGAAAACAACTAAACTTGACTGAAATTTCTGAACGAGCAATGTTGCACAGGTAGATGTAATCTTGTTACACTGTTCAGGAGAGTCTCAACAACTCGGCCAAAGTACAGTTATTTGGACTGTTATTTTCACAGGTTGCAGTTGTCAGGCAGAGAAAATGTCTGGATGTTCGCTCCCGAGAATACATTCACCACAGATGATAATGGGGTATTTGTTTCTGCAGCTCCAAAATTTTATATTTTCTTGCAAAGAAAGCAAATGTCTTGAATACATGTACACTTCTGTAATTGATCTCGGGTGAACTTGTCATGTGCTCCATTGTCAATTGACCATACTTAGCAATTTTGTCAAGGTGAAAACATAGAGTTGTAGTAGAAAGCTTTCATTTTAAAGCTACTGATGATATCGTTGGATTCAATTATGTCTTTAAAATGAGATAACTAAGTAGCAAATCACACCAAATGTTCAATGAAACTAACTGCATGCGTTCAAGGCCAGTAGTACATGATAAGTCTATTAATTTAACAACATATTTAGCATTTTTAACGATTTAAAAGATTGTATCGAAAACAACATGATTTATACAAGTAGATTATAAACACACTCCAAAGTGTGCAATTATCTATTATAAGAAATGCTCAGATGGTTATCAGTTTTGCACTATGGAAGAAAACTTGTAACTCTGTGATATGTTGGGGGTGACTGAGGCTGTTGCAACACTATTTACTTCAGGAAGTGCATGTTCATCATCTTGGTTCAGAGTCTTCACTTTGACTACAATGTTGCAAAAGGACAATAAACTATTACAGAAGGATATGAATATTTAAGACATTTTCATTTGAAGTTTTCGGTATCGGATTGCTAATTCTCTCTTATAGAACATTGTATAATGTCAGGCTACAATTATGGTCCCAAGATTATGGCTGAGAAAGTTCAATTGTGACTCATTTACATATAATTCGGTTATTGGAGTAGGTTTAATAAACTTTTTTACATTTCAATCATTTCCCACTGTTGATCTGCGACTTCATTGCATATTGCCAAATGTAATCGTACATCGTCCTTTGCATGGACTAAACACTGTCCTGTTGCCGGGTGATACAGATGATTCCTACCCTGCAAAGTAAAACAATAAAACAACATTATAGAAATAGTTTTCCCACTGAGCTGTTACTCATATTTGGCATGTCTTGACCAAAACAATCACAGAAGACTAAAGTTCAACAACATCAATTATAATATACCATTGTCCATATGGACATAAAAAAATGATCGTTTCTGCAGTGTGAAGAACTCAAATCAGTGTGCAATCAACATTTCATATCTCTGTACTCCAAATTATCATTGCATTTGCAGAAAAAAATGAAAAAGTTTGAAAACACAGTGACTTACCACTTCATTTAATCTCCAGTTCTGTGATCCACCCGACCCATGACATTTCATTAATCGAGGAAATGCTTTACTATCTGTCTCAGGTGTGTCTAAACATAATGAATCTTTTAATAAAAATTCATGGCCTGTGGATTGAGACCAAATCTGAAAGAATAAAAAATTAAAGAAAGTTTAGAAAGAACTCCCTTGTACTGAGACTGTTGGAGACAAGTCTGTGCAATGTCACAGACCATCAATGTACCAGGTTGCAATATCCATGGAAAAGCTGGAAAATTATGAATTATTATGCAAATTAGGTAATTAATATGCACAGATTTTAGACAGAACTAATTAGGTCTGAGCATAGTTCTAGAGCATATATGTACAAGGTTTCATTGAAATGTAATGAGTATTACCGGTACTTGACATATCAGCAGAAAAGCCAAACATTTACTAATTAGGGAAATTAGGTAATTAATATGCATGGATATTAATTCAATATCAGGTCTGTGCATTGTCCTAGAGCATCTATGCACCAAGTTTCATTGTAATGTGATGATTAGTACTTGTGATATATCAGTGGAAAAGCCAAAAATTGACTAATCATTATGCAAATTAGGTATTTAGTAAGCACAAGGTTTTTACTCAAAAATAATCAGGTTTGCACATTGTCCCATTGTTCTATGCACCAAGTTTCTTCAAAATCCAATTAGTGGTTCTTTAGATATCAGTGAAACATTCATGGAACAGCTAAAAATTAGCTAATTATCATGCAAATTAGGTAATTAATATACTACTCTTTGTAATCTTGAAAGCTATACTCTAAATATAGTATTTTATCATCACAAAACCATTTAACTATGACCAAACATGACACATACTTTTGACAATTGTTTGAATTTACTAGCTTGCCCTAACATTAAGCAGATCTCTAAAAGCTGCTGCTATCATTATGTAAAAATGTTGTTGTGTGTAAATGAAGTACAGCTTTGATATATGCTTGGGAAAGGCATAATATTACATGAGACTGTCAGTTTTCATATCATACTTGTCTGACTTGGTGCTCCTTCTGAACTAAGTGCCCACCCACAATGTGTAGACCATGCTCGGGTGACTCCCCCCCCCCAAAAAAAACATGATTTTGTGATACATTATTCATGAGATAGAGACAATTGAACTCACCATTTGTTTGTCCTTATCTGAGCAATCATGAAGTACAACTAAAGTACCTTTTTGAGTAAAATCATTTTCTGAAGTCAAGCAGAGTCCTGTAAGCAGATGTACAATCTAAGGAAAGCAGAAAGATATGTCACATCATTCATTTAATATAATTTCTATTGTCAATAATATAATTTCTATTGTCACTAATATAACTTTTATTGTCACTAATATAATTTCTATTGTCACTAATATAATTTCTATTGTCACTAATATAACTTCTATTGTCACTAATATAATTTCTATTGTCACTAATATAATTTCTATTGTCACTAATATAACTTCTATTGTCACTAATATAATTTCTATTGTCACTAATATAACTTCTATTGTCACTAATATAATATCTATTGTCACTAATATAACTTCTATTGTTACTAATATAATTTCTATTGTCACTAATATAACTTCTATTGTCACTAATATAATATCTATTGTCACTAATATAATTTCTATTGTCACTAATATAATTTCTATTGTCACTAATATAACTTCTATTGTCACTAATATAATATCTATTGTCACTAATAGAACTTCTATTGTTACTAATATAATTTCTATTGTCACTAATATAACTTCTATTGTCACTAATATAATTTCTATTGTCACTAATATAATTTCTATTGTCACTAATATGATTTCCATTGTCACTAATGTAATTTCTATTGTCACTAATATAATGCTATTGTCACTAATATAATTTCTATTGTCACTAATATAATTTCTATTGTCACTAATATAACTTCTATTGTCACTAATATAACTTCTATTGTCACTAATATAATTTCTATTGTCACTAATATAATTTCTATTGTCAATAATATAATTTTTATTGTCACTACTATAATTTCTATTGTCACTAATATAATTTCTATTGTCACTAATAGAACTTCTATTGTCACTAATATAATTTCTATTGTCACTAATATGATTTCTATTGTCACTAATATGATTTCCATTGTCACTAATATAATTTCTATTGTCACTAATATAATGCTATTGTCACTAATATAATTTCTATTGTCACTAATATGATTTCTATTGTCACTAATATAATTTCTACTGTCACTAATATAACTTCTATTGTCACTAATATAATTTCTATTGTCAATAATATAATTTTTATTGTCACTACTATAATTTCTATTGTCACTACTATAATTTCTATTGCCACTACTATAATTTCTATTGTCACTAATATAATTTCTATTGTCACTAATATATCTTCTAATGTCACTAATATAATTTCCATTGTCACTAATATAATTTCTATTGTCCTAAAAGTTTAACCTTTGGAAAGACAAAGTCGACTTATGTTTCCATCCACAAGAAAAATATTTGTCTCTTAAATTGTCATTGCCAGAATAAATGTAACTGTTGCCAATAGGACTAGCCACTTTTTCAGTAAGGTTATTTCTATTTAACCACAAAAACTGGTCAACTTTTGTCACCTACCACAAAATAAACTTAATATTTAGTTTCCTTTATGACAAAATTGACGACTATTATTTTGGGTTCTGTCTTTGTGTGCATCCATGCAAGTCTGTTGGCATCCAAAACCATTTCCTTGGCATGCTTTGATTTATCACATTCAAAATTAACACAAAAACCATGTATGATGACTTATACATGAACTTTGATTATTGTTACGATTTGATCAAATATGGCTGACCAACAGCCATTTTTGTCCTCATATTTTTTAAGAAGCAGAGTTTGAAATTATAAATCTTATAAAATATTAGGTTTCAATTATAATAGCTCACAAGTGCCACAACTTGGCCCTAGTTTCTCAAAATTTAAAGAGATTCAACTAAATGTTGCCAAAAAAAACAAGGTAGCCAATAGAAAATTATGTCTATAATTAAGAATTATGGAAAAATACACAATCAAATAGAGAGCAATTATCAGAGTAGTGTATATAATACAAATACAATGTAGTTTCTCAAAATGCCAGCTATAGTTGAAGTAGCACACAGATGCATACAACACCTGGACAGTGGCCAACAAATACCGGGTATTCAGAATTCAGGCATTACAGCTGCCTGAGAATTATCCAGACAGTCAGTTAGCAAAATGACTTGCAGCTTTGCAAAACACTTTGGTCTTTGCCAATCTAGACTTATTGGCGCCACTTGAGTGACAGGCACGTGGTTTGGTATTACTATTTTATAGGGGTTGTCGGCATGGTGAATTGCAAGTATTATGTAGCGTGCGTTTACAGCAACCATTCTTTATTTTTTATAATTATATTGTAATTATTTTCTGTAATTTTGAAAATCACAAGTTGGGTGTTGTCTTTAATCTGTCGAAAAATGTCAACCCCTCGCTCATTTTAGTCAGTTGTACCTGTTACAAAAATGGACTAGACATAATAACGGTCGACAAAGTCCAGCAAACCGTTATAATAGAGTTTTCCACCTGTGTATCCATGATGTACTCTCCCATCTTGGTATAAAATCTGAATTTGGTACATAATGCACCAGTAATGTAAAAACAACTTTTAGTTTGGCCCAAAACTGTTGCGAAACTGCAGCACGTTCCGCTAAGGAAGTTTGAGCCTTCTCGCCAACGACGACTTCATTAATACCTGGGGTTACTCAACACTCGGGAGTTGTTTTGTAAATTGCGCTATGTCAGGTGGACTCAGATGATTATAACACTTTGAATGCATATACAACATATAACCTGTTAATATATGGTAACCAACGCGTGTCGTTTTGAAAACAGCATTTTACCCGCATCTTGCAAGATAATGGAATGATTCCAATTGTGGGCGTACCAATACAACGGCGACATCAAGTCTAGATTGGAAAAGACCAAAGTGTTTTGCAAAGTTCCAAGATATATTGCTAACTGACTGTCCGAATAATTCTCAGAACGGGTGTAATTAAAGATGGTGTTAACAATTTCCATACATAGCCAGAGTCAGTCAGGCAGGCAGACATACAATAACACACAGGAACAAAAATTATCAGAATCAACTTACCTGTCCTCTTTTGATAATTTCAGCTTTGACGGGCTGTCTTCGTTCAACATCCACAGGATACGAAACCTTCTGATTGGGTAATCTGATTTCTGGATAAACATTTTCTAAATACCACTTAAATGACTGGCACTGTAACCTTTCACGCAACGCTAACCGGCTACTTATATCCCCATAGTCTTTATTTCTGTTGTCTTTTTTAAGTTCAAAATAATGTTCCTGGGGGTTTTGAAAAAAAAAATTCATAATTTCATCTTCTGATGATGAAACCTGGTCTTGAAACAAATCAGTTTTAAGGAAGTATTAGACCTTTGCATAACAAAAAGACAAAAAACTTGTTTTAAGACAATCGCATTGTAGTCTTGTTTTCAGCTGAATTGTTTAATTCATCCATAAAAGCAGTATACACGGCAACACTTACAGTAGTTTTTGTAATTCAGTGTAGCGTGCAAAGTAGCAATAGGCATTGTGTTTGATGTGTGCATACCTTGTACTCATCCATCCAGACATGTGCAACACGTAATGAATTTTTAGACATTGTATCTTCACCATTAGGTGAACCATAAGGTCGACGTTTTCTAAAAACATGCCCCACTCGGGAGCATGGAATAATTTCCAAAGTACCACCACACTGCCATATCTAGATCAATCAAAAAAGAAACAGAGATTTGACAACATATCAATTGAAAAGACATACTTACATTGGTATTATTACTGGTACTTATTTATTACTGCATTTTGAGAGAAACCAGGAAACGACATCAATTATGATTACCGGGGGTATATGTGCATCATCATTTGTTTAGCACCAGTTAATACCAATTGATCAAATTTTTTTCAGCAATACACACCCTGAAATTTCTGAAAATGTCTAGATATTATGAAAGCTTTTTTATTTATATATAATCCCGTATTTTCTTTTAGGTTTACACAGGGGATTATAGTGCCAGAGTTTTGTAATTTAGCTGTAGGCGAGGACTGATGCTACACTGGTGGTAATCATGAGTACCTACGTACACTGCGATACACAAAATGCAATTTGCTAATATATTATCATGTAATAACCTTTCAATGAACTTTAATATAAAAATTTATTAATTATGATTGTTTTTTTGTTTTTAATAAAATAAAATATACTATAAATATACCCAATTGGCAAAGCTTGAAAATCCCATTTTTAAGAGGCCCTACAATAGGTCTTAACCCTTGACAAGTTTCTCACATTTTTTGCTTGGATCCATAGATCCATGACTCAGCAAGGGTCACTGTACTGGTATTTAATCCAACTCGCTAGGATTTTTTTTAAATTTCAACTCATTGTCTGTGTATTTTTGATCTGTTCTGTATTACATTATACATGTGATAAATTAGCTTAGCAGATTACACAAGTATGTCATTAAGATGAGTGAAACAGATCAAAATCTACTGTTGCGCATCAACCTCTGGTCATTAAGCATAAGTACAAAGAAGCATTCAAGCATTTCATCTCCAAACAGGTTGTACTATACATGACCCAAAACGAGAGTTCAAAGATCCAAGGAGCAAGACATTGAGAACTTAATTTAAATGGAAAAAGAAAGATCAAGCGTACACATAGCAACAAGATAAATTCTCAATGGCAGTGAAAAAATAAAACACATAACTTACTCTGAAAGAAATTTCCAAGTTTTCTCCACCCCATATATCCATACCATCATCATATTCACCCAGTTCATGAAAATACTTTCTATCCATAGCAAACAAACCCCCAGCCATGGTAGGTGACCTACAACAGTTAAAAAGCAGTATGATTAATAATAATCAGAGATCAGATGAGTTCACATGGATGGTGTAATTGGTATTGTATATCTTCACATAGATAGTGTAATTAGTATTGTATATCTTCACATAGATAGTGTAATTAGTATTGTGAATCTTCACATAGATAGTGTAATTAGTATTGTGAATCTTCACATAGATAGTGTAATTAGTATTGTGAATCTTCACATAGATAGTGTAATTAGTATTGTATATCTTCACATAGATAGTGTAATTAGTATTGTGAATCTTCACATAGATAGTGTAATTAGTATTGTATATCTTCACATAGATAGTGTAATTAGTATTGTGAATCTCCACATGGATGGTGTAATTAGTATTGTGAATCTTCACATGGATGGTGTAATTAGTATTGTATATTTTCACATGGATAGTTTAATTAGAATTGTATATCTTCACATGGATGGTGTAATTGGTATTGTATATCTTCACATAGATAGTGTAATTAGTATTGTATATCTTCACATAGATAGTGTAATAGTATTGTGAATCTTCACATAGATAGTGTAATTAGTACTGTGAATCTTCACATAGATAGTGTAATTAGTATTGTGAATCTTCACATGGATGGTGTAATTAGTATTGTATATTTTCACATGGATGATGTAATAAGTATTGTATATTTTCACATGAATGATGTAATTAGTATTGTATATTTTCACATGGATGGTGTAATTAGTATTGTATATCTTCACATGGATGGTGTAATTAGTATTGTATATCTTCACATGGATGGTGTAATTAGTATTGTATATATTCACATGGATGGTGTAATTACTAGTATTGGATATTTTCACATGGATGGTGTAATTACTAGTATTGGATATTTTCACATGGATGGTGTAATTAGTATTGTATATTTTCACGTGGATGGTGTAATTAGTATTGTATATTTTCACATGGATGATGTAATAAGTATTGTATATTTTCACATGGATGGTGTAATTAGTATTGTATCTTTTCACATGGATGATGTAATTAGTATTGTGAATCTTCACATGGATGGTGTAATTAGTATTGTATATTTTCACATGGATGATGTAATTAGTATTGTATATCTTCACATGGATGGTGTAATTAGTATTGTATATTTTCACATGGATGGTGTAATTACTAGTATTGGATATTTTCACATGGATGGTGTAATTACTAGTATTGTATATTTTCACATGGATGGTGTAATTAGTATTGTATATTTTCACATGAATGATGTAATTAGTATTGTATATCTTCACATGGATGGTGTAATTAGTATTGTATATCTTCACATGGATGATGTAATTAGTATTGTATATTTTCACATGGATGGTGTAATTACTAGTATTGGATATTTTCACATGGATGGTGTAATTACTAGTATTGTATATTTTCACATGGATAGTGTAATTAGTATTGTATATCTTCACATGGATAGTATTGTATATCTTTACATGGATAGTGTAATTAGTATTGTATATCTTTACATAGATGGTGTAATTAGTATTGTATATTTTCACATGGATGTGTAATTAGTATTGTATATACATTGTATTCACATGGGTGGTGTAATTAGTATTGTATATCTTTACATAGATGGTGTAATTAGTATTGTATATTTTCACATGGATGTGTAATTAGTATTGTATATACATTGTATTCACATGGGTGGTGTAATTAGTCATCTTCGCATGGGTGATGTAATTAGTAATTTTCGCATGGGTGATGTAATTAGTAATCTTCGCATGGGTGGTGTAATTAGTAATCTTCGCATGGGTGGTGTAATTCGTAATCTTCGCATGGGTGATGTAATTAGTAATCTTCGCATGGGTGGTGTAATTAGTAATCTTCGCATGGGTGATGTAATTAGTAATCTTCGCATGGGTGGTGTAATTAGTAATCTTCGCATGGATGGTGTAATTAGTAATCTTCGCATGGGTGATGTAATTAGTAATCTTCGCATGGGTGATGTAATTAGTAATCTTCGCATGGGTGATGTAATTAGTAATCTTTGCATAGGTGATGTAATTAGTAATCTTCACATGGGTGATGTAATAAGTATTGTATATTTTCACATGAATGATGTAATTAGTATTGTATATCTTCACATGGATGGTGTAATTAGTATTGTATATCTTCAAATGGATGATGTAATTAGTATTGTATATTTTCACATGAATGGTGTAATTACTAGTATTGTATATTTTCACATGGATGGTGTAATTACTAGTATTGTATATTTTCACATGGATAGTGTAATTAGTAATGTATATATTCACATGGATGGTGTAATTAGTATTGTATATTTTCACATGAATGATGTAATTAGTATTGTATATCTTCACATGGATGGTGTAATTAGTATTGTATATCTTCACATGGATGATGTAATTAGTATTGGATATTTTCACATGGATGGTGTAATTACTAGTATTGGATATTTTCACATGGATGGTGTAATTACTAGTATTGTATATTTTCACATGGATGGTGTAATTAGTATTGTATATCTTCACATGGATAGTGTAAATAGTATTGTATATCTTTACATGGATAGTGTAATTAGTATTGTATATCTTTACATAGATGGTGTAATTAGTATTGTATATTTTCACATGGATGTGTAATTAGTATTGTATATACATTGTATTCACATGGGTGGTGTAATTAGTATTGTATATTTTCACATGGATGTGTAATTAGTATTGTATATACATTGTATTCACAAGGGTGGTGTAATTAGTAATCTTCGCATGGGTGATGTAATTAGTAATCTTCGCATGGGTGATGTAATTAGTAATCTTTGCATGGGTGGTGTAATTAATAATCTTCACATGGGTGATGTAATTAGTCATCTTCGCATGGGTGGTGTAATTAGTAATCTTCGCATGGATGGTGTAATTAGTAATCTTCGCATGGGTGATGTAATTAGTAATCTTCGCATGGGTGATGTAATTAGTAATCTTTGCATGGGTGGTGTAATTAGTAATCTTCGCATGGGTGGTGTAATTAGTAATCTTTGCATGGGTGATGTAATTAGTAATCTTTGCATAGGTGATGTAATTAGTAATCTTCGCATGGGTGGTGTAATTAGTAATCTTTGCATGGGTGGTGTTATTAGTACTTTGTATATTTACATGGTTAATTTAGTATCACATATAATCAGAATTGTATATTCACATGGATGGTGTATTTAGAAATGTATGTATGTGTGATGATTTGAGGCTATGACATAAGTTTAGTTATTTGCATAATGATATTGATACATTGTATGGAACATCTTGTGAATACTTAGGCTCAGTTCCAGGCATAGCAGTTGAGTAATAAACATCTTAGTTACAAGTGCGTTATTCTCCTCCCAGATTTGGTGACCAATACTCACTTGGTTCACTCTACCTTGGGCAGTCAGTTCTCAGTATGATATTTTAGAAATATACATGTTCACAAAGTGCGAAGTGTTAAATGAAACTGACAAGAATGCAATACAAGCCAATTATATTTTGAATGAAAACAGACAGCATAGGTAGTAAGAGAACTCAAGGCATACGCACCTTACTGGTTTGATATAATCTTCTTTGCCTTTAAACTGACTGCTTGGAATGGTATCCCATTTAAAATGTAGTCCCCAGTTAAAACCACCGCGAACCAGCGGTGACTGTTGATACTCAAATGTATCAGCATTTATAATATCAATAATGGGACACACTACGGTGTGTGGATCAAATTTGATACGCTCTAATAAGGGCTCTAACCACTGTGTGCTAACCTGAAAGAGAACATAATGATTTCAGAGGTGCATTTAATTTTTGATGTGTAAAATAAGAGGGATCTTACAAAAGACACTGACTCCCTGCCTAAAGAGCCACAGTAATCTGTATCACTAACTTATGAAATTGTTCTCCAGTAAATTTAATGCATAATGCAACATAAAAAAATGTCATTATGCTTAAACAAAGCATCCATATATTTGTTTCCATGAAATTTTTTTGAGTAAAGTAATTTTCATGAGTAATTTATTTTCACAGATTCAGCACAAGCTACATGCAGACCAGTGGGAAAAAAAATTCCTATACCATCTTTTAGCATACATGATTTTTGGACACTTTTTCTGCATAGTAATTTTAACTTTTTCACCACCAGACTTCCTCACCCAAATTATTCTGCACTTTTTTGTTTATATTCTTCAATATTTCTGGAAATGAACCCTAATTTTGGAGCCAACAGACAAAATTTGTGTCAATTTTCAGTTTTTACTTAAAAAATTTGGCTATTTTTGTCCCAATCTTCTGAAGTAACGTGCAGACTATATATACAGGACTATATTGTGATTTGTGATAAAAAGAGGGAACTGGTGGTGATCACCAATCACACAAAATTGTGTGATTCATCAGTGCAGCAAAATTTGTAAAAATAATTTCTAAATGAAGAATAAAGTATTTTACTAAGTGATTTGAAATGATAAATGAAGATTAGTGCTAGAACATGCAAAGTTCACTAAAATGATATTGTGATACACCAAGGCTTATTCAGAACAAGAAAATATGTATACGTACCTCACAATGGCTGTCAAGAAACATCACTACATCACCAGTAGCTGCAGCAGCCCCTATCATACGAGCTCTAATCAAACCTTCTCTTTTTTTGTTGTGAATAATTTTTACAATTTGAAATAAATTAGTTTTTATAAAATCATCTAAATAATCTTTTAAATATGCTGAAAAGAAAAAAAAACAGAAAAAAGAAAGTTATTTTTATTCTATATTTCATTATTTATTAAACATGTATAAAATATTTTACTTGGTGAGACAAGTTTTTAAAAATTTATAAATTTGATATCTAATATTTGTCATAAACTTGTGTATAAATTGTGTAAAGATAGATTTCCAGAATTTTGATGATTTTTTTTGGTTTTAAAAAAGATGCAATTTGGCTATTTTGAATTGCATCATAAAATATGTGCGACTTGATTTATGAAATATGTGTGAAGTTTGAAAATTATTGATCAAGGCATGTCAGAGTTTTGGACTCTGGAACAACATTTATCAAAAAAATGAACACCAGTCAGCTTTTTTAAATCTAATCTATGATTTGATCCATCATGAAAACCTCATATTAACACATTAAGTAGTAAATAATGATGTACACTGCTGACACCTTTAACATATGAATCTCTTGAAACTTTGCTAAGTTAGTAGAATTTGAAAGCCTGTAGAAAAAAAAGTGGTACCCAAATTACATTGTGTACCTAGTTTTTGAATTATGAACTTAATTTTACATGTATGTATTTTGACCAACTTTCAATTCATCACTGGATTAGAATTCAACACTATGTGTAAAGCAAAAACTCACTTTCCATGGAAACAAGTTTAGGTACCTTAGGTAAGTTTAGGTTGTTCTTTGTCATGTATTTGATGACATTTTCACTAACTTATTATCATTATTTTGTAATGCTTTTAAGTTATATAGCCACATCCATCTTCAGAAATAGTTTTCAAAATATGTGCCCAACAGCTTGGTCAGACAAAACACCACAACTTTTTTCCAGCCCCTGACCATTTCCACGTGAAACGCAAGGGTTCAAAGTACATTATGCCAACTACATGTACAACAAAGTGCTTTGATTGATATGAAAAAAAAAAGAAGCCAAGGCCACTTGATACATTGTGCCAACTAATCCAATATGATGCCTCTTTGATGCACATACATTTTTTGTGACGCAACTACTTATGATCACCACAACTGAATCCCTCACGCCGACCCCCGTAATGTCATTGAAACAACAGACAATTACACATTGAAAAAGTTAAAATATATATTTTACTTTAGGTAATGAAATTTGCAAGTTGGTGAAAGAAAGGCCCTGGGCTTTATCACTTCGGCATTTATTGAGGATTTTGACACACTCAATCAGTCAAAAGAATAGACTCTCCAAAACAAAGCCATGAAAGCAAAGCCAATATTTGCATATACTTACTTGATGAGCTGTAGTCATCAACTAAAATAATTTCATGTAATAAATTAGCAGGTGATCTGTCAATAACACTATATACAGTACGTAGTAAAGTTGACCAGGCTTCATTAAAAAAACATATTACCACACTGGTACTTGGTAAATTATTTGAGTATACTTGATAGGCACATCTAAACAAAATAAAACAAAGTGTTATGTATTATATAAATCATAGTAATGTGATGGTTACGACGTATAAACACGAGTGTAAAACAAAACGTTTTTATTTCTGTGGTTTGATCTTTTTGCCAGCTAAATACTAATGCATGTAGAACCTATACTATATCACAACATACTGTAAAATGACTAATTTTCACTGGGTTTGAATTTCACTGTATTCAGGCATATTCAGTGGGTTTTAAATTCATGGTTTTAGATAATGTGTTGTATGCTAAATTTTACATATTCACTGGGTTTTAATTAGCATTTTCCAGTCAGTGAAATAAACAAAATTAAACCCCGGTGAATAATTAACCCTTTACGGTAACCAGATTTTGGTAAACAAATAACCATGGTAATTCTAAATTGTTCATTGACCAATCCAAGATAGAAGAAGTACAGGAATTACAATTACGCTAGCAAGTTTGTAAATTGGCTGCCCCAATACTTCTGAGCTGTAATTATCTTGGTCTGAAATCATAGATACTATCTAAAACTTTGCTCATTTTGTCTATCACTAGAAAGTGTCTGTCATTTAAGTGGTAAAATCAATACGAGAACAATGTCAAAGCATTACATATAATATAAGTTGGTGACAATGCCAGCAGAAACATAGTTACCAACATCAGGTAAATAACAATAAAATTTGTTCACAGGAGACAATACAAATGATGAATGACTTACAATCCATTCCTGGTGTCTGGTAATCCTCTATGAAAACCGATTCTGTCACTGATTAACTGATTGAAAGCGTGTTGTTGGTATCCTTCATCACGTAGAATCTGGTCTTCAGTGTTTTTCACAATACCCAGTTCTGGATTTAATGCTAGGTTTTTTCGAATTGTATTGTCTTCCTTCTTTTCTTCCTTAACAATGTCTGGCTGTCTGTTATTCCGCACAACCTCATTGGCCCAGTTATTTAGACTATTTTTTCGAACAGTATCGTCTGGTTCGTATTTATCGCGTACAAAAGGTCTGTTATTGTCTTTGTCATAGTCTTGCCGCGACGGATACCGTGGAATGAATTTTTTATAACTGCGTTCAGTTTCAAATGAGCGTGCTTCACTTGGGATGTTATCGTTAATGTCAATTTCATTGAAATACAGGTATATTATGATAGCCCATGTGATTGTAGATAAGACACAACCATAACAAAAATAACGCAGTGTATGGCTACCCATTGTATCTCACATTGTGACAATTGTAGTCTTAGCTTCATAACATCTATAATCTGAAAGAGAAACAAAAAAATAGATTACATACATGTAAGCAACAAGTTGTGAGTAACTCACGAAGTGTGATAGTCATACCAAGTTGGACTGAGATCACAAAATAAGCCTGTACATCACAAAATAAGCTGATATAAATCTACTGTTTGTCTAAACACAGAAGGTCAGAGATAGTGTCATGAAATGACAAACTAAGATAGCATCAATCAAACTAGTTTTCGAGAAGATGTTGAAAATAGCATTTTTAACAAAAAATGGCAAAAATAGAATTGAAGTTATCACAAAATAAACAAAACTGAAAGTGGTTAATTCAAGATGCAGATGATATACAAAAGCAATCAGTCGTATTCACCAATTAGAAGTCAAGATTAGGATTTTTTAAATAACAATTACATGAATATCTACAGTTATCTTCACAAAATTAAACAAATCTGACAGAGGTCTTCCCCAAAGGTATCTGCATACTAGTTCCAAGGGTTCTTCCAGACAGGGGCCCAGCACCCCGATACACCTTGGGCTTGTGCCATCTTACCGAACCGGGAACAGACAGTAGATTATGATCAGTTACAACAAATATAGAGTGTTACCAATAGTAGCTTTCTCTTAACATTTTTTTTTTTTCTAGAAAGCCCTGAGTTCAGTACGTAGCATAACTCAAAAATCATTGCATGCCGGACTAAAGCAACAAACTTTGCAGACGTGATATACTAGTATGGGTTAGATAGAGCATAGGCCTCTTTTCTAAGGTCTATGGATAGAGTGAGTAAGTTGGGTGTACCTGACTTAGGTCACTCAGGTCAAGGTTGTACGATTTTCTGTCATATATCACACAACTTGGTATAGAATATCTTGGTTGTAGCATTATCAGTTATATTGTATTTGGTACATATTGAAACATTAAATGAAATATAGAATAAAATATTTTTATTCTATTTTTCAGATGTAGTTATGAAATATTAGTTGCGTTTTAAGTATAATATAATTCATAAAATATTCTTTAGCTGCAATCACTATTTGAAAGAATATTTCAAAATTACAGCAAAGCACTAAAATAAGAAAATATTAGGTTGAAGTTTAAGGTTGAAGGTTATAGCACATTAAAGTGGCATTGTCATTAAAATTGCTCACACACCACTTATTTTTATTACCTCCTCTATAGAATGAGTTGGTCATAATCTCCTTCAACATTTAGCCAAGAATAATTTCAATTATCATTTCAGCTGAAGCAAACTGTATAAAACTTCAAATCATTAAATACAAAATATTTCATCTTTATTCTGACAAATAATTTTTTTTTTACAATTGTAGATCACAATACCGTATGTTGCATTGTCTTGTAGTTCAGTTGGAAAATCAAATTATTGCTGCTGCCTTTCAAAATGCCAAAAAACTACATGTACATGGTAACTGATACACAAGAAGATTTTATAATTCCTTTTAAAGTAGAAGGCTAGATGCCTATGATCAACATTCTCAAAAATTATGAGTAGGTTTCTATCTTATACACAGGGAGCCCAGGAACTATGATCAACTGTACGCATGTGGGGGGTATCGGATGGTATCTAGTGTAAGAAATAGACAAGGGATGAAGGCTCTAGCCAGCTCACATTTTTTAAACTTGAAAAAACAGTAAAAAAAAAATTAAAAAAATCTAAAAAAAATACCAGGTTGAAGAATATTAGTTGCTCGGCACAATTGGAAGAAAGGCCTGTTTTTTTACGAACCAATCACAAGACTGGTTACGAACCAGTTGAGAGAGGCTAACTGAGTCGTAACCAGTCTATGATTGGTTGTTGACACATTTTAAACAGGCCACGCCTCCAACTGTGCTGTGCGTTCTGGCAAACCGTAATAAAAAATTAATCTGCAAAAAAAAATTTGAAAACAAAATTCTATATTTATTAAAACAGAGCAAACATCTTTGATATAGGCAAGCAAAACAATTGCTTACATTAACATCATCCATGAAAAAATAGCCTAGCTTAAAGCTAGGTGATAGAAAACAAAAATTCAGTTTTTTTCATTGACATCTCCCTTCACAGATTTTTTAATGGTTGATCCCTAAACCCCCTGCAGTTCAGTGTAACATATTTTAGTGAAGGTTAGTAGAATTAAAATGCTAACCTTTGACAACCTGACAACCACTCAACATGTACTGGTGATGTAAGGAAGAAAAAAAAATAATACAATAAAATAATGACCAGACAAAAATATGTAAATACATGTAGTATCGGACTTTAAGTAAACTAAACCCCAGCACTCGCATGACAGCTCACTGTATTCAGTGGGAAAAGGCTAATGAAAAACAGGTGTTGTGCAGATTTCATGGCTGGCTAGACAGAGCACAGTGGCATATGTAAAAACAAGGACATACTATATTCACTCTATTATAAATGCATCTCCACTAGAAGGGCACTTAAAACCAAAAATTAGATTTCTTGTATGCCTGAACAATTAAATGAAGCTTTTTTCACACTAGACATGCTTCTGCGTTTTACATAAGCGTTGGCGCTATAAACACGTAATGGAGCAAACTTTATATACAAAAACATGTATGTAGAAAGAAAATTGAGCAGATTTTTTAATTTCTTCTAATTTAAATAGGAATTGCAGCAATGAATTCCCGAAATCATAACTCTTCTTGAACTTGATTATTCTTGATATTTTGCTAAATTGTACCAATTAGGTTTCCGTTAAAGCGCTATATAGTTATGAACTGGATATTACTGGTATGACATATTTACAGTCCTTTTTATAAGACATTTTTTTCAACACACCCCTATACACCACACATGTTACATTTATAAAGTAGCCCCAGAAGCATAATACTGTTAATGAAAGCTGACCTCTGAATACTTCTTAGTAAAATGTATAGAAAATGGTAGTAGTTAATTATAGTCCTTTGTATTTATTCAATATAACCAGATGTTGAGAACTAACTTTTTCTATATATTATAAGTATCAATTCTCGCAGCTTTCACCAATTTTGTACATGTTATTTTTGTTGGCAGGTGGTGGGGTGGCACTGAATTAACTTGCTCATATTTTCACCAATTTAGAAAAGTAAAATAGTAAAGAGTTCATTCTGTGTAAGATATATATATAGCCAACATCCTAAGACAACAGAGAGAATTGTGCCTTCAGCCTATTTTTCACCTACAGCCCAAATACAATCATGATTTTTTTTTCCCTGTTCTTTTCGAGGGGGACGCTGTGGAATGCGACCATATGTACAGGGGCTGAACACACTAATACACTGTTGTAATAGTGTGATTCAGTGCATTTGAGTACAATCTCATGACAGTTATACTGCTATTTGTTTTTAACAAAATACCTACAGCTAAACATGTGTATATGCAAAGTCCCTGCAGGCCACAAAAATGTTACCCCATATGGATAGTATACTGTGTCCATATGTCACCACAGAAGCCATAAAAATGTTACCTACTCCATATACATTGCATAAAGTAATATAAAGAATTATAGTCTTTTTACTTCCCTTAATTACATGAATGAGGCGTATTATTCATCAATGGTTTAATTCCACTTATTTTGCTGACATACATTTAAAAAAAAACTGAATATACAAACTTAAAAAATTATGTACTGTTTCCTTTATAAACTAAAACTCTATGTATCATGATGATGTTTATGCAAAATCGAATCTGCTGAATTTAAACCCAATTTTTTTTTCTCCTTATGTATTGTTTAGTTAGTAATCAGAATGTTTGAAAATAATACCATTGTTTTCACTCAGAGCCATGGATGTTTTTTTATGAAAATTTATAAAACATTTATTTTCGGAAATCATTGTGCCAACTTCTTTAAATTCAAAGAAGTTGTTTTCATTGGTTGAAGAATGCCTTTGGTGAAGTCCATTACCGTGGGTCCTTATTTCTTCAATAACTGAATTGAGATTGGCTTATTTATACTAGATCTGTAACCCTTTTGAAAGCCCAAGCCAATTTTGGCACCCAAAAATAATCACATGTTTGCTACAATTGTTGTATCTTAACTGGGTACCTAGCTACCATATCACTGGTAATAATTTTATTTGCACCATCAATTTGATTTTGTGCTAGAAAATAGTAAAACAACAACAAATTTACTTAGTATGTCCTACAGGTGGCATGACTTCCAATTTTAAAAATCTATGTACATATACAAATATAACTTTGCTGTATTTACGTACACAGTCACAGACAGATTATTCACTCCATGATTACAAGTCATTTTAGTAAACACTGAAAAAAAGATGTCAAATGTCAAATTTGTGTGCACTAAATACTAGTATACCTTATTTAAATATTGTCTAACATAACTAATCTATTTATTTACTTCTATTATAAAAGCGTTGGCTCTGAGTGCCAAGAAAGTAAATTTTGCCAGTGTTCACAAATTTTAAACCCACAAAGTGTTTTCATAACTTTTCCGAAATAGGCAATTCTGTCAACATGTATTTGGTCCAAAATTACAAAAAAAAAATACAAAAATACATAAAAACAGGCAAGATGCAGTACCAACATTTTGGTGAGAAAAATGATGACACTCAACGGGTTAAGTAAAGAAGACATTCTATTCCTACTACAGTTTTGAATTGCTCTCTGATTTTTCCACTGTTAACGAACATTAAAAACAAACTTTGTGAAGGAAAAGCTATATACATATACATATAATAATGTAATTTTCAAAAATTTCAGTAAATCTTTTTAAAATTCTACATTTTTTTCTCCAGGCAGATGCATGGGAAAGTGTTAATACCATACCAGACTTATGATTTAACGTTTGTGTACTAAGGTTTTTATGTGGCGGGTTTCAGATAAACACAGCATTAAAAGTCTGTTTGTTCCTGCAACTACACTGTATACATAATATGATGACGCATGTCATAACAAACCGATCATCTTGTCTTCTCGCATTCCAAACATACTACGATAGTACTTTTTGAAACACAAATCCCAAAGCGTTGCAACCGTGTTGACAATCAAAAATAAATACGCTAAAACACAATTAAGCGTTATGGTTTAAATTAGTTCAAATCGCTATTCGAAAAAAATATTCGTTTGACTTCGACCGTCTCACAACTCATACAGTGTTGTTTACAATATCCGGACAGTCATCCGAACCGCGTCATCAACATTTTCACTTCTGTCATGTGGGAAAAAACCGGCCCGGTGCGGTAAAAGTAAACAGAGAGAAAGACGTGAAAGTAATGAAAATGATGCTCAAAAATATAGTCAGCTATGTTTGGGAAGATACAACATGGCCATATTTTATAGATAAAATGACGAAAATAGAATACAACACTAATTAACAGGAAATACGTACCTCGACGTTTTCTCACGATCTACTTGCCGCCATGTTTGAGGTTATTTCTAAATATGCGGGAAGAACCATTCAGCAAAAGGGGTATCTGGTTGACCATGGAGGGACAGGTTACGTGCTTGTCTACAAATGCTATGAACTGTTCTAATAATAACACATCATATACTAAATCAACGAACATAATAACATAGGAATTACTAAACTCAATTTAACAACCGCGACTCGATGTAGATGGAATAAAAATATTTTTCCTTTCAGATCTCACCGCGCATTAAATTGTATCTGCTCCATGCCACACCGACCAACGAGAAACGGTTTCAGCATGACGCCCTGTTCAAGCCCACGTTTGTATAACCATATTTGGGTACTGACGTAACGCTTACGTCACGCGCATCAGGAAAAAAGAGTAGCGTGGCGCGTATCACTTCACTATATTATAAAGTACAATATACACTGAACCACGATATTTCTACTACATAATGTAGTACCATCTGTTTTTGAATTTATCATCAATTCTAAAAAATATATTTCCTATAAAAAGACTTTCAACGAAATAAAAAAAACTGGATGATGCTGCACAACCCCGCCGCTCAACTGATTACATTTGTATTATTATTTCAATTCAATTCAGATAAAAGTTAATTACAAATTCTGGAGTCATACAGGCTGGCTACATCAACAATTTCCGTAGCCCGCTCTGTGGCAAAACCGGTAGCTTCCAGTCTCAAAACCAGTCGTTAGATCATCGATCACAAGGCGATTGCTGGAAAAGAAAAAACGAAAAAGAAAACCCAGCATCCTTCAAAAGAAGTTCACCAAATTATCAAAGGAGTACGGCAACCGAGGTGGCTCACAACATGGCATTTTATAAAATTCATTTATTTTTTGTAATCCTTTTTTAATAACCATCTTTGGTTCTGAAATCGATTTTTGAAACGTACTTTCGTTTCTGGGATTTTTTTTTATTTTAAAAACCAATTGTTTAAAATCATTTTCGTTTTTAAAATTCATTTGTGTTTTCAAAAGCCGTTTTTTATTTTAAAATCCATTTTTGTTTTTGTTGACATTTGAACTATATGTATATATGTATTTTTCACTTTGAAGCAAATTTTATAAAAAATAGTTTTATAAAATGCCATGTTGTGAGCCACCTCGGTTGCCGTAAAGGAGAGAATGTAATCGCCCAGCTTGCGAAAAAATATGCAATATGCGCTTTTCTCCGTAGTTCATGACAAATAGTGACACTTCAAACGTTAAGAGGCAAATGAATTACCCCTAACGTAAAAACATTTCTGTGTTTGTACGCCTCCACCATCCAATAGTTGTATCTGTACTCCGCCCACCGCCCTATGTCTATGTCTGTACGTGACGCCTCCCACGGCATACCTAAGGATTCATCTGTTTTGAAACTCGAATCTTTCTATTGTGGGACTGAATCGGCCTAACATATATAATTCTGTTTTTCAATAATATAATTATTTAAACAAGAGTTGCCATACTTGCTACACAGTATTGATAAGCCTATTGACCATATGCTCCGATAGAAAAAAAAAAAAAATTGAAATTAAATGATAAATTCCAAAATTCCTAATTAAGCCACCATATGGGTAAAATATTCCTATTCTTCAAATACACATATAAGAGAATACTCATTTATGAATGAAATATTTCAGAAAATTCAATTTTAAATTACCAAAAATACTAGTATGTGTAAGGTATACTAACACTTCAATAAAGTGGCCACGTTATAACACCTGGTACATAGCAAAAAGTACAAACCACTATTATATCAGTTCAGTTCGCATTTTTACGTACCTTGTGTTTTTAATATGACGTTAGTTTATAGTCGGACTCTGAGTTTCTTATTACAATTTCTTAGGCACGGGATACGAAATCAACTTATACCACAGTTACTATAGTAAGGGTGCTTACACCCTCTTCCCAATCGAGCGACTTACGTTTCCTGTGCTTCATTGATTATGTGCAACAAACATTTCTTATGAACACACTTGATATCTGGAATATCAATAATAAAATCGACTTTAGCTATCGTCGAAATGCCCCCCCCCCCCATACATATCTACGATATCAGTGAAATATCAGTATCCAGTGGCACAATCACCGGCCGATGAGGGCGCTGACAGTATAAATTACATCTCCCGACCCGATTGCCCACCGCTGTATTATTTTAGTTTATAGACATCCGAACAAAACACATGTAAACCAATGTTGTAAACCAAGCAAACTGTTTTCATTTGGGTGATTGGATAGGCTAGGTCTACACCACATTATACCCACAAAGCGCTCATGTTATACTGGTATTTAATTTCTTTGTTTACATCATGACTGACGTTTTAAATTAATAAATATTTGAAGTTGTAAATAATTTAAAACATACATGGGCTTATGCTCTCCCACTATTTGTTAAATGTCACGTGATCTTTCACTTGCGACATTTTTATTGTTGCCCGTCGTGTCATCAGCACTAACACTCCTCTATGTTTTCCCTTCTTCTAATTTTCATTTTCATTTTCAATTTGTTTTCAATTTCTTCTCTATTCGGATTTTTCAAAATCTAATATGCTCTGTACCAGGACTTCAAAATGATCACTCCAATTCCGGACACCAGAAAAAATGGTAAAATACGATACTCCAACAACGTTTTCGATGACTGAGTATTTTTCAACGTGTGATAATTTAGTTATGGGCAATGCAACAATATGTTGGAATTCAGCACATTACTTTTCAAAACGCGACGCATGAATACATCTGCTGAGACACATTCAATTTAACAGTCTACCGAACTACTGGGAAACACGAAAAAATAACATAATTGCAAAAATTTGTGTAAGTAATATTTCAAACATGAACACGTCACGTGCCATAGAACGTAGATACAGCCATAAAAACACATTTTTAAAATGCCGATTCTATAAATATATATCTTATTGGGTCTTTTGTGGCCATTTTGTCGTCACAATCGGAAGATGAAAACAATTATTCAAATAACTCTCTCGCTACCGTAATGACTGATCCTGAATTCTGAAGATGGCGCTATTTAATATTCTTCACACATTTCATCATGACACCAGAGTAGAGTTAATTCCAGCTGTTTCCCTGTTTTCACAATGAGGGAAGCGCCCTCTATTGACAACCTTTGAAAATATGCGATTATAAAAATCATGGCAAGATTTTGTATACGAAAACGAAACGATGAAGTCTTGTTCGGTCACCAGCGACACAAATGAGAATGAAGTAAACCCCTAAAACTTATTCCCCACTTATGCCTGAAGGTTTCAACGTGTTGCTGAGAGGGCGGAGTTATTTTAAGCAGCGAAGTCCCAAAGCACGTGTGGTCCTGGCTTCTATGGCCAGTGTCTATAAATAGATGATTTGTTGATGGGGCAAATTATGCTGCCTCGTACTTAAAATTTAAGCCAGTCAGTCATTGTTGTAGGCTAACACCGTGACTACGGGACATTGAGGCGGGGGGGGGGGGGTAGTAGAGGGTCGTATTAGTATTCTAGTCGCAAATAAAAAAATTGTTATAATCATCGGTTATTTTGTTAAAAAAATAATGTAAATGTATAATTTACATTATATATTACCAGTAAACCAATCCTAATCAAAATTATTATTTTATCAAAATGGCTTATAACAAACCATGATGATCCTCATAGGCTCGTTATTTTATCTTTAAACACATTTTTTTTGGCACCAGACTTTTATTTGTCACTATAATGCTTATTTTAATAACAGAACAGTTCCAAATATTCCGACATTTACAATGACATGTCCGCAATAATATATACACGTTGTGCAAGTGTCCTCGACAAGCATTGTTCTTAGTAAAACATATCACACTGGAACTAATATCGCACGTTAACGTGTGACATTGATTCCTGCATGGCTTCATTCGTGCATGCGCGTCACACATAGTACCCAGAAGATTCGTGGCAGCGGAAGAATTGTCGAACTGAAATGCATGCACAAAAAAACTGAAATGCGTGTAGATGCAATACATGTGCATATCATGTGTTGAGAATAATCATTGCCGACAACAGTAATTCAACAGGAGCAGTTGAACGGGTTGAACAGGGGATTATTCAATGTGTGATATTACTTGATTCTTACACACAATTTATCAAATATGTTAAAAAAAACTGTAAAATGTAATTAGCAATATGTTTATTCTGTAAAGTGTACAAACCTATTTGAAAACGTAAAATGCATTTTTTATTTTCTGTAACCCGTCCAAGTGAACACCCCCGCCCAACCTCCTAGTATTACGTATTAGTTCAAACATGTAGCAATGAACAGAGTTGCCAATTCTAGACGTGACAGTGCAATGTCACACAATGGTGCCACTCTTGATTGGATGTAACAAACAAAACATGGTCAGCATGTTTCGGGTATAAGACGTCACCGTACGCATGTAAACTGGAGTCCGCAAGTCATGTCGTTCACACTCGGGTTTCAGTTCGTGCTAGTATCAATGTACGTTGTTATTATATTGAGTGATCTCGAGTCTTCAATATCTTTGGAAATGTGGCCCAGAGTGTACAAAGGTCATCATTGAATGGTTCGTCCCAGGATACAACAATCTGAACAAATAATCAGAGGGCCAATTCTCAAAATTGTAACTATTGCTTGTATCCAAATTCATACAGAGAATTGACACATTGGCCGCGGTATCTACTAATTCCCCGAGGCGGCGTTTTTGTTTTTATTAGTTGACCCGTATGATGTCCACGACTGCACCTTGAAACCACCTGTATCAATGGCACCTTATATAGCTTCTTCGTAGTATTGTATTGCCTTCTCGTTGTCAGGATACCATTGATTAACTTGTATACGTAAATACTAGTCGCGAGTTCACTGGAGGTTGGATCTGGGTCAATTTCGACTAAGTGAGATTGTATCACGGCGTTTAATGTGAACGGTGACCATACAGCTGAATAGAACGGCATCAAATTGGTATGTAATGAATTCATTTTCCGGGTCGTTAGTGTCGGAGAGCCATAATATTGTGTATACTTTCTCTTATATGTATTAAATCGAATGTTCAAAAATGCTTTCTCAGATATCGCGCGTTAGGGCAATGTTGTTAGCACGAAGTCTTAACAATATGCTCGGTTAATTGTTTATCATCGAAGGGTCAGCCTGCAAACAATTATTTAGACTGGAAGCTGTCCGGAGAACAGTCGTAAATAGGGGGCATCGCAGAATCCCTTTAAACGGCGCTGTGTGCAGTAAATGGTGTCCGACATTTGGATCGGGGTCTTCGGCTGAACTGAACTGAAACCGGGTTGTTTCTGTTCGCCAATAATTTCATCGTATTTTGCAATATGTTGTGAGTGAGTCGACAAATTATACTCAGTGTGCGGCGTGTCGACACGTCATAGTTAATAGTAGGTGGCCTTCTTTACAAGGTAAGTTGCAAGTGTGTTTCCTTTGTCTATCGAGAGACAGGAATCAGTATAAGTTTCCAAAGTTAACAATTCAAAGGCTTCTGGGTTGTTCTCTATTCCAATGGGTTTTAGATCCCAAATGTTTTGGATATTTGCTTCGTTTTTAGGGTGAATATCGGGAATTATATCTCCGGTTTTGCGATGGAAACCAGGAATAGTATAACACGTTGAAATATTATTCTCTTTGGCTATGACTTGTATTATTGCCCGGCTAGCACCAAATAGGCCGGATAACAAGGAGCCGGATTTTATCAAAATCGCGGTGGGACCAGTCTTACCTTGAGTATCCTGTGAACCAACGTATGACTGATGTAAGTCGGTCCATGGAGCTCCATAGTCGGTCCCAATGATTTGTGCGTACGAACTGCAATACGCGCAACTTCCGGCGAATTGTGATTATTTACTCAGCAATTCTGCGTATATTTCGGGTATAATCATCGATTCAAATGAAGATTTATGAACAGTTAAATTGGTAGACACCACGACACGAACATTATAGGTGTTATCCGCGACGGAATTTCTTTCGCGGCGATTTCTTGTGCAAACCGAAATGAACTATAAATTAATTGGTATGCGATGATTGTGGGCGACGTAGACTATTGCGATCTTCAGTGCGATATGACTGGGCAGCTTTTGCGCGTTTGATTTTCCTTGAGTTGAATGGCTTAATCTTTGCGTGAGTGACAGAACTTGATTTGTGTTATTGTCCTTTTTTGACATCTCTGATGTGGTTGGGTCACCGTTTTTGTTATGGTGTCTTTTGTTACAAAGACTGCTCGAGTATTTCAATTTATAATCGGAAACACGATATCCACCAAGACAGTTGAAGCATAAACGGCCACGTTTTACAATATCTTGTCTTCTATTGGTAACTCGGAAGACGGTGCATGTCAAAATGAAGTGAATTTCCGAACAGCAAATGTGTGTTCGAGGCATCCAATATTTTGACATCGCTCGATCACACGGTTTCAGTTTGTATATAAACATCCCTCTCTTCATCCACGTTCTGACAAGAAAAGCTTCATTTATATGTGGAGGCAGTAGCAGGAACACTATACGTCGAAAATTCAAGTTGACGTTTTGACGAATGTGTCGAAGTGTGGAACGTGGCTATAATAGCCGGTCCGAGTGAAAGTGTCGACACTTTTTGGAAGTGGACCGTCGCCAGCACTCAGAGCGTTGGGTTTGGAATAGAATCGCGACTTGTAACCATGTCAGTGTCCAGGCTGAGTTGCCGTGTCTGCGGACATTTTGTAAACAAATGTTCTGTGGAAGTTTTTCTCATGTCATAGTAACGAATAATTTTCTATGGGTACTTTCTTCCTAGTAGACTACTGGATCTACTGTCTCTTAGATTATGCTTTATCGTTATATGAACATCTTTATTTATAGTGATATCCGATAACATTCAATGGAAATTATCGCTATTCCACTTTATATCAAACATCGTTCAATAGGATAACATCGATATTTTCAGTGAAATCATATTTCGCACAACAAGAAAACCAGCGACATTTCTCATTGATATTATGTATCGCTCAACAAGAAACTGGCGATACTCTCAGTGATATTATATATCGCTCAACGAGAAACAAGCGATATTCTCAGTGATATTATATATTGCTCAACAAGAAACCAGCGAATTTCTCAGTGAAATTATATATCCCTAAATAGGAAATCATCGATATTCTCAGTGACACCACATAACATTAAATGAACTTTAATATTATCAGTGATATCACATTTCACTCGACGACAAATCATCGCTATTCCCAGTTACACCACGTAAGTAGTAGGCAGACACAGTATTTATTGTGAGCATATTATGAGAACAATACGGGAATATCCTGGTAAAGGAAGGAATGCAAAAACTATAAAATTAAATGATCAAGCCTGAGTGTGTCACGACGTCGGGCCACGACTTTACGAATTGAAAACAGTGCATTTAAATTCCAAGTGTTGCTTGACCACCCCTACGCAATAATGGTACTCACCCACATCCGGTACGACATTCTTAACGGACAGTTGCATTTTAAGCATGAGGACGAATCCGCATATTTTTAACAAACTGGAGTGCAATAACAAATAGTTTGAATTAGTGGGTATAGTTGACAAATTACTAACACCTACCACGCAACACATCTCTACATGTGTGAATACACTCAGGAAAACCGGTAAGTAAAATCACTTAGGACAGTCAGGGGGCAGCGGAGAACCAAAATCTTTTTGGAAACCCCTCAACTTAACGCCAAAAACGAAGCAAAACGTCATCTAACAGCATATATCCATTTGCATAATAACCTAACAAAGAACATGGATTCATTTGCATGATTGAATTATAAAGACATCAGTTTTTTTGTTGAAGTAGTTCACAAAATTTTCACAAATAGTCCCAAAATAGTTTTAACATTCTTCTACATTGAAAAAAATGTTGACATGTATCAAAAGCAGAATTGTACAGAAAAGTGAAAAAGGGGGGTACGAACTACCCTTCCCCACCATAAAATAATAAATGTCTGTCGATATAAAATACCACACAATACATCGCGCACAGTCGCAGACAAAGCGGAGATACTCGTATTCGTGAAGTGAAGATACTCGTAATAACTAAATGTTCAATTTCTTTTTATCCATTCACGTGCCGCCTCGTTGTATTGCATGCAACTGATTCTCGATGTTTGCCTCCCATTTCATGTTTAGACATATGTTCACACATTTTTGTAAACATCATAGCCTCTTCATTAAACCGTTATCAAAACAGCAAGCGTACATGGCGCTGTTGTGATTTATTTAATATGATACAGGACATTCCTTTCCGGTACAATAAACTGCATTTTGACAGTATCGTAACTTGATTCATAACGTTTACAATTTCATTTTATGAAAGGAAAACTGCTGGAGACGTCCGGTATATTATCATTTACAAATGATGAGCATTGCTGAAGAGAGACAGATACCATGCATAGACCAACTGTGGTCAGCATTTAAAACAGACAGTCAGATACCAGTCATAATTCAACCATGGCATACAGTCCTATATCAGACACAGACTAACTATGATCGGCACTGGGGGAGACATTAAAATACCAGGCACAGAACAACCACGGTTAGCACTGAGAACAGACAGTCAGGTACCAGGCACAGACCAACTATGGTCAGCAACTGGGAACAGGCAGTCAGACAATACCTTAAATGAGACATTTCCTTTAAGACAATACCATTAATAAGACATTTTCTTGAGACAATACCATTAATGAGACATTAGCTTTAGGACAATACCATAAATGAGACATTTTTTGAAACAATACCATAAATGAGACATTTCCTTTGAGAAAATATCGTAAATGAGACATTTCATTTGAGACAATGCCATAAATGAGACATTTCCTTTTAAGACAATACCATTAATGAGACATTACCTTTGAGACAATACCATAACTGAGACATTACTTTTGGGACAATACCATAAATGAGACATTTCATTTGAGACAATACCATTAATGAGACGTTACCTTTGAGACAATACAATAAATGAGACATTACCTTTGAGACAATACCATAACTGAGACATTACTTTTGAGACAATACCATAAATGAGACATTACCTTTGAGACAATACAATAAATGAGACATTACCTTTGAGACAATACCATAAATGAGACATTAACTTTGAGACAATACCATAAATGAGACAATATCATAAATGAGACATTTCCTTTAAGACAATACCATCAATGAGACATTACCTTTAGGACAATACCATAAATGGGACATTACCTTTCGGCACTGGGGGAGACATTAAAATACCAGGCACAGAACAGCCACGGTTAGCACTGAGAACAGACAGTCAGGTACCAGGCACAGACCAACTATGGTCAGCAACTGGGAACAGGCAGTCAGACAATACCTTAAATGAGACATTTCCTTTAAGACAATACCATTAATGAGACATTTTCCTGAGACAATACCATAAATGAAACATTACCTTTGGGACAATACCATAAATGAGACATTACCTTTGAGACAATACCATAGATGAGACATTACCTTTGAGACAATACCATAAATGAGACATTACCTTTGAGACAATACCATCAATGAGACATTACCTTTAGGACAATACCATAAGTGAGACATTACCTTTGAGACAATACCATAAATGAGACATACCTTTGAGACATTACCATAAATGAGACATTACCTTTGAGACAATACCATCAATGAGACATTACCTTTGAGACAATACAATAAATGAGACATTACCTTTGAGACAATACCATAACTGAGACATTACTTTTGAGACAATACCATAAATGAGACATTTCATTTGAGACAATACCATTAATGAGACGTTACCTTTGAGACAATACAATAAATGAGACATTACCTTTGAGACAATATCATAAATGAGACATTTCCTTTAAGACAATACCATCAATGAGACATTACCTTTAGGACAATACCATAAATGGGACATTACCTTTCGGCACTGGGGGAGACATTAAAATACCAGGCACAGAACAGCCACGGTTAGCACTGAGAACAGACAGTCAGGTACCAGGCACAGACCAAATATGGTCAGCAACTGGGAACAGGCAGTCAGACAATACCTTAAATGAGACATTTCCTTTAAGACAATACCATTAATGAGACATTTTCCTGAGACAATACCATAAATGAGACATTACCTTTTGGACAATACCATAAATGAGACATTACCTTTGAGACAATACCATAAATGAGACATTACCTTTGAGACAATACTATAAATGAGACACTGCCTTTAAGACAATACCATCAATGAGACATTACCTTTAGGACAATACCATAAATGAGACATTACCTTTGAGACAATACCATAAATGAGACATTACCTTTGAGACAATACCATAAATGAGACATTACCTTTGAGACAATACCATCAATGAGACATTACCTTTAGGACAATACCATAAATGAGACATTACCTTTGAGACAATACCATAAATGAGACATTACCTTTGAGACAATACCATAAATGAGACATTACCTTTGAGACAATACCATAAATGAGACATTACCTTTGAGACAATACCATAAATGAGACATTACCTTTGAGACAATACCATCAATGAGACATTACCTTTAGGACAATACCATAAATGAGACATAACCTTTGAGACAATACCATAAATGAGACATTACCTTTGAGACAATACCATAAATGAGACATTACCTTCAGGACAATACCATAAATGAGATATTTCATTTGAGACAATACCATAAATGAGACATTACCTTTGAGACAATACCATAAATGAGACATTACCTTTAGGACAATACCATAGATGAGATATTTCATTTGAGACAATACCATAAATGAGACATTTCATTTGAGACAATACCATAAATGAGACATTGCCTTTGAGACAATACTATTAATGGGACATTACCTTTAGGACAATACCATAGATGAGATATTTCATTTGAGACAATACCATAAATGAGACATTACCTTTGAGACAATACCATTAATGAGACATTACCTTTAGGACAATACCATAAATGAGAATTTTTTGATTTAATACCATGAATGAGACATTTCCTTTGAGTCAATACAATAAATGAAACATTACCTTTGAGAAAATACCATAAATGAGACATTTCATTTGAAACGCACTATAAATGCGACATTTCTTGAAGACAATGCCGCAAACTTTCAAAACAGGTGGCGAGTGCAAAGTATCATAGCGTTGCCACATTTTTTTTATTGACTGTTCAGCAAAAATCATTTCTATTAATTATCGGCTTTCTTGAAAAGTGAAAATATTTTAATGTAAACTTATTTTTGAATCGTCATATGTAGACGTTAAAAATCATTGTCAGTTTTAGTACAGTCGCTTGAAAGTATTCAATGAAATTGAAAAGAAAATTAGTGACTCGCAATGAAATCACATTACTGCCATTAACTATGTTGTCATCACCTTTATTTCTGAATACAGGTCAGCATTGTATTTGGAGATATGTTTTTTTTTCAGACGTACTGGTTTAAGATAGCAACCTTCATTTCAATGTATAATACCTCTTTACTTTGTATCAAATATTACCCCTCCCTCCCCCAATTCCAATGAATGAATTATCTTGTTAATATGTTGTATACAATATCTTAATCTTAACAATAAACTAAATTTAAAGTGTGTGGCGTTGACGGCTTTCATGCTCTCTGCAAGTTATGCTCGGTTATTAGGCATCTTTTTTGGGGCCATGGAGAAGGTGTGTAGTGGCGTGAAGCTAGGTGATTAGTGCGCGAGCGCCAGTTTGAGTCACGCATGCAGTACGTGTTTACTTTGATTTGAGGTAGTATTTACCATGCCGTTTATTCGGTGTTATTTGCTTAAATAAATTTAAAAGACAGGTAATTTATTCAAGTCACCAATAAGTGTTTTGTACTTTGTTTTGCGTGGCTGTATATGTATTTGTTTGACACTGTATGATTACATAGCTTGTTCTATTACTCCGAGCATATCCTCTTGTATCATAATTATGCAATTTTCATGCCGTACTCAAGAATGCGTTAGAGCACTCATCTATAAATGACAATCAAATTGCGCGTTTTTTTCTTCCAGACTTTCAACATACTTATACATAATTGCAGAATATTAAATGACCAAAAAGTCGCACCCATTACTTGCACACCGTCTTTGCCCTATTTGTACATAGCTAGGAAATATAAGATAAGGGTACGCAATTCAAATATCCATTTATGGTGAAATGCGACGGAGAGCAAATCACGTGAGTTGTATGCGTGCGTCAGTCGAATTTGCTCTGACCAATGGCGTCACGGAACCAATGGACGCATGGAAAAAAATCGTTTCGTAAGCAGAAATGAGTAAAGTTATCGCCTTCTAAAAGACAAAAATCGTAACACAGAATCTGTAAATACGAAAAGATACTTAAAAACTTTCCCACTGACTCACTCATTTACATTAGTATTTTTTGTTTGTTAAGAAATTGTAAATTTGTGAGCAATTCGCGTGGCTTCATAAATGAGATATTTTTCCATATCCCACTAGTTGCGTACGTGACATCTTATAAATTCTTGCGAGCAGTAATACATAAAAATCGAAGGTTTTGTTAGCTCTAACTATGTAATTTTATTGGTGCTTGGGAGTTATCGAAGGAGTCATGGGTGGTATTTAGTGCACATTGCGCCCAGGTCAAAACTCGTACTCGCGATTTCCGTCAGAAGAGCACATTGGATTGTGGGAAAATGAATATTTATCAACACAAATGTATTAATTATATCCGCTAGTAGAGTGGGATAAACGTTTCACGCATGCGCGATATATACACACTAAATGCTCAAGTTAACCTACTTGAAAGCGAAATACGCATGAGAGCTCTGACCATACATAGTTAACAAATTCAAAATTTATCGCATTTCTTTGCTCGATTTACGCCATGTTTTCAAACATTATAAATAAATAAAATTCGGACACGAGCCTCGATCAGAGCGTCTCGTCACTGGGGATCACTAGATCCAGTTGGTACTATCTATCTACTTTCAAAAAAAAAGAAAACATGAACAAATAATTATGTATAACAATCCATGTAAATATTTACGTGACAATATAAAATTGATGTTAAGTTGTTTTCATCCCATGGAATGAGGTCAGTTAATACCGCCATTAAAGCGGCGTTCTGAGATAATTCATATAGCTTTATTCATTCCAATGATTTTCAGCGCGTCGAATTTACGGCGATCTTTTCGGCTTCCCATTTGGTTGTGTGTTCGACTCGGGTGGATTCGCCTCCCATCCGAATTACTTTGACCCAGTAATTTGGAAAAGGGGCGTAGCCTGACGGATTTACCATCATTTTCTATAATTCGCCCATACTCCAATATTACACAAAAGATTCTGTTCTGTTGAATATTTATCGCGAATAACATAAAAATCTTCAACAAGATTCACCCGATGGTGTCGTTTTTATCTAACAGGAGATTGAAAGATATTAGTATTGGCCTCGATTATGATGTATTCTATTGACCACGTGTGCACCAATTCCCCAGTAGTCCGTTGGGACTACTGGGATGATTAACCCCGGGCAGCACAATACTTCTACCATTCCGTTACCAGGCTCTTGAATTTCCATTAGTAAATTGCATTTGAATCATTATTGAGGGCAATTGGAACGGAATGATACACACTGTGTATTGGTATCGCGTGAGAGAAATCTGAACCGAAAAGGGATGACACGTATGCAAAAGGTCAGGAGAAATGACCTTTTCTGTAATGCAGTTCATTCTTTTCCAGCGAATATATAAAAGTATAAAAAGGGAAAACGAGTCCTTTCTTGAGTAGGTAATAAAGAAATTGAATCGAAACGTGTGATGAATTTTCGTATTTTTTTATTTAAGCAGATGAGAGAAGAGAGAGACGTGTGGGCTGACAGACACTATGGAGGTTGTTATCCGTGTATGGTGGTTCATATTTGTAATGACGCAGTCGGCATCTTGTGATATCGAAAACCATTTTATCCGGGAATACTCTCCACAGTTAGGACAGTTTATCGATGACGTCATACAATGTAAGAATATTCCTGGACTTTCACTGGCGATTGTTCAAGACGGGCAGGTTGTTATGTCAGCTGGCTACGGAAAAAGAGACCTGGAACACCAACTCCCCGTCGATGAGAACACTGTGTTTCCCATCGGTTCTCTGTCAAAAGTGTTTACGGCAGTGACCCTGGCGAACATTCTGGTGGATTTAACGGATCTGGAGTGGGACACCCCGCTGCACAATCGTCTTGGCGACAGTTTCCAGTTGCCGGGAAACTTCCGAACCGATGAAGTATGTCTCAGAGATCTTATGGCTCATAAGGTCGGGTTAGAAGAGAGTTTTCTGTTGTTGGTGATGGATACCAACATGACAAAACAAGAATACGTACGGTATGTTATTCTGCAGTAATTCACATTCCAATCGTACTTGACAGAAAACATAGCATTATTCGTTATATTAAATAATAGAAACGCTAGTGCATTCATAATTCGAATTTTTTGATAAATCTATAACTATAAATCATAATATCAAACAAAATCATTTAAATATGGTAGGAAAATGCAAAATTACAGAGAATATTTATAGTTTTTTTTTTCATTTTGCAATAAATTGCTGGTTATGATTTACTGAAAGGCGGCCATCTTGTAAGTATTAGTAAGAGCCCTGAGTAAAAGTGTTTTTACCATAAGTTACTATGGCATAAAATGTATGCCTTATCGAACGAATTTGGCGCATATCATTCACAGTTGTGGCGTTTAGTCACTAGCTTATATGGAATGGTAAACGTCGCAATATTCCCGCTGAGGTTGCTTAGTACAGTTTCATGTTTTTAGAATTGTTTTATATTTTGCGAATAGATTTTATATAAGTTTATCGTAGGAGATTTCGCGTTAGAGTACGTTCTATCGTCAATATATTTGCATAGGCTAAACTATTGAAACTGTCGAATCTTTAAAACAAAAAATCAAAAATATAGTTTTCGACACATTGTTCCGTTATTTCGAGTTTCACCAAAACGTAAAGAATTGGATATGTTTACCCCCACCGCCCCGTGCATGGAGTCCCATGTATTAACTCTGTAATCCGCGAAAAGTACTATGATAATCATGTTTATCCGCAAAAACAGTCCGTGACCCCAAATTTGTGTTCACATATGACCTTGTATAGCAATAAGCAATGTATGCGCAAACTATAAAAAGAAAAAAATCCGAAGACTTTCATGGGACTGTATCGAACAAACTCAAACGCTATCGCTGCAATGCATGTTCAGTATGCAGAGAAAAGCAACTTATGCGGTGGTACCATTATTTGTTATAGCGAGAAGAGAATTTCAGACTGGATAACAACAATTACTCGAATGATGATACAATAACTTTAACTTGTAATAATATCGACTGATTTGTTTATTTTGAGAAATTAACGTTAGCAGGATATTTTTCTGGCGATTATCCATTATCGTTGGCGACTGGGTTCTAAAAATAGTATTTTTTAACTAATATTTGGCCAAACGCTGTTTCATGACACCGTGAAACTAAATTTCCATCACAGTTCCTCTATCAGATGGACTGTGGAAAATGATTGTATATAATAAACCATTGTAATGCGACTTATGACCAACTTTCCCACAAATTATGGATTGGCTTCTACCTACCTACAAATGAATGACACGATATCTCAACTAGTATACCAGTACCTTTTGAATCAGCTTCAATGTGGTTTCAAATTTTAATGAAATCACAGTTAGACATTTATATACTGTTCCAATTGTACTTAAGTGTTCCTTTTCGCGTTTTTTTTCTAGTCGGTTGCAGTATTTCGATGAACAATATCCGTTTCGAAGTCGATTTCATTACAGTAATGCAATGTACACGTTAGCTGGTCACGTGGCTGAAATCGTCACCGGTGACAGCTATGAGAACCTTGTTAGAGACAAAACATTGCGGCCATGCTCAATGAAAAATAGCGGGTTTGCTGCGGAGATATCGGAGGATACAAACAATTTTGCTGTTTCCTATTTGTGGAACTCTACTTCTGGGAAATATATTTCTTTGCCAAAAGATCTTTTCAGGTATGTATGTTCGTTGTTGTATTACAGTCAAACTTCATTCGGCGTAACGCGTCTTCTATTTGCATTACGTCACCGAGAGACGCGCAAAGGATTACGGTAAAAGTAAACCATTTGGCTAATCTGGAACACACGGGGTGAAATGCAGTGAAATATGTTTACCACCTGCCGGGGGAGGGATTCTCTGAATAAAATATGATACGCAAGCTGAAGTAAAAAAACGCGTAAAAGTGGTGTTACATGTATCTAGTTATTTGACGCGTATACGCGTGTACCGGATGAAACTTAGAATATAGTAATAAAGTGTGAAAAAAGGAATCTCATGAATTCATGTTACCTCAACTTGGAAACAGTATGATTTTAGTATGTATATAGGGTATCTATTTTAAGTTTCTGCACTTGAAAAAGGGTAAAAAGTTGACAAAAATAATTACGTGTTTAAAAGTCTGACTTGGAGTACCGAGACCTCCTGACACGTACATACACACACACACACTAACAAAGCCGTACGATGGTACAAAATTGGACACAATAGTGTACCTAACGATAACTGAAACCACTCTTGACCATTATACCTATTATTGTTCGGTCCGTAATATAGAAAATTTAACGAGTAACCAATTTGGTTATTTGGTAAACCGAGTTGTTTTGGTAAAAATCATGTAAATGGCATGAGACCTTCTAATAATTATGTCCACTTGTAAAAAAAAATCAAAAACATGTACTTCTTGAAATAAATAATTACGTAATATATATAATGTCGTCACTTTATCTCATCTAGCAAACTGTTAGGATAATTATGTGTCATTGTAAATAATGGGCAACGCCGTAATATTAACAAAACTGGTTTAATTATCAAATGTCACGCGTTCTTCTTTAAGTTGGTGTTGCGCTTAACGATGGGTGTTCGGATATATGCTAGTTAAAAAGATTCATTATCATGACATTTATTTCTCTCTTGATATGCCAGGATCGTGGGTCTACATTCTCCGGCGGGGGGCCTGGTATCCAACGCAGTTGATATGGCTCAATTTATGCTACGTTTTCTGAACACCACAATGGACAGCAATGCAAAGGAGGCGTACAAGGAGATTGTCTCACCACAGTTTGCATTGAATGGATACAGCAAGCAGACCAGGAAGTTCTTTCCGGTCGCTGACGTCGAAACAGATTACGCCATGGGCTTAAAGAATGGCATTTATCGAGGTTGGTGTCACAGGGGGCGCCCTGTTACCCATGGTCCTTTCTTTCCATCAAAATTCGCCAGAAATTGGAAGCAATCAACTTGATGTTTAATACCTAATTCTCACACAAATAAAAACAACATGGATGGCATAATGTATTAGATGTTGATTCACTACACGCTACATTGTAGTTTACATGGGATATTCGTTTCATTATTATCATTTTGTAGCTATTCATTCAACCACAGTCACAAGGACTATGATTCAACAATATATAGTGTGTTAACTCGTAGTCATCACGTGACAGATGTCAATACATAGAGCCCATACTTTGATGACGTATACGTTATGTTTCAATTTTCAGGGTATTCAAGGTTGTCACACTCTGGGTGGTTTGCGGGTTTCAACTCGCTATTGTGGTTTTATCCTCATAAGTCCACCGGAATCTTCACTGCTATCAACGGACCATATACATCGGAGGCGGATGGCGCCCTCAAGCGAATCCATGCATACGCCACTGATCTGCTCATGGGGGAAGAGCCGTGGATGAATTCGTCAACTGCGTGCAGCTATCCGTTGCCATGGCGACCCACGCCGGTCAAAAGCACGGACACTAAACAAGAATTCGTGATAGATACTGAGGACGATGAGAAAATGTATCTTTTGGACTACGTTGGGTCTTATCTTCATCCGGGGTTTGGACATTTGAGTATTTATATGGGCGAGGATCTAAGTCTGCGCTTTACATACGGGAACTTTGGTCGGGGGACGCTTAGCGTCACACCACTCAGGGACGTCTTTGAAATCACCATAGAATCGCCGATTTGGTATTTATCTGCGGGTGTTAAAATCGTATTTCTAAGAGCGAACACAGCGGAAGTTGAGAAAGTCCAGTTTCCGGTGGAAGACGGTGAGATTCCGCCCGTATTTCACAAAACAATTCAACGCTCCAGTAACGTTGCCAACTGTGTCAATTCAAACATGACGAATTGCGTCAATTTTTTCGGTTGTCTGTTTCATACTCTATTTTTTCTACTTCAATTTAAATGTTTGTACTAGGAGACAGCTCCAGGTATTGAACCTTCTCCGACTTTTTTCAAGTTTCATATTCGATGATTCAATATGGACAAGAACATATATATATAGTTAATGTTGTTGCTGCATGTTGGTGAACACATAGGATAATGATTTATCATGAACTAAAAATTTTGTTTTTCTAGCGCATATTCGCTCGATAAAACAATGGCTTTATCTAATGCGCATGTGCACTGATTGTTTTTGTACGTACTACAATCTCCGTTACTGCGCATGCGTAATAGTAACATTTTTACTTTACGACTAATCATAATCACATTTTGTCATCAGCATGTGGTTTCAAACAATATTATTACAAAACATGTTTTCGTCGAGAACACAAGTCAATTTTAACCACAAGAGGATACGATCAGCGGCATTTACCTGCATACGAAAAAAAAGTCATAGGACCGGGGGCCGCGTTAAATGCGATTTTAAATCTCGGAACTCGATCTGTCACCATGCGACCCAACAACCACTACGCCAAAAACGGTGATCAGTTGTGGACTCTTTCCCTGATCACCATTTTATGTACTTAGTGATCTGTGATTTGCATGTCCGTTTGTCCACGTAATGTTTGTTTTCTCGTGAAAAAATGGATTAATGTTTATTCCAATTTTATTTAATATTACTTAATGTGAAATTAATGTGAAATATGTACATTTAATTAACCGATGATACGTGTATATTCCTATAATGCATTTTGATTATATCCACTAAACTGACTCCTCTCGCGATCCGTCAATTTCCTTGGCACATCTGCATCTTAAATTACGCTGTATATTTGTTTTTTCTACGTCATCATTTTTTGTTCGTAGCTTGTCTTGTCATAATCACTATTTCTGTTGTTGATACGAACAATTATTTTTCTGATTTGTAAAACATGGTCGGGACAATGGAAGATATGTGGTATTTAACCGTATATCTCTATTCTGTATATTATGTGTACTGGGCGTTTACCGGTGGTGGCGGTGGTGGTGGTGGTGGTGGGGGGGGGGGTCACGAAGTACCTATTCAAGTCAAGTTTGAATCTCGCCTGCATCATGATATATGTCCCCAGTGTTCGATTACGAGCTCTTCTATAATCACGTAAATCACGTGATGATAACGTGACGTAGCATGCACCGTGCGAATATAATCAAGGCATGACGTATACATAGTGATATGTTAACTCTGGGTGTTACATGTAACTATGTAAAGACGAACATAATATTGCATGGCAAAGTTAACACATACTGTAAATAAGTATAAACTCGCAAAACAAAGAAAATTTCTAAAAACAACACATTAATAGACAACTCTGAAAATATCTTAATATTATATACTACTATAGCTCAGGGTATTCTTGCGCCCTCTACCGACGCCTACAAAATATCACAGTTGCCAATAGAGGGCTGAATTCAGTAACAATGTATTGCTTGGATTTGTTTTCTTTAGAGGCCTGCATGAATTTAGCGTGAATTAAGTTTTTGATTTATGAACAGTAAATACTGATTTATCACATAAGGCGAGTGTCAGGGGCGTGGACTATTTATATTTCGTCTTGAAATTGTGCTGTGGATTTTAAGAGTTGCGCGGAATCCAAAAGATCAAAGGGAAGAGAGAAACACTTGCCAGGCCTTTACGTTAATGATAACAAATGCACTGAAATACAATTCTTCATATAAAATGTTCATTTCCGGTGTAACATCATCGCATTTATGTCAACAACATATTATGCAATACAGAAATTGCGGCTTGGATATAATCTGGTTACTTCTTTAAAATTTAATGTTTGTGACATCATTGGTGAAATATTCTGTGACTATAGTATAGTGCCAGTATTATTATTATTAATTGGCAACGTGGAATATCCCACATTAGGTTACTAGCCAAACGTCATTATTTATTCCTCGAAAATGAGACGAAAACCATTCTGTGTCCCCTTTATGATTTTAAGTGTTGTACCATAATTTTAGATAAATTACAATAAATAAAAAATAAAATAATTTAAAAAATATTCCTGTTTTTGCGAGCAGAAAAAGCCGTAAATACAAATTTGTATTGACGCTACGAAACTATTTTTACGAATATAGTTTTCATGTCCAGTGAAAATTAGCCAACCAACCGAACAGACCATAATAACTACAGCACAGCGTCCATTGTAAGCGACGTGATGTTTCATGCACAACGTATCGTTACAGTGGACTCTCAAATAGTGATTTGAATAAAACTCACCCCCTGGTATTTTTGGTCCGTGAAACCATGGTTACTAAAGTAAGTAAAGTGAAGGTTTTAGTAACCATGGTGAAACAGAATAAACACATTATTAATCCATCAAGCACTAGTACAAATGATGTTCAAGACGCCGCTTGTTTTAAATTATTATTGTTAGGTGTTAAAACACACCCGCGTATTGGAAATAGAGTACTGGATTTCTACAAGCTTCATGCCCTATGTACCGTCAAGATGAAGTTTTGTAGCTCTCGCAACATAGCCAGGCTCAGCAGATTTTAAAAGAAGTATTGTAATTTGAGTCACGTACTTATCCAAAGTATGGTCTTTGTTCTGTTTGAATAAGAATAGCGTAGCTGTAGCTGTAGCTGGGACATACGCAACACAGCATTGCATAAAGTCAAACAAAAGAAAACAATTCAAAATAAATACATAAATAATGAAGCTTACATTAATTGTATTAAACTATATGAATTGATTAGCCCTTCCTGTTCGTCTCCTCCAGCGTCAGTAGAGATATTCACTGAAGAAAACTATTGTCTTCATCCCCAATCATTAAGTAACTGTCTGTAACCTTCACAGTAAATTGGAGATGATTGGACAACGTCGAGGCTCACTTCTTAGCTATGTGCCAGGACTGATGAGATGTTATTCTATCCTGTTTCCAGGTGTATAAGCGCAGATTGAACAACCATATTCAGAGCTGAAGGGCAGGTCCTCCAACTCTTCAGAGTTGATAAGAAAACTCTGCCCTTTTTTACAATGAGTCAGAGCTGATATAACCTCCATAAGTCAGAGCTGAAGATCAACTCTCCATCTCCTCCATAATGAGTCAGAACTAATGGGACAACTCTCCCTTTTTTACAATGTGTCAGAGCTGATATAACCTCCCTATGTCAGAGCTGAAGATCAATTCTCCAACTTCTCCACAATGAGTCAGAACTGAAGGTCAACTCTGCCCTTTTTTACAATGTGTCAGAGCTAATATAACCTCCGTAACTCAGAGCTGAAGGTCAACTCTCCATCTTCTCTACAATGAGTCAGAACTGAAGGTCAACTCTGCCCTTTTTTACAATGTGTCAGAGCTAATATAACCTCCGTAAGTCAGAGCTGAAGATCAACTCTCCATCTTCTCCACAATGAGTCAGAACTGATGGGACAACTCTAATCTTCTTTACAATGAGTCAGAGGTGATGTAACCTTCGTACGTCATAGCTGAAGATCAACTCTCCATCTTCTCCACAATGAGTCAGAACTGATGGGACAACTCTAATCTTCTTTACAATGAGTCAGAGGTGATGTAACCTTCGTACGTCATAGCTGAAGATCAACTCTCCATCTTCTCCACAATGAGTCAGAACTGATGAGACAACTCTGCCCTTCTTTACAATGAGTCAGAGCTGATATAACCTCCATATGTCAGAGCTGAAGATCAACTCTCCATCTCCTCCACAATGAGTCAGAGCTGATGAGACAACTCTGCCCTTCTTTACAATGTGTCAGAGCTGATATAACCTCCATATGTCAGAGCTGAAGATCAACTCTCCATCTTCTCCACAATTAGTCAGAACTAATGGGACAACTCTCTCTTCTTTACAATGAGTCAGAGCTGATATAACTTCCGTAACTCAGAGCTGAAGATCAACTCTCAATTTTCTCCACAATGAGTCAGAACTGATTGGACAACTCTAATCTTCTTTACAATGAGTCAGAGGTGATGTAACCTTCGTACGTCATAGCTGAAGAACAACTCTCCATCTCCTCCACAATGAGTCAGAGCTGATGAGACAACTCCCTCTTCTTTACAATGAGTCAATGCTGATATAACCCCCGTAAGTCAGAGCTGAAGATCAACTCTCCATCTTCTCCACAATGATTCAGAACTGATGGGACAACTCTCATCTTCTTTACAATGAGCCAGAGCTGATATAACCTCCGTTACTCAGAGCGGAAGTCAACTCTCCATTTTCTCCACAATGAGTAAATACTGATGGACAACTCTCTCTCTTCTTTACAATGAGCCAGAGCTGATATAACCTCCGTAACCCAGAGCTGAAGATCAACTCCATCTTCTCCACAATGAGTCAGAACTGACAACTCACTCACTTCTTACAATGACGCAGAGCTGGTATAACCTCCGTAACTCAGAGCTGAAGGTCGACTCTCCATCTTCTCCACAATGAGTCAGAACTGATGGAACAACTCCCTCTCTTCTTTACAATGTGTCAGAGCTGATATAATCTCCGTAAGTCAGAGCTGAAGGTCAACTCTCCATCTTCTCCACAATGAGTCAGAACTGATGAGACAACTCACTCACTTCTTACAATGACTCAGAGCTCGTATAACCTCCGTAACTCAGAGCTGAAGGTGACTCTCCATCTTCTCCACAATGAGTCAGAACTGATGGAACAACTCCCTCTCTTCTTTACAATGAGCCAGAGCTGATAAAACCTTCGTAAGTCAGAGCTGAAGATCAACTCTCCATCTTCTCCACAATGAGTCAGAACTGATGGAACAACTCTTCCCTTCTTCACAATGAGTCAGAGCTGATATAACCTCCGTAACTCAGAGCTGAAGGTCAACTCTCCAACTTCTCTACAATGAGTCAGAACTGAAGGTCAACTCTGCCCTTTTTTACAATGTGTCAGAGCTGATATAACCTCCGTAAGTCAGAGCTGAAGATCAACTCTCCATCTCCTCCACAATGAGTCAGAACTGATGGGACAACTCTCATCTTCTTTACAATGAGTCAGAGTTGATGTAACCTTCGTACGTCAGAGCTGAAGATCAACTCTCCATCTCCTCCACAATGAGTCAGAGCTGATGAGACAACTCTGCCCTTCTCCACAATGAGTCAGAACTGATGGGACAACTCTTCCCTTCTTTACAATGAGTCAGAGTTGCTTGGACAAATCTCACCTTCTTTACAATTAGTGACAGCTAATGAGACAAATGAGACAGAGGTGATTAGAAACTCTCTCTTCATTCATTCATTCAGCTGATAGGACATTTGACATTTTTATCACAATATGTCAGGGACTATTTTTTTTACTATCGTAGCAATTGAAATTACAGGCACATATACGAGCATATAAACATGAAACACGTGATTCGAACTCACAAATAATGTTTAGGGTGCCGTATCACATGTGTACACTGTTTTTTAATGCCTTAAAGAACGGTAGTCGTCGCGCCACGCATGCGCGAAATATATGGGTCTCATATAAACAAAGATGGCGACTTTGATTGTTGCCCATATTAACGAGTACAAACTGAGAAGTTACCAACCTTTAATTAGGTATTCTTTATAGGTGATTGGAAGGTATCGAATGTGTTACGGCGGTAAATAGTGCAAGTCGCGCCCAGGTCAAACCTCATTAGAAGAGCGCATTGGATTGTTGGGAAATCAATGTTTATCAACACAAATGTCGTACAGGCAGCACAACGACCACCGCCCTTTCAATTTATTTTCATATCTCAGACTTACATTTAAAATTCTTAGTACAATATATTTGCAGTGGCAGTTTAATGCTTCAATATAACCTGCACACAGGGAAGAGTCATCAATTCTGAAAATGTTCAGAAAAAATGCTCATTGTCAAGTGAAACAAAATAAATGTGTCACCTCGTCGGAAATAACGGCTCATCCAATAGTCAGCTATTCTATCCACAAAGCACACACCCTTGGGAGATTAATACATGTACGGATAAATTCTACTCTATGCATCAATCAAAATGTAGTTCGGTGTCAACTCGTAATAATTAATTAGCTAAGTGTTTTGGTCAGCATGATATATATATATATTTGAAATTTAACAATCACATTCAGAACATTAGTAATACGCTTTATATTATAATTATATAATGGCTCACGTGAAATTTTCATTGAGTTCTGTGCCATTCGGATATCAATCTTGTTGCTATAACAACAAAACGTAAATTATCATATGTATCTCTAGATTCGACAAGTTACTCGTTAAGAATCAGAGATGTTCTTTTGTCTAGATAACGAGGAGATAAAGATTGTTCTCTCGTTCATAATAGTCAGGGGTCACCTTGAATATGGTAGACATGGTCGCGTGAGGGCAGTATTGCGTATTAAAAACACAAAATGTACTCTATTTGTACTCGTATTTCTCGGAGTAGCTTAGAGTGTAAATGGCAATTGTACCTTTCAAAGCATGTTTCAAACAGGGCTTCTTGCACTTAAAGCAAAGTCCTTCAATTCCATCAAGCTCCAAATATAGGCCATTGTAAGTAATCCAAGACAACACATATACATTGCTGACGAAATCACCCGATTGCATGGCAACCAAGTATATATATCATATTCAAGCTACCATGAATGGCTGACAAAGAATAGTCTTTAAGATGATGGAAATATACCCAGAGGCATTCATATCACTAAGCAATTAGTATAACAGCCAAGCATTTATTCGTTTATTTACTACTATGAGAAAATTGTCTAAAAATAGAAAACCATGTTCTTGTTATATGATATCGAGGATTATGCTAACTATATGATGGAATGCGAGTTACTACAAAACTAAATCACAAATATCGTCTCAAATAATCTATTTTAAATATCATCTGAGGCCTAAACTGACAGTACGCATTCTATACATAGACATACTACACACTGGGAATCAAATGATTATTAAAGCAGAGATTCCGAATCCTGGGATAAAGTAAACATGATTAATACAATTCGGTAGCGATACATACTGTAAATCCCTTACATTTAGGTCTTATTTCTCCAGTCATTAAATTGACTTGTTTGAGTAGCTTTTACCCTGGTACATAATCCACTTACTCTGTCCTAAAGTACTTGCTGAAGTACTTCATTCAGCAATTCGACACAGCGGACGACATATAAACGGAGGCTATCTGCTAAGTACATCAACACACATATTTATTGAATTAAGGGAAAGTGAATACCTTGTTTTAGTGTCACCGGGTCATACATGGTTATCCCTGTGTGGAAATGTAAACGCAAGCATCTCACAGGGAAGACATCGACGACGTGAACCGCAAGTTTTAGAAGTTAAATTTTAGCGTAGGAATAAACGTGATATACATTGTGATTAGGTGTCGAGTGAAATGCAGACGTTCGGCAAATTTTGAACTATTTCATATGTTCTTAGTTTCAGGTCTTGACCTAAACAGCTCAGTTTACATACTGAAAAGTGAATATTATATGTGTGTGTAGCTTAGAAGCTTATATATCCGAAGTTTTAATGTCAGGAAAGGATTTCAGGGACGACCGGAAATTCAGCGACGTACGATACTTATTGCTGGTTGGATCATCATACTCTATTAATTCGTCCAATTATTGTCAGGCAGTAAATAAAACTATCGTTGTTATTTTCAGTACCGTGATTCGATAAGTATGTATGCAGTGCCAAATATACCCCCAATCGGATTAAAATAATACCCTGTAATATCCTAGTTGGCTTATTTTTTTAAATTCTATTTTAATATATTTATTATTATTATTATTATTATTATTATTATTATTATTATTATTATTATTATTATTATTATTATTATTATTATTATTATTAGTAGTAGTAGTAGTAGTAGTAGTAGTAGTGATTTTTAATAAGCAGTTTGACAAGGACAAGTAACGTAAATGAAAGCAATAAAACGTACAACGTTAAGCTTTGGAACCCTGCAAGTAGGCCAGTCTCACTGGTTCTCACCACAAGGAGTTACGATCCCCCCTACCAGTCCCAAAACAGAAATAAAACACACAACAAAGTTTAAAAACTACGTGATAATACTACCAGTTGATTTATTCGTGATGAAAAGTGGACATGATTTAAAATGACAGTAGGCGGGTTCAGTGTGTGAAAAAACAATACTTTATTTGAGATTAATATTATTATTATTATTATTATTATTATTATTATTATTATTATTATTATTATTATTATTATTATTATTATTATTATTATTATTATTAGTATTATTGTTATTCGTTTTAATATTTGCTTTTACAATAAATTTGTCGCACCGGTAGCTTTCATGAACAAACCAATTCTCACGGCAAAATAATTGTAATCTTATTTAAATCAGATCGGATATATCCCCAGTGTCGATAAACGTGCTTAGTTTGAGGAGCTAGCCATTTATTATATTGTGTGTGGTTACAACTAATAGTTCGTAAAATGTCGGTTTTCACGTACTGAAACAAGAGACATCATTACTGTAATGACTCCAACATACCACCGTTAATATCAGATTACAACACCTTGTGAGGATTAAGAACAATTTTATTTTTGGGGTGGAAGACTGAACACATTTACATTATTTTATCTACTTCTACAATATGATACTAGTATATACACATTCTCTATAACCACTGGAGTTAGCATTTTGCACGAGTTACGTTGCAATGAGTTTAGTCTGAGCTGAGTTTAGTCTAGACTGAGGTTAGTGTTGCCATTGGTTTGAACTAAAATTTGTCTTACCTGAGTTTCGTATGAGATAAAGTTGGTTTTAGTTAAGTTCAGTCTCATTTAAGTTTGGTCTGAGGTGAGATTCGTCTGAGAATTAGTCTTAGTTGTGATTATTCTGAAATGAGGTTTATTTTAGTTGAATTGGTCCGAGTTGAGATTGGTCGTAGTTAAGTTTGTTCAAAAAATAGGTTGGTTTTAGTGAATTGGTCTGAGTTGAGATTCGTCTTAGTTGAGTTTGTTCTGAAATGAGGTTGATTTTTGTTGAACTGGTCTGAGTTGAGATTGGTTCTAGTTGTGTTTGGTCTGAGTTGAGATTCGCCTTAGTTGAGTTTGTTCTGAAATGAGGTTGATTTTTGTTGAACTGGTCTGAGTTGAGATTGGTCTTAGTTGAGTTTGTTCTGAAATGAGGGTGGTCTTAGTTGAGTTTGGTATTAGTTGAGATTCGCCTTAGTTGAGTTTGGTCTGAGTTGAAATTGGTCTTAGTTGCGTTTGGTCGGAGCTGAGATTGGTCTTAGTGCAGTTTGGTTTAGCTGGGGTTGGTGTTATTTGAGTTTATTCGGAGCTGAGATTGGTCGGAGTTGAATTTGGTCGGAGTTGAGATTCTTCTTAGTTGCGTTTGGTACGAGCTGAGTTTCGTCTTAGTGCAGTTTGGTTGAGCTGAGATTGGTCTTAATTGAGTTTATTCGGAGCTGAAATTGGTCTCAGTTGAATTTCATCTGAGCTGATTTTGGTCTTAATTGAGATTAGTCCGAGATCAGATTTGACTTAGTTGCATTTGGTACGAGCTGAGTTTCGTCTTAGTGCAGTTTGGTTGAGCTGAGATTGGTTTTAATTGAGTTTATTCGGAGCTGAAATTGGTCTCAGTTGAATTTCATCTGAGCTGATTTTGGTCTTAATTGAGATTAGTCCGAGATCAGATTTGACTTAGTTGCATTTGGTACGAGCTGAGTTTCGTCTTAGTGCAGTTTGGTTGAGCTGAGATTGGTTTTAATTGAGTTTATTCGGAGCTGAAATTGGTCTCAGTTGAATTTCATCTGAGCTGATTTTGGTCTTAATTGAGATTAGTCCGAGATCAGATTTGACTTAGTTGCATTTGGTACGAGCTGAGTTTCGTCTTAGTGCAGTTTGGTTGAGCTGAGATTGGTCTTAATTGAGTTTATTCGGAGCTGAGATTGGTCTCAGTTGAATTTCATCTGAGCTGATTTTGGTCTTAACTGAGTTTAGTCCGAGCTCATGTTTGACTTAGTTGAGTTTGGTTTCATCTGAAATTGGTTTTAGTTGAATTTAGTTTGAGATGCGGTTGGTCTTGGCTGAGTTTAGTTTGGAGATGAGGTTGGCTGAGTTTGGTCTGAGCTAAGATTGATCTTAGGTGAGTTTGGTCTGATCTGATATTGGTCTTAATTGAGATTGGCCTTAGTTGAATTTGCAGTTTTTCCTAATTGAGTTTGGTCGGATATGAAGTTGGTTGAGTTTGGTCGGATATGAAGTTGGTTGAGTTTGGTCGGATATGAAGTTGGTTGAGTTTTGTCTGAGTTAAAGTAAGGTTGGATTGAATTTGGTCTGAGTTTAGATGTGCCTTTGTTGTATTTGTTCTGACCCAAGATTAGTTTTAGCTGTGTTTGGTCTGAGTTTAGGTTGACCTTAGCTGTGTTTGGTCTGAGGTTAGGTTGACCTTATCTGTGTTTATCTGAGTTTAGGTTGATCTTAGCTGTGTTTGGTCTGAGTTTAGGTTGAACTTAGTTGAGTTTGTTTTGAGTTGTGATTGGTCTGAACAGATTATGATCTTAGTTGCGTTTGGTCTGATGTGAATTATGTTTTTGAAGTGAGTCTAATTTAGTGTTGGCTGAGTTCTGTCTAATATGAGTTTGTTCTGAGACGAGTTCAATTTAAGCTGATATTTATTTTGTATTCTCCTAAAACATGACTGTCAGCTAGCACGAAAGTAATTTTCTCATTAGAGATGTCAATGTGAAAAATGATAAGCGCTTGGAATTGTCGAGGCGAATGGTTTTGATGAATTGTTGCCATATCATAATTCGTAACGGCACTGATTAGAAGGCAAGCTGCGTTCGCGATGAAAATATACTAGCATGAGACCACTCATATGATATGTGCGTCTTTTCAAAATATTGTCCATGTTCTATCATTGAGGTTAAATGTCGATGTTGGATTACATATTATGTAGGCCATAATTTCAGACTGAGTAACATACCTTTCATTAACATTCCATTTGGAAGCAGGAGGTGGGTAGGCTGAAGGATTTTGTGAAGACGATTTGTTGTGTGTGAAGAGAGAAAAAAAAAGCATTGTACGGCAACTGCATGGTATAGATGAATTGGTAAAAGTGCGAATACAAAATGTTACCAGCTACATATGTGAATAGAATTTGTCACAGCCCCCCAATAAAAAAATGGTAATTCCTAATCATTTTATATGGTTTGAGTGGTGAGTGTGATGATTCTCTATGTCATTTACCATTGCATGTGTGTTTATGTAGGGGGCAGGTTGTAATGGAACGAGCGGGAAAAACAACAGCGTTGAACAAGGCAAAGCAGGATTGTAATATCCGCTAAAATAAATCTACTTTAAATCAACTTGTACAATTATCGTATAGGTTATTAAAAATTCAACGAACATAAAAGCGTGATGTTATTACTTGTAAATGTGCGTCCGCGATTATCGTTGGTGAAAAGAAAAAACACAAGCGTTTCAGTTTCAAAGTTGAACAGTCAGTCTACTGTCACAGTGGTTCAATACTCGGACGTTCTGTTGTAAGGTGAGTGGAATATAGTCGGGATTAGAAAGATCTGATCTTTCGTTTTCTTCACTTTCACCACTATGTGCGGTATGCGTGTTTCGTTAGTGAGGTATTTATTTGATATCGCAGGAAATTCAATTATCAATTATCGAAACTTACAAAGTATCGGCGATTTGCTGATAAAATCATTGCGAATAATAGGCATACAAATGTTGATTTGCTAATTTTTGGGACAAGCAGGAATTGTTGATAACTGTGAACACTTTTATTACAGTTTCACGGCAATTAAATACTTGGTGAATTGTGTTAAATGAAAAAGAGAGAAACATCATTAACTATCTAAGATACATCACCATCATATGAACATAATCTTTTTCAATGTAATTTTTCACCTTGTTTTGTCTGTTCAAACTTTATTGTGTTTTTATCCAAATCGTAAATCAGCATATTATGAATTAATGGTACGTATCATTAACTCAACGTGCATTTGCTTAGATTTACTGCTTCAAAAAACAGATTTCCGGGTGACGATAATTCATCATCATCACATGATTGTATATTTTATTTTTAAATCTTCTCTTTAATTAATAAATAATAAAACGTGTTAACATACAATGTATATATGTGGCAACGCTTCACTCTTAATTCACGTCATGAACACTCTGGAACGGAAACCTAAATATAGCTTTAAGTATGACGTCATCAAATAACTAGACTTAGATTAGGTATCAAAAATCAATAAGTTATCTAATTGGCGAGGGATGACTTTTTTTTTAATTATGAATTCCCGTGTTTTCGTTAAAAAGTGGGTCTCATTATATCATCACTCGTATTAATGGAAATATTTCATTACAAAAAAAAGGACGCGTACGTCGGTCCTACGTGGCTGATATAGTTGTCGAATACTAAGCTGCACAACATCAAATGCCACGCATGTCCGAGAATTATCGATGTAGACGGGCATGGCATCACTCAATGTATGACGTATTGTTGCCTTTGGGGCCGAGTTTAATTTAGCGTTATCACATATCATGGTTGGATAGCATTCATATATGTATCATATCAGTTTATCACGTAACAATAATGCAATTGGATAGAGCACCTCGAATAACACTTCAGGTCAAGGTAGTTTGCATAAACGTTTTACGAGCACACAAAGCTAGATGCATAACAAGCTGTGTTCTCGATCATATCAAGCAGCGTACCTAGAGCGTATATTTCTTTAAACCCATCTGCACAAAGTAAGTCATTTCACGCGTACCCCTATCAAGCATAGTCTGTTCTCTCGTCTGATTTACACCGGATTCACTAAGGTAACGCGTTTTTGTCGTACATCACAATTAGTTTACATTGTTCTCAGTGCGGTGTTTGTCACAGTTCGTTGCGTTTCATTTCTACTGAAAAGGATGGCACAACATCGCTACCATGATCACTGCCGGACATAGTAGGGCTAAATAAGAGTTTATGTACTACGTATCCCAATGTATATCACGTCTGTTACCGCGGAATCCGTTCCCATCGTTATTTCAATTTCGTTAACCTAATCAGTCACAGCGTGTAACGTTAAGTATTGACTTTATTGGTATTTTACTGTTTCTATTTCACTCATTGTTCTCTATCTTTCTGACTTTTTCGTGCCTTTTTTAAATTCTGCTGCCTTGACCCCAGTTGACATCACGTGATCAAACCGGTGTGCATAAGATGGTTCCGAGTCAGTGATTTTGGCAGCGTACGTTAAAAGTGGCCAACTGGTATCGGAGGCAGTGCAGATACAGTCAACATCATGACGAACAATCACTATAAACGTGTTTTACTCGTGGGAGTGTGCGCACTTTCTCTTCTATCGCTATCAAGTGGTGCGCTAACAGATTGGCAAGACGAATTAGACCAGTTCGTTTTGGATGTGATGCAATGTCGTAACGTACCGGGGCTGAGTTTATCGGTGGTGCAGGACGACCAGATATTGCTCACCAAAGGATACGGCGACCAAGAGAGAAATCCCACCGTCGAGGCGCATGCAGACACGGTGTTCCCAATCGGATCTTTGACAAAATCTTTTACATCGGCGTTGATTGCCGATATACTGAGCGAACAAAGCAACGTAACATGGGACACACCGATCAGATCGATACTCGGGGAGTCCTTTTCCTTGTACGGCTGCGATAGGACAGAAGAGGTTAGTTTAAGAGATCTACTAAGTCACCAAACTGGTCTTCTCGACGACGAGACGCTAACAATCATGGGTCTCGACATAGAAAAGAGCGACTTCATAAAGTAAGTTTTGTAGACTTATTTTCACTATCAGAATACATTCACATATAAGCTCATTCACCCGAAGAAAGAAAGAAATAAGGTTTGGTCAGCGTCCTCGGCTTTAGTTGCGGTCTTTATGGTCATTGTGTTGTAGTAAATACACCCATTTATCAAAACAAGTTGGTGACATGGGAATTAAAACTGTCGTACATAACAAAATTAAGTATTAACAATTACAGTAACAAAAGAAGAAGAAATAATATCATTTTGTTTGATTCAAAAATAACCACCACCACCTGCGCTAATATTTGCCGTGACCACACGTCGAATTTGCATCACAATCAACCTATTTTACATTTTACCGGTAAGGGCTAGACCATTTCAGTTCCGGAAGGGGGTAGTTTGGAGACGAAGATTAACACACTTATATTTATATGAAACTTCAATATATAAAAACTTTGATGAAAGATAATGCCATGGTTTCGTGTACTTTTAATGTCAAATATAAATGTTTCAATGTTAGAACATAATTATCTTTTTCGTTATAGTACCAAATCCGATTTGAATCATAGATAATAACATGGATATCACTGCATCAAAACTGTATTACGGATGATCTCATTTCCAGGTGACCTCCTCCCATTCTCGGACACAATAGAAAAAACAGCAGCTATGCATTTACCATGGTGATTAGCAAGCTCTACACCAATTTTCGGAGCTGGCAAATCAATTAGTGTATCAAACCCTGATAGAATCATTTTAAATCAAAATACATGTGAGTTCCGTGACGAGCGGTATGGTTTTATCCCGTGCTATAGCTCGACCCCGCGCTTAGTACAACGTCGGCAAGTTCAAGTTGGTCTTCCTTTTAACGCCGTGATGTGACATTCGCGATTTAAACTTGGCCTCAGAAGACGGACTGAAAAGAGGAGGGCGTACACAATCTTAACATACTCAGCTTGAAAGTTTGAAAGTTTGGTACGATTGTCCGAAACCATTTGATTTATAGCCATAGCAGTGAGCGACACAGAAAATTTAAATATGTATGCCATTAACAGCATATGTGCCACACAAGGCTCATTTGTCAGTCTTTATTGTGACCTGGATATGCACGAACACTGTCTGTCAGGACGCCTATCATAAAAAAAACACACCTATAGCATTTTTTGAAAAAATACAATTTGTTGGTATTTAGAAAAGTCGTTCGTTTCATACGAGCTTTCTTGGAATGACGTTTACATTGCATTGTTGGTGACTTATGTTTACATATATCTGTAAACAGGGTACTGATGACTGTAAACGAATTAATAATTAATCGGTTTTAAAAGTCTGCTATTTTCGCTGATTATTGTAATTCGCTACCAATGTTTAACAGGTAAAACATGCAATAGAACTCAATGTTCCCATGGCAAATGCGTGAATTTATAATCAGACGAATCATGGATGCTTAAAATATCAAAATAGTGGATATTAACTTCCAGCAGAAATTAATTATTCTACATTATGTATCATAATGTTGGAAGGTGCGTATGATTCTACTCGGCCTTCGGACGAAATAACAGTTGAATGCTGGACAGGTCACGTGTTAACACGTATCATTTAGTGACGTCATGTATCGCTGACGTATCATTTACCGTGTTGACATCTTACACTCGTATTGACTGTCTGACTGTACAGGGAGTCCACGCTCGCTCTTCTTCTTTTCATTGACAAAATACGTGCGATGATTTCCCGCATTAGAACAGGGTCACTGTTTTTGAGTTCAGACATATGAGTCCTGTATTGTTTTGGTGAATAGGCACTGCTCAGCGACACGCGGAGAAAGGAAACTAGGCAAACAAGTCATGACATCACACAATTTATTCGTAACAGGGGCGGATTTAGAGGGGGCCGAGGTGGCCGCGGTCCCCCTATTTTCAACCCCCGCAATGGCTTTGCGCCATCGGCGCTCGCGAACTAGGCCTTCGGCCAACTTATCGCCCCCCCCCCCCCATTCCAGAATCCTAGCTCCGTCCATGCGTAAGTTCATATAGTACAAGGCATGACAGAAACATATCTCTGGAAAAGAATTCGTTAAAAATAGCCACCAGTCGGCCATTTTTAATTTCATCTAAAAATCAAAATGACTTGTATCAAGATGCTATATTGTTAATAAGTTTTTAACAATACGCGCTTAATGTACACAGTCGAGATCCAAGTCCGTAATCATGTGGTGGAAATGCTTGGTTTTGATGTTTTATTTTGTTTTTTTTTAAATTTAAAATTGATACTATTTGGTCATCTTGAACTGCACCGTAAAACAATTGTTTATGTGTGTGACCTGACGTACTGTAAAGTACTTTAATATGCAAGCTTAGGTGTCCTTTATCGTGGGTGTTTTAGGAACATTGTGTTACACATTTACGGAGTGATTGTGAGCTAGGGCGAATCTTCATGAAGCTTCCGAACAGGAGTCGAACATGTTAGAAACAACGAAAGTAAAGCGTTCGCCAACGGAACATGCATACTCCCGTGTGATACACTGAAATTCGCTGGAATTTGAACAATTAGCATACCATTCATGCATGTTCATACATCATGCATATCATATAATACTCCAATAAAACCTAAACGTATCATTTTAGAAAAGCACTTCAATTAATTTGTGAAAATAGGTACGTCATCTCTTCTACGCATGCGTGACTTCAAATTGAGAGCTGCCATACTTCATCCGCTGCGAAGACCGCGGATTGAGCTGCAGAAATATTGTGTAATGGCGAGTTCGTATTCAATTATATGAAGTACATGCAAGGTGGCGACAGGGTCAAAACGCCAAGGGGACAGAGCTCGCCTCAGTGCCCAACCTGATTGATTTGACAGTTTCCATTTCGTTTTAAAACTTCTTGCACGTTATGCAAATAACGATCCTGATTACTAGTAGTCTTCGCTACTCGAAGATTATAACACGTTGTATGCAGCAAACAAGCGGAAATGGATAATCCATTTGCATTGTTGGTATTGAATAACATGTTTAATTTAAGTCGGGTCATATGTTTAAGATAATAATGGAGCTCACAACGAGTTTGAGATTTCAACGATTGTATTCAACCAAAGACACTAGAAAAAGATTCTTTTTCTCGTGTCTTTGATTCAACCTATACAATTGATCGGAGGTTCAATTACAGGTTTATTTCCTGCCAAAATATGTTCTTTTGATGTAAATGCACAGTTTTATAACTTGACGGCGTTCCCTGAGTAGTGTTTTTTAGACGGCGTCGTTTTTGTCGTAGTTACTGCTCCAAGTATGCCTGCCCACTGTATATTTTCGGATTTTAATTTAAATCGGATTGCATAAGTTTAGACTAAAATTATTATGTACAAGATAACTGTCTCAAAGGTCATATCTATTTATTAACTGTCAACTGAAATTTATCGGAAACGATAGAATGACATGTGTTTATATTATTTGAGTAATCCTGTGGGGAAAGATATTATAATAAAATTTGTACCCACTACTCGTTTTATTTTTTTTAATGTTATACTATTTTATCGGAAGTACGTATGAGGTAACTGTCTAAAACAAATAATAATCGCCGAGTAGTTTACGACTATCATCTGAATTAGCCATCTCGCGTACGTAAGTCACGCTCTGATTGAGCGGGATTCATTTTACGCGGTAATAAAGTCTTTTATAACTTGATTAAATTTGCAGTTTGAGTGTACTATTAATTCACTGCGATAAATCATCGATGTCGTAATGATGTCGATTACATTGTGAGTTTCATTTGAAGTAGATTATTCAGTCTTGTGATGCATGGGTATGTTAGTGGTTTCCACTACAAGCATACAAGTTTTCGGTGTGAACGGAGCCCTGCACTAAAGTAAATTTGATGTAAGCACATTAGACGCCGGCGATAGACCTAATATGCTTTCACGATCTGGATGTGCTTAAAATTGCTTAGAAATCCTGCTTCAGTGCCGAATTTATTTAACTCATTAAAACAGATCAAGACATATCACATATGGCCCCGGGGTGTTACCGCTGGAATGCTTATGTGAATACGCATCATATGTGTTTTTGTTGTTGAGCCAAATTGTCCGGAAAAAGGGTCTACTTTTCCAGCATTCATTATGCATTGCCGAGGAAAATTCGCTAAAAAAGATTTTTAAACATCACTAATTCTGGTGGCAAAAGGGTCGTACCATATCAAATGTTAAAAAAAATAACGACAATTTCAAATTTTCTGAAGAGAGTGTATCCATTTTCGCATTTGGTTTGTCTGAATAGGAAAATTGATCTGATCTGATCTGGATACGTGTGGCACACGCTTATCATGTTACCCGGTCATTACTCCCGTGGTATAACCGCCCCCTAGTTCAGTACAAATATTCCAGTAAAGAAAACATAGATTATATAAGAAGCCTTACAACATGTTATTTGAATTAGTATTGAAATTATCTCATTTTTTATCACATTTAGACGCATTCGTTTTCTGAAGGAGAAGTATGGATTTCGGAGTCGGTTCCTTTATAGTAATCTCATGTACACATTGGCTGGGCTAGTTGCAGAATCTCTCACGAAATACAGCGAGCAATCATGGCAAGAATTGGTAGACAAACGCTTATTACGACCCCTTGGAATGACGTCTACCAAAATGATCAGTACTATCGAGAATCTGCGCACAGTTCCCGAACTGGCTGCGGGTTATCGGGCGACCTCTACCGGCGAAGTATTTCCTATCAGCTTGGACACATTGACGTAAGTACATATTATCAGCTCGGTTATTCGTCCTAGTATTGGGTCACGTTTTTAGTTCTTATTAGAAAAAATGTCAAATATTTCAAAGATAATTTTTGGGGGTAATAAAATACAATTGTGAATTAGTTACATATTAAATTAATAACACCCGGGTTGTTCCTACAAGTCTCGCCATTTAGCAACTAAATATTTATGTGACGTAATTGTGTGTGAGTGACGTCATGAACGTCATTCATATTATTTTGATCCATTGTCCTCCGCCAGTGAATACGTTTACATAGCTTTGTTATATTTCACAGAACCAACGATTTTATAAGTAACTAAGTTGTCCATTTGAACGAAATTGCTTACACCTATCGAATACGTCATCATGACGTCACAAAAAACATTTACCGCTTGAGGGCGCGACTTGTTGGAAAGGTTTACTGCAAGTTTCTTTTACCAACAGGATCACTGACATAGTAGCCCCCGCCGGGTCCATCCTGTCAACGGCGAACGACATGGCTCAGTGGTTGTTATTTCAACTAAGCGGCCGTTCCCGTAGCAACCAACAATTGGTAGATGAAGACTATTTACGAGAGACGCAGACGGCACAGGTATCCATGCAAGAACAGGGTGTTCATAGGAATATCTATCCAGTGGATGATTCCAAGACAGATTATGCAATGGGTTGGACGGTGGGTACGTACAGAGGTGAGTTGCTGGGTTGAAACCTGCTCATAAATTAAAATACCTAAAATGTGTCCCAATTGTTGTTCTACAAAGTTGTGGGTTATCATACTATTGTCTTGTTTTGAGATAATGTTGTTTATGTTGTTCAAGTGGAGAAAAACATTTTGTCATATCTCAAACGTGGTAGTAATCACGGCGGACTCGGATACAAACTTGTCATGTGAGGGCGCAGTGTCGCATTGGAGCAGATCTCTCATTTGTAGTTTCACTCACGTGGACTTTTTACGTAAGGTGCCCTGAATAGAACCATCTAAAGGTGAATTTTTTTAATTCCGACGATGACACGTAAAGTAAAACGACAACTATTGAAAGAAAAAAATGATATAAAATGATTATTACATTGCAGGCGTTAAAAGACTGAGTCACCCTGGTAACATTGCTTGCTATAATTCTGATATGTGGATCTTCCCAACTGAGAATTACGGTATATTCATCGCGATGAATGGACCAATGAATGACGTAGAAGCTACTCGTGCCATCTCCAGCATCGGGTGGTTCATTTCGGACAAAATGACGGGCACAGAGCCCTGGCAGGACAGCGAATCGGCATGCAACTTCTGGAGCACCTTAGCAACACCGCAACCCGATTTACCAGTAGCAGTGCCCTCACCGATCGCTTGGAGCGAAATTGAACTGAATGAATACACTGGAACGTACGGTAACAATATGTACGGTTATTTAGAAATTGACAAGGCGGAAGACGAAGACGGAATTGAGCACCTCCGCTACTCGTACGGTACGTTTGGCACTGGTAGGCTGTACCGCACGGCGACGCTACACACATTCAAGGCGACGTTGAACGGGGATTTGTGGTACTACAGTGACAGTATGCATTTCAATAAACAAGAACCGGAAGGTGTTTACATGAAATTCACAAACTCCAACCAAAACAAAATGGGCACTCTAACTTTCCCACTGTTGGTGTCAAAGGGTAACACGATTCAAGGGCCGGAATTCAAGCGCGGCCTGACAGTGGCTAACCCTCGGACCTCACCTTATGACAACCTTCAGTGTTCAAAAACTACTTCAGGGACAGAGTCGATCTACAAGCCCGCCGAACAACTCATTTTTGCCATAATGTTATTTGTCTTGTCTTATGTTAGTGTGTAGTATGTGCATACATTGACATCCATTATGTGACGTGTATTTAAAGTGGGAGGGTCGTCACCTGCGCACGCGCGGGAATTGAGTCCCAAGCGACGATAACAACCCACGCTAAAAACACAAAGGCTCATGGGTAGACGTGTCTTTGTAAACAATGACACGCTATGGGCATCTGACGCATGCGCAGGTGACGACCGACTCCCCCGCTTTAAATAGTGTTAAAATACATTGTAACATTCAACTACTTTAATCAGAGACGAACCTCATCCATTCTGGCGTGTATTATCTAAGGTAAACAAGTAAGTAAGTTGTCGTAAAATATGCATGTAATAATAATGTTCGTGTAAAGTCGTTTTTCAAGGGGTATAGTCCTCAACTTTATCAAGTTAAAATTGTACTCGAGTGTCACAAGTTATTTTTATTCGATGTTATATTGATCGTCGGAAAATTGTTGCTACATTGATCTGCATGTTCACAAACAGCGCCACCCAGAGTCGAAACTGATTGTTCTCACTAAAATGTATTTGTTTTATACTTTTTATATCTGTTGTTAAAAGTAAAATCTATAACACCATACAATAATGATATTTTACGACAGAATGACAATACTAAAGGTTTGCGATCTGGGGAAATCAGAAACAGTTTTACTTTTTCACCAAATCGTGGTTTTCAATGTAATTTTGCAGCTAAAACTTTGACACAGTTAACCGTGACGCACAATACACTCCGCCGATATGATATGTTATTGAGGCGCTTTGTATTTTGTACTTCATCATGTGGGGGCGCTGTGTGTGCATCACTATGTAGTTTGTGTAAATACTTTAGTATAGACCACAGTGTTTTCGGTGTAAAACGGGTCTAAGAAGGAAATCAAAATGATTTTATAATTTGTTGTGTTCTCATTGAATGTAAGTGAGATGAATTATATGTTGAGCATTTTATTTTAAATGACTAAATTAAAATTTTCCAAGGATTTTACTGCTAGTTAGATTCGGTACATTAAACCCGGTGATTATAGCGGAGTGGTTTTCTATTTTTATCCTTAACGTTCTTAATATTATATTAATAAATGTATGTTGCATGCGGCTATGTTCGTTTTTCATGAGACAGTATCGTTGGCTTATCGGTAAGCCAGCGAGTCGACCGGCGAGTCGACTCCAATGGAAAAAAAACTTACTCCGAACGTCACTGATTATGTCGTCGTCGAGGGGCTATTCATATTTTTATCGAAGTGAAATGTGTTTTAATTTTTTTAAATTGAATTGGATCTAATTTAATGATTATAATAATCATTATGTAATGGCATAATTGTCTGTTTGTGAGCAAATCATTACATACTGGTTTTCATCATTATTGTAACCAATCTCACTGCCAATGCAACCCACTCTCTCCAAACCAATGGTATTCATGTTGTTAGCAACACGCACAACTATGAACATTCCAATTCGTTCACAAGTCCTCGTATAAGAGATATGAATTAAACGAGTCGTGATAGACCATTTGCAGCTTTCTGTGTCACGTGGTATATTTTGTCCAAATAAAACATAAAATATCTGCCAAAGTGAATGTCGGGAAACGTTCTACTTATACATTTCCGTGAACTCCAGGAAATATGCAAAATGAGCCAGTTACGGTGCACGTCATCCAAGAGCTTCGAACGAGCCTGCTTCAGCAGCATTACTGACGTAATCTTACATATCACGCGTGCTTGAACCCCGCCAGTTTTATTTTCGTTTCACTCCTTCAGTGGCTGCACAGAGCATCCAACAAACAACAAATTCATTCATATAGAAGAATGCAATATGGACAAAAACATATTTTTTTAAATAATTTTGTTCGATATAAATTGTTGACATTGATAACTGAATTCGTTTGTATTTAATAAAATAAACACACACACAAACACTATTAGTTTGATTTGAAATAAAAAAAACACTAATTACGCATTTGTAGTGATTGTTATTGCATTTACCAAAACAATCAGCGTACGTGCTTATAAGAAAATGCCATTGTTTCATCGATGAATAGCTGCGTGCTACAAAAACATCGTTTTCGTATCACGATAAATCAGCATACGATAATATTTGGCATCTTTAATTGATTACCTCGATGCTGCATGCATCACGAGTATGTATATTTCCCGGGGCATCTTTACCAGGTGAAAGTCACGTTATTCAGCGTGAGGTTTGAATATGTGAATACAGCGTACGTGAAATAACCACCCAACAAACTGACTCGCCTATTTGTCGTTAGAAGAACAAGTAACGATCACTGGCATTGTTGTTATTTCAATAACACTATTTTAATTGAAATTCTGATATATCTGTATATTATATATCCCAACCATCAACTCACTGTTGATGAATACGAATACGTGAGAATAAAATAAACCAGCGTTTGAAAATATCGACAACTTCGTCATGTGTTTAATTCAGATAAAACAAATACGCATAAATCGCGATAATCACTCACTCACTCCGTGCGACACGTTTCGAAATCACCTGGTATAATAATGACAGACAAAATAATATTGATATCACCGTCATTATAATGTTATTTTGGTATAATGCATATTTTTCAAATTATTCGGATTATAAACGTACGATCTTGCACCGGAGACGGGACCGAAATCCGGATAATTCGTAAAAATCGCATAAATCGACGCTAAAGTTTTGTATATTCCCAGCCCCGAAAAGCCCAATTAGTAAATTCGATATTCCAGACAAGCGGTTCTCTGTTGTTTTACAACGTTGTGTATCTGCCGTCATCCGAATTGTCTATACCAGAACAAGGACGGCATGCGCAATCCATAGGAAGAGCAAGTCTGACCATTTTCCTTCCCTGTTCCATGCCTGGGCAACGTAGAGTTACCACACCAGCCTTAGCCTGTAGGGGCGCGCAGCAAGTACAGTCGTCTCTACGCACAAGTTCACCAGTTGGGTTGTCCCAAAACGGTACCATTCGTGATCGGCAAGATCCTCTACAGCTTGGAACCATTATAGCTTTGCTATCGCATCCGGCGGAACCAATCACGAATCGCATGGGAACGGTAGTACAAGTCTCTGTTCGGTGTCCAGCTACATAATGGTGAACCACTACAACGCACCAAAGTACTGTAGACAACGTTGTTAATCTCTGTCAGAGGGGAAAAAATGAGGCAAGTATAAGTACGTGACTGTAACTACAATAATTTCACTAGATGACGCGAGTGGCTATTAGGGCTCAGTTTAATTGTGCGTTTCAACTTCTTATTTTCATGAAAAATTAAAATAGAAGCACAAATATAATGATAATTGAAAAATAAAGAACTGCAAATTCTGTCTAGTGCAAAAAGTTACTTAACAGTTTGTTTCCTCTGTGAATGAATGTCCCCTAAAAACCAACGTGGTCGAATGCGCGAGATATCAATGTACTGAATATACAAGAAAACAGTTATTTTACATTTACATAAAAAAACACGCTTCATAGTAAGTTTATCACAAACAATGCCGTAAATATTACACAATTCGACAATGGCGACTAGCCCTGCAAACAAACTAACATCTACTTTATCCACACTCACCCTTACACTCATGCTCCTAAGTACACCAACTTCCGAAATGAGATTGCAACTAGACCCGATGAGTGACCCGTACACACCAATGCAACAGTCATATGCACATAGCACAGAAAACAGATATTACGCTATATAACGCTAAACGTGACAAGTGTTTCATTGGCTTCAACTAATTCGAAGCCCTAATGTAGTTTTTATATTATAAATCATATCCCCCAAGGTTTAATCATCGTAATGGCGGCACATAATTACCCCTTCTAGTCGACAGTAGATATACAGAGGCGGCGGCACGACATTTTACATGGAGGGGCGAGATCTGCTAACCAACCTCGCGGGGGTCCGGGGACACGCTCCCCCTGAAAAATTGAATATATACCCCCTGAAACGCTATTTCCTGCATTTTGAGGGGCACATTTTGTTGAAACAAGGGGGTTCAGCACGATTTTGGATGGGCGACGCCCCCAACATTTTTTTTCGAGGGGGCGACCGCCCCTGTGACATAATAATGTTTTCCTACTTGATTTATATATACATTGAGTAAAAAAAAATTCTTACGTGCATATGTAATCTTTAAATGAAGTTGGAAATGTTAATGTGTTTATATAAATACATTTGTGGAGCGATTCAAACAGTATCTTTCTTTGGTATGGCGGGCTGACTTGTGTACTTTAGACAAGTTAGATACTTACTGCCAATTTAAAACTACCATAGAACCAGAAAGATATTTGTTTTCTGTTCATATTTGAACCCATATGCAATCACTATATCGGCTACGATGTTCATCACATTGTTTACGAATTAAAGACAGGTCATCTAGAAAGAGATCAACGTACGTGCGAGCTTTGCAATATGAATTCTATTGAAAACAAGTTCTATTTTTTATTAGTTTGTAATTTTTATAACCACATTAGATGTCTCTATATCCCACACTACTACTGTACCCCACTAACTGTAAATAAATTTATCGAATTACTGAAAACTCAAAATGATGTACTTCTACAGCGTTTAGCTAGGAGGGAAGCAGCTGAAATATTGTAAATAATAAAAATATTTCGTATTTACTCTTTTGGGCCGATGGCCACGTATCAGTTAATAAAGATCCCACTGAATGAGAAAAAAAAATTGTCACGCATTTGTCTCATATCGTAGCTCAAATATTTTAAGAATAATGACCTCGACGGAAACAGGATGATAAATTCTGATTTATTTTGAACAAATATTCCCTCAGGCCAATATTTGCGAATCTGTTTTGAATCTTGGTAGCACCATCTCCTAGATACATAATTTCTTCAACCAAGCTTGGTAGCCACACCAACTGCATGGGACATGGAAAATGTTTCTCCCATCAAAACATGACCACAATACCTAAACATATGCATTAATCCCCGAACTACATTTCCGTAACCAGACATATCACTAACTACCTGACTACATGTATCTCCGTACTATGTTTCTGTTTCCAATTATCTGACCAGCTGTATGGGTTACTGTACTAATTGTCTGTCCCCTGACATGTTCCAAACATTATAACCAACTATACAGTTTCCTTGACTATGTTTTTGTCTCCAGAATTATTATCTATAATTATTAACTATATCGCTGAACCACGTTTCTAGCTCAAGACATATTCCTAACTATAAGGGTCGCAGGAGAATGTTTCTATCTTCAGACATATTCCTAACTGACTATAAGGGCGACTAGACCACGTTTCTGTCCCCAGAGATATCTCTAACCTGCTCACCAACTATATATATTGGTGAGCCACGTTTCTTCCCAGACTATAAGGGTCGCCGAAACAAATTTCTGTCTAACCTCTAATCTCCTCACCAATTATATAGATTGATGAGCCACGTTTCTTCCCCAGACATATTCCTAACCAATAATATGGATCATTGAACAACACCCCCCCCCCCAGACATATCCTTAACCTCCAGACAAACTCATTGGACCATGTTTCTGACCACATACATATCTATAACCACCTGACCGACAATACAGTTCCCCGACTACTTTTCTTACTTAAGACGTATCCCTAACCTCCTGACTACAACTACGGGGATCACTGGACAGTGTTTTCAGACACATTGATATCCCTCACCACTGACAGACTATATGGACCCTTTGACCAGGTATCTGTCCCTAGGCATATTCCTAAAGTTCGGAGACTATATAGATCTTTGAATCTTGTTTCTGCTCCCAGATATATCCTCACCACCTTACCAACCAGATTGATTCCACAGGACTGCTTTTATAAGAAGATTCAGGCTGATTGTTGATGCAACAACATTGGTTAGCACAAATATTATTTCAGGAGATATCTTAACAGGTCTTAGTAGGGTATCCCTTGATTGGTATATTCTTCAAATGATGTTTCATCGGCATCGGATGCATATGATCATGATGGTTGAAATATTATTATAGGTTATAGGTTAAATCAAGTAATATTTCATGGTGAAAATTGGGCAGCATAGTGTATAAGATATGTTAGTTATTTCTCTGAAGCATGATGCTGCAAGTTGTTTTTATTCTTTGGCAGAAATTGAGAAAGATATGGATGGAAGAAATTTAGACCAGTTGTAGCACAAGAGAATTTGTCACTTTCAACTGGAGCGATGTTGATGTGCTGGCACTTGTGATGTCAATTAAGACAAGATGTTTGGCTTATGGGAGTTGAGAGTGTATAACCAGGTCAAACTGTAAAATACATGCATGGTTACTGGTATGGCCGAGAGTGTGGATATCAAAGCTATGAACAAATGACTTCTTGAATGAGAGAAGATACACTTCAGAGTTTAGGAGATTCAACACACAGAGAGTGAAATGCAGTGTTCTATCTAAACCAGTCTAGATGCAACTTTCAAATCTGTGTTTTTAAAAAGAAATTAAACTGTGACCATGAGAATCCACCTGAAATCACAGAGAATATCACGAAGGTCGCCATAGCAGGTCAAGGGACTTACCAATCCAGTTCTAAGCCCCAACTCCACTATTAAAAAAAGAGTTTTAACCAAAATATATAAACTCATACAGTACTATTGTAAAAACAATATTATTTAGTACTGGATATTTATTGATACCAAAGGCTTTATCTGATGGATGTTCCAGAACTGGTCAATATTACATATTGCCTCAACTGTCAATTTCTTGCTCGTAATACGACCAACAAACAGTTTATGTTTTTTCTTATTCCGGATTTAGATGAATTTTCAAACAAATAATGTCTGGATGAAGATGTAGACACTTTCATGTCCAAAATCATGTCCGATATCTATCAGATCTTTAAAATATTTTATTTTATTTATTTTTCCAAAATATTATTATGAGTTGAGAACAAAATTACTTTCAAATGAATACCATCTTGAATTTTCAAGGTGAATGTTCGGCGAAGCACTCCACTATCACCTTGAAGTATTTCATAAGGACTATGTGTATGTGACAGCGCCCTCACAGTTTATTATCAGTTTACCAACAGCCAATCATATTGCTTCTTTCATCAACACGCTTGGCCAAGCTATCATGATCAAAATCCTCGGGCGGAGCTAAGTCACAAGACGCTCCACGCTGCTATTATAATGCGCACCACTCTACCACGTATTTCTATGGGCTGTGTGGAAGCTGCTGTGGAACGCCAGTCGAAAAGCCTGTGAAAATAGCTAAAATCAAGAAAACATCACAAACTTAACTTTGAAATAATGCTAAACAACCAAATTTAAATATGTTTGCATATGTAGGGGTAATCTTGTTTCACTGTTCAGGGGGTGGGGGTGGTGTCAACAACCATCCCAAAGTACCGTTTCCTGAAAGTGTTTGGCCTTTGTTTTCACCGTGATGGTTGCCAGTTGGTGAAAATGCCCGTCCCGAGAATAAATGTTCCTGGGCACAGTGGAAGCTGTGTTGGTTTGGATGTTGAGGCAATATAGCGACGATATCCATATATCATGCAACTCACAGATATTCAGACCAAAATTATTGACGCTATACTTAGCGCCGAGTCTGATGTGTAAATCATTACGTTATTATTCTTTATCGTACTTGCGACCATGGAGTGTGGTAATAGTGTGGTCACCACTGTTGAGTATTATAGAAGAGTAGGTGTTATACCTCAAAGCTCATGTCAATGCAACATATATCGGCAGAAATGAAGCTGAAGATGAAGACATCAGAAATGCAAAGCTCCGAGCGCTTTTCGCAGGCATTGTAACAAAGCTTTCTATCGTGCAACGACGTAACATACACGGTTATGAATAGAATTACCGCACGGTGATGTGGAGGGAGGAATGTTCGAACGGAACAACACCGTGCAGGCAGACGATGATGAATACCTTACCCAACTGATGTTTGTAACAAACTAAAACTACTGACTGCACCAAGGTTCGTATTATATCCAGTCTTTCCTATATACAACAAACCATTATATGTTTAATCCAAGTAACCATGGTATTTGGACCAGTCAATGTGATGACAGGTAAGAATAGAACACTTTTTGAGGGGCATACACAAGTCATGTGACCCTCGCCCTCAATGAGATCTCGCGGCCATTTTTGTCTAAGGCCTATTCTGGTAACAAGAATTTAACAGTTTACAGTGTACATAAAACACAAGTCATGTGACTCTCACTCTCAATGAGATCTTGGCGACCATTTATGTCTAAGATCCATTGGGGATTATCAGAAACCACAAGGACCGAGTTTCAAACGTTTAAAATCACATTTTTCTGTATTACTGGCAGCACTATATTTCTGGTCATTAATAACATTTTGAGCTGAGAAAAATTGAATGTAGTGGTTGAATATAATGACTGTATACTATTAGTATTATGTGTTGTTCAGAATTAACTTTGCTTGAACAATCTTATTAGCCGAATTGTGTGACATCTCACAAAATGTTGGAAATAGTCCTTTGATATCTGACATACATTGTGTCTGTGATATTTATTTCTAAGTTCATACTAAGAGCAGACACCACTGAGACTCCTATCGCTAGGAATGAACTACTTTGTCTTCTTCTTCTTCATCTTGTTTTTCTTCCTCTTTGACATGTTCGGTTGTGAATTGAATGTGTCTATTTAAAAAAAGAAGAATCATGGTGATATGATCAAGAGAGTAGAACAGTCCCTGGGGAGAGGTCATACTATTTCTGGTCAAAAAAGATAATAATTTTCGGAAATAATTGTTATATAGCTTAGCCAACACTTTGAATGACGAAGTTCCTTTTGTCACTGTTCAGAAAAAAGCTTTCCAGATTTGTACAAAAATTTGGTGGAAAATTGGAAATTGGTTAATCATTATGCAAATTAAGAAATTAATATGCCAAAACAGGTATGCAGATTATTTTGGACGCCTATGTACCAGTTCTTGATGTATCAGTGGACAAATTAAAATATGATTATTATACAAATTAAATTGTTAATATGGAGATTTCAGCCCAAAACTATGACAACACTTTTCTGGTTTTGCCAGAGTATGTATGTATGTCATTTTATTTAAATCCATTGAGTACATTTTAATATAACAGTGGAATATACTGCCAGGAATGCTTGATTTCAATGATTTTTCATAACAAAAATAGGTGCCATTCAGCTATCTTGAATCAGATCGTGAAACAAATTGATGTGCATATGTATAATATTATGTATGATGTATGTGTGAATTTCAATGTAATCGGTCCAGGCCTGTCTAAGATATAGAAGATATAGGTATGCATGGACACATGCACAAGGTCAATCCATAAGTCCCCTTTTTCGGATGGCATTCGAATGGGGGGGGGGGGTTAATAATGCAGGGAACAAGTATTACATCATCACCTTTGGGAGGAGCATCTGGGTACACAGGAAAAGTACCAGGAATCTGGTCTGGTTCTAACTGATGAGGAAGCAACAAGCTTGTATCCAATGGCAACCATTCATAATGAGAACCAGGTTGTTTCAAGACATCACTTTGCAAATTATATGTACCCCTAAACAAAACAGAAAGTCACAGTAAAGGGACATAATTAATTTTAATGAAACAAAATATCAGTTCATTTTCTTTCTATGATTGTACATTGAGGAAAATCAAAATTTTAATTAGTAGCAAAATCTAAATTTTCCTCCTTGTCAGCTTTAACATATTAATTAGTGTGTGTTCAAAAACCAATTACCACAATGAAAGTGTCTTACCTTGACTCAGTACTTCGATAAATACAAAGATGAACATCTTTTGATGAATGGGATAACAGATATTTACCAGCTGGCAACCTATGTGAAAAAAAATTAAACATTTAAATATTTGGAAATATTTGAGTAAGAGCAAATGTTAAGCTTATTAACCCCGGTAACACCTGAGCGGAGTGAAATGACTACTGAAGAAATAATATTATATTTACAAATGTAGCTACAACATATTTTGGTCATTCGCAGAAAAGTAAATTAAACATTAGGAAAAGGTGTTGCTTATTATAAATTCTTATAATTTAAATGTGCTACATTAAAATACGCAAAAATGCATGACTTTTCTTAATGTTATTTTCTCCCTGAAAAATGTTAGCCACCACTAAAACAATTTATTTTTAGCTGAAGACCAGCAAATCCGAACAATGCACAAAATGGCACTTGATAGTTTAGCTACAACTGTGTGAACTGAATGACTGACATCACACATCGCTTTCCACATTGATTCATATAATTATGCATAAAACTTACATTTTCAGTTTTTCCAGAACAGTATGTAACATCTTGAGTGACACAGCAGGTCTGAAATAAAAATTAGTAATTGTAAACATTAGTCTCAGTGCAGTATTCATAAGTATAAACTACACTGATGTAGGGGTCAAAGGCCAAAAGCTAAAAAAAATACTAACTTGAAATTGCAATGTGGTGGCAATAAATTTGATAAATCCAATTTCTCTAGGGTGATAACTTCCGAAGTGTATGCATTGATACGACCTGTGAAATAAAGTAATATACACTTTAACAATGATTTTTATGATGAGGGTATGCAATATATATTTTAATGTACGGAGATACAGAAATCTGTCATCATATGACACAATAAACATTTTAATAGCATAAACAGATGTGAATAAGATTAGCACCATATTCGAAAATGCAAAATGCACTTAATACATGCTTTGCAAATGAGCAAGGATACTAGCAAAACGACCTGAGTTGAACACTAACCATTTTTTTCACAATTTATTTGCATTTTATTATTTCTAGAAATGTATGTTGTATAATTTTGTGATCATCTTGTAATTCAATTTGTTTGAGATCTTAATTGCATCTCACACATAACACTTGCACACTCCCATCTTATAAATATCTATTATTATCTCACAGTGCTCCTATAATCATATAAAAACAGATTTTAGGTCGTAACTCAGATCGTGTTTTTGTAATTACATGACCTACGTACAGCAGACAGAAACAGCAAAAGCTATTATCTTAAAAATCTTAAAAACCTTGCTCAATATACTGGTAATATTACAGATATCGTACTCGACCACATTAGCGCCCAGGGTCATCAACTCAGAAAATCAGTATTTCTTAGGGGTGGGCACTTACCCAAGCACCCCCTCGGAAAAGAGTGCAAATGACCATTTATAAAAAAAAAATCACAAAAGTGGGGGGTGGGCACTTGACCGGGGCATGGGCGCTAACGCAGTCGAGTATGGTATATAGAATGCATGGGTGAGTTACACAGACTCTAATCTACTAAATTTATGGAACAATATAATATTGCATTTTACCTCTCACCACCATAGAGTTGGGTTGTACGTACATGCGAATCCATTCTGTAGAAAGCTGACCTGCAGATATTTGCTCCAAACCGAACTTAGGCTGGTACTCTAGCTTTGGTGAGATTGTAAGTGCCTTCAGCTGAAATGAGCCAAATTATATATACCATTAAAAGAACTAAATATAAACAAGAAAGGGTTGACGACGATAACAACAAGGACACCCAGTAACTCCTATACCTTGCCAGATAATCAGGGTTTGTATAACAATGTTGTAACTTTTTAAGCTTTAATGTCAGTGTGCAATAGGTTGTACTAGGTAAAGGTAAAAATTGCTGATAAAAACAATATGATTCTGAAAATGATAATTAATTTTCATTGCTGAGAATTGGTTTACACTATAGACATTCATTTTTAACAAACATACTCTATGCAATTAAGATATTTTCTTTTTCTTTTTCAAAGTTGTGCTTCTACACTTTCACAATATTGCTGGAGCTAATTCAAAGTGCTTAATTCCATAGTGAAAACTGAGAGAGAAATAAATATCACACAAAAAAGCAGTGTATTCACTAAATATATAATTGAATAATATATTCATTATTAAATTGTTTATTAGTATAATATCTTACCTGCCCTCCTTCCTTGATGTAGCCACACACTTGGTTTCTGATCAACAATGATACTTTACCAAAGTTCCAGAGACTGTACATAACATTGCCATTGCTGGGATGCAAATACTCTGTTTTATCCTCTGTTATTTGACTCCCACCTGCCAACTCTGAGTGTTCAATCGTGTGCTGACCAGGTTGCTCCATCGATGGTGCAACTTTGTCCTTTGTTTCAGCTAATTTCTCTTTTAATTTGAATATACCATCCAGAAGCGTATCACATTGTGATGTTGGCGTCTTTATTTTCCCTGTAACCTGACATTGTTTGGTATTCTTTGATACCTTACCCTGTGGGATAATAACTGATCCTTTTTTTACATTTCTCTGTCCAACTAACTCATCACATAAAAACCTTGGTTCATAATTTTTCTTCCCCAAAATCAGCTGTTCTGTTTGATTTTCCTGCACATTAATCTTTTCGCCCGCAGCTATGGGTTCTTCTTCCATTCTATTTTGCTTGACACTACTCATCTCTTTTTCCGAGCAACACTGTATCTCTCCATCATTTATAGTCTTGCCTATCTCATCATTTGAGGAAAGATCTTCATCGGAACTCTTCTTCAGTCGTTTACTTCTTCTTATGGGAAGAGTCTCATCACTCAATGTAGTTTCCTTCAATCTGCTAGTTTTCATATTTTTGCATAGAAATTTTTCATCAGTTCTCTCTTCCTCATTGTTCTTTTTCTTACCATGATTTCTTTTTTGTGCTGGTGTAAGATCAGTATCATTCAGACTTTCGTCAGATGATGACTGAGTCAGATTGTGTAACCTCGCAGAGCGTCTAATTGGGGTGGAAATCTTGCCTTTTGGCAGACATTCAAAATTGCTCTGATTCAACTCTTCATGGTCACATTTTATTGAGTTCATATTTTTCTCAACGACAACATAATCATCAATGTATAACAATCTGTCTGCATCTGACGATATGTCACCATCATATAAAAAATTTTTTCGTTTCTCCTGTTTCTGACTGTCTCTCATTAAATTACCTTGTTTTGCTTTAACGCTAGAATCAGTGACACCCAGCTGCGAGATGAAAGGATTGTTTCTTTTTTTCGGCTTCATCACTAATTCATCATCTGTTTCCATAGCAACATCCTCTGCCTTGTTGGATACTCCCACCTCCTTGTCAAGCTCTTCATCTTCTGTGACAATAAGAAGGCCATGCTCGGTATCAGTTGTATCAATTTCAGTCCCTGAATTGTCAGCAATATTTTGAGTATCTAATTTGTTCAGATTTATATCAATTTGTTCCCTCCCATACGGGTTAGATTTAGTTTTAACACCAATAGCATCCTGACTTGCATCTTTACTGCATTGAAAGGTCTCCACAGTGTGCTTATAAGCCTTGCTTGTTCTAGCCATGGATGCTTGTTCTACAGAAGAAGACAATTCCTCTCTTACCATGTTCTGCTCATTTTGGTTAGCAAGCAAGCAAGCATCCTTGTGACTGTCAACATCAGAATCTTTCATGAGGTGTGTCACCTGTTCCCTGACCAGACTCTGTTCATTTGACAGGGTAGACTGGACATGATGACTTCCTTCATTAGGACACACAACCACTTCAAGGGGCAATGATTTCTGGCTCATCTTTGGTCTGAATAATCTGGGTAATGAGATCTGATGATACAGTAAATTTTTCTGTTGAAGTGACATCTGTTTCTTTGCCAACGGTTTATCAATGTAAATAGTTTTTCTTGATTCATCACTGTCATCTGTTATGGATAAGAAAGATGCACTTTAATTAATACACAACTGCTCAGTTTTGACAAACACAAAGTCAACATAACAGTAAAGTGACTGCATAGGCAATGATGATGATATCTTTTTGTGACAGCTTCATTTACTTGCTTGTGCATTGACTTGAACATAACTACAAGCCAACAACGCAGTGTTGTTCGAAACATATTACTACATACATGTTGTTAGGTAAAGAAGAGCAACTTTTCTGAAACTTAAAGCTCTGCCCATTTGGCTGCATGGTAGTTTGCGCACCCTAATTTCTAGCAAAATTAATATTTTTCACCTTCTGTCAAAGCAACCATATCTACAAATGTATGGGATTTAACTTTTGTAACAGGATCTAAACATTGATCCAATACTGAGATTTGGTGCCATGTCTGAACATTGATTTAATACTGAGATTGGCAGCCATGTCTAAACATTGATCCAATACTGAGATTGGCAGCCATGTCTGAACATTGATTTAATACTGAGATTGGCAGCCATGTCTAAACATTGATCCAATACTGAGATTGGCAGCCATGTCTGAACATTGATTTAATACTGAGATTGGCAGCCATGTCTAAACATTGATCCAATACTGAGATTGGCAGCCATGTCTGAACATTGATCCAATACTGAGATTGGCAGCCATGTCTAAACATTGATCCAATACTGAGATTGGCAGCCATGTCTGAACATTGATTTAATACTGAGATTGGCAGCCATGTCTAAACATTGATCCAATACTGAGATTGGCAGCCATGTCTGAACATTGATCCAATACTGAGATTGGCAGCCATTTCTGAACATTGATCCAATACTGAGATTGGCAGCCATGTCTGAACATTGATCCAATACTGAGATTGGCAGCCATGTCTGAACATTGATTTAATACTGAGATTGGCAGCCATGTCTAAACATTGATCCAATACTGAGATTGGCAGCCATGTCTGAACATTGATTTAATACTGAGATTGGCAGCCATGTCTAAACATTGATCCAATACTGAGATTGGCAGCCATGTCTGAACATTGATTTAATACTGAGATTGGCAGCCATGTCTAAACATTGATCCAATACTGAGATTGGCAGCCATGTCTAAACATTGATCCAATACTGAGATTGGCAGCCATGTCTAAACATTGATCCAATACTGAGATTGGCAGCCATGTCTGAACATTGATTTAATACTGAGATTGGCAGCCATGTCTAAACATTGATCCAATACTGAGATTTGGTGCCATGTCTGAACATTGATTTAATACTGAGATTGGAAACCATGTCTGAACATTGATCCAATACTGAGATTGGCAGCCATGTCTGAACATTGATTTAATACTGAGATTGGCAGCTATGTCTAAACATTGATCCAATACTGAGATTGGCAGCCATTTCTGAACATTGATTTAATACTGAGATTGGCAGCCGTGTCTAAACATTGATCCAATACTGAGATTGGCAGCCATGTCTGAACATTGATCCAATACTGAGATTGGCAGCCATGTCTAAACATTGATCCAATACTGAGATTGGCAACCATGTCTGAACATTGATCCAATACTGAGATTGGCAGCCATGTCTAAACATTGATCCAATACTGAGATTGGCAACCATGTCTGAACATTGATCCAATACTGAGATTGGCAGCCATGTCTAAATATTGATCCAATACTGAGATTGGCAGCCATGTCTGAACATTGATCCAATACTGAGATTGGCAACCATGTCTGAACATTGATCCAATACTGAGATTGGCAGCCATGTCTGAACATTGATCCAATACTGAGATTGGCAACCATGTCTAAACATTGATTTAATACTGAGATTGGCAGCCATGTCTGAACATTGATCCAATACTGAGATTGGCAGCCATGTCTGAACATTGATCCAATACTGAGATTGGCAACCATGTCTGAACATTGATCCAATACTGAGATTGGCAGCCATGTCTGAACATTGATCCAATACTGAGATTGGCAACCATGTCTAAACATTGATTTAATACTGAGATTGGCAGTCATGTCTGAACATTGATCCAATACTGAGATTGGCAGCCATGTCTGAACATTGATCCAATACTGAGATTGGCAACCATGTCTGAACATTGATCCAATACTGAGATTGGCAGCCATGTCTGAACATTGATCCAATACTGAGATTGGCAACCATGTCTAAACATTGATTTAATACTGAGATTGGCAGCCATGTCTGAACATTTATCCAATACTGACATTGGCAGCCATGTCTAAACATTGATCCAATACTGAGATTGGCAGCCATTTCTGAACATTGATCCAATACTGAGATTGGCAGCCATGTCTGAACATTGATCCAATACTGAGATTGGCAGCCATGTCTGAACATTGATCCAATACTGAGATTGGCAGCCATGTCTGGACATTGGTCCAATACTGAGATTGGCAACCATGTCTAAGCATTGATCCAATACTGAGATTGGCAGCAATGTCTGAACATTGATCAAATACTGAAATTGGCAGCCATGTCTATCCATTGATCCAATACTGAAATGTGCAGCCATGTCTGAACATTGATCAAATACTGAGATTGGAAACCATGTCTAAACATTGATCAAATACTGAGATTGGCAACCATGTTTAAACATTGATCCAATACTGAGATTGGCAACCATGTTTAAACATTGATCCAATACTGAGATTGGCAACCATGTCTAAACATTGATCCAATACTGAGATTGGCAGCCATGTCTGAACATTGATCCAATACTGAGATTGGCAGCCATGTCTAAACATTGATCAAATACTGAGATTGGCAACCATGTCTAAACATTGATCCAATACTATGATTGGCAGCTATATCTGAACATTGATCAAATACTGAGATTGGCAGCCATGTCTGAACATTGATCCAATACTGAGATTGGCAACCATGTCTGAACATTGATCCAATACTGAGATTGGCAACCATGTCTGAACATTGATCCAATACTGAGATTGGCAACCATGTCTGAACATTGATCCAATACTGAGATTGGCAACCATGTCTGAACATTGATCCAATACTGAGATTGGCAGCCATGTCTGAACATTGATCAAATATTGAGATTGGCAGCCATGTTTGAACATTGATCAAATATTGAGATTGACAACCATGTCTAAACATTGATCCAATACTGCAATTGGCAGCCATGTCTGAACATTGATCAAATACAGAGATTGGTGACCATGTCTGGGTGAATTTGAATTTGATTTGTTAGAAATATCTAATTCACATATGCCAGATGACAATTTATTGTATTTTTTATTCTTTTAAATTATGGAAAGATAATGGTAATTGTTTTACTTCATCACAAAATTATTTTACTCTCAATATCCTCCAGTTCTCACATGAAGAACCTCTTACTTTCACATAGTACATTTTGAACACATTGCAATGTTATATTGTCCACCAGACAACTGCACAGATTGGTTAGGCAGCACATCACAAAAAGAATAAATTCATTAGCACCTCACCTTGTATTATATTCACTGGAATCTCCCATTGTTCAGTATAATATGGTGGATGGTTGTTAATAAGAGTTTCTAGTCCACTCATTGATATTATCGTATCCACTTTATATTTATCAGCTAATTTTTTAGCATTCACATCTTTACTTACAGGCTGAAAAAAAATAATAAGGTTTTCATTTCTATTTTGAATTGGTATTCACTCCTTTAAACACTCAAGACTAGCTACCAATTTTGTTTTCAACATCAAAATGTTAGTTGAGGTTCACATGAACACTTTTATATATTTTGTTATAGTCCCTTTGAAGAAAGTTCTCAAAATGGTACAAATAACTTTGAAACAGTGCTCATCTAACATAATTAAAAATAAACGAGAATCCATCATGAACTTGTACACCATATTAAACCTACTTCAAGGCATCCCAAACATTGATTAAAGAATTTACTATTACAATATTATAACAAACTGCATACAGCGTTGGGAGCAATTACCAGTCAGCAAACAGTCATTTAACCACTCAATAATGTGTTTGTGAATCTTAAGTACTTTTTCCCCTAAACTTGAACCTTAACCAAGGCATATCTTTGAAAGAAAAACAATTCTCAGACTGTACTAGCATAGGAAAATTGAGTAATATAAATGAGCAATTCCATAAAATATGAGTCACAAGTTCAATATGAAGTCCATACCTGTCTTTTCCACTCTGTGCAGGAGCTTTGTGGAATTGAATATACAACATCACATGGTGGGAAATCACATACCATATTAGAATACTGTCTAGATACAAATGTCTTCTTTTCGTATAACGGTATTACCTTATATGAAACATTACCCTGGGAATTTAATTTAGATATTAGTATTTGTTCTATCTGAAGTGCATTTCCATAGAAACACATAAAAATCAAACCTTGCATTTGTTATACAATGAATCATTAAAATATTACTTATTCTGACCATGGAAATGTCAATGTAATTTATGTAAACACATGCACTGCTAATAGAGCATACATGATAAAATGATACACATATCTAATTACTGTTTGGGAATGTATATTAATTAAATTTATATGTTTTAAATGTTTATCAGTTAAAAATTGCATTCACACATCGCACATTTGTGAGATACCATCTCCTGATCAATATATATATAATACAATGTTGAAATTGTAGATTGGTAATGAAAAATTAAATTCAGAATGCAAATTTAAACGGTCAACAGTTTTTAAATTTTCAACAATAGACAGTTTTTATATTGTATCTAAAGGTAAAGAACCTTCAGAACACTTAAAATTAATTGTGGAGAAAGTTAAGGACAATTTATCTACTTTTAATATTTAATAATTTTTACATAATTTTATGTTTTTAGCTTGTTCTGGGAGTGATGATTGCAAAGTGAAAACTCAACTTTAAAATGTTTCATATGTGTTTCCCACATCAATTTGTGCATATTCGAATTAATTTATTTCACAAAATATGTTGCATACATGTGATAGCCCCAAATAGCAATATCCACTCAGAATACAACTTTACTGAAAGTTTCTGTGAATAAGCAACACATTTAACAAAAAAAAAACAAATTATTGATAGAGTGATCTCACCAGTGTTAATAATGTCTTGACACGTTTCAACATAGAGTCTGATGGAAATGACATGCCAGTACTTATACCTAGAGTCTGGTACAATGAATACTGTTGTGGATACATGCATAGTGAGCTTTTATAGCATGCCATCAACTCCTGAAAAATTAAAACACATTGTTATGGTACAATGAGACACTTTCAAAGACATACAGGGTTACTATTTACTTTGCGAGAAACACATATCATGTAATTTAACTGAAATTTAGTTGACTCTGCCTTAAGATACATAATGAATATATCATGAATGTTGTCTTGAATGGCACACTATATTTCAATTTTTTGATGATTAACAAACAATGAACTAACTCACAAACAATCACACATGTGAGCCAGTAAGTTTCAAGCGTAAAAATGCTGATTTATGGATCACCTGTGATAGAATGTTCAATTTCATTGTATCCCTTGCATAGGGGTTTTTCTAGAGAAAAAATGCAAGAGGCAAGAGGAGAACTGCAATTCAGTGGTGCCACCAATTGGGGGAGATTGGGTTCTTTCTACCAGGGTGTGGAGTTTTTGATAGTTCTAAGTTAAAATGGAACATTCTATGGCTTCCTTGGGGCCAAAATTACTATCAGACATGTCACAGTTGAAGACTGTGGCCACATGTGATCTCTGGTCAATCAGAATTTTACGGATCTGCTCCCCAGGGTAAGGGGGTGCATGGCCATGGCATGAGGACACTGCGTCCCTGTTCCCTTGTTTAAAAAAATTCATGCCTTGCATATATTCCAACTTACATAGCATATAAGCTGCATACTATATACTTAGACAGCAACATCTTCTGGCAAATTAACATAAATACTTTTCTCCTTTAATACGTTTTTTTTTCTCATTTCCATCTTTCATTGATTTACTGTTTATTGCTTATTTTTTTTTATTATTATTTCATCTATTTTTTGTTCAATATTATTACCTACATATATAAATAATTTTTTTGTAATTTTAGTTTGTTGATTTTTTTTTTTAAACCATTGTTGTGCTTTAGACAGTAATTTGTATGTTTTATATATGTGTTTTAGCAGTTAGTGTAACCATTGTAATTCCTTCTGAGGAATTATAAGTGTTTCAATAAACCTATATACTATAGACACAACAAACCCATTCCTTTCATTTCATTTTTATAAATATTTATAAATTTCACAATTCAGTATGAAATGAGAGGAATGGATTAACACATTTTCAAATGCATCATTGGGTTCTGTACTCTTTGATTGGGTGTCATTGAAATTTATAAATAGTTACAGAAATGGAAAAAAAATGGGTTTGTTGTGCCAATAGTATTTAATTACCGTATACCACTTTAATTTTGTGGGAAAAAAAATCAGTCAAAATCACAAACATTTATAGCATTGAACATCTCTCTGGGATTATACAAAGGTTCTACATTACGGAGTCTGTGGTCACTTTCTCAGAATTTTGTCTTTACCAATGCCAAACAATCTTGAAATTGCAAAAAATTTGAGGAGTAAAAATTAAACACTTTACACACAATATGTTATATTACAGTTAGCAAATTATATAAAAGTTATTCTGTGACAAACAATAGTATTCCCATTACACATACGTCTACATATCTGTTAACATCATTATTAATGAAATTATAATCTTCTGGGCAATGCCTTGCAATATATTCTAAATATCTGTTGAATTCCTCCTGTTCTGCCATGACTTTTGTCTTTAATTCCTAATGAGAGAAATATACGATTGTATGTTAGAAGGACAAGTGACGTAATTTGCTCTATTTAAGGTGCATACGCTTACGTAAATAACAGAGGTGTGTTTATAGTCAAAATAAGTCGTATTTTAATGATCCAGTATACAATAAAAACTATTTTTAGGCAAATATATGTAGTTCTACTCAAGATGTGCTTCTAAAGCAGCAAATCATGATACTTGAATAGACAGCTCACCAACAAGGCTACCATTGTCTGATTCATGTGGTTTCGCTGACCATCCATGGCCCTTCCACTGAACACATATGTGATATTGATAGAAAAAGCTGTATTTGACTTCAGTTAAATTAAATGTTTTTTGATTGGGCATGCCAATGAACCATCAATCAGCACTCCTGTAACAAGAACTCACAACAATTTTAACCAATAGATTTTGTTGTCTCATATCACAGTTTAACTGATAAAAACATGCATTATAACAAATGACTTTGTGTTGCATTCACCATGGAAACGCATCAACAGGGAATACAGGTTTATAGTTTGAATTTTGTCAAAATATAATGGTGAGGTGATGGAGGAATTAATGAACTTTGACTGGCAAAAATACAGGCCTACCACAAAGAATGAAACAATTTCAGCAATAGTGGCTTGAAACAGGGTCATTTCTAAAATATTTTATTTTTATTAGGCCACTACATAAACTAAGAAAATAATTTTCAGATCCATGTGGCATATAGTCCATTTTTTCATTTCTGGATGTTATGTGTGAAATAAAACAGAAAAACAGGACATACACAAGTTATAGCATTGTAGAGGCATCAAAACATCGCATGGGATTCAACAAATAATAAACTATTTTTGATGGTGGTTACTTTTGATGAAGTAAAGATATCTCAACCACCTGAAAGATAGGCATAAGTTCAATATTGAAATATATAAATAAAGGGAAATTGAAGTACAAAATCAAATAATTTTATTTTTGTGGTAGGCGTTTGATCTGTGTCATTCACACATTATGCCAGATGCTGCAGTGTACAGAAAAAATCCCCAAACTGGTACTACAGTATATGTTCTATTAGAAGTGCATATAAAACAAAAATGGCATGTATACTAGATCATTAAAATATGACTTATTTTGTTCATAGACACACGTCTGTCATTTACGTAAGTGTATGTGCCACTAATAGAGCAAATGCAGTAACTGCTATCAATACTTGAATAATCGTTGTGCCTCCCCTATTTGCATGCTCAGTTGCAGCAACAGTAAGCTTTCACAATGTTTAATCTAACTTTCTGTTTCTGATTTTTGATGGTAACCATTTCTTTTGAACAATTTATGGTTTTCACAGCCAAAGTGACAGAATTTTGATGCAGTCCACAAGTGAACAGCGCTAATGGCCACTTGACATGTTTAATGACCATCAAACCTGTTTTATCAAAAGTTACAGACATAGTTCCCCAAATCAAGTGGCTCATTCTAAAACACTGGTACTATGTGATGGTACTCACAAATACAGATAATTTGTTGCCGTATTTTATCAGAATATGATTGTAGCAGGAAAATATTATGGTGAAAAAATGTCCTTGTAGTAATCACCAGTAATCATGCTACAAACGCAATCAATATTTTTGTGCCAAGTGACATTTTCAGAAATTGAAGTCACTGCTGTCCCTCCTTATTTTTGTCTTAGATGCTAATTGCAAATGATAGACTTTTACGATATGTAATCCGCATAGAGCTCATTTTAGGAGAATATGCGCATGATAAGTCCTCTAAATAATAATAATAATAATAATAATAAATAAATGTATTGTGACAAACCATGCAGTCTCGATCTCAAACATAATCCTGTGTGTTTGGAAGGCATGGCAGACTGTATTCAGATTTATTTTGTCGAGTGACAGTTGGCTCCTGGAATCAAACCTTTTCTGTGATTCACTCACCATAAACGTAGTCATCTCTTGTTGATTAGGATACATGCGTAACATCTCAGTGTGGAAGTGTTGAAATTTTCTCCACAACTTGAGGTACTGTCGTTTATCATGGCTTGTGAGATTTGAAAATCTGGGGTATGGAAACTGAGGTTTGGAACTTTGCAACAGCCTCTTAACTTGATAGGGTTTCAATGGCTTGGGTAATGTCTTTTTCCTGTGGCAAATTATTATAATACTTCCATGTAATATTGGGCACACACTTTTCGCAACATTAAACAGCATTTCCTGGAAATGATCCTTAATTTTAGAGCCAACAGACAAAATTTGAGTCAATTTTCGTTTTTACTCAAAAATTGTGGCTATTTTTGTTCCAATCTTCTGAAAAAGAGTGCAGACTATAAACAGGACTATTTTGTGAATTTGTGATTAAAAGAGGGTACTGCATGGTGGTGAAAAGGTGATAATACACTGTACATGGCACCTTCCCTTATAATGTGAAACATTGAAATTCGCAAATCCTTAACAAAATTTAAACTTGCCAACCACTATCTGAAAATTGAATCAGGTCGGCATACAGGAATGGATATTAAGACAGAGTCTGCAATATGAGCGACAATGACTATGTTGAAGATGAACAACATTTTGTCTTAAATCGTCCTCGTTATAATGAAATAAGGTTAAAACTTTACATTGTAGCTAATAAATGTATACCAAATTTTGACAAACTTAGTAATAACTATCATCATTATTTACTACCTAGATACAAAATACCATATTTGGTTGTACTGCTATATATATATACTTACTTTTCAGGTTTCTTAACATTGTGTGACGGTACATGCATTTGTAAAAGATTCTCATATCTTGGATTTGTGGAGTAGGTTTTAAAGACATCTTCACTAAAAAAGATGCTGTCTTTTGAATCACCATCAGCAACATCCCTAAATAAAAATATAAATTGTATACAACAAAATAAGTTCCACCATGGCCATCTGATCAGACATTTTGCATCATTCTTTCATTTTATTTACATAAGAGTTAAACAAATTTCAATTGTACAAGAGAAGGAGTTTAGTAGGTTCATTTATAGAAAAGAGAAAATGATCTGGGCTGGGAATGATCCTAAATTAGATTAACTTGTCTTAATGTATTTGCATACAATTGCATATAAACTGTCCATGACGAATAAACCTGCTAACATCTATATCCAGACTATGCCTTCATTGTCTGTCTGAGTGTATGTAACTTGATAAAACAGGTTTGATGATTGTCATTAAACATGTTAAACATATGTTAAGTGGCCATTAACGCTGCTGACTTGTTAACATTTTAAAACTAAGCTTTAGGCTGGGATAACATTAACACATATATGCAGCACTTCAACCACAATAGATAATTTTATCAAAAACAATTAATGAAAGTGTTAATTTAAGTTTAAATTTTGAATAGCCAAGTTAGGTTCATTACAACACTCATTTTGGATTGTCCTTGAATATAAATATGTGAATAAAATTTAGAGACTCAAAAAGGCAGATAAAAACCATTTGACACGGCAACAAATGGTATTTTGGTGCAAATGAATATAATTTTAATAATAACTTTTCATACACCAGTTTCTATCATAGAGGGTGTACAATTTAATAGAGCTTCTCAGCAGCTGATCACGACCTCTTATTTAATTAGAATCTAATTTTATAAATATTCCCAAAATTTATCGTTAACAACATTCATGGCTAGTGTATCTGACAGCTAAATTACATTTGTCAGTTCTTAGTGAACAGGTATTTTACACAGCAATCACTTCATACCAATTGGGTATGAAGGTATTGAAAGTATTACGTTCAATATTGAATGTAGACTGCATCTTTTATTCAATCCACTTGTAATGAATTCTTTGTCTACTTCTATTCATTCCCAGAATTCTGTATGGCGAAAATGGTCAAAGAGGATTTTCTGATATGTATTTTGTCCTGATCTACTAGTATTTTTAAATGATTTTTTTATGATCTGAAATAAACATAATAATAATGTTATGTAAATTATGTTTTATTATTCATATAACACATTTGTAATTATATTTTAAAGAGACATGCTTTGCGTTTTCATGTTTTTTTTTTCCCAATTTTTTTTTTAATCCATGTAATACTGAACCAAAATGATCTTTGCTGTACCAAATGAGTAAATATGTCACATGACATAAATCTAATATAATAGCACGCAAATAGATGAAAAAGATTTTGGTTGCATGAACATCCTAACATTGTACCTGATGTGAGTTCATGTGGTGTTGCCCAGGGACTCAGTGTTACACGGATTGAAAATATCAAGAAAATTTAACACATAGTTTACTTGACACCATTATCATTCATTTTTACTATTCACGAAGGCTTTCAGCATTAGATGTGTTAAGTGGCAACCATTATGGTGAAAACAAAGGCATAAAACTCCCAGAAAACTGTATATTTTGGGTTTGGAACCTGCGATCAGACCAGCATTCAATCTGAATTGTGTAATACATTTGTTCATAATTGTATATTTTAATATATAATATAGAAAACTTCATTTTCAAGAATATATACTATAAATATAATATTTTATGGTATTCAAGATGAGATATTATATTAGGTGGAAAGAGTTGTTTTTTTTTACCCCCACCCCTAACACTAATCCTACCCACAATGGTTCCCTAATTTATTTGTAGAATAGAATCTTTATTGCTATCAAACCCCATATTTGAGGTTTTGATGAAAAGTACAATAAGATAATAAATTCTGAACACATAAATAACAATACAGGAAAAAATCAAACAAGATGTTATATGCCCCTCCTAAGAACACATATAGAGGGGGGGGGCATATACAATTGAATTGGGGATGACGGTTAGAGTTAGAATTAGGGGTGGGTTACAAAAGAAACTTTTTCCAAAATATATATTATCAGAGGTACATTACTTAGTATTTATTTGGATACTCTGATACTATACTATGCAGTACCTGTGTCAAGGGGCATATCCCACAAAATTACTATTCTCATGCCCCTGTGCTGGTAACCAGACCCCAGCCTAGCTGCAGTTCTGTAGCTCTGCACCAGCAAAATCCAGAGCTACAGAACTGCGGCTAACCCCAGCCCAACTTTCTCCAATAGAGGGGTGGGGGGTAACCTTTGGAATGTGTGTGATTATACCAGATAAACAATCCAAGCAAAGTTAATCGCAACTTGTTTATTCATGAAATGAAATGAACTAGCCATGCCCATGGAAAGTAATATCACCCCCAATATCACGTTCCATACCTAGCTGCGGTTCCGTAGCTCTTTGGTGCGGGGGACGGTCGATTCGTCCCAAATCACATTCGTCCCAAGTCGATTCGTCCCAAGTCGATTCGTCCCACAAGTTAATTCGTCCCAAAGTCGATTCGTCCCACAAGTTGATTCGTCCCAAAGTCGATTCGTCCCACAAGTCAATTCGTCAGATTTAAGGTTAGCCCACTACTAACTCGCCAAATAAGATTTCTAGACATCTCGACCCAAAAATGTCTCAACCCAAGACACTTCGACCCAAATTGGACATCTCGACCCAGACACCCAGGGCATCGTTGCGCCATTGTTTTTGCCGACGTTATATACAAATACACCTTACCTACAACGCTGAGTTATTAGTTAATAAATACAAATACACCGTACAAGTTATTAGTCAATAAATACAAATACACCTTCGTGCAACGTAGAGTTATTAGTTAATAAATACAAATACACCGGACATTCAACGTACAAGTTATTAGTTAATAAATACAAATACACCGTTCACGCAACGTGGAGTTATTAGTTAGCGTGTCAGTAGCAGTTGGCATAGAAATCGACCCTGTTCAAGATCGTAATGCTGACTAAAAATTTAAAAAATGGACGAATGTGAATTGGGACGAATGTGAAATGGGACGAATGTGAATTGGGACGAATCGACTCGTGGGACGAATGTGAATTGTGACGAATCGACTTGTGGGACGAATGTGTTGGGACGAAAGTGAATTGGGACGAATTGACTGTGAATCTTTGGTGCGACCTACAATCGAATTTCGCCCTAACAATTTCATTTGGACGTCTTTTTTTTAATTTTGTTGTTGTACGTCGAACATATGGGCCGGCCAGAGTCAGTCACGTAAATAATGCGGTCGGCAACATAGGGCTATGATTCCACAGCTAGTTCCATACCTAGCCCTGCGTACAGTGCTGTGTGTAAGGGGACGCGTTTGGTTGATAGATGTCCCCACCACATGTAGTTCCATACCCTGCCTCAGTGCCTGACCAAATGTTGGTCATCGACCTCTGCCCCTCGACTCGAACACGGCCCTCGGATGAAGAGCTGAACGAACTTTATACCCCCCCCTAAAATTCACTTCCTTAATATTAGCACAAATGTTGGAAACTATTCACGTGTTTTTTTGAATAACGAAATGCGTGAGGTGACACCTTACCAAATCGACTCTGAAGTCATCCTCGATTCTTGGCACCGAACTGTTTAGAGACTGTGGTTTGTTTTGTCCGATTAATATGGTTGAAAAAATAATACATACACAAAAATACGTTTGTCTCAAATTTTCTGATTTTTACAAATATGTTAAACTCAATTTAAATTTACATTATATCACTTATTTAAGCAAGTATAATTATCTAAATTCTCGCAAATATTTTAGAACATTTGGTTACATTTAAATGAATAAATTGTGCAACGTATTAACCATCGTTCAACACCATACTCCTTCCCGTAGTCCCTTGCGATATTTACTGAAAACCCGCGAAATCTCGCGAGTTCTCAATCGGTGACGTCATTGAATCTTATGCCGCCATTTCTGCCAACGCAAGAACGACAGTGACAGAACAGAAGAAGACTAAGTCAGAATATCTCCATTCAGGCGTTTGTGGCACCAGAAATAACATTTACATTAACAATGAGTGACATCGACGATAAATACGACAAAAAGGTAGGTCTTAAATGTGACGTGCAGCTTATAAGATTGGATTCCAAACGTGAGAAAAATTAGGAAAATTCGTCCCTGCTGCACGCGGTTGATAATGATGTTGTCCAGTTAAACCTTTTGTTAAACATTTGCACCACCCGGCTTCACTATATTACAATGTAATTTAATAAATAAATTCGTTAGCGTAATATTTATGTTTCGTTTCACCATTTTAACCGAGCTAAACGTCGTATTAAAGAAACTTTTTTGCGTCCTTCAGGTCAAACGTGATGGTCGAGGCAATTCCCGGTCACGCTCAGCCTCTCGTTCCCGTTCTCCAGTTTCGAGGTCTCCGACGCGTTCAAGAAGCAGGTCTCGCTCAAGATCCTACTCTAGATCGCCATCCAGATCACGATCTCGCTCAGTGGATCGTAAACGGCGATACACGAGATCAAGGTCGAGGTCCAGAACGCCAAGACATATTAGAAGTAGAAGGCGACGGTAAGTAAAGTCTCCCCGTACAAAATTGATATAATTAGCACAGTACATGAAAACTACCGTGGTAGTATATGGACCAGAATTGGCACGTTTAGTTACCTATCTCCTCCCCACTAAATCAGTTTTATAAATCTAGGTAAAGTTTTAGCCTCTTTTCCAAAATATACCAAGAAACCTGCGTTTATGTCCGGTTCTGGATAGTTCTGCTGAAAGCAACCTGATGACAAAGGGTGCCAGTTGGATGTTTATTAAGTTAGCATTGTTTTGTGTTGATCACATTAATGTTGTGAGGTATGGATAACAGGCTGTGCAGGACAAATTTTGTGAAGACAAATAGGTATGCTAAGTAGAACATCCAGGGTTAACAACCATCGCAACAAATTTAAAATATCTGTTCTACAAGGCATGTATCTATCTAAAAAACAATTGATTGGGCGAATAATGATTAAACTAAACTATTGTGTAGTTTTATATTGTGTTTTTATTTGGTTACAAGATTATCTGTACTAAAATGTTAGTTTTTGTGAAATGCGAATTTTGAAATGTTTGGAACAAGGCTGAAATAAAGATAGCTGCAAAGGATTGAATTTAATTTTGAGTGTAGAGTATATTTAGCTTCAAGTAACAGTACCATTTCAGGTTTTGACTGGAAATCCATCACTAATGCCAACAAAATTCTATGCGTTTTCTTTCATGTGTTCGTGTATTGACTGTCTACCACTAAATAGCTCTCGAAGGTGAGTTGTGTATATTTATTGGTTAACAATTGAATGGTTTGAGGTTCTGGTCGCTGACCTTTTTAGAAGTTTTAGTTTCTTGGTGGTTATGAGAGCATTATGCATACATAAAAACTAGGTCATCTCAAATTGACATTTTTTTCCAGCTTTATTAGCATATACAGTCTTCTCCCGAGAGAAAGAGTATTGGCTAAGTTGCATAACAATGTTAACCAACTGTATTGTATTCAATGTCATGCTTAATAGACTCTATTCTTTATATAACAGTTGGGAAACCCTGGGGAGACCCCTGATGTATGCATAAAATTTTTTTACAGATTTTCTGTAAACTCCAGTTCATACTGGATGCCTTTTAAATTATGATTATGTTCAGTCCTAAACTGCAACTGATCATTGGAAATAGTAAAATGTTTTTTGTTATTGTTATAATCATAGATTCTCTTTGTCTCCTCGGAGTAGAGAGTATCGCAGTCATAGCAGATCACCGATGTCAAACAGAAGAAGACATATTGGAAGTCGGGTATGTTCGGGCAGACGGGAAGTTTCTCTTCTACCACCAGTACATAAACAATTGTCATAATACATGTATAAGCCAGCAGTAAAATAGAAAAAAAAATAACATTACAAATAGTTGCCCAAGTTTTGTACAAAAGCACATGAGTGATATGCATGATTCTGTTGTGCAGGAAAATCCAGTTTGCAACTCTAGTCTGGGGATATTTGGTCTGAGTTTATACACTACTGAAAGGGATTTGAGGGAAGTGTATGGAAGATATGGAACCATTACTCATGCCAAAGTTGTCTATGATCAACAGGTAAACAATTACTCAATTTGCTCTTATCTTGCTGTGTAGGCCAATCCTGAAACCAACAATTGTCTTGGAGTATTTGGTTTGAGCCTATCAACTACTGAAAGGGAACTGAGAGAGGCTTTTGGAAGATATGGTCCAATTGCGAACATTAATGTGGTCTATGATCACCAGGTAAAATATCTAATCATTTTTTGGACGTCTTTGAAGAATTCTCTTGCATGTCTAATGAATATTATTGCAGTGTTACTTTTGTGCTTATTTGCATTTCTGTTTGTCTTCAGAGTGGAAGATCTCGTGGATTTGCTTTTCTTTCATATGAATCTGAGGAAGATGCAAGAGAGGTAGGTGATTATGGAGTTACAAACCCATTTGAACTTCTTCAGAAATTCAATAAAGCTGTCATTTTTTTTCTGGCCATTGCAACCATGAAATTGGTGTGGTAAGACCAATGCATGGCATGAACTTAGATTTCTGGGGGCTTATTGAAATTGTAAAGTGTTGAAGGGCAACAAGACATTAACATTTGGACCCCTCGATTATACTTAATATCCAATTGCATGCAACAAGAAAAATGGTAATCATTAGTTCAACTATGTCGACACTTCGTCAATACTGTATTTTGAAGTACATCCTACTATAAAGGTGCATTTACCCCATATTGGTAGTGTGCTTTTAATTAAGTAACCCCACTTGAATTATCAGTCATTTCTTCTTCTGTTATTAGGCCAAAGATCGTACTAATGGAATGGAAATAGATGGTCGTCGAATTCGTGTTGATTATTCCATCACTAAAAGGGCACATACCCCAACTCCTGGCATCTATATGGGAAGACCAACATAGTAAGTGTTCAGATGTTGAAAAATACACACACAAGATAGATTGTCACAAGGTGTTTCAGTTCATGAATTTGTAAATAATCATCTTGCCATGTGAACAGAACCATCACATATTTACATTTGTTGAAAGAAAAAAACTTGTGAACTCCCGGACGGTTGCACTTTGACTAAAGCCGCTCCATCTTAGTCAAGGTACAAGGTCTGATTTACAATAGTTTACAAAATAAGGCCAGTTATGTAGCCAGTATACTTATTAGCCATACAAATAAAATTGTTATAAAGACTAGATTTACAGGAATAAGTATGCATTCTGAATGATAGGTCACATGATCAAAAATAGTAAAAGGTCCACAAATTAAACTGTAAAGTGGATTCTTAAAAATGAAAACCTAAACAAGAGTGGCATATGGTGTTCTCCATAGACTGAATTCTAGGATATTATTTTTAGTGAACATTGGTTACCGTAATTACTATAAAACAATTGCAGTAAAAGTATATCACATTCTATTGTATTCAGATTAACCGTCTCTGGTTGATAATCATATGGGATGAACTTTGGATATAACAGACATTTTGGATGGTGCTTGTTGCACTAGTTTTTATGAACCTCTTTAAATTTATTTTTTTAGTCCAAAAAGAGGTGGCTATGACAGAGACCCTCCTTATGAGAGAGAACGAAGCTCTTACAGAGACAGAGACCGTTACAGACGATCTCCTTCCCCATATTACAGACGATCACCATCACCCTACTACAGACGACGATATTCTCGATCACGTTCCAGGTCTTACTCTAGATCTCCACGTAAGTAGTCTTCAACTTTATTCCCAACTTGTTTAAAGATTGTTCAGCCAAGTCAAGTTTTTAAAATATACACCTGTGTATGGTTCACCTGATAACAATAATGAACAAATACTGATTTATTGGTTTCTGGTTAGTGATTTGATTAGTGCACACCACTCGTGTTGAACTAAAATTAAGATATACTGCCCTGCAGTATAAAAAAATGATTCTTGACTCAAACATATGGTAATTTTACTTATTTAATAATGTTGTAATTGATGACCAGTTGGCATTTTATTTAAATATTTGTTTGAATATTTGATCTGGTAAGTGACATAACTAAGTACTTGATGGTTTCACCATAGGCAATTTTCTTGTCACTGCGAGATCCTGCGTTGTGTGCAATCATATGTAAAAACGAGACAAAGAAAAATCGTAGTGGCATGGGATTCAATGATATTTTTTGTGTAAACTTAATCAAGCTATAAACATTCGATGGTCAATTTTGATAAAGAAAATTTATCTTGAGATCTCGCAGTAACAAAAAAATTCTGTTGAGTAACATTTGCTTCATAAAATTTTAAAAAAAATAACTTTCTTACATACATACTGCTGCACATTTAAAATGCCTAATTTTAAGCCACAGCATTATTCATTGTTCTACCAGTTATTCTTATTTGCGCTTTATGCTTTCTTTTACCTACTATAGGACGATATTAATCCGATGTACCATAGCTGCTCACCCGGGTATCCACAAACTATCCAGACTGTAAATTTTTGCTACGTGTTGCTTATAGTAGCGACTCTTATACAAGTCAATTTCAATGACATAAAATGACTGAGAAGTTTTCATTTATTCAGTATGCATTTATGTTCTTTTATGTTAGGTTTTTGTAATCTGTAGTAGTTTATCAAGTCGGTTTACACCCAGTTGGGAAACAATTTTTTGTAGCATAGTTAGCTGTTCATAAATCAGCCTTGAAAGAGGATTGTCCATTTAGTATACAATACATGTACAAAAAGTTTCACTTTTTTTTTTAAAAATAAAGCGAAGGTTAAAATATTTTTTGGGCCTAACTTGTATTTCTCCTTGTAGTCTATTGAAGGCAATGAAGACAATGTCAGAAAAAATGAAAATCAAGAGAAGGCACGAGTAGGGCAAAATGAAAATACCTCGGTTGTCTATTCAGTTGAAGTTTAGAAGGGTGAATGAAGTTTGAAGAGAAGAATGAAAACTGAAGAACGGCGACTAAATTTAGAACCTCGCTTCGCACGATAATTGGCGAAAATTTTCGGGTGTGCCACTGCTTTCAACCGAGAAAAATGAAAGTGTGCATTGTTTGGAGAAGTTCAAATAGACTCCAAGGGGGAAAGAAGATTGAAGAATGAAAGCAAAAAATATGAAGTAAATTTTTATTTGCTTTTTTTTTTTTCGAATGAAAAAAAAATTTGGCAACTTTTTCCATGTGATTCTAAATGTGAATTCCCACATGAAGCTTCCCACATGATAGATGGATAAATACCAGTCACCTAAATTGTTTGAAAGGAACTCACCAAATATATTGCCTTTTCAGTTTAGACTGAAGCTCGAAGAGTTTTTGAAGAGCAAGAATGCAAAATGAAGAAAGAAAATGGGAAGAGAAAAAAAAAATGAAGAATCAAAATTAACTAGAGGGTAAACGATTGCGCTCTAATGAGCTTTTCTTGCCAGATTCTTGTCCCAATTTTTAGTGGTTAGTTATATTTGGAGTGTATGAAAGGATGGTAAGTATTGTTAGGTAAAATGAGTAGGTATTTGCTTGATGAAATTGTTTGCAGGTGGAGTTAGAAAACTGATGGATTGAAGTGGAAACTGCAAGACCTCTAGCTGCAGCAGTGTGGATCAAAGAAAAGATTGCAGAGAATGCTGCTGTGCGAGGTGTTACAACATGGTTTAACGGGAAAACCTGTCAAGTCATGCCGATTACATTTGTTGGTTTATATAAATTTTATTGTAAACTCTCAAAATTTTGTACAAGTAAAGATATAGTATAAAGATACAAATGTTGCTTTTCTTAAATCTTGGTTGAAAGTATGTAGTGTTGCAAAAGTGAATTTTTCTAGGTGCATGTAGAATCGTAATTTTGGCCACAGTATTCCCATGTCTGCTTATGTGCTAATTGTGAATATGGTAAACATCAAAGTACTGGCTCTCCTGGGTGTATTCAATTAGAGGTCATCATTGACATCCTCGATCTACTCTTAGGCCCAATTATAGTCTCCCCATATTAAAAAAATACTAACAGAATATGTGCAAGTAGCTTGCTAATTGTATTTACATTGCCTTTAGGGATGACGTCAAAAGATCGATGTTGGATAAATAAAAAACTTAATCCTTTAGTTTTTTTCCAAACCACGTTCATTTGTGTTGGCAACCACATAACAATTGCAGTAATACGACTTGTAAGTCGAATATATTTCCTTTGAAATTGCGCCCAGAACTTTATTCGTACCAAAGGCATGCAATCAAATCCAAACATCACAGTATCGGCCTTTATAATACAAGGTCGATGTCTCAAGTGCGGCGTTAGGGACGACGTCAAAAGATCGATGTCTGAAAAAAAAAATTAATTTAGTTTTTTTCCAAACCCCCCCTACCCCCCCCCCCCCACTGAAACTTAATTGATAAATATTGGTCATGGCGTCAGACTACATTCACCATTAAATACAAATTGATAATCGGACAGTAGTATAGCATAGCAGTTGGTTGTCGGGTGGGTGTAAAAAGATTTTACAAATGCACCTCATTTGACACACAGATTTACACTCGAACCAAACCATTTTTCTGTTTTTTGCCCCTTTTTGTTTATTTCTGTCCATGATTGGATAGAAGAAAAACTAACTACAATTACTCAAGATTTTTTTTTTTACTTCATTGAAAAATAAAATCGTTTTTGTAGGATGGAAACTTTTTGAGGTCAAAACCCCCCACCCCCAAACTAAAGGAAATACTGTAAAGGGGGTAATTGTTCACTGGGTTTTAATTTAGCTTATTTCGCTGACTGGAAAAATGCATTAAATTAAGACACAGTGAATATGTAAAATTTAGCATAGAACACATTATCTAAATGACGAAACCGTGAATTTAAAACCCACTGAATATGCCCGAAATGGTAAATCAGTGAAATTTAAACCCAGTGAAAATTAGTCATTTTACAGTAAGTTTTTTTATCAGACATCGATCTTTTGACGTCTTCCCTTATTGTCAATGCCATCTTTAATTGCAACTATGAAGTCCAAGTGCACGACTCTGGTGGTTGTCATCAAATGTGTTTATGATTTGGCAAAAATAGTTTGTAGAAATGATTACCTGCTTAATTTGTTATTGAAATTACAAGCGTTTTCAACATTCAGTTTGAAGCCATTTGTCAGCTCATAGTATGACACGGACAATATCGAAAATTTTTAAAAAAAATATTTCGATATTCTGCTGTTAGCTCTTGCTTATCCAATGTAGAGTACATTGGATACACAAGAGCCAGGTAGGCAGAAACGTGTTCAGTTTCAAAATTGTATGTATTGCATTTGGGTGCAAATATAGTTGGTGTATATACCGTATATGGTAGCATTGTGCTGCAATCTAGCATGTTTGAGGGAATTACTGTGGAAAGTGATTTTGCGGGAAAGGCTATACAATTTTGTTCTGTAATTAAAATTGTAATGGTATAATTGTTCATTGAAAATCTTGTGCGTTAACCTTTTTTTTAGTACTTTTATCTTGAACTATGGATTTCAGTGAATCTAGTTGCATAAATGCTTTATAAACTAGCCTGATTGTGGCGCAAATATAAAATGTAGAGTATGCCTGTACAAATGAAACTAAACTATAAAAGGAACCAAGCATGTGGGTGTTACCGGTACATTGAACCTGTTGGTGCAGTGGTACCAATCCACTTCATAGGAATACCTTGGAGGCACTCATTATCTAAAATAAGGTATAACCATGTACAGAGAACAATTCAAGGGTGTGCGAGTGATATCTTAACCATAACATCGCTTGTGATGGCTTTCTGCATTCATATTTACGTCTAGTCTTGTTTGTAATATTTGATCTGGCTTGTTGAAGTCGCATTATCCACCGGTGATAAAACTGGACTGTAATGTGTGAACCAAGCAATCGACTGGTTTAGTAGTACCGTAGTAGTTTGTGGTTTCAGTAACCTTGCACGGAGTTGTGAGGGTTCTTTGGTTTGCTCATAATCACCGGTAGATCTCTCTGAACCCTTGCTATTGTTTCAGTCCTAAATGCTGTTTGCCATGGATTGCCTCAACTGCTATATATGTACAATGGACGTTAGGTACCTAAACATATTTTGCAAAGCATTCTTCTGGAAAGAAAGATTGAAATTAGTAATAGGATTAAGTGTGGCAGTGTGAAAAATTGAGAACTGTCTTTCCACATGCAAGAGTCTCTTCAAAATGTTTTAAAAGTAGTAGATTAAAGCAGTATTTCAAATCTATGTTTGGGAATTAACTCTAAACAGTTCCATGATGGTAAGACCGAGTCTGCTATCAATGTAGTTACACATCGTAAATGGCGCCCTCACTCTGTATTCATTATACAATGTACGTTTAAAACTGACCGTGACGCTAGTTTCGGGGGGGGGGGGGTGTCTAACATTAAGAACTGGAATTGCGAAACGTCCCGAACCAATTTTACTGGTGAACATGATAAAAAAACGATAATACAGATCATGGACCCTAAAAACTAACTGAAAATGTAACTTTCCTTGAAGAAATAGACAAAAGTCTGAACATGGTTGTATAAACAGGTATAAACCCCCATGGTCTGAACATTCAGTGCAGTGCCATTGTTTCCACTGGACGATTTATTTGGCATGTATTTACAATCACGGTGGGGTGACTTCCAAAAAAAAGAATGCCCGAGGCAAGATTAGTGATACTAGTAAAGAAACCATGGCCTAATATGACGAATCTGAATTTGATTAGCATTTAATTTTGTGCATCAATGCGATTTTAATGTAATACATACAGACGCGTGGCCGCCGGTTGAGGTTGCAAAGCTACTATCAATTGTTAGTCCTTCACCATGAGACCTGGTACACCTATACCATAGGTCAATTCGGTATGTCTAGCTTGAAGTTTAAATTTAACGATGTTACATTTTGTTTTTTAAAAAGGAACCCGGCCGTTATTAAAATGAAAAATACGCAGTATTTATTAGACCCGACCGACTTAATTTTATGGATGACATCCGCGAGCGCATTAGTTTTCGCCTGTTCTCAAAAAAAAAAAAAAAAAATCTCCGACGATGAGTCTCCACAGATCGGTTGTCTGCCCGGAATATGCCGACTCATATTGTCCCAAAGCGTGGCTTGTTGTAAAACTCGTTTTGAACTACCTCAAAACGTGCCAATTTTGTCGTAAATGATTTCAACATGGCGACCACGCCACCAAAATACGTGAGCATAAAAGTTCAGAAGAAAAACGGAGGGATTGTTGTAGACTGGTACGCAATTGACGTTGGCCACGGAGATGTGACGTTTACACAGCTATATGAGAGGTCGGTAGCGGCAAGCGAGTTTCGCCAAGACAACTTTAAGGACATATAGTCCAGAGTGGCTGTCCCGCGTTTCTTCTGCAACGATGGGAGACATTGGAGAGGAGTGGAGGTGCCTTAAAGTTGGTTATTGTCATAAAGTAGCGTATGTACATTCCGCCTTGACTTGTACTGAAAATGGTGTTCATGCTGTACCTTGAATGCAGTGTTTCTGACTGAAGGTACATCATGATTACATCATGACTACATTTGACTAAATTTTCCTCTTATTTTTTTTTTTCATTTTCTGATTCGGATAATTTGCTTGAACACACAGTGCAATGTTTTGTTAGTTATTGTCATAAAGTAGTGATATTTACATTCCGCCTTGACTTGTACTGAAAATGGTGTTCATGCTGTACCTTGAATGCAGTGTTTCTGACTGAAGGTACTTCATCATGACTACATGTACTAGAGCTTGTCTGAAATGGTTATACCTGTGACAATAATACAGTACGAGATGTGTACATCAACATGTGCCTCCTACAAATAAAAACTTCTTGTTTATTTTTTATACACTCTGTTCTGTGGTTCAATTCGTAATACCAGCTCCGTAGTACCGTGGTTTTAGCAGGATTTTTTTTTTTTTGGCAGTTTTTTTTTTCGCCCTCTCGCATTAGTTTTGGGGTCTCCAGAGGATGACATCCATAAAATTAAATCAGTGTGGCCTTACAGAACCAAAAACCTTCAGCAGTTGCTGCTGCTTGCAGTAAAAATTGTGCATTCAGTAATTGCCATGGTTCGGCCACTTACCTGACTGATATTGTCGATCAAACCACGACCGTGACAACGTGTACACCCTTGTAGTTACAGATAATAGTATATCGCACGTTGAAATAGTTCATCTCGATTGGGTGTGGGCGTATACACTGTAGGTTCATAACTGTAGGTGTAATTTTTTTGCTGACAGGAAATGTGCAAACACGTTGGTATTGACACGGAAGTTACAGTAAAAATTTTTTTGTGAACGTGTTGCCTGGTTACATGAAATTCATAATCGATGTGATCTTATCCATCCACGATTTGAACCATTATCACCGACGCACCACTTATTATAGAGATAGGCAATGTGAAACCATAGTGTTTATACTCATTCCGATCTAATCATTTTACTGTTAAAAAGTGATTCTTTGACGTACATTTGTTTCACTGTAACATATATCGATTGGTGCATACAATAACACCATGTACACAAATCACGTATTCGGAAATAGGGGTGTTAGTCAACGCTCAAACGATGACGCACACCAGCGTTATTCTCATGACTTATATCCTTTATGGACAAGTAACACTTCTAATAAGGTAGATCGACACCTTCCTGACGTCATTACAGTTTTGCTTTGTGTTCATTCTCTCTACTGAGTTACACCTGAACTATTAGTGGCTATGAAATATTGAAGCAAACTATAATAACAATGAAAATCAACTGCAAAAATAACTACCAGCAAGTACGAAAAACAACTTTCTGGCCCGCTTTATGTTGCCATGCACTATGTACCAATAGAGGGCGCGATAACACGTTGTCTCTAATACATGTGTTCCGTGGTTATTAATGCCGTTTATGCATTAGCTTACTGAAATACAATGGCAACTCGCCTGTATTTTTACAACGTTTTAACCTTTTCAACACCAGTTACCTCTTTTCATCACAAAATAGTCCCGTTTATAGTCTGCACTTTCTTTCAGAAGATTAGGAAAAAAAATAGCCATTAATATTTTGAGCTTTTTGTTTATTATTTCAAATCTGGAACAGTGAAAATCGCTGTAATTTATTACTAGTAACTTGATTTCGGGAAATAGCCGTAAATGTAACTACTGTGAAAATCATCAAATCGGTCGATACTTTTTTCAGAGCTAAGGAATTTTTAGGTATTTGTTGTTCCGGTATTCTCACGGTGTTGGTTTAAATATCTCAAAGTTGTCATACAATCATGAAATGTTCCACTTAAATGTATTTAGATGGGTCATGTAAAAAGTTGTTTTTAATGTTCAATTCCGCGGAGCAAAGCGATAGATAAAACTGAATATATCGTTCGGGGTCGTGTCACGGATCGATATATGTCGCATTTCATTGTTTCTATACTATACCTGTACTTGAATTTGACATTGAAAACGTTGGCAGCAGTTTCAGAAACTCAAATCTTACATGTAAATGATTTTGCTCGTTTCGAAAAACAGCAGAGTGTGTGTTTATTAATTAATGTACTGTATCATAACTCATCACCATCATCATAATCCAACAATACTCGATAAAAAAAAATGTATTCTTTGATGGCATATATATTCACGAATTTCCAAACCATCGAAGCTGAGACGAGGGTTTTGATACTATTTGATATTATTTCATTAATGAAAATTCACCTTTCTCATGTTTTTTATATGGGTTGGGGGGTCTAACCTAAATCCGTCGATTCCTGATTTGAATACTGTTTTGGGTATGACCACATATGATGTACGTTTACTCTTTTGTTCGTCATGCTACAATATAACAATCATATTTTTGAAAGCTCGCGGTCATCGCTGCTGTTTATTTATCTAACACCATTAGTGCCACTCATGTTTTAGTGCCAGGGGCTCTTCCATTTCAATCCTTTCTGTGCTTGAATAGGACTTCGACATTATAGACGAGTTCCGAGCTCCCTGGTTGCTGCTGTGGCGTTGTTAAACGTGCACCCGCTATAGAAAGAGGTGTGTGTGGGCGTGTGTTTGTGTGTGTTCACAGTTTTTTCATGTTCCATAGACATCCTTGTGTCTACCGGGGTTGAAATGTTGTGAAAATTATATTTTTTTCTGTATCATTGTGTGTAATAACGAGCAGTAAACTTTCTAAGGTATAACCTCGATGCTTACAATACAATCTGTACATGCGCCGACATTTCCCTTCCCCATCTCCCTTCGCGTGCATGGCAACCAAGCGTGGGTAGACTAAATTACGTACTTGTTCAATAATTGTTGTTTTGTTGTTCTTATCCGCGATAATTTTACTCGCTTCCCATTAATGACATAAGTACATGTACGATTCAATTGGCTACACTGCTGTATTGCGTAGAACCACTGCCTCAGAGTGATATATATATATATATGTTTATATGTATATACTGTATATAAAGTGTAAGTGATTTCCGCACTGGGATTACTAGTACTCGTATATCTGCCTTTGAAAGGCCACACTTCAGTAACTAAACGATTGGGCCGTGTTCGACCGATAACAACTTACGACGACTCTGCAAAGATACGGTAATATAGCTATCAAGATGCAACCACGGGTAAGTTATCTATCATAATTTCGACGGATGTGTTCGTACTTGTGTCGTCATGTTTCGTTTTCATACTTTATTTGTGTCGTCATCACGATGTTTTGTTGTTTTATACCAATTCTGACAATTGCCTTTCATGTCCCCAAAAATAAGAGTGGCTCCGTGCCGTCATTAGTGACATGGCATTTGGAAAGAAACAGTAAGACGCCAGTGTGTCTGGGCGATATGTATACTCCGCTGGAGCGATCAATTTCCTGTGAGGCATGCTACCGTCTTTGATTGCTGAAGACAGTAAAAATCAAAGTGCTGTTGTGGCGTCCCGGAAATCAACATGTTGCCTTCAATATGAAAACCTACATTTCACAATATCGATCTCATACTCAAAATAATCACACATAAGCGGAAATTGTGAATACTATTTACAAGGACGACACGTGACGAGTTTGGAAATTGACGAAAATTGCTGATTCGATCATCAGTAATTCCGACTATTTTCACTTTGCGTTGGTTCGCTACCCGTTATGATGTTCAACTGTGGACATTCGAATTCACCAACTATTTGTCACGATTGTCAACGATCTTTCATATGTGAAGAACGTATGGACATTGATTGTCGGAAACAGTCGCCTGATACACGCCGATTTTTTCTATTTAATCTGTGAAGTCGATAAATATTTATTCTTGTTAATGTATCAGCGTTTATTATAAATAATGTCCAATTTATCCGTTTGTTCAATATGTTTAACACACCATTTTTTCTTTTGCGCGTTTAGGTGTCTCAGGCCCTCTCCTCTGGTGCATCATCACGATTCACTTCAGTCGGGTCGTATTTTCTCTAAATCGCCGCTAATTGCGAATAATAAGGAATCCGTATTCCCACAAGAACTGTTTATGCCAAATTATTTACTGGCCAAATATTAAACATGCCCTTTAAACTGTGTTTACGTCATTGTTGATTTAGCATGGTAATTGCTTTTTTTATTTTTAATCCGCATCACGAGAAGGACTGGCATCAACACTGCGCCCTCACACATCGAGTTAGAAGTACGGCGCCCACAAACTTTGAAAGAGATGCTTCTGCTAAAATTATTGTTGTAATATATACAATATATACAACGAATATTAAAAGAGTTTTGCTGAATCTGTAGAACAAACATGTCAACCCTCGCCACGAAAGCCGCTGCCTTGGCGGCAGTGATCGCGATTGAAGCAGGGCTTCATATGGTTTGTATCAGTTCCGAGTCATTCTGTAATTTCGTCAGGTCTATATGGGTTCATTCTGAATATTTGACCATGACAATATATTTCATAAAAAAACGTCAAAATCCGTCATTACGTTCTCGTTTCCGACGTAGTTCTCTCTGATGTGTCAAGACTAACGTGATTTCAAACAAAATATATGCTACATATGCACTTTTTCAACTTTTGTTATACTTTGGTTATGCATCTTATTGTACATCAAATAATCAACGGCGACATCGCCTGTCGACAAACATCACATACCGACAAATTATCACATACTGACAACGAGTTGACGTAATGTTTATTCCAAACTTGTTCGTCAGGTTAGCCCTCAGTTTCTATGGTAAATACAACCTTAATCTCTAGTACATTTGTTACAATTCATTTAATGATTAATTGTCAGAAAATATCTAATTAGTATTCAAATGCCATAATTTAAAAGGATGGGCACTAGTTTATTTAGTCTGCGCGTAAATTCAATCAATTGTAAATGCCTATTATCGATGTGAGTTTATTGTTTTGCCGAAACCTCTTTAGCGCTGAATGTAATGGTAATTTGCCGACATGCAAGCGATTACATATCGCCGATACACACCAATGGCAATCAATTGTTCACGGTAATCGTTACCTATATTTATGGATTTTCATTTGTCGGGAAACTGCTTGTCCATGTTTGATTGATTTTTATGAATTGCTTCATAAGACGGTTATGCTTTGTATAGCTAAAAATCAATGCCATACAACACATTTTTTAAGCTGAAAAGATTTTTTCTTGATATTTTTCTTCTGCAGCCATAAAAAAATGAGATCATTACTGACCGATAAAATGAACGTCAGAAAGAATACATACAAACGCACACACGTATTAGTGGTAACTGTACACGCACGACATTTACGCGTTGTTCTCCTTCGTAGGTTCAAAATGACGTCACTTCCCCATGACAACTTAACGTGCGTTCTCGTTGGTTTTATTATTATTATTATGTTATCAACTTTTCGATATATTTGCTGTAATAAATTATACAATACCGATGAACTAGTTTGTGTGGCTTCGAGACAGTAGATTTTTAGACCAGTGTGTGCGCCCATTGTAAAATAGCTAGTTTAGTATTGGTTGGTTCGCCAAACGAGTTATACTTAATTGGTGACGTAGAGTCCACCATATCATGTTTGTATCGCAAACGGTGTGACCGATTATTGTCTACAGGGGGTATCAGAATGACCTGCCAACGAGTGACGGGTCCCGTGAATTGGTCTCAGGCTGTCCACCATAATTAAACAATAAACGGCTGGGTTTAGTATTTGTTTAGCTGATTGATGTGATGGCTACATGTATATAGCCGTCTTAGTTTTTCCCACCTTTCCCGAATTTAAACCAGGTCTCGCGTATATACGTACGATCACCCGGTGTTTTCAATATTCCTTGAATGAATGTATGTATATTGTGTGTGAATTATAGACATGTTCACGTCCATTCACATAATCTTTGTTCGAGGACTATACCATGACAACACCTTGTGTATTTTACCTGGCATACAACATTTTCTCTGTAACCTATTTTCTCTGTGATTTCGTGACAGAATCGATACATACTAGTACTAACGATGCAATACTAATACTAACGATGCAATACTAGTACTAACGATGCAATACTAGTACTAACGATGCAATACTAATACTAACGATGCAATACTAGTACTAACGATGCAATACTAGTACTAACGATGCAATACTAGTACTAACGATGCAATACTAGTATTGACGAGTATTGTTTGTTACTGTATGTTGATAAATACATTGGGCTGTGATTTATCAAGAACTGAAAAGTATGTTCTTGTAACACTCACGTGCACCGAGTATTCGATCAAGGGAGTGATTCAATTATTTCATGCGCATGTCCACTGGTTATTTTGGTACGTACAATAAAAATCAGTGCGCATGCGTATTAGTGTTTTTCCACTCAACAAGCATTATTGCTGTTGTTGTTGTTGTTTTAAAGTAAAGTATCCAGATTTCGACATGACGGTGCATCGACACTAATGTTGATAAATAATTGACACAGTTGCTGAAAATACATCTCTGACCACAAACAACGAATATCTGAAATATAACATGCGTTTTATAGAACCAATTGTGTCGTATATATCTGGACGTATCTAAGCGTCATGAATTAATGCTAATTCGCCATGATATAAGAATAATACATCATGTCACTATATTGGTACATTATGGCATTATATAAATATATCACGACATTATACAAATACATCATGATATTATACAAATACATCATATCATTATATTGATACATTATGGCATTATAAAATGCATCCCGGCATTATATAAATATAACATGACATTATACAAATATATCATGACATTATACAAATACATCATGACATTATACAAATATATCATGACATTATACAAATATATCATGACATTATACAAATATATCATGACATTATACAAATATATCATGACATTATACAAATACATCATGACATTATACAAATACATCACGACATTATACAAATACATCATGACATTATACAAATACATCATGACATTATACAAATATATCACGACATTATACAAATATATCACGACATTATACAAATACATCATGACATTATACAAATACATCATGACATTATACAAATACATCATGACATTATACAAATATATCATGACATTATACAAATATATCATGACATTATACAAATATATCACGACATTATACAAATACATCATGACATTATACAAACACACCTCAAATGATGTACCCTCTAGCTGCATGTTTGTATCCGCTCTAACAATGTAGTAGACTGATGTATATTTCATATCAAACTTAATCACACTTGCTTTTCCGGGTGCCCACATGAATAAGAAAGAATAATCATTGTATAATATGATACTTGTTGGGAAGTAATTCAAAGTTGAAATTAAACTGGGCCACATTTGGAGGGTAGAATCGAATCTGGAACATTCCGTTTATCTGATAAAAGGGAACGTGCACTTTCTTATCAATGCGAATGATAATGCACATGACACCACGTGACCAGGCGACGAATGACAATAGGGTAGACAGCGGTTGGCGCTGATAACGATGAAGAATATAACTACATGTGTGCCAAAATGATCATATAGTGTGTCTCCTCGGCGTACTCACCACTTTAGGTAAAGTCCACTGAAATTGTTTAGCAGTAGGGGAATATTGCAGCTCGTTGACAAACACATTCTCATTTGTTTTAATCTTCATATTGTTTTCCATTTCGTGTCTTTTCAGATTTCGATATCATCTTTTCTTCTGTTTGCAATGAACGTTCTAATCTTCCTTGCCTGCTGCAGCGCCTCTATACTCATGCGATCGAGGGCGCAACAAGAAGACAACTGTTTTCCGGGAACTACTGACTTAGTGATCCACCATGAGGTAGTAGACCAAGAAACGGGATTCACAAAGTACTGCTCTGGTATGGCTGTTCTTAAAAAATGCGAAGGATCGTGTATTTCCCAGGTAACGCCGAGTGTGAGATATGGATTTTCCAAGGTAAGCATCACTCATAAAAATACATATTTGTTATTATATATTGTTTTTTATTTGACTAAAGTAGTTAAGAGTATCATGTGTATTGGAAATGAAACCGCACGTTAAGATTAACTTTAAAATGAAAGCATAAAATGTCACCATCTTCTCGTTACCGACGTATAACACATAACGTGGATATTAAGTTATAGGCAATCAGAAAATCACCATATAAACAATCTACAGTTCTGTATGGACCGCAGTCATCGCATGTATCTCCCCATATGTCACCCAGAATCAGCGAGAACCCATATCATACAGAATATTGTTTTCAGATTGTAGCAATTCAAGTTCGGGTAATGAATGGTAGACTGTTATCTCAAGTTCAGTAAATGCTAATGTTCTTTCCGCGTCCTTGGACGAGCTTATATATTACCCAATATTGTAGGTTTATCACTACCCCCCCCCCGTTTAAGATGCATGTGATAAATCCTCGGCATTTTCTCTAAGAACAAAACAAAATGTTTCAACTGCACTACACAATCAGTGCATTTATAAGCTTGCTATAGTACTAGTCTAATCATCGGATTGCCTTGTATTGTAACCTACATGTTAATTAGCTAGCGTCGTTTCCCAAGAGCCATCACACATGGCGCGATCAAAAAGAGTTTCCCGTATACATGGAAGACACATGCAGCGTAAACCCATTAATATTTACAGACGCTAAAACGCGATAAATTGCCCGGGAGAGTATACACCATGTTGGGTCCATTATTCATTAGAAAAAAAATCACCCAATGTTTCTCAAATGCAACAAAATTAGAATTTATGTACATTTGACACGTACTCATGTATATGAACGATACTGATATGAGTGTATGCATAGAGAATTCAAACCAGGGTGTTGGAAATGTGATAAACTTGTATTTGATCCAAATAAAATTTATATCATAATCTCACGTGTACTTTCTTTTCTCGCCTGTGCTATATTACAGCAATCATGTATATGCACGCTTGTCTTATTATTCTTATCATTTTGTTATCTCGCAGGAAAATTAACTAGAGTATATTCAATGCAATATTAACGTGCATGTTTTGTCTTTGGAAAATGCATTTTTGCGATTTAGCTGAAAAGACAACATTTTCGTCGAGTTGCGTATGCGTATAACTTATTATTAATTATATCTATTAATGTGATTCATTATACTAATTAACATATGCAGATTACCTACTCATTTATTTTACTCATTAACATATGCAGATTACATACTCAATTATTTCACTCATTAATTAACATATACAGCTCACATACTCATTTATTTTACTCAATAACATATGCAGATTACATACTCATTTATTTCACTCATTAACATATACAGCTCACATACTCATTTAGTTTACTCATTAACATATACAGCTCACATACTCATTTATTTTACTCTTTAACATATGCAGATTATATATTCATTTATTTTACTCATTAACATATGCAGATTACATACTCATTTATTTCACTCATTAACATATGCAGCTCACATACTCATTTATTTTACTCATTAACATATGCAGATTACATACATATTATTTTACTCATTAACATATGCAGATTACATACTCAATTATTTTACTCATTAACATATGCAGATTACATACTCATTTATTTTACTTAATACATATTTAGACTACATACTCATTTATTTTACTAATTAACATATGCAGATTACATACTCAATTATTTTACTAATTAACATATGCATATTACATACTCATTTATTTTACTAATTAACATATGCGGATTACATACTCAATTATTTTATCATTAACATATGCAGATTACATACTCATTTATTTTACTTAATACATATTTAGACTACATACTCATTTATTTTACTAATTAACATATGCAGATTACATACTCAATTATTTTACTCATTAACATATGCAGATTACATACTCATTTATTTTACTTAATACATATTTAGACTACATACTCATTTATTACAATAATTAACATATGCAGATTATATACTCATTTATTTTACTCATTAACATATGCAGATTACATACTCATTTATTTTACTCATTAACATATACAGATTACATACTCATTTATTTTACTCATTAACATATACAGATTACATACTCATTTATTTTACTCATTAACATATACAGCTCACATACTCATTTATTTTACTCATTAACATATGCAGATTATATACTCATTTAATTTACTTAATACATATTTGGACTACATACTCATTTATTACAATAATTAACATATGCAGATTGTATACTCATTTATTTTACTCATTAACATATGCAGATTACATACTCATTTATTTTACTCATTAACATATACAGATTACATACTCATTTATTTTACTCATTAACATATACAGCTCACATACTCATTTATTTTACTCATTAACATATGCAGATTACATACTCATTTATTTTACTTAATACATATTTAGACTACATAATCATTTCACCAATTACCATATATATTACATAATCATACATGTCAATTATATGTAGATTACACACTCATTCATTCCACTTATATAATATTTATACATACCTTTTCATTTATTGAACATACTGTTTACTGTTTATACTGGACATACTGGTCATTGATATCACGATGATAATGTTGGTCCAGTATTACGAACAAAATTGCTAGAACGTATCGTATTTTAAAAATGAATTCATTTTCGCTATTTTGCAGGAATGTAAATGTTGCCGAGAAAGAACGCGAACTTTGCGAACAGTAGTTTTAGATGCGTGCTTCGATGTAGATAACAACCCACTTCCAGGCGTGACTCATCAAATGGTCTTACAAGAACCCAGCGATTGTGCCTGCCAAGTCTGTGCCCTTTAAAGCAATCCATGTATCAAATGTATAATAAGACTTTTTACACACAGAAACATATATTGTATACAGACTCATGGTGAAATGGTTTATCATATAGGTTTATAGTATATAGAGTTATATATGTAGTATACACACTCATAGTATATATGTGCATAGTATATGGGTTCATGGTGTATATTATACATGTTCATATGTATGCACCTACTATATGAGCTCGTAGTAGATATACACATATAGGGAATAGTATACCAGCTCATAGTATATATGTGCATAGTATATGGGTTCATGGTGTATATTATACATGTTCATATGTATGCACCTACTATATGAGCTCGTAGTAGATATACACATATAGGGAATAGTATACCAGCTCATAGTATATATGTGCATAGTATATGGTTTCATGGTGTATATTATACATGTTCATATGTATGCACCTACCATATGAGCTCGTAGTAGATATACACATATAGGGAATAGTATACCAGCTCATAGTATATATGTGCATAGTATATGGGTTCATGGTGTATATTATACATGTTCATATGTATGCACCTACTATATGAGCTCGTAGTAGATATACACATATAGGAAATAGTATACCAGCTCATAGTATGTAGATGCATAGTATATAGACAGATAATAAATAGTATATAGACTCATAGTAGTATATAACTATACAATGCAACAATGCACCCTAACTTGTGCAACTATACTGACACATAATGTGTTAATTATTCAGTCAGTTATTTAGGTATGATCATTATTAAACTTCAGAAAGTCTAGGACTCATGAGTATGCCTTTGATTTGAATTTACGAATGCTGTATTTTGTATTTCCTTAGAAATTATTAAAGGCACTAATTATTCGCAAACAACTCTACATCATGTGCCGTGTCTTCATTTTATTTATACTGACTTTACAAATCACAGTACACGGCATTTGCAGATACTGTTGTCATCACGAAGCTACTTGCGAGATTGTGCTTGACAACTCTTACACCTTAACCTTAATACGTTGACAAGTAGAGAGACAAAAACGTCACTTATTGGATCACATTTTTAGTTCGAAGTTAATAATTATTTTAAATTAAAAAAAATCTATAACTTATAGATGTTTGATGAAATTAAGAGCACACTGAAAATGAAAAACATCAGAGCAGAGTTTCACTCAGTAGAACAACATTGAATGCAAAACATATGCTAATATTTGCTGTTTCTTTGACAATGTAAGACTTAAGAATGAATGGATTTTGGAATGTTCCATTAAACATTCCATTAACGATGTACAGCTCAGGCGTGTCGAGGAGGAAACTATATTCCGCCTTGGAACTAAAGAACCCCATGGTATTAACAAACAGTTCAACTCATTTGTTGAGCTCACTACCTAGGGCGCGTTATTTGTTCTATTGTGGAATTTTTTGTGATTCTAACTTATAGTTCATGCGCGTTCTTACGTTCTTATGTTCTACCTGTACGTTATCACACTTGCTTCTATGCTATCGATAAAGAGCCATTGCTCGAAACGTCTAGCTATTTTTAATAGTTATTTAGGACTACGATTACCAAATATTATCTTCAATATATCATTACATTTGCCTTGCCGTTTTTCAACTTATATTTTAGAATAGAAAACATCCATCTACGCTTTTGGGGTCAGCATTTACGTGCAATATATTAGTATATGAGTCACTGAATCTTCTTGACATTTCCCACCCCTTTATGTGCATCTACCTTGCTACATGTGAGAATGTGAGAATCAACCTTACTATATGTGAGAATGTGGGAATCTACCATAGTATATGTGAAAAAACTACCTCACTATATGTGAGAATCCACCTCACATATGTTAGGATGCAATAAATCTTCTAAATTATATTCGTCAGTACGTGTGTTTCCAATTTCCTGACATAGGTCGCTAATTGTGGGAAGCCTTCATGTCCCGAGGTTGAACACAATTCCCTGCAACCCAATCTAATTAAAGAGCTTGCATATTTCAATATGTCCCTTATTTCCGGAATGACGCAGGATGTCCCACGCAAAAAAAAAAATTCTTGAGTGATTTTGTCAAGCTCCTGGGTCCAGCAACATTTTCAAATTCGGTTTTATAATATAACTCTTCTAGCCTATACCCCAGTTTAAAATCTTTACTAGACAAAGTGAAGAACTCACAATAAACTACCAAAGTGCAATCACATTGGGTGAAAAACCATAATTAGCAGAACAATAATCACCAAAAGCAGCAATACAATACTTGAAGAGCATAGTAACACGACATAACAGAACTCTTTACATTTTATGATTTTTGAGATAAGTGAATCAATGACTCAACACAGGCATATCAGCTATCACACTAGACTTACATACAACCTTTCCATCTTTTTTGACATAACGAACATTTTCTGAGCTGCTAATCCAGTTAGATTTAATTTTAAAAAACGTGGTGACCCCATTTTTGCGAACACTGCACTATTTCGATTTTTTCCAAAACCCAGAAGTCAAAACTCTCTACTATTACACTCCATACGCCATTTTGTACATCAATTACTAACATGAATTAAATATGACTCATCATCAGTAAGGACAAAGTTGCATCTTATACTGAAAATTAGAATCGTTTATTAGAACACCTAAACCTATACTACGCAATTGCCAATTATATAGTAAGTGACACGATAGCGTCACCTTGCCTATCGTTATAGAGAACGTGATCGTTTACATTAATAATATTCAGTCGCTATATAAATAACATAATTAACAAAAATGGATGTTTTCACCTTTTTGACAAAACACAATTCACATCAGCGCAGTCAATTGTTTTTGTTATATCAATGAACGCCGACAAAGTAAATATATAATCATTCTCTTATTTCAAAGAGTAAATTTTACTTACATTTGCCAAAAAAAACTGATTCCCATTTTAATCCAATTTGCGTGATAGGTTGCATTATTCCTTGTCACCACAGCTAAAAACATAACTAAAATGTTTTTTTTAACCAATGCATCCTTATACCTATGATTGACAACTTTGTTAACCTTTTCCATAGTAGTATCACCATTCAAGGATTCATGAAAATATCACGATTCAGAGTACTACGTTTATTTCTCCATTCAATTTGAACTTTGATCTGAATAATCCTAGCATATGATTTATCATCAAATACTAAAACATCGTCTACACCAGAGACTTTATAAAGATTTTCAAAATAATGTTTTCAATTCCTTAAAACGTGGTTCATATCAGGAATAAGGAAATTGATTTATGCGTACACACTCAGTTGAACATGTTTGTGTTAATTTGGACCTAATTAGATTGTACTATCCTCATTAATATTTGTCATTACATTATTTTCATTCGTATAGAGGATCATTTTATGTAACTCGTCTTGCTTCATACTACTAGTAATCTTTGGGTATGTATCGCTTGATATACTGGGCTGTACACATTTGATGAGGGTCAATTCTGTTGAAGTAAGGATATCCCAACGTCAAATTTCTCTCTGAGAGATAGGCTTTCGAAAATGAACTATAAAAATACAAATTCAAGTTCAAAATCAACACATTCGTTTTTTGCGGCAGATCTTCGACCCGCATTACTCGAGACTCACAGTGAACGGAAAACCACAAATTCTGGACAATGTTTTTCTTAAACGCAGATCAGTTATGAATAATGAAGAAATAGATTATATATCTTCAATTTCTTACCTATAAAGACATCTTTTGTTTCCTTGCAGATATATGTTGTGCAATATTCATTAATGCTTTTGGCAATTATTATAAAAGCTGATTTGTTTGCATCTTGTTAATACATAATGACTTATTCATATTTCGCACCATCGATTATACTATGGTTACAAGGAAGACAACATTTATACAGCTTGCTCGTATTTTCAGACCATTGTGCTTTCTCAATGTCGCGATTTACACCCAAGTGCCTGGGATTCAAATTGTGCATTCAGTCTGTTTATGTATGTATGTACAAAGTCAAAGATGCTTTTCAAATGTCGCATTCGATTTGATTAATATTTGAAATTTGTGAAAACAGAAATTTTTCTGAATACCGGCACTGGTACTGAATAATAATCCATGAGCCCGTTAATATTGCAATCACGCGTCGAAAGTAACGATATTGCTTTTTGTTTAGAAATGTGATTGAAACACGTGGATATTCTGATTGTGCCTGTTCATTTACTATTGTGGTAATATTATATATAATAAGCCTTACTACGCCCGTGTCAATACGTACTAAATAATTGATTGTGTCATGAAGCATAAACCGGCGATCAGCATAGCTCTCATTTGTTCTTATATTATATCGATTTGTAATCCGAAGAAGCGGACCGTTACATGTCTCTGTATAACATGCCCCGAATAACACAAAACCTTCAGGCTAATGCCTCGCGGTTTTTAACGAATTGTCACTAATGCTCAACTCTTTCTGAAATATTATGATAAAAAAGTTAATTGTCATCTTACATTTATTCTATTTTGTTATGACATATTACATAATCTGTCAATAGATTACATTTTATAGATATATTGATCTCTACTTCGAAGAGATATTAGAATTACTAGTACTTGTAAGTGTTCTCTACAGCGGGAAGTGTATCGGGTTCAACACTATGATCCCCTGTATGCAAATGCTTGATCGCTTACAAAACATATGGGTTTTAGGATAACTTGCACGTCATATATCATATAATTGAAATGTATTAATGACAAAAGTGATATTAAGAGTGTTAGTGGTTATAATATACGCTCAGTCATAATCCCAGTCACGTTTTATGCTGCAACTGAGTTCAACACTGAGTTCTGTAAGTGAATAGTTTGTGCTTATATCATACGTTCTGCAATTATCAGGACATTTTATAATCTCAACCCATTTATAGAGATAATTTAAAGCGCGGTGGCCGTTGCGCAGCGCGTGTTCGAATTTCATGTAAATAAACAATGTCATTTACACGCGTTGTATACGTCGCTATGAGTCCCATATCGAACAGGACGCGGCACGACGACCATCGCTCTTTAAGTATCGTTGGGAAAATAAAACTATGTCTTCCATGCGTCTCATGATTCAGGGTATGGTAATATTCTCCATAAGGCCCCTACCTTTGAACCCTGGCATTTGTGACCGCTATATTAAAATAATGGCTCTAATAAGTCTGCTATACGACAGCCTTGCATTCATAAAATGAACGTAGCGATTCGATTGGTTGAATTGTTAATGAGATGAGTGTCGATTATTTGCGCGTGTGTTTGAAATAGACAGAGTAAACAAGGCGAGGCGGCGGTTCGAATTTGAATGGTGAAATTATTGGGGAGGCAGTTTTCTTGTGAATTGAAAATCAAACATGACCTGACAGAACTTGCATGGTTGCAGAACTAAAACAGAATCACGCGACCGTAGAAAAATATAGGTACGATATTCCAAATACGGTCAAAGTTTATTCACTAGTATAAACACGCGCGTCAGTTGGGGGTTCGTGATTGGCTGTACCCCACAGTGCACAGGTCACATGTGAAATATAACAGCTCGGAGACAGGAGGTCGAACAATTTCTGAAAAGTTCTGGTGTCACATAATTGATATTCCCTGTCACATTTTAGAAATATACACTCCATGCATGTGATATGTGATAAGAATATATTCCGCAGTGTTATTTAAAAATAATCGCTGATAATTATGAAAATATAATGACAACATAATTGACTGATGTGGTTTAGGTAACAAATGTCATCGTATCCAATCATACACACAAATACATAATCAACTTCATGTGAGAAAGATATGTTATTCTCATAGCATATAACTAAAAAGTCAAGCCAATAATTTCTCGAGTCCACCTTATCCCAAATATGACGCCCGTGAACTGAACAGTTCTCAATATAAACTGTTGATCTACATTGAACAAACGTTGCAGGGGCTTCTGATACCATCTTTGTAACTTTGTTACAAAATTTGTCAATAACATTTGTCGACAATAAAAACAAAAACAAAAAAACATGACAACTGAATGTTGCTTTGAAGACTCGACTTACCGTCGTGTATGAGCGGGGTAAACTCTCTAGGCTAGAAAGAGTATAGTATTATTATACAGATAATTGAAAATAGTTAAATTATAATATCTTATTTCATTACAAGACACTCTCTTACTGGGATTATATGTCCATCCGAATATAAAATTGAAGTTGTTAGCGTGATTTGTTTTTACGAATAAAGGAACAAATCAGCTAACGGGAAAGCACAATTTGATCCCAGCTAAATGCCAGTGGTATGTTGAGTTTTTAGAATATTGGTTATGCCTTCTACGGCGTAGAAAAGTTTTGTACCAATCTCGCATGCGATGCAAGAATGTTTGTAAACCAAAATATAGCATGGGTTTGTATAGCATATAGTATCGAATAGTGTTAAATGTTATCACAGTATAAAGAGACGTTTTATGCAATATATATACTTGATTGTGGCGAATACACATGATAACTCAATGAGTGAACATCTAGATAGCCCATCGATATATTGTTGTAGTGTATAATTAAATCCGATACAAGTTATACATTCGTTCTTTTCATGGAATGGAGATTCACAGAGGGATGCCAGGACTATTCAGGCACACTGACCATCAAGTTATAAATTTCACTTAAAATATTGTGGTTCTCTGAAATTGTCTTTGAAGAATACTACGAGGGGCGTTCAATAAGTAATGCCCGTGACCCATTTCCCATAGCAGGAGATTAATGAAACTTGGCACAGTTATTAGTCTTTCTCTACATAGGAACCACTCAGAGTAAGTTATGCATTTCTTCCATCGTTTGATGTAGCTCTGGACACCGTTATTGTAGAACACCCCAGGCTGGTCCTCCAACCACGTCGTGAGTTCAGAAATCAATGCTGTATCATCTGGGAAACGCTTTCCCTTCAAAAACAACTTCATGGCTGGGAAGAGATGAAAGTCAGAGGGTGCAAGGTCAGGAGGGTAAGGGGTGGGGGAGGATTTCATAGCCACACGCCCGTGCTTCTGATCTGGCGACATGCGAGTTGTGGACCGGAGCGCTGTCCTGCAGGAGGAGGATACCTTTGCTGATCTTGCCCCGCCTCTTGATTTTGCTAGCTTCTCTTAATTTCATCAAACGTGAAGCGTAATAGGCTCCTGTAATTGTGGTACCCTTTGCCAGGGAATCTGTCATCAGTACTTTGTCCTGGTCCCAGAAGACTGTGAGCATGACTTTGCCAGCGGAGGGCTGCACCCTTTCCTTCTTTGAAGGTGGTGAGTCCAAGTGCTTCCACTGCATTGACCCAAGTTTTTGAAAAACTTTGACTCATCTTCTTGGCACATCTCCAAATTCATCCCCGAGCAGCCTGGGAATCCATCTGGCAGACACCTTATGCATATGCAATTGATCGCAGATGCTGTACTAATCTTGACCTTTTGGGCTATTTTGCGAACAGTAATACGTCGATCCTCCAAAATGGCTGCCTCAACTTGACGGACAGATGCCTCATCAATGGCAGAACAGGGACGACCAGGTCTGGAAGCTGTTTTCACAGACTTCCGGCCATGTTTGAATTCACAATGCCAGCGTTTTACAAGGTCATATGATGGGGCATCATCACCATAAGTTTCTTTCATTTCATCAAAAGTCTCCTTTGGTGTGCGTCTTTTCAAATACAAAAACCGGACCACTGCGCGACACTCAACTGGCACTATTTCACACCTGACTCAGTTCAAACACCTGTAAATAAGAAACCACAATTAGTTCAGAGCTGTTGTTTGCAACATAACCCATAGAGATGTAAATCATTACACATGCAAACTTTCATCTAGATCAGAAAACTGGAAGTGGGTCAGGGTCATTATTTATTGAACGCCGCTCGTATTTGGTATTGCATTTTGAACATTAATCACAACTAGGGCATAGTTTGAAATCCTGTGCTGAACATGAATTGAACCCGTCATATTCACTTCTGACGCAGAAACTGCAGCCAACACTTATAGTTGTAACCTATATTATTATAATATTAGGTAATTGTCGGAACCCATTAATTTTTTCTTTTTTTTCCGACGGGTAAAAGACTTAGTTTGAGGCATTTACCGTGTATAAGTTTTCAAGTAGTTCGATATCCAATCACTTCTGCACGACCGACTTCTTGCATTTTGCAAACATTTCAACAACTGCGTTTTTAATTTCGTATTGTTATAATTGCAGTTGGATAATTTGAAAATGTGTTCTAGTTATTATGATCCCCTATGGCAAATCAGATGGAGTAGGACATGTCTTGATGGTAATTGTTAAACAATAACCCATGCGTCTTTGATATATGTAAGTGATTCCTTTCAGACGTCATAGAAAGTTATAATTGTACACACATACATATATGCAAGCGTTCGGGACGCCACAGTATGTACCATTACAATAATTTCATTAATAGTGTGTTCACTTTATTTTTTGATATTTATGATTCTCTGCCACATTCACTGTCCCAAAAAAGTCAGTTCGAAAGGGCGTGCAGTGAAAATCGTCCCTCAGTGATTCTAATCACCACACAAACACATTTAAAACATAATGCTCAATTCACGTAATGATTATAACATATAAGATTATGTATGTATTATACAAACAACATTTATTCGTATACAAGAAAACTAATTTAGAAGATTACCAAATACTATAAACCACGTGTCATATCGGTAAGATATTGTCGAAGACGGCGATTTTTTTCTTTATCTGCTGAATGGTATGATCTTAATCTGCCTAAATTCTCATCTATTAAGGAATGCACCTCGGCAAATGACTTCGCGGCAACTCCCAGGGGGTTACCTCAAATATAAGTATGTATGCATTTGTGTCGCTAAAATAGGTTCCCCCTTTTCGCTAAAATGTCCGGTAGGGGGTTCTCTTTTGAGCAAAAGTGTCTTTGCAGTGGGTCTACCAAGAACCCCAGGTGCCCCCATCGAATCTGTATTACACGCATTCAGAGTTAGAGCGACTCGTTTGTATCATTTGTATACAGGAGAATTTGAACTTTTGATGGTGGGTACAGTACAAACTACGGGGGAAGCAGAGTAACACAGTCTGGCAAGTCAGATGAAGTAGTACGTGTCGTGATGTTAAATGTTTCAATAATTTACGATAAATGTAATTGATCCGTTTCATTACGTCATATGATGCGAATACCTGATAGCTAACCGTGTAATATGACATATATATATAATGTATATTTGGAAATAATAGTAACCGGATCCTATGGCTAACTTATTAAGGCTTATATATAAGCTCATTTCATATCTGTGTATTCAATGTGTTCAGATTAAAACCACAAAGTTGCAACGATTCTCCGACAGAAGTTTATTGTTTATACGTCCACGTGGTAAGTACAATGTTTATGCATGTGCACGTATGCAAGAACCTGGCACTATGTTGGTTTTATGGCCACGTGACAACTCGTCTACAAACTTAATTTCCTATTTTTCAGATTTCGATATCATCTTTTTATATGTTTGCAATGCACATTCTACTCTTCCTTATCTGCTGTATCGCTACTTTGTTCATGAGATCGGCGGCAGTACAAGAAGACGTCTGCTTCTTAGGAACCACGGAGTTGGTGATCAATCGGGTATTTGTGAACGATGACACAGGGATCACCATGTACTGCACTGGTAGGGTAATCGTGAACAAATGCGAAGGGCTATGTTTTACTACTGCCACGCCGAGTAGGAGGAACGGCTTCAAGTTAGAAAGGGTAAGCGTGGGTAAAGAAATTTATTAAATAGTAAAATGTGACCGAGAGGTAAATATAATTACTGGTATGTAAATAATCGTAAATAATCAGCGTGCACTATTTCGCATTACTCCCAGTTGTGGGTGGTTCATTGTAATAGTTTAAAAGATACCAATCCCTTCCATAACACGCGTAATTACACTTCCGCTGATTTGTAAGCTTTCAACAACATTCATTTATGATCTCTTTGTTGATTCTTACTCGAAAGATTTATTACCAAACTGAAGGTCGTTTTATTTTCTGAGTAAAGTCACACATTATTGTATAATTCGTATCACATGCATACTGCGCGTAACTCCATAGTGTGACGTAATACAGACCGGAATCGTCAACAAGCGTATATTCATATCGCATATAATACGCGCAATGGTATCTCCGTGGTTAGTTTCAGCAATTATAGTACCATTTACAACACGCCATCGTTTTTCGTAATGTGGAAACATACATCCCATGGATATACTATAATGAATATTCATTATGTCGAAACTATCCGATAAATCGGATATATCCAAAATTTAAGTTTAATGATCAAGTTTTGTCAAACTTGTCGCCAGATATTGAATTGTCTTATTTTCGATTGTTGTCAGACATGTTTCGGACTTTTCCTATACGACTTGTGTTCAGCGATCCATGGTCTGATATTTAATTTCCACTCTACACGCCACGTATTTGTGACAAGACAAGAAAAAAAAGAACTGAATGTTAATATTCCAATTCCTACACCAACAAATTATTGCACTGGCGAAATTTTCACTCATAATAGAAATGTTCAATGTGTAGCACATTCTGAATAAAACAAATCAGCATTTCCATGGAGATTTTAAACCACAACCAAAACCTGAAATGATTTTTCATATCTGAATTTCCCATTTTCTACTTTTTTTTGTTAGTTATAGAGTAGCCACAGCAACCGATTAATTTATCATAGTTTGCAAGGAGAAATCGTGAGGTATTATTAAGTAAATATGCGAAGAAAACATTTATAAACAAACTAAAATGGAATACCAAATTGCTGATTTCCAGCTATGTATGTATCGTAAGCCAAAATGACAATGGGGTCTCATGTTTTCCTGTATACGATTCCACTTAATCGCACACTACCATTCATATGCCAGTTTACTGTGAATAAAAATACACATTACTGCTATCAAATCATGATACTTTTGTCACATGGCATACCGTGAGATAATTGACGTCATGCAGAGTAAACCCATATATTCAGTGACGTTAAGATGTGATGCACCGCCCGGGGATGTGAACCATGGTGGGTCTACACTCATGCATTAATCTCGCATATTGCGTTTTAAAAATACAGGACAATTATTCGTTCCTAATGACAACCAGATATCATCGATGTAGTTCCATGTCTTGGCGACCATGATCCATCTGTTAGTGGACATCTACTAAATAATCAACATAATTTCTGTGAACTTTTATCTTGTTGTTTATAATTAATATTTAATCCGCTGTATGTAAGAACAAAATGTGAACCATTTCTGTCTCATTATTTTGTTGGGTTTCTCTTATTTTGTAGAGTTTAAATTCTGTTTACCATTCAAAGATCTACGACATTATGTAGCGGACTAGTATATACACATCTACAAACTAGTGTGTTACGTTCGTGTGCCCAACCCTCATATAAATACACACACCATACATAAATACATGCATACGTATACCTCTACACATATATATGTCTAGTGTCATTGATAGAATCGTCAAATCAAATGAGCCACTGTAATCGTCTGTAACACCTTCATGTCTTCACAGAGTTGTAAATGTTGTCGAGAAACGACACGAACCACTAAACAAGTTCAATTGGATACCTGCTTCGAAGACGAGAACCAGATGACACGAATGGCTGGTGTGACTCATTCATTGTATGTAGAAGAACCCAAAACATGTGCCTGCCAACAATGCGGCATCTAAGTAATAATATAATATTTACTTACATATGCTAGAAACCTGGCAGTTCACTCTGTATATTCGATATAACATATACACTGTACAACAGATTTATATAACTAAATAAAAATCGCTAATTATAGTACATTGAGTTAATATTTAAAAATTGTTATTAAACACTGTATGTCGAATATGATTTATCATTACCTGAAAATGCTGCTAGTGTGGCGAATATACGAGCAATGAAACAATGCAATTCGCTACTACGCACGAGCACTGTTTTTTTGGTACGTACAATCACTGCACATGCGTATTAATGTTTTATCAGTTTCCACCTAACGAAAACTGCTGCGTGTGCTATAAAAACAACATGTTTAGTTTACGAAAACTCACAACAATATTAACAAATATATATCTTCGTCCATCTTTGAAGGAGCTGGAATTTTAATAAATTTGAATAAATGATACTCTGTCTGTTATTTCATCTAAAACGTATATATTTACTATATATATTTTCTCGAAATTCTTGATACTCTGAAACATACGTAGTCATAGTCCCTCATTTACGCACGAGTCAATTGACACACTAATTGTTGGACCTCGTCCAATCAGTGCACTGGATGTCAAACAGTGACTTTAACTTTACCGATGAAACCGCTCAATAAACCAAACCATTAGATAAAAAAAATGCGATAACCATAATTCATTACCAGCTTGTTCCTAGTTAAGTGTCCACGATGCTCACCGATACTGTCGCTGATTACTGGAATTTGAAGTTCTCGTATTCACTTAGTTTGTGAAAATAACTTTTGATCGAACAATTTGTGGCAAGAATATGTCGACGTTTGTCAGGCAGTTCTATTGTGTGTTTTTAATGAAGGAAACGAATTGTCTTAAACAGTGAAAGTGAACGCATCTCCGGTGGATTAGTAATTGGGATCGAAATCGACACTAAGTTGAACAGGCATAACCCGTTCAAAACTAAAGTATAATTATGGTGGTAACCTAAGAGATCATTTTTCTGTGATAAAAGTGTTTTTTCTCTAATTTGTCAACAACTATCATCACACTAAATACCGTTCATATCTAGCATGATTACGTAATGCTAGATTCACGTATAATTACGTAATGTTAGATTGACGTATCACCACTTCTCGCTGGTTCAATCTAAATCAACCGTCCTACCATGGCCGCAATTTCCCCATTTTTCGCCCCGCAATTTTTAAATACAATTTTCCGTTTCTACTGGTTTCTAAATTAAATCACGATCATATTACATATAATATAATATAATAGTATAATTGAATCCAACTACTCGTTGTAAAATCACGCATTTTCCGAGACAAAGCCTTCAACGTTTGAATTCTTTTTTCCCCGCAAATGTTAGCTGTGTGCAGTGGCAAATTAAAAAAGTCTGCGTTGGAACAACAACAACGTGGAAATAGAACATGTTAAACTGTGTCAATAATAACCACAAAATAATATTTTTTTTCTTGATTGTAAACATCTATGACATCGAACAAGTTACTCGTCTTACGATCGACGCTAGATATACACTACGGTGTGGTCGTGCGTGGAGGATGTAAGGAAGAATAAGGAAGTGCTTTTCAAAATGATTAAGTTAATTTAAAAGAACTCACAGCAGCTGCGCAGTTTTGTCTACGTCTAGTTATGGTTCAATAGGGCATGGTCTGAAATGAATCTTGTCATTGCCAAATGAAACTAATTCTGTGCTTTTATCTGAATAACAAAGAATCGTATTGCGACAACAACAGAATGCATTAACTTAATTAGGATTCATTATAATTCATTAAGTAATTACACGAAACAATTAGAAGTATTTTTTACTCACTGACGTCTAAGTTTGTTAATTATCACTCTGATTGCACTGATATACTCTTGATAATAACGTATAGTACGAAATTGTTTATTTAATTGCTTCAGTATTGACACAAACTTTGCATATGAATTATACTAATTATAATATAGCCAAGAAACCCCAGGTTTCTTAGTTAAACAAAAATAGGTCATGGTGCTGGTAAACAAATTAAAACAAATTATCGCAGAAACAAAACAAAAGTTTCATTTAATAGTCATTCATTATTTTCCGTCCTGTTTTGGGCGATAGGTTTTTTCGGTTAAAAATTCAGTAGTTTTACTGAGCGTTGTCTTGTACATTGACCCCGATATACAATTAACGATATACAAATTTCAACTTATATCATTTAATTAAGTTCGCTGCAAGGAAGACAAATTATAATCTGCTGATTTACAGTATAATTAATTTAAACGATAATCTTTGTAATGTTTGTGACCATAAATAGGATAGTGTAAGACTACTTCTTATACATGTCACTTAATTTATTGTATGTCACTTAGAAACAAACACGATATAGATATGTCACTTCGACACATTACTGTATCCAAGTTCAAGGTGGGATATATACTATGTACTTCTATATTCGTGTCTTAGCCATGGCAGTCTATAATTACACTTCACTGAATCGTAAAATGAATCGTGTTCGTGGATTTATGCGTGTACCCCTGCGTAACGTGAATTACAATACGGCCGTTCATTCCCGTAATACAAATTATTAACGTTGATAATATAACATACATCACACTCTCCCTCGCAGCGTTGCATCAAATTCATCAGCGCCTACAATTATCCGGGCAACATCAGCGAGAGGAGTTTTAATTTCGATAGTACAGCATTTTAAAACACCGGGAGGCCTTGTTTACATGTCATTATTGCCTTTACTCCAATGCCGTATACGAAGATATGCAAATTAGTTTGACAAGGGCGCTTATTCGTTGAATGAGCGAAGTCTTAGCAAACATCGCAAAACGACTCCTACTCCATAGAACGGATGTTGGCACTGATGGGAATAGGATGATAAGATTAATTATGGAAAAGTATATGCCGTCATTCACGGGTTGATGTGATCATCGTTTCAATTCATCTTAATAGTGGCGTCATTTGAAGTATATTCTATCCTTAAGGTAAGTACATTTTAAGTATATTTACCGATTGTTCGACATACATACATCCGTCTAAACGGAACCATCGTTTCCTCCTCGGAAACATTAATATCACGTAAAGAGTAGGAGGCATTCAGTCAGATTTGTTCTAAATGTTAAATATAGTTTTGCCTCGATTCGTTATTTATATATTTGTTAGGTTGAGGGAATTGTACAAAGCAGTCTACTTAAAATATTGTTATATTAAGTTTTGTAGTGAAAGAATATACATTTTCCCATATAGTTCGGCGAATGTTTCAAAATTCTTTTTTCAAGAGACATTACAATATTTGAATGTAGTTGTTACTACAATATCATGTGCTATATAGACATGTGAACTAATTGGAACACATTGGTGGAATTTGTGAGAAAAGTTGTGTATGATCAAATGATAAAGAAGAGACAACTCGTCAAAATAGTATCTAAGCGTGAACATCGGTCGTAACGCGAGTGTATCATCTACAGTATTAGAATGGTCAACTAAATATGCATGTGACCTCGCCATTGTACACTCAATATACGCACGTGTCAAGTAAGAAATTGACATGTATTAACATACATAGTGTCACTGATTGCATGTATACTGTTTGGTCATACTTGTTTGCAACGCCGACGAATGTCGGAGTAAAATTAAATTCCTTACATAGCCATCATGTCAGAGGCGATCTATTAACGATCAAATAAAACACTTTTTCGTTCTGTGATAATGAGAAGTACAGTGACACTCGAAACAGAACCCAAGCTATACATGTGCTCCTTCAGAACCAGTCAATTGCCGGTCACAATCTGACAATAACACATGAAACCTGTGAAGTATCCTACGTTTTTTTTTTCCAGTTTGTTTTTATTGCCAAATTCTCGCATCTTAAAAAAAACAACAGCTATCTATCATACATGTCCCTAATGCTTTCGCACTCATACAGAAACACAAGTAAAAAAACAGTAAATACTCGGCTCCGTTTTACATGGATATACCACAATTAATGTCAATGTGAATTAGTTCCTTCATAACTTTGATATAAACACCCCTTGACAAGTATGACATTTGCCCCACTGTACGCGTCTTACATGTGATACTAAATTTAAATACAGCCTGACATTAGATTTTAACAGCTTTGACACACTTTTTTGTTTCACTGTGTTTCGCTTCCTGTCTTCACTTGAAATATAACGATTTTGTGTTTTTGAGATGAGATGAAACGAGATAACAGTGATAATCAGATTACTACGAATTATGGTGAAACAAAAGAAACATGCCTTATCCGGTGAAATCCGCTTGGGCGTCTCAATTATAGTTGAGTCTGAACTCCCTGTGATTGGCTAGGGCGTTGCCTGTTAGAAACTAAGAACGACAGAGTAGGGTATTTCGGCTGCTGCTAAAAGCATTCTGAGTAACACCATCGGAAATATGTATCGATGTCCCGGAGATCGAATTAATGTATCGATTACGACCTTTAAAATAGCGTGTTCGTACCACCACGTGATGCATAGTTTGGCAACGGTGACGACTACGTCATATGACGATATTAATCATTAGTCGTTTTAGCGTCAAACCACACCATCCAACAATGTCAGAGGCGTTTATTTTCATTCGCATTCTCTAAAATTGCAGGTGGCTCATCAGCGAAAATCCCCTATAATATTCTGAAATATTGAAACCAGCATTCCTTCTTTTAGATTTTTAGTGAATTAGAGCGAATCATCAGGAAAAAAATGTCAATATAATCAATGGTCCTACTACAAAAGATGACTAGTAATTGGTTTCTACTGAATAACTATTTTGAGAAAGATATTTTGTCACCCGGTCAAGTAATTATATACATGACGTGACTCACGCGACTGACATCTGTCACAGAATATTACCCACAGAAATTGAATGAAATTCCTAAAGATAATGCACGTACTAAACATTAGGAGACACGTATACCACTGTGCAACAGTACTAAAGGTCGATTTTAGGAGTCCAAATATTTTTTTGATTCTGAAAGTAAAAGGGTATTACTCACATGCGATAACTTCCGCCGGGGAAAATCATTTCCGCCCTCTGTTACTTCCACGAATTGTAATTTATAATTGTTAACGATCTTCATTTTTGACTAAAAGTCATGTTTTAAGGAGGTTCGGGTGGAATTGATGATTATTTCCCATCTTATTCATGTTTCATGAATATGGGTTAATCTTTTCACAACCAGACTTTCTCGACTAAATATCTCTTTTTTCTCATATTCTTCAATATTCCGGGAAATAAGCCCTAATTTTGAAACGAAACAATTTGGGCAAATTTTAAATTTTTACTCAAAATGATTGGCTATTTTTGTCACAATCTTTTAAAGGAAAGTGCAGACTATAAATGGGACTATTTTGTGAATTTGTGATGAACAGAGAGAGCTAGTAGTGACAAGGTTTATGGGATTAGGGTACCGAAATTTCACAGACAAATAATTCCGAAACGTCATGAAAAATGCCAGTTGCATTTTTTCACCCGTTTCTATGCCGATATTTTTCATATCATACAATTTTGCTAACTGAGCAATAGACAAAGTAGTCACATATTATTGTTAACACGAATCTTAATATTGTAAAACATTTACAATAATGACATTCAATTGTCAGTGTGATAAATAGTTTTCGAGTCAGAAATAATATTTGAAGCAGTTTTCCACATGCATTTGAATGTAAATACACAGTACATAGTGTGGCATATTCGGCATTATTGTGAAACCAACCCCAATGTGTCCAATGCGACTCACCTTTATGAGTAAAACACGAATATTTTACCAAGTCTTTTTATTCGTTATGACCTGCACAGGTTTTCTATGCCTACGAGAATACATTTCAAATTGCCTCTCATTGCCTACATTGCACTTACCTAAGTGAACCTCTCAACCTGTATGAACCTACTCGTAACCTTCACTCCAAATCACACTTACTGTTTCAAGCTATGCCGATCGACTTATCTTTTGGGAATCCTTCCCTTCAGAATTTTGTCCTCAAATTATGGAATAAACTCCCATTTGAGTTGCATTACATTTATTACAATGTGTACGCGCATGTCAACAGAATAATTCTCTGTGTTGACGTGGAATACAATGTGTGCATAACATTAGAATGTCAGCTGAGGTGTTAGTTTTGTTGGTGAGTATCTCTTTGCAGCAATTCTCTGACTTAATAATTTAAAGCTGTGTATATTCATATATGCGATGAGCTAAAACTTTGTATGAACCACCAAAAGTTCCAAGGTGTGAAGAGCTAAAACTATGAATGTATTGCCATAATGTTCACATGGTGACGAGCTAAAACTTTGTAATAAACGCCAAAATGTTTCAAAGTGTGATGAGCAAAAACTTCGTATGAACCGCCAAAACGTTCAAAATTGTGTTGAGCTAAAACTTTGAATTAACAACCAAAATGTTAAAAATGGTGATGAGCTAAAACTTTGAATTAACAATCAAAATGTTCAAAATGGTGATGAGCTAAAACTTTGTATTAACAACCAAAAGTTCAAAATGGTGATGAAATAAAACTATGTATTAACAACCAAAAGTGTGAACCAAAAGTTCCAAAGTGTGATAAGCTAAAACTTTGTATTAACAACCAAAATGTTCAAAATGGTGATAAGCTAAAACTACGTATTAACAACCAAAATGTCCCAAAGTGTGGTGAGCTAAAACTTTGTATTAACACCAAAATGTTCCAAAGTGTGATGAGCTAAAACTTTGTATTAACAACCAAAATGTTCCAAAGTGTGATAAGCTAAAACTTTGTATTAACACCAAAATGTTCCAAAGTGTGATAAGCTCAAACTTTGTATTAACAACCAAAATGTTCAAAATGGTGATAAGCTAAAACTTTGTATTAACACCAAAATGTTCCAAAGTGTGGTGAGCTAAAACTTTGTATTAACACCAAAATGTTCAAAATGGTGACAAGCTAAAACTTTGTATTAACAACCAAAATGTTCAAAATGGTGATAAGCTAAAACTTTGTATTAACACCAAAATGTTCCAAAGTGTGGTGAGCTAAAACTTTGTATGAACACCAAAATGTTCCAAAGTGTGATAAGCTAAAACTTTGTATTAACAACCAAAATGTTCAAAATGGTGATAAGCTAAAACTTTGTATGAACCACCAAAATGTTCCAAAGTGTGGTGAGCTAAAACTTTGTATTAACAACCAAAATGTTCAAAATGGTGATAAGCTAAAACTTTGTATTAACACCAAAATGTTCCAAAGTGTGGTGAGCTAAAACTTTGTATGAACACCAAAATGTTCCAAAGTGTGGTGAGCTAAAACTTTGTATTAACAACCAAAATGTTCCAAAGTGTGATAAGCTAAAACTTTGTATTAACAACCAAAATGTTCAAAATGGTGATAAGCTAAAACTTTGTATTAACACCAAAATGTTCCAAAGTGTGGTGAGCTAAAACTTTGTATTAAACACCAAAATGTTCCAAAGTGTGATAAGCTAAAACTTTGTATTAACACCAAAATGTTCCAAAGTGTGATGAGCTAAAACTTTGTATTAACAACCAAAATGTTCCAAAGTGTGATAAGCTAAAACTTTGTATTAACACCAAAATGTTCCAAAGTGTGATAAGCTAAAACTTTGTATTAACAACCAAAATGTTCCAAAGTGTGGTGAGCTAAAACTTTGTATTAACACCAAAATGTTCCAAAGTGTTATGAGCTAAAACTTTGTATTAACACCAAAATGTTCCAAAGTGTGGTGAGCTAAAACTTTGTATTAACAACCAAAATGTTCCAAAGTGTGGTGAGCTAAAACTTTGTATTAACAACCAAAATGTTCCAAAGTGTGGTGAGCTAAAACTTTGTATTAACACCAAAATGTTCCAAAGTGTGATGAGCTAAAACTTTGTATTAACAACCAAAATGTTCCAAAGTGTGGTGAGCTAAAACTTTGTATAAACACCAAAATGTTCCAAAGTGTGATAAGCTAAAACTTTGTATTAACACCAAAATGTTCCAAAGTGTGATGAGCTAAAACTTTGTATTAACAACCAAAATGTTCCAAAGTGTGGTGAGCTAAAACTTTGTATTAACACCAAAATGTTCCAAAGTGTGATAAGCTAAAACTTTGTATGAATCGCCAAAATGTTCAAATTGGTGAAGAGCTAAAGCTATGTACTATGTATGTAAGTCATATAATCAGATATATGTAACTTCACAAGATTAACCATGGTTAATTTTTCGTTGCTATCGTAACCTTATTTACGACAGTGTTGTTAATGAGACCGTTATTGCATTACTGAACGTATGATTCAATCACCAAATCAGTAGAACATAGTTGTAATACTCCGACTTTGACGGGATAATACTGAATTTTGATACATGGCATGGATGGGCATTATGAAGTTCAACACATATGTTGCCTGGCAACACAGATGAGGCAACCCTTGTATTGAGTGAAATAAAACATTCTTTTTCATGCATACTAAAACATATTTTTTTGTTTTTTAATTCGAATAGAAGTTCATTTTGACTTTGCTAATTCTATGTTCGGCTGAAATATTTAAAAACAAAAAAATCGAAACTTCTAATGTTACCTTATTCGTTATTGGGCGCCGAGATTTCGTTGAAATCAAGAGAGCCGCGGGACTTTTTTTCCTTCGAATAGCGATCCATACACTGACTAGCGTCTACTCCTCCTCAGGCAATAAAATCTAGGGTATTTGGAATAGTGGACGTGATTACGATAGAAAATGAATCTATATTCCGGAGCTCCTCAGCTCTTACGCTCCTAACGATTTTGGCAGCCATTTTGTGAAACAGATAAATTGGATATTACATACTAACAACCTCTTCGCCAAATTAATTGTTACAACGATAGCTTCATGTGTTCGTGAATTAATGAATACCTTTTTGATACGTTCTTTTGATGTTTGTGTTTGCATATTATATTACTGGCGTGAATGTGAATAACAAATCACTACAACACTCAGATTGCGCGATCTGTTATTGATTAGTGTGTTATTATCGATTACTGCTAGTGTTTTGCTTCACAAGCCAGTTTTGACGTTACATCAGATGCGACAAAAATAATTTAAAAAATCTTACTTTTTCCACCACAACGCAATACTGTTCTGAAAGTTATAGAGATACTAAAAGAGATACTGTTTAATATGTAGAGTTTGTACTTGGAAGATGCATTTCCAATTTCCGATCTGTGTTGTGTTAAAAAATAAATCTTTACAAGAACGGACAGGCAAGATCCTGCACAGGAAACGAACTTGTCCGCCTTTTGACGTATTTGTTACTGGATCGACTCAATGCACACGAATGCATATAATCATACTACTAGGAATTAATTAAATAATTTAATGTGACACCCACACATGTCATAATAACGCAATATCCGTTGATTTTCTGTATTGATTCCTATTCCTCTTACCAACACTGTGAGTGCTATTGGTAACGTGAAACATTGATTTCGCTTTGGCTTTACACTGTGCGTATAATATTAATATAAACCACCAGAACTATTTGCATGCAATGACGTACGTGCATTATTGTGTAAAAAGTGCTGAGCACATTACTAATCTATTGTAGTCAATTCCGTTTTTCACTCTGAACTCACTCTACTTTGTTTTGGGCTCAGGTATAATTGACTCCAGACCAGAAGTGCGAAAGATACGTTGTACATATATTGTAGGATTGAAACGGAGAGGACATCATCTTATCAGTTTACGGTCACTGTAAATACCAGTACTACATAATAGGTAAGTATATTCAAAGGTATATGTATATATAGCTATATTTATTTTAACGGCGGACGTAAAGACGTATGTAAAAATGAGTGTGTGTTTGTGACGTTTTCATATACCACGAGCATTTAATATATGTATATAGTAGTTTATTCATATCATTTTGCTATTAAGCTTTGAGTCCCAGTTTAACCACATGATATTGCTCAATTAGTTATTAGTATGTTTATGAATTTATGTTTTGTAGCTAAGTTATGAATGAAAATTATTTTTATTTTATCTTAGAGTTATATAATCAATCACCATGAGGAAAGTTAGTTGGAAGTTGTATTGTTTACTGAGTTTTATTGTTGTTACCGTGGCAACATCTGGCTGTAACAAGCGTATGGTTAGATACCACCTATCCCACCCAGGATGTATACCAGTATTGCGGTCCGCCTACGGTTGCCGAGGAACGTGTTCGTCGTACTCTTTAATTTCGGCCGAAGATCCTTTCCAGATGCAACGCTCCTGCAAATGCTGCGAAGCCATAGAAGAGCGGTTTGTTGGTGTGAGATTGCGATGCCCACGTCTTGACAAACCGTTTAAAAATGTATACGCCAAGTCCGCTATCGAATGCTTGTGTCGTCCATGTGGACAGATATCGGAATATTCCGAAATTAAAGCTCCATGAGCAGGTCACTTGAACTTAATTTATTATATATATATATTAGTGACATTTTCGCATGAATACTGGAGGATAAGAAAACATACAATTTCAAAGAAGACTATAACAATGCGTAAATACTGACACATTGTGATCGGGTTATTACGATCAATTGCGATACATTGAAATTCTATTTATTCTACCATACACTGTGCTGTTCATTGTTCATTTTTATGTATTTTATTAATCACTTATATTATAAGCACTTCAATTATGTATTCTCATTTAACTTAGCTGCACTGTACCGATATATGTTTATATACCATACCTATACACTGATACAAATATCACAACTCGGATATAACTTCGATATACCTTTGTATGTCCATATAGTTACGTAAAATAGAATCTTAATTTTCTGAAACTTGAAACTGCATGCTAGCCGATCGATACCTGGTATCTCAGATCTAAATTTCAATGTAGAATAATTGCGACACATGCGTTATTTAAAATAGATGTTTACATGAGGTGATCAGGGCTGATTCCAATATTATTTATACATTATAGAAGAAACATTTTTGAAAAATATAACATGTCTTTGGTTTAACAATATTGATATTAGTCTGTATGTACAGAGTGGTCGTGGAGACAGGTCTAACGGTATAATAAATAATGTTGACTTATTAAATTGTGTACAACCATACAGACCCCGTAAAAGAAGGATATGAAACAGCGTAGTGTGGTTTCACTGGGTCAGTTTCATAACCTTTACTCAAGGGTATGTTTTACATGTTTGTTGGTAATACAAGCTGGGATTTCGAGCTAATCGCCTAAAATCGTGAGTTTCTCTTCGGAATCTCCCTTGGTTTCATGTATGAGATAACACACGAAATTTATAATGTAAATATTTGTATCTAAAACCATTTCTGTTATAAAATTCAAAGAAAGATAAACTTGAATTGTATCTTTAATAGTCGTATGGTTCTCAACCAATACTTGAATCTTCAACAGTCGTGAAACATTTTTACGATCCTCAATCGTTGCTATTCATGAAACTAAGACTAAGACTGTGTTAACTGCGTTTTCATTCAGCTTCCAGTTATATCTTGTAATTTCCTTAGCTATTAACTAGAATTTCTGAATTATTTAAATTGGAATTTCCGAAATTGGATATATACATCTACAGCAATAAAACATAAAGCAATGTAACAAAATACATTGTGTCCCTCTCAATATCTTAGTCGTCCACACAATTTCAGACACAGCATGGAATCGATAGTTTGTAATGCCTTGGGGTAAAAACAGAGATAGCCACGTTTTTATTTCTCGTCACATCCCCAATAATACAGTCTCACTCGTTCCGAAATGCTGAGAAGTGTTACATTAATGGGAGTTGGTAAACTCTGTCAATCAGAATTGAGTAGGCAGATATGGTACAATTAGATGATAAGGATTGCAGAAGCAATCTCAAAAAACAACTTTTCTCTATTCACATTTGTAATTCAGTTTCACATCGAATGATTGTACAATATTTATGGATCTTCGTTATAAGTTGTTCACAAAGCATAACATTAAATGAAACCCTAGTATGAGGAGATTTAAATCAATACATACGCATACTTCGGTCACTAGATGATAAGCTTAGGAGTTGGAGGTAAACTTGATCCTGGGTAATATGTGACAATCTTAGTATGAATATTATCTTTATTGAATCTGTTTACAACTTTTTATTAATTGACAATTGCATTTAATCTTTTAATAGTTCTCACAATATATACATTCAATATCCGCATAATATATATACATTTATGTTTTTACAAATTATGTTCAATCATAATTGGTTGTTAATATGTTTTAATAGATTAAAACACACTTTCAGATTTGTCAAGTGGGAATGTAATGTCTATATTGATTTATAAAATATAGAATATCACGGCGTGGGTGTCCTGTCATACAAAATATCACAAGCATAATAATGCATATTGCAGGGAATCTGTGTGTTTTTATGTGATATCGTGCATTTTATGGAACTGACCCTGTTATATAGTGTATTGCAGAGAAGCCATGCTGTGATAGTGTGTATTACAGGGAAACCATGCTGTGATATTGTGTATTGCAGAGAATCATGCCGTTATATTGTTTATTCCACAAGGATACCTCAAAGTATGCACGAAGACAGTACAGCTGGAATATTGACCGACGCGCAACGGAGGTCGATGCACGGCGTACTGTCTGAGAGCATACTTTGAGGTGTCCTCGTAATAACCTTATTATTATTATACATCTTTTTCTTTCAATGATACACCATGGGAATGCCGAAATCCCAAATGTTTAGAACACAATCAGCGAACTTCTTTGTGTGGAGTCAGGTCAAACTCTGGTGGCAGCCATGTCTGTTTTTATTATTACGGTTACACGCGTAATCATTCCATATTTGGTACGATGTAACTTATGGCGTTACGGCGACAGATGTATAATAATGTTTATTACAAGAACACCCATACAGTTAATTACCTAAATTTACACCACAGTCATACCACGTTCTTACCATTATGATCAGAGGAACGCCAAGAGACTTTATTAATACCGGGTCAAGCCACCGGTCTTCAGTGTTACGCGTGAATTGTCCCAATATGTGTATTTTTATCTTGATTTTAGGAACCAAATCCCATAAAAAAATTAAAAACACACGTAAAATCATCGAGAAAACTGTTATGCTCAGGCTTGCAAGACACTTTGATCAAAAGCGCAGAGTCAAACAAATATTAGCATAACATTTTAAGCTAAACAACAAAACTGGCAATATGGTACACCACACGTATCCAGCACTCGACAAGCATCTGATATTATACATCTGAACATATTATTATAAGCTACACCAGTACTGCATAAAACACAATATACATCGGAGAACTGCGAAACAGACCACGTTTCACTTCCAGTGAGAGTTACTAAATCTGCGAAACGTTTGATTTCCTCTAGTAAGCTTCTACATATGTCATCAGTTCTTTTATACTCAAACTATCTGTACCATCTGTAGATAACGTAGACCCCAAAAATGTCCGACATTATCAAAATTTAATGAAGAGTCGTCAAGTTATGCATGGGTAATAAGACCAATCTTTCAGGAGGCTACAAACACATTTCTCCAAGTTAAACACTGTGTCATGGGCGCCAGTATGTGTATGACAAGGTGATTGAGAACTGCGAGATAAGAACCCAGTCATCAGCAAAGACACAGCTGAGTTACATAGGTATTAGTTATAACACAACCAAGGTTAATACTGAGTTTGTTCCTTAAACAAAGCAGGACTGTCTGACTCTATTACATATAATGAACTTATTTTGCGTATTAACAAACAATATATTTTACACATGTTGTGTATTCGATATATGGGTACCGCGTCGAACAGGAAGCGACGAAATGACCATACACCGTCTTGTAATTTAATATTATCCATCCATTACGAGAAGCATTGTTGGCATGTTTTTGAGCGCGTAACCACGAAGATAGATGCGCATACTTTAGGACGCGTCTTCGTTATTGTCTGGAATATGCCAATTTGATGTGAGGATTACTGTTATATATATATATATATATCTTAAACTAACGAATTTTTAATAATCGTGGAGTTATGGCAACGTAGTGATTGGATTGGAATCTGTGTGTTATTTTTGCAATTTTGAAGGCGGACGGGTTCAAAGGATATCGCATGGTGTTGATCGAATATCGCAAATACCGCAGGATATGATATCTCAGTTGTTGATGCATAGTACATATACATTTTAATAGCGCGATTTCCGATTTCCGATTTCGTTGTGTCAATATCTCATCCATTGCAGGATGTTCAATGGTTTCTTAGTGATCTAATCAATTATTGATTTGCAAACCATTACCGAAATATCGTCTGCACTGATAGACAATCGTTTTGTATTGGACCAAACATTATTTGACAATAAGTCGTATGACCACTTGCGAAATACGAAAATGGACGAATTTCCAGTTTCAACCAGTTTAATCAAAGGCGAAAAATTGTGAGTGACAAGAAGAAGAATGCCCGAGCCCCGGGCATGAACGGAATCACCCGTAGGTTCGGACAACACAATGAAGTTATTAACTAGTTCATCCAATGACTCATGTAGGCAGTTATGACGACTATTTGTTGCTATGACAAATACAGTGCATATTTAAATACGCATATATTATATTGCCGTTATAAGCCATGGTTAGATGCAATGCGTAGTATGTTCTTTAATTAGTCACATGGGCAGTGCGGCGATTTAACTGATGACGTCACAATTGTAACAAGGTTGAGTACACCAATTGATGGTCGATCAACTCACTCGACACATTCACTCTCAGTTATATTACAATGTGTGTTTTAAGCCAAGAAAAGCGCCTCACCAAGTTAACGCAGTAACCGTGAAATATAGTACGTAATGTGACGATGTATATAATAATGAAAAGTACATATGACCTTGGAAAATGAAGGTGGCCCGGGAACTAGTATTCGAGGCGATATAAATATGCCTGCTTCAAGTTAAACCCGTTGTCATATTTTGTTTAACTGTTGTCATGGCGACGACATCAGTATACATGTTGCCCCCCAATTGTGAAAGTAAATTCAACTGTGTACGCCTTTATATAATATTTATCTGACGCGATAAGAAGATTGGCAAGTCTGTTCGCTAGATTGGACAGCATGAACGGCAGTCGACCAGCAGGCGCCTGTTGAAACAAGCGACCTTCCCTTTATACTGAATATCAAACCAAATGTTCATTTCGTAAGTGTCCGGTTATCAAAATGAATCTATTTTGCAAGTAACATTAAGAGAGGGAGATTGACTGCAGACAAAAATAACAGTGTTAGTACTACCAATATTTGCAATGACACGAAGTATTTTATTAGTGTTTAACAGCTCTACTATGATATCCAGGTATCGCCCTAGTAATACGAGAAATGTCTGACTATACTAGAAATCGTTTGTAATGTCCAAACACTTAAACCCAACTATACACGGCAAGGTATTCGCGAATGTTATGATAATGTCACCGTGATGGAAGCTTTTTAAATGCCATAAGGTTATGAAATTGAAGAAAGAATACACGTGTCATTGATTTGGAAAAAATGTTTCGTAGCATGGAGTCATCTGATTTTGAAAAAAAAATGCATGTCCATTGTCATTGTACATTGTGTCATTGTAAATCGGTCATCTCTTTAAATTATCTTTGATGAATTTCACTACAAAAATATCGAATTAACAAAAAGCTACAATAAATACTCGTGGTAGAAGTCGAACACTTGAGAATTTTTGCTTTAACTATGTAGCTAATGACTTCATACGTCATCGAGTACCATGATGTCAGTATTCGTACGTTACCAAAGCTGAAAAAAACTGTCCAAGGCCCGTGTCGGGACTACCCGTTCCTGTAAAACTAGTGATACTGTTAGCGATTTTATCCATGAAATGTATTATAATTTATACAACATATCGCGGCAGTTCCATGTAAAAAGTTCCATGGTAACAATGCATTCCCGAATCCGTGCATATATTGATGACCCCATATGTGGCCGTAAAATAGTTTGTGATTCTCGTCCTAGAGACAATTTAAAAATGATGTGGTGACGAGGTGTTAATATTTTTTTTTTTTATTTAATACCATATTGTTTATTGTTATTGGTATTTACAATATAGTGACAAATAATTATTGATATGATTTATTGAGTAATGAATAAATGACGTGTGCGATCATGACGCGATGCAAAATCTTTCTGTTGTGTTGCCTTATATAGTCATAATGATCGCATAAGGAAAACAGTAATTGTGTTCAAGAAGGGCAATTATGTGAAATGAGACAGGAAATTATATGATGTCTTGAATAATCGTTCAATACACGGAGAATACGATTCCTGTAGTTGACTGCGTTTGAAAGCCGCAAAAATAACAAGATATATATTGGATAAAAACGAGTGCCGATTTCGCATATTCCTATATTATCTGATTTATTATACTCGTTGTGTAAAAATTATATATTGTTTCACTCCAAAGGTTCGGAACAAATCACGAAACACTCGTTCAATAAATGTAACACTGTGTCAGCCAGTCGTGGTATGTCTTTTAATACTAGTATCAGTATCAGTGTTATTGACAAAAGCGGCCACGTGATCGAAATTCCGTGTTTTGACACACAGTTTCACTCCATACTCCGCTCGTTTTTCCCTTTTGAAATAATAATGGCCATATCAAGAATTATCGTTCCTTCCCTTCCTTCTATTCCTTCCATGCGTTTTCATACAAGGAACCTCTCATTTTTCTAATCATAGGACGAATGTGTTGTACTCAAGCCAAAACAGGGACTAATATTATCTCTTGAGAAAGGCATAATGTAAAAGTACGGTAAAAATCATTCTTTTTATTCGTTTTGTTACGATATTGCACAGTACAATGACACACATAAATTCACATAGCATATACAACCGAGGACAACATAGCATGACCATTTTTCACTGGTTGAACATTAACTGCGATTGACGCCGTGCACAGATAATCGTAGACAGAGCGTACATGCGTCCCCAGTTTCACAACGTACATAACATGAACACGATGTTGTGGTTTTGGTTGTATTTCGATGCAAGTTTGACTTTTCAAAAAGCTGTGTGGGCGAGAGTGAACCTAGTCGGCATGATCACAGGGTTACTCGTTAAATATACATGTATCCATTCGATATTACACTAATATAAGTCCACGTTTCTTTGAATATATCGAAATAATATGGTGACAAATGAAATACTATTATTTGAAAATGTTGCCTCTTAGCTACAATAAGCATGTACGTATAACTTTAATATTACATTGTTGTAACAATTTTACAACTTATAATACTTGCTAATGATTGAAAGTCAGCGTGGTATACAAATTGAAGTGACAGGGATTGTGGATCCAAAGAACAGATGCAATTACTTGCCTTGCATCGCCAGGGGCGAAGGGAGCCAGGAGAAGTCGTGGTTATTATGAAAATAAAATAAAAAGTATGTACGAGAGCATGTTTGTGGCGTCAACGAAATATCCGCACAAATCTTGAATACTTTTCAGAGAGGCTAATAGATATACAATCAGTGGTTCCGTTACACGGTAGTTGCATGACGTTGTCAGATAGTTTAATGCCGCCCGTTGTGTTTGTATCCGATGGAATGAACTAATATTTACAGGTCGATAAGTTCTATATCCGAAAACGTGAAATGCGTTAAGAAGGTTATAATTACTAACTAAACTACGCATTCAGCTGAGGTCACAATGAAATACACCCGCTGACGTCAGTGAAGCAATTACAATGCAGCCCATTGTGTCTGCGTTGAATGACGTGCTACGAGTTTTGAACATTGAAACACTAACATAAGCACGTAGTACACCTGACGTCACTGTCACGTGACTTTGAGAAGTTATATTTTTAGCATTTCTAGAATTTCTTTCGATGTTGGGCGTTTGATTGGTTCCGGTCGAGTGCAGAGCTCCACTACTTTGCGCAACTGAAAGAGACAATAAAAGTAACAAAGTCACTATCGGATATTTAAATGAGCCAACCTGACGTCAACTCCCATGCTGCATTTGGATGTGATCAAATGTAATTGTAGTTCTATTGAGTAATATTCTACGCTTCACGTTTTAAGATTTTGCGTAGCTAGGTCTTTCACAAATATATTTACAATATATAATTTTTTTTTCTTTTTCAAAAAATAAAAAATAATAATATAAATATACAGTTGAAAGTTAAAAATTGATCTGTTCACCATAATTAAATTGTCGCTGAGCGGTTAAATTGCATGATGGGTAATGTCATAGTACAGCAACTTGATCGGATTCACCAGTCACCTTTTGAACGCCATCATTTTTTCCCACCAAAATGTTGGTTCAACCGTTTGTCTATTTTTATCTTTGTCTTGATAATCATTTTGATAATTTTGGATCAAATGAACATTATTTCCTATTGATTACAAATCTTGAAAACAAATTTGAAAAAAACAACAATGATGTAGTAAATATCATTATATAATGACAATAATGGAGATTGGGACTTAAAGCGGGAGGGTCGCCACCTGCGCACGCGCGGTAGACGCTTGTTTGTAAACAATGACACGCTATGGCCATTTAACGCATGCGCAGGTGATGACTCCCCCGCATTAAGGCTTAACAATCTTATTGATTCATATTGTTTTTTTTACTAACTATTGTGCACGTCATTGTACGTCATTTACTAATCCGTGTCGTTTGTGATTCGACTCATAACACATAATTTGTCTTAGTGTAAATTATTTGTCGCATCTTTGTTACTCGCGCTGTCTTGGATTGTTCATTGCCACAGACTGTGTCACGATACCTTTTCGAGCATTAGGCGCTCCTCTTCTGTGTATTCTCTTTTCTTTCCCTCGGCTCCTTCGATACTCACAGTATCTGTAAACAAACGGAATATATTAAAGCGGGGGAGTCGTCACCTGCACATGCGTCAGATGGACAAAGCGTGTCATTATTTACAAACAAACGTCTACTCAAGAGCTTTTGCGTTTTTAGCGTGTGTTGTTATCGTCGCTTGGGACTCCCGCGCGTGCGCAGGTGACGACCATCCCGCTTTAAAGTTACAGCACAACGAACTCAAATTCAAGCGCCGCAGCCGCGTTCGAAATTTGGCGTGAACAACGTTATTTTACACGTGATTGTATGTGGAAATGAACCCATATCGAACACGATGCGTAACAACGACGGTAGAGCTTTATTGTAAGGAACATCTTGTCGATACACGGAATAACTACATGAAATATGGAGAGCCAACTATCCACTATTTAAAAAATAAAATAAAAAGACAAAGTTGTGTAGTTTTTAAAATCAAATTGTCGTTACTCAAAAAAATTCAGTCGGAAATTTCAACAAACCCAGTTGGTTTCCGCTAAAATTCCACACAAATCTTAGGCTTGGTGGTTTATTAAATAAAGCAATATATAAATATGCAAACGTGCAAAAAGTTGTTTTCTAAATAAGGTGGATGCGGGGTGATACCAATTCACCTCATGGGGGTCACATGATGTGAGGTATCAACTGATCATCTCCCATAGTTATCATATCTCGCGATATCATGTGATGAGACTATGACGTCAAAGAATTTGCTTAAAATTAGTATTGGTGGGGGTCACGTGAATAATGTACACATCTCACGAATATTTCTAGGAAATATAGCGTCATTGAATCACGTGATTTCATCCCCACAAAAAAATTAAGTTTAAAAACAAGTTTACCCTTGTCACTGTCCTGCTTGTCGCTTTCGTTGCTGTGTGCGCTTGAAATACCACTAGACGCCTGTCGAAGTGCTTGCTTATGAGGCACGTCACTGCTGCAAAATTGTCAAAAAAAACAACGTTAGAGGCTAAGAGAAAATGACGATCAATTCGATAATGGATGTCTGTGCAATAACACGTACTGTAAATCGGGGTATAAAACCCGATGTTTCATAAACGATGTAATACTGTCACGGAGTTCGATTTAATTGTAATTCCTACTCAACCGAAACTTTTTTGTATATATAGTATCGCACACAAACTGGTGTTCGATAAGTGTTTTAATGCATTGAAGCTTATTGTGATTGCTCCACACAACCAGCAACCAACATGTACCTTTTTGTATGTAGCGACGCAATGACGACATCCTGGAAATTACTGCCCTCTGCGCTGTCATTTTCCAGTTCTCTTACACGAGCTTCCTGTTCGTCTTGGAGGTTAACTTCCTGTTGGTATACAGTGATCTTGTGTTGAGTGTGAATGTCTACTGCATGAGTTCTGAATCTGTAGTTCTCACACTACAAATAAACTCCCAGTAGACAAAAATGCATTTCTCACACTACAACTATACATTCCCCATCGTTAACAATGTACGGGACTCACATTACAATAAAAAAAAAAACCCATAAACGACAATATACTTGATGCAATTAAACTCCCATAGACAATGTGTAGGTCTCACACTACAATTAAACACTCCAACGATAACAATATACATGACTCACACTACAATCAAATTCCCATAGACGACAATATAAATGACTGACATTACAAATAAACTCCCCGTAGATGAGATGCGCATGTCTCACACTACAATTAAATCCCCTATAGATAACATCATACAGGACTCACACTACAATCAAATTCCCCAAAGACGACAATGTACAGCACTGACATTACAAATAAACTCCCCGTAGATGAGATGCGCATATCTCACACTACAATAAAATTCCCCATAGATAACATCATACAGGACTCACACTACAATTAAATTCCCCATAGATAACATCATACAGGACTCACACTACAATCAAATTCCCCAAAGACGACAATGTACAGCACTGACATTACAAATAAACTCCCCGTAGATGAGATGCGCATATCTCACACTACAATACAATTCCCCATAGATGACATCATACAGGACTCACACTACAATCAAATTCCCCAAAGACGACAATGTACAGCACTGACATTACAAATAAACTCAACATAGATGAGATGCGCATATCTCACACTACAATAAAATTCCCCATAGATAACATCATACAGGACTCACACTACAATAAAATTCCCCATAGATAACATCATACAGGACTAACACTACAATTAAATTCCCCATTGATAACATCATACTGGACTCACACTACAATCAAATTCCCCAAAGACGATAATGTACAGCACTGACATTACAAATAAACTCCCTGTAGATGAGATGCGCATATCTCACACTACAATAAAATTCCCCATAGATAACATCATACAGGACTCACACTACAATTAAATTCCCCATAGATAACATCATACAGGACTCTCACTACAATCAAATTCCCCAAAGACGACAATGTACAGCACTGACATTACAAATAAACTCCCCGTAGATGAGATGCGTATATCTCACACTACAATACAATTCCCCATAGATAACATCATACAGGACTCACACTACAATCAAATTCCCCAAAGACGACAATGTACAGCACTGACATTACAAATAAACTCCCCGTAGATGAGATGCGCATATCTCACACTACAATAAAATTCCTCATAGATAACATCATACAGGACTCACACTACAATAAAATTCCCCATAGATAACATCATACAGGACTCACACTACAATTAAATTCCCCACAGATAACATCATACAGGACTCACACTACAATCAAATTCCCCAAAGACGACAATGTACAGCACTGACATTACAAATAAACTCCCCGTAGATGAGATGCGCATATCTCACACTACAATAAAATTCCTCATAGATAACATCATACAGGACTCACACTACAATAAAATTCCCCATAGATAACATCAGACAGGACTCACACTACAATTAAATTCCCCATAGATAACATCATACAGGACTCACACTACAATTAAATTCCCCATAGACGACAATGTACAGGACTGACATTACAAATAAACTCCCCGTAGATGAGATGCGCATATCTCACACTACAATTAAATTCCCCATAGATAACATCATACAGGACTCACACTACAATTAAATTCCCCATAGATAACATCATACAGGACTCAGACTACAATCAAATTCCCCAAAGACGACAATGTACAGCACTGACATTACAAATAAACTCCCCGTAGATGAGATGCGCATATCTCACACTACAATAAAATTCCCCATAGATAACATCATACAGGACTCACACTACAATTAAATTCCCCATAGATAACATCATACAGGACTCACACTACAATCAAATTCCACAAAGACGACAATGTACAGCACTGACATTACAAATAAACTCCCTGTAGATGAGATGCGCATATCTCACACTACAATAAAATTCCCCATAGATAACATCATACAGGACTCACACTACAATAAAATTCCCCATAGATAACATCATACAGGACTAACACTACAATTAAATTCCCCATTGATAACATCATACAGGACTCACACTACAATCAAATTCCCCAAAGACGATAATGTACAGCACTGACATTACAAATAAACTCCCTGCAGATGAGATGCGCATATCTCATACTACAATAAAATTCCCCATAGATAACATCATACAAGACTCACACTACAATTAAATTCCCCATAGATAACATCATACAGGACTCACACTACAATTAAATTCCCCATAGATAACATCATACAGGACTCACACTACAATTAAATTCCCCATAGACGACAATGTACAGGACTGACATTACAAATAAACTCCCCGTAGATTAGATGCGCATATCTCACACTACAATTAAATTCCCCATTGATAACATCATACAGGACTCACACTACAATCAAATTCCCCAAAGACGACAATGTACAGCACTGACATTACAAATAAACTCCCCGTAGATGAGATGCGCATATCTCACACTACAATTAAATTTCCCATAGATAACATCATACAGAACTCGCACTACAATTAAATTCCCAATAGATAACATCATACAGGACTCTCACTACAATCAAATTCCCCAAAGACGACAATGTACAGCACTGACATTACAAATAAACTCCCCGTAGATGAGATGCGCATATCTCACACTACGATTAAATTCCCCATAGATAACATCATACAGGACTCGCACTACAATTAAATTCCCCATTGATAACATCATACAGGACTCACACTACAATCAAATTCCCCAAAGACGATAATGTACAGCACTGACATTACAAATAAACTCCCTGTAGATGAGATGCGCATATCTCACACTACAATAAAATTCCCCATAGATAACATCATACAAGACTCACACTACAATTAAATTCCCCATAGATAACATCATACAGGACTCACACTACAATCAAATTCCCCAAAGACGACAATGTACAGGACTGACATTACAAATAAACTCCCCGTAGATTAGATGCGCATATCTCACACTACAATTACAGCAAGTCTCAGATGTATTGGGGCAGCCAATTTGCAAACTCGCTAGCGAGTTGGCTAACTGCTTGGGTTTTGACTAAACGGTTGGCTTTCGAATCTCGCTGGCGCCGTTTTGTGACCGCGTCCACTCTTGGCGAGTCTATATTGCATTAAGGGACATAGAATGTTTTTACGCAACTTCAGGATGGTACATGTCTGGATTCCCCTGAATGATTTGAGCCCGAAAATGGCCACAGTCAGCTGGCGTGATAATATTATAAATGCGATTAATCCACCAATATTTGGTATATGACCTCATTCGTCGTTTTTGTGTGGACACGAAGAGCATAGAACACTTTCCCTGGTATATTTCAAACCGTCGCTGATTAGCTCATAAAGTATGAGGATCGTCCCCTACTGTTACATAGATTCGTCTTAAGTTGGCGTGACCGCAAGACGACGCCAGCGGGATTCGAAAGCCAACCGTTTAGTCAAAACCAAAGCAGTTAGCCAATTCGCTAGCGAGTTTGCAAATTGGCTGCCCCAATACTTCTGAGACTTGCTGTAAATTACACAATTAAACTCTCCTAGACAATGTACAGGTCTCATGCTACAATTAAACTCCCCATATAATGTAAACGCTTGTGAAGCAGGACCATTTTACGCCTAGTGTCGCTATAGAGGTGTGTATCAACAATTTTAATATTTTTTTAAAAGTTGTGTAATTTTTTTTTCAAACGATAATATTATCACATGACTATGGTGTATGCACGTTGTTTACAGTTGTGGTGTTTCACGTGAAAGATCACTGAGTGATATGGTAGGTAAAGGTCACAATATTATCGTTGTACGTAATCATTTTATGCGTGTTTCAACAGTTCGTAGAGTAAACCAGTCCGGGTAACAATAACAAATACTCGCATCGTGCAATGACAGTAACTCATAATAATGCCGACTGAAAGTTCATTTTGAAAAAAAAATGGTAATATTTCTGTCGATTATCGAAAACCATTGCGGACGTAGCGACCCGTTTAACTACACCGATAAGGGCATTATTTGGAAAGGTGACCAAACAGAGTGCTCACTTCAAATGTGTCAGTCCGTTATTTTTAAACACATTTGTTGATTTTATGCATGAAATTCTACTCAAATCAGAAGCTTTATTATTTTGGTATCATATTCAATAAAACATTACGAAACTTCTCATTCCTCGCAGAAAGTTCTTCGAAACAAATGAGATCACATTCGAAAATAAATCCTACAATCAAATTTTGCCTAAGAAAGTCTTCAAATATTGGTACAATTTCGATGATTTAAAAATAGTTGTGTTTATGTGGGGTGAGTAGAATTAACACATTGTACATTGTCGGAATTTTACTCTCACTTTTGTGGAAACAAATCTAGAACATAACTACCGAAGTACCGGCTTCTGTTCCGCAATATGTTCCGCATATTACTATGCCACCCAATTATCCTTTTGTATTGACTACCTGACTTCAACCGACGTACCTGGGCATATACGTTGTAAGATGGATTATACGTCCGTCGCTTCATCTCAATCCCGTCTCTTTTTAAATGTTCGTTGCAAACATCTATGTCCACAAATATGTTATCCTGCTCAGCCATGGTAGCGACTAGAGTGTAGTAGTATTCTGTATTCACGTGAAGAAGGCTTGTATTGAACCTGTAGATAAGAGAAAATGGATATATGTGGGACCCTAAAATACAAAATGTATTTTCTCCAGTACCTCTTGTGAGCGCGACAGTTTTCGTTTCCCCGAGATTTCTTTCTGGGCCTAGTTTTTGTTTATTATAGAATGTTTTTACGACTGGTCGCACGCTCGTCATATATAATATTATCTCACCACTGAGTTTTTCCCCAACTTTTGTCACTGACGACCGGTCGTGGGGTTGTGGGATCTAGTAACGTTAACCGCTTTATTTTTTTCACACACAGGTTTCATTTTTTGAGTATGTTTTTTCACATGGTTTATTGTAAAAATGCAAGACTATTTTGTCGATCACGGCATATATATTGACTAGTGTTATATCTCCATAGTAACTCGAAGGCTTAAAATGCAAATAATTCAATAAGTACTAGTAATCCTTATTTTTTTTCATCGCTGCACTGCTTTACATATAACACAAGTCATGAAACACCGATGTCGTGAAATCGATGCAATATATTACCCAGTTCTTACCTGAAAATGTAAAAAATATAGAACGTCTGAGGTGTATTAATATTAATTCTTACTAATTGCTTACTTTATTTTACTTAAAACCGGATATTTTCTAATGTTGATCAAGAACCTACGCATTGCCCAGTAAATGACTGGTTTCATAACTCTCTTCGTATATATGCGATTTCAATTGCCGTGGTTATCCGTATTAACGTCACGGACGTAAACCCAGTTTGATTAAAATCCGATGTAAATATAGGCTCAATTTTTTAGTTTTATATTGTAATAAAAAAACCCGAACAAATGGCAAGTAAAAAATAAACAAAAAATATGTAATAAATATATATAAAGGAAAAAAGATATATAATTTAAAAATAAATAAATGAATTGAGGATATACCTACATCGAATTTTAATCAGATTGAACCCAGGCCGAACCTGGAAGCAAAGTCGCCATATTGAGTGTCTTGCCACATCGCATGTACATATCAAAGACAGTATATAAATAAATATAAAGCGAAATAATGTACAAAATATCGAAGTCATCATAAATGGAATCTAAACAAACACAAATTAGAACGGACTATGAGAAGAACTGGTTCAGGGCGACCGATAAATCCACATAATTAATTAATGACTCTATGTATTTGACGTTCCTGTTTTCCATCAGCGCATGACTGGGTGATTGTACAAGGATCCGAAGGATTGGGAATGTAATTAGTAAATTGTACTCTACGTATACATTTAGATTCCCTACGCACACACCGTTGGTTTATTAGTAAAACGGTATTTCAATTAAGGGTCCCTCACTTGAAACCGGGGGGGAGTGGGGGGCTTAACGGTAAAAAGATGATGACTATCGTTATGCAATATCACACACGTGAATCATGTTAATTAACAAAACAATTCGAGTCAACGCAAGGTCGACCTTTCGAAATGATAAGGATCTTCGGACGGTAACCCACATCATCACTGACGTCATATTAAGTCGCCGATTATTTTTTTAAAACAAGTAAAGGAAATGTATGCTTACCGTATTTTTAACCTGCGTTGTTTACGGCGTTTGCATCGATCATAAACTCCTTAGTGACGTAGTTCAAAATGGCGGATTATCAGGACTCGTTCGAAAAAAAAAAAAAAAAAAAAAGCGACGTATCAGGTTTCAAACGATGGTTAGCGTAAATTGCTCCCGGTTAATAAAACACACAACGGTGTTACAAGGCTGTTGGGTCGTAAATAGCATTACAGGAGAACGGGGGAATATCTAAAAATTACAATATCAACATCGCAATATTGCATTGTGTTAGAGTGAGTGAGTGACCTTATTTTTTATTAATGCATTTTCATTTGAATAACAATGACACGCCGAAGGCATTATGTTAAATTGGTTTATGAAGAGAATCATTGAGACTGCGTATGAAATGCACAGTGCTGTGTGTTTCAGAGAGCGTGGTATTTTCAGCTGTAAAAGTGTAAAACACCGGGTGCTGAAAGTACTTATGGTGTAACGGCGTGACAATGTTTTCCATTCGGATAATGAGAATAAGAGGTCGATCTAAAATCACTGGGATGGTTAGAATGTTTGTTTAAAAAATGCAAACTCGGCACCAATAAGAAAAATTATGCCAGGTATTGCAGAAAAAAATGTTTGCACATTAAAGAAAATTTAAATGTATAGACAAGACACCGCAAAACAATTGCACAGGTCACACTCTTTCAGCCATCCCTATGATTTGAAATGTTTGACGTCTAAATACAATTTACTCAAGCTGAAAGTGGTCGCATCCCAATGAACTACGTATATGAACTGAGGGCGTTCATGGTCTGATCGAGTGTTTAATGCGGCAAATGTTTTATTTTATCAATTGCTGTTATTTGTGGAGAATTATATGCTATGACGAAAATAACACATGTAGAAAATCACAAATCTCATTTTGAATGAATATATGAATAGGCAAACGACCACTTTTATGCGCATAGATTCCTGGTATGAAAGACAAATTCGTGATGACATCGATTGGACTAAAAGAGCCAATCTCCCTCTCTTTTTCAGCTGAAATTACGTTTTTGCTATTTTTGTCTTGCTTTCAAGGAACAAAATCAGGTTCAGTATGGACGATGCAAAAATCGTCAATAATAAATAATTATACTAAATAGCATTTCAGTGATGAAATCACGGTAAAGACCATAAATCTAGATCGTCCGATGGCTTCACAGAAAAAACTCACATGATAAATATTTAACGATTTAAAATTTCACAGAATAACAAATAATTCCCTATTCGAGTTGGAACCTTGAACTTATCCGTAATGCATGTTGTCACAATGACCTAATCTGACACACGTGATTCCAAGTGAATATAAATAAAGAAACATGTCAGGATGTCAGGAAAAAATTTAATTTTAAACTTAATCTATAAGCAATTATTCTAAAAATAGATCATATGACACACCGTGTGTTTATTGATTTACCGCGGTAATGTCTAGGTTGCAATTAGAACAATCGATTAAGCAACACAGCATGGAAGCGGAGTGTCACGCAGCACATTGTGATTCGAACCCACAATATCATACATATAATTTTAGAATATTAACAGTTGATTAAAATTACATGGAGCCTTGGAAAGGGTGTTAATTAGTGATTGTTCAGCGGGTGGTACAATGTGATTAGTATGGTACTTCTTATATTTGACAACAACAACATGTGATTGTTATTACAATAGCCATGTGCATGCACGAAACAGTATAGTGTACGTAATTTGACGATGTATAAATATGAAAAATACTTATGATGTACATATTGTGGCATTATGATAATTCATTCGAAATAGAATAGAAAAGATTCAATGATGCCGACATATTTTTGTAGACGACAGTTGTCCGCACCGTTCTGTGAGCATTATTGTCGTCAACGAATTCGAAGGGCATATAGTAAAAAAGAACCGTTGTACAAAGCTTTCTTTGAAAACACGTAGGTAATACATGATGTATGAATGTGCTGATGCCAACATTATGCCGTACATAACGGTGGTTCACCCCTGCCCAGGCTCGGACAAAAGTTAAATTCAAAAAGATAATAATAATAAAATAAAATAAAATAATATTTAAAAATTAAAATTAAATAAGCAGGAATAAATTCATTACATGGAGAATTTGTGTGTAGTGTCGATTTTTTCCTTTATTGGTTTTTAAATAAAGGAGGAAATTAACATAGCTCATAGCGCAGAATATGACGACTACCCGGATCGAGTGCGCTGTGAGATATCAACCATTTTAACTACTTAAAGTATCCCACATCTCATGTATATGCCATAAACTCGCAAACATTTCGTGGTAAAGAGAACATATCATTGACACAAGCTAATTTAAGAATGGTGATAGTAACCTGCAAAACGTCTAGCCAATAAGTTATGTCACACGTTCTGATGCATTATCTATTACGTTGTTAGAGTACCGTAATTTATTGTGATTTTGTAGTAACGGATATATTTCGAGAACAGATGAGTACAGACAATGAGATACCTCAGAATACAATTATAAACTTTTTACGAACACCCACACACTAGATTCGAATTACTTATGGCCAACTTGAAGGCAAGAGACAACGACCTCTTGGCCAAATTCAAGGCCAACAGAAACCGAAAACATACCACTGTTTCCTTGTTTGAGTCGGCAAAGAACAATATAGAAAAAATATGAAGAGAAATAAGAAAATCAGATATTTATCAATTCGACACAACAGGGCTTCATTATGTTTATTTTGTAGTCCTATATGTAACTGAGCCAACAGTAAAAGTGTAATTAAGCCTTCAGCCTTGACTTTACCTGATATGTGAAAATATATAAGGGATTAACTGGTTTGCATAACACATGGATGAACACGAATATAATTTGACCGACGCCTCATGTGGCTATAGGACAAGCTATCATGGTGACACGAGTAGATCAAGTTGGAGCGAATGAGATGAGATGTGATGTGATGTTTTCTAATTACAGATGAAACCCATGTCCACTTCACATTCAAAAATATGAAGAATTGACTCAACTTCATTGCCAAGAGAACTTGACTTTCATCTGATTCGATGAAATTATTTAAACAATACTCTATTGTAAGTCGCCCTCAAGATTGGTGATTTGCAGTCATGAAGTGTTGGTTTAACGTTTACAGACAGGCAAAGACCACCCTCACTGTGTTTTATTATGGACTATCACTAAATATGCACAGATCGTATCCTTTTCTTAAAGGGAGGAGTCGTCACCTGCGCATGCGTCAGATGGCCATAGCGTGTCATTGTTTACAAGCAAGCGTCTACCCATGAGCCTTTGCGTTTTAGTGTGTGTTGTTATCGTCGCTTGGGACTCAATTCCCGCGCGTGCGCAGGTGACGATCCTCCCGCTTTAATCACTAAAGTGCAATGTGCATTTTGCATCAAGTACTGCACTTTCGTAATTCCAGCAACCATGGATTTGTGGCATTTATATTCAAATTTTATGAATATATTTCCACCACCTGAGATGGGTGCAATTAAAAGCCACGAAGGTGTGGTAGGGATACGTTGATTGTAGTACATACTAACTGTTTTCCCAGAGGGCTCCCCTGCTTTGGAATTTAAAACTCGCATGTTCACTGTCTGTGGATATTTTTTCTTCATGTGGTCAGGCAAGTGAAATTGTTCTGACAGGAACCTACTAGTGATGCTTTTGTCAGAAGGAATCAGAATACAGGAGTGAACCTGTGACAGGCCAAGTTATTGACGGTGGGATAATGCCCTCTGTAGGACATGTTGGGTGCAAAGTGTTCCCGGAAGTAGAAATTGTTTAACTCATTATCATTTTTGGTTAAGATCTTATAATCACTGCAAAATATCCCCTTCTCAGACAAGAGGGTAATGACTGCCCTGGAACTGGACAAGGCAGAACGCCACCATCAATCACACATAATAAACTATTGCACTGATTCTTATTAATAACTATGTGCAAGGTTGCACGGTACACCAATTGCGTGATCCCACAATAAAAGTTATACCTAAAAGTTATAGGCGATTTACAGATTCACTTTTCAATGTTGATGTCCTCATCGAGGTTATACGACCACCATAAAACTAAAGTGCATTTTCATCAATTATATCATGTTCTTATATAACTTACGTATTCCTACTTGAATTGATAATCTGAGAGCTTAAGCTGTGATATACATTTGCATCACATTTTTTTCCCACTTGGAGGATTACACATATATAGCAGTCTCCTCGTGCTCATTTGTTTAACGCGTTGTACAAGTAATTGTCTTGTTCTCATCATTATCTATGTCATGGATTTCATTTTTCAAATCACTTTTACTTTGTTTGTATGTGTCCATTTTGTCAATTAGACCTGTACTCTCATTACATTTTTTCTGAATCACCAGGAATATATCCAATATTTATAATGTCATCTTTACTACAGAATTTTAATAAAGTAGATTTGATAGACTACTAGTACTTTATATTTGTAAAGATTCGAAGAAAATTCTTAATAGATGTGTTCTTAATTCGTAACTGTAATTTATCATGCGGTATAATGGTATACAGGTTTGAAAAATCAAAAGCGTTAACTATGTTGCGAAATCTTGAGTTTATGTTTTATTGCAAAGTTAATGTTTTTGAGCACTTCTTCATCTCAGTTTCAGTGTTCCAATTTGACATAAAAATACATTGGCCAAGCAAGCAATTTTAACGGTTGCGACGCTAAAGATCGACTATTGAACGTACCAGAAGCTCCACATTAATATGTTGACCTTCAACGTGACCTGTATCACAAGCCGAACTAAAAACTATGACTGTTCGGTTCATACAGAAGCCGTAAAAATAGTGATGTCACTGATTTATTACGAGTCAGACACTGCTTCTACGCATGCGTATACTGAAACACCTTCAAAGTTTTAACACTGTGCAGCATTATTTATTACATCTAACTAGTAACCATGCCGACCATCTTTGCCATCCACACTGCTCGACACATCGAAAGTGAAAAGACAACAAAGACGTCAAAAATTGAACAAATAACTCTAATAGTTAAGTATATCACGCAGAAAAGAACAAAATTATAAACTGTGAACAAAGTTTAAAAGAGACGTGTTACTCCTACCACGTGTGTATTGTATTGTACTGTACTGTATTCTTGATCGTGAGATCGAATCCTGTGTTTTATGTTGTAATATTTGTCTGTCTGTTTGCATTTTAAAATGTATTGTACTGTATTGTAGTATATATAGTAACGTAACGTTATGCTCTATGGAAATTTCAATTGTATTAAGTTATATTGTATTTTGTATTCTAGATATACCTGCCAACATACCGTGACTCTTAGAAAATTTGTTTAAAAAAATAAACTAATTTCATAAATATTGATTATTGTGAGTGAGTGAGTGAGTGAGTGAGTGAGTGAGTGAGTGAGTGAGTGAGTGAGTGAGTGAGTGAGTGAGTGAGTGAGTGAGTGAGTGAGTGAGTGAGTGAGTAAACACTGTGTTATGTATTTGCCAGTCGACGAAGTGTACTTGTTAACAACGACACCAGATGACGTATTCTTTGAAACAAGTGTACCGATTACGAGTGAGTACATTTCACACGTCCCGTGCGTTAAAATCCACAATGAAATTTACTGACGAATATTGTGTTCAAACACATTATTTATAATCATAATAATTTTACATATAGAATTATTGTCAATGACAACGGCGCGCGGAACAGGCACATTCTCTGAGAATTCCGATGTGTTTAGTAACAGGACCACTTCTACAACGAACTTTAAATGGAAGCATGTCGAACGAAACTTCCGTGGAGCATGAACAGAGTTGGTTGGTGTAGCTGTCTGTGTCCGTGTCATCGGAGGCAACAGGCAGTGAATAAGAGTTACAAGTACAGTAACAGCCGTACGCAGGAATCACCGCGGGCAAGCAACCATGAAAACGCACACCGAGTACTATCGGTCGTATCGTGCACGTGTTCGGATTTGTCAGTGTGCCTGAAGAATTGCGACGACGTTCGCGTATTATTGGTGGCTTGACCGTGTCCGCATTAGGCGTGTCTCTACCGTCCCATGGACCCATTGGTTGCTGTCTGTCACTTGAAAACAGAGAAGGAGACGTATAGTCGTCAATTATGTCAAGTTCGTCCCATGTTATTTCTTCCTCGTTGAAGGAACTCCCATCAACAGGCACTTCGTATTGCCAACCTGGCTGCATGTCGTCAATTCTGTTTGAGAAATCTGACCATCCATGGCTATTTATGTCATTGATAGAACCACCGCGATCTGCGATGTAAGCATGCCCGCCTTTTCCAGCCACTAGTAAACTGAATACAAGCATCAGTGTTATTCGTCGGAGGTCCATTTTCTGGAAGTGTAGAAAAACATGAAAGGAATTACATCATTAGTTACTACAATAACTACATCATTGTTCACTGTTAACCATCAATGCATATTGACACAATAAGACTGCAGCGGAATATCGTGTGAATATGTCACCGAGGGTAAAATATTGGCCGTTAAACTGCATCGACAACAGGACAAGATTTAACAGTTTATTTTATTATATTATTTTTTTTAATTAAAGGATTTTTTTTTAGTTTATTTTGAAAAATGTCTGAAGTTCGTACTAACTTCAGAAATCTCTCTTTTGACAGCCAAGTGTCGTCGATTGTGATAATCTCATTTTAATATGAGCAACTTCGCAAATAAAATAAAATACGACTAAGCCTTTCATGTTGGTTTTATTTTGAGCAACTGTTCGGCTGAACAGATTGCACGGCTGGTTGCATGGCGAATGAAGTTAGTTATATTCAATAGCATTGATTTAAACGAAATCCCACGAGTCCCAGTTATCATTGAGAATAACCCAACAACTTCAATTATTGTGTCCATATCTTACATGCATAAACCCCGGGGACTGTGCAAATTGTGTATCAGGAGATACTAGTAATAATTGCACAGAGTCATTATTATTTATGGTGTAATTAGTAGTCATTCATATACATTAATAGTACACCGTTATCCGCACTATTTCCTGACCACGTGGGTGTCGTTTTATCTTGGTTCTCTTCACTAACAGAATAAGTTGCACGTACACTCCAGGGAGATGACATGGACCACTGGCGATCAAGTAAACCCATTATTGTCGAATGCATATTCTTGGTGATATTAAGTACATGCAATTCACGAGCATATAAACACGCAACACGCGAGATCCGAACTCACGACCACGACAAAGCCCCTTGTCACTGTAAGTAGACGTCGCGCACCCGTCAGCCGCCACACTAACTCTCCCAAATAATATGACTCGAAATAGCGGGTACCTGCAGTGACTAGATGTAGTTGGACGAATATCTACATACATATAAAGCCGAATATTACTGGTCCGTATGACCTATCCAGTTTCCCTCTTGGAAACATGTGCATGTGCACCAGCGATGTCTGACATCTAGATGAAACTGCCATATGTACAGGCGAAATACGAACACATAATACGCGAGATATGAGCTGAACTATAATGTCCATAACGCTCTTTTCATGCAAATATATTTAAATTCAAGGTAAATTATCAAAGACGCCACAAAAAAGTACATACTAGTATATTACCCGGAAAATCACTGTGTGATTAAATATAAAAAAGGATTTGCATTGTTTCAATGGAAATTGATAGACTATATTTGAGAACTGACATTAAGATTTCCTTATAGAGTCCCTTATATTAACTTCGTAATCCACATATAATTATATCAGTAAAATTAGGTGCCTACCCCCAATATTTGTTTTTTGACATGTGACCTTGTATAGAAGTATGCAATCTATTTGCAAACTATGAAAAGATTCCAAGTACTTTCGTGAAACAGTATTCAGCAACCTTAATAAGTTAGCGTCACTGAGCAATTATCTGGCAACTCGGTTGAGTTGTCACATTGCACTATTATACGTAAACACCATGGCATGTGATCGTCAATCGTGCGTGGGTGAGTATCGAGTAAATGTTCAGACGACATGCGAACATTAGCCATATGAATTATCGCCTACAGCACTTGTAGCTATTAAACGCTGACTTGAGAGGCGGAGTGGAAATGATGAGAGTAATGATTTGTATTTTAGTCTATAACAAACGTACCCAGGGAGAGTTTTGTCAACAGTGATATAACTTTACGCATAATCAACTAAATTGAATGACATTTCAATTGAAAAGTGAATAATATAATGAATCAGCCAATATGCTATTACGGGTATTTCGTATTCGATCGAGTTACTTCGATGATTTCAGTGATTATTGATTTCTTTTCTGTTTTCAAATATTCCCGTCTGCTTTTGTATATATACTGCTCGATACGTACGTGTTTTACTTTTTTTCGCTACAATCCGAGCAGGTTAGTTGGTAGCATGTTTGTTCCCAGTAGCAAAATAAGCGGTGAATGGCATGATCGCTTCGCAGGAAGGAGTTTGCATATTCGCTTCATATAGCAGCATGTTTTACTGAGCCGTAAAATCCTGCCCAACCGAACAAATAACGACCATAATAACGAACGTATAACAATACGGACGTGTTTCAAAGATCTAGGATCGACAAAGCATATTCGAAAAATTAACTTAGCTTAAATTAGCTAAAGAATAAATATGAAAAAAAAACTTTTCTTTGCGCGTGTTTAATAGAAATACTATAACATGTTTGTTATATCGATATGAAAGGATATGCCCTATATGAGTACGGCGAAGATTTGAATAAAGAAATACAAAAGAAAAAAGAAAATACAATTGAGCTGGAGTATAGGCAACTTAAATGTGATAGACGCGGTATAGTTCAAAAATAATAATAGTATTCACGCGATTATTATGATTGGCCAATCAACACATTGTACGCGAAGTTACATATAGTGCGCTTGAATCGAAAAACATATGGAAAACAATACTAATGTGTTTCCTGAACAAACTTAGTTAATAGAATGTACAGAGTAGACGATATTATTCAAAACACAGTTCAGGGAACGAAATAAAATAAATATTCTTCAGCAAAAGCAGCTAGTATTACCTTATATAATAAGCACAGTTACAGCGATCTTCCTATTTCATAACCGTCTGGAGATCTAGAGTAGACTAACCAATTACTGACGAAGGCTTAGAAGTTACTGAGCCGCATCCGATGAGTGCCGCGTGTATCCCTCCTAGTAACCAATCGATTAATTTCTGCAAAACAATATGTATATGGTCAGTTGGTGCGTTAAGTACTCTGAGTCTTCTCTCACAGTGGCACTGTGGAAATAAGCGCGTTTTACGTTGTTACTTTGCAACAATCGTTAACAATTGCGGTGTGTAGGTTTGACCCCAATAAATGACATTATCAATCGACGCCAATGGCCTATGTAGCCATACCGACTCTCAATAAAACTCACATAGAAACAATAGCCACATTTTGAATATTTATTATTATTGGTTGAATAATTTATTCGTAACATTGCTGATCCGGCGCGATAAATACGAACGATATTTTTTTAGGAAATAATTAACTCGCTCATTATAAAAATGACATGTGCGCAAAAAAAAAAAAAACAATTTAAACTTGTTGCTAGGCACGTAACACCCCAGAATTTATACAGAACAGTACAAAGTATTATTATTAGTAAAAATTGGTGCAATATAATAGCTAGATGTATTTGGATACTTACATGTACAGAACAGTATGAGGAGTGCATACGTGCACAACCACGTCAACTTGTTTTCACCGAAGAAGCCAATGCAATACAGAGCACAGCCGTAATAAAAGATTGGTTAGTTATACACTCTTAAATGTGTCATATTTCAGTGCGATAGGAAGTACTCACACAGTAGGTGAAGTGTAACGACGATGAAACGGGTCTTTATATCTACATGTATTCAATGTTTGACTCACCAGGGGGTTCAAAACACTTCACGAAGTAGACTCAATCCCACAATGGCGATTGAGTTTGAATATAAAACACTTGCTTTAAGGAAACCCCCCCAAGTGTGTCAATCGCGGAGCAAGTAAATGAATGCCGCATTTAATTTGACCCTAATGGCTGGTTTTTAAACGACATGCTGATTTTTAATGGAATGCTGTTAATTTGCTAGAACATTAAAAAATATTTTTCTCGGAACTTAAAACACAGCAAAATATTTTAAGAATTCACTCAATGAAAACTAAATTTTTGTTTGTGACTTAAAAAAGTAAAGCTACATATAGTTATTATTAATATAATGGAACATGTGTACGTATTCACAGAAGCATTTTATATATAGAATAAAAAAAGACAACCTCACGAACTTTCAATTTAACCAAAAAACAACTGCGAAGTATGACGAAACAAAGTGATCTAATATAAGTTTTTTTTAATCACTGGATTCGTCTACATTAGTTTTCATCAAATTGTATCGAATTCTGAAAGTCACGTGGTTTCTTCCATTAACTCACACCGGCGTCCTGTGGAGTGAAGAATGGCACTCAGCTTAACACGAATAAGCAGTATACAACTCTGAAATGATCGTATTTATTGCTATTACTTTTGACGGGCCTTCACGTTCATCTAAAGCACTTCACTAATTGTGTCAGTACATTTAAAACAACTATGTGAATATGCCTAATCGATCGAGTTGTCATGGAGTTTCACCAATATAGTAAGCATTTTATAAATGCCTTGTAGCCGAATTCTCCATAAAGTAGTTATTTCCCAAGATAGTAGACGGGGTTCGAAGCCATCCATGACAATCACAAACCATGACAGCCGAATCTGTTTGCATTGAGTGAAGCATGCTCATCAAACAGTCAGTTTGAATCATTGGGCCACCTGTTATGTTACGTGCAAGCCTGGCCAATATAATGTCACATGGCTCAGAGTATGTGGTTTCAGCAGTATGCTTTGAATCGTGATTCTCCTGCATCAGTAATAATATTGCAATAATTTTAGATTTATTAAATAAAACTGTGTAATATAATTTAATTTTGTAAGAAGCATTATACGCACCGTATTATTGTAATCTGGTTGGTAATGAATTGTGGTTCATTGATTATTTAAGATTATTAAGATATTTTGGAATGATTGAAGGCATCTTTAAAATTATGTGTTTGTAACATAGTTTTGTTATTATATAAGTTATAATGAATAACTAATATGTATATGATTTTTATTTACTCGAGGTAAATTTAATGTCTAAAAGTAATATCTAATTTTGACGAGTCGCGTCGCGTCGCGTCGAGGTTCATGGGACACTTCATGATATTGCATACGCTCCATTTGAAACTAGCAATACGTATTTGTTGATTATGCTTCTAACGATTCGTATATCACTTAGACGATTTTGGAAATTGTTGAATTGGTCGGAAAATGAATAACGTCCATCCATGCTTCGATAAGTGGTTTGGATAGACTTGCTGCGCGACTGGTGTCAGGGTAAATACAAAATTAGACGTAACGTTACAAATATGGTAAGGTAGTGCAGTAAAACTATTTTCATGAGTCGTCAAATATGGGGAGGGGGTCATATTTTACTGTATGAAATGCACGTTCTATGTATGATAATGAATAATAAATATGTGTAAGAAAGTTTTGTAATATAGATACGCAATGTCCCGTTCTTTGCGGATCTTGCGTAATACGTGAAAGACGCGTACCGAACGTTTGATTTTGAACTTGAATTTCCTTCTTTTTTATAGTTCAGCGTCAAAATGCCGATCTTTCTGAGGAAAATACGGCGTTGAGACACAATTACTTTATTATAATTGACCATCTTCAAATGTTTATAGCGCATTATTAGACGTGAAAATACCTCCAAAATACATTTGTCAAATCTTACATTTCCTGATACCCATTAAATATTAATTACGTTTGATGTGAACAAACAAAATATTTATTGCTCGATTGTATTGCCATTGCCAAGTTCAATATAAAACAGGTCAAACATAAAAGAGAAAGAGTGCATTTTCAGTCCGATTTGTGTAGCTCTTTTATTTATCAATGTTATGTATGTTAACAATTCCTAATCTAATATGGTCATTGGTAATCCGACTACTGATTTAGATATTTATGTTTATTCACTAGTATATTAATTAGATTTCTCAATGCGTGAATTCTTGTTTAAAATTTGGAGTGGCAGCTTAAAATATACCCATAGTCCTTGCCTAATTTTCTTAAATGGATGAAAACTTAAGCTGACCCTGAACGTGCTAAATGCACTTCAGTTATGGTAGATCACATTCGTTGATAACATCACGACAGATAATTTGTTCTAAGATACGAATTACTGACAAAGATATTTAGCAGTAGAGAAAAAAGGGAATTATCAGGATTATAAATATAAATGAGGAAGTGCAACAGTTAAATTATGTCATTTAGATTTGATATGATAAGACGTAAAACACAGTACATTCTACTTTCAGAATTTAAGAATTAGACACTACGAATTGCTCTAATCATCACATGTACTTGTATTTAAGATATTGTGTTATACACTTTCAGCAAATTCTTTTTTTTTATCACATCACATCACATAACTGAATATGTTTTGGTAATATTCAATACTCTTTTCCAACTATTATATGAGAACAATAATATTTCGACGAACAATAATGTCATGTACTATGATAATTCAGATATAAGTTTGAAGTCAGAAATACTTAGTGCTATGAATTATGAGCGAACAAAAACAGATAATAGGCATAACCTCGTTTAGTTTCATCAGTGATTTTCCAAATCCCTATAGATTTGAAAACAGATTTCATAGCAGATTTGACGATATGTCATATATCCACTCCTAAGAGTTTAGCCACGAAGCGGAAAAAACATTAAAAATGTAAAAGAGCTAAACACAAATTATTGAAGACATTATCGTAGAGATTCTATCAGATTAGTACGTCATTGAAGCAATTATTAGAGATTTAATCACAATTGTATCCCATCATAAACTTGTATGTGTGTAATCTGTGTTTTCATCCGACGGATTTACGTCACCATATGCAATCGTTGGTGCTGCTAAAGTTGTTTGATGTGGTGTCGCAAATTGCGCACTGTTAATATTCGTATCATTAATACGACCGTTTAATGTCCTTAACGATGGTCGGGAGTATTGTCATTAAAACATTGGCCTATTGTTTTTTAATAGAATATGAACGTGGATAATCTCTAAAAACAAATATAAGTAAACGAGGAGATTCACAACCGAGAATTGGATATGCATATATATTAGGTTATTAGACTTTGTAATTATGTTATTATCCACAGAATAACAAACTTATAACTATGTCAAAGTGCATATAAGTGCATAGGAGAATATGACTGACTAAATAAAAGGATTAATGGACAAAATGTTTCTGAATGGTCACAACTGTTGGCGGTTGCTCAGTTTTAAACATTGCGTTTTGCAATATGATCTACAAATAATAATAAGTCTGAGACACACTTAAGTTTTGTTTAATACGTTGAGTATCCTTCGAAAGCACTGTGAGCAATTCAGTACTGTGGGACGAATAAACGACTAAAGACTTTTAACCCCGTTGAGAAATTAGCTGGTCAGCTTTCCGGAAAATATACTTTCATGGTCATATGCGAAACGTTATAGAAAATGTCTTTAAGCATTATTAATGTTATGGGTATTCACCCTGTCACTGTCTTAATGGGAATTGCAGTCATGATCAGTTGAACACAAATATACTTAAAAACACTTCCCTCAGTCCAGTTGGAATTGGATATCAAATTTCAGAACGATTTTCCAAGTTACAAATACGCTTGTAGGCTAACCGGAAAGGTCAAGCCATGTTTACGTAAAATAACCAACCAAACGTCATTCTCCTACGTCATACGCATATCAGATGAGGTTGATATCACGTCATTTGCCGATCATGCCAGGCACGTCATTGCTTTTTCCCGCGTAATTTTCGATATTATTATATAATTTAAAACCAGTAACGAAAAGCGGTGAAATAAATATAATGAAGAAGATCGGATAAAGATATTGTTTGTAAGAGCGTTATTGATCTCAGTGAGTTTAAAACTTTGGGCATGGCTTCAGCATGTTTATTGTTTTAGACTTCTATAGATGAATCATCACAACGAATTCAAGTTGCACTGATGGTTCATGGGAGTATACACTTTGGGTCCGCGTACATTGCACGCTATTTGGAGACAATTTTGTGACATACTGTGGTGCGCGTCAGCTTACAGCGGCGAGGCGTTGTGCAATGACCGTCAATATTTTGACCATAAGTATTATTGGGATCAGATGACAAAATACCGGAAGTACATTTACACAGTCACGCTTTTGAGGAATGCATTTGATAGTTAGTCAATAACGTAATTTGTGTATATTTTGTGAAAGGTTGATATATTGCAATAAGGATGAAACATCCTAACAAAATTCCCATTCAAATACATGCTACATAACTTGTTTCATTATCTAAGTTGCCACTAGCAGTAAACGTATTTGTCATATAGTTAAACTGTTAATTTTCTTCATACTAATCTTCAATATTATTCATTTTAAATTGTCAGTATTGAAACAAACATATCGAAAATGAGGTATTCTTAAAGATGTAAAAGCTAATATATAACATGGAGAAAACGTCTGTTGTATAGCCACGGAAAAGATTAAGTTATTATTACTTTATAGTAACAATCCGAAAGGTTTCGAGTTTACGTTGTACCGTTAGACAATGCAATGTTTATATTGCATCTTTCTACACAAGAGCGTATAGGGAAAGTGCTTGACACTTAAGTACAGGATAATGCGCCGAGTACGAGGACTCATCTGAGATATAAAGTCCTGTTCGAGATAAATTCCCGGGAGGAGGGGGACTTAATATCCAGTACTCCAGAAGAGTACGAAGGCTTTATCTTATTCAAAAGCCACCGATAAAACCATCTATAGATATATATTTTAGTACAATTCTCACACTTTTGAAACCATCTAGTGAATCCTGTCAACAATTCTCCACGGAATGTGAAATGGGATCATGCCAAATTGAATATGCTATAAAAGTCCGAGAACAGTTCGTATTAGAACAGAACAGTTCAACTTGGTCAGTGTGCTATGTACTTAATTTACTACAATTTATAAATTTACTACAATTTATAAAACAAAGAGATCTGTCGAGTGTATATAAATAAAGTGGGGTCTACAAGTACAACTCAGAGTTGGATGCTCCCCGAGAAAGTACAGATGAGTGACTTAGTTAATCAGGTTTTAACTTACGCCAATAACAATATTGTATTATTAAGACACCAGAAAAATCCAACAACATAAGTCACAGGCACGATGGATTGTTTTATTTATTTGAAGTGGTTATATACATTTGAACATATGAATCGTGACTAACTGGTAGAACTAGTTTTTGAAAATGAAGTGTATGCTGCAATACGAAGACTGCAGGTATTGTTACGTTATCTGCATGTTAACAATTTGAATGATAGCATCAAGTCATTAAATATATGGTAAACAGGAAATTACCCTGGGGTAGGATAATTAGAGATGATATGCACAGTAATAGCCCCGCCAACAAAAATGGCCCAGGCACACGTACTATGATTAGCTTTGTCTGCCAGACTTGTAGGTCACTTTGAGTGACTATTATTAGTTTGTATCAAAGTCATTTTAGTAATATCAATCTCATTACAGTTTGAGTTTAATTGATCGATCTTTATTCATATGTCAGTTTATAAAATAGTTATCTTAATGCTGTATATGTGACACAGTTAGTAAATGCCGTTAGGCATAAGTATGACATTTTGTTTTTTTATCGACCGTTTAATAAACGTTTGTTTCATGTTGGCATATTGACAATTGTATCCAGGTTTTCAACTTTTGTTTTCATAGCACATGCAGACACTTATTCCAACTCGTCACGTAACTCATCCAAGTCAACCCACGTTGGTACGAAGTTGTAGAAACTGATATGCGATAGGTTCAGTGCACACGTCACGAATACTTGGAAATCTGTTAGTGCACACGTCACTTAAACGGAAATTCATTTGTACTTAGTTCTATCAGGGAGCTGTAATGAGACAGCTCCCTGGTTCTATCAAATGACATCCTTTACTCTAACGATGACGTCATTAGCGCGAATGTGCTCTTTCTTATTACATACTTTTTCCAGTGACGTCATCGGCAACGACACACGACGCTTGTACCTTAATTTGAATATCGCGCTGACGTCAGGCGCGGGATGTGAGCACAACTTATGAATATTATGCATTGGCCATGCAATATGCAGCGGATAATGACGCGCATGTTCTGTGTCTCTGCGTATCTAGTCCAACCGTTAAATTGGCATACAGACTTGCCATGTCGACATATTATGTAATTAAGGCCACGTATTGCCGGAGTTTCATAACGAAAACCCTTTGGTCACATTGTATTCTTTAATTCTGTAGACCATTTTGTAGTTGATGAATTAGTATTGACGATCAGATATTCGTCTTCGACGAGACATGTTTGAGACACATTGTTGAATAATTAATGTACAAGACGATGATTAATGCTGTATGAATGTTTTATTTTCTAAAAGTGAACATGTGATCGAGAAAGTAGGTCCCAGGATGAACAATGACCATTAAATCTTAGAGTTGCGTTGATCCGTTTGATGTGATACCGCTTGTTTAATTCACCCTTATGAGCAATTGATTAAAACTTAGTCCAGTCCTGGCTGATTGCGTTATCTCTAGCTTTGAGTATCAAGCCCAATGGCGCCTGCATCAGAGTAGTGGTAATCCCTTATATAGGAGCAAATCAAACCGATAATTACTTAGTACAGTAAACACGCACCGCTTGTAGCTAAGTTTCCTGTGATGACGATAAATAAGAGAGGTTCTTTGATTCTATGTACTACTTAACCTCAAACCGGTGGGCACTCACTACTAAAAGCTCTGGCGTGGTCGAATTTTGTGTAAATGCAATATATCGTCGGGTATGTCGTATAAGACCTATATCGAACGCGAAACAACGCGGTGACCGCTGTCCTTAAACGCCTCGATATAGTGGGAAATCCACAAATCTCTAACAATGCGGTTAAGTCCTCACCACTTCTAGTTTCATAGCGACACTCCATTGTTTGCGGAATATTAAAATGTATATATGTGTGATCATCGAAATTAATTTCTAAAAAATATAAACATATGTAATTTGTGCAGACAAGTTACATTTTTTGAAAATACGTGTCTTGTGTACGTCAGCCGATGAGGTGCGCCCTCATCTCTGGTGACGTCTGAAATTAGTTGTGTGTTTTAGTCATAAGCTGACAAATCTGACAACCTTTTCAGCAAATGCAGGTTTTCTTACGGTACAAGCGATGGTACTGAAAAGTAGGTGTCGTGTTTCCCGGATATATTTATGTCTTAGTACTAAGAAGTGTTAAACAGTGTGATAACTGTCTACACTTGAAATACAAAACATGTTTGTTTGTCAAATTTGATATGACACGCGTGTATACAGAAAATGTAGCTTGATATATTTGCATAAACCTCCTTGCATTTTCGGACACTTTCATTTTAACCGAAAATGTTCTCTTTGGGGAGTAAGCAAAGCATTCCATTTAGATGAGCTGAAACGCCAAGGTTTCAGAATAAACATAGCACAACTCGACTTTATTTTGTCTGCATATATATTGTCACATTTTTTGTAAATATGTGGTTCAAAATCTCCCCTAAAAACTAATGTTGCTATTTACGATGCGATTTAACCAATAATTATTCATTGATAATAAAGCGCGAGAGTCGTCATTACAAGCGTCTACCCATGAGCCTTTGCGTTTTTAGGGTAATGTTGTTATCGTCGCTTGAGAATCAATTCCCGCGCATGCTCATGAGACGACCCAACCGATTTAAGCAATCAAATATAACAGCATTATTTTCAAACGAACTTGTCTTCGTGAACCCTCCCCGTTGAAACTGTCAATAGTATGCAAGCATGCCAGAAAACGAGGATCGTAGCTACTCGGGCGAATCGAGACGTTGAAGAGTGCAATCTTCAGTGCTAATGGAGGTTGAGTCATAGATTTTAAATAACATGCTCGAGTTGATATTATACATAGAAAATACAATCTCAAGCTTAAAGTTAATCTATGTGAAATGCCGAACGTGGGGTTAATACCAGGGTTAATTATCACTTGAAATAACCGTATTCATGAAATAATAAGAGACATTTAGACGGGTTATAAGAGGTGATTATCTGGGGGTAAATACAGAAATCATTACCACAGACAATATTATAACAACATGGTCTAGTAGGGTATGGGATTATTATAACCAAAAACTTTCAATTTACGTAAAACATGAAAGTATTTAGAACTAGAACTCACTTTTGCAAATATGAATACAACTACCACCAATATTGCGTAAGGGCCAACAATTGACGAGGAAAAAACATAATATTGTGGGAAATATGTGAAGACGAACATCATTTACCATTTATGGTTTCTTGTACTGCGGGGCATTCTTACTGTAAAACACTATAATTACAATGATTACCCGGGGTGATGACTCGTTAGATTCCAAATAATCACGTGGGTATGTCGACTATGAATAAATTAGTCATGAGGGAATGCAAGAGTTTGTTTTAGTAGACGCCACTTAATTGGTAAGATAATTATATATTCAGTCAGCTACGAGGCAGTCAAACCGTCACATTGTGCAAGTTTAGTCACGTGCGTTTCAATAATTATTCAACTCTATATTTTACTATGAACAATATTGACTGGAACTGTTTATATTCTCGCCAGATCTCGTGAGATTTGTGTATGAGTTTCTTGATCATCCTATGAGGAGATTTGAAAATGTATGTTGTATTCTTTATGTTTTCATTGTTACTGAGAACAAAAAATAAGTGATCACCAGGCAACCTTTCAAAAACAAATATTCCGAAATATCTTGGAAAGTAATCAAAATGTACATATTTACAGTGGTTTCTGTGGTGATTCAGATCTCAAAATTTCGTCAGGTGAGATGGAAAAGAAGAAAATAGCATTTATCATTATTGACATGAATCGTAATATTGTTAAAACATTTCTGAATTTTAATTTAGTGAATTTCGAGTACGATAATCTTGTCTCATTTTTTAAAATTGAAAGTTCTTACTCATGAAACATACCATATTGTATTTCATTTTCACTTGGAATTTCAAATCGACGATGAAATGTTTGAAAGTAATATTAATAATTTTAACTACTGATTGTACTACATTACACACACTTAAACATTATAAATATTCAAATTACCTACACTTTCTATTAGTCACATATTAATAACATATGCAGATCGTAATATGGAGATAGGCAAAGACAAATCTTTCTTAAATTAATTTTGCTCGCCTAGATATGGTTACTTTAGAAAACAAAAATACGAGTCGTTAAACTAGTGACGTCATTAGCTCGTGATGACAATTTATAATTAGTATTACATGTGTAACGCGCATCTTTATTATTCAACTCTTTAACCTATCACGAAGCAATAGAGTCGTAAATTGTTGGGGGTGGGAGGTTATTTATGTCACGTGTAATCCTTGCCACCAAGGATGAACACTCGCCAATGAATACTAAACTCTTTTCTTTTACTTTGAGATTTAACTAACGTATACAATACATCATTCGGTTTTCTGCTGTGTTATATATGTCATTAACACTGTCCAAACGTTTGAGAGAATGTGTCCGAGTTAGTACCACTGTTCTGCAAATTGAAAATATAAATATGATTGGGCCTAACGGGTTACGAGTCCACTTAGAAATTCAGTTAATGTGAAAGATGTATTTAATATTCTTCGTTTATATAAATTTGCTCATTTTATTTCTTTATTATTAAAATTCAGTTACTTGTAATCAAGACAACAGTGTGAGTCATTATGGTTGATTCAAGTGACGCCATGATTACGTCACTTGCCTCAATGTACGGGTTACTTCTATATACCATACCTTAGCAAAATTGTTTTACTCTTCTGATTCTCACCAAAGCAACACAGTTGTCATGGTGAGCATCATCAAATATGCAGAGTTTCGCAACGATATCCTAGTACTACCGTTTTATCTTCAGATGAGACCAATACACCGGCGCCGCACCCATAATAAAGCATGGGTTCGCATTGGTGAGAGGACTCGGTCAAGCGTTTTACTAAAAACCGACATTCGAATTCAGTGTGTGGTGAATATAATGGCGTTTGTCACGATTACAAAATCTCAATCAAAATTAGAACTGACGTAACCATAACCATGCCATTCAGCGCGTAAAACAGATCAAATGTAGACAGCTGTGCAGACGACACCGACATTTTTAACCCAGCTGCGTCACTTCGCTGTGATTTATTTATTGTCTCGAATGAACAATGCCACAGCAGTAATAAATACGGCTGCTGACGAATCTCAATCGAACCAGTAACGAGCGACATGAATTTTACTGGGCAATAAATGTGCATGAGTTGTTGACCACTCCGTCCAAATGTTATTTTAACTTGGTGTATGTTATAGTGAAACTAAAAATAAATTTCCCTGACATGCGTACAAAGCAATTCAGAACCATTACTTTGTCGACTCTAGGTGGCGCTGTTAACTAATTCTCACAGTGATGGTGTCCACATTGCTAAAGCACGAAACATCATTATTATACTAGTAGTTAGTCCAACACACCACCACTAATGTTACAGGAAAACAACCTGTAAGAATGAAAAATAATTGGAATCCTGGCGTTGCAGATTGTTTCCCTTTAATGCCAGAACTATACAGCTTACGTCGTGTCGGATACTTCATCGTATACTGTAAAACATGTTGAAAAAGCGACATAATATTTTAGCAAATTGTGGTAAAATGACGTAATAGCGAAATATAGACTTAGCGAATCTTTTTTTGTCTTTGTTGGTTTCCTATTTTCACAATAGTTGTCTGTCGCCTACCAAAACAAATGCGCAGTTGTCACCTCCTTAAAAACAAAATAAAAACTGTCAAGTGTAATAAGGAAGCGCTCCAGATTATCACGTCTTCTGTGTTGATTACAAAGTGTGTGTGTGGAGAAAAATACGTTGTTTGACCGCCATTTTGAATTTAAAATGAGTCACATAGCGACATCTTAAATTAGCGAATTGATTCTCTCGCTAAATTTGCTAAAAAGACATGCTCGCAAAAAAGACATGTTTTACAGTACTTTTGATCGGTGACATTCAATATGTTACTACAAGTGTGACGCCGTCACATACCTCGGGCTAGATACATGTGGTAAACTCGTGATATTTAAATTTACGTAGATTATGCGTAGATACATCTGCCAATTTAGTCTAGGACAGTGTTGCTTTTAACATGCTTTTACTAACATAACCATGGGCGGCCCTTGTTTAAAAGGCGACTTTTAAAATACATCATTATAATTACGCTATCATATTCTTGCTAATGTCGTGCACAAATAATCATCGTCTGTGTAGTTTTAAATGTGTATTGAGTGGAAGGGGAGATCTGCAAAATCGCGTGCGTGATAAAAAAAACATGTCTGTTTTAAAAACAGCAAATGAAATGTTGCAGCTAGAAAATTATAAAATGCCATGCTTTGATAACAGGTTTAATTCGTTTTGCAGCGACAACCGCATTGTAATTACGATGCGAATATTCGTCTTACAATATTCAGCTAGCTACATTAAGGGATATAATACATTCTACAAATTGTATAGCTTAATTACGAATTAAATTAAATAATACAATCTAAATCTCAGAAGTCAAACTATTTGAAATATACCGAGGATCAATACATGGGGATGCAATTACCGGTATAACATTTAGTTTTTAACAATCTATCAGAATCCTGGAGGTGAATCATTTGCCAGGTGTCTTCGTACCATCATCGTCCTGAAAATGTGGTTAAAGGAATGTTTTTTCAAGGTTAGGACGTAGGTCCCGATATCCCCGATTAGGATACCAATTAACGCAAGACTCTGGACAGAATCATAGTTTTGGTTTGATGCAGGTTCAGTCGTGGTTTTGAGGCCTGATGGTACTAGGGACGCGTTTCTTTAGTCCATTCCAATGTTCGATCACGATCATGATTGGTGTTCATAATAGTCATGCTGCAATTGAAGATGGTGAAAAAAACGACAGATGGCCCTCGTACATAAACGAAGTAGCAAATATTCAAATGTCTTAAAACGTATGCAATTGTTGCTAGCGGCATAAAAACATATATTTTCGAATAAAATATCTTCGGGTTTTCCACCGCGTTTGGTTGGTAGGCTTGAGGTACGTGCGGAAGTCGTTACCATTCGCTAAAGGCGTACACCAGGAAGATAGTTCAGTATATTTATTAAGCAGGTTTATTCTTAAAATACAGTAGATCCGATCTACGACTTGTAACAGTCTTGCCTGTTAGTTTACAAGGTAATGAGGCTTCAGATCGTAATATGAGTCAGTAGCGACCTAACTTAGTCAGACACACGAACCTTCCGTCTAACACAGGTCAATTTTTGTGGTCGTAATTCCTTCGTTACATTATCTTTTGTCAAAATTTCAAAATTCGCCATCGTCACGCCATCACCATTCTCCGAACATTGACTGAACATATGGAAACAATCTCTGACACAGGTGGATTTGTATATTCGAACATTCCTGTATTCTTAATGCGTGCATCTCTAGTGATATTCAAAAACAATAGAAAGACGAGCAGATCATTATGGCCACACTTAATCAGAAAACGTTTATTTTGTTTTCCAGTGAGCCATTCAGCTGAACGTTTCACAGAAAGTGCCGTCAAGTGAAATTGTTATATAACTATAGCCCGTATAGAAGGCAACATCATCCCTAGTCATAACTTTTAACCTCTTCTTTGACAGCAGCCTTCTTCACAAAACATTGACACGTTTTGCAAATTATAGTGGTGCTATTCGCTTCCTTTTATTTTTAGCTAACGAAACACTTTTTTTTCTCAAACGTTCTAAACAATTTTTTTATTTCACTTTAGCATTTACGGCAATGATTAAAGGGACCCCTAAAAAAACTTATTGGAAGTGGGCGTTGGTGTACAAAATCCTGGCTCCTATAGCAAGTGAAAACCCTTAAATATAAACGAAGGGCGAGGATCCTTTCTTCGAAATAAATGATATTTTTTTTAATATTTTATAAATTTTCATTAAAAAAAAATAAATGCAGGCAAACGAACATTGACTTAACAACACGCAACACCTTCATGAAATGCACAGTAATTTGCATGGTTATGGGACGCAGATGCATTCTGAGTAATAGTCAAAGATGGATTCATACTGTGTCGTTATATAGTGAATACATGGTCAGATTTTAAAGGAAGAATAATTAGAGATGGCGTGTTGACGTCGCATTGTTTAGTGAGTTAAACGAGGCTGCAACACGCTTGTGGCTGCTACGTACATTTTAAAACCCTACCCTCGCTATCGTTACTGCGAATTTCGTGAAGGCAAACATCCATAAAACCGATCATGCCTTCTTGAATTCACAGTTCAAACTACAGCGACTGTAAGAGTGATTACTACATCCCAGATATCGAAGAACTACTAGTAAATTGACCATTTTCCGTTCACTGCGAGAATCACGCGTTATGTGTGAAATCGAACGTAAAAACAGAACAAACAAAGGTCATAGCGTCGTAGTGGCGTCAAACGTCGCGTGGGATTCGACAAACGCGAAAGTATTTTGGGGGCATTTCCATGCTTAATAATGTGCTGTACACATTTGATGATAGGCAATTTAGATTAAGTTAGGGTATTCGGAAGCAATATTTCTCTGTCGAAGATCGGCCGGTCGATGTGAGCTACGAAATAAAGAAATTCGAGTTCAAAATCAAATCGTTCGATTTTTGCGGCAGACGTTCGACGCGCGTCTTTCATGCATCTCGCGAGATCTCGCAATTGTACGGAAAATCACCTAATAGGCCAATGTTGAATTTATAAGCAAGCTAGTACCGGTATGAGAAACTGCCAAGCTTTGGTGTGACATGTCATGCTCATGTAAAAGATTATATAAGCAAACATACTTTGACATGTCTTTCGTAGAGCCAATTGTTCTGTAAGTGATTTGAACAACAAAACTCATAATTATTACTCGTGTAAAACGTGTTATTATGCGCATTAGGGGAGTTCTCAAATTGGCAAATTAAAAAAAAAATCAAAATGTATTTCAAACCGCGTAAAAATACATTAGAAATCGATGTTCGCATCTAGACGAAATAGCCCTTTCAGGTTCATCCCCAGAAAACTTCATTTCAACAATTTGAGAACATCCCTGAAATCATATAGATACCTTAACCCCCAAATGTATTTGCTGGTCGACTTCGATGATTTTTGCCGTATTATTTCAAATTAGAAAAGATGGAAGTGCCTGTAATTAATTTTCGTTTTTGAGAACAGTGGTAAATGTGAGTATGACAAAAGTCAAGAAAAGCAATGAGTAACTATTTTGTGGGCTAATGTATCTTGGGGAGGTTTGGGATAAATTGAAGATTAAATATGCCATCGTCTTTGTTATTTTATTGTTGTAGGTTGATGTAATATACCGAAAATAGAAAAAAAAAATGGGGTCACCAGGCAATTTTTCGAGAAAATGCCAGATATGGTGATACTTTTCTATTATATGTATTACTTACTGTATATGTGCAGTAACATGCTCAGTAGTGCAAAATTTGAATTTTTTATCCCATAATGCTTTGTGTATATGTGCAGTAACATGCTCAGTAGTGCAAAATTTGAAATTCTATCCCATAATGCTTTGTGTATATGTGCAGTAACATGCTCGGTAGCGCAAAATTTTAATTCGGAATAAACTGTTTCAAGATCGAATAGAGCACAGATGTTTCCCCCTTGTTTCCAGTTCACTAATACATCGATGACTTCAGGTAAGAGCCCTTCCGAAAGCATCGCGTACCACGCATCGACCAATCAGGAAATGATTAATTATTCATGCAGACGTGTCTGCAAGGTTCGGTGACTGTGCATATTTAATAAATGTCAAATTAAAGAGAAACATTACTCTTTATCTCTGTGTACTCGAATGAAACGATGTATGTATGCCGCACAGTTGGTCAGGTTGACTCGATGCTTGTGTACCTTACTTTAAATATAAACATAGTTGCGAAGTGTACTATCCTGAAAATTCATGAGAAGAAAAAACTCATATAAGTATATTATTAAATCATGTATATAGTATATTAATATGACCCTTCATGAAAGCGCAGTTCTTGTTGTGTTCCATCTTCGCCACCCAAGGAACGTTTGTTTCGAGCCACGCCTCCAAACTAATCCTTGGCAGATTGAACCACTACAGTTAATAGGCACCCTTAAAGACAAGGAGGGGAGTTGCGACAAAAATACACAGTCAAACAGCTACCTTGTATCAATTTGAAAATACAGTTTTTCAGAGTTGACAGTTTCATAACTTTCATAACATGGTCGACATAAATATTCGTCACTTTGCCGACGAAGTATGCCACAAACAGCCTGCAACGTTGGCATAACAAATTGTGGGAATCTGGGTGAAAAAGTGCAGCGCCGGTTTTTGGGGTTTGGCAAACAATATAAACACCCCCCCCCCCCGCCTACACTCACGGTTAATTGAAACATTTTGAAGTACTAGTAACTGTGCTAGACGTCGCCATTTCCGACTTTTTGTTCTTTAGCTTACCGCGCAATGTTACACAACGTCTGTTTGGGCGCCTTTCCGACAGGCGCATCCAATCAAACTTGGCCATTTGTTTATCATAAATGCACGTCTACCCATGCTGATTCCGCGCGGGTTGGCGGAGTCGGCAATAAGTCGGCGCCACCAACGTGAGACTTTATTGACTTGGGCTGTTTATTTCTGTGATAGATTAAATTCTTAATTACCGCGTTTCTAGTTTGTTTTTACTCTACGGAGGTATCATATGTATATAAATATACATACTTGTACTGTAGAAACTGAACAATTCGCCCTCTAGTGTTCATATGTTGTTGTGACTCAGGAATACGATTTTGGTGTTTTGGACGATAAGGGGCACTAACACCGACGTGTTGCGTTTTCACACTGCGAGTTGAGCCCGCCACATCGGCGGTTTTATGTAACAATTCATTAGCAATTAGATTTGTCAACAAGTCTTACTATGTACATGTATAGACTTTCAAACAACAACAGCAACGCGTTACTTATATCATGAACGCACGGTACAAATATGGATGGAACATATTACATGTGAGTCTGTGTCCCACAATGGCGAGTTCAAACTGTGAATATAGAAGTACAGATAATGACAATCTGATTGTTGGGATCATATTTAGAAACATAATTAAATCCTTGAATTCCCAGCCCCTGAATTCACTTGTATAGTTATTGAAACGAACTCTTGGCGTCGGGTCGGTGTGAGAAACAAAATTGAAGAAATGAAATTGCAAACATGATATACATTTTTTAAAACAGTAATTCTTATGTGAAAACACCCAAAAATTCGAAAATAACCTGACTAGCTTTAATTGTGGCGGGAAAATTAGACACAATTATTCGTCAGGGGAAGTGTTTCAATTATACTATGATTACGAAGTCCTTTGACTGGGTGTCAACTAATCTATATAGATTGTATGTTTGTTTTATCCTATTCGGAAATTATCAGTTAATAATACATTAATTTAAAATTCTTCCTAATAATGATCGAATTGTTCAGTGACATCATCGTGGTTGTAGTTCGCACTTAGGAAAATTGAGCTATGATACTCAATAAAAGAGACGAGTTTGCACAGCGCCCGCTGTCGTTCATAAGTTGAAAATGTATTTTTAAAACGCCGTAAAAATTACACTATATATTCGACCAATGACAACGAAAACAGCTGTCTCATCTAAACTAATAATTTATTTATGGTTTTCCATATTTTTTCGAGATACCACCAATACGTAACGGTTAAAGGACGAATTCAATGTAATTCCATTATTTAGTACGTCGATTTGTATGTACACTGACCATATGATAATTTAACGTATGTGTTTTGCTGTAATATTAAATTACATCGAAAATGACCAACTCTGACGAGTGACGTCACATACAAACCACATAATGACACATATAAATTACACCTGCTACTAACTAACAATTGTTGTAACGACGACATAAACACTGAAGCCATTAAGCGAGAACCATGCACAATGGCGATCCCGGATTGCTAGAAAACATAGCGATTCTCCTTGGTTTTACTGAGGAGAATTGCCAGGGATAGGTCTCAGACATCGAGAGATATCGTCCCAGTAACCCGTTTGGAAGTATTAGTCAAAACAAGCAATTGGAATGAAGACGTGTTTTAGATTCAGCTTCAACTTATTCTTATTCATAACTATTCTCATTCTGTTTTCTGAATTCTGCATAGAGGTATCGTCAGGCACGTAAGTAGTTTTATGAATGTTTAAATTATTATAATTGTGTCTTGTTGTGATGCGACATACACCATTCACGATTTGTCTGCTTAACATCAACATAATAAATATTTCGGGGACGGTAGACTTCGTAAATCAGCTCACAAATGCAAATCAGAAAACTGTTCTTTTAACCGGAGATTGTTCGCCGAAGACAGCATGTTTTTTTGACAAGATAAACTAAATTAATGAAAACTTTACGATTGTTTTACATTTATATACAACTTGTATAAAACAATGCAATTTTCCCATATATCATATTGTCTTTCATAAAACAGATAGCTGTCAATACCGCAGTCATTTATTGTTTTATTTGATAACATACTTTTTATTGACCATCAGAGAATCACAAATGGTATTTTATAAATTAGTGTAATTCAATTTTGTCTTATTTTTTGTTGATGGGAATTTACACGAATTTATTCATCAATATCGATTGTTCTCTAATACTACGCAAACAACTTCAATATGCTATGAATCATGACAGGGTCAGTGAGTCCCATTACTGCAACGTCACGTATAAAGAAAATGACACCATTGTCATTCAAGAAGAGGAAACCAGGGAAGTGGAATGCTGGGAAATATCAGCTTATAACAAAGTGGGTTATCAACTGAATGTGGCTTTGATGTCTCCAGAGGACGCCCTACAAGCCATTTATTGCCCAATTATAAAGTATGTATACATTACGATGTCAATTACTTCATAGAAAATATAATTATAGGTTAAAGCGTGAGGGTCGTCACCTGCGCACGCGCGGGAATTGAGTCCTAAGCGACGATAACAACACAGGCTAAAAAGGCAAAGGCTCATGGGTAGACGATTGCTGGTAAACAATGACACGCTATGGCCATCTGACGCATGCGCAGGTGACGACTCCCCCGCTTTAAGTAATTTTTACAGACCGCCACCCCCTCTACACTATTCCCGATCATGTTATTAGATTTTTGTTTACATTCTTTATTGCCTTATTTGTTAATTTTTCTTTTGTAATAACTAATACACGTTTTTGCATTGCAGACCAAGAACCACACGAACGATCGAACGTGAAAATGTGCGGAAAGAATGCTGTGATGGGTGGCATGGAAAATATTGCTCGCTGCGTAAGTCTTGTGATCTATCATTGGACTGCCTTTCCAAAGGAAAATTCAATATTTTACGTAGAATCGAACCGATCAGACAGAGACACTGAAAATAATTTGTCTTCACTTATTTGATTGCAGCAATATGTGAACCTGGTTGTGAAAATGGAGGACGGTGCATCGGTCCTGATATCTGCCAGTGTTTGGACGGTTTCACAGGAGACCAATGTGAAATAAATAAAGGTATCTGAGGTCGCCTTTTTTCATCTTTACATTTCGAGAGTATAGAAGCTGAGTGTGTATTGTTGTTATGTCATATTTGCCAAACTTTAAACCTTGAATTTTGTTTTAATATAGAAGTCGCAATAAACACCTAGAGTGAATTACATAACAGTTAGCACATAGAAGGTGCTGAAATCACACGATGCATGGCACGTAGCTAGTCTGACGAAGTCGCATGCGTTGCGCCCTCCGCGGTGCTCCAAACCCAAGCGAGGTCTGATGTCGTTCGGCTGGCAAGGGCCCACTCACGCCTACATGTCAGACTAGGCACGTAGCATATGGAATTTACGTTTGTCAAATACATTGTCAAATACAGCTCTCATATTCCATGTAGTATTGGTATGATAACAGTAAATCCCATCACAAAGTTTGACTAAAATTACGTTTTGTTTTCTAGCTTTGGAAAGTGAGGCTATGTCAGGTAAGGGTATATTTATATGCATGTATATACCTTATGTAACACATGTTTGTTAGTTTTATGTGTACTACATGGCCAGTGGCACAACATAATAGCAAATAATAATAAAAAAAACTAGGTCACCAGAGTGGCTTGCATATCACCGCGCATGCTCTGAAGTTGCTTGCGTTACATAGCGCAATGACTATTCGATTGGAATCAATAATTTACATCACTTCTTGACTTTAAAATGCTGACAACCCGTTGACGTCGCCAATTATATAAATTTCTCTATCTGTGGTTGGTTAATATAGTATATTGGTAAATATGTTTTTCTAAGTGAATCATGATCAAAAACGGACACACAAACACATAATGATACTCATTTTCAATTGGCAGAAGCACTCATAACGTAAGCGTAACAACATAATTCGGTGTAAAGAAATATTAACAACTGTTTAATGACGCTCTGGTTCTAATGTCATTTTGAAAATGCGAAATGTGTCAAGTTTATCAAGTGAAATTACATCGTAATACCATTCTGAGTAAGAAACAAAAAAACATCTTAGACCTGGAAAACAGTGTACTAACACAAGCATCTATGTTAGAAAGTTGCTGTGACTCCCGTGCTTCATGCAGATTACAACAGAATAATAATGACTTTATATCATGTGTTCAGGTGTGTTTAGCATGTACAGAAGACATCTTAATATTATACAGAATATTCTAACATTCATTTCGGTAACGATACGTAACACAACGACAATACAAATACATACAGATGGATGGATTTCAACTTACTGCTATTACATAATATAATTATGCATAAATTTAAATGTCAATGAGGCAGTATCGATGATGCTGAAGCATGTTTACATGTCACAACGAATTATGTTTTATCACGATCTAAACGCATTTTAGTGACGCGCAAAAAGTATTTTGTTTAAACAAATAGCAGTGGAAATGCTCATGCGTTTTGAATTTCTGGAACGTACTATTAATTCAAAATGCATGCACATTTATGTAATGTTTTATCAAACGACTATGATTTTTATGTGATGCAATAAGCAATTATTATCCAGACTTTATATCACCATCCAAATCAAAATAACAAAAAAAACAACTTATCACTAACACATTGACCACTCAGTACCAGTACAAACATCATTTATTCACTAACACATTGACCACTCGGTACCAGTACAAACATTATTTATTCACTAACACATTGACCACTCAGTACCAGTACAAACATCATTTATTCATCTACAGAAACCAACAAGTATTTTCAATATAAAGAATTCGCTACTTGTTTGATCTATGGCCCCGACCACTACCGTACTTTCGATGGCCGGAAGTTTAACTTCGCCGGACGATGTGCCTATACTATGCTAGCGAGCATGGACGGTGGTTACAACATTATCATCGAAAACATGGAATGTGATCAAATTGAAACGTGTAGAAAGGTATGTAATACACTGTTCAATAATCGCAATAACATCTGAATAACGAATGACTAAGTCATTTTACTTTATATGTGATTGATTATGTAACTATCAGATTGGCTACTGTGGCTTAATTATTAACCATTTAAACACCTCGTATATTTCCTGCCATGATTGTGGTGCAACATCTTTGCTCATTTCTTTATGATTATTTTTGTTAGTTTTGAATCAAATGTACATTATTTCCCATTGACTGCGTATTCATCAAAATGTGCGTAAAAGACAACTCATAATAGTTGATCTTGTGAAACGTGACAAAGTTGACTTTGGCGTTGATATGAATAATTTGCAGAACACTAATTGTTCTAGTGATCTTCATAGTGAGGTTTCATTTATCACTCATTGCAAATAACTTGAATGATCAACAATTTTAACATTGAAATATATATTATATTTATTTTAATAATTTATTCGTTTATTTATTTATTTATTTATTTTAATCTACTATATCATAACTCTTTAGAAACTTACTATAAAACTTGGCGAAGACAAAATAGTTGCTATTGGAACACAAATTAGCGTAAACGACAAGTCACTCGCTGACACTGCGTTACCATATAAGACGCGAGGTGAGTATTAAATGACCTCTAGTTTCTTCTTGTCTATGTTGTTCTCACTTCATGTATTTCTAAAGGCAGCATGCAAGCCAATTTTCAATTTCTTTGTATGGTTTTTACTCGTTTGTTTGCAGGTTGCTGTCAAGCAGGAGTTGGTAAAACTATAGTACACAGCTGGTGTTTCTGCAAAGCGATCCTGTCCATGTGGTCTTGTTTTGACCAATCACAAATCACATATGATTTTTTTTTAAATAATAAATTAGTGTTGTTGTTGTAAGTAGTGTAACTAACACTTTCGATTTATATATAGCATATGTTTGATGTTTATTACAACGTGATCCAGCATAAAATATCCTTTTTTTTCAGAATGCAAATAACTAATTAGAATATATTGTGGTTCCAGGTATCATTGTGAAAAGATTTGGTGATTACACGTTTCTGGAAAGCGGGCTTGGTGTACACGTGAAATGGGACGAGGGCAATACCGTGTATATTACCGTTGCAAATCAGTACGACTACTATGATAGCACACTGGGGCTTTGTGGTGTATTCAATAACGATCCAAATGGTAAGAAACGCTTTCCTTTTAAACCAAGCTTTAGTAAATGAACATAATCGTTACAATAACTTTGATATATAGTCTGGCAAAGACAATTCAATAAGCAATGGACTTTTTACTCTATAGATGATTTTAAAACCAAGAATTCTGAAGTGACGTATTTCCCTGCTGTATTTGGAAATTCGTGGAAGGCGTTGGCTCCAGGAGAGGTGAGTGTCTAAAACCCTATAATAGTATATATGTGATTGAATACCAGTCATAACCATGTATATAACCTGGTGCGACCGACCACACTGTTCATAAAATAATTTATCAATTTCCATTACACTGTTTAAACTTTTCTACGCATACAGACTTGTTCAGATGTTGCCGATACATTACATCCGTGTCAGCTTCACCCAGAGAGACTAGACGAGGCGTTATTGAGATGCGAAGCAATGAGAAGAGGAACATTTGAGTACTGCAATGACGTGGTGAGTTTTAGTACAATATGGTGAAAGTAAACCTTATGATCACAGACATCACAAATCTATAAAAAAAATGCATATTTAGAGCACCACATATAAAATTTACATTTGATACATTACGCGCATTGACCTTGTTCGACGTGCGCATGTCAGTGACATGGTGACATTAATTACACGTAATGGGACGACCAGCCGCAAATAACGACTTCGGTTTCCGCTATTTTATAACCGTCCTGTATATAGGCCTTTCTCATTAGCATTCACAATGACACTTCACCACGTGTCATTAAATTAGATTTCAATCATTAAATGCACTTTCATGTTATTGGGACGTATATATGCATATTTACATCCCCGATGTTAACTGCTTTTATTCAAATCAGCTAGACCCTGATGCGTACATTGACGACTGTCTGTACGATGTATGTGAATATGGATTGAATGAAGACTCACTAGAGGAAATTCTATGTGAATCATTCACGCACTATGCACGGGAATGTGCAGATGATGGGATGAGCATGAAATGGCGAACTCCTGGATTCTGTGGTAAGAAATATACATAGTATATATACTACGATGACATCACGATCTTTCTATTTATATTCGATATGAAAGTTATCAACAACAAATCTATTTCTGGCAAGAATCGAGCTCATTCCGCGTCATCTGGAATCTTTTTTTTTCTGTGATTGATGTACTTCGTGTTTTTTTTTTAATTGTTCAAAGCCATCAAATACCAATCATAAAACATTGTTTAGTTCTGCCATATATATTGTTTAAATTTGATGTCTACATGGAGTAACATTTTCGGTATAAATCGGACCTCATTGGAGGTGGGAATCCCATGTCACGTGACTTTGGCCTTAGTTTAATGTAAATTGTGTTCGGATCGTTGCCCCATTTTCACTGACAATTATGTCATACATACCTAATTATAACTAACTTATCATACAATATATGGCATACTATCGTTCATTCAGCAAACCAAACTATCTGATCTAAATATCTGACTTAAATCTACCAACAGAGAGGGAATGCCCCGGCGGACAGATATACACCGACTGTGCTACACTTTGTCCACGCACGTGTGCAACCGTCAATTATGACTTGGAGAAACACTGTTCAACTTATTGTGTTCCCGGATGTCAGTGTCCCGAAGGAAAGTACCTAGATGATGGTATGTGTGTCTACCAAGCAATGTGTCCATGTGTACATAACAGGGAGAGGTATAACAACGGTTCTATCATTTCACAAAAGTGTAACACGTGGTAAGTTGTATATCGCGACTCGTCTTCGTCTCACCCCTGAGTTGACTGTCTAAAAATATTTCCTAAATTGTCTCAGAGTGCGCGTTGATTGTTGTGCAAATAAACGCATTTGACCCGCATGTGTTTACATTGATATATGATACTAGTATTGTACCCACGTTAAAGCGCGGTGGTCGTCGGGCAGCGCGTGTTCGAATTTCATGTAAACAAACAATGTATTTTACACGTGTTGTGTACGTCGCTGTGAGTCTCATATAGAACAGGACGCGGCGACGTCAACCGCCCTTTGAATGCACACGGCCAAGGATATCCTTCTTTGATGGGCTAGATTATACCTCAGATGCGTTTTGCAGGTTCAAGATGTTGTTTATATGCACATTATATATGTTTCATTTATGTACATGATATGCATCTCTAAATAGTCTCAACAACCTGAAAAACCATCACAGGGTTCAATAAGCAATAATGTGTTTTTGTTGAGGTTCTATTGTTGAGACCTTGTTCAAATACAGTAGACAAAGCATTATGAAATAGTTCGAATCGAATCGAATCGAATAGAATAGAATAGAATAGAATAGAATAGAATAGAATAGAATAGAATAGAAAGAATAGAATAGAATAGAATAGAATAGAATAGAATAGAATAGAATAGAATACTCTGCATTGCACATATTCAAACTATGTAAGCTAACAAAACTTCAACCAGGACACCTTACTTACATATATACTTACATATATTACCCATCGTCTAGCACATGTCAAGGAGGTACGTGGTTTTGTACTCAGAACACATGTGATGCAACATGCTCTGTGTATGGAAATGGACATTACGTCACATTTGATAATCGTCACTACATGTTTCAAGGGATATGTCAATATACATTGGTTGAGGTTAGTATAATCATACAATGATAACCGACAATACATAATTATAATAATAATAATAATAATAATAATAATAATAATAATAATAATAATAATAATAATAATAATAATAATAATAATAATAATAATAATAATAATAGTTTATTACGCAACTGTAATCTGCTGTGGATACAGTAAGGTAAAAAAAAACATATTCAAATAAAATAAAAATACTCTATTCAACAAAATGAAACATGTAAAGGAAGCAATTTCTGGTCACGTAATGTTACGCTACTGCTATGAATAGGCCACACATCCAAGTGTTGCATCACTTTGACTTTTCTATACAGAGAAGACGCCACGTTTAACATATCAACATTTTCCAACACATGCAAATCATGCCAAAATATTTTCATATAATTAATCACAGGTGTTGAGGGACTGTGAATTAATGAATGCATATTTTCCTCTCAGTGATCTCTGCCCTATATCTGCATACATCATCATCTTCTAACAATTTATTACTGAATACATGTATATCGGTAGGAATTTACAGATGATAACATCACAATCAAGGCAACAACAGAAGACTGTGGAAGCAGGGGGAGTGTTGCTTGTTTATCACAAGTTAGCATTACAATACATAGCACTACGGTATCTCTGAGTCGGGATGGCGAAGTTGTTATGAATGGATACAGAGTACACTTACCTTACCGAAATGAAGATGCCAGTGTAAAGCATGCTTCGTCTATCTTCACTGTGGTGGAGTCAACAGGTGTTACACTATTATGGGATAACCACATGCGTTTGTATATAAGGTTGTCACCAGCGTGGATAACCAAGGTGAATACTGGCAATGATATGATATGATATGATATGATATGATATGATATGATATGATATGATATGATGTGATGTGATGTGATGTGATGTGATGTGATATGATATGATATGATATGATATGATATGATATGATATGATATGATATGATATGATATGATATGATATGATATGATATGATATGATATGATATGATATGATACGATTTCCAGTAATATCTTTTTGCACCACGTTCATTTGTTGGCAGCCGCAAAACAAACAATTACAGTAATACGACTTGTAAGTCGAATATACATGTATTTCCTTTGAAACCCAGAAATTTATTCGTACCAAAGGCATGCAATCAAATCCAAACATCACAGTCTCGACCTTTATAATACAAGGCCGATGTCTCAAGTGTGGAGTTATTTTGTATTACTCATGAATTTCACTTTCTGATTGAATGTCCACAACAGACAGAAGCAAAATCGAGGCTATTTCAATCAGCACAAACCTCAAATCATCATTTCAATATGTTAGACAATGAATCAAAGTTTATATATATTATGGGCAAAATACATATAGAACTGGCAGTTTATATTAACGAAAGTGCCATTTTCTAAACCAGTGTTATCAGTATATTTATTTTTGTTTTGTTCTATGTTCTATTCAAAATGAACAATGTCAATAAAGTTACTATTATATTATATAGGTAAGAGGTTTGTGTGGAACCTTCGACTTCAAGCAGTATAATGACTACCTAACCAGGGCTGGGGATGTCGAAGATAGTGTAACTGCATTTGCAAACACGTTCAAGGTCGACCAGTCGTGTCGTGATATCGACGAAGAGTCTGAAATTGATATGTGTAATATTAACACCAATCTGGTTTCATATGCCTATGATTCGTGTAGTTTCATGAAATCCACTGCATTTGAGAAATGCCACGGGGCAGTTGCTGTGGAAGATTTCTTTGAGGATTGTCTGCAAGACGTTTGTGGCGCATATGATCAAATCAGAGTGTTGTGTTCCATTATATCTGCATATGCCCGTGAATGCGCACTGGCTGGGATTATCGTGGACTGGAGAAATAGTGGTATCAATCAAATCAATGAAACTTGTGGTAAGTTTCGATTATAAGAAGGAATTCTTTGATCTCGTTCTTGTTCCCATTTGATGCTCGTTTCTGTAAACTACATGCAATACGTCCAGAATATCTATGACGGCGGAAATATTTTCTTCGAGTTTTAACATAATATTGGTGTGTATCTTGTTAATTATGAATATTTACTGTATACTATATCACCAACTTATTGGTCTATTACTAAAAGCAAAGGAGTCGTCACCTGCGCATGCCTCAGATGGTCATATCGTATCATTGTTTACAAACAAGCGTCTACCCACGAGCCTTTGCGTTTTTAGCGTATGTTGTTATCGTCGCTTGGGATTCAATTCCCGCGCGTGCGCAGGTGACGACCCTCCCGATTAAAGTACCAACAATTATGAAATGCAGAAAGGCCAATCTGCTTCTTTTGGTATCTTTCTTCTCTTTGAAAAACATTGTTATGAATACGTCACTAATACATGCTAATATCCATGTAACTATCTGTGTATGTTGTACGAACCCACTGAACATATTTATTATAGGGTGTTTTTCTGTACAAATTCATCTACGAGTAGTTAGCAGAAAAAGTGGAAAATTGGAAGAAAATGTCGATAACCAGTGTGTTGTGAGGGAGCAAGAAAACTATTTTTAACACTACAAAGAAAGCTTGATTAGAGCATCTCAAGTATAAATAAATTGTGATTTTAAAACAATGTTTTCATCATAACACACAATAACGTTAATATTTAACACAATATGTAACTTTCAGGACATAACTGCCACAGTGGTCGTGTATATGCTGAGTGTGCTTCTCCTTGTCGTCTGACGTGTCAAGACTTGGCCTATCAAAACAGTAGTGAATGCGATGATGCCGAGTGTGTATCTGGCTGTGTATGTGCCGATGGATTCGTGCTGGACCATAGAGGGCGGTGTGTTAACCCTTTGAACTGTAGTTGTATAGACAAACACAGTGTGTACCACGTGGGAGATATCATTCAGAGAGGGTGTCAAACATGGTAAGAGTAAAATAGACACATAGTATTTCCTGTATTATGAACTTGAACTTGTTTTAATCATTAAAACCATTAATATTTATCTTAACATGGAATATGTTAAAATGAAAGCCAGTGTGTATTTCTTGAAACAATGTTTCTAAATCCCAAAACGACAAAATGTCAGTCAGTATACGATTGTTTCACCAGGTGTCACCTCGCAAAATAATGAGACATATGGACAATAATGAAAAGGTACTATTAAGATACAAATCTTCACCTTTACATATTCTTGCAAATATTTCGGTGGCTCACAATTTCATTATATTGTTACGACATAATAAAATTAGTATAACTTGTTGATTGTTTTAGTTTATGGATAGGTTTTCTATATTAATAAATAATTTACAATATAAGAGGTACTCGTACAAATTATTACTATAACTAACCTCTGAAGGGAATTTATAAAACAATAATAATACTGTATATTTTTTTATAACAAAAATTGCTTATAAAATCATGATGCCATGTTAGTCCATACCATGACACGCATTGCAGTAGTAACCTACCTATGTATGTTTATGTTTACAGTACGTGTAATCATGGTGTATGGGATTGTGACGGCGATATGACAGACTGTACGAACCCAATCTGTCCTAATAACCAGGAATTCACGCTGTTTGCATCACCGTGTCCCATGACTTGTAACAGCATTGACGACCATCAAGACTGTGGACTATCAACAGGTCCAGGATGTGACTGTCCTGGCGATCTTGTATTCGACGTACGTTGTCTTTTCATGTACAGAATACAATAATAACATTTCTAAAAATCGTATAATCACGATTTTTAAGATGTTGAATCCCGCTAACTAGAGTTATCTACGAGAAATTGTGACTTTGCCCGAGGAGTCGATTCCGTATTTAACTCCTGTAATGTAATACAAAAATTGTACATTTATGTGTTTTTTTTAATATCATACACATATATATCAGCCATTTATCAATGCATACGAGTTGAGAAGGCCATGTAAATGAGTATGGCCACTCATCATAGTTTTAAAACATATCCAAATATAAAAAAAAATCCAAATAAACCGAGGTCATTGTCAGTTTTCTGGGTGTTTTAAATGACGGTTTCTGTGAAATATTCTAATGATAAAGTCAAATTATCTAAAAGTGAATGCATCTACGAATCGCTGCCAATGTAGTTGCGGATTTTATAATAATTTATTTGTAGGTTGAAGCATTATTTGACAAATTAATGAATACCGGAATGCGCATGCGTACGTATTACTTATTTCGTATTTATTTATTCATTCATATGTAATAACTACAGGGTGATTACTGTGTCGACAAGGCGGAGTGTCCATGCTATCACAATGGACATAGATACGAAAAGGGTTTCACTATACATAATGAGTGTAATCACTGGTAAGTTATATGTTTTAGTTTATAGTTTAAAACATTGTTATGTGGCTTGTCACATATAGTACCCCGTCACATGATCGAACTGACATCTGTGCCGAGGTAGTCAGGGATTCAAATGATATTACCAGGACACATAAGAACATGATTATGTATAGTCAATAACAAAATACACCCAAGGTAAGATTATCGATATTTACAAAGACGCAGATGATATCAAATTGCATATATTATAATCTGACGATTATATTTCTCATATTTCAGTGTATGCCAAGGTAAACACTGGGGTTGTACAAGAATGCACTGCGAAGGTAAGGTATTTGCATATTAAATTTCGCTCATTGGAATTGCATTTAAAACTATATAATTTTTAAATTAAGAATAAGTGTTCGTGTATTGTGTTCCTGGATTGCTGCCCACACTAATACAAAAATAACGCAATGTGCGTCATTCCAGGTACCTGCTTAACTTACGGAGAGGATTATTATCACACGTTTGATGGAAGATTCTACACATTTCCCGGGCCATGCAACTATATACTTGTGAGAGAAATGTCAGGGGCGTTCACAGTCTCCACGGAGAACGTGCCCTGTGGTGTGGATGCGGTCACGTGCACCAAATCTGTCGTCATACAAATCGGTGGCGAAGTGACCGTTCAGTTGGTGAGAGGAAGTGGAGTGACGTTAAATGGTGTAGCTGTGACGGTTCCAGTAGAATATGAGACTTTGCAAATCGTGAAAGCTGGCTTATTCGTTATTGTCAATACAAATATTGGTGTACGTGTGTTATGGGATGAAGGTAATAACAGTACATTTCTAGCGGCTAAGCGATTCTCTCGCATATGCGGATGTAAGCAACGCAATGCGCTTTTGCCACGCTGCGGCCATTGCTGGACTATTCGCGTTTCAAGCCTCGCTTTCATATTGATGGGACGTATCGGCGGCGAATCGTACGTATCGTATCATTCCTGGGCCCGAAAGCGAGGCTTAGAACGTAAATTAGTCGGCAACTAATTGCCACCGTTCGGTTGTGTAGTCGTCTTCAAATAGTATGTAGCAGGCAATGCCTGGCGAAAGAACACAGCCGAGTAGTTTATCGATTTACTAAAAATAGAACTGACATATTCATAGAACGTCGAAGTGCGTGAACAGCGGGAGTCGGGTTATTAGTTCACGCGTGAGTTGAGCGGAATTCAAGATGGCGCCACCTGCGATGTTATCACACATTTACGCTTCAGCGCCAGAGGGCGCTGTTGATAGAAAAGGTGTATGGTGTACTCGTACTAGTATTTAACATACCTGATAAGAAATGTATAAATTGACACTAACCCACTTTCTTTGAAATAGTTGTGGTGATTCACACAAGCACGTATATTTACAGGTACTCGAGTGTATGTGAAGTTAGAGCCTGAATATATGGGTAAAGTAAGCGGCCTTTGTGGTAACTTTGATGGTAATGTAAAGAATGACTACATGGCACAATCCGGCATAGTGGAAAGCCTAAGTTATGCCTTCGCTAATTCATGGAAGCTAAGCGAAGAATGCCCGGATGTATATAGCATGCTAAATCCGTGTCAGGTGAGTATAGCATTGAGTTGCATTGCCTTGCCTATCTGTACAATCAGCGGAGTTTATTCTTACTGTCCAATTTTGCTGTTGCAATCAGATAAGATATATTATTATGTAATTTAAAACTGGGTTTAATATGACGAAATAAATAATCAACAATCAAAACATCGACACGCTCTTGTTACTCACCGTGCTGAATGCAACAACATTATTGTTGTTTTGAGAGAGCCAAATTCGACGGCGGATTTATCCTATATTAAAAATATATATAATATAGATTAAGACAATATATTTTACACTTAGAAAATTGCTTTTTTATGTACTACAACATTTATGAAAAGTTGTTTTCTGAAAATACCCGTTTTTCCCTCAATATAAAATAATTGTCTCGTAGCAACAAAAACTATTTAGAACTTTTCAATTTAGAACAATAATATGTATACGGCTTATTTATTTTTCAACAATAAACCGTAAAACAGACACATATTAGTTAATTATAATAATAATTATCAGTTTTGTGCTAGAACTATTTTGGAGACTAAAAAAAAGGCTTTTCCAAACCGATCACTTGGCGTCGATTGATATCAGTACGCCTGAGTCCAAGTCAACCACTAAAGAGACAACTGCCATTTTGCATAATGTCGACGTGATACCCTATTTCCCAGCATCGGGAATTGCCCAAAATAAAATGTATGAGTTGATGTTTTGTCATGGACTTGTTCAGGATTGAACGATAAAATACCACACACCATTTCACATATGTTTTACGTATGTTAATTATATGCTAAGAATATTACATCACAACAATTTAAAACTGAATAATTCACAGCTAAATGGTGTACATGTAGATTGGGGGGGAGAGCTTTCATAAAGTATGATCATACAACACTTTGAATCGAAGTTACTGATTCAAATCATGTCACCATGCCATACAACTGTTTGACGGTTCATTCTCTCGTCACATGTTTCAGTTAAAACCAGAAAGAAAGTCCTTGTCCCAGAAGAGTTGCTCCATAATGACCAATGTTGATGGGCCATTTGCTGCCTGTCACCACAGTGTGGATTGGAAGGTATACAGTAAGTGGTGCGAATACGAATCATGCAAGTGAGTAATTCCGTAAAGCTGGTTATTGTTGTTCTGGTTTTTTGTTGTAGTTGTGGGTGATATATGTATGAATATAATTATTATAATAGTAACATACATCTCAGTTGCTTGTACATTTACTGAAGTATGGTATTTTCAATAGTTGTATTGAAGACGAAGTCTGTGAATCTGTATGCACCTCCATAGCCGCGTATGCAGAGGAATGTAGTAACCATGGTGTATATATTAAATGGAGATCAGAAGATTTCTGTTGTAAGTAAAACTTCACCATGTACACGTAAATTATAGATACAATAGATGTGTGATATTGTTGTTCGATACGCTATGTTCATATACATATTTTATACAAAAAAAATAATTCAAACGAACTAATGAAATGCGTATGAGATTCTGGTACATACTAATATTTAATTACATAGGTTTTTATTTAGGGTTGTCATTTATTTAATGGGACTAAACGTTTATAGTTTACATTAATATATTTAATCGTATTTTCAAATTACCTATTTAAATGTCACACAAATATTGTAATATTCATTGCACGTCCAACTCTATAAAGTGATGAGATAAAACCGTATACTCAGTGAACACGACACCATACTTTACTTATGTTACTTCTTGTGTATTCGTACAGCTGTGACATGTGAGGCGAATATGGAGTACCGGTCTTGTGGTTCGGTGTGTCAAGTCACTTGTGGAACTATTGAGTATGAACCACCAGACTACTGTAGTACCTGTGTCGAGGGATGTTTCTGTCCAGACGGCATGTTGATGGATGGTAAGCAACAGATAACAGATTCCAAAATTTTACAAACAATATAGTACTCATATATTATATTATTATACATCTGTCACCGTAACGCCACAAGTTACAACGTGCCGTAATTTTGCGGTATTTTACGGGTATTTTCATCCTACCATATAAGGAAATGCGAATTCCGAATATGGAATGATTACACGCGTAAGCGTAATAAAACAAACATGGCTGCCATCAGGGTTTGACCGGACTGATTCTGTTCTAAGCTTTTTGGATTTCGGCATTCCCATGATTTATCCTTGGAAGGAAAGATGTATAATAATAAGGTTATTACGAAAATACCTCAAAGTATGCACTCAGGCAGTACACCGCCGCATTGACCTCTGCTGCGCGTCGATCGATACTCCCGGTGTACTGTCTTCGTACATACTTTGAGGTATCCTCGTAATAATCTCATATTTTATGATTGTGATGGATTCGGGTCTGCTATTGATCTATTATAACATTGTACTTCTCAGGTACGAATAAGATGTGCATATCCACACGAGACTGTCCATGTGAATATGATGACATAGATTACCCAGCAGGCTCTTTCATTATCATAAACTGTAGGAATTGGTAGGATATAATGCTCGTTTTTCTCCCTCAGTACAATGCTTTTACCTTCCGATATACTCAGCATTTTCGTCTTGTGATAAATATAAACAAATACGTCTGAAACATTTCAAATGTTTATTTTCAATGTTCATTTCAGCACCTGCCATAAGGGGAGTTTTGAATGCGTTGGTGATGCCTGTGTCAGTAAGTTAGTTGAATTATTTAAAATATATTGAATCAAGTGCTGTTGGTTATGTAGATATATAAATATATATATATATATATATATATCATATGAATAATACATGTTTGTCTGTCTTTATTTGCTTGTTGTGCTTCTATCCAGGTATTTGGTTTAATTTAGTGTGAATATTACATTGCCTAAATATCGCAACCAGAAAATAGATCCGTTTACCTCCTCCCCACTTAAATATTGTCTCTTCTCCCTATTGTCATAGTGGAAGAGGCTATATGCGGCCATAACGAGTTCACCTGTGACAATGAGCGATGTGTTCCCACTGGATGGGTGTGCGAAGGGGAAGACGACTGTGGCGACGGATCAGATGAAACTGATTGTGGTGAGTTGTTGTCATGATGAATTCAATGTTGTCAGTGTAGCCATAGTGAGTTCAGTGTTGCCGTGGTGAGTTCAGTGTTGTCATGGTGAGTTCAATATTGCCATAGTGAGTTCAGTGTTGCAGTGGTGAGCTCAGTGTTGCCGCGGTGAGCTCAGTGTTGCCGTGGTGAGTTCAGTGTTGCCATAGTGAGTTCAGTGTTGCCATAGTGAGTTCAGTGTTGCAGTGGTGAGCTCAGTGTTGTCATGGTGAGTTCAGTATTGCCATAGTGAGTTCAGTGTTGCAGTGGTTAGCTCAGTGTTGCCGCGGTGAGCTCAGTGTTGCCGTGGTGAGTTCAGTGTTGCCGCGGTGAGTTCAGTGTTGCCATAGTGCGTTCAGTGTTGCAGTGGTGAGCTCAGTGTTGCCGCGGTGAGCTCAGTGTTGCCGTGGCGAGTTCAGTGTTGCCGCGGTGAGTTCAGTGTTGTCATAGTGAGTTCAGTGTTACAGTGGTGAGCTCAGTGTTGCCGCGGTGAGCTCAGTGTTGCCGTGGTTAGTTCAGTGTTGTCATGGTGAGTTCAGTTTTGTCATAGTGAGCTCAGTGTTGTCATGGTGAGCTCAGTGTTGCCGTGGTTAGTTGAGTGTTGTCATGGTGAGTTCAGTTTTGTCATGGTGAGCTCAGTGTTGTCATGGTGAGCTCAGTGTTGCCGTTGTGAGTTCAGTGATGTCATGCTATTAGTAAAGATGTTATTAATTGTGAGTTCAGTAGATTAGAAGTTAGAAGTGTTTTAGTGTCTATAAAAATCATCAACATGATAACGACCAGCCGAAATGCACCCCAAATTTACTGTTCACGGCAGTGACGTATTGTACAGTGTATTTTTATTTCCCAGAAAAATAAACAAACTTGGACAAACTGTTGCCAGACTGTGTGTGACGTCATACTACATTAAAATGATGTTACGATGTGATATATATATATATATATATATATATATATATATCGTAGTTAACGTTTACATTGTTCTTAATATTCAATTAGTTTATACATGCGATGCATACGAATATATATGTGAAAATGGCGACTGTATTCAGGATGACTTCCGGTGTGACGGAATACCAGACTGTACTGATAATAGTGATGAACACGGATGTCGTGAGTATTCTCAATTATGCTGTTATATATCAACATTTATAGTAAGCCATGTGTAAAGAATTTCATGAATGTTAATGAATAGACATTATTCACAAATGTTGTCTACCGAGATCTCGTTAAAGGTGAGAAAGCCACGCGGCTTGCTTTGCCCCACCCTCGTCCCCGCTAATACTAATAGCGTTCCATTCTCTGCCGCCATGGCGTCCACTGCTCCGCCGACTTCTGTAACCGTGGTATTTAAAACAGCAAATAGAACACTATTTAGGAGGCAAAAACACGTTTCCTTCTCGCGATCAAAGAGATTTTAGCGGCCATTTGCGAATAAGGTTTATTTGAATATGTTGGGTGTGTTGATATTTGTACTTTCCTATTGATGCAGCTTTTCCGTCCTGTGCTGATACTGAGTTCAGCTGTAACAGTGGAGCATGTATCGCATTAGACTTCCGATGTGACTCGCATCCTGACTGTGGTGATGGCGATTACTCAGATGAAGATGACTGTCCCACACGTATGTATTTCAAATGTGGAAACCATATACGACAAAACTGATTATTTGTATTGTGTTGATGTATCATATTCGATAAACAGTCATGTGTGAAATGTAAAATTCACATAAGTGTTGATTAATTTATTTACTTGTCTTTGAAATGATGCGTTGTCATGTACGCAAACCGCGTGTACGAAGAGTGATTATTTTGGTTGGCACGATGTTATCGGTACACTAGGGCCTAGTGTCAAGCACGAAGTACAAATGATATTGTTTTTGGTTTTGTAAATTGCCGATGTATGTCTTGAATATCAAAATAAGCGTTAAACCTAACTTTATTCTAATCGTGGCCACATAAATATTTGTATGTCGTCAAAACATAAATATAAATAATCTCAGCATTAAACATTTTTAGTCAATTATAGTTATTAATACATTATCAATTGACATATATAATGACACTTGTATATCAGTTACGTAACAAAATACATTTGTGACATCTATAAGACGTATAGTTGTTTGTCAGTGAACTCAATCTAGAAGAGCTAATTTATACAATGAGGTGTTTGCGTCCTTTGTTTTCAGGGCCACCATGTTCTGTGCGTGAGTACCAGTGTCGGAGTGGTGTATGCATACCGATTCACCAGTACTGCGACGGGCGCGATAACTGTGGAGATATGACCGATGAACAAAACTGCAGTAAGAATAATAATTTTAATTCGTGCACATAATGTGTTCGTTTATATTGTAATCAAGTAACGTAATTAGCTTCCTATCACCGTCAAACAATGCAATGGCAAATTCAGCTTGCATGGTATTTCCTCTCGGACCATTGGATGTACTCTATCACCAGGTAATGTTATATAAATTGCCGCAAAGTTGAATATAATTCATACCAAATCGTTCGTTATACATCACTTCTATTCCAGATTGTACTTGTGAAGGTAAATTCACTTGCCATGACTGTATTTGGTGCGTTGCCGAGGAACGCGTATGTGATGGAGAAGACGATTGTGTCGATGGCTCTGACGAAACCAACTGCCGTAAGTTAGTGAAGTATATTTCGGTTCGTATATCGTCTCTGTGATATACAGTTATATTATTGCTGTGTACTTCAATTCAAAATAACCATATTACCATTACGTCATAGCTTGCAAAGATTTCACTTGTGATGATGGCGTATGTATCAGTGAATCGATGGTGTGTGATGGGGTACCGGACTGTTCACTGGAAGAAGATGAATACGCATGTAAGATCAGTGTTTGCTAATCGACCACAAATGAAATATGATTACAATGATATATAAATAAGCATGTGATTAATATAATGTATTCATTCATCATACACATTAACAGGTTCGACTATAGTTCCACAAACAACATTACCTGAAATGACATCAATCTTGCAAACAACTGCATACAGTAAGTATGGAAATTCTTCCTCAATCACGAAATTATGACAATAAATCTCAAAATTTCGAATTACAATAAATAAGAAGCATGTTGATTAATATAATGCATACATTTATTATAAACACCAACAGGTTCAACTACAGTTCCACAAACACCATTACCCCAAACGACCTCAGTTTTACCAACAACATACAGTGAGTACGAACATTCAATCTGGGTTTCTGTATATTGCAACAATGAAGTATGTTACTGGTACATTATAATACGTTGTGTGTATTCAGTTCCCATTATAGACCGACACTTTCGCGTCATTTACGTAACAGCATGTATCGCTCTGGGTGAAAGGCATTTTTTTATTAATATAGTGTGGTTTTGTTGATGTGTATTTTACCAGAGTATTAAACCTATCGAATCGTTTTTTTATAGAAGTCATATTTGTATCTTTATTCAGTGCCGCCATGTTCTGTGCGTGAATACCGATGTCGGAGTGGTGTGTGTATACCAATTCACCAATACTGTGATAGACACGATAACTGTGGAGATATGACCGATGAACACAACTGCAGTAAGAATAACTATTTATCGAATCAAAGAATTGTTTAATTTGCTTAGCACAGTTTATTGTCCCATTATACATTTGGTGAATGATTGTCTCCAATTACTCCCTTCCTACCTACAATATCACAAGACACACAATGCAATGACACCGAGAGCTTCCATCAGAGATTCGCTCGGACCATTAGCTGAATCTATCGTCCTGCACCTTATTGCCAGGAACATATCGCACACATTGAGTCAAAATTGAAATTATTCACACCAATTATATACCTCATCATTTCCAGATTGCACTTGCGAAGGTAAATTCACTTGCAATGACTGTAGTTGGTGCGTTGCTGAGCAACGCGTATGTGATGGAGAAGACGATTGTGACGATGGTTCTGACGAAATCAACTGCCGTAAGTTAGTGTAGTATAGTGATCGTCATCTTGATTTATAAGATTGGTAATGTTGCATATATCAATTTTGTAAAACACAGAACTATTATTATGAAAATGAGTCTGAAATCATAATAACCATTCTAATATATTATCATTACGTCATAGCTTGCAAAGACTTCACTTGTGATGATGGCGTATGTATCAGTGAAACGATGGTGTGTGATGGGGTACCGGACTGTTCACTGGAAGAAGATGAATACGCATGTAAGATTAGTTAGTGTTTGCTACTCACGAATGAAATATTATTACAATGATATATCAACAATAAATAACAAGAATGGTGTTTAATATAATGTATTCAATCATCATACACACTAACAGGTTCGACTACAGTTCCACAAACAACATTACTCGAAATGACATCAGTTTTACCAACAACATACAGTGAGTATATAATAACATTATTTTTACAATCTCTCCATTATGCCTTTCAATTTCTAATCTGTATATTGTATCACGAAACGCCTACTCTCAATCTCGAAGTTGTAATTTTGATATTAAAAGTTAACATTTCGAGATTACCAGCAGTATGGCATAATGGGTGTCCGTGTGATAGAAAGTTGATAGTTTGTTACTGATTTATTATAATACATTGTGTGTATTCAGTTTTCATTATAGACCGACATTTGCATGTCATTTACAGCAAGTCTCGCTCAGTATGAAATGCGTTTTTTGTTATTATTATATTGCGGTATTATTCAAGTTTACATGTATCAGAGCATTAAATCTATTGAATCAGTAACTGTTTTTTTCAGAAGTCATATTCGTATTTCTTTTTTCAGGTCCGCTATGTTCTGTGCGTGAGTACCAGTGTCGGAGTGGTGTGTGCATACCAATTCACCAATTCTGTGATGGACACGATAACTGTGGAGACATGACCGATGAACACAACTGCAGTAAGAATAACTATTTATCGAATCAAAGAAATTTCCTTAGCACAGTTTATTGTTCCATAATATATTTGTTAATGGTTGTCTTCAATTACTTTCTCCCTACCTACAATATCACAGGACACACAATGCAATGACCCCGTGAGCTTTCATCAGAGATCCTTTCAGACCATTAGCTAAATCTGTCGTTCTGTACCATAGCACACACATTGAGTCAATCTTAAAATCATTCACATCAATTTATATACCTTATCATTTCCAGATTGTACTTGTGAAGATAAATTCACTTGCCATGACTGTAGTTGGTGCGTTGCCGAGCAACGCGTATGTGATGGAGAAGACGATTGTGACGATGGTTCTGACGAAATCAACTGCCGTAAGTTAGTGTAGTATAGTGATCGTCAACTTGATTTATAAGATTGGTATTACTGCATAAATGATTTTTGTAAAACACAGAAATATTATTGTGAAAATGTGTTTGAAATCATAATAACAATTACAATATATTACCATTACGTCATAGCTTGCAAAGATTTCACTTGTGATGATGGCGTATGTATCAGTGAATCGATGGTGTGTGATGGGGTACCGGACTGTTCACTAGAAGAAGATGAATACGCATGTAAGAAGATCATGTTCGCTAATCGACCACAAAATAAATATTATTACAATTATATCAATATTAAATAACAAGAATGGTGTTTAATATAATTCATTATACACACTAACAGGTTTGACTACAGTTCCACAAACAACACTACCTGAAATGACATCAGTTTTACCAACAACCTACAGTAAGTATGGACATTCTTTCAAAATTCCAACTTACATTCTCGAAGTCTTAATTTTGAGATTGAAATCCTTTTCTCTCTAAGTTGTGTTAACAAGGATTTATGATAATAAAGCTGTTAACAGCATATCGAAATCTATTTCCGCGTACACCGCACGCATTGGCACTGTCCTACTATCGCTGTGTATTATCAACTAACACATGTATATATGTTACTTAACCGTAAGTCTCGTTCATTGTGACAAGCGTAATTTGTATAAATACATACGTTGCTATAGTGAACACTTTTATAGTAAATATTCTGATATAATGTACACATTGACTGTCCCACGCTCAAAACAAATTCAATGTATAATGTGATTCATTATAGTGAGTACTTCACCATAACATACTAATTGTATGTTCCCCAAAGTGTTCGTTTTAATATCGTTAGTTTTTATTATGGTTTTGATTGATATGTACTTTATCAGTGCTTTAAATCTATCGGTTCAGAAAATATTTTATCATCGACTTACTTTATATATGTGTATATATATGTTTCTAGAGCCGCCATGTTCTGTGCGTGAGTACCAGTGTCCGAGTGGTGGTGTATGCATACCAATTCACCAGTACTGTGATGGACATGATAACTGTGGAGACCTGAGCGATGAACACAAATGCAGTAAGAGTCAAAGACATGCATATAATTTTACTTGTTAATAATTCTGTATTTTCCTCCATAAAAAGGAAAGAATTTCACACATTTTTATTGTAGTGTTCAAATTTGAAATTAGTCATATCGATTATACACCTTGCATTCCTTCCAGATTGTACTTGTGAAGGTACATTCACTTGCAATGACTGTAGTTGGTGCGTTGCTGAGCAACGCGTATGTGATGGAGAAGACGATTGTGACGATGGTTCTGACGAAATCAACTGCCGTAAGTTAGTGTAGTATAGTGATCGTCATCTTGATTTATAAGATTGGTAATATTGCATATATCATTTTTGTAAAACACAGAAATATTATTATGAGAATGTGTTTGAAATCATAATAACAATTACAATATATTACCATTACGTCATAGCTTGCAAAGATTTCACTTGTGATGATGGCGTATGTATCAGTGAATCGATGGTGTGTGATGGGGTACCGGACTGTTCACTGGAAGAAGATGAATACGCATGTAAGATTAGTTAGTGTTTGTCAATCGACCACAAATGAAATAGTGTTACAATGATATATCAAAAATAAATAACAAGAATGGTGTTTAATATAATGTATTCATTCACCATACACACAAACAGGTTCGACTACAGTTCCACAAACAACATTACCTGAAAACATGTTGCCAACAACTGCATACCGTGAGTGTGATAATACGTATTTTAATATTAAAATAATATAATGTGTATTAAGACAATAATGGCATAGTGATATTATAAAGGAAAACTTATATTTATCATGATATATCATCGATATATTTATCATGTGAATAAATAGACAATCTATATAACGACTATCGAATTGTATATGGCTTTGTAAATGAATATATTCATTGAGTAATTCGACTTTATTCCACAGCATGCGATGTCACCCAATTCACTTGTGACAATGGTAAATGTGTTCCCGGTGGGAGTGTAAGTGTTGTTTGTAATGGTGTCAATGATTGTGGGGATCGTTCAGACGAGAAACACTGTGGTATGTAATAGCATTACTGTAATTAATGATATAATATGCGAGCAGCTTGTGGTAAATCTAAGATAAGTGGGTTACCAGCTTATGGTTCAAGTTGGAACAACAAACCAGTTCCAACTTCTAGTGGAAAATTTACTAATTAAGGAAAAGCAACAAATTAGACCGCCATCTTCTCGTAAAGTACGTGATATTGACGTTAACCATATTTAAGATCAACCCTTCCCCAACAACACGACTGTGTTTCTGCGCAGCTAAGTCCAATGGGGGAAGGCGTCAACTGTGAACAATCATCGCGATTTACTAAATTGCACAATGACACTAATACATACTGATGCATAGATATATCTTAAGAATATTTATTATCGACTTTTCTTTCACTGTACTCCACAGGTACAAGTCAGGCTCCCTCTAGCATATCGCCAATTGGATGTTACACAGACCAGTATCAGTGTGATAACAAAGAGGAGTGTATTGATGTGGATGAACGATGTGATGGAGAAGCCGATTGCTCTGATGGATCAGATGAGTACGGCTGTGTTGCCATGGTTCCTGTATCACACCTGTCGACTCAATCACCTGACACCACATACACTACTGGTGAGTTCCGACACGGGAGAGTCAATGATATTCATAGTGTATAGTATATAATATAGTGTAGCATCCAAATTCAACATCAACAATTTCCTTATTTACCTTGAATGCTATCAGCCAACAAATAGAGCTTCTCTTACTTAGTATTAATATACCTTGTATATGCTGTTGGTCATTTGCCGTCTCTCATTGCACTACCGGACTAGGAGGATCTGAACCACCATATGGTATGATGTGTACATTCAATTGGTCGCTGTGTCGGATTGCCGGATTCTCACCATGAAATAGGTTCCCGTTTGCGGGGAGGCACGATGGTATAATGGAAGCTAGGCGATTTGGTGCCGTCATCGCCAATTCGAACCACACAGTACTTTATATGGCATTTGTTTTTCCAATGTATTATTTCCAAATATAACATATTTGGGATATATGATTTGAGGAACAGGACGTAATGTTGGATGGGTATTTTGACCGTCGTGTTTTTTTGTGTTGTCGTTTGTCTGAAGGTTTAGTGTGTTTAATTACACCAACGCTGGGTGAAGCGTCTACAGTAACATCGTCGGAATCAACTTCTATACTTATTTCATCGACAATTAAGGTAGAGATGCAGGTTCGTGGGCACTTGGGAGTGATTTTGTTTTTGCTTTTTATTATCAAAACAGTCTTGGCTTTAGACTGTTAAAATTCTATAGAATTGTGTATAGTGGAACATACTCAAAAAACGATTTTAAAATATAGATAACAGGTGCAAACATTCTCTTTTTTGAATGCCTAGCAAGATTTAGCAAGGCTGCACATAAATAATAAAAAAGACATGGTGAAAAAAGAAATGACGGGATCTCCATGATTTGCACTATATTTAACTTTTAACAAAACGATAATACATTTGAATTTGGAACTGTTACAGCCATTTTAGTTATGAGCATTAGCAAACTTCTTACTCAGTGAATTGTTATGCAAATTAGCAATTATCTCAGCTTCATTTTAGCGCACATCCCAGAACTTTAAAAAAAATAGCTCCTATAGTGTATAGTATACGCTTTGACCTTTCGTTTTAAAATTTCCACAAATGATTGACAATGTGTTTATTTTCAAAACGCCGTCGGGACATTGTTTTTGGTTGAACAGTGTTACAACAATCGTACAGACAACTAGCCTGGGTGTTAATTTATGCATAAACTTGAAGTAGTGAAATTTGAACTGCTGTCCTTCACAATTGACAACTGGTAGACAGTTTTCAAGACGGCACTTTCTTCATAATAAACAGATGTACCCATAAACCAATTTTGACAGGAAACAGAAGCATGGTTTAAGAGCTATTTTTTTTTTAAAATCACCTTTGACCAAAAAAACAACACATTTTTGTGCATATTTCAAACTACAGTGTCCATACAATTAAAATAATAGCAAAATTTTAAAATTCATGCAATAAGCTTTCCGAAAATATATAGTTTTGTGGACAAGGGAGGTCATCTTGGTTTCCTAATTAACTAATTAACATACCTGTCTGGTAAACTGCATCTCTACCTTAAGACGACAGAAGCAGGTATACAATAAAACATAGTATTCATACATGAGTTATACATCAAATATATTATAGGAAACTATATGCACGTTGTCTCATATAGCTCGTGTTTACACAACAAATGTCGATATGTCATTTACGGAGACAAAATAAATTTCATCTTACTACATTGTCACAGACTGTAGTACACCAAACAGACACACTTCTTTCCTAAACATTTTGTTTTAAACATACTTTTATCTGTATCACAAACAGGGGCACCAATCGCCAGTCATTTCCCTACAGCAGAAATCAGTATGAAGATCACAGACCGTGCCCCTATAACAGAGAATGTGTCCGAGAACAGACCCACTACAGAGATTATATCATCGTTAGGTAGCCAGCTACCAGGTACAGTAGCACCAACGATGATATATCCCCAAACAAGTGTTTCCTTCCAGCAACCTGGGACGTTGAACACAGGTAAGTCAGTGTTCAGTTAAGACAAAGTGTTCGTCACATAGCGTGTGTTTGACCTTTGTGTATATTCAGGATGACAGTGTTTATGATAATCGAACTGAAACTTAATATTAAATATTTCAATGATTGTTTTGCTCTATCCAGGTGTTCCGGCAACAAGTGGTATTCCTGAAGATGTTGAGATGTATGTGACAAGTGTATATCCTGCCACACAAATGATGTCATCGGCCAATATCCCAATGACAGGTGGAAGTATAGGGACTCCATTGAGAACACCAATATACACTGAAATACCAACAACAGAGCAAATGTTTCCCGTTACTGGTATAATTCAAACATCGGCATTACAAACTCCTATAAATATGATATATCCAACAACGGAAAATATCCCATCAACAGAACTACGAACTCCAGTTGTAGTTGATACCCCAGCAACAGAATTGAATGCACCTATATCTCAGGCAACTTTTGTAACAGAATCATTTATAGCAGCTGCCAGTGGTATGCAGACCTCGAAGTTTGGTTTAGAAACTGCTAGTAATTATATGAATACTGGTATCCCAGCTACTGGGATAAATGCAATTGCAACAACAATGATTCCTAAAACAGATATAGGTGTACCTACAACTAGCACAATTCCTGCTGTGGAGAGGGGTGGGGCCTCTTCATTAGGAATAGGGGTCAAAGCCACAAGTGGAATCCCAGCAACAGCAACAGGTGTACATGTCACTGGTGGGATCCCAGCAACAGCAACAGGTATACATGCCACTAATGGGGTCCCAGCAACAGCAACAGGTGTACATGCCACTAGTGGGATTCCAGCAACAGCAACAGGTGTACATGACACTAGTGGGATTCCAGCAACAGCAACAGGTGTACATGCCACTAGTGGGATTCCAGCAACAGCAATAGGTGTACATGCCACTAGTGCAATCCCAGCAACAGAGATTGGTGTACATGCCACTAGTGGGATTCCAGCAACAGCAACAGGTGTACATGCCACTAGTGCAATCCCAGCAACAGCAACAGGTGTACATGCCACTGGTGGGATTCCAACAACAGCGACAGGTATACATGCCACTGGTAGGATCCCTGCAACAGCTACGGGTATACACGCCACAAGTGGGATCCCGGCAACAAAGATTGGTGCACATAGTGGGATCGCAGTCACAGAAATAGGTCAACCTGCCAATAGTGGGATACCGACAACAGCAACAGGTGAACCAGAAACAGGAGCACATAGTACAAGTGGGATTCCAGTGACAGAAAGAGGTGCACATACCATAACTGGGGTCCCAGCAGCAGGAACACGTGTATATGCAACTAGTAGAATTATTGCCACTGAAATAGGTGTTCATGCCACCAGTGGGATCCCAGTCACAGAATTAGGTGAACATGCTACTAGTCGGGTACCAACAACAGCAACAGCAGGTGTACCAGAGACAAAATTCCCCGAGACTGAGAAACTATTACCCACTGTGCTCAGTGTAACTCAATTGCCTGCTGGAACATTTCCACCAACTGCAACCTCAATAGTAGAAATGTTTATACCTGGGTCGAGTATGTCGCAGAAAACAGAAGCTACTGTGCCTGGTATTGCTGTGTTACCGAGTGGACAATTTATCACAGGCACAACTTTATTTCCCACAGAAAAGGCATCATCAACCACAGTACCTACAGTAATGCTTACAAACACAATTTCACGAACTGAAGCAGAAGAAGAACGAACAATGATACCCGGCACAGCCTTGTTCCCAACATCAACAAAATCAATATCTAATGAGCTGGAAATGACTATACCTGCTACTGGATTTTTACCAATACAAATGCCATCAACAACAATACCGAACACTAAATTTCAGAAACTTGAAACAACCATTCCTGGCACTAGTTTGTTACCAGTGAAAACGACATTACCAACACAGACACAGGGTCTGATAACTACAATACCTGGAATCACAGTATTACCTACAGAAACATTAATACCAACAGAAGTTCAGACACAAAAAACGATAATACCTGGAATTACTGTATATCCTAGTACAACAATACCGAAAACTGAAATTCAGAAACTGGAAACAATCATTCCTGGAACTAGTTTGTTACCAGTGAAGACGACATCACCAACAGAGACACAGGGATCCTTAACTACAATACCTGGAATCACAGTATTACCTACAGAAACATTAATACTAACAGAAGTTCAGACACAAAAAACGATAATACCTGGCACTACTGTATATCCTAGTGCAACAATATCGAAAACTGAATTTCAGAACCTGGAAACAACAATTGCCGGAACTAGTTTGTTACCAGTGAAAACGACATCACAAGCAGAGACACAGGGACCCTTAACTACAATACCTGGAATCACATTATTACCTACAGAAACATTATTACCAACAGAAGTTCAGACACAAAAAACGATAATACCTGGAATTACTGTATATCCTAGTACAACAATACCGAAAACCGAAATTCAGAAACTGGAAACAATCATTCCTGGAACTAGTTTGTTACCAGTGAAGACGACATCACCAACAGAGACACAGGGACACCTAACTACAATACCTGGAGTCACAGTATTACCTACAGAAACATTAATACTAACAGAAGTTCAGACACAAAAAACGATAATACCTGGAATTACTGTATATCCTAGTACAACAATATCGAAAACTGAATTTCAGAAACTGGAAACAACAATTGCCGGAACTAGTTTGTTACCAGTGAAAACGACATCACAAGCAGAGACACAGGGACACCTAACTACAATACCTGGAATCACAGTATTACCTACAGAAACATTATTACCAACAGAAGTTCAGAGAGAAGAAGGTAATATACCTGGTACTACTTTGTATCCTAGTACAACAACAGCGAAAACTGAATTTCAGAAATTGGAAACAACAATTGCCGGAACTAGTTTGTTACCAGTGAAAACGACATCACAAGCAGAGACACATGGACCCTTAACTACAATACCTGGAATCACAGTATTACCTACAGAAACATTATTACCAACAGAAGTTCAGACACAAAAAACGATAATACCTGGCACTACTGTATATCTTAGTACAACAATACCGAAAACTGAATTTCAGAAACTGGAAACAATCATTCCTGGAACTAGTTTGTTACCAGTGAAGACGACATCACCAACAGAGACACAGGGACCCTTAACTACAATACCTGAACTCACAGTATTACCTACAGAAACATTATTACCAACAGAAGTTCAGACACAAAAAACGATAATACCTGGAATTACTGTATATCCTAGTACAACAATACCGAAAACTGAAATTCAGAAACTGGAAACAATCATTCCTGGAACTAGTTTGTTACCAGTGAAGACAACATCACCAACAGAGACACAGGGACCCTTAACTACAATACCTGGAATCACAGTATTACCTACAGAAACATTAATACTAACAGAAGTTCAGACACAAAAAACGATAATACCTGGAATTACTGTATATCCTAGTACAACAATATCGAAAACTGAATTTCAGAAACTGGAAACAACAATTGCCGGAACTAGTTTGTTACCAGTGAAAACGACATCACAAGCAGAGACACAGGGACACCTAACTACAATACCTGGAATCACAGTATTACCTACAGAAACATTATTACCAACAGAAGTTCAGAGAGAAGAAGGTAATATACCTGGTACTACTTTGTATCCTAGTACAACAACAACGAAAACTGAATTTCAGAAATTGGAAACAACCGTACCAGGCTCTAGTCTATTACCAGTGAAAACGACATCACAAGCAGAGACACAGAAACACTTAACTACAATACCTGGAATCACAGTATTACCTACAGAAACATTATTACCAACAGAAGTTCAGACACAAAAAAAGATAATACCTGGAATTACTGTATATCCTAGTACAACAATACCGAAAACTGAATTTCAGAAACTGGAAACAACAATTCCAGGAACTACTATGTTACCAGTGAAGACGACATCACCAACAGAGACACAGGGACCCTTAACTACAATACCTGGAATCACAGTATTACCTACAGAAACATTATTACCAACAGAAGTTCAGACACAAAAAACGATAATACCTGGAATTAATGTATATCCTAGTGCAACAATATCAAAAACTGAATTTCAGAAACTGGAAACAACCATTCTTGGAACTAGTGTGTTACCAGTGAAGACGACATCACCAACAGAGACACAGGGACCCTTAACTACAATACCTGAACTCACAGTATTACCTACAGAAACATTATTACCAGCAGAAGTTCAGACACAAAAAACAATAATACCTGGCACCACTGTGTATCCTAGTACAACAATATCGAAAACTGAATTTCAGAAACTGGAAACAACAATTGCTGGAACTAGTTTGTTACCAGAGAAGACGACATCGCCAACACAGACACAGGGACACCTAACTACAATACCTGGAATCACAGTATTACCTACAGAAACATTAATACTAACAGAAGTTCAGACACAAAAAACGATAATACCTGGAATTACTGTATATCCTAGTACAACAATATCGAAAACTGAATTTCAGAAACTGGAAACAACAATTGCCGGAACTAGTTTGTTACCAGTGAAAACGACATCACAAGCAGAGACACAGGGACACCTAACTACAATACCTGGAATCACAGTATTACCTACAGAAACATTATTACCAACAGAAGTTCAGAGAGAAGAAGGTAATATACCTGGTACTACTTTGTATCCTAGTACAACAACAGCGAAAACTGAATTTCAGAAATTGGAAACAACAATTGCCGGAACTAGTTTGTTACCAGTGAAAACGACATCACAAGCAGAGACACATGGACCCTTAACTACAATACCTGGAATCACAGTATTACCTACAGAAACATTATTACCAACAGAAGTTCAGACACAAAAAACGATAATACCTGGCACTACTGTATATCTTAGTACAACAATACCGAAAACTGAATTTCAGAAACTGGAAACAATCATTCCTGGAACTAGTTTGTTACCAGTGAAGACGACATCACCAACAGAGACACAGGGACCCTTAACTACAATACCTGAACTCACAGTATTACCTACAGAAACATTATTACCAACAGAAGTTCAGACACAAAAAACGATAATACCTGGAATTACTGTATATCCTAGTACAACAATACCGAAAACTGAAATTCAGAAACTGGAAACAATCATTCCTGGAACTAGTTTGTTACCAGTGAAGACAACATCACCAACAGAGACACAGGGACCCTTAACTACAATACCTGGAATCACAGTATTACCTACAGAAACATTAATACTAACAGAAGTTCAGACACAAAAAACGATAATACCTGGAATTACTGTATATCCTAGTACAACAATATCGAAAACTGAATTTCAGAAACTGGAAACAACAATTGCCGGAACTAGTTTGTTACCAGTGAAAACGACATCACAAGCAGAGACACAGGGACACCTAACTACAATACCTGGAATCACAGTATTACCTACAGAAACATTATTACCAACAGAAGTTCAGAGAGAAGAAGGTAATATACCTGGTACTACTTTGTATCCTAGTACAACAACAACGAAAACTGAATTTCAGAAATTGGAAACAACCGTACCAGGCTCTAGTCTATTACCAGTGAAAACGACATCACAAGCAGAGACACAGAAACACTTAACTACAATACCTGGAATCACAGTATTACCTACAGAAACATTATTACCAACAGAAGTTCAGACACAAAAAAAGATAATACCTGGAATTACTGTATATCCTAGTACAACAATACCGAAAACTGAATTTCAGAAACTGGAAACAACAATTCCAGGAACTACTATGTTACCAGTGAAGACGACATCACCAACAGAGACACAGGGACCCTTAACTACAATACCTGGAATCACAGTATTACCTACAGAAACATTATTACCAACAGAAGTTCAGACACAAAAAACGATAATACCTGGAATTAATGTATATCCTAGTGCAACAATATCAAAAACTGAATTTCAGAAACTGGAAACAACCATTCTTGGAACTAGTGTGTTACCAGTGAAGACGACATCACCAACAGAGACACAGGGACCCTTAACTACAATACCTGAACTCACAGTATTACCTACAGAAACATTATTACCAGCAGAAGTTCAGACACAAAAAACAATAATACCTGGCACCACTGTGTATCCTAGTACAACAATATCGAAAACTGAATTTCAGAAACTGGAAACAACAATTGCTGGAACTAGTTTGTTACCAGAGAAGACGACATCGCCAACACAGACACAGGAACACTTAACTATAATACCTAGAATCACAGTATTACCTACAGAAACATTATTACAAACAGAGGTTCACAGAGAAGAAAGTAATATACCTGGTTCTACTTTGTATCCTAGCACAACAACAACGAAAACTGAATTTCAGAAATTGGAAACAACCGTACCAGGCTCTAGTCTATTACCAGTGAAAACGACATCACAAGCAGAGACACGCAAACACTTAACTACAATACCTGGAATCACAGTATTACCTACAGAAACATTATTACCAACAGAAGTTCAGAGAGAAGAAGGTAATATACCTGGTACTACTTTGTATCCTAGTACAACAACAGCGAAAACTGAATTTCAGAAATTGGAAACAACTGTACCAGGCTCTAGTCTTTTACCAGTGAAAACGACATCACAAGCAGAGACACACAAACACTTAACTACAATACCTGGAATCACAGTATTACCTACAGAAACATTATTACCAACAGAAGTTCAGACACAAAAAACGATAATACCTGGAATTACTGTATATCCTAGTACAACAATACCGAAAACTGAATTTCAAAAATTAGAAACAACCATTCCTGGCTCTAGTCTGTTACCAATAGAAATGACATCGCCAACGGAGACAACGGGGGCAATAACTACAATACCTGGAATCACAGTATTACCCACAGAAACATTATTACCAATAGAAGTTCAGACACAGAAAACGATGATAACTGGCACCACTGTGTATACAAGTACAACTATACCTACTACTGAATTTCAGAAACTGGAAGCAACCATTCCTGGAACTAGTTTGTTTCCAGTGAAGACGACAACAGCAACAGAGACACAGGGCCCATTCACTATAATACTCAATATTACTGCACAAACAGTTTCACCAACGGAAGCTGAAGAAGCACAAACTATTATGCCTGGCACGGCAGTGTTTCCTAGTACACAATTATCAAGAACTAAAGACCATGAGCTGAAAATTACTGAGCACGGTGTTGCATTATTACCAATAGAAATGACATCACCAACAAAGACACATGGGCAAATAACAACAGTACCAAGTAAAACAATGCCAATAATTGGAGTTCAGGAACTGTCAACAACGATCCCAAGTAGTACCTTGTTACCAATTGAAACAACATCTCCAACTGAGGCACTAGAACCACTGACTTCAATATCTGATATTACAGTATTACCAACAGAGATAATATCACCATCTAAGCCTGAAGAAGTACAACCTATTATCCCTAGTATTACTGTCTTTCCAAGTACAACAATGCCAAGAACTGAAGTTCAGGAACTGTCAACAACAATCCCAAGTAGTACCTTGTTACCAATTGAGACAACATCTCCAACTGAGGCACTGGAACCACTGACTTCAATACCTGGTATTACAGTATTACCAACAGAAACAATATCACCGTCTGAGGCTGAAGAAGTACAAACTAATATACATGGTATTACTGTCTTTCCAAGTAAAACAATGCCAAGAACTGGAGTTCAGGAACTGTCAACAACAATCCAAGGTAGTACCTTGTTGCCAATTGAGACAACATCTCCAACTGAGGCACTAGAACCACTGACTTCAATATCTGATATTACAGTATTACCAACAGAGATAATATCACCATCTAAGCCTGAAGAAGTACAACCTATTATCCCTAGTATTACTGTATTTCCAAGTACAACAATGCCAAGAACTGGAGTTCAGAAACTGTCAACAAAGATCCGAAGTAGTACCTTGTTACCAATTGAGACAACACCCCCAACTGAGGCACTAGAACCACTGACTTCAATACCTGGTATTACAGTAATACCAACAGAAACAATATCACCGTCTGAGGCTGAAGAAGTACAAACTATTATACCTGGTATTACTGTATTTCCAAGTACAACAATGCCAAGAACTGAAGTTCAGGAACTGTCAACAAAGATCCCAAGTAGTACCTTGTTACCAATTGAGACAACATCTCCAACTGAGGCACTAGAACTACTGACTTCAATACCTGCTATTACAGTATTACCAACAGAAACAATATCACCATCTGAGGCTGACGAAGTACAAACTATTATACCTGGTATTACTGTCTTTCCAAGTACAACAATGCCAAGACCTGGAGTTCAGGAACTGTCAACAACAATCCCAAGTAGTACCTTGTTACCAATTGAGACAACATCCCCAACTGAGGCACTAGAACCACTGACTTCAATACCTGGTATTACAGTAATACCAACAGAAACAATATCACCGTCTGAGGCTGAAGAAGTACAAACTAATATACATGGTATTACTGTCTTTCCAAGTAAAACAATGCCAAGAACTGGAGTTCAGGAACTGTCAACAACAATCCAAGGTAGTACCTTGTTACCAATTGAGGCAACATCTCGAACTGTGGCACAAGAGGCGGTGACTTCAATATCTGATATTACAGTATTACCAACAGAGATAATATCACCATCTAAGGCTGAAGAAGTACAACCTATTATCCCTAGTATTACTGTATTTCCAAGTACAACAATGCCAAGAACTGGAGTTCAGAAACTGTCAACAACGATCCCAAGTAGTACTGTGTTACCAAATGAGACAACATCTCCAACTGAGGCACAAGAAGCACTGACTTCAATGTCTGCTATTACAGTATCACAAACAGAAACAATATCACCGTCTGAGGCTGAAGAACTACAAACTAATATACCTGGTATTACTGTCTTTCCAAGTTCAACAATGCCAAGAACTGGAGTTCAGGAACTGTCAACAACAATCCCAAGTAGTACCTTGTTACCAATTGAGACAACATCCCCAACTCAGGCACTAGAACCACTGACTTCAATACCTGGTATTACAGTAATACCAACAGAAACAATATCACCGTCTGAGGCTGAAGAAGTACAAACTAATATACATGGTATTACTGTCTTTCCAAGTAAAACAATGCCAAGAACTGGAGTTCAGGAACTGTCAACAACAATCCAAGGTAGTACCTTGTTACCAATTGAGGCAACATCTCGAACTGTGGCACAAGAGGCGGTGACTTCAATATCTGATATTACAGTATTACCAACAGAGATAATATCACCATCTAAGCCTGAAGAAGTACAACCTATTATCCCTAGTATTACTGTATTTCCAAGTACAACAATGCCAAGAACTGGAGTTCAGAAACTGTCAACAAAGATCCCAAGTAGTACCTTGTTACCAATTGAGGCAACATCTCCAACTGAGGCATTAGAACCACTGACTTCAATACCTGGTATTACAGTATTACCAACAGAAACAATATTACCGTCTGAGGCTGAAGAAGTACAAACTAATATACCTGGTATTATTGTCTTTCCAAGTAAAACAATGCCAAGAACTGGGGTTCAGAAATTGTCAACAACGATCCAAAGTAGTACCTTGTTACCAATTGAGGCAACATCTCCAACTGAGGCACTAGAACCACTAACTTCAATACCTGGTATTACAGTATTACCAACAGAAACAATATCACTGTCTGAGGCTGAAGAAGTACAAACTATTATACCTGGTATTACTGTATTTCCAAGTAAAACAATGCCAAGAACTGGAGTTCAGGAACTGTCAACAACGATCCCAAGTAGTACCTTGTTACCAATTGAGGCAACATCTCCAACTGAGGCACTAGAACCACTGACTTCAATATCTGGTATTACAGTATTACCAACAGAAACAATATCACCGTCTGAGGCTGAAGAAGTACAAACTAATATACCTGGTATTATTGTCTTTCCAAGTAAAACAATGCCAAGAACTGGAGTTCAGAAATTGTCAACAACGATCCAAAGTAGTACCTTGTTACCAATTGAGGCAACATCTCCAACTGAGGCACTAGAACCACTGACTTCAATACCTGGTATTACAGTATTACCAACAGAAACAATATCACTGTCTGAGGCTGAAGAAGTACAAACTATTATACCTGGTATTACTGTATTTCCAAGTAAAACAATGCCAAGAACTGGGGTTCAGAAATTGTCAACAACGATCCAAAGTAGTACCTTGTTACCAATTGAGACAACATCTCCAACTGAGGCACTAGAACCACTGACTTCAATATCTGGTATTACAGTATTACCAACAGAAACAATATCACCGTCTGAGGCTGAAGAAGTACAAACTAATATACCTGGTATTATTGTCTTTCCAAGTAAAACAATGCCAAGAACTGGGGTTCAGAAATTGTCAACAACGATCCAAAGTAGTACCTTGTTACCAATTGAGGCAACATCTCCAACTGAGGCACTAGAACCACTGACTTCAATATCTGGTATTACAGTATTACCAACAGAAACAATATCACCGTCTGAGGCTGAAGAAGTACAAACTAATATACCTGGTATTATTGTCTTTCCAAGTAAAACAATGCCAAGAACTGGGGTTCAGAAATTGTCAACAACGATCCAAAGTAGTACCTTGTTACCAATTGAGGCAACATCTCCAACTGAGGCACTAGAACCACTGACTTCAATACCTGGTATTACAGTATTACCAACAGAAACAATATCACTGTCTGAGGCTGAAGAAGTACAAACTATTATACCTGGTATTACTGTATTTCCAAGTAAAACAATGCCAAGAACTGGGGTTCAGAAATTGTCAACAACGATCCAAAGTAGTACCTTGTTACCAATTGAGGCAACATCTCCAACTGAGGCACTAGAACCACTGACTTCAATACCTGGTATTACAGTATTACCAACAGAAACAATATCACTGTCTGAGGCTGAAGAAGTACAAACTATTATACCTGGTATTACTGTATTTCCAAGTAAAACAATGCCAAGAACTGGAGTTCAGGAACTGTCAACAACGATCCCAAGTAGTACCTTGTTACCAATTGAGGCAACATCTCCAACTGAGGCACTAGAACCACTAACTTCAATACCTGGTATTACAGTATTACCAACAGAAACAATATCACTGTCTGAGGCTGAAGAAGTACAAACTATTATACCTGGTATTACTGTATTTCCAAGTAAAACAATGCCAAGAACTGGAGTTCAGGAACTGTCAACAACGATCCCAAGTAGTACCTTGTTACCAATTGAGGCAACATCTCCAACTGAGGCACTAGAACCACTGACTTCAATACCTGGTATTACAGTATTACCAACAGAAACAATATCACTGTCTGAGGCAGAAGAAGTACAAACTATTATACCTGGTATTACTGTATTTCCAAGTAAAACAATGCCAAGAACTGGAGTTCAGGAACTGTCAACAACGATCCCAAGTAGTACCTTGTTACCAATTGAGGCAACATCTCCAACTGAGGCACTAGAACCACTGACTTCAATACCTGGTATTACAGTATTACCAACAGAAACAATATCACTGTCTGAGGCTGAAGAAGTACAAACTATTATACCTGGTATTATTGTCTTTCCAAGTAAAACAATGCCAAGAACTGGAGTTCAGGAACTGTCAACAACGATCCAAAGTAGTACCTTGTTACCAATTGAGGCAACATCTCCAACTGAGGCACTAGAACCACTGACTTCAATACCTGGTATTACAGTATTACCAACAGAAACAATATCACTGTCTGAGGCTGAAGAAGTAAAAACTATTATACCTGGTATTACTGTATTTCCAAGTAAAACAATGCCAAGAACTGGAGTTCAGGAACTGTCAACAACGATCCAAAGTAGTACCTTGTTACCAATTGAGACAACATCCCCAACTGAGGCACTAGAACCACTGACTTCAATACCTGATATTACAGTATTACCAACTGAAACAATATCACCGTCTGAGGCTGAAGAAGTACGACCTATTATACCTGGTATTACTGTCTTTCCAAGTAAAACAATGCCAAGAACTGAAGTTCAGGAACTGTCAACAACGATCCCAAGTAGTACCTTGTTACCAATTGAGACAACATCTCCAACTGAGGCACAAGAGGCGCTGACTTCAATACCTGGTATTACAGTATTACCAACTGAAACAATATCACCGTCTGAGGCAGAAGAAGTACGACCTATTATCCCTGGTATTACTGTCTTTCCAAGTACAACAATGCCAAGAACTGGAGTTCAGAAATTGTCAACAACAATCCAAAGTAGTACCTTGTTACCAATTGAGACAACATCTCCAACTCAGGCACTAGAACCACTGACTTCAATACCTGATATTACAGTATTACCAACAGAAACAATATCACCGTCTGAGGCTGAAGAAGTACGACCTATTATACCTGGTATTACTGTCTTTCCAAGTAAAACAATGCCAAGAACTGAAGTTCAGGAACTGTCAACAACGATCCCAAGTAGTACCTTGTTACCAATTGAGACAACATCCACAACTGAGGCACTAGAACCACTGACTTCAATACCTGGTATTACAGTATTACCAACTGAAACAATATCACCGTCTGAGGCAGAAGAAGTACGACCTATTATACCTGGTATTACTGTCTTTCCAAGTAAAACAATGCCAAGAACTGGAGTTCAGGAACTGTCAACAACGATCCAAAGTAGTACCTTGTTACCAATTGAGACAACATCCCCAACTGAGGCACTAGAACCACTGACTTCAATATCTGCTATTACAGTATTACCAACAGAAACAATATCACTGTCTGAGGCTGAAGAAGTACAAACTATTATACCTGGTATTACTGTATTTCCAAGTAAAACAATGCCAAGAACTGGAGTTCAGGAACTGTCAACAACGATCCAAAGTAGTACCTTGTTACCAATTGAGACAACATCCCCAACTGAGGCACTAGAACCACTGACTTCAATATCTGCTATTACAGTATTACCAACAGAAACAATATCACCGTCTGAGGCTGAAGAAGTACGACCTATTATACCTGGTATTACTGTCTTTCCAAGTAAAACAATGCCAAGAACTGAAGTTCAGGAACTGTCAACAACGATCCCAAGTAGTACCTTGTTACCAATTGAGACAACATCTCCAACTGAGGCACTAGAACCACTGACTTCAATACCTGATATTACAGTATTACCAACAGAAACAATATCACCGTCTGAGGCTGAAGAAGTACGACCTATTATACCTGGTATTACTGTCTTTCCAAGTAAAACAATGCCAAGAACTGAAGTTCAGGAACTGTCAACAACGATCCCAAGTAGTGCCTTGTTACCAATTGAGACAACATCCCCAACTGAGGCACTAGAACCACTGACTTCAATACCTGGTATTACAGTATTACCAACTGAAACAATATCACCGTCTGAGGCAGAAGAAGTACGACCTATTATACCTGGTATTACTGTCTTTCCAAGTAAAACAATGCCAAGAACTGGAGTTCAGGAACTGTCAACAACGATCCAAAGTAGTACCTTGTTACCAATTGAGACAACATCCCCAACTGAGGCACTAGAACCACTGACTTCAATATCTGCTATTACAGTATTACCAACTGAAACAATATTACCATCTGCGGCTGAAGAAGTACAAACTATTATACCTGGTATTACTGTCTTTCCAAGTACAACAATGCCAAGAACTGAAGTTCAGGAACTGTCAACAACAATCCCAAGTAGTACCTTGTTACCAATTGAGACAACATCTCCAACTCAGGCACAAGAGGCGCTGACTTCAATACCTGGTATTACAGTATTACCAACTGAAACAATATCACCATCTGCGGCTGAAGAAGTACAAACTATTATACCTGGTATTACTGTCTTTCCAAGTACAACAATGCCAAGAAGTGGAGTTCAGGAACTGTCAACAACGATCCCAAGTAGTACCTTGTTACCAATTGAGACAACATCTCCAACTGAGGCACTAGAACCACTGACTTCAATACCTGGTATTACAGTAATACCAACAGAGATAATATCACCATCTAAGCCTGAAGAACTACAAACTATTATCCCTAGTATTACTGTCTTTCCAAGTACAACAATGCCAAGAAGTGGAGTTCATGAACGGTTAACAACGATCCCAAGTAGTGCCATGTTACCAGAAACAACTGTGTTACCTGAGAGAACCGTTCCACGACATTCGTATGTAAATGGCGCTTCATCTACTTTGCAGATTTCCCCAAGCAATGTTTCATTGCCAACAACAGGTACAATGTGTTCATCGAATTGAATCAAGTTTAAATCGTAACTACATTTATTACCAGGTTGGAAATTGTATATAGATGTATAACCTGTGTGAATCAGTTGATGTTAATTTCTTGTATATTTAATTGTGTTCCCAACAGTTGGTGTGTCCTCGACTGAATGTGCTTTAGGCAACTTTGATTGTGGGAATGGAGTATGTCTCACTATATCAAGGATGAATATGTCTGTGTTCTGTAATGGTATTGATGATTGTGGCAACTTGGCAGATGAGATGGGATGTGGTATGTATCTTTCAGAAGCATTATTTGTTGTTACTGTGTATGTAGTCTATATTTAGAGCTATATAGAATTAGACTGCCAACAGTTGGAATAGTTAATATGTCTACCATACTATTCACTGATTTGATTTTGTATGTACTGTCTATATTGGTTGCAGTTGCATTATGCTCATTTTTTTCTTAATTATGAGTTCTGTTACAAATATATGGTGTTGGGTGTTGGTGATATTTTCACTTTACACTACAAAAAGGGTATTGGGTCATATATATTTTAGTGTAGATTTTGTGCTCAGAGTAATCAGTATGTACGCAAGTACATTTTACAATTGCCACTTCCTGACTTCGATTATTAGTGTTTTCAATCAATATCTTCAAAATATGTTTACACTAAATTCAACTGTATGTTACGTAACAAACCAACAATACTAACACTCTAAAATGTACACACTCTCGTATTCGGAAATTTACTGAACTGTAAATAAAGTCAAACCTAGACGAACAGGTGGTATATGGTTAAGTTCCCAAAACTGTATATTACCAGAATTGTGTTTGAACTATTGATTAATACTAATCATTAGACAGGTTTTGTTTTAAGCCACCTTAGAAAACAATAATGTGTTTTATTTTTCTACAAATTGTAAGGTACAACTCCGAGAGTGTCTCTGTCAAACATGCCAACAAGTTGCCACTACTACCAATTCCAGTGTAGCGTAAATGGTCTGTGCATTGATAGTAGTGCCGTTTGTGACGGTAAACTGGATTGTGAAAATGGCCTTGATGAACTAAATTGTGGTACGTATCATAAATATTAAAATAAATCGGTTTACTAATATATGTATATCACGTATCTGATATGTAGATATATTTATATAATATTCACCTTTAACAATATGCTATTGGCACTTTGGTAACGTTCATATGTCATTCCAGGCATTCTAATGGTTATGTTATAGTAATGTAATTAATATTTCCTTGCATATATCTGTCAATTCGGTAGGTACCAACACTGCGACATATGCTCAACCAATCGCACCGACCGTAACAATACCACCCATCACTGGTGAGTAACAGCTATTATTATACATCTGTCACCGTAACGCCATAAGTTGCAGCGTGCTGTAATTTTGCGGTATTGCACTGGGTATTTTCATCCACCATATGAGGAAACGCGAATTCCAAATATGGAACGATTGCGCGCGTAAGCGTCCTCTAATAATAATAAAAACAAACATGGCTGCCCCAAGGTTTGACCGAACCCCACACAAAGAAGTTCGCTAAATCTGTTCTAAACGTTTTGGATTTCGGCATTTTCATGATGTATTCCTGGGAGGAAAAGATGTATAATAATAAGGATTATTTGCAGTATCCTCGTAATATTATTTTTCTAGTTAATAAATTCATTCCCACTGACATTACATTGCTCGGGAATTATTATAACTGGCATAACCAGTCTGCTTTATTAAGGCGGGTGGGTCGCAATATATTGTAACGTTGGACGTTCAACATATTATTCATTATCAATTAATTGCAGAGTGTCCATGGGATTCGTGGAGTTCGTGGTCGGAATGTAATAGAATATGTGGGATTGGGGAACAGGAACGTACACGTAATTATACATCAATATTCGCCGCTAATGATGACTGTATTCAAAAGGGAAACGTCCGGGAGACGAGGCTTTGTCATAACAACTGTTGTCAAGGTATGTATTGTTGAATATAGACTCGGGGGGGGGGGGCTCGTTTAATATACGTCGGGCCTTCTAGCGACGAAGTTATCCTGTTGTAGTTCAAAAATATTGTGTTCGGTTGTGTTTGGTGTTCATCATCTAAATCACAAATTGACGGACGGCCACAGGTCACAACAACGTCGACATCATGAACGGCGTCCTTTACTCCCATTTATGAGGTGCGAACGGAATGGCTCAGAATGTCATGCAACAATTCACGATACGCTTTTCTATAAAAGGCGATGGTCGTCTTGCGGCGCGTATTCAAATTTCATGTAAATAAACAATTTATTTTACATACGTTGCGTACGTCGCGGTGTGAGTCTCTGGTCGAACAGGGCGCGGCTTGACGAAAATCGTCCTTTAATGAAATGCTACTGAAATGGTATTATAATGGTGCCTCTTATGATCTTATAATGCAAACACATTCAACTATGATTTGAAACTATCAGAAATATTAGAATATAATTCCTAACAGAAAATGTAGTGTCAGTTCAGTGGCGGATCCAGCAAAATGTATTGGGGGGGTCCAAGCTACGCTTAAGATATACGGAGCGTAAATCGCAGAGAAGCTATGCGTAATCCAGATGATACGAATCGTCATGCGTTTGGGGGGCATGCCCCCCCCCCCTCCTCTGGATCCGCCATTGTGTCAGTTCTTGTGTTAGCTATGTCAAAAGTGTATTCTGCTTGCAGGAACCAAACATGTTTGTATTACATGTATGAATAGTTTACAGCGTTTTTACTCTAAACTGCATAAACTCATATTGCTATGATTTCAGAATTAATATTATCACGTCAACATGTCGCAGTTTATGCTAATTATTTAATACATATAGAACTAAAACACGGTAAGCTTCGACTTTCAGGTGCGTGGTGTGATAAAATAAACGCCGACTGTCGTACATTTATTTGAGACACCAATTTGCACGCATGCAAGGTACCGCCACAAGAGTTAACTTGAACTGTCCCGTTGCTTCGACTAACACAGCAGGAACTACATACAATACAAACCATTCTAATATGATACTTATTTGCAATGGTTTGCTTTGCATCTAAAACAATTAGGATATGCTTTTCAGTTGATTGAATTAACATTTTAGACTCATTGCGTGTATTTTTACACAATAATTCTAGTTTGAATTAAAATATTCTTACTTTTACCAAAGACATTAGAAAAATCTGTCTTTGGTTTTACTTGTCACATACTAGTATACAGTCGCCAGTGTTGCTGCATTGATGGCGTTTAATCTGTTCCTTGGGTCTGTGCTAATACTATAAGTTCGATGACTTAAACTGCAATCTGAATACTTTTACTTGATTTACCAACGTTTGCTTTGTTAATTTCCAGTCGATGGTGATTGGTCTACTTGGTCCAGCTGGACTGAATGTGATTCGCCATGTGATGGCGGTAAAGCGTTGCGTTATCGTAACTGTTCCAATCCCTTACCAAAGAACGGCGGCGTTACGTGTAACGGTGATCCGGTTGAAATTAAACTTTGTAATACAGAGTCATGTGGTAAGAATAACTGTAATTTGTACGAGCTCGAGTGTAATTTAATTCGATTTTTTTTAGAAAATTACTATATGACTGTTCATTTGGAGACTATTAAACAATATCTTGAGTGTCAAAAAATAATTAAGAATATACATTGTCAGTCACAAAATATCACGACGCCAAGCAAAATCGTAAAATATGAGGAACCAATAATAAAATCGCAAATATTACGCATGTGTAAACTCGAAAATATCACCCTTGTACGGCATATCTGTCTGGCACCTAACACGAGTTTACGCATTGGTTAAGTTATGGAACTGATAAATAAACAAACGATGTTTGTGTGTTATTCGTAGATGGCGTATGTACAACACCGTTTGTGTACGACAGTTGCGTGAGTCAAAGATGTCCGCTGAGTTGCAGTGATCTACAGGAAGGCTATGGTTGCAATATCGATGATGAATGTGTGGGTGGTTGTAGATGTCCAGAAGGTTACTTGGAAGATTATGGTGGATGTCGACCAATCAGCGAATGTAATTGTATTGACAAAGATAATAATATTTACCTACCAGGTCCAATGGAGTTAGCAGATGATTGTCGACAATGGTAATAGTTTAATAAATTCTTTCCTTTACTTGGAATATTATCCTCGTTCGCAGAAGGCTTAAACAACGTGTAGAGTAATCATTCATGCATTTGTCACGTGATCCCTGCCCAAACAAACATTCTATAATTACCAAACAACGGTAATAGTTTGATAAATTCTTTCCTTTACTTGGAATATTATCCTCGTTCGCAGAAGGCTTAAACAACGTGTAGAGTAATCATTCATGCATTTGTCACGTGATCCCTGCCCAAACAAACATTCTATAATTACCAAACAATTATGCGTTTTGTTTTTATTCGCTATGTAAACATATGCATGTTGTAGCCGAGCATTTGTCAGGACATATGTTAGTATGGCAGAACAACGGTGCACTCTTGTAATAATATAGCAGCTTGCTTGCTACGTAACTTGCGTAACATTGCGCAAAGACTACCACTGGTTAATACTGTGCATTCAATTTGCGCTCAATCCCATTACCTTGTGACCATATTAACACAACTATAATGGCTAATACAAAACATAACATATCTTTTTGTGTAATATATTCAAAAAATTACGTTATAGTATATAGATTACGTTATGTATATAGATTACGTTATGGTACATATATTTTGTTATGGTACAAACAATGTATATAGATTACGTTATGGTACATAGATTACGTTATTGTATATATATTACGTTATGGTACATAGATTACGTCATGGTACATAGATTACGTTATTGTATATAGATTACGTTATGGTACATAGATTACATTATTGTATATAGATTACGTTATGGTACATAGATTACGTTATTGTATATAGATTACGTTATGGTACATAGATTACATTATGGTATATAGATTACGACTCGGATATGTTATGGAGATCACAATATCTTTATACATTACGATATGTTGTGGAGATTAAGCTATGTTATAGGTATTACGATATGTTATATAGAGTGATCACGATATGTTCATCTCTATGATACTAGTACATAAGAATGTTACGTTGCATTGTCTATGTATTATTACAGTACCTGTCTCGATGGGCGTCTGCAGTGTGAAGAACGTAACTGTTCTATAGACTGTACATGGAGTTCGTGGTCTGTGTGGTCAGGTTGCAGCACTTCGTGTAACAACGGAACAAGGACGCGATTTAGGTCAGTATGAGGTAGTTAGAATGAGCCCAGACGTCCCGGGCAAGAAGTAAATTTCGCTTTATTTTTTCTTCAAAGCGTGTTCTTGTACTTGTCCGTATCTATAATTATATGTCTTCCTGTTGTAGGTGTCCCAGTAACCCAGCAGTATCAGGTGGTGGTAAACTTTGTGAAGGGGAAACTGAAGAAACGTTGCCGTGTTTCTTAACAGAGTGCCCGGATGTATGTGTCATAGATGACGTTGAATACGAAGATGGTCAAATAGTTTCAGCAGATGACTGCAATGAATGGTATAGTTTTTATACATTCATTATTACTCGGCATTCAACGAATTGACATTGGAATATATTAAAACAAACCATACGATTGGTCATTGGACTGTATACTATAATACCCTGCACACAATGAACTATTCCCAGAGTTACGTTATTTGTGAAATGATTCAACGGACTATTCGTTGCCGCGCATGCGTACGCGCTAAAATATTTGCAAATGGCGGCGTTAATTGTGCCACACCGATTCACATTCACACTTGGCTCTATCTTTATTGAGAAACTATTGCATCGAATTTGGCACTCCCGTGGGTATAAAACTGTTCACACTTTTGAACACTATGGCGCCCTAGGGGAGGGGAACTAACAATAAGACAATATCATACTTTTCCTCATAGTAAATTATCGGGCGATTTAGTCACGGTGTTATACTTTTTATCGGCCTGCATATCATTTTGCGAAAATCGGGAATTAGTAAAAATAAAAGCATAACAATATTAAAGGAACTAAAAATAAAAGTTCATAGAAAGAATTGTCAACTTTACAATCCATTCGGAGAGGATTTTACCAGTATGTTCGTTAGTTTGCTGGTTGCATAGAGTCGACTCTAATATGGCGATGTTGGTTCATGACCAATATAAGTTTCGGGCGTTTATATCTCGAATAAATAACCTATGCAGATGGATATGATTATATTTACAAATAAAAAAAGTGTTCTTTTTTGTTTGTTTTTCTAGTCGGTGTATAAATAACACTAAAGTGTGCATAGAATACGAGTGTGCAGGTAGGGAGTGTCTAAATACTAATAACGTAAGTTTACATTGTACGTCATAATGGCGTGTTTTGCGCATGTGCAAGGATTGTACTGAGAACTAGTCTTCTTATACATGACAGGCATGACGTCAGCACCACAACCCTGTACACTGACAACGATAACTCGCAATATTACCAAGGAGAACGGTTGCTCTCGTGACAATGTGGAGATACAGATATGTCTGGGTGCATGCCATTCATCAACAAAACCGATTCCAGAATACCCGTATTTTATGAGTGATTGTCCATGTTGTAATGGTATACTGAGAGAAGATGGAATGTTCGGTACGTTGGTGCTGATGTGCCCGGATGGCTCTACGCGGGAAGAAGCGTTTCCTCTTTTCAGTGGATGTCGGTGTAGCAGTTGTTTTGATGGTCAGTAAGTTTATGCGACGATAATGTAATCATGTAAACACAAATTAACGATAGTTAACATATAATTCTGCAGGAGACGTGTCACCTATAGTACGTACAAACAACTTTTCAACTAAAATACAAACTTGAATAAAAGACAATACACATAGTGCATGTAGACGACATTCAACCTGTAGTACAAATGCTTGTATATTTCACCTAAAATACAAATAAAGGACAATTCACACAGCACACGCAGACGACATTTCACTCTAAAATTCAATAGTTATAGTGCATGCGGACGACATGCAGTATGCAAACGATATTTCTCCTGAACTACAAATAAAAGACAATTTACATATAATATGTGCAGGCGACAATTTGGTCTCGTCTATAAAATAATTTACATTCCACTTAAACAACAATAAGCGCAATTCACATATAATATATACGCCAATTCACCTGTAATGCACCCGTGCGACATTTTAACTAAAACAGACGACATTTCGCCATCCACAATTTTATGAAATACAGACTGATGATGTTCTAGTACACCAAGTCGCCAAGACAACTCAATATTATTACAACAATTTAAAATTATCTTTTTTACAGAAACACAGCGTGAATATTTAGAATCATCTGAAGAAGAAATTGTTTGATCTTTGTGTTTACATGTAGTTGTCATTTCTTTCCTTTGTTTCCTCTTTAGCACTATATGATGTTATATTTACTGAATATAAATAGCATTTCTTATCAGATATGAAGTGTGATTCTCTATTCCCAGTGTTGCTAATAACTGTTTGACGTATTGTTAAACAGTTTTATTTTCACTGGCAGTTAATTTCCCTATTTTGACGTATTGATCAATTTTCACGAGCATGGCACGATAACAATGAGTTATATTATTTTTGTTTACGGGGAATTATTTTAGCGAATTTTAACGAAATTAGCGAAATTAAAAACCAGCGAATAATTGATGCGCTTACTGTAATGTGTAATGTTGATACATGCTATACTGAAATACAGAAAGTATGTATTTCATTTCGACTATGTCAGACTAAGCGAAATATGGTCATAATAGCTTAATTGGCAGACACCGCTCCGGGCCGTGTTCGGTGGGTGTACGTAGACGACGAATATAACCCATGCCAAAAAACATTGTTTGTTTGTTTACACAAAATACGAGAGCTGTGATGCTACACTGAATGAGCTGTACAAATTGTTCTATATTATCGCTTACTGGTATTTTGCAATAGATACCAAAGCATGTTATTCTGCTTAAAAAAACTAGTTTACTTTTAAGTTATTTATTTATTTAGCGTGTTGAAAGCATTCGTGAAATGTATTTCCATGTCAAATCAGTATGCCACTTTCCCTTCCATCCTCTCGCGTCTCTCCTCCAATGACATCCTTTTATTGGAAGACTTCCCTCTAACTATCATTCTGTTATAGTTAATTTACAATAAAGTTAGCGTGAATTATAATATGACGCGTGCATCATTCATATGTGAACTCAAACGGCTGATGTGTCATGTCAATATGAGAGCGCCACCGCACGATGCATGCAATGTTTATGGTTAAACTACAGAAATTTAATTTGTTAAATTCTGTGAAAAATTAACACGATGTAAATGAATGAAAGTAATGCCACTCGATAACGTTATTTTCTGTGTAGTCGTTCTTCGTTTAAAATATAGACGCACTACTTATGTGAATGCTTTTTTTCAATCAATTGCCTCTTATAAAAGTAGTGTCGTCGTCAGAGGGCGCGAATTACATGAACAGTGTCATGTCGTCTTATTCCTCCATGTTTCATTTGTTATTTATGCTAAACTAGCACCATCGACAACAAAATTGCGTTTTCTAATTATTGTAATCCGACTGTTCCTTGTCTGTATCGTTATTAGTATTGAATATGCAATCGGCTTCGTTTTCAATGATATGAACTTGGGGCTACGAATATATTGATAAGCTAACAAATGGAGTATATCTACTCAGTTCACGTATGAATACTTATATTACATTTATTAAAAGTTGTAACAGTCAAATTACAGAATTAACAGAAGTGTTTCGACAAATAATCAGTTTCGACTTAAACTATTCCTAACTAAAACATATTGTTAGTTATAATAAGTATACGAAAACGCGTGTTGCTGGGGACACTGGTAGGTAGGGATATCTGCAGAGGACTGATTCAGAAATTAGGAGAAATCAAAACCATGGTAGTCACAGCTACCCGATCTAGGTGAGTTGAGAAATGGTTTCAGCTCCTCGGCGCGATGACCGATAAATTCACAACACAAACGAGAACAGAAGAATCGCTGGCCACATCCAATACCCACAACAAACGATGACTTCATAGAGCACCTCATACATGGGATCACCGGCATATTATTTCTCATGATCACGTGCCTGCTGCTCAACAGTCCATATATGGTATGGGGTGGTCTCAGACGTCTTTTACCTGCAAACGAGTGAGAATAATTAACACTTCACCGTCATTTATGAATTCAAAAAATCATGAATGTGATATTATGTCTGTCTCATTCGTTAGTCAGTTTTCATTGTAATATGCAAATACACAGCACTTCTTTAATGGAAAAACTGTTCGAAAAGTTGATTAGTCAAAACGTCGACTTCGTTTTGTTCCGCAGATATCGTTTTGATCTGTAGTCGTCAATCAATGAAGATTATGTTTTTAGAGAAGTTACGGTATTCTAGCATTCTAACCAAGCATCGATTTGAGCTCAGACCACTAAATTAGTGGTCTGAGATTTGAGCGACGTTGCTTTCACTCTCGTCATAGTGACGTCATAGATAGAAGTGCCCGTCACCAAGGGTGCGATTGTAGGAATGCTGTAAACTGGATTTAATCAAGTAATAATATAAAATTTACATGATGGCCAAAATGGGTAGCTATACACATACCCGGCTTCCGATCGAGACGTAGTTAGACAGTCACAAGTTTCAGTTTAGTTGGGCATTTTATGTTTCATAAAATACATGCTTCATACACCTGTTAGTAAGAGACTCCCTATCCGCGCTTCATCAACCTGCAGCAGCACATGTACAGCGGTGTCTTGTGATAGGATGTGATTGCTTCGATTTTTAAGTTCTATTATATTTCCCAGATTTTAAGAGTGAGAAAATTTACATTTTAGGGTGTCTGTGGAAAGACAAATTAAAAATGCATACATGACAGACAATGTGGATTTTTCCTATGTTGCCTCATTACCAGTGTGCCCGAGAGGATCACTTGTTTAAATACGGGTATGTGAGACACCAAATTTGGCTGAAAATCGTGGCGCGGAAGATCAAATTCCTTAAAAACTATGCCTCTTGTCAAGAAAATTCCACGCCTTGAAACAAATATTCAAAGAATCTCACTTCTTAAGTGGTTTAAACATGGCTTTGATTCCTGAAAATGTTATAAACATAATTTAGCCGTTGGTAGATTATCCACCACACTTCATTGCGCGCACTGTGAGAAATAACAGTATTGGGCACCGCGGTTAACGTACATTCACTTGACAAAGACAATGTCGAGGTGTCTAACCACTAAAGATCATTTGCATGTGCGCATTTTTATGTTTCGCTTCCAATAACTTATTTTATTTTAGAAAACTCTTCTGTGTTTGGTTTCGTGATTCTGTACTACCAGGGTCAATAAAAGGTTTTGCATACAAAAGATGCGTCATTACGAATACATACCTAAATGTTCGACAGTAACTGGCGTTCCGTTTTCATCATCAGTGGAACCATAGTCGTACATTATAGTATCGTCATCTTGTAGATAGCCATGTAATTCAGTCTCTAAGGGTCTCTCAGTGGAACCAGGTGTACACTCGAGTGCATCCTTTGTCGATTTAATGATGATAGCGGGGTCCTGGAAAAGAGGAATAAATTAGTACTTAAGGTAAAGATGCAGTTTACCTGACAGGTATTTTAATTAGTTAATTAGGAAACCAAGATGACCTCCCTTGTCCACAAAACTATAGATTTTCGGAAAGCTTATTATATGAATTTTTAAATTGTGTTAGTATTTTTTTATGGTCACTGTAGTTTGAAATATGCACAAAAATGTGTTGTTTTGTTGGTCAAAGGTGATTTTAAAAAAAAAATAGCTCCTAAACCATGCTTCTGTTTCCTGTCAAAATTGGTTTATGGGTACATCTGTTTATTATGAAGAAAGTGCCGTCTTGAAAACTGTCTACCAGTTGTCAATTTTGAAGGGCAGATATGGGTACATCTGTTTATTATGAAGAAAGTGCCGTCTTGAAAACTGTCTACCAGTTGTCAATTTTGAAGGGCAGCAGCCCAAATTTCACTACTTCAAGTTTATGCATATATTAACACCCAGGCTAGTTGTCTGTACGATTGTTGTAACACTGTTCAACCAAAAACAATACCCCGACGACGTTTTGAAGATAAACACATTGTCAATCATTTGTGAAAATTTCAAAACGAAAGGTCAAAGTTCTGGGATGTGCACTAAAAAGAAGCTGAGATAATTGCTAATAACAATTCACTCAGTAAGTTTGCTAATGCTCATTATTAAAATGGCTGTAACAGTTTTTTGTTTATTCAAATATAAAATTAAGTTGATCAAATCTTCTAGAAACATTTACTATTTTATACAGACATAATTGCATAAGTAAATTGATCCTAGTTGAGGTTAATGACACGTGAAATGCGATGTGGACAATTGACATTCACGACACAGAAAATAAAACATTGATTCTGCATTGAAAGGCCGTCAGAGAGACGCTTAGCTCCTCAAGATGCGGACGTATTTGACATAGATGGCGCCCTTTAGAGACCCGGACGCAACCCCGCGGCCGTCTTTTTCAACTTGAATTGAATTGAATATAGCGTGTATGCAATGCTTTCAGTGTCCACATTTCGGTGACAGTCTTCACAAATTGACACTAAGATAAGAAATGTTTCATTAAAAATAAAAATAGGAGATCGATAGTTACAGCTATTGACACTATGTATATGTATTTATCGGTGGTCATCATTAATCGTGAGAATAGATTTGGCAGCGCCTATTTTTGGAGTCTGATATGTAGGCGTGAGTACTCACCGGCCGGCCAGCCGAACGGAAGAGAAGGGCGCAACTCACGCGACCTCGTCAGGCTACGTCTGCTGGTGACGATTACAAGTGTTTAAAGCGAATTTCATGTAAATAAACAATGTATTTTGCACGCGTTGTATACGTCGCTATGAGTCCCATATCGAACAGGTAGTAATAATGCCGGGTGCAAACGTTGGGGTTATGTCGTCGAAAAATTCAAACGACCAAATACACTGGTTGAATACCCATTGTTGAAACCAGACTCACCTTTTGAAAATTACTATGTGTGTAGAGTTCCATGTTACGACTATGCGTACTTAGGCAGCATTGCATCCAGGTGAAACGAAGTGACATGTCGATATCTTTGAATGATCCATGTAATGGTACTGAAATGTATATCTCAAACTTTCCTGTAAAATAAATATTTACGCATATTACACGTATAATCCCTAACGCTATAGGCGAATGGTTGAAATAATTCTTGCTTAGGCATCAAACATACTTACCAGCCCAATTTGGGCTTTTGGCATGAAATAAATGCACATCCGGTGAATCATCACTAGTGAACCAGCAACCGTCAAGATGAGATAACTTATCACTGTTGGGTACGTGCTTTCCACATCCACCGCATTTCATGGGCACTTCAACGTCCCATGGATTAATGAGTTGTCTTGGAATATAATTATGGCAATTATGTGGTGAAATACTAATAGACAAGCCTGAAAAAACAACATGAATATGAGATTCAACACAAGTTTGTGAAGATTTATCAATCACATGAAAAAAAAATGTTCCTGGACATTGCGATTCAATGCGTATATTTTTTAGCAGCGTTTTGAGAAGATACTCACTGCGTCGTTTTTCTTTTCTTTTTGCTTGAACTAGTCTTCTGACCATACCGGGCTTGGAACCACCAATAAACAGGCCATGCTTGTCAAGTTCGACTTTCAGATCATCATCGCTCAGATCCAATAGCTCTAAATGTCCTATCAATTCCGCTTTTCTTCCAGTGACCGGTATGAAACGTTCACGACACAGCATTTTTAATTGTGATATTTTGAGGGCGTCGTAAGGAAGCGACGGTACAATACTCTTCGTGGTTGTCAGTGTTTTCTCTGTTGGCGGTGGGGTGAATGACCATGCAATATCTTCACTTGGCTGTGCGGGCGGCACCGGCATGTACCAGGCATCGTCAACAGTGACTTCCATATCTAACAACAAATAGAAACGAAAATGTGATCATTACTAATAATAAATATACTACATTTATAGTACAGGCGTATATTTTCAGTATTTGGAGAAAAAAGTTTACTTACTGAAGAGAGGTACGGTGTTGCCGAATAAAATTGTGGGTAACTCGACTTAGAGAGTAGACACGCTGTGATTACGATCTTGAAAATGAATGGGGTGCCCAGATAATGAGTACGACTATTTATATGTGTTACAAGTAAATACCACGTATTCGGACACTAGCCGTCGTGTGGTGGCGCTGTAGTGACATCACAATTGTGAACGGATGCTGTGACGTGTGAACTTTGTGCATACGCTAATCTTTTGTTTTACGCTCGTAGGGTGGATGTACGCCACATGTTTGCGTTTCACGCCGTAAACCGGTGTGTGTAGCCCTCTCAAGTCAACTCCTTTGTCAGTAGGTGAACGTGTGAACGTTTTGCATGTTCTTATCTTTTGTGTTACAGTAGTTAGGTGGATCTTAGACAACTTATCAGTTGTCTGAGAGTGGAAGTACGCCATCTGTTACACGGCAAGCCAAAATACTATTATGTACTACGCTCATGTCTGTCATGTCTGAAGTCGCCGTACGGACATTTTCATGTGGAGACGTAAACATAGACTTGCACACAGTCACTTGTTTATTTGCTGCTGTTTTCTCAATAAAATAAAATGTTATGGAGTGTAAATGGCGAAAGCCGAGTTACCGTTTTTGCGCCATACACTCCCATTAAACTTTATTCTATTGAGAAAACAACAACAAATAATCAAGGCACTGTATGTGAGTCTATTATGTTAACATAGATTCAGTCCCTTCCTTCCTGGCTTCCATAAAGTCACACATCCTCCACGTGGGAGAGAGGTACAAACTTCTCAATTATTTTTTCTCAAAATGCAACTGTCAATGACATGCAAACACAGTTAACAAATTATTACTCTTATATGGCAACATTACCCCCAGATTGTGTTATCTTTAGAAAGTTGAATGTGTCAAATTACTACTATGGAATCCCTTGCGGTTGCACTACTTTTACTAAGCTGAGGACCCCAAAAAGTTCACTTCTCTCTACAGGATATATTATTAAATGTTTATACAATATTTTTCTAATCAAAATGTTCACCAATTACCGGTATGGCACACCTATGGACTGTAAATGTAAGTAGGACGCTGGCCTATAGTATCAACATGGTAGGTGGAAGGACCTTTCTACCTTTCATGGTATCAATCACTGATGAAATTAAAACCAATCATCGCAACAGTTGGCTGTTGAATACATGTACCTTATTTCGCATGCTGGCGCTCAACAATAAACTTATGTTTCCGATATCAGACCACGCGCGAACGTAACACAAATGGTACTACAATTCACAATTCACGCGATACAGAACCGTTTCTTTGTGCTCACTGAGTCGATCTGCGGCATTTGTCCTCCACGTATGCCAGGACGCCAGACTCCCAGGGATCCGGCCCTGGTTTGTTGCGGCCCTGGTAAAAAAAAAGACGTTCCGGCCCTGGTTTGGACGTTCCGGCCCCAAAACAGTTTGGTCGATCCGGCCCTGGTATAAATTATATTCGATACGTGTTCATATCTAATGTTAATATATTGAATGCACAACGAATGCTTGACTATCTTGTTTAACAACTCATTTTTCGTCTTTTGCAGGGCATTTTCACGATTTCACGCCATATTTTACACAATGCAACAGATGTTTTTTTTTTATTTTCTCGCCGCCACCTTTGTGCTAAGCACTATATGGCCCGAGTGAATGACACTGTGCACGTAGATCCGTTTTAGTCAGGGTTCGAATACACATTTGTGGTTTGTCACGTAATGAATTAAGAACGATAATCAACAGAGGAAAAGAATGTAGAAGGCAGACAAAATAGTTTTATTGGTCTTTCAGTAAATAAACAAATAAACTGTTTCTTTGCACGTTGTGCTTCTGGTTGTTGAGAAATACATTTTAGTTCTCACAGGGTCCGCATTTGTGTGGTTCGTTTGAATGTGTTTCCATGGGGAATTGCGTGAATAAATTAAGAGCAGAAATCGGAATGTAACAATGTAGCAAGATGCCTCACTCTGTTGCCATGTTAAATGTTCGACTTTTTGTACTAAAAAGTAATCGTGATTATACGCTAAATTACAAACAATGGCCTGTCGATTGGCGGCAGATCATTGTTGAAAGAAAAAAATTCACGGCTAAAAGAAGGTGTTAACAAGTGAGTACTTGACTGACGATACCGCGCATGTACGTACTAAGTGGTCAATATTATGAACATTGTCGTCCCATGTTACGGTACGTCGCATTATATCAGTCCCACTGATAATAAAATAAATCGTCCCATGTTACGGTACACGTTGCATTATATCAGTCCCACTGATAATGAATAAATCGTCCCATGTTACGTTACGTCGCATTATATCAGTCCCACTGATAATAAATAAATCGTCCCATGTTACGGTACGTCGCATTATATCACTCCCACTGATTATAAAAAAAACTCAAACTAGGCAACAATGAGTCAGGTGGCGCCTGATGATACCACACTACACCGCATGTACTGGTAATGGGGACCATGGAAAGTACTAACGGAAGGAGCCACGACGCCTATCAAGTGGCCACTTAAGCCTCTTAATTGGCTTATTTCCTAACTATAACAAGATTTCGAGTGCATACAACAACAATTCCTAAGGACTCCTAAGAAATATTATCACAGAGAAAGTGTCGAGGCATGCTCTTCTCTCGATACTATCTTTTCTGTTGGTGTTCGCCGATGTCCGGTGGTAAAATAAATATGGGCAAAGCATCATACGATCAGTACGCAGCCGGCCACTATTTTTGACATCGTCAGTGTTATGTATTTTTTTTACAACTAAGTTGTTTATTCCAGAGTTCGTGCTTTTTCACATAATTTTTTAATCAGGAATTCTGCATAAGGTCATATTTTAGCCGGCGAGTAGTTCTTTAATTCATCTATTTTACCAGCAGCGACACATTTTCGCAACAAATTTTCATACCTTTACCCAGATATTTGTCGTTTTTGATTTCGGGGTGATTGAAATGAACTCTATTTTATTTACCATACTTCTCGGCGCGGAACCAATATTTGTCTTCGATTTTGACATTTTATGATCGAAACATTTCATTAAAAATTGGTGGGCTGATTTGTTATTTGTCACACCGCATTTTATTAATGTTAAATTGAGCGAATTTTATGGTTGATTTTTAGATCGTAAATGAAAATGGCGACGTTTTGAAATGACAATGACAAACATTGACCGTAATTCATGGAGATCATGTCCGTAATTTGTGGGCTGAAACCCCAAATAATTAATCAAGTATTATTATTCTAATATATATTTTATTTTACATCGCAAAACTAAACCATGCCCAAAACAGAGCTAGAGTTGTTCGCGGTGAAACAACCGCATTGAAGACGATGCAACTTCAGCTAGCCATTTCTTACCTTGAAATAAAAAAAATAAAAATTCGAAGAGCATCGGGGAAAATATTAATAATCATCCTTATCAATCGCTTGCTTTATTTTATTCGAATCCATGAAATTCACGATTTTTTTTACATTTGTTGGCAACTTCCGCGCTAAAAATGATTGAAAATGTGGGTGTGGTTATTTTGCAAAGTCCTGTTGATAATACGGACAAATATGGTTCTGTGACCCAGTTCGTGCTCCGATCAGGTGACTCAGCCAATCAATGATGTTGTAACAAAGCATATTTGACGCTAATTGAAGGGTCGTCGTACAATCCAATCACCGGCGTCGATTCACATAGTTGTTTGTGCTGTGACAGGCTTCAAAATTATTCGCTGAAAAACATATATTTTGACAAACTGATGGAATTTGACCTTAGTTCAAAAAGAAAATACTAGGCTAAGATACATTAGAGCTCACGCGAATCAGTTTTCTCTGCAAGTTGTGAAATAAAGTAAACCAGAGTAGCGTCGATGATATTCAGCCCTGAAGGACTTTGAATTGTTCATCGACTGGCCACCAAATAGTTATGGCTATAACTAAATTTGACACGTTTTTCATTTAAGCCCAATAAATTATTCATACATGTCAAGCTCTGTTCGATTTTTTCAGGGCATGTGGCCGTTTTTAGTCGAAAATATTTTGTGTGGGAACACTTTTGCGGCACGTATACGGTATAGACCGAGCTCATTCAATGATCGTGACTTAATTTTAAAAATTGAATGTCAAATTTTACCAGACGTGGACCGATGTGGATTCGATATCGTTATTTTTGGAATTAATCACTAACATTTCCTCGTTTCTCTGCTCTGTCAAAAGGAGTTACCTATAGGCTTTTTTTCACGTAACTGTCTCATTAAAATAAAAATAAAAATATTACATCTAGAACAAGCACCCAAAACACGTAACAAGAAGTCCCAGTTCAGTTGCTTTCACGATACAAGTGTAATACAGCTATTAGATTTGAAGTGTCGTTCAGAATGTAATAATAGTTAATACTAGTTGTATGTTCACACTTTACTATCAAAACCACCATTTCGACCACCCATGTGCCAGTTTTCAGTGTTTGGGCGAGCGGTCAATGTTTTCAATGAGCGAGCGAGCGAAAAAAAAAACGCGATTAAAATGCGGTCGGTTTCCGGTCCGACAAGACCGCGTGGTCGGAAATTAAGCGATAAGCGGTCGATGTAAAAGCGGAAGGTTGGGCGAAATGAGTACTGTATGACCATGTTTCTCCGACAAAGTCTCGACTGACAATAATGGTGACAATGAACGTTAGATAAACACGCATTGTTTGCAACTGGAAGCTTATCACCCGTTATATCAAAATCGTCAACAACAGAGTATACAGATAAGATGTTATCATTTAATTCCTTCCAAAGATAAACACTATGCAAATATCCACGAAACGGCAGTTGTAGTCTTTTCTGCTAGTGTTTTAAAACACTAATTTGAGCAACGTTATTTCGTAATTTCGATCTTTTGTAAACCTGGGGTGATGTATCAAGGTCTAAAGTAACCGTTTTATCAATTTTTGAAAAATCAAGAAAAAAGTGAAAATTTCCCTTCTCGCTACCTTAATTCTGTGCTAAAAAATCATTTATATACAAACATTGAAGCATTGTTATATACTTTTGCGTAGAATAAAGTCATTAGTTGCTGTATAGTTGACTTGAACTGTTATGAACCCCCAAGAATCAGAAATATCACAGGTTTTTCGGTCGATCACGTTAACATGAACGACGCCATTTTGACAAGATTTGTTTAGCGATGTCAGCATGTTGGCACGCGAAGTTATTTCCCTATTAAAACTAGAAAATGAACATAATTCCTGATATTAATCTTTACATTGTAGGAACTGGATGGTTATGAGTTGGTAAGCTGGTTTTGATGCGCATCGCCGTTAAAAAAATCCAAATTTCATAGTGATAATTTTGTTTACATGTTTGTTTATGTTGTGGTTGCCCGAATTTGAAGTCAAAGTGAAGTCATACAATGAGGTATCGCTTTGCATGACGGTAAATTTTCCGATTTTACTGAATATTTTGACGGTATTGTAATCTGTCTGACTTCCTGACTCCCTCGGCCCGGGTGTGAACGGGTTGTTTACCCGCACCGCGGTTCGAGACAAAAGAACGCTAGACGTTTCTAGACCGGGGATAAAGGGACTGTGGTAGAACGCTTGTTCACACCTTCGACGACACTCAGTCTATGAAGCGCCATCACAGGTCATCTTCTACTTTTGTGTCCTCAGTTTATTGCACCGTAAGGTAAATAAGTTGTTACCTCCATGATTGCACTTACTCGATTTCGCAAGCTATTTGATTCGAAATAAATTTGTCATATATGCAATTTGTGACAAATGAAAACAAGGGGATAGGGAGTATTTTAGGTTACAGTTTCAGAAAGGTCTGACCACCATTAAAAATATGGAGACAATCACTGCTTGCTCTCATCACAGTCACTCTACTAGGAGAGTGACTGTGCTCTCATACATTTTCCAAGGAAGCGAGTTTTGATTTTCTATCATATTTCATCAAGTTATGCTTTCATAATTCTTTGTTCTGATAGCGAGTTTTATATTGGTGACCAGGGCTGAAATGTAACTCTTTTTACCGACCCGAGCATGCCAAAACTGTTGCTTGTTCCAACAGTATGCAAATGAGCGGATGTGGCGGCGGCACGGGGCGCAGAGGGGCGGTCGTTTCTTCGAAAAACATTTTGGGGAGTTGCCCCTCCAAAATCAAGATGAAAATCTTTGTGTCAGCAAAACTTGCTCCTCAAAATGCAGGAATTGGCGTTTCAACGGGTCTATGTTTCAATTTTTGTAAGGGGGAGCATGCCCGGACTCCCTAGTAAGATCTGGCATTCGGCGCAAGGTTGAGCCACAGTTCCAACAGTATAGAGATAGAGGGTTGAGCAGACACCCCTCCCCTCCCATGCAAAATGTCGCGTCGCCGCCTTTGTCCGACCCGGACTTTTCGACAGTGTGGTTTTCTATGGGGGGAAGTTGTGGCCGCGGTAACAATGAATACTCGACCCCCAGTCCTATCACAATACAATACAAATATTACCACTCATACCTCATCGTATGTATAATTTTTCCATTACACTTGGATTGAAATACAAATATCTGTACCACATTGTCATTAGTAAACGTCGACAGATACCGGTAGTAGATTCCATTCTGGGATGGGGTATATACCTATGACTTCTTGTTCATACTAAAGGGGTAATTTTACCCCATGTTCCTACTAAATATATGATCCAATCGAACTAGAGACAATAACCGTAAGAAATAACGAAATACATATATAACGCAAAAGTTAGCGTAGGAAACACTACGTTGTCCCGTGGTGTTGGCTACATATACACTAGCCTGACAAGGTCGCGTGAGTTGCGCCTTCCGCGGTACGTACCCTCAACCCAACACAGAGATCTGATGCCACTCGGTCGGTGAGGGCGCTACCACGTCTACATGTCAGGCGGACATGGTCAACACAATTCCCTCATCAAGAATCATTCTCTAATTTGATCATTTGACCACTCAGAAGCTAGAACAACGCAAGCTTTATGACTTAATTTATATTAAAGTTCGTACTCGTACATGCTGCCTCCTGTAAATCCATAATATTCACTCATTCATGATAACGGTTTCTAAACAACCGAATGTTTAAAATGCTTTCCCAAGTCAAAGTTTCTAATCGGTGTAACTGTCGAATCGCACTATAGATTGGGATTTGGATGTGTGGGCAATGGCTATAGTGATGAGAATGTTCAATGAACATGACATGTAAATTAAGACACACGATTTCAAATACTATCAACTTTGAGCAATAAGAGAGAGGGCGCGTAAACGTGAATGTCAGCCATTTTAAATCTGTCAAAAATCAAACCACTGTTTGGTTAAATAAAATTAACTGAAAACAAAAATATGTATCCTCATAAAGATCATACACTGATTTCCATCAAATCGAAAATCGTACCAAAAACAATGTTTGCAGTGTGTCAAAAACGTTCACTCTACATAATGGAGTTGAAAATAAGGAGTAGTCAGTGCTTAAAGCGGGAGGGTCGTCACCTGCGCACGCGCGAGAATTGAGTCCCAAGCGACGATAACAACACACGCTAAAAACGCAAAGGCTTATGGGTAAACGCTTGTTTGTCAACAATAACACGTTATGACCATCTGACGCATGCGCAGGTTACGACTCCCCCGCTTTAATCTCAGAGAAAAAATAATGATTAATGTTAAGTGGTCCACTGATTTTAATACAACCCCCCTGAGAAATATGGCCACAATTTTACCTATTCTACACTATGTTAGGCGAAAAACCTGAAACAAATTCTACTCAGTTATAGTTTTGCAGATATTTGGTACAACCAGAGAGGTACATTACAACCAAGTTACATTACATTACAATCTGGGTTACGTCAGCAGATTTTCACGATATCTTTCGTTAGCACTGTTTTGACATCGACTTCCAGGACTGGTGTAATACCGTTAATTCATTTGATAGTACATACAACCTATTTAAACAAGATTTGCGATTAGGTCCGACTAAATTTCTAGCCTGTTTTCATTAAACGGATAAAACAGACATTTCTTCCTGTCAGATACACAACTCATCAAATCTCACAGTTCAAGCGCACCAATCTTATGTACACATGTATGCTAATTTTCCCAACCAAAAATAGAACTGTGTATTTTGAATGGCAACAATTATTATCTATGTTTTTTATATGGCATTCTCATAACTGTTTTTTTTTTCCTTTCATTGACTACATTGCACCGGTGATCTACACTACTTCTGAATAAATTATATATTTAAATATTTGGGAGAGGGAATGGTGACTTTTCTGAAAATCATTTTGTTGAAAATTTTAAATGGATTGTCCCTTATATATTCTCTTGTACACTGGTAATGGATAGGTGGCGCTGTTAATTTTTCACTACTTCACAGTACTGAACAGCGCCACTTGTGGTGGTAATATGCCAAGCTTGATTTTTTAAACAACAAAATGGCGAATGACGAGAAGAGATACTTGCGTGTCAGTAGCGGCGTTCTTTCGCATCTCAATGACCAGCGAAAGAACAAGGTGTTATGTGACATGACCATTGTTGTCGATGGACATGATTTCAATGCACACAAGTGTGTGCTAGCTGCATCCAGTCCGTACTTCGAGTCACTTTTTCGCAGTAATATGAAGGAGTCTCAGACGGGTAAGGTCGAACTACAGTGCACCTCAGCTGAAGGCATGGAGGCCATATTAAGCTACATGTACACAGTCGACGTTACACTTACCATGGATATCATAGATGTTGTAGTTAGCGGCGCAGATCATTTATTATTGACAGAACTGAAGGAGGTGTGCGAGGTCTACATTATAGATCACTTAACTACTAGCAACTGTTTGTGGGCTCTAAACTTGGCAGACCTCTATAATCTTAGTCAATGGGTGCACGAGAAAGCAAGCCGTGTATTAATGAGACAATTTTCTAAGGTATTGCAAGACGAACAAAATGAAGCTCTCTTGATGGAACTTTCAGCACACAGGATCTATAATATATTATCAGATGGTAGACTGACCGACAGAAAAGAGGAAGATTTGTTTGAATTTCTTGTAAAATGGGTTCGCCATTCACAAAAAGAAAGAAAAGCCACTCTCTCTAAGCTGATGAGTAAGTTGCATCTTGAGACTGTCAACAAACAATATTTAGTCAGTCGCATAAAGAAAGAACCTCTGGTTCGGTGCAATCGTGATTGTCGAATGTACGTCAGGCAAGCCATGAAATATAATGTATTGTCAGACAGAACCATTTGTAGTGTACCATTAAAGGCTCATCCAGGCAGATTGGTTGATGTAGTAGTCGTTGCTTGTAGCTACTGCATATTTGGTTATGTACTTGACGAAAACCGATGGATACACTTAAGGGATTGGGATGAAAAGTGGCCATTGAGTTATAAGGCTGTAAAAAGAGGGAATCAGTTACTTTTTCTTACAAAGAGAACCAAACCTCTCATTGGGACAGACTATCTGTATGATCCCTTGACTGACACATGGTTGAAGTATTCTGGAACCCAACACGAGTATAATTCGTCATGGCTACAGAAGTCACCATTACAAATGGAGGGAGTACAATTACAGCACATGGTTGTCACAGCAAATGGGCAAATCTATGCCATATATTTTGATGATGAGAACTTTATTGTCTGGAATGTCATCAAAGAAGACAATGCCTGGTTATTTGTAGTTGCCGATGATGGTCATGTGTCGACAAAACAATTTGTGAACACCTGTGGCAATCCTTGTATTACAATAGAAACACCAGATGGGATTGAAGTAGAAATACCAGGTAATCGCAAAGTTGTCATCTCCAACGAGCCAAACCAAGGTGTGTTCACTAGAGACTCTTCATTGCCACAGATTCCAATTGCCAGAAGTAATGCTGGTATATGTAACATAAACGGTGATATATTTGTATGTGGTGGTATTTGTCACACAAAAAGTGAATCTGGTTTGATATTCCACGAGTTTGTCTCGTCAGTGTGCATTTTTGACTCTGCTAAACAGATTTGGAGAGACTTAACCAGAATGCCTGTCAACACCTGGGTTTTAGGGTGTGGCTTGTTTCAGCTGCCTTATGAATATACACAGTGAGACATTTCAAACTGGTTCAAACTGTAGAGAAACTGATGCATAATGGTTGCTAATTAGTTGACATGACAACGATTCCTTGAACACATAATACGTAGTCATGATAACATTTAATGCAATGCACATACAAGTCTATAAAATATTTTACTCAAGAGTTGAGTTAAATTTTCATTTCAAAGAATTGTGGTAAAAATTTCTTATTAAGCCAAAAAATAAAAAATATGTGTACAGTAGTTTTGATAACAATTTATTTTTGCCAAACGCAAACAAATTATGCAAAAATATCACAAAATGTCAAAGTGCCGTGATTGAAACTGCATTAATTATCAAAAATGTTGGCTGAATTGGGAAGTATTTTGTAAAAAGTAATGTTTTCTGAATTGGGAACTAAAATCTATAATCAAATCATACATTTGTTTGTTGTAATACAATGAATACTCAGGTTTGTTGGCTTCAGGTATCTGTAGCACATTTACTAATCTTGTGTGCAAGTACTGCACTGAAAAATAAAAAAAATGAAAGAAAAAAAATTGCATTAATTTATTTCAGTAGGTTTTGAATGTGATGTTCATTCAATATATAAAATCACATGCTTGTTTTTCTTTTCCATTCAAAATAAACATAATTAAAACAATCTCATTGCTGTGATCAACTGGAAATATGGTTTCTTCTCTACCTAGATATATGATGCAGTGTGAATTTACACACATTTTTGACTGAACGTGTGGTGGTATGTCCACTTACGTATGAGTGATTGGCCACAGTTTGGAATGTCCTCTTAGGTACGGGTGAGTGATTGGCCACAGTTTGGCATGTCCACTTAGGTATGGGTGAGTGATTGGCCACAGTTGGGTATGTCCACTAGGATTGAGTGAGTAATTTGCCCAGATTGGAATGTCCACTTAGGTACGAGTGAGTGATTGGCCACATGATGGTATGTCCAATAGGTATGAGTGAGTGATTGGCCACAGTTTGGTATGTCCACCTTGGTATGAGTGAGTGATTGGTCACATGGATGTATGTCCACCTAGGTATGAGTGAATGATTGGCCACATGAATGTATGTCCACCTAGGTGTGAGTGAGTGATTGGCCACATGGATGTATGTCGACCTAGGTACGAGTAAGTGATTGGCCATATGAATGTATGTCCACATAGGTGTGATTGAGTGATTGGCCACATGGTGGTATGTCCACTTAGGTGCGAGTAAGTGATTAGCCACATGGATGTATGTCCACTTAGGTACGAGTGAGTGATTGGCCACATGGTAGTATGTCCACTTAGGTATGAGTAAGTGATTGGCCACATGGATGTATGTCCACCTAGGTATGAGTGAGTGATTGGCCACATGGTGGTATGTCCACCTAGGTATGAGTAGGTGATTGGCCACATGGATGTATGTCCACTTAGGTATGAGTAAGTGATTGGCCACATGGATGTATGTCCACCTAGGTATGAGTAAGTGATTGGCCACATGGATGTATGTCCACCTAGGTATGAGTAAGTGATTGGCCACATGGATGTATGTCCACTTAGGTGTGAGTAAGTGATTGGCCACATGGGTGTATGTCCACCTAGGTATGAGTAAGTGATTTGTCACATGGATGTATGTCCACTTAGGTATGAGTAAGTGATTGACCACATGGATGTATGTCCACTTATGTGTGAGTAAGTGATTGGCCACATGGATGTATGTCCACCTAGGTATAAGTAAGTGATTGGCCACATGGATGTATGTCCACTTAGGTATGAGTAAGTGATTGGCCACATGGATGTATGTCCACTTAAGTATGAGTAAGTGATTGGCCACATGGATGTATGTCCACTTAGGTATGAGTAAGTGATTGGCCACATGGATGTATGTCCACTTAAGTATGAGTAAGTGATTGGCCACATGGATGTATGTACACCTAGGTATAAGTAAGTGATTGGCCACATGGATGTATGTCCACTCAGGTATGAGTAAGTGATTGTTCACATGGATGTATGTCCACTTAGGTATGAGTAAGTGATTGGCCACATGGATGTACGTCCACTTAGGTATGAGTAAGTAATTGTTCACATGGATGTATGTCCACTTAGGTATGAGTAAGTGATTGGCCACATGGATGTATGTCCACTTAGGTATGAGTAAGTGATTGGTCACATGGATGTATGTCCACTTAGGTATGAGTAAGTGATTGGCCACATGGATGTATGTCCACTTAGGTATGAGTAAGTGATTGGCCACGTGGATGTATGTCCACTTAGGTATGAGTAAGTGATTGGCCACATGGATGTATGTCCACTTAGTTATGAGTAAGTGATTGGCCACATGGATGAATGTCCACATAGGTATGAGTGAATGATTGGCCACAGTTTGGTATGTCCACCTAGGTACGAGTGAGTGGTTAGCAACAGTTTGATATGTCCACAAGGTATGAGTGAATGATTGGCCACAGTTTTGAATGTCCACTTGGTATGACTGAGTGTTTGGCAACAGTTTTGAATGTCCACCTAGGTATGAGTGAGTGATTGGCCACAGTTTGGTATGTCCACTTAGGTATGGGTGAGTGATTGGCCACAGTTTGGTATGTCCACTTAGGTATGGGTGAGTGATTGGCCTCAGATTGGTATGTCCACTAGGAATGAGTAAGTAATTTGCCCAGTTTGGAATGTCGACTTATGTACGAGTGAGTGATTGGCCACATGATGGTATGTCCAAAAGGTATGAGTAAGTGATTGGCCACAGTTTGGTATGTCCACTTAGGTATGAGTAAGTGATTGGCCACATGGTGGTATGTCCACTTAGGTATGAGTAAGTGATTGGCCACATGGATGTATGTCCACTTAGGTATGAGTAAGTGATTGGCCACATGGATGTATGTCCACTTAGGTATGAGTAAGTGATTGGCCACATGGTGGTATGTCCACTTAGGTATGAGTAAGTGATTGGCAACAGTTTGGTATGTCCACCTAGGTACGAGTGAGTGGTTGGCAACAGTTTGGTATGACCACTGGGTATGAGTGAGTGATTGGCCATAGTTTCGAATGTCCACTAAGTATGAGAGAGTGACTGGCAACATTTTGGTATGTCTACCTCGGTATGAGTGAATGATTGGTCACCGTTTTGAATGTCCACTTGGTATGACTGATTGTTTGGCAACAGTTTGAATGTCCACCTAGGTATGAGTGAGTGATTGGCCACAGTTTGGTATGTCCACTTAGGTATGGGTGAGTGATTGGCCACAGTTTGGTATGTCCACTTAGGTATGGGTGAGTGATTGGCCTCAGATTGGTATGTCCACTAGGAATGAGTGAGTAATTTGCCCAGTTTGGAATGTCGACTTAGGTACGAGTGAGTGATTGGCCACATTATGGTATGTCCAAAAGGTATGAGTGAGTGATTGGCCTCAGATTGATATGTCCACTTAGGTATGGGTGAGTGATTGACCACAGTTTGGTATGTCCACTTAGGTATGGGTGAGTGATTGGCCTCAGATTGGTATGTCCACCAGGAATGAGTGAGTAATTTGCCCAGTTTGGAATGTCGACTTAGGTACGAGTGAGTGATTGGCCACATGATGGTATGTCCAAAAGGTATGAGTGAGTGATTGGCCTCAGATTGGTATGTCCACTAGGAATGAATGAGTAATTTGCCCAGTTTGGAATGTCGACTTAGGTATGAGTGAGTGATTGGCCACATGGTTGTATGTCTACTAATGTATGAGTAAGTGATTGGCAACAGTTTGGTATGTCCACCTAGGTATGAGTGAGTGGTTGGCAACAGTTTGGTATGTCCACTTAGGTATGATTAAGTGATTGGCCACATGGATGTATGTCCACCTAGGTATTGGTAAGTGATTGACCACATGGATGTATGTCCACTTAGGTATGAGTAAGTGATTGGCCACATGGATGTATGTCCACTTAGGTATGAGTGAATGGTTGGCCACAGTTTGGTATATCCACCTAGGTACGAGTGAGTGGTTGGCAACAGTTTGGTATGACCACTAGGTATGAGTGAGTGATTGGCCATAGTTTCGAATGTCCACTAAGTATGAGAGAGTGACTGGCAACATTTTGGTATGTCTAGCTCGGTATGAGTGAATGATTGGCCACAGTTTTGAATGTCCACTTGGTATGACTGATTGTTTGGCAACAGTTTTGAATGTCCACCTAGGTATGAGTGAGTGATTGGCCACAGTTTGGTATGTCCACTTAGGTATGGGTGAGTGATTGGCCTCAGATTGGTATGTCCACTAGGAATGAGTGAGTAATTTGCCCAGTTTGGAATGTCGACTTAGGTACGAGTGAGTGATTGGCCACATGATGGTATGTCCAAAAGGTATGAGTGAGTGATTGGCCTCAGATTGGTATGTCCACTAGGAATGAATGAGTAATTTGCCCAGTTTGGAATGTCGACTTAGGTACGAGTGAGTGATTGGCCACATGGTGGTATGTCTACTAATGTATGAGTAAGTGATTGGCAACAGTTTGGTATGTCCACCTAGGTATGAGTGAGTGGTTGGCAACAGTTTGGTATGTCCAATTAGGTATGATTAAGTGATTGGCCACATGGATGTATATCCACCTAGGTATTGGTAAGTGATTGACCACATGATGTATGTCCACTTAGGTATGAGTAAGTGATTGGCCACATGGATATATGTCCACTTAGGTATGAGTAAGTGATTGGCCACATGGATGTATGTCCACTTAGGTATGAGTAAGTGATTGGCCACATGGATGTATGTCCACTTAGGTATGAGAAAGTGATTGGCCACATGGATGTATGTCCACCTAGGTATGAGTGAGTGATTGGCCACATGGATGTATGTCCACTTAGGTATGAGTAAGTGATTGGCCTCATGGATGTATGTCCACTTAGGTTTGAGTAAGTGATTGGCCACAGTTTGGTATGTCCACTTGGTATGAGTGACTGTTTGGCAACAGTTTGTTATGTCCACCTAGGTATGAATGAATGATTGGCAACAGTTTGGTATGTCCAACTAGGTATGAGTGAGTGATTGGCCACAGTTTGGTATGTCCACCTAGGTATGAGTAAGTGATTGGCCACATGGATGTATGTCCACTTAGGTATGAGTAAGTGATTGGCCACATGGATGTATGTCCACTTAGGTATTAGTAAGTGATTGGCCACGTGGATGTATGTACACTTAGGTATGAGTAAGTGATTGGCCACGTGGATGTATGTCCATTTAGGTATGAGTGAATGATTGGCCACAGTTTGGTATGTCCACCGAGGTACGAGTGATTGATTGGCAACAGTTTGGTATGTCCACCAAGATATGAGTGAATGATTGGCCACAATTGTGAATGTCCACTTGGTATGAGTGAGTAATTGGCAACAGTTTGTTATGTCCACTTAGTTATGAGTAAGTGATTGTCAACAGTTTGGTATGAATGAATGATTGGCCACAGTTTTGAATGTCCACCTAGGTATGAGTGAGTGATTGGCCACAGTTTTGAATGTTCACCTAGGTATGAGTGAGTGATTGGCCACGGGTTGATATGTCCACCTAGGTATTAGTAAGTGATTGGCCACAGTTTCGAATGTCCACTAGATATCAGTGAGTGTCTGGCAACAGTTAGGTATGTACACCTGGGTATGAGCGAGTAATTGGCCACATGGTGGTATGTCCACTTAGGTATGAGTAAGTGATTGGCAACAGTTTGGTATGCCCAACTAGGTATGAGTGAGTGATTGACCACATGGTGGTATGTCCACATAGGTATGAGTAAGTGATTGGCCACATGGATGTATGTCCACTTAGGTATGAGTAAGTGATTGACCACATGGATGTATGTCCACTTGGGTATGAGTGAATGATTGGCCACAGTTTGGTATGCCCACCGAGGTACAAGTGAGTGGTTGGCAACAGTTTGGTATGTCCACTAGCTATGAGTCACTGATTGGCCACAGTTTCGAATGTCCACTAAGTATGTGTGAGTGTTTGGCAACAGTTTGGTATGTCCACCTAGGTATGAGTGAATGATTGGCCACAGTTTTGAATGTCCACTTGGTATGACTGAGTGTTTGGCAACAGTTTTGAATGTACACCTAGGTATGAGTGAGTGACTGGCCACAGTTTGGTATGTCCACTTAGGTATGGGTGAGTGATTGGCCACGTGGATGTATGTCCACTTAGGTATGAGTAAGTGATTAGCCACATGGATGTATGTCCACTTAGGTATGAGAAAGTGATTGGCCACATGGATGTATGTCCACCTAGGTATGAGTGAGTGATTGGCCGCATGGATGTATGTCCACTTAGGTATGAGTAAGTGATTGGCCTCATGGATGTATGTCCACTTAGGTTTGAGTAAGTGATTGGCCACAGTTTGGTATGTCCACCTAGGTATGAGTGAATGATTGGCCACAGTTTTGAATGTCCACTTGGTATGACTGAGTGTTTGGCAACAGTTTTGAATGTACACCTAGGTATAAGTGAGTGACTGGCCACAGTTTGGTATGTCCACTTAGGTATGGGTGAGTGATTGGCCACGTGAATGTATGTCCACTTAGGTATGAGTAAGTGATTGGCCACATGGATGTATGGCCACCTAGGTATAAGTAAGTGATTAGCCACATGGATGTATGTCCACTTAGGTATGAGTAAGTGATTGGCCACATGGATGTATGTCCACTTAGGTATGAATAAATGATTGGCCACACGGATGTATGTCCACTTAGGTATGAGTAAGTGATTGGCCACATGGATGTGTGTCCACCTAGGTATGAGTAAGTGATTGTCCACATGAATGTATGTCCACTTCGGTATGAGTAAGTGATTGGCCACAGTTTGGTATGTCCACTTGGTATGAGTGAGTGTTTGGCAACAGTTTGGTATGTCCACTTAGGTATGGGTGAGTGATTGGCCAGAGTTTGCTATGTCCACTAGGAATGAGTGAGTAATTTGCCCAGTTTGGAATGTCGACTTACGTATGAGTGAGTGATTGGCCACAGTTTGGTATGTCCACTTAGGTATGGGTGAGTAATTGGCCACGTGGATGTATGTCCACTTAGGTATGAGTAAGTGATTGGCCACATGGATGTATGTCCACTTAGGTATGAGAAAGTGATTGGCCACATGGATGTATGTCCGCCTAGGTATGAGTGAGTGATTGGCCGCATGGATGTATGTCCACTTAGGTATGAGTAAGTGATTGGCCTCATGGATGTATGTCCACTTAGGTTTGAGTAAGTGATTGGCCACAGTTTGGTATGTCCACCTAGGTATGAGTGAATGATTGGCCACAGTTTTGAATGTCCACTTGGTATGACTGAGTGTTTGGCAACAGTTTTGAATGTACACCAAGGTATAAGTGAGTGACTGGCCACAGTTTGGTATGTCCACTTAGGTATGGGTGAGTGATTGGCCACGTGAATGTATGTCCACTTAGGTATGAGTAAGTGATTGGCCACATGGATGTATGTCCACCTAGGTATAAGTAAGTGATTAGCCACATGGATGTATGTCCACTTAGGTATGAGTAAGTGATTGGCCACATGGATGTATGTCCACTTAGGTATGAATAAATGATTGGCCACACGGATGTATGTCCACTTAGGTATGAGTAAGTGATTGGCCACATGGATGTGTGTCCACCTAGGTATGAGTAAGTGATTGTCCACATGAATGTATGTCCACTTCGGTATGAGTAAGTGATTGGCCACAGTTTGGTATGTCCACTTGGTATGAGTGAGTGTTTGGCAACAGTTTGGTATGTCCACTTAGGTATGGGTGAGTGATTGGCCAGAGTTTGCTATGTCCACTAGGAATGAGTGAGTAATTTGCCCAGTTTGGAATGTCGACTTACGTATGAGTGAGTGATTGGCCACAGTTTGGTATGTCCACCTAGGTATTAGTGAGTGGTTGACAACACTTTAGTATGTCCACTTAGGCATGAGTGAGTGATTCGCCACATGGTGGTATGTCCACTTAGGTATGAGTAAGTGATTGACCACATGGATGTATGTCCACCTAGGTATAAGTAAGTGATTAGCCACATGGATGTATGTCCACTTAGGTATGAGCAAGTGATTGGCCACATGGATGTATGTCCACTTAGGTATGAGTAAGTGATTGGCCACATGGATGTATGTCCTCCTAGGTATGAGTAAGTTATTGGCCACATGGATGTATGTCCACTTAGGTATGAATAAATGATTGGCCACACGGATGTATGTCCACTTAGGTATGAGTAAGTGATTGGCCACATGGATGTGTGTCCACCTAGGTATGAGTAAGTGATTGTCCACATGAATGTATGTCCACTTCGGTATGAGTAAGTGATTGGCCACAGTTTGGTATGTCCACTTGGTATGAGTGAGTGTTTGGCAAAAGTTTGGTATGTCCACCTAGGTATGAGTGAATGATTGGTCACAGTTTGGTATGTCCACCTAGGTATGAGTAAGTGATTGGCCACATGGTGGTATGTCCACTTAGGTATGAGTAAGTGATTGGCCACATGAATGTATATCCACTTAGGTATGAGTAAGTGATTGGCCACATGGTGGTATGTCCACTTATGTATGAGTAAGTGATTGGCCACATGGATGTATGTCCAATTAGGTATGAGTGAATGATTGGCTACAGTTTGGTATGTCCACCTAGGTATGAGTGAGTGGTTGGCAACAGTTTGGTATGTCCACTAGTTATGAGTGAGTGATTGCCATAGTTTCCAATGTCCACTAAATATGAGTGAGTGACTGCCAACAGTTTCGTATGTCCACCTCGGTATGAGTGAATGATTGGCCACAGTTTTGAATGTCCACTTGGTATGACTGAGTGTTTGGCAACAGTTTTGAATGTCCACCTGGGTATGAGTGAGTGATTGGCCACAGTTTGGTATGTCCATTTAGGTATGGGTGAGTGATTGGCCACAGCTTGGTATGTTCACTTAGGTATGGGTGAGTGATTGGCCTCAGATTGGTATGTCCGCTAGGACTGAGTGAGTAATTTGCCCGTTTGGAATGTCGACTTAGGTACGAGTGACTGATTGGCCACATGATGGTATGTCCAATAGGTATGAGTAAGTGATTGGCCACATGGATGTATGTCCACCTAGGTATTGGTAAGTGATTGGCTACATAAATGTATGTCCACTTAGGTATGAGTAAGTGATTGGCCACATGGATGTATGTCCACTTAGGTATGAGTAAGTGATTGGCCACATGGATATATGTCCACCTAGGTATGAGTAAGTGATTGGCCACATGGATGTATGTCCACTAAGGTATGAGTAAGTGATTGGCCACATGGATGTATGTCCACTTAGGTATGAGAAAGTAATTGGCCACATGAATGTATGTCCACCTAGGTATGAGTGAGTGATTGGCCACATGGATGTATGTCCACTTAGGTATGAGTAAGTGATTGGCCACATGGATGTATGTCCACTTAGGTTTGAGTAATTGATTGGCCACAGTTTGCTATGTCCACCTAGGTATGAATGAATGATTGGCAACAGTTTGGTATGTCCCCTTAGGTATGAGTAAGTGATTGGCCACATGGATGTATGTCCACTTAGGTATGAGTAAGTGATTGACCACATGGATGTATGTCCACTTGGGTATGAGTGAATGATTGGCCACAGTTTGGTATGTCCACTTTGGTATGAGTAAGTGATTGGCCACATGGATGTATGTCCACTTAGGTATGAGTAAGTGATTGGCCACATGGATATATGTCCACCTAGGTATGAGTAAGTGATTGGCCACATGGATGTATGTCCACTTAGGTATGAGTAAGTGATTGACCACATGGATGTATGTCCACCTAGGTATGAGTAAGTGATTGGCCACATGGATATATGTTCACTTAAGTATGAGTAAGTGATTGGCCACATGGTGGTATGTCCACTTAGGTATGAGTAAGTGATTGGCCACATGGATGTATGTCCACCTAGGTATGAGTAAGTCATTGGCCACATGGCTGTATGTCCACTTAGGTATGAATAAATGATTGGCCACACGGATGTATGTCCACTTAGGTATGAGTAAGTGATTGGCCACATGGATGTATGTCCACCTAGGTATGAGTAAGTGATTGGCCACATGGATGTATGTCCACTTCGGTATGAGTAAGTGATTGGCCACAGTTTGGTATGTCTACTTGGTATGAGTGAGTGTTTGGCAACAGTTTGGTATGTCCACCTAGGTATGAGTGAATGATTGGCCACAGTTTGGTATATCCACCTAGGTATGAGTAAGTGATTGGCCACATGGTGGTGTGTCCACTTAGGTATGAGTAAGTGATTGGCAACAGTTTGGTATGTCCATCTCGGTATGCGTGAGTGGTTGGCAACAGTTTGGCATGCCCACCTAGGTATGAGTGAGTGATTGGTCACATGGTGGTATGTCCACTTACGTATGAGTAAGTGATTGGCCACATGGATGTATGTCCACTTAGGTATGAGTAAGTGATTGGCCACATGGATGTATGTCCACTTAGGTATGAGTAAGTGATTGGCCACATGGATGTATGTCCACCTAGGTATGAGTGAGTGGTTGGCAACAGTTTGGTATGTCCACTAGTTATGAGTGAATGATTGCCATAGTTTCCAATGTCCACTAAGTATGAGTGAGTGACTGGCAACAGTTTGGTATGTCCACCTCGGTATGAGTGAATGATTAGCCACAGTTTTGAATGTCCACGTGGTATGACTGAGTGTTTGGCAACAGTTTTGAATGTCCACCTGGGTATGAGTGAGTGATTGGCCACAGTTTGGTATGTCCACTTAGGTATGGGTGAGTGATTGGCCACAGCTTGGTATGTTCAATTAGATATGGGTGAGTGATTGGCCTCAGATTGGTATGTCTGCTAGGACTGAGTGAGTAATTTGCCCGTTTGGAATGTCGACTTAGGTACGAGTGACTGATTGGCCACATGATGGTATGTCCAATAGGTATGAGTAAGTGATTGGCCACATGGATGTATGTCCACCTAGGTATTGGTAAGTGATTGGCTACATAAATGTATGTCCACTTAGGTATGAGTAAGTGATTGGCCACATGGATGTATGTCCACTTAGGTATGAGTAAGTGATTGGCCACATGGATGTATGTCCAATTAGGTATGAGTGAATGATTGGCTACAGTTTGGTATGTCCACCTAGGTATGAGTGAGTGGTTGGCAACAGTTTGGTATGTCCACTAGTTATGAGTGAGTGATTGCCATAGTTTCCAATGTCCACTAAATATGAGTGAGTGACTGCCAACAGTTTCGTATGTCCACCTCGGTATGAGTGAATGATTGGCCACAGTTTTGAATGTCCACTTGGTATGACTGAGTGTTTGGCAACAGTTTTGAATGTCCACCTGGGTATGAGTGAGTGATTGGCCACAGTTTGGTATGTCCATTTAGGTATGGGTGAGTGATTGGCCACAGCTTGGTATGTTCACTTAGGTATGGGTGAGTGATTGGCCTCAGATTGGTATGTCCGCTAGGACTGAGTGAGTAATTTGCCCGTTTGGAATGTCGACTTAGGTACGAGTGACTGATTGGCCACATGATGGTATGTCCAATAGGTATGAGTAAGTGATTGGCCACATGGATGTATGTCCACCTAGGTATTGGTAAGTGATTGGCTACATAAATGTATGTCCACTTAGGTATGAGTAAGTGATTGGCCACATGGATGTATGTCCACTTAGGTATGAGTAAGTGATTGGCCACATGGATGTATGTCCACTTAGGTTTGAGTAATTGATTGGCCACAGTTTGCTATGTCCACCTAGGTATGAATGAATGATTGGCAACAGTTTGGTATGTCCCCTTAGGTATGAGTAAGTGATTGGCCACATGGATGTATGTCCACTTAGGTATGAGTAAGTGATTGACCACATGGATGTATGTCCACTTGGGTATGAGTGAATGATTGGCCACAGTTTGGTATGTCCACTTTGGTATGAGTAAGTGATTGGCCACATGGATGTATGTCCACTTAGGTATGAGTAAGTGATTGGCCACATGGATATATGTCCACCTAGGTGTGAGTAAGTGATTGGCCACATGGATGTATGTCCACTTAGGTATGAGTAAGTGATTGACCACATGGATGTATGTCCACCTAGGTATGAGTAAGTGATTGGCCACATGGATATATGTTCACTTAAGTATGAGTAAGTGATTGGCCACATGGTGGTATGTCCACTTAGGTATGAGTAAGTGATTGGCCACATGGATGTATGTCCACCTAGGTATGAGTAAGTCATTGGCCACATGGCTGTATGTCCACTTAGGTATGAATAAATGATTGGCCACACGGATGTATGTCCACTTAGGTATGAGTAAGTGATTGGCCACATGGATGTATGTCCACCTAGGTATGAGTAAGTGATTGGCCACATGGATGTATGTCCACTTCGGTATGAGTAAGTGATTGGCCACAGTTTGGTATGTCTACTTGGTATGAGTGAGTGTTTGGCAACAGTTTGGTATGTCCACCTAGGTATGAGTGAATGATTGGCCACAGTTTGGTATATCCACCTAGGTATGAGTAAGTGATTGGCCACATGGTGGTGTGTCCACTTAGGTATGAGTAAGTGATTGGCAACAGTTTGGTATGTCCATCTCGGTATGCGTGAGTGGTTGGCAACAGTTTGGCATGCCCACCTAGGTATGAGTGAGTGATTGGTCACATGGTGGTATGTCCACTTACGTATGAGTAAGTGATTGGCCACATGGATGTATGTCCACTTAGGTATGAGTAAGTGATTGGCCACATGGATGTATGTCCACTTAGGTATGAGTAAGTGATTGGCCACATGGATGTATGTCCAATTAGGTATGAGTGAATGATTGGCCACAGTTTGGTATGTCCACCTAGGTATGAGTGAGTGGTTGGCAACAGTTTGGTATGTCCACTAGTTATGAGTGAATGATTGCCATAGTTTCCAATGTCCACTAAGTATGAGTGAGTGACTGGCAACAGTTTGGTATGTCCACCTCGGTATGAGTGAATGATTAGCCACAGTTTTGAATGTCCACGTGGTATGACTGAGTGTTTGGCAACAGTTTTGAATGTCCACCTGGGTATGAGTGAGTGATTGGCCACAGTTTGGTATGTCCACTTAGGTATGGGTGAGTGATTGGCCACAGCTTGGTATGTTCAATTAGATATGGGTGAGTGATTGGCCTCAGATTGGTATGTCTGCTAGGACTGAGTGAGTAATTTGCCCGTTTGGAATGTCGACTTAGGTACGAGTGACTGATTGGCCACATGATGGTATGTCCAATAGGTATGAGTAAGTGATTGGCCACATGGATGTATGTCCACCTAGGTATTGGTAAGTGATTGGCTACATAAATGTATGTCCACTTAGGTATGAGTAAGTGATTGGCCACATGGATGTATGTCCACTTAGGTATGAGTAAGTGATTGGCCACATGGATATATGTCCACCTAGGTATGAGTAAGTGATTGGCCACATGGATGTATGTACACTAAGGTATGAGTAAGTGATTGGCCACATGGATGAATGTCCACTTATGTATGAGAAAGTAATTGGCCACATGAATGAATGTCCGCCTAGGTATGAGTGAGTGATTGGTCACAGTTTGGTATGTCCACCTAGGTATGAGTAAGTGATTGGCCACATGGTGGTATGTCCACTTAGGTATGAGTAAGTGATTGGCCACATGAATGTATATCCACTTAGGTATGAGTAAGTGATTGGCCACATGGTGGTATGTCCACTTAGGTATGAGTAAGTGATTGGCCACATGGATGTATGTCCAATTAGGTATGAGTGAATGATTGGCTACAGTTTGGTATGTCCACCTAGGTATGAGTGAGTGGTTGGCAACAGTTTGGTATGTCCACTAGTTATGAGTGAGTGATTGCCATAGTTTCCAATGTCCACTAAATATGAGTGAGTGACTGCCAACAGTTTCGTATGTCCACCTCGGTATGAGTGAATGATTGGCCACAGTTTTGAATGTCCACTTGGTATGACTGAGTGTTTGGCAACAGTTTTGAATGTCCACCTGGGTATGAGTGAGTGATTGGCCACAGTTTGGTATGTCCATTTAGGTATGGGTGAGTGATTGGCCACAGCTTGGTATGTTCACTTAGGTATGGGTGAGTGATTGGCCTCAGATTGGTATGTCCGCTAGGACTGAGTGAGTAATTTGCCCGTTTGGAATGTCGACTTAGGTACGAGTGACTGATTGGCCACATGATGGTATGTCCAATAGGTATGAGTAAGTGATTGGCCACATGGATGTATGTCCACCTAGGTATTGGTAAGTGATTGGCTACATAAATGTATGTCCACTTAGGTATGAGTAAGTGATTGGCCACATGGATGTATGTCCACTTAGGTATGAGTAAGTGATTGGCCACATGGATGTATGTCCACTTAGGTTTGAGTAATTGATTGGCCACAGTTTGCTATGTCCACCTAGGTATGAATGAATGATTGGCAACAGTTTGGTATGTCCCCTTAGGTATGAGTAAGTGATTGGCCACATGGATGTATGTCCACTTAGGTATGAGTAAGTGATTGACCACATGGATGTATGTCCACTTGGGTATGAGTGAATGATTGGCCACAGTTTGGTATGTCCACTTTGGTATGAGTAAGTGATTGGCCACATGGATGTATGTCCACTTAGGTATGAGTAAGTGATTGGCCACATGGATATATGTCCACCTAGGTGTGAGTAAGTGATTGGCCACATGGATGTATGTCCACTTAGGTATGAGTAAGTGATTGACCACATGGATGTATGTCCACCTAGGTATGAGTAAGTGATTGGCCACATGGATATATGTTCACTTAAGTATGAGTAAGTGATTGGCCACATGGTGGTATGTCCACTTAGGTATGAGTAAGTGATTGGCCACATGGATGTATGTCCACCTAGGTATGAGTAAGTCATTGGCCACATGGCTGTATGTCCACTTAGGTATGAATAAATGATTGGCCACACGGATGTATGTCCACTTAGGTATGAGTAAGTGATTGGCCACATGGATGTATGTCCACCTAGGTATGAGTAAGTGATTGGCCACATGGATGTATGTCCACTTCGGTATGAGTAAGTGATTGGCCACAGTTTGGTATGTCTACTTGGTATGAGTGAGTGTTTGGCAACAGTTTGGTATGTCCACCTAGGTATGAGTGAATGATTGGCCACAGTTTGGTATATCCACCTAGGTATGAGTAAGTGATTGGCCACATGGTGGTGTGTCCACTTAGGTATGAGTAAGTGATTGGCAACAGTTTGGTATGTCCATCTCGGTATGCGTGAGTGGTTGGCAACAGTTTGGCATGCCCACCTAGGTATGAGTGAGTGATTGGTCACATGGTGGTATGTCCACTTACGTATGAGTAAGTGATTGGCCACATGGATGTATGTCCACTTAGGTATGAGTAAGTGATTGGCCACATGGATGTATGTCCACTTAGGTATGAGTAAGTGATTGGCCACATGGATGTATGTCCAATTAGGTATGAGTGAATGATTGGCCACAGTTTGGTATGTCCACCTAGGTATGAGTGAGTGGTTGGCAACAGTTTGGTATGTCCACTAGTTATGAGTGAATGATTGCCATAGTTTCCAATGTCCACTAAGTATGAGTGAGTGACTGGCAACAGTTTGGTATGTCCACCTCGGTATGAGTGAATGATTAGCCACAGTTTTGAATGTCCACGTGGTATGACTGAGTGTTTGGCAACAGTTTTGAATGTCCACCTGGGTATGAGTGAGTGATTGGCCACAGTTTGGTATGTCCACTTAGGTATGGGTGAGTGATTGGCCACAGCTTGGTATGTTCAATTAGATATGGGTGAGTGATTGGCCTCAGATTGGTATGTCTGCTAGGACTGAGTGAGTAATTTGCCCGTTTGGAATGTCGACTTAGGTACGAGTGACTGATTGGCCACATGATGGTATGTCCAATAGGTATGAGTAAGTGATTGGCCACATGGATGTATGTCCACCTAGGTATTGGTAAGTGATTGGCTACATAAATGTATGTCCACTTAGGTATGAGTAAGTGATTGGCCACATGGATGTATGTCCACTTAGGTATGAGTAAGTGATTGGCCACATGGATATATGTCCACCTAGGTATGAGTAAGTGATTGGCCACATGGATGTATGTACACTAAGGTATGAGTAAGTGATTGGCCACATGGATGAATGTCCACTTATGTATGAGAAAGTAATTGGCCACATGAATGAATGTCCGCCTAGGTATGAGTGAGTGATTGGTCACAGTTTGGTATGTCCACCTAGGTATGAGTAAGTGATTGGCCACATGGTGGTATGTCCACTTAGGTATGAGTAAGTGATTGGCCACATGAATGTATATCCACTTAGGTATGAGTAAGTGATTGGCCACATGGTGGTATGTCCACTTAGGTATGAGTAAGTGATTGGCCACATGGATGTATGTCCAATTAGGTATGAGTGAATGATTGGCTACAGTTTGGTATGTCCACCTAGGTATGAGTGAGTGGTTGGCAACAGTTTGGTATGTCCACTAGTTATGAGTGAGTGATTGCCATAGTTTCCAATGTCCACTAAATATGATTGAGTGACTGCCAACAGTTTCGTATGTCCACCTCGGTATGAGTGAATGATTGGCCACAGTTTTGAATGTCCACTTGGTATGACTGAGTGTTTGGCAACAGTTTTGAATGTCCACCTGGGTATGAGTGAGTGATTGGCCACAGTTTGGTATGTCCATTTAGGTATGGGTGAGTGATTGGCCACAGCTTGGTATGTTCACTTAGGTATGGGTGAGTGATTGGCCTCAGATTGGTATGTCCGCTAGGACTGAGTGAGTAATTTGCCCGTTTGGAATGTCGACTTAGGTACGAGTGACTGATTGGCCACATGATGGTATGTCCAATAGGTATGAGTAAGTGATTGGCCACATGGATGTATGTCCACCTAGGTATTGGTAAGTGATTGGCTACATAAATGTATGTCCACTTAGGTATGAGTAAGTGATTGGCCACATGGATGTATGTCCACTTAGGTATGAGTAAGTGATTGGCCACATGGATATATGTCCACCTAGGTATGAGTAAGTGATTGGCCACATGGATGTATGTCCACTAAGGTATGAGTAAGTGATTGGCCACATGGATGTATGTCCACTTAGGTATGAGAAAGTAATTGGCCACATGAATGTATGTCCATCTAGGTATGAGTGAGTGATTGGCCACATGGATGTATGTCCACTTAGGTATGAGTAAGTGATTGGCCACATGGATGTATGTCCACTTAGGTTTGAGTAATTGATTGGCCACAGTTTGCTATGTCCACCTAGGTATGAATGAATGATTGGCAACAGTTTGGTATGTCCCCTTAGGTATGAGTAAGTGATTGGCCACATGGATGTATGTCCACTTAGGTATGAGTAAGTGATTGACCACATGGATGTATGTCCACTTGGGTATGAGTGAATGATTGGCCACAGTTTGGTATGTCCACTTTGGTATGAGTAAGTGATTGGCCACATGGATGTATGTCCACTTAGGTATGAGTAAGTGATTGGCCACATGGATATATGTCCACCTAGGTATGAGTAAGTGATTGGCCACATGGATGTATGTCCACTTAGGTATGAGTAAGTGATTGACCACATGGATGTATGTCCACCTAGGTATGAGTAAGTGATTGGCCACATGGATATATGTTCACTTAAGTATGAGTAAGTGATTGGCCACATGGTGGTATGTCCACTTAGGTATGAGTAAGTGATTGGCCACATGGATGTATGTCCACCTAGGTATGAGTAAGTCATTGGCCACATGGCTGTATGTCCACTTAGGTATGAATAAATGATTGGCCACACGGATGTATGTCCACTTAGGTATGAGTAAGTGATTGGCCACATGGATGTATGTCCACCTAGGTATGAGTAAGTGATTGGCCACATGGATGTATGTCCACTTCGGTATGAGTAAGTGATTGGCCACACTTTTGGTATGTCTACTTGGTATGAGTGAGTGTTTGGCAACAGTTTGGTATGTCCACCTAGGTATGAGTGAATGATTGGCCACAGTTTGGTATATCCACCTAGGTATGAGTAAGTGATTGGCCACATGGTGGTGTGTCCACTTAGGTATGAGTAAGTGATTGGCAACAGTTTGGTATGTCCATCTCGGTATGCGTGAGTGGTTGGCAACAGTTTGGCATGCCCACCTAGGTATGAGTGAGTGATTGGTCACATGGTGGTATGTCCACTTACGTATGAGTAAGTGATTGGCCACATGGATGTATGTCCACTTAGGTATGAGTAAGTGATTGGCCACATGGATGTATGTCCACTTAGGTATGAGTAAGTGATTGGCCACATGGATGTATGTCCAATTAGGTATGAGTGAATGATTGGCCACAGTTTGGTATGTCCACCTAGGTATGAGTGAGTGGTTGGCAACAGTTTGGTATGTCCACTAGTTATGAGTGAATGATTGCCATAGTTTCCAATGTCCACTAAGTATGAGTGAGTGACTGGCAACAGTTTGGTATGTCCACCTCGGTATGAGTGAATGATTAGCCACAGTTTTGAATGTCCACGTGGTATGACTGAGTGTTTGGCAACAGTTTTGAATGTCCACCTGGGTATGAGTGAGTGATTGGCCACAGTTTGGTATGTCCACTTAGGTATGGGTGAGTGATTGGCCACAGCTTGGTATGTTCAATTAGATATGGGTGAGTGATTGGCCTCAGATTGGTATGTCTGCTAGGACTGAGTGAGTAATTTGCCCGTTTGGAATGTCGACTTAGGTACGAGTGACTGATTGGCCACATGATGGTATGTCCAATAGGTATGAGTAAGTGATTGGCCACATGGATGTATGTCCACCTAGGTATTGGTAAGTGATTGGCTACATAAATGTATGTCCACTTAGGTATGAGTAAGTGATTGGCCACATGGATGTATGTCCACTTAGGTATGAGTAAGTGATTGGCCACATGGATGTATGTCCAATTAGGTATGAGTGAATGATTGGCTACAGTTTGGTATGTCCACCTAGGTATGAGTGAGTGGTTGGCAACAGTTTGGTATGTCCACTAGTTATGAGTGAGTGATTGCCATAGTTTCCAATGTCCACTAAATATGAGTGAGTGACTGCCAACAGTTTCGTATGTCCACCTCGGTATGAGTGAATGATTGGCCACAGTTTTGAATGTCCACTTGGTATGACTGAGTGTTTGGCAACAGTTTTGAATGTCCACCTGGGTATGAGTGAGTGATTGGCCACAGTTTGGTATGTCCATTTAGGTATGGGTGAGTGATTGGCCACAGCTTGGTATGTTCACTTAGGTATGGGTGAGTGATTGGCCTCAGATTGGTATGTCCGCTAGGACTGAGTGAGTAATTTGCCCGTTTGGAATGTCGACTTAGGTACGAGTGACTGATTGGCCACATGATGGTATGTCCAATAGGTATGAGTAAGTGATTGGCCACATGGATGTATGTCCACCTAGGTATTGGTAAGTGATTGGCTACATAAATGTATGTCCACTTAGGTATGAGTAAGTGATTGGCCACATGGATGTATGTCCACTTAGGTATGAGTAAGTGATTGGCCACATGGATGTATGTCCACTTAGGTTTGAGTAATTGATTGGCCACAGTTTGCTATGTCCACCTAGGTATGAATGAATGATTGGCAACAGTTTGGTATGTCCCCTTAGGTATGAGTAAGTGATTGGCCACATGGATGTATGTCCACTTAGGTATGAGTAAGTGATTGACCACATGGATGTATGTCCACTTGGGTATGAGTGAATGATTGGCCACAGTTTGGTATGTCCACTTTGGTATGAGTAAGTGATTGGCCACATGGATGTATGTCCACTTAGGTATGAGTAAGTGATTGGCCACATGGATATATGTCCACCTAGGTATGAGTAAGTGATTGGCCACATGGATGTATGTCCACTTAGGTATGAGTAAGTGATTGACCACATGGATGTATGTCCACCTAGGTATGAGTAAGTGATTGGCCACATGGATATATGTTCACTTAAGTATGAGTAAGTGATTGGCCACATGGTGGTATGTCCACTTAGGTATGAGTAAGTGATTGGCCACATGGATGTATGTCCACCTAGGTATGAGTAAGTCATTGGCCACATGGCTGTATGTCCACTTAGGTATGAATAAATGATTGGCCACACGGATGTATGTCCACTTAGGTATGAGTAAGTGATTGGCCACATGGATGTATGTCCACCTAGGTATGAGTAAGTGATTGGCCACATGGATGTATGTCCACTTCGGTATGAGTAAGTGATTGGCCACAGTTTGGTATGTCTACTTGGTATGAGTGAGTGTTTGGCAACAGTTTGGTATGTCCACCTAGGTATGAGTGAATGATTGGCCACAGTTTGGTATATCCACCTAGGTATGAGTAAGTGATTGGCCACATGGTGGTGTGTCCACTTAGGTATGAGTAAGTGATTGGCAACAGTTTGGTATGTCCATCTCGGTATGCGTGAGTGGTTGGCAACAGTTTGGCATGCCCACCTAGGTATGAGTGAGTGATTGATCACATGGTGGTATGTCCACTTACGTATGAGTAAGTGATTGGCCACATGGATGTATGTCCACTTAGGTATGAGTAAGTGATTGGCCACATGGATGTATGTCCACTTAGGTATGAGTAAGTGATTGGCCACATGGATGTATGTCCAATTAGGTATGAGTGAATGATTGGCCACAGTTTGGTATGTCCACCTAGGTATGAGTGAGTGGTTGGCAACAGTTTGGTATGTCCACTAGTTATGAGTGAATGATTGCCATAGTTTCCAATGTCCACTAAGTATGAGTGAGTGACTGGCAACAGTTTGGTATGTCCACCTCGGTATGAGTGAATGATTAGCCACAGTTTTGAATGTCCACGTGGTATGACTGAGTGTTTGGCAACAGTTTTGAATGTCCACCTGGGTATGAGTGAGTGATTGGCCACAGTTTGGTATGTCCACTTAGGTATGGGTGAGTGATTGGCCACAGCTTGGTATGTTCAATTAGATATGGGTGAGTGATTGGCCTCAGATTGGTATGTCTGCTAGGACTGAGTGAGTAATTTGCCCGTTTGGAATGTCGACTTAGGTACGAGTGACTGATTGGCCACATGATGGTATGTCCAATAGGTATGAGTAAGTGATTGGCCACATGGATGTATGTCCACCTAGGTATTGGTAAGTGATTGGCTACATAAATGTATGTCCACCTAGGTATGAGTAAGTGATTGGCCACATGGATGTATGTACACTAAGGTATGAGTAAGTGATTGGCCACATGGATGAATGTCCACTTATGTATGAGAAAGTAATTGGCCACATGAATGAATGTCCGCCTAGGTATGAGTGAGTGATTGGCCACATGGATGTATGTCCACTTAGGTATGAGTAAGTGATTGGCCACATGGATGTATGTCCACTTAGGTTTGAGTAAGTGATTGGCCACAGTTTGCTATGTCCACCTAGGTATGAATGAATGATTGGCAACAGTTTGCTATGTCCACTTAGGTATGAGTAAGTGATTGGCCACATGGATGTATGTCCACTTAGGTATGAGTAAGTGATTGACCACATGGATGTATGTCCTCTTGGGTATGAGTGAATGATTGGCCACAGTTTGGTATGTCCACTTTGGTATGAGTAAGTGATTGGCCACATGGATGTATGTCCACTTAGGTATGAGTAAGTGATTGGCCACACGGATGTATGTCCACTTAGGTATGAGTAAGTGATTGGCCACATGGATGTATGTCCACCTAGGTATGAGTAAGTGATTGGCCACATGGATGTATGTCCACTTCGGTATGAGTAAGTGATTGGCCACAGTTTGGTATGCCTACTTGGTATGAGTGAGTGTTTGGCAACAGTTTGGTATGTCCACCTAGGTATGAGTGAATGATTGGCCACAGTTTGGTATATCCACCTAGGTATGAGTAAGTGATTGGCCACATGGTGGTGTGTCCACTTAGGTATGAGTAAGTGATTGGCAACAGTTTGGTATGTCCACCTCGGTATGCGTGAGTGGTTGGCAACAGTTTGGCATGCCCACCTATGTATGAGTGAGTGATTGGTCACATGGTGGTATGTCCACTTACGTATGAGTAAGTGATTGGCCACATGGATGTATGTCCACTTAGGTATGAGTAAGTGATTGGCCACATGGATGTATGTCCACTTAGGTATGAGTAAGTGATTGGCCACATGGATGTATGTCCAATTAGGTATGAGTGAATGATTGGCCACAGTTTGGTATGTCCACCTAGGTATGAGTGAGTGGTTGGCAACAGTTTGGTATGTCCACTAGTTATGAGTGAATGATTGCCATAGTTTCCAATGTCCACTAAGTATGAGTGAGTGACTGGCAACAGTTTGGTATGTCCACCTCGGTATGAGTGAATGATTAGCCACAGTTTTGAATGTCCACGTGGTATGACTGAGTGTTGGGCAACAGTTTTGAATGTCCACCTGGGTATGAGTGAGTGATTGGCCACAGTTTGGTATGTCCACTTAGGTATGGGTGAGCGATTGGCCACAGCTTGGTATGTTCAATTAGATATGGGTGAGTGATTGGCCTCAGATTTGTATGTCTGCTAGGACTGAGTGAGTAATTTGCCCGTTTGGAATGTCGACTTAGGTACGAGTGACTGATTGGCCACATGATGGTATGTCCAATAGGTATGAGTAAGTGATTGGCCACATGGATGTATGTCCACCTAGGTATTGGTAAGTGATTGGCTACATAAATGTATGTCCACTTAGGTATGAGTAAGTGATTGGCCACATGGATGTATGTCCACTTAGGTATGAGTAAGTGATTGGCCACATGGATATATGTCCACCTAGGTATGAGTAAGTGATTGGCCACATGGATGTATGTACACTAAGGTATGAGTAAGTGATTGGCCACATGGATGTATGTCCACTTATGTATGAGAAAGTAATTGGCCACATGAATGAATGTCCGCCTAGGTATGAGTGAGTGATTGGCCACATGGATGTATGTCCATTTAGGTATGAGTAAGTGATTGGCCACATGGATGTATGTCCACTTAGGTTTGAGTAAGTGATTGGCCACAGTTTGCTATGTCCACCTAGGTATGAATGAATGATTGGCAACAGTTTGCTATGTCCACTTAGGTATGAGTAAGTGATTGGCCACATGGATGTATGTCCACTTAGGTATGAGTAAGTGATTGACCACATGGATGTATGTCCACTTGGGTATGAGTGAATGATTGGCCACAGTTTGGTATGTCCACTTTGGTATGAGTAAGTGATTGGCCACATGGATGTATGTCCACTTAGGTATGAGTAAGTGATTGGCCACACGGATGTATGTCCACTTAGGTATGAGTAAGTGATTGTCCACATGGATGTATGTCCACCTAGGTATGAGTATGTGATTGGCCACATGGATGTATGTCCACTTCGGTATGAGTAAGTGATTAGCCACAGTTTGGTATGTCTACTTGGTATGAGTGAGTGTTTGGCAACAGTTTGGTATGTCCACCTAGGTATGAGTGAATGATTGGCCACAGTTTGGTATATCCACCTAGGTATGAGTAAGTGATTGGCCACATGGTGGTATGTCCACTTAGGTATGAGTAAGTGAATGGCAACAGTTTGGTATGTCCACCTCGGTATGCGTGAGTGGTTGGCAACAGTTTGGCATGCCCACCTAGGTATGAGTGAGTGATTGGTCACATGGTGGTATGTCCACTTACGTATGAGTAAGTGATTGGCCACATGGATGTATGTCCACTTAGGTATGAGTAAGTGATTGGCCACATGGATGTATGTCCACTTAGGTATGAGTAAGTGATTGGCCACATGGATGTATGTCCACTTAGGTTTGAGTAAGTGATTGGCCACAGTTTGGTATGTCCACTTGGTATGAGTGAGTGTTTGGCAACATATTGTTATGTCCACCTCGGTATGAATGAATGATTGGCAACAGTTTGGTATGTCCACCTAGGTATGAGTGAGTGGTTGGCAACAGTTTGGTATGTCCACTTAGGTATGAGTAAGTGATTGGCCACATGGATGTATGTCCACTTAGTTATGAGTAAGTGATTGGCCACAAGGATGTATGTCCACCGTGGTATTGGTAAGTGATTGGCCACATGGATGTATGTCCACTTTGGTATGAGTAAGTCATTGGCCACATGGATGTATGTCCACTTAGGTATGAGTAAGTGATTGGCCACATGGATATATGTCCACCTAGGTATGAGTAAGTGATTGGCCACATGGATGTATGTCCACTTAGGTATAAGTAAGTGATTGGCCACATGGATGTATGTCCACTTAGGTATGAGTAAGTGATTGGCCACATGGATATATGTCCACTTAGGTATGAGTAAGTGATTGACCACATGGATGTATGTCCACCTAGGTATAAGTAAGTGATTGGTCACATGGATATATGTTCACTTAGGTATGAGTAAGTGATTGGCAACAGTCTGGTATGTCCACCTAGGTATGAGTGAGTAATTGGCCACATGGTGGTATGTCCACTTAAGTATGAGTGAGTGATTGGTCACATGGATGTATGTCCACATAGGTATGAGTGAATGATTGGCCACAGTTTGGTACGTCCACCTAGGTACGAGTGAGTGTTTGGCAACAGTTCGGTATGTCCACAAAGTATGAGTGAGTGGTTGGCAACAGTTTAGTATGTCCACAAGGTATGAGTGAGTGTTTGGCCACATGGTGGTATGTACACCTAGGTATGAGTGATTGATTGGCAACAGTTTGGTATGTCCACCTAGGTATGAGTGAGTAATTGGCCACATGGATGTATGTCCACCTAGGTATGAGTGAGTGGTTGGCAGCAGTTTGGTATGTCCACCTAGGTACGAGTGAGTGTTTGGCAACAGTTTGGTATGTCCACAAGGTATGAGTGAGTGATTGGCCACATGGTGGTATGTCCACCTAGGTATGAGTGAGTAGTTAGCAACAGTTTGGTATGTCCACCTAGGTACGAGTGATTGTTTGGCAACAGTTTTGTATGTCTAGACGTTTCGATAAAGAGCCATTGCTCGAAACGTCTAGCTATTTTTAATAGTTATTTAGGACTACGATTACCAAATATTATCTTCAATATATCATTGGTTAGAGTTAGTAGTTGGCAACAGTTTGGTCTGCCCACCTAGGTATGAGTGAGTGATTGGCCACATGGTGGTATGTCCACTTAGGTATGAGTAAGTGATTGGCCACATGGATGTATGTCCACTTATGTATGAGTGAATCTTTGGCCACACATTCGTATGTCCACCTAGGTACGAGTGAGTGGTTGGCAACAGTTTGGTATGTCCACTCAGTATGAGTGAGTGCTTGGCAACAGATTGCTATGTCAACATAGGTATGAGTGAATGAGTGGACACAAGGTGGTATATCCACTGGGTATGGGTGAGCGATTGGTTACAGTGTGGTATGTCCACCGAGACATGAGTGAGTGATTAGCAACAGTTTGGTATGTCCGTCTAGCTATGGGGAGTGATTAGCCATGAGCTTGTATTTTACTAGGTATGTTTAAGTGATTGGCCATAGGGTGGTTTGTTAACCTGGGTGTGACAGAGGTTGACATGAATGATATGTCTAGCTGGGTTTAGGTGAGTGATAAACCTTCATATGTGGATGATTTGCAACAGGTTAGTAAGTGACCATACAAACTTTTCACCAATCACTTATTCATACATATGTGGACATACCACCTTGTGGCAAATCACTTATCCATAAATAGATCTAGACGTATATGCCAGTCACCTATATCTAGGTGAATATACCACCCTTTATAACCAGTGGCACAACACATTGGGATGGGTGAGTGATTGGCCGCAGGGTGGTATATACACATGGGTATATATGAATGGTTGATCACAGGGTGAAATTAGTCGGCATGTACCCCTGGTGATATAGGTGATTTGTATGTACACCAGATATGGCGTGATTGGACATTGGGTTGTTTGAACAACTTGATGTTAGGGGCTGGACATTGGGTGGTATGTACCCCTGGTGGATATGGAATGATTGGACAATGGGTGGCATGTCTATCTTGATCTGGACTGAATGTCCAATGGGTGATATATGAGGATTTGATTTTTCACCTTTTAAATTGCCCTATTACGAATAATCATGGGGTTATATGTACACCTAGATATGGGTAATTGGACATTGGGTGGTATGTACACATATATGTAGGGGTGATTGCCCATCGTGTGGTATGTATACATGGTAAGTTCGGTGAAAATTGGTCTGCACGTACACCAGGTTATGGGGTGATTGAATATTCGGTGGCATGTACTCATGGATGCGGGGTGATAGAATTTTGGTTGCTATGTACACCATGTTATGGGGTGATTGCATATTTGGTGGAATGTACACCTGGATGTAAGTACTTGGACATTGGGTGGTATGTATGTATACATAGATGTGGGGTGACTGGACATTTGATGGTATGTACACCTGGATGTGGGGTGATTGCACATTGAGCTGTATGATCATAATAATGTGATGTTATTTGACGATGAGTGGTATGTACACCTGGATGTTGGTGCTTGGATATTAGGTGGTATGTACACCTGGACGTGGGGTTATTGGACATTGGATGTTATGTATGCATGGATGTTGGTGTTTGGATATTGAGTGGTATGTTCAAATGGATGTGGGGTAAGTAGACATTGAATGGTATGTACACATGGATGTTGGTGATTGGACATTGGATGGTATGTACACCTGGATGTTGTTGACTGGACATTGGTATGTGGACCTGGATGTTGGTGATTGGACTTTGGGTGGTATGTACGCATGGATGTTGGTGATAGAACATTGGGTGGCATGTATACATGAATGTGGGGTGAGTGGACATTTGGTGGTATATACACATGGATACTGGTGAAAGGACATTGGGTGGTATGCAGACCTGAATGTTGGTGATTGGACATTGGGTGGTATGTACACCTGGATGTTGGGGATTGGACATTGGGTAGTATGTACACATGGATGTGGGGTGATTGCACATTGAGCTGTATAAGCAAACTGATGTGATGTTACTTGACGATAGGTGGTATGTACACCTGGATGTTGGTGATTGGACATTGGGTGGTATGTACACATGGATGTTGGTGATTGGACATGTGGACCTCGATTTTGGTGGTTGGACATTAGGTGGTATGTACACCTGGATGTTGGTGATTGGACATTGGGTATTATGTACACATGGATGTTGGTGATAGAACATTGGGTGGTATGTACACATGAATGTGGGTTGAGTGGACATTTGGTGGTATATACACGTGGATGCTGGAGATAGGACATTGGGTGGTATGCAGACCTGAATGTTGGTGATTGGACATCGGGTGGTATGTACACCTGGATGTTGGTGATTGGACATTGGGTAGTATGTACACCTGGATGTGGGGTGATTGCACATTGAGCTGTATGAGCATACTGATGTGATGTTATTTGACGATAGGTGGTATGTACACCTGGATGTTGGTGATTGGACATTGGGGGGTATGTACACATGGATGTAAGTGTTTGGACATTTGGTGGTATGTACACATTGATGTTGGTGATTCGACATGGGTGATATGTAGACCTCGATTTTGCTGGTTGGACATTAGGTGGTATGTACACCTGGATGTTGGTGATTGGACATTGGGTGGTATGTACACATGGATGTTGGTGATTGGACATTGGGTGGTATGTACACATGGATGTAGGATCATTTGACATTTGATAGATATGTACACATGGATGTTGGTGAGTGGACATTTGATGCTATGTACACATGGATGTAGGATGATCAGACATTCGATAGATATGTACACATGAATATTGGTGATTGGACATTGGGTAGTATGTACACCTGGATGTTGGTGATTGGACACTAGATGCTATGTACACATGGATGTAGGATGATCAGACATTGAATAGATATGTACAAATGGATGTTGGTGAATGGACATTGGATGGTATGTACACCTGGATGTTGTTGACTGGACATTGGGTGGTATGTACACATGGATGTTGGTGATTGGACATTTGGTGGTATGTACACATGGATGTTGGTGTTTGGACATTTGATGGTATGTACAAATGGATGTTGGTGTACGGACATTTGGTGGTATGTAGACCTGGATGTTGGTGAATGAACATTGAGTGGTATGTACACATGCCTGTTGGTGATAGAACATTGGGCGGTATGTAGACCAGGATGTTGGTGATATGTTATTGGGTGGTATGTACACATGGATGTTGGTGATATGTTATTGGGTGGTATGTTGACCTGGATGTTGGTGATTTGACATTGGGTTGTATGTACACGTGGATGTAGGATGATTAGACATTTGATGGTATGTACACCTGGATGTGGGGTGATTGTACATTCAGCTGTATGGGCATATTGTTGTTATGTTATGTTATTTGACGATGGGTGGAATGTACACCCGGATGTTGGTGTTTGGATATTCAGTGGCATGTACACATGGACGTGGGGTTATTGGACATTGGATGGTATGTATGTAAGCATGAATTTGGGTTGATTGAACATAGGGTGGAATGTACACATCGATGTGGGGTGATTGGATATTAGGTGATATGTACACCTGGATGTTGGTGTTTGGACATTGTGTGGTATGTAGACCTGAATGTTGGTGATTGGACATTCGGTGGTATGTACACATGGATGTAGGATGATCAGACATTGGATAGATATGTGCACATGGATGTTGGTGATTGGACATTGGGTGGTATGTCACCTGAATGTGTGGTGATTAGATATTGGGTGGTATGTACACATGGATGTAGGATGATTAGACATTGGATAGATATGTACACATGGATGTTGGTGATTGGACATTGGGTGGTATGTACACATGGATGTTGGTGTTTGAACATTCGGTGGTATGTACACATGGATGTTGGTGATTGGACATTGAGTAATATGTAGACCTTAATTTTGGTGATTGGACATTGGGTGGTATATACGCCTGGATGTTGGTGATTGGACATTGAATGGAATGTACACATGGATGTAGGATGATTAGACTTTGGGTAGATATGTACACATGGATGTTGGTGATTGGACATTGCGTGATATGTAGACTTCGATTTTGGTGATTGGACATTTGGTGGTATGTACACCTGGATGTTGGTGATTGGACATTGGGTGGTATGTACACATGGATGTAGGATGATTAGATATTAGATGGATATGTACACATGGATGTGGGGTGATTGAACATTGGGTGGTATGTACACATGGATGTTGGGTGATTGGAAATTGGATGGTATGTCACCTGAATGTGTGGTGATTGGACATTGAATGGTATGTACACATGGATGTGGGGTGATTGGACATAGGGTGGTATGTACACATGGATGTGGGGTGATTGGAAATCGGATGGTATGTCACCTCAATGTGAGGTGTTTGGACATTGAATGGTATGTATACCTGGATGTTGGTGATCGGACATTGGATGATATGTACAGCTGGATGTAGGATGATTAGACATTCGATAGATATGTACACATGGATGTTGGTGATTGGACATTGGTTGGTTTGTACACATGGATGTGATGTGATTGGACATTGGGTGGTATGTGCACATGGATGTTGGTGATTGGACATTGGATGGATATGTACATATGGATGTTGGTGATTGGACTTTGAGTGGTACGTACGCATGGTTGTGGAGTGATTGGACATTGGATGGTATGTACACCTGGATGTTGGTGATTGGACATTAGATGGTATGTACACCTGGATGTAGGATGATTAGACATTGGATAGATATGTACACATCGATGTTGGTGATTTGACATTGGGTGATATGTAGACCTGCATTTTGCTGATTGGACATTGGGTGGTATGTACACATGGATGTTGGTGATTGGACATTGGGTGGTATGTACACATGGATGTGGGGTGATTGAACATTGGGTGGTATGTAGGCTTGGATGTAGGATGATTAGACATTGGATACATATGTACACATGGATGTTGGTGATTGGACATTGGGTGGTATGTATACATGGATGTTGATGATTGGAAATTGGGTGATATGTACGCATGGATGTAGGATGATTAGACATTGGATAGACATGTACACATGAATGTTGGTGATTGGACATTGGGTGGTATGTACACATGTATGTGGGGTGATTGGACATTGGGTGGTATGTCACCTGAATGTGTGGTGATTGGACATTAGATGCTATGTACACATGGATGATGGATGATTAGACATTGGATAGATATGTACACATGGATGTTGGTGATTGGACATTGAGTGGTATGTACACATGGATGTTGGTGATTGGACATTGGGTGGTATGTACACATGGATGTAGGATGATTAGACATTGGATAGATATGTGCACATGGATGTTGGTGATTGGACATTGGGTGGTATGTACGCGTGGATGTAGGATGATTAGACATTGGATAGATATGTACACATGGATGTTGGTGATTGGACATTAGGTGGTATGTACACATGGATGTAGGATGATTAGACATTGGATAGATATGTACACATGGATGTTGGTGATTGGACATTGGGTGGTATGTACACATGGATGTTGGTGATTGGACATTGGGTGGTATGAACACATGGATGTAGGTTCATTAGACATAGAATAGATATGTACACATGGATGTTAGTGATTGGACATTAGGTGGTATGTACACATGAATGTTGGTGATTGGACATTGGGTGGTATATACACATGGATGTTGGTGATTGGACATTGGGTGGTATGTACACATGGATGTAGGATGATTAGATATTGGATAGATATGTACACATGGATGTTGGTGATTGGACACTGGATGGTATGTACACATGAATGTTGATGATTGGACATTGGGTGGTACGCACACATGGATGATGGTGATTGGACATTGGGTGGTATGTGCACATGGATATTGGTGTTTGAACATTCGGTGGTATGTACACATGGATGTAGGATGATTAGATATTGGATGGATATGTACACATAGATATTGGTGATTGGACATTGGGTGGTATGTAGACATGGATGTTGGTGATTGGACATTGGGTGGTATGCACACATGGATGTTGGTGATTGGACATTGGGTGGTATGTACACATGGATGTTGGTGTTTGAACATTCGGTGGTATGTACACATGGATGTAGGATGATTAGACATTGGATAGATATGTACACATGGATGTTGGTGATTGGACATTGGATAGATATGTCCACATGGATGTTGGTGATTGGTCATTGGATATATATGTACACATGGATGTAGGATGATTAGATATTGGATGGATATGTACACATAGATGTTGGTGATTGGACATTGGATGGTATGAAGACATGGATGTTGGTGATTGGACATTGGATAGATATGTACACATGGATGTTGGTGATTGGACATTGGATAGATATGTACACATGGATGTTGGTGATTGGACATTGGATAGATATGTACACATGGATGTAGGATGATTAGATATTGGATGGATATGTACACATAGATGTTGGTGATTGGACATTGGGTGGTATGTAGACATGGATGTTGGTGATTGGACATTGGATAGATATGTACACATGGATATTGGTGATTGGACATTGGATGGTATGTACGCATGGATGTTGGTGATTGGACATTGGGTGGTATGTACACATGGATGTTGGTGATTGGACATTGGGTGGTATGTACACATGGCTGTAGGTGATTGGATATTGGATAGATATGTACACATGGATGTTGGTGGTTGGACATTGGGTGGTATGTACACATGGATGTTGGTGATTGGACATTGGGTGGTATGTACACATGGATGTAGGATGATTAGATATTGGATGGATATGTACACATGGATGTTGGTGATTGAACATTTGGTGGTATGTACACATGGATGTTGGTGATTGGACATTGGGTGGTATGTACACATGGATGTAGGATCATTAGACATTGGATAGATATGTACACATGGATGTAGGTGATTGGACATTGGGTGGTATGTACACATGAATGTTGGTGATTGGACATTGGGTGGTATGTACACATGGATGTTGGTGATTGGACATTGGGTGGTATGTACACATGGATGTAGGATCATTAGACATTGCATAGATATGTACACATGAATGTTGGTAATTGGACATTGAGTGGTACGCACACATGGATGATTGTGATTGGACATTGGGTGGTATGTACACATGGATGTTGGTGTTTGAACATTCGGTGGTATGTACACATGGATGTAGGATGATTAGATATTGGATGGATATGTACACATAGATGTTGGTGATTGGACATTGGGTGGAATGTACACATGGATGTTGGTGATTGGACATTGGGTGGTATGCACACATGGATGTTGGTGTTTGAACATTCGGTGGAATGTACACATGGATGTAGGATGATTAGACATTGGATAGATATGTACACATGGATGTTGGTGATTGGACATTGGATAGATATGTCCACATGGATGTTGGTGATTGGTCATTGGATATATATGTACACATGGATGTAGGATGATTAGATATTGGATGGATATGTACACATAGATGTTGGTGATTGGACATTGGATGGTATGTAGACATGGATGTTGGTGATTGGACATTGGATAGATATGTACACATGGATGTTGGTGATTGGACATTGGATAGATATGTACACATGGATGTTGGTGATTGGACATTGGATAGATATGTACACATGGATGTAGGATGATTAGATATTGGATAGATATGTACACATAGATGTTGGTGATTGAACATTGGGTGGTATGTAGACATGGATGTTGGTGATTGGACATTGGGTGGTATGTACACATGGATGTTGGTGATTGGACATTGGGTAGTATGTACGCATGGATGTAGGATGATTATACATTGGATAGATATGTACACATGGATGTTGGTGATTGGACATTGGGTGGTATGTAAGCATGGATGTAGGATGATTAGACATTGGATGGATATGTACACATGAATGTTGGTGATTGGACTTTCGGTGGTATGTACACATGGATTTAGGATGATTAGATATTGGATGGATATGTACACATGGATGTTGGTGATTGGACATTGGGTGGTATGTACACATGGATGTAGGATGACTAGACATTGGATAGATATGTACACATGGATGTTGGTGATTGGACATTGGGTGATATGTACGCATGGATGTAGGATGATTAGACATTGGATAGATATGTCCACATGGATGTTGGTGATTGGACATTGGGTGGTATATACGCATGGATGTAGGATGTTTAGACATTGGATGGATATGTACACATGAATGTTGGTGATTGGACATTCGGTGGTATGTACACATGGATGTAGGATGATTAGATATTGGATGGATATATACACATGGATGTAGGATGACTAGACATTGGATAGATATGTACACATGAATGTTGGTGATTGGACATTGGGTGGTATGCACACATGGATGTTGGTGATTGGACATTGGATGGATATGTACACATGGATGTTGGTGATTGAACATTGGGTGGTATGCACACATGGATGTTGGTGATTGGACATTGGGTGGTATGTACACATGGATGTTGGTGATTGGACATTGGGTGGTATGTACACATGGATGTTGGTGATTGGACATCGGGTGATATGTACGCATAAATGTAGGATGATTAGACATTGGATAGATATGTACACATGGATGTTGGTGATTGGACATTGGGTCATATGTACGATTGGATGTAGGATGATTAGACATTGGATAGATATGTACACATGGTTGTTGGTGATTGGACATTGGGTGGTATGTACGCATGGATGTAGGATGATTAGACATTGGATGGATATGTACACATGAATGTAGGATGATTAGACATTGGATAGACATGTACACATGGATGTTGGTGATTGGACATTGGGTGGTATGTACACATGTATGTGGGGTGATTGGACATTGGGTGCTATGTCACCTGAATGTGTGGTGATTGGACATTAGATGCTATGTACACATGGATGATGGATGATTAGACATTGGATAGATATGTACACATGGATGTTGGTGATTGGACATTGAGTGGTATGTACACATGGATGTTGGTGATTGGACATTGGGTGGTATGTACACATGGATGTAGGATGATTAGACATTGGATAGATATGTGCACATGGATGTTGGTGATTGGACATTGGGTGGTATGTACGCATGGATGTAGGATGATTAGACATTGGATAGATATGTACACATGGATGTTGGTGATTGGACATTAGGTGGTATGTACACATGGATGTAGGATGATTAGACATTGGATAGATATGTACACATGGATGTTGGTGATTGGACATTGGGTGGTATGTACACATGGATGTTGGTGATTGGACATTGGGTGGTATGTACACATGGATGTAGGTTCGTTAGACATAGAATAGATATGTACACATGGATGTTGGTGATTGGACATTGGGTGGTATGTACACATGAATGTTGGTGATTGGACATTGGGTGGTATGTACACATGGATGTTGGTGATTGGACATTGGGTGGTATGTACACATGGATGTAGGATGATTAGATATTGGATAGATATGTACACATGGATGTTGGTGATTGGACACTGGGTGGTATGTACACATGAATGTTGATGATTGGACATTGGGTGGTACGCACACATGGATGTTGGTGATTGGACATTGGGTGGTATGTGCACATGGATATTGGTGTTTGAACATTCGGTGGTATGTACACATGGATGTAGGATGATTAGATATTGGATGGATATGTACACATAGATATTGGTGATTGGACATTGGGTGGTATGTAGACATGGATGTTGGTGATTGGACATTGGGTGGTATGCACACATGGATGTTGGTGATTGGACATTGGGTGGTATGTACACATGGATGTTGGTGTTTGAACATTCGGTGGTATGTACACATGGATGTAGGATGATTAGACATTGGATAGATATGTACACATGGATGTTGGTGATTGGACATTGGATAGATATGTCCACATGGATGTTGGTGATTGGTCATTGGATATATATGTACACATGGATGTAGGATGATTAGATATTGGATGGATATGTACACATAGATGTTGGTGATTGGACATTGGATGGTATGAAGACATGGATGTTGGTGATTGGACATTGGATAGATATGTACACATGGATGTTGGTGATTGGACATTGGATAGATATGTACACATGGATGTTGGTGATTGGACATTGGATAGATATGTACACATGGATGTAGGATGATTAGATATTGGATGGATATGTACACATAGATGTTGGTGATTGGACATTGGGTGGTATGTAGACATGGATGTTGGTGATTGGACATTGGATAGATATGTACACATGGATGTTGGTGATTGGACATTGGGTGGTATGTACGCATGGATGTAGGATGTTTAGACATTGGATAGATATGTACACATGGATGTTGGTGATTGGACATTGGGTGGTATGTACGCATGGATGTTGGTGATTGGACATTGGGTGGTATGTACACATGGATGTTGGTGATTGGACATTGGGTGGTATGTACACATGGCTGTAGGTGATTGGATATTGGATAGATATGTACACATGGATGTTGGTGGTTGGACATTGGGTGGTATGTACACATGGATGTTGGTGATTGGACATTGGGTGGTATGTACACATGGATGTAGGATGATTAGATATTGGATGGATATGTACACATGGATATTGGTGATTGGACATTTGGTGGTATGTACACATGGATGTTGGTGATTGGACATTGGGTGGTATGTACACATGGATGTAGGATCATTAGACATTGGATAGATATGTACACATGGATGTAGGTGATTGGACATTGGGTGGTATGTACACATGAATGTTGGTGATTGGACATTGGGTGGTATGTACACATGGATGTTGGTGATTGGACATTGGGTGGTATGTACACATGGATGTAGGATCATTAGACATTGCATAGATAAGTACACATGAATGTTGGTAATTGGACATTGAGTGGTACGCACACATGGATGATTGTGATTGGACATTGGGTGGTATGTACACATGGATGTTGGTGTTTGAACATTCGGTGGTATGTACACATGGATGTAGGATGATTAGATATTGGATGGATATGTACACATGGATGTTGGTGATTGGACATTGGGTGGTATGTACACATGGATGTAGGATGACTAGACATTGGATAGATATGTACACATGGATGTTGGTGATTGGACATTGGGTGATATGTACGCATGGATGTAGGATGATTAGACATTGGATAGATATGTCCACATGGATGTTGGTGATTGGACATAGGGTGGTATATACGCATGGATGTAGGATGTTTAGACATTGGATGGATATGTACACATGAATGTTGGTGATTGGACATTCGGTGGTATGTACACATGGATGTAGGATGATTAGATATTGGATGGATATGTACACATGGATGTTGGTGATTGGACATTGGGTGCTATGTACACATGGATGTAGGATGACTAGACATTGGATAGATATGTACACATGAATGTTGGTGATTGGACATTGGGTGGTATGCACACATGGATGTTGGTGATTGGACATTGGATGGATATGTACACATGGATGTTGGTGATTGGACATTGGGTGGTATGCACACATGGATGTTGGTGATTGGACATTGGGTGGTATGTACACATGGATGTTGGTGATTGGACATTGGGTGGTATGTACACATGGATGTTGGTGATTGGACATCGGGTGATATGTACGCATAAATGTAGGATGATTAGACATTGGATAGATATGTACACATGGATGTTGGTGATTGGACATTGGGTCATATGTACGATTGGATGTAGGATGATTAGACATTGGATAGATATGTACACATGGTTGTTGGTGATTGGACATTGGGTGGTATGTACGCATGGATGTAGGATGATTAGACATTGGATGGATATGTACACATGAATGTAGGATGATTAGACATTGGATAGACATGTACACATGGATGTTGGTGATTGGACATTGGGTGGTATGTACACATGTATGTGGGGTGATTGGACATTGGGTGGTATGTCACCTGAATGTGTGGTGATTGGACATTAGATGCTATGTACACATGGATGATGGATGATTAGACATTGGATAGATATGTACACATGGATGTTGGTGATTGGACATTGAGTGGTATGTACACATGGATGTTGGTGATTGGACATTGGGTGGTATGTACACATGGATGTAGGATGATTAGACATTGGATAGATATGTGCACATGGATGTTGGTGATTGGACATTGGGTGGTATGTACGCATGGATGTAGGATGATTAGACATTGGATAGATATGTACACATGGATGTTGGTGATTGGACATTAGGTGGTATGTACACATGGATGTAGGATGATTAGACATTGGATAGATATGTACACATGGATGTTGGTGATTGGACATTGGGTGGTATGTACACATGGATGTTGGTGATTGGACATTGGGTGGTATGTACACATGGATGTAGGTTCATTAGACATAGAATAGATATGTACACATGGATGTTGGTGATTGGACATTGGGTGGTATGTACACATGGATGTAGGATGATTAGATATTGGATAGATATGTACACATGGATGTTGGTGATTGGACACTGGGTGGTATGTACACATGAATTTTGATGATTGGACATTGGGTGGTACGCACACATGGATGTTGGTGATTGGACATTGGGTGGTATGTGCACATGGATATTGGTGTTTGAACATTCGGTGGTATGTACACATGGATGTAGGATGATTAGATATTGGATGGATATGTACACATAGATATTGGTGATTGGACATTGGGTGGTATGTAGACATGGATGTTGGTGATTGGACATTGGGTGGTATGCACACATGGATGTTGGTGATTGGACATTGGGTGGTATGTACACATGGATGTTGGTGTTTGAACATTCGGTGGTATGTACACATGGATGTAGGATGAATAGACATTGGATAGATATGTACACATGGATGTTGGTGATTGGACATTGGATAGATATGTCCACATGGATGTTGGTGATTGGTCATTGGATATATATGTACACATGGATGTAGGATGATTAGATATTGGATGGATATGTACACATAGATGTTGGTGATTGGACATTGGATGGTATGAAGACATGGATGTTGGTGATTGGACATTGGATAGATATGTACACATGGATGTTGGTGATTGGACATTGGATAGATATGTACACATGGATGTTGGTGATTGGACATTGGATAGATATGTACACATGGATGTAGGATGATTAGATATTGGATGGATATGTACACATAGATGTTGGTGATTGGACATTGGGTGGTATGTAGACATGGATGTTGGTGATTGGACATTGGATAGATATGTACACATGGATGTTGGTGATTGGACATTGGGTGGTATGTACGCATGGATGTAGGATGGTTAGACATTGGATAGATATGTACACATGGATGTTGGTGATTGGACATTGGGTGGTATGTACGCATGGATGTTGGTGATTGGACATTGGGTGGTATGTACACATGGATGTTGGTGATTGGACATTGGGTGGTATGTACACATGGCTGTAGGTGATTGGATATTGGATAGATATGTACACATGGATGTTGGTGGTTGGACATTGGGTGGTATGTACACATGGATGTTGGTGATTGGACATTGGGTGGTATGTACACATGGATGTAGGATGATTAGATATTGGATGGATATGTACACATGGATGTTGGTGATTGGACATTTGGTGGTATGTACACATGGATGTTGGTGATTGGACATTGGGTGGTATGTACACATGGATGTAGGATCATTAGACATTGGATAGATATGTACACATGGATGTAGGTGATTGGACATTGGGTGGTATGTACACATGAATGTTGGTGATTGGACATTGGGTGGTATGTACACATGGATGTTGGTGATTGGACATTGGGTGGTATGTACACATGGATGTAGGATCATTAGACATTGCATAGATATGTACACATGAATGTTGGTAATTGGACATTGAGTGGTACGCACACATGGATGATTGTGATTGGACATTGGGTGGTATGTACACATGGATGTTGGTGTTTGAACATTCGGTGGTATGTACACATGGATGTAGGATGATTAGATATTGGATGGATATGTACACATAGATGTTGGTGATTGGACATTGGGTGGAATGTACACATGAATGTTGGTGATTGGACATTGGGTGGTATGCACACATGGATGTTGGTGTTTGAACATTCGGTGGAATGTACACATGGATGTAGGATGATTAGACATTGGATAGATATGTACACATGGATGTTGGTGATTGGACATTGGATAGATATGTCCACATGGATGTTGGTGATTGGTCATTGGATATATATGTACACATGGATGTAGGATGATTAGATATTGGATGGATATGTACACATAGATGTTGGTGATTGGACATTGGATGGTATGTAGACATGGATGTTGGTGATTGGACATTGGATAGATATGTACACATGGATGTTGGTGATTGGACATTGGATAGATATGTACACATGGATGTTGGTGATTGGACATTGGATAGATATGTACACATGGATGTAGGATGATTAGATATTGGATAGATATGTACACATAGATGTTGGTGATTGGACATTGGGTGGTATGTAGACATGGATGTTGGTGATTGGACATTGGATAGATATGTACACATGGATGTTGGTGATTGGACATTGGGTGGTATGTACGCATGGATGTTGGTGATTGGACATTGGGTGGTATGTACACATGGATGTTGGTGATTGGACATTGGGTGGTATGTACACATGGCTGTAGGTGATTGGATATTGGATAGATATGTACACATGGATGTTGGTGGTTGGACATTGGGTGGTATGTACACATGGATGTTGGTGATTGGACATTGGGTGGTATGTACACATGGATGTAGGATGATTAGATATTGGATGGATATGTACACATGGATGTTGGTGATTGGACATTTGGTGGTATGTACACATGGATGTTGGTGATTGGACATTGCATAGATATGTACACATGAATGTTGGTAATTGGACATTGAGTGGTACGCACACATGGATGATTGTGATTGGACATTGGGTGGTATGTACACATGGATGTTGGTGTTTGAACATTCGGTGGTATGTACACATGGATGTAGGATGATTAGATATTGGATGGATATGTACACATAGATGTTGGTGATTGGACATTGGGTGGAATGTACACATGGATGTTGGTGATTGGACATTGGGTGGTATGTACACATGGATGTTGGTGATTGGACATTGGGTGGTATGTACACATGGATGTAGGATCATTAGACATTGCATAGATATGTACACATGAATGTTGGTAATTGGACATTGAGTGGTACGCACACATGGATGATTGTGATTGGACATTGGGTGGTATGTACACATGGATGTTGGTGTTTGAACATTCGGTGGTATGTACACATGGATGTAGGATGATTAGATATTGGATGGATATGTACACATATATGTTGGTGATTGGACATTGGGTGGAATGTACACATGGATGTTGGTGATTGGACATTGGGTGGTATGCACACATGGATGTTGGTGTTTGAACATTCGGTGGAATGTACACATGGATGTAGGATGATTAGACATTGGATAGATATGTACACATGGATGTTGGTGATTTGACATTGGATAGATATGTACACATGGATGTTGGTGATTGGACATTGGATAGATATGTACACATGGATGTAGGATGATTAGATATTGGATAGATATGTACACATGAATGTTGGTGATTGGACATTCGGTGGTATGTACACATGGATGTAGGATGATTAGATATTGGATGGATATGTACACATAGATGTTGGTGATTGGACATTGGGTGGTATGTACACATGGATGTTGGTGATTGGACATTGGGTGGTATGTACACATGGATGTTGGTGATTGGACATTGGGTAGTATGTACGCATGGATGTAGGATGATTATACATTGGATAGATATGTACACATGGATGTTGGTGATTGGACATTGGGTGGTATGTAAGCATGGATGTAGGATGATTAGACATTGGATGGATATGTACACATGAATGTTGGTGATTGGACTTTCGGTGGTATGTACACATGGATTTAGGATGATTAGATATTGGATGGATATGTACACATGGATGTTGGTGATTGGACATTGGGTGGTATGTACACATGGATGTAGGGTGACTAGACATTGGATAGATATGTACACATGGATGTTGGTGATTGGACATTGGGTGATATGTACGCATGGATGTAGGATGATTAGACATTGGATAGATATGTCCACATGGATGTTGGTGATTGGACATTGGGTGGTATGTACGCATGGATGTAGGATGATTAGACATTGGATGGATATGTACACATGAATGTTGGTGATTGGACATTCGGTGGTATGTACACATGGATGTAGGATGATTAGATATTGGATGGATATGTACACATGGATGTTGGTGATTGGACATTGGGTGCTATGTACACATGGATGTAGGATGACTAGACATTGGATAGATATGTACACATGAATGTTGGTGATTGGACATTGGGTGGTATGCACACATGGATGTTGGTGATTGGACATTGGATGGATATGTACACATGGATGTTGGTGATTGGACATTGGGTGGTATGCACACATGGATGTTGGTGATTGGACATTGGGTGGTATGTACACATGGATGTTGGTGATTGGACATTGGGTGGTATGTACACATGGATGTTGGTGATTGGACATCGGGTGATATGTACGCATAGATGTAGGATGATTAGACATTGGATAGATATGTACACATGGATGTTGGTGATTGGACATTGGGTCATATGTACGATTGGATGTAGGATGATTAGACATTGGATAGATATGTACACATGGTTGTTGGTGATTGGACATTGGGTGGTATGTACGCATGGATGTAGGATGATTAGACATTGGATGGATATGTACACATGAATGTTGGTGATTGGACATTCGGTGGGATGTACACATGGATGTAGGATGATTAGACATTGGATGGATATGTACACATGGATGTTGGTGATTGGACATTGGGTGGTATGTACACATGGATGTAGGATGACTAGACATTGGATAGATATGTACACATGAATGTTGGTGATCGGACATTGGGTGGTATGCACACATGGATGTTGGTGATTGGACATAGGATGGATATGTACTCATGGATGTTGGTGATTGGACATTGGGTGGTATGCACACATGGATGTTGGTGATTGGACATTGGGTGGTATGTACACATGGTTGTTGGTGATTCAACATTGGGTGGTATGTACACATGGATGTTGGTGATTGGACATTGGGTGATATGTACGCATGGATGTAGGATGATTAGACATTGGATAGATATGTACACATGGATGTTGGTGATTGGACATTGGGTGATATGTACGCATGGATGTAGGATGATTAGACATTGGATAGATATGTACACATGGATGTTGGTGATTGGACATTGGGTGATATGTACGCATGGATGTTGGTGATTGGACATTGGGTGGTACGCACACATGGATGTTGGTAATTGGACATTGGGTGGTATGTACACATGGATGTTGGTGATTGGACATTGGGTGCTATGTACACATGGATGTTGGTGTTTGAACATTCGGTGGTATGTACACATGGATGTTGGTGATTGGATATTGGGTGGTATGTACACATGGATGTAGGATGATTAGACATTGGATGGATTTGTACACATGGATGTTGGTGATTGGACATTGGGTGGTATGTACACATGGATGTAGGATGACTAGACATTGGATAGATATGTACACATGGATGTTGGTGATTGGACATTGGGTGATATGTACGCATGGATGTAGGATGATTAGACATAGAATAGATATGTACACATGGATGTTGGTGATTGGACATTGGGTGGTATGTACACATGAATGTTGGTGATTGGACATTGGTTGGTATGTACACATGGATGTTGGTGATTGGACATTGGGTGGTATGTACACATGGATGTAGGATGATTAGATATTGGATAGATATGTACACATGGATGTTGGTGATTGGACACTGGGTGGTATGTACACATGAATGTTGATGATTGGACATTGGGTGGTACGCACACATGGATGTTGGTGATTGGACATTGGGTGGTATGTGCACATGGATATTGGTGTTTGATCATTCGGTGGTATGTACACATGGATGTAGGATGATTAGATATTGGATGGATATGTACACATAGATATTGGTGATTGGACATTGGGTGGTATGTAGACATGGATGTTGGTGATTGGACATTGGGTGGTATGCACACATGGATGTTGGTGATTGGACATTGGGTGGTATGTACACATGGATGTTGGTGTTTGAACATTCGGTGGTATGTACACATGGATGTAGGATGATTAGACATTGGATAGATATGTACACATGGATGTTGGTGATTGGACATTGGATAAATATGTCCACATGGATGTTGGTGATTGGTCATTGGATATATATGTACACATGGATGTAGGATGATTAGATATTGGATGGATATGTACACATAGATGTTGGTGATTGGACATTGGATGGTATGTAGACATGGTTGTTGGTGATTGGACATTGGATAGATATGTACACATGGATGTTGGTGATTGGACATTGGATAGATATGTACACATGGATGTTGGTGATTGGACATTGGATAGATATGTACACATGGATGTAGGATGATTAGATATTGGATGGATATGTACACATAGATGTTGGTGATTGGACATTGGGTGGTATGTAGACATGGATGTTGGTGATTGGACATTGGATAGATATGTACACATGGATGTTGGTGATTGGACATTGGGTGGTATGTACGCATGGATGTAGGATGGTTAGACATTGGATAGATATGTACACATGGATGTTGGTGATTGGACATTGGGTGGTATGTACGCATGGATGTTGGTGATTGGACATTGGGTGGTATGTACACATGGATGTTGGTGATTGGACATTGGGTGGTATGTACACATGGCTGTAGGTGATTGGATATTGGATAGATATGTACACATGGATGTTGGTGGTTGGACATTGGGTGGTATGTACACATGGATGTTGGTGATTGGACATTGGGTGGTATGTACACATGGATGTAGAATGATTAGACATTGGATAGATATGTACACATGGATGTTGGTGATTGGACATTGGGTCATATGTACGATTGGATGTAGGATGATTAGACATTGGATAGATATGTACACATGGTTGTTGGTGATTGGACATTGGGTGGTATGTACGCATGGATGTAGGATGATTAGACATTGGATGGATATGTACACATGAATGTTGGTGATTGGACATTCGGTGGGATGTACACATGGATGTAGGATGATTAGACATTGGATGGATATGTACACATGGATGTTGGTGATTGGACATTGGGTGGTATGTACACATGGATGTAGGATGACTAGACATTGGATAGATATGTACACATGAATGTTGGTGATCGGACATTGGGTGGTATGCACACATGGATGTTGGTGATTGGACATAGGATGGATATGTACTCATGGATGTTGGTGATTGGACATTGGGTGGTATGCACACATGGATGTTGGTGATTGGACATTGGGTGGTATGTACACATGGTTGTTGGTGATTCAACATTGGGTGGTATGTACACATGGATGTTGGTGATTGGACATTGGGTGATATGTACGCATGGATGTAGGATGATTAGACATTGGATAGATATGTACACATGGATGTTGGTGATTGGACATTGGGTGATATGTACGCATGGATGTAGGATGATTAGACATTGGATAGATATGTACACATGGATGTTGGTGATTGGACATTGGGTGATATGTACGCATGGATGTTGGTGATTGGACATTGGGTGGTACGCACACATGGATGTTGGTAATTGGACATTGGGTGGTATGTACACATGGATGTTGGTGATTGGACATTGGGTGCTATGTACACATGGATGTTGGTGTTTGAACATTCGGTGGTATGTACACATGGATGTTGGTGATTGGATATTGGGTGGTATGTACACATGGATGTAGGATGATTAGACATTGGATGGATTTGTACACATGGATGTTGGTGATTGGACATTGGGTGGTATGTACACATGGATGTAGGATGACTAGACATTGGATAGATATGTACACATGGATGTTGGTGATTGGACATTGGGTGATATGTACGCATGGATGTAGGATGATTAGACATAGAATAGATATGTACACATGGATGTTGGTGATTGGACATTGGGTGGTATGTACACATGAATGTTGGTGATTGGACATTGGTTGGTATGTACACATGGATGTTGGTGATTGGACATTGGGTGGTATGTACACATGGATGTAGGATGATTAGATATTGGATAGATATGTACACATGGATGTTGGTGATTGGACACTGGGTGGTATGTACACATGAATGTTGATGATTGGACATTGGGTGGTACGCACACATGGATGTTGGTGATTGGACATTGGGTGGTATGTGCACATGGATATTGGTGTTTGAACATACGGTGGTATGTACACATGGATGTAGGATGATTAGATATTGGATGGATATGTACACATAGATATTGGTGATTGGACATTGGGTGGTATGTAGACATGGATGTTGGTGATTGGACATTGGGTGGTATGCACACATGGATGTTGGTGATTGGACATTGGGTGGTATGTACACATGGATGTTGGTGTTTGAACATTCGGTGGTATGTACACATGGATGTAGGATGATTAGACATTGGATAGATATGTACACATGGATGTTGGTGATTGGACATTGGATAAATATGTCCACATGGATGTTGGTGATTGGTCATTGGATATATATGTACACATGGATGTAGGATGATTAGATATTGGATGGATATGTACACATAGATGTTGGTGATTGGACATTGGATGGTATGTAGACATGGTTGTTGGTGATTGGACATTGGATAGATATGTACACATGGATGTTGGTGATTGGACATTGGATAGATATGTACACATGGATGTTGGTGATTGGACATTGGATAGATATGTACACATGGATGTAGGATGATTAGATATTGGATGGATATGTACACATAGATGTTGGTGATTGGACATTGGGTGGTATGTAGACATGGATGTTGGTGATTGGACATTGGATAGATATGTACACATGGATGTTGGTGATTGGACATTGGGTGGTATGTACGCATGGATGTAGGATGGTTAGACATTGGATAGATATGTACACATGGATGTTGGTGATTGGACATTGGGTGGTATGTACGCATGGATGTTGGTGATTGGACATTGGGTGGTATGTACACATGGATGTTGGTGATTGGACATTGGGTGGTATGTACACATGGCTGTAGGTGATTGGATATTGGATAGATATGTACACATGGATGTTGGTGGTTGGACATTGGGTGGTATGTACACATGGATGTTGGTGATTGGACATTGGGTGGTATGTACACATGGATGTAGGATGATTAGATATTGGATGGATATGTACACATGGATGTTGGTGATTGGACATTTGGTGGTATGTACACATGGATGTTGGTGATTGGACATTGGGTGGTATGTACACATGGATGTAGGATCATTAGACATTGGATAGAAATGTACACATGGATGTAGGTAATTGGACATTGCGTGGTACGCGCACATGGATGATTGTGATTGGACATTGGGTGGTATGTACACATGGATGTTGGTGTTTGAACATTCGGTGGTATGTACACATGGATGTAGGATGATTAGATATTGGATGGATATGTGCACATAGATGTTGGTGATTGGACATTGGGTGGTATGTAGACATGGATGTTGGTGATTGGACATAGGTGCTATACACACATGGATGTTGGTGATTGGACATTGGGTGGTATGGACACATGGATGTTGGTGTTTGAACGTTCGATGGTATGTACACATGGATGTAGGATGATTAGACATTGGATAGATATGTACAAATGGATGTTGGTGATTGGACATCGGATAGATATGTACACATGGATGTAGGATGATTAGATATTGGATGGATATGTACACATAGATGTTGGTGATTGGACATTGGGTGGAATGTACACATGGATGTTGGTGATTGGACATTGGGTGGTATGCACACGTGGATGTTGGTGTTTGAACATTCGGTGGTATGTACACATGGATGTAGGATGATTAGACATTGGATAGATATGTACACATGGATGTTGGTGATTTGACATTGGATAGATATGTACACATGGATGTTGGTGATTGGACATTGGATAGATATGTACACATGGATGTAGGATGATTAGATATTGGATAGATATGTACACATGAATGTTGGTGATTGGACATTCGGTGGTATGTACACATGGATGTAGGTTCATTAGACATAGAATAGATATGTACACATGGATGTTGGTGATTGGACATTGGGTGGTATGTACACATGGATGTAGGATGATTAGATATTGGATAGATATGTACACATGGATGTTGGTGATTGGACACTGGGTGGTATGTACACATGAATGTTGATGATTGGACATTGGGTGGTACGCACACATGGATGTTGGTGATTGGACATTGGGTGGTATGTGCACATGGATATTGGTGTTTGAACATTCGGTGGTATGTACACATGGATGTAGGATGATTAGATATTGGATGGATATGTACACATAGATATTGGTGATTGGACATTGGGTGGTATGTAGACATGGATGTTGGTGATTGGACATTGGGTGGTATAAACACATGGATGTTGGTGATTGGACATTGGGTGGTATGTACGCATGGATGTTGGTGTTTGAACATTCGGTGGTATGTACACATGGATGTAGGATGATTAGACATTGGATAGATATGTACACATGGATGTTGGTGATTGGACATTGGATAGATATGTCCACATGGATGTTGGTGATTGGTCATTGGATATATATGTACACGTGGATGTAGGATGATTAGATATTGGATGGATATGTACACATAGATGTTGGTGATTGGACATTGGATGGTATGTAGACATGGATGTTGGTGATTGGACATTGGATAGATATGTACACATGGATGTAGGATGATTAGATATTGGATGGATATGTACACATAGATGTTGGTGATTGGACATTGGGTGGAATGTACACATGGATGTTGGTGATTGGACATTGGGTGGTATGCACACATGGATGTTGGTGTTTGAACATTCGGTGGTATGTACACATGGATGTAGGATGATTAGACATTGGATAGATATGTACACATGGATGTTGGTGATTTGACATTGGATAGATATGTACACATGGATGTTGGTGATTGGACATTGGATAGATATGTACACATGGATGTAGGATGATTAGATATTGGATAGATATGTACACATGAATGTTGGTGATTGGACATTCGGTGGTATGTACACATGGATGTAGGTTCATTAGACATAGAATAGATATGTACACATGGATGTTGGTGATTGGACATTGGGTGGTATGTACACATGAATGTTGGTGATTGGACATTGGGTGGTATGTACACATGGATGTTGGTGATTGGACATTGGGTGGTATGTACACATGGATGTAGGATGATTAGATATTGGATAGATATGTACACATGGATGTTGGTGATTGGACACTGGGTGGTATGTACACATGAATGTTGATGATTGGACATTGGGTGGTACGCACACATAGATGTTGGTGATTGGACATTGGGTGGTATGTACACATGGATATTGGTGTTTGAACATTCGGTGGTATGTACACATGGATGTAGGATGATTAGATATTGGATGGATATGTACACATAGATATTGGTGATTGGACATTGGGTGGTATGTAGACATGGTGTTGGTGATTGGACATTGGGTGGTATGCACACATGGATGTTGGTGATTGGACATTGGGTGGTATGTACGCATGGATGTTGGTGTTTGAACATTCGGTGGTATGTACACATGGATGTAGGATGATTAGACATTGGATAGATATGTACACATGGATGTTGGTGATTGGACATTGGATAGATATGTCCACATGGATGTTGGTGATTGGTCATTGGATATATATGTACACATGGATGTAGGATGATTAGATATTGGATGGATATGTACACATAGATGTTGGTGATTGGACATTGGATGGTATGCAGACATGGATGTTGGTGATTGGACATTGGATAGATATGTACACATGGATGTTTGTGATTGGACATTGGATAGATATGTACACATGGATGTTGGTGATTGGACATTGGATAGATATGTACACATGGATGTAGGATGATTAGATATTGGATGGATATGTACACATAGATGTTGGTGATTGGACATTGGGTGGTATGTAGACATGGATGTTGGTGATTGGACATTGGATAGATATGTACACATGGATGTTGGTGATTGGACATTGGGTGGTATGTACGCATGGATGTAGGATGGTTAGACATTGGATAGATATGTACACATGGATGTTGGTGATTGGACATTGGGTGGTATGTACGCATGGATGTTGGTGATTGGACATTGGGTGGTATGTACACATGGATGTTGGTGATTGGACATTGGGTGGTATGTACACATGGCTGTATGTGATTGGATATTGGATAGATATGTACACATGGATGTTGGTGGTTGGACATTGGGTGGTATGTACACATGGATGTTGGTGATTGGACATTGGGTGGTATGTACACATGGATGTAGGATGATTAGATATTGGATGGATATGTACACATGGATGTTGGTGATTGGACATTTGGTGGTATGTACACATGGATGTTGGTGATTGGACATTGGGTGGTATGTACACATGGATGTAGGATCATTAGACATTGGATAGATATGTACACATGGATGTAGGTGATTGGACATTGGGTGGTATGTACACATGAATGTTGGTGATTGGACATTGGGTGGTATGTACACATGGATGTTGGTGATTGGACATTGGGTGGTATGTACACATGGATGTAGGATCATTAGACATTGCATAGATATGTACACATGAATGTTGGTAATTGGACATTGAGTGGTACGCACACATGGATGATTGTGATTGGACATTGGGTGGTATGTACACATGGATGTTGGTGTTTGAACATTCGCTGGTATGAACACATGGATGTAGGATGATTAGATATTGGATGGATATGTGCACATAGATGTTGGTGATTGGACATTGGGTGGTATGTAGACATGGATGTTGGTGATTGGACATAGGGTGCTATACACACATGGATGTTGGTGATTGGACATTGGGTGGTATGGACACATGGATGTTGGTGTTTGAACGTTCGATGGTATGTACACATGGATGTAGGATGATTAGACATTGGATAGATATGTACAAATGGATGTTGGTGATTGGACATGGGATAGGTATGTACACATGGATGTAGGATGATTAGATATTGGATGGATATGTACACATAGATGTTGGTGATTGGACATTGGGTGGAATGTACACATGGATGTTGGTGATTGGACATTGGGTGATATGCACACATGGATGTTGGTGATTGGACATTGGGTAGTATGTACGCATGGATGTAGGATGGTTAGACATTGGATAGATATGTACGCATGGATGTTGGTGATTGGACATTGGGTGGTATGTACACATGGATGTTGGTGATTGGACATTGGGTGGTATGTACACATGGCTGTATGTGATTGGATATTGGATAGATATGTACACATGGATGTTGGTGGTTGGACATTGGGTGGTATGTACACATGGATGTTGGTGATTGGACATTGGGTGGTATGTACACATGGATGTAGGATGATTAGATATTGGATGGATATGTACACATGGATGTTGGTGATTGGACATTTGGTGGTATGTACACATGGATGTTGGTGATTGGACATTGGGTGGTATGTACACATGGATGTAGGATCATTAGACATTGGATAGATATGTACACATGGATGTAGGTGATTGGACATTGGGTGGTATGTACACATGAATGTTGGTGATTGGACATTGGGTGGTATGTACACATGGATGTTGGTGATTGGACATTGGGTGGTATGTACACATGGATGTAGGATCATTAGACATTGCATAGATATGTACACATGAATGTTGGTAATTGGACATTGAGTGGTACGCACACATGGATGATTGTGATTGGACATTGGGTGGTATGTACACATGGATGTTGGTGTTTGAACATTCGCTGGTATGAACACATGGATGTAGGATGATTAGATATTGGATGGATATGTGCACATAGATGTTGGTGATTGGACATTGGGTGGTATGTAGACATGGATGTTGGTGATTGGACATAGGGTGCTATACACACATGGATGTTGGTGATTGGACATTGGGTGGTATGGACACATGGATGTTGGTGTTTGAACGTTCGATGGTATGTACACATGGATGTAGGATGATTAGACATTGGATAGATATGTACAAATGGATGTTGGTGATTGGACATGGGATAGATATGTACACATGGATGTAGGATGATTAGATATTGGATGGATATGTACACATAGATGTTGGTGATTGGACATTGGGTGGAATGTACACATGGATGTTGGTGATTGGACATTGGGTGGTATGCACACATGGATGTTGGTGATTGGACATTGGGTAGTATGTACGCATGGATGTAGGATGATTATACATTGGATAGATATGTACACATGGATGTTGGTGATTGGACATTGGGTGGTATGTAAGCATGGATGTAGGATGATTAGACATTGGATGGATATGTACACATGAATGTTGGTGATTGGACTTTCGGTGGTATGTACACATGGATTTAGGATGATTAGATATTGGATGGATATGTACACATGGATGTTGGTGATTGGACATTGGGTGGTATGTACACATGGATGTAGGATGACTAGACATTGGATAGATATGTACACATGGATGTTGGTGATTGGACATTGGGTGATATGTACGCATGGATGTAGGATGATTAGACATTGGATAGATATGTCCACATGGATGTTGGTGATTGGACATTGGGTGGTATGTACGCATGGATGTAGGATGATTAGACATTGGATGGATATGTACACATGAATGTTGGTGATTGGACATTCGGTGGTATGTACACATGGATGTAGGATGATTAGATATTGGATGGATATGTACACATGGATGTAGGTGATTGGACATTGGGTGCTATGTACACATGGATGTAGGATGACTAGACATTGGATAGATATGTACACATGAATGTTGGTGATTGGACATTGGGTGGTATGCACACATGGATGTTGGTGATTGGACATTGGATGGATATGTACACATGGATGTTGGTGATTGGACATTGGGTGGTATGCACACATGGATGTTGGTGATTGGACATTGGGTGGTATGTACACATGGATGTTGGTGATTGGACATTGGGTGGTATGTACACATGGATGTTGGTGATTGGACATCGGGTGATATGTACGCATGGATGTAGGATGATTAGACATTGGATAGATACGTACACATGGATGTTGGTGATTGGACATTGGGTCATATGTACGATTGGATGTAGGATGATTAGACATTGGATAGATATGTACACATGGTTGTTGGTGATTGGACATTGGGTGGTATGTACGCATGGATGTAGGATGATTAGACATTGGATGGATATGTACACATGAATGTTGGTGATTGGACATTCGGTGGTATGTACACATGGATGTAGGATGATTAGACATTGGATGGATATGTACACATGGATGTTGGTGATTGGACATTGGGTGGTATGTACACATGGATGTAGGATGACTAGACATTGGATAGATATGTACACATGAATGTTGGTGATCGGACATTGGGTGGTATGCACACATGGATGTTGGTGATTGGACATAGGATGGATATGTACTCATGGATGTTGGTGATTGGACATTGGGTGGTATGCACACATGGATGTTGGTGATTGGACATTGGGTGGTATGTACACATGGTTGTTGGTGATTGGACATTGGGTGGTATGTACACATGGATGTTGGTGATTGGACATTGGGTGATATGTACGCATGGATGTAGGATGATTAGACATTGGATAGATATGTACACATGGATGTTGGTGATTGGACATTGGGTGATATGTACGCATGGATGTAGGATGATTAGACATTGGATAGATATGTACACATGGATGTTGGTGATTGGACATTGGGTGATATGTACGCATGGATGTTGGTGATTGGACATTGGGTGGTACGCACACATGGATGTTGGTAATTGAACATTGGGTGGTATGTACACATGGATGTTGGTGATTGGACATTGGGTGGTATGCACACATGGATGTTGGTGATTGGACATTGGGTGGTATGCACACATGGATGTTGGTGATTGGACATTGGGTGGTATGTACACATGGTTGTTGGTGATTGGACATTGGGTGGTATGTACACATGGATGTTGGTGATTGGACATTGGGTGATATGTACGCATGGATGTAGGATGATTAGACATTGGATAGATATGTACACATGGATGTTGGTGATTGGACATTGGGTGATATGTACGCATGGATGTAGGATGATTAGACATTGGATAGATATGTACACATGGATGTTGGTGATTGGACATTGGGTGATATGTACGCATGGATGTTGGTGATTGGACATTGGGTGGTACGCACACATGGATGTTGGTAATTGGACATTGGGTGGTATGTACACATGGATGTTGGTGATTGGACATTGGGTGGTATGTACACATGGATGTTGGTGTTTGAACATTCGGTGGTATGTACACATGGATGTTGGTGATTGGATATTGGGTGGTATGTACACATGGATGTAGGATGATTAGACATTGGATGGATTTGTACACATGGATGTTGGTGATTGGACATTGGGTGGCATGTACACATGGATGTAGGATGACTAGACATTGGATAGATATGTACACATGGATGTTGGTGATTGGACCTTGGGTGATATGTACGCATGGATGTAGGATGATTAGACATTGGATAGATATGTCCACATGGATGTTGGTGATTGGACATTGGGTGGTATGTACGCATGGATGTAGGATGATTAGACATTGGATGGATATGTACACATGAATGTTGGTGATTGGACATTGGGTGGTATGTACGCATGGATGTAGGATGATTAGATATTGGATGGAAATGTACACATGGATGTTGGTGATTGGACATTGGGTGGTATGTACACATGGATGTACGATGACTAGACATTGGATAGATATGTACACATGAATGTTGGTGATTGGACATTGGGTGGTATGCACACATGGATGTTGGTGATTGGACATTGGATGGATATGTACACATGGATGTTGGTGATTGGACATTGGGTGGTATGCACACATGGATGTTGGTGATTGGACATTGGGTGGTATGTACACATGGATGTTGGTGATTGGACATTGGGTGGTATGTACACATGGATGTTGGTGATTGGACATTGGGTGATATGTACGCATGGATGTAGGATGATTAGACATTGGATAGATATGTACACATGGATGTTAGTGATTGGACATTGGGTCACATGTACGATTGGATGTAGGATGATTAGACATTGGATAGATATGTACACATGGATGTTGGTGATTGGACATTGGGTGGTATGTACGCATGGATGTAGGATGATTAGACATTGGATGGATATGTACACATGAATGTTGATGATTGGACATTCAGTGGTATGTACACATGGATGTAGGATGATTAGACATTGGATGGATATGTACACATGGATGTTGGTGATTGGACATTGGGTGGTATGTACACATGGATGTAGGATGACTAGACATTGGATAGATATGTACACATGAATGTTGGTGATCGGCCATTGGGTGGTATGCACACATGGATGTTGGTGATTGGACATAGGATGGATATGTACTCATGGATGTTGGTGATTGGACATTGGGTGGTATGCACACATGGATGTTGGTGATTGGACATTGGGTGGTATGTACACATGGTTGTTGGTGATTGGACATTGGGTGGTATGTACACATGGATGTTGGTGATTGGACATTGGGTGATATGTACGCATGGATGTAGGATGATTAGACATTGGATAGATATGTACACATGGATGTTGGTGATTGGACATTGGGTGATATGTACGCATGGATGTAGGATGATTAGACATTGGATAGATATGTACACATGGATGTTGGTGATTGGACATTGGGTGGTATGTACACATGGATGTTAGTGATTGGACATTGGGTGGTACGCACACATGGATGTTGGTAATTGGACATTCGGTGGTATGTACACATGGATGTGGGTGATTGGACATTGGGTGGTATGTACACATGGATGTTGGTGTTTGAACATTCGGTGGTATGTACACATGGATGTAGGATGATTAGATATTGGATAGATATGTACACATGAATGTTGGTGATTGGACATTGGGTGGTACGCACACATGGATGTTGGTGATTGGACATTGGTTGGTATGTACACATGGATGTTGGTGTTTGAACATTCGTTGGTATGTACACATGGATGTAGGATGATTAGATATTGGATGGATATGTACACATAGATGTTGTTATTGGACATTGGGTAGTATGTAGACATGGGTGTTGGTGATTGGACATTGGGAGGTATGCACACATGTATGTTGGTGATTGGACATTGGGTGCTATGTACACATGGATGTTGGTGATTGGACATTGGATAGATATGTACACATGGATGTAGGATGATTAGATATTGGATGGATATGTACACATAGATGTTGGTGATTGGACATTGGGTGGTATGTACACATGGATGTTGGTGATTGGACATTGGATATATATGTACACATGGATGTTGGTGATTGGACATTGGGTGGTATGTACACATGGATGTTGGTGATTGGACATTGGGTGGTATGTACGCATGGATGTAGGATGGTTAGACATTGGATAGATATGTACACATGGATGTTGGTGATTGGACATTGGGTGGTATGTACGCATCGATGTAGGATTATTAGACATTGGATAGATATGTACACATGGATGTTGGTGATTGGACATTGGGTGGTATGTACACATGGATGTAGGATGTTTAGACATTGGATAGATATGTACACATGGATGTTGGTGATTGGACATTGGGTGGTATGTACACATGGATGTTGGTGATTGGACATTGGGTGGTATGTGCACAAGGCTGTAGGTGATTGGACATTGGATAGATATGTACACATGGATGTTGGTGATTGGACATTGGGTCGTATGTACACATGGATGTTGGGGATTGGACATTGGGTGGCATGTACACATGGATGTAGGATGATTAGTTATTGGATGGATATGTACACATGGATGTTGGTGATTGGACATTGGGTGGTATGTACACATGGATGTTGGTGATTGGACATTGGGTAGTATGTACACATGGATGTAGGATCATTAGACATTGCATAGATATGTACACATGGATGTTGGTGATTGGACATCGGGTGGTATGTACGCACGAATGTTGGTGATTGGACATTGGGTGATATGTACACATGGATGTTGGTGATTGGACATTGGGTGGTATGTACACATGGATGTAGGATGATTAGACATTGGATAGATATGTACACATGGATGTTGGTGATTGGACATTGGATAGATATATACACATGGATGTTGGTGATTGGACATTGGATAGATATGTACACATGGATGTAGGATGATTAGATATTGGATAGATATGTACACATGAATGTTGGTGATTGGACATTCGAGGGTATGTACACATGGATGTAGGATGATTAGACATCGGATGGATATGTACACATGAATGTTGGTGATTGGACATTGGGTGGTATGCACACATGGATGTTGGTGATTGGACATTGGATGGATATGTACACATGGATGTTGGTGATTGGATATTGGGTGGTATGTACACATGGATGTTGGTGATTGGACATTGGGTGATATGTACACATGGATGTAGGATGATTAGACATTGGATAGATATGTACACATGGATGTTGGTGATTGGACATTGGGTCACATGTACGATTGGATGTAGGATGATTAGACATTGGATAGATATGTACACATGGATGTTGGTGATTGGACATTGGGTGGTATGTACGCATGGATGTAGGATGATTAGACATTGGATGGATATGTACACATGAATGTTGGTGATTGGACATTCGGTGGTATGTACACATGGATGTAGGATGATTAGACATTGGATGGATATGTACACATGGATGTTTGTGATTGGACATTGGGTGGTATGTACACATGGATGTAGGATGACTAGACATTGGATAGATATGTACACATGAATGTTGGTGATCGGCCATTGGGTGGTATGCACACATGGATGTTGGTGATTGGACATAGGATGGATATGTACTCATGGATGTTGGTGATTGGACATTGGGTGGTATGCACACATGGATGTTGGTGATTGGACATTGGGCGGTATGTACACATGGTTGTTGGTGATTGGACATTGGGTGGTATGTACACATGGATGTTGGTGATTGGACATTGGGTGATATGTACGCATGGATGTAGGATGATTAGACATTGGATATATATGTACACATGGATGTTGGTGATTGGACATTGGGTGGTATGTACACATGGATGTTAGTGATTGGACATTGGGTGGTACGCACACATGGATGTTGGTAATTGGACATTGGGTGGTATGTACACATGGATGTTGGTGATTGGACATTGGGTGGTATGTACACATGGATGTTGGTGTTTGAACATTCGGTGGTATGTACACATGGATGTTGGTGATTGGATATTGGGTGGTATGTACACATGGATGTAGGATCATTAGACATTGGATAGATATGTACACACGGATGTTGGTGATTGGACATTGGGTGGTATGTACACATGAATGTTAGTGATTGGACATTGGGTGGTATGTACACATGGATGTTGGTGATTGGACATTGGGTGGTATGTACACATGGATGTAGGATGATTAGATATTGGATAGATATGTACACATGAATGTTGGTGATTGGACATTGGGTGGTACGCACACATGGATGTTGGTGATTGGACATTGGGTGGTATGTACACATGGATGTTGGTGTTTGAACATTCGTTGGTATGTACACATGGATGTAGGATGATTAGATATTGGATGGATATGTACACATAGATGTTGTTATTGGACATTGGGTAGTATGTAGACATGGATGTTGGTGATTGGACATTGGGAGGTATGCACACATGGATGTTGGTGATTGGACATTGGGTGCTATGTACACATGGATGTTGGTGATTGGACATTGGGTGGTATGTACGCATGGATGTAGGATGGTTAGACATTGGATAGATATGTACACATGGATGTTGGAGATTGGACATTGGGTGGTATGTACGCATGGATGTAGGATTATTAGACATTGGATAGATATGTACACATGGATGTTGGTGATTGGACATTGGGTGGTATGTACACATGGATGTAGGATGTTTAGACATTGGATAGATATGTACACATGGATGTTGGTGATTGGACATTGGGTGGTATGTACACATGGATGTTGGTGATTGGACATTGGGTGGTATGTGCACAAGGCTGTAGGTGATTGGACATTGGATAGATATGTACACATGGATGTTGGTGATTGGACATTGGGTGGTATGTACACATGGATGTTGGTGATTGGACATTGGGTGATATGTACACATGGATGTAGGATGATTAGACATTGGATAGATATGTACACATGGATGTTGGTGATTGGACATTGGGTGATATGTACGCATGGATGTAGGATGATTAGACATTGGATAGATATGTACACATGGATGTTGGTGATTGGACATTGGGTCACATGTACGATTGGATGTAGGATGATTAGACATTGGATAGATATGTACACATGGATGTTGGTGATTGGACATTGGGTGGTATGTACGCATGGATGTAGGATGATTAGACATTGGATGGATATGTACACATGAATGTTGGTGATTGGACATTCAGTGGTATGTACACATGGATGTAGGATGATTAGACATTGGATGGATATGTACACATGGATGTTGGTGATTGGACATTGGGTGGTATGTACACATGGATGTAGGATGACTAGACATTGGATAGATATGTACACATGAATGTTGGTGATCGGCCATTGGGTGGTATGCACACATGGATGTTGGTGATTGGACATAGGATGGATATGTACTCATGGATGTTGGTGATTGGACATTGGCTGGTATGCACACATGGATGTTGTTGATTGGACATTGGGTGGTATGTACACATGGTTGTTGGTGATTGGACATTGGGTGGTATGTACACATGGATGTTGGTGATTGGACATTGGGTGATATGTACGCATGGATGTAGGATGATTAGACATTGGATAGATATGTACACATGGATGTTGGTGATTGGACATTGGGTGATATGTACGCATGGATGTAGGATGATTAGACATTGGATATATATGTACACATGGATGTTGGTGATTGGACATTGGGTGGTATGTACACATGGATGTTAGTGATTGGACATTGGGTGGTACGCACACATGGATGTTGGTAATTGGACATTGGGTGGTATGTACACATGGATGTTGGTGATTGGACATTGGGTGATATGTACGCATGGATGTAGGATGATTAGACATTGGATATATATGTACACATGGATGTTGGTGATTGGACATTGGGTGGTATGTACACATGGATGTTAGTGATTGGACATTGGGTGGTACGCACACATGGATGTTGGTAATTGGACATTGGGTGGTATGTACACATGGATGTTGGTGATTGGACATTGGGTGGTATGTACACATGGATGTTGGTGTTTGAACATTCGGTGGTATGTACACATGGATGTTGGTGATTGGATATTGGGTGGTATGTACACATGGATGTAGGATCATTAGACATTGGATAGATATGTACACACGGATGTTGGTGATTGGACATTGGGTGGTATGTACACATGAATGTTAGTGATTGGACATTGGGTGGTATGTACACATGGATGTTGGTGATTGGACATTGGGTGGTATGTACACATGGATGTAGGATGATTAGATATTGGATAGATATGTACACATGAATGTTGGTGATTGGACATTGGGTGGTACGCACACATGGATGTTGGTGATTGGACATTGGGTGGTATGTACACATGGATGTTGGTGTTTGAACATTCGTTGGTATGTACACATGGATGTAGGATGATTAGATATTGGATGGATATGTACACATAGATGTTGTTATTGGACATTGGGTAGTATGTAGACATGGATGTTGGTGATTGGACATTGGGAGGTATGCACACATGGATGTTGGTGATTGGACATTGGGTGCTATGTACACATGGATGTTGGTGATTGGACATTGGGTGGTATGTACGCATGGATGTAGGATGGTTAGACATTGGATAGATATGTACACATGGATGTTGGAGATTGGACATTGGGTGGTATGTACGCATGGATGTAGGATTATTAGACATTGGATAGATATGTACACATGGATGTTGGTGATTGGACATTGGGTGGTATGTACACATGGATGTAGGATGTTTAGACATTGGATAGATATGTACACATGGATGTTGGTGATTGGACATTGGGTGGTATGTACACATGGATGTTGGTGATTGGACATTGGGTGGTATGTGCACAAGGCTGTAGGTGATTGGACATTGGATAGATATGTACACATGGATGTTGGTGATTGGACATTGGGTGGTATGTACACATGGATGTTGGTGATTGGACATTGGGTGATATGTACACATGGATGTAGGATGATTAGACATTGGATAGATATGTACACATGGATGTTGGTGATTGGACATTGGGTGATATGTACGCATGGATGTAGGATGATTAGACATTGGATAGATATGTACACATGGATGTTGGTGATTGGACATTGGGTCACATGTACGATTGGATGTAGGATGATTAGACATTGGATAGATATGTACACATGGATGTTGGTGATTGGACATTGGGTGGTATGTACGCATGGATGTAGGATGATTAGACATTGGATGGATATGTACACATGAATGTTGGTGATTGGACATTCAGTGGTATGTACACATGGATGTAGGATGATTAGACATTGGATGGATATGTACACATGGATGTTGGTGATTGGACATTGGGTGGTATGTACACATGGATGTAGGATGACTAGACATTGGATAGATATGTACACATGAATGCTGGTGATCGGCCATTGGGTGGTATGCACACATGGATGTTGGTGATTGGACATAGGATGGATATGTACTCATGGATGTTGGTGATTGGACATTGGCTGGTATGCACACATGGATGTTGTTGATTGGACATTGGGTGGTATGTACACATGGTTGTTGGTGATTGGACATTGGGTGGTATGTACACATGGATGTTGGTGATTGGACATTGGGTGATATGTACGCATGGATGTAGGATGATTAGACATTGGATAGATATGTACACATGGATGTTGGTGATTGGACATTGGGTGATATGTACGCATGGATGTAGGATGATTAGACATTGGATATATATGTACACATGGATGTTGGTGATTGGACATTGGGTGGTATGTACACATGGATGTTAGTGATTGGACATTGGGTGGTACGCACACATGGATGTTGGTAATTGGACATTGGGTGGTATGTACACATGGATGTTGGTGATTGGACATTGGGTGGTATGTACACATGGATGTTGGTGTTTGAACATTCGGTGGTATGTACACATGGATGTTGGTGATTGAATATTGGGTGGTATGTACACATGGATGTAGGATCATTAGACATTGGATAGATATGTACACACGGATGTTGGTGATTGGACATTGGGTGGTATGTACACATGAATGTTAGTGATTGGACATTGGGTGGTATGTACACATGGATGTTGGTGATTGGACATTGGGTGGTATGTACACATGGATGTAGGATGATTAGATATTTGATAGATATGTACACATGAATGTTGGTGATTGGACATTGGGTGGTACGCACACATGGATGTTGGTGATTGGACATTGGGTGGTATGTACACATGGATGTTGGTGTTTGAACATTCGTTGGTATGTACACATGGATGTAGGATGATTAGATATTGGATGGATATGTACACATAGATGTTGTTATTGGACATTGGGTAGTATGTAGTCATGGATGTTGGTGATTGGACATTGGGAGGTATGCACACATGGATGTTGGTGATTGGACATTGGGTGCTATGTACACATGGATGTTGGTGATTGGACATTGGATAGATATGTACACATGGATGTAGGATGATTAAATATTGGATGGATATGTACACATAGATGTTGGTGATTGGACATTGGGTGGTATGTAGACATGGATGTTGGTGATTGGACATTGGATATATATGTACACATGGATGTTGGTGATTGGACATTGGGTGGTATGTACACATGGATGTTGGTGATTGGACATTGGGTGGTATGTACGCATGGATGTAGGATGGTTAGACATTGGATAGATATGTACACATGGATGTTGGTGATTGGACATTGGGTGGTATGTACGCATGGATGTAGGATTATTAGACATTGGATAGATATGTACACATGGATGTTGGTGATTGGACATTGGGTGGTATGTACACATGGATGTAGGATGTTTAGACATTGGATAGATATGTACACATGGATGTTGGTGATTGGACATTGGGTGGTATGTACACATGGATGTTGGTGATTGGACATTGGGTGATATGTGCACAAGGCTGTAGGTGATTGGACATTGGATAGATATGTACACATGGATGTTGGTGATTGGACATTGGGTGGTATGTACACATGGATGTTGGGGATTGGACATTGGGTGGTATGTACACATGGATGTAGGATGATTAGTTATTGGATGGATATGTACACATGGATGTTGGTGATTGGACATTGGGTGGTATGTACACATGGATGTTGGTGATTGGACATTGGGTGTTATGTACACATGGATGTAGGATCATTAGACATTGCATAGATATGTACACATGGATGTTGGTGATTGGACATTGGGTGGTATGTACGCATGAATGTTGGTGATTGGACATTGGGTGATATGTACACATGGATGTTGGTGATTGGACATTGGGTGGTATGTACGCATGGATGTAGGATGATTAGACATTGGATGGATATGTACACATGAATGTTGGTGATTGGACATTCAGTGGTATGTACACATGGATGTAGGATGATTAGACATTGGATGGATATGTACACATGGATGTTGGTGATTGGACATTGGGTGGTATGTACACATGGATGTAGGATAACTAGACATTGGATAGATATGTACACATGAATGTTGGTGATCGCCCATTGGGTGGTATGCACACATGGATGTTGGTGATTGGACATAGGATGGATATGTACTCATGGATGTTGGTGATTGGACATTGGGTGGTATGCACACATGGATGTTGGTGATTGGACATTGGGTGGTATGTACACATGGTTGTTGGTGATTGGACATTGGGTGGTATGTACACATGGATGTTGGTGATTGGACATTGGGTGATATGTACGCATGGATGTAGGATGATTAGACATTGGATAGATATGTACACATGGATGTTGGTGATTGGACATTGGGTGATATTTACGCATGGATGTAGGATGATTAGACATTGGATATATATGTACACATGGATGTTGGTGATTGGACATTGGGTGGTATGTACACATGGATGTTAGTGATTGGACATTGGGTGGTACGCACACATGGATGTTGGTAATTGGACATTGGGTGGTATGTACACATGGATGTTGGTGATTGGACATTGGGTGGTATGTACACATGGATGTTGGTGTTTGAACATTCGGTGGTATGTACACATGGATGTTGGTGATTGGATATTGGGCGGTATGTACATATGGATGTAGGATCATTAGACATTGGATAGATATGTACACACGGATGTTGGTGATTGGACATTGGGTGGTATGTACACATGAATGTTAGTGATTGGACATTGGGTGGTATGTACACATGGATGTTGGTGATTGGACATTGGGTGGTATGTACACATGGATGTAGGATGATTAGATATTGGATAGATATGTACACATGAATGTTAGTGATTGGACATTGGGTGTTACGCACACATGGATGTTGGTGATTGGACATTGGGTGGTATGTACACATGGATGTTGGTGTTTGAACATTCGTTGGTATGTACACATGGATGTAGGATGATTAGATATTGGATGGATATGTACACATAGATGTTGTTATTGGACATTGGGTAGTATGTAGACATGGATGTTGGTGATTGGACATTGGGAGGTATGCACACATGGATGTTGGTGATTGGACATTGGGTGCTATGTACACATGGATGTTGGTGATTGGACATTGGATAGATATGTACACATGGATGTAGGATGATTAGATATTGGATGGATATGTACACATAGATGTTGGTGATTGGACATTGGGTGGTATGTAGACATGGATGTTGGTGATTGGACATTGGATATATATGTACACATGGATGTTGGTGATTGGACATTGGGTGGTATGTACACATGGATGTTGGTGATTGGACATTGGGTGGTATGTACGCATAGATGTAGGATGGTTAGACATTGGATAGATATGTACACATGGATGTTGGTGATTGGACATTGGGTGGTATGTACGCATGGATGTAGGATTATTAGACATTGGATAGATATGTACACATGGATGTTGGTGATTGGACATTGGGTGGTATGTACACATGGATGTAGGATGTTTAGACATTGGATAGATATGTACACATGGATGTTGGTGATTGGACATTGGGTGGTATGTACACATGGATGTTCGTGATTGGACATTGGGTGGTATGTGCACAAGGCTGTAGGTGATTGGACATTGGATAGATATGTACACATGGATGTTGGTGATTGGAAATTGGGTGGTATGTACACATGGATGTTGGGGATTGGACATTGGGTGGTATGTACACATGGATGTAGGATGATTAGTTATTGGATGGATATGTACACATGGATGTTGGTGATTGGACATTGGGTGGTATGTACACATGGATGTTGGTGATTGGACATTGGGTGATATGTACACATGGATGTAGGATGATTAGACATTGGATAGATATGTACACATGGATGTTGGTGATTGGACATTGGGTGATATGTACGCATGGATGTAGGATGATTAGACATTGGATAGATATGTACACATGGATGTTGGTGATTGGACATTGGGTGGTATGTACACATGGATGTTAGTGATTGGACATTGGGTGGTACGCACACATGGATGTTGGTAATTGGACATGGGGTGGTATGTACACATGGATATTGGTGATTGGACATTGAGTGGTATGTACACATAGATGTTGGTGTTTGAACATTCGGTGGTATGTACATATGGATGTTGGTGATTGGATATTGGGTGGTATGTACACATGGATGTAGGATCATTAGACATTGGATATATATGTACACATGGATGTTGGTGATTGGATATTGGGTGGTATGTACACATGGATGTTGGTGATTGGACATTGGGTGGTATGTACGCATGGATGTAGGATGGTTAGAAATTGGATAGATATGTACACATGGATGTTGGTGATTGGACATTGGGTGGTATGTACGCATGGATGTAGGATTATTAGACATTGGATAGATATGTACACATGGATGTTGGTGATTGGACATTGGGTGGTATGTACACATGGATGTAGGATGTTTAGACATTGGATAGATATGTACACATGGATGTTGGTGATTGGTGATTGGACATTGGGTGGTATGTACACATGGATGTTGGTGATTGGACATTGGGTGGTATGTGCACAAGGCTGTAGGTGATTGGACATTGGATAGATATGTACACATGGATGTTGGTGATTGGACATTGGGTGGTATGTACACATGGATGTTGGGGATTGGACATTGGGTGGTATGTACACATGGATGTAGGATGATTAGTTATTGGATGGATATGTACACATGGATGTTGGTGATTGGACATTGGGTGGTATGTACACATGGATGTTGGTGATTGGACATTGGGTGGTATGTACACATGGATGTAGGATCATTAGACATTGCATAGATATGTACACATGGATGTTGGTGATTAGACATTGGGTGGTATGTACGCATGAATGTTGGTGATTGGACATTGGGTGATATGTACACATGGATGTTGGTGATTGGACATTGGGTGGTATGTACACATGGATGTAGGATGATTAGACATTGGATAGATATGTTCACATGGATGTTGGTGATTGGACATTGGATAGATATATACACATGGATGTTGGTAATTGGACATTGGATAGATATGTACACATGGATGTAGGATGATTAGATATTGGATAGATATGTACACATGAATGTTGGTGATTGGACATTCGGGGGTATGTACACATGGATGTAGGATGATTAGACATTGGATGGATATGTACACATGGATGTTGGTGATTGGACATTGGGTGGTATGTACACATGGATGTAGGATGACTAGACATCGGATAGATATGTACACATGAATGTTGGTGATTGGACATTGGGTGGTATGCACACATGGATGTTGGTGATTGGACATTGGATGGATATGTACACATGGATGTTGGTGATTGGACATTGGGTGGTATGTACACATGGATGTTGGTGATTGGACATTGGGTGATATGTACACATGGATGTAGGATGATTAGACATTGGATAGATATGTACACATGGATGTTGGTGATTGGACATTGGGTGATATGTATGCATGGATGTAGGATGATTAGACATTGGATAGATATGTACACATTGATGTTGGTGATTGGACATTGGGTGGTATGTACACATGGATGTTAGTGATTGGACATTGGGTGGTACGCACACATGGATGTTGGTAATTAGACATTGGGTGGTATGTACACATGGATATTGGTGATTGGACATTGAGTGGTATGTACACATGGATGTTGGTGTTTGAACATTCGGTGGTATGTACACATGGATGTTGGTGATTGGATATTGGGTGGTATGTACACATGGATGTAGGATCATTAGACATTGGATAGATATGTACACACGGATGTTGGTGATTGGACATTGGGTGGTATGTACACATGGATGTAGGATGATTAGATATTGGATGGATATGTACACATAGATGTTGGTGATTGGACATTGGGTGGTATGTAGACATGGATGTTGGTGATTGGACATTGGGTGGTATGCACACATGGATGTTGGTGATTGGACATTGGATGGATATGTACACATGAATGTTGGTGAATGGACATTCGGTGGTATGTACACATGGATGTAGGATGATTAGATATTGGATGGATATGTACACATGGATGTTGGTGATTGGACATTGGGTGGTATGTACACTTGGATGTAGGATGACTAGACATTGGACAGATATGTACACATGAATGTTGGTGATTGGACATTGGGTGGTATGCACACATGGATGTTGGTGATTGGACATTGGATTGATATGTACACATGGATGTTGGTGATTGGACATTGGGTGGTATGCACACATGGATGTTGGTGATTGGACATTGGGTGGTATGTACACATGGATGTTGGTGATTGGACATTGGGTGGTATGTACGCATGGATGTAGGATGGTTAGACATTGGATAGATATGTACACATGGATGTTGGTGATTGGACATTGGGTGGTATGTACGCATGGATGTAGGATTATTAGACATTGGATAGATATGTACACATGGATGTTGGTGATTGGACATTTGGTGGTATGTACACATGGATGTAGGATGATTAGACATTGGATAGGTATGTACACATGGATGTTGGTGATTGGACATTGGGTGGTATGTACACATGGATGTTGGTGATTGGACATTGGGTGGTATGTGCACAAGGCTGTAGGTGATTGGACATTGGATAGATATGTACACATGGATGTTGGTGATTGGACATTGGGTGGTATGTACACATGGATGTTGGGGATTGGACATTGGGTGGTATGTACACATGGATGTAGGATGATTAGTTATGGGATGGATATGTACACATGGATGTTGGTGATTGGACATTGGGTGGTATGTACACATGGATGTTGGTGATTGGACATTGGGTGGTATGTACACATGGATGTAGGATGATTAGACATTGCATAGATATGTACACATGGATGTTGGTGATTGGACATTGGGTGGTATGTACGCATGAATGTTGGTGATTGGACATTGGGTGATATGTACACATGGATGTTGGTGATTGGACATTGGGTGGTATGTACACATGGATGTAGGATGATTAGATATTGGATAGATATGTACACATGAATGTTGGTGATTGGACATTGGGTGGTACGCACACATGGATGTTGGTGATTGGACATTGGGTGGTATGTACACATGGATGTTGGTGTTTGAACATTCGGTGGTATGTACACATGGATGTAGGATGATTAGATATTGGATGGATATGTACACATAGATGTTGGTAATTGGACAGTGGGTGGTATGTAGACATGGATGTTGGTAATTGGACATTGGGTGGTATGTACAAATGGATGTTGGTGTTTGAACATTCGGTGGTATGTACACATGGATGTAGGATGATTAGATATTGGATGGATATGTACACATAGATGTTGGTGATTGGACATTGGGTGGTATGTAGACATGGATGTTGGTGATTGGACATTGGGTGGTATGCACACATGGATGTTGGTGATTGGACATTGGGTGGTATGTACACATGGATGTTGGTGTTTGAACATTCGCTGGTATGTACTCATGGATGTAGGATGATTAGACATTGGATAGATATGTACACATGGATGTTGGTGATTGGACATTGGATAGATATGTACACATGGATGTAGGATGATTAGATATTGGATAGATATGTACACATGAATGTTGGTGATTGGACATTCGGGGGTATGTACACATGGATGTAGGATGATTAGACATTGGATGGATATGTATACATGGATGTTGGTGATTGGACATTGGGTGGTATGCACACATGGATGTAGGATGATTAGATATTGGATAGATATGTACACATGGATGTTGGTGATTGGACATTGGGTGATATGTACGCATGGATGTAGGATGGTTAGACATTGGATAGATATGTACACATGAATGTTGGTGATTGGACATTGGGTGGTATGCACACATGGATGTTGGTGATTGGACATTGGATGGATATGTACACATGGATGTTGGATATTGGACATTAGGTGGTATGCACACATGGATGTTGGTGATTGGACATTGGGTGGTATGTACACATGGATGTTGGTGATTGGACATTGGGTGGTATGTACACATGGATGTTGGTGATTGGACATTGGGTGATATGTACGCATGGATGTAGGATGATTAGACATTGGATAGATATGTACACATGAATGTTGGTGATTGGACATTGGGTGGTATGTACGCATGGATGTAGGATGATTAGACATTGGATGGATATGTACACATGAATGTTGGTGATTGGACATTCGGTGGTATGTACACATGGATGTAGGATGATTAGACATTGGATGGATTTGTACACATGGATGTTGGTAATTGGACATTGGGTGGTATGTACACATGGATGTTGTTGATTGGACATTAGGTGGTATGTACACATGGATGTTGGTAATTGGACAGTGGGTGGTATGTAGACATGGATGTTGGTAATTGGACATTGGGTGGTATGTACAAATGGATGTTGGTGTTTGAACATTCGGTGGTATGTACACATGGATGTTGGATGATTAGATATTGGATGGATATGTACACATAGATGTTGGTGATTGGACATTGGGTGGTATGTAGACATGGATGTTGGTGATTGGACATTGGGTGGTATGCACACATGGATGTTGGTGATTGGACATTGGGTGGTATGTACACATGGATGTTGGTGTTTGAACATTCACTGGTATGTACACATGGATGTAGTATGATTAGACATTGGATAGATATGTACACATGGATGTTGGTGATTGGACATTGGATAGATATGTACACATGGATGTAGGATGATTAGATATTGGATAGATATGTACACATGAATGTTGGTGATTGGACATTCGGGGGTATGTTCACATGGATGTAGGATGATTAGACATTGGATGGATATGTACACATGGATGTTGGTGATTGGACATTGGGTGGTATGTACACATGGATGTAGGGTGACTAGACATTGGATAGATATGTACACATGAATGTTGGTGATTGGACATTGGGTGGTATGCACACATGGATGTTGGTGATTGGACATTGGATGGATATGTAGACATGGATGTTGGTGATTGGACATTGGGTGGTATGTACACATGGATGTTGGTGATTGGACATTGGGTGGTATGTACACATGGATGTTGGTGATTGGACATTGGGTGATATGTACGCATGGATGTAGGATGATTAGACATTGGATAGATATGTCCACATGGATGTTGGTGATTGGACATTGGGTGGTATGTACGCATGGATGTAGGATGATTAGACATTGGATGGATATGTACACATGAATTTGGTGATTGGACATTCGGTGGTATGTACATATGGATGTAGGATGATTAGATATTGGATGGATATGTACACATGGATGTTGGTGATTGGACATTGGGTGGTATGTACACATGGATGTAGGATGACTAGACATTGGATAGATATGTACACATGAATGTTGGTGATTGGACATTGGGTGGTATGCACACATGGATTTTGGTGATTGGACATTGGATGGATATGTACACATGGATGTTGGTGATTGGACATTGGGTGGTATGCACACATGGATGTTGGTGATTGGACATTGGGTGGTATGTACACATGGATGTTGGTGATTGGACATTGGGTGGTATGTACACATGGATGTTGGTGATTGGACATTGGGTGATATGTACGCATGGATGTAGGATGATTAGACATTGGATAGATATGTACACATGGATGTTGGTGATTGGACATTGGGTGATATGTACGCTTGGATGTAGGATGATTAGACATTGGATAGATATGTACACATGGATGTTGGTGATTGGACATTGGGTGGTATGTACGCATGGATGTAGGATGATTAGACATTGGATGGATATGTACACATGAATGTTGGTGATTGGACATTCGGTGGTATGTACACATGGATGTTGGTGATTGGACATTGGGTGGTATGTACACATGGATGTTGGTAATTGGACAGTGGGTGGTATGTAGACATGGATGTTGGTAATTGGACATTGGGTGGTATGTACAAATGGATGTTGGTGTTTGAACATTCGGTGGTATGTACACATGGATGTAGGATGATTAGATATTGGATGGATATGTACACATAGATGTTGGTGATTGGACATTGGGTGGTATGTAGACATGGATGTTGGTGATTGGACACTAGATGCTATGTACACATGGATGTAGGATGATCAGACATTGAATAGATATGTACACATGGATGTTGGTGATTGGACATTGGGTGGTATGTACACATGGATGTAGGATGACTAGACATTGGATAGATATGTACACATGAATGTTGGTGATCGGACATTGGGTGGTATGCACACATGGATGTTGGTGATTGGACATAGGATGGATATGTACTCATGGATGTTGGTGATTGGACATTGGGTGGTATGCACACATGGATGTTGGTGATTGGACATTGGGTGGTATGTACATATGGTTGTTGGTGATTGGACATTGGGTGGTATGTACACATGGATGTTGGTGATTGGACATTGGGTGATATGTACGCATGGATGTAGGATGATTAGACATTGGATAGATATGTACACATGGATGTTGGTGATTGGACATTGGGTGATATGTACGCATGGATGTAGGATGATTAGACATTGGATAGATATGTACACATGGATGTTGGTGATTGGACATTGGGTGGTATGTACACATGGATGTTAGTGATTGGACATTGGGTGGTACGCACACATGGATGTTGGTAATTGGACATTGGGTGGCATGTACACATGGATGTTGGTGATTGGACATTGGGTGTTATGTACACATGGATGTTGGTGTTTGAACATTCGGTGGTATGTACACATGGATGTTGGTGATTGGGTATTGGGTGGTATGTACACATGGATGTAGGATCATTAGACATTGGATAGATATGTACACACGGATGTTGGTGATTGGACATTGGGTGGTATGTACACATGGATGTTGGTGTTTGAACATTCGGTGGTATGTACACATGGATGTAGAATGATTAGATATTGGATGGATATGTACACATAGATGTTGGTAATTGGACAGTGGGTGGTATGTTGACATGGATGTTGGTAATTGGACATTGGGTGGTATGTACACATGGATATTGGTGATTGGACATTGAGTGGTATGTACACATGGATGTTGGTGTTTGAACATTCGGTGGTATGTACACATGGATGTTGGTGATTGGATATTGGGTGGTATGTACACATGGATGTAGGATCATTAGACATTGGATAGATATGTACACACGGATGTTGGTGATTGGACATTGGGTGGTATGTACACATGGATGTAGGATGATTAGATATTGGATGGATATGTACACATAGATGTTGGTGATTGGACATTGGGTGGTATGTAGACATGGATGTTGGTGATTGGACATTGGGTGGTATGCACACATGGATGTTGGTGATTGGACATTGGATGGATATGTACACATGAATGTTGGTGAATGGACATTCGGTGGTATGTACACATGGATGTAGGATGATTAGATATTGGATGGATATGTACACATGGATGTTGGTGATTGGACATTGGGTGGTATGTACACTTGGATGTAGGATGACTAGACATTGGACAGATATGTACACATGAATGTTGGTGATTGGACATTGGGTGGTATGCACACATGGATGTTGGTGATTGGACATTGGATTGATATGTACACATGGATGTTGGTGATTGGACATTGGGTGGTATGCACACATGGATGTTGGTGATTGGACATTGGGTGGTATGTACACATGGATGTTGGTGATTGGACATTGGGTGGTATGTACGCATGGATGTAGGATGGTTAGACATTGGATAGATATGTACACATGGATGTTGGTGATTGGACATTGGGTGGTATGTACGCATGGATGTAGGATTATTAGACATTGGATAGATATGTACACATGGATGTTGGTGATTGGACATTTGGTGGTATGTACACATGGATGTAGGATGATTAGACATTGGATAGGTATGTACACATGGATGTTGGTGATTGGACATTGGGTGGTATGTACACATGGATGTTGGTGATTGGACATTGGGTGGTATGTGCACAAGGCTGTAGGTGATTGGACATTGGATAGATATGTACACATGGATGTTGGTGATTGGACATTGGGTGGTATGTACACATGGATGTTGGGGATTGGACATTGGGTGGTATGTACACATGGATGTAGGATGATTAGTTATTGGATGGATATGTACACATGGATGTTGGTGATTGGACATTGGGTGGTATGTACACATGGATGTTGGTGATTGGACATTGGGTGGTATGTACACATGGATGTAGGATCATTAGACATTGCATAGATATGTACACATGGATGTTGGTGATTGGACATTGGGTGGTATGTACGCATGAATGTTGGTGATTGGACATTGGGTGATATGTACACATGGATGTTGGTGATTGGACATTGGGTGGTATGTACACATGGATGTAGGATGATTAGATATTGGATAGATATGTACACATGAATGTTGGTGATTGGACATTGGGTGGTACGCACACATGGATGTTGGTGATTGGACATTGGGTGGTATGTACACATGGATGTTGGTGTTTGAACATTCGGTGGTATGTACACATGGATGTAGGATGATTAGATATTGGATGGATATGTACACATAGATGTTGGTAATTGGACAGTGGGTGGTATGTAGACATGAATGTTGGTGATTGGACATTCGGGGGTATGTTCACATGGATGTAGGATGATTAGACATTGGATGGATATGTACACATGGATGTTGGTGATTGGACATTGGGTGGTATGTACACATGGATGTAGGGTGACTAGACATTGGATAGATATGTACACATGAATGTTGGTGATTGGACATTGGGTGGTATGCACACATGGATGTTGGTGATTGGACATTGGATGGATATGTAGACATGGATGTTGGTGATTGGACATTGGGTGGTATGTACACATGGATGTTGGTGATTGGACATTGGGTGGTATGTACACATGGATGTTGGTGATTGGACATTGGGTGATATGTACGCATGGATGTAGGATGATTAGACATTGGATAGATATGTCCACATGGATGTTGGTGATTGGACATTGGGTGGTATGTACGCATGGATGTAGGATGATTAGACATTGGATGGATATGTACACATGAATGTTGGTGATTGGACATTCGGTGGTATGTACATATGGATGTAGGATGATTAGATATTGGATGGATATGTACACATGGATGTTGGTGATTGGACATTGGGTGGTATGTACACATGGATGTAGGATGACTAGACATTGGATAGATATGTACACATGAATGTTGGTGATTGGACATTGGGTGGTATGCACACATGGATTTTGGTGATTGGACATTGGATGGATATGTACACATGGATGTTGGTGATTGGACATTGGGTGGTATGCACACATGGATGTTGGTGATTGTACATTGGGTGGTATGTACACATGGATGTTGGTGATTGGACATTGGGTGGTATGTACACATGGATGTTGGTGATTGGACATTGGGTGATATGTACGCATGGATGTAGGATGATTAGACATTGGATAGATATGTACACATGGATGTTGGTGATTGGACATTGGGTGATATGTACGCTTGGATGTAGGATGATTAGACATTGGATAGATATGTACACATGGATGTTGGTCATTGGACATTGGGTGGTATGTACGCATGGATGTAGGATGATTAGACATTGGATGGATATGTACACATGAATGTTGGTGATTGGACATTCGGTGGTATGTACACATGGATGTTGGTGATTGGACATTGGGTGGTATGTACACATGGATGTTGGTAATTGGACAGTGGGTGGTATGTAGACATGGATGTTGGTAATTGGACATTGGGTGGTATGTACAAATGGATGTTGGTGTTTGAACATTCGGTGGTATGTACACATGGATGTAGGATGATTAGATATTGGATGGATATGTACACATAGATGTTGGTGATTGGACATTGGGTGGTATGTAGACATGGATGTTGGTGATTGGACACTAGATGCTATGTACACATGGATGTAGGATGATCAGACATTGAATAGATATGTACACATGGATGTTGGTGATTGGACATTGGGTGGTATGTACACATGGATGTAGGATGACTAGACATTGGATAGATATGTACACATGAATGTTGGTGATCGGACATTGGGTGGTATGCACACATGGATGTTGGTGATTGGACATAGGATGGATATGTACTCATGGATGTTGGTGATTGGACATTGGGTGGTATGCACACATGGATGTTGGTGATTGGACATTGGGTGGTATGTACATATGGTTGTTGGTGATTGGACATTGGGTGGTATGTGCACATGGATGTTGGTGATTGGACATTGGGTGATATGTACGCATGGATGTAGGATGATTAGACATTGGATAGATATGTACACATGGATGTTGGTGATTGGACATTGGGTGATATGTACGCATGGATGTAGGATGATTAGACATTGGATAGATATGTACACATGGATGTTGGTGATTGGACATTGGGTGGTATGTACACATGGATGTTAGTGATTGGACATTGGGTGGTACGCACACATGGATGTTGGTAATTGGACATTGGGTGGCATGTACACATGGATGTTTGTGATTGGACATTGGGTGTTATGTACACATGGATGTTGGTGTTTGAACATTCGGTGGTATGTACACATGGATGTTGGTGATTGGGTATTGGGTGGTATGTACACATGGATGTAGGATCATTAGACATTGGATAGATATGTACACACGGATGTTGGTGATTGGACATTGGGTGGTATGTACACATGGATGTTGGTGTTTGAACATTCGGTGGTATGTACACATGGATGTAGAATGATTAGATATTGGATAGATATGTACACATGGATGTTGGTGATTGGACATTGGGTGGTATGCACACATGGATGTAGGATGATTAGATATTGGATAGATATGTGCACATGGATGTTGGTGATTGGACATTGGGTGATATGTACGCATGGATGTAGGATGATTAGACATTGGATAGATATGTACACATGAATGTTGGTGATTGGACATTGGGTGGTATGCACACATGGATGTTGGTGATTGGACATTGGATGGATATGTACACATGGATGTTGGTGATTGGACATTGGGTGGTATGCACACATGGATGTTGGTGATTGGACATTGGGTGGTATGTACACATGGATGTTGGTGATTGGACATTGGGTGGTATGTACACATGGATGTTGGTGATTGGACATTGGGTGATATGTACGCATGGATGTAGGATGATTAGACATTGGATAGATATGTACACATGGATGTTGGTGATTGGACATTGGGTGGTATGTACGCATGGATGTAGGATGATTAGACATTGGATGGATATGTACACATGAATGTTGGTGATTGGACATTCGGTGGTATGAACACATGGATGTAGGATGATTAGACATTGGCTGGATTTGTACACATGGATGTTGGTGATTGGACATTGGGTGGTATGTACACATGGATGTAGGATGATTAGATATTGCATAGATATGTACACATGGATGTTGGTGATTGGACATTGGGTGATATGTACGCATGGATGTAGGATGATTAGACATTGGATAGATATGTACACATGAATGTTGGTGATTGGACATTGGGTGGTATGTACACATGGATGTTAGTGATTGGACATTGGGTGGTACGCACACATGGATGTTGGTAATTGGACATTGGGTGGCATGTACACATGGATGTAGGATGATTAGACATTGGATAGATATGTACACATGAATGTTGGTGATTGGACATTGGGTGGTATGTACACATGGATGTAGGATGATTAGATATTGCATAGATATGTACACATGGATGTTGGTGATTGGACATTGGGTGATATGTACGCATGGATGTAGGATGATTAGACATTGGATAGATATGTACACATGAATGTTGGTGATTGGACATTGGGTGGTATGCACACATGGATGTTGGTGATTGGATATTGGATGGATATGTACACATGGATGTTGGTGATTGGACATTGGGTGGTATGCACACATGGATGTTGGTGATTGGACATTGGGTGGTATGTACACATGGATGTTGGTGATTGGACATTGGGTGGTATGTACACATGGATGTTGGTGATTGGACATTGGGTTATATGTACGCATGGATGTAGGATGATTAGACATTGGATAGATATGTACACATGTATGTTGGTGATTGGACATTGAGTGATATGTACGCATGGATGTAGGATGATTAGACATTGGATAGATATGTACACATGGATGTTGGTGATTGGACATTGGGTGGTATGTACGCATAGATGTAGGATGATTAGACATTGGATGGATATGTACACATGAATGTTGGTGATTGGACATTGGGTGGTATGTACACATGGATGTAGGATGATTAGACATCGGATTTATTTGTACACATGGATGTTGGTGATTGGACATTGGGTAGTATGTACACATGGATGTAGGATGACTAGACATTGGATAGATATGTACACATGGATGTTGGTGATTGGACATTGGGTGATATGTACGCATGGATGTAGGATGATTAGACATTGGATAGATATGTACACATGGATGTTGGTGATTGGACATTGGGTGGTATGTACACATGGATGTTAGTGATTGGACATTGGGTGGTACGCACACATGGATGTTGGTAATTGGACATTGGGTGGTATGTACACATGGATGTTGGTGATTGGACATTGGGTGGTATGTACACATGGATGTTGGTGTTTGAACATTGGGTGGTATGTACACATGGATGTTGGTGTTTGAACATTCGGTGGTATGTACACATGGATGTTGGTGATTGGACATTGGGTGGTATGTACACATGGATGTAGGATCATTAGACATTGGATAGATATGTACACACGGATGTTGGTGATTGGACATTGGGTGGTATGTACACATGAATGTTAGTGATTGGACATTGGGTGGTATGTACACATGGATGTTGGTGATTGGACATTGGGTTGTATGTACACATGGATGTAGGATGATTAGATATTGGATAGATATGTACACATGAATGTTGGTGATTGGACATTGGGTGGTACGCACACATGGATGTTGGTGATTGGACATTGGGTGGTATGTACACATGGATGTTGGTGTTTGAACATTCGGTGGTATGTACACATGGATGTAGGATGATTAGATATTGGATGGATATGTACACATAGATGTTGTTATTGGATATTGGGTAGTATGTAGACATGGATGTTGGTGATTGGACATTGGGTGGTATGTACACATGGATGTTGGTGTTTGAACATTCGGTGGTATGTACACATGGATGTTGGTGATTGGACATTGGGTGGTATGTACACATGGATGTAGGATCATTAGACATTGGATAGATATGTACACATGGATGTTGGTGATTGGACATTGGGTGGTATGTACACATGAATGTTAGTGATTGGACATTGGGTGGTATGTACACATGGATGTTGGTGATTGGACATTGGGTTGTATGTACACATGGATGTAGGATGATTAGATATTGGATAGATATGTACACATGAATGTTAGTGATTGGACATTGGGTGGTACGCACACATGGATGTTGGTGATTGGACATTGGGTGGTATGTACACATGGATGTTGGTGTTTGAACATTCGGTGGTATGTACACATGGATGTAGGATGATTAGATATTGGATGGATATGTACACATAGATGTTGTTATTGGATATTGGGTAGTATGTAGACATGGATGTTGGTGATTGGACATTGGGTGGTATGCACACATGGATGTTGGTGATTGGACATTGGGTGCTATGTACACATGGATGTTGGTGATTGGACATTGGATAGATATCATGTACACATGGATGTAGGATGATTAGATATTGGATGGATATGTACACATAGATGTTGGTGATTGGACATTGGGTGGTATGTACACATGGATGTTGGTGTTTGAACATTCGGTGGTATGTACACATGGATGTAGGATGATTAGATATTGGATGGATATGTACACATAGATGTTGGTAATTGGACAGTGGGTGGTATGTAGACATGGATGTTGGTAATTGGACATTGGGTGGTATGTACAAATGGATGTTGGTGTTTGAACATTCGGTGGTATGTACACATGGATGTAGGATGATTAGATATTGGATGGATATGTACACATAGATGTTGGTGATTGGACATTGGGTGGTATGTAGACATGGATGTTGGTGATTGGACATTGGGTGGTATGCACACATGGATGTTGGTGATTGGACATTGGGTGGTATGTACACATGGATGTTGGTGTTTGAACATTCGCTGGTATGTACTCATGGATGTAGGATGATTAGACATTGGATAGATATGTACACATGGATGTTGGTGATTGGACATTGGATAGATATATACACATGGATGTTGGTGATTGGACATTGGATAGATATGTACACATGGATGTAGGATGATTAGATATTGGATAGATATGTACACATGAATGTTGGTGATTGGACATTCGGGGGTATGTACACATGGATGTAGGATGATTAGACATTGGATGGATATGTATACATGGATGTTGGTGATTGGACATTGGATAGATATGTACACATGGATGTAGGATGATTAGATATTGGATAGATATGTACAAATGGATGTTGGTGTTTGAACATTCGGTGGTATGTACACATGGATGTAGGATGATTAGATATTGGATGGATATGTACACATAGATGTTGGTGATTGGACATTGGGTGGTATGTAGACATGGATGTTGGTGATTGGACATTGGGTGGTATGCACACATGGATGTTGGTGATTGGACATTGGGTGGTATGTACACATGGATGTTGGTGTTTGAACATTCGCTGGTATGTACTCATGGATGTAGGATGATTAGACATTGGATAGATATGTACACATGGATGTTGGTGATTGGACATTGGATAGATATATACACATGGATGTTGGTGATTGGACATTGGATAGATATGTACACATGGATGTAGGATGATTAGATATTGGATAGATATGTACACATGAATGTTGGTGATTGGACATTCGGGGGTATGTACACATGGATGTAGGATGATTAGACATTGGATGGATATGTATACATGGATGTTGGTGATTGGACATTGGGTGGTATGCACACATGGATGTAGGATGATTAGATATTGGATAGATATGTACACATGGATGTTGGTGATTGGACATTGGGTGATATGTACGCATGGATGTAGGATGATTAGACATTGGATAGATATGTACACATGAATGTTGGTGATTGGACATTGGGTGGTATGCACACATGGATGTTGGTGATTGGACATTGGATGGATATGTACACATGGATGTTGGTGATTGGACATTATGTGGTATGCACACATGGATGTTGGTGATTGGACATTGGGTGGTATGTACACATGGATGTTGGTGATTGGACATTGGGTGGTATGTACACATGGATGTTAGTGATTGGACATTGGGTGATATGTACGCATGGATGTAGGATGATTAGACATTGGATAGATATGTACACATGGATGTTGGTGATTGGACATTGGGTGATATGTACGCATGGATGTAGGATGATTAGACATTGGATAGATATGTACACATGGATGTTGGTGATTGGACATTGGGTGGTATGTACGCATGGATGTAGGATGATTAGACATTGGATGGATATGTACACATGAATGTTGGTAATTGGACATTGGGTGGTATGTACACATGGATGTTGGTGATTGGACATTAGGTGGTATGTACACATGGATGTTGGTAATTGGACAGTGGGTGGTATGTAGACATGGATGTTGGTAATTGGACATTGGGTGGTATGTACAAATGGATGTTGGTGTTTGAACATTTGGTGGTATGTACACATGGATGTAGGATGATTAGATATTGGATGGATATGTACACATAGATGTTGGTGATTGGACATTGGGTGGTATGTAGACATGGATGTTGGTGATTGGACATTGGGTGGTATGCACACATGGATGTTGGTGATTGGACATTGGGTGGTATGTACACATGGATGTTGGTGTTTGAACATTCGCTGGTATGTACACATGGATGTAGTATGATTAGACATTGGATAGATATGTACACATGGATGTTGGTGATTGGACATTGGATAGATATGTACACATGGATGTAGGATGATTAGATATTGGATAGATATGTACACATGAATGTTGGTGATTGGACATTCGGGGGTATGTTCACATGGATGTAGGATGATTAGACATTGGATGGATATGTACACATGGATGTTGGTGATTGGACATTGGGTGGTATGTACACATGGATGTAGGGTGACTAGACATTGGATAGATATGTACACATGAATGTTGGTGATTGGACATTGGGTGGTATGCACACATGGATGTTGGTGATGGGACATTGGATGGATATGTAGACATGGATGTTGGTGATTGGACATTGGGTGGTATGTACACATGGATGTTGGTGATTGGACATTGGGTGGTATGTACACATGGATGTTGGTGATTGGACATTGGGTGATATGTACGCATGGATGTAGGATGATTAGACATTGGATAGATATGTCCACATGGATGTTGGTGATTGGACATTGGGTGGTATGTACGCATGGATGTAGGATGATTAGACATTGGATGGATATGTACACATGAATGTTGGTGATTGGATATTCGGTGGTATGTACATATGGATGTAGGATGATTAGATATTGGATGGATATGTACACATGGATGTTGGTGATTGGACATTGGGTGGTATGTACACATGGATGTAGGATGACTAGACATTGGATAGATATGTACACATGAATGTTGGTGATTGGACATTGGGTGGTATGCACACATGAATTTTGGTGATTGGACATTGGATGGATATGTACACATGGATGTTGGTGATTGGACATTGGGTGGTATGTACACATGGATGTTGGTGATTGGACATTGGGTGGTATGTACACATGGATGTTGGTGATTGGACATTGGGTGATATGTACGCATGGATGTAGGATGATTAGACATTGGATAGATATGTCCACATGGATGTTGGTGATTGGACATTGGGTGGTATGTACGCATGGATGTAGGATGATTAGACATTGGATGGATATGTACACATGAATGTTGGTGATTGGACATTGGGTAGTATGTACACATGGATGTAGGATGACTAGACATTGGATAGATATGTACACATGGATGTTGGTGATTGGACATTGGGTGATATGTACGCATGGATGTAGGATGATTAGACATTGGATAGATATGTACACATGGATGTTGGTGATTGGACATTGGGTGGTATGTACACATGGATGTTAGTGATTGGACATTGGGTGGTACGCACACATGGATGTTGGTAATTGGACATTGGGTGGTATGTACACATGGATGTTGGTGATTGGACATTGGGTGGTATGTACACATGGATGTTGGTGTTTGAACATTGGGTGGTATGTACACATGGATGTTGGTGTTTGAACATTCGGTGGTATGTACACATGGATGTTGGTGATTGGACATTGGGTGGTATGTACACATGGATGTAGGATCATTAGACATTGGATAGATATGTACACACGGATGTTGGTGATTGGACATTGGGTGGTATGTACACATGAATGTTAGTGATTGGACATTGGGTGGTATGTACACATGGATGTTGGTGATTGGACATTGGGTTGTATGTACACATGGATGTAGGATGATTAGATATTGGATAGATATGTACACATGAATGTTGGTGATTGGACATTGGGTGGTACGCACACATGGATGTTGGTGATTGGACATTGGGTGGTATGTACACATGGATGTTGGTGTTTGAACATTCGGTGGTATGTACACATGGATGTAGGATGATTAGATATTGGATGGATATGTACACATAGATGTTGTTATTGGATATTGGGTAGTATGTAGACATGGATGTTGGTGATTGGACATTGGGTGGTATGTACACATGGATGTTGGTGTTTGAACATTCGGTGGTATGTACACATGGATGTTGGTGATTGGACATTGGGTGGTATGTACACATGGATGTAGGATCATTAGACATTGGATAGATATGTACACATGGATGTTGGTGATTGGACATTGGGTGGTATGTACACATGAATGTTAGTGATTGGACATTGGGTGGTATGTACACATGGATGTTGGTGATTGGACATTGGGTTGTATGTACACATGGATGTAGGATGATTAGATATTGGATAGATATGTACACATGAATGTTAGTGATTGGACATTGGGTGGTACGCACACATGGATGTTGGTGATTGGACATTGGGTGGTATGTACACATGGATGTTGGTGTTTGAACATTCGGTGGTATGTACACATGGATGTAGGATGATTAGATATTGGATGGATATGTACACATAGATGTTGTTATTGGATATTGGGTAGTATGTAGACATGGATGTTGGTGATTGGACATTGGGTGGTATGCACACATGGATGTTGGTGATTGGACATTGGGTGCTATGTACACATGGATGTTGGTGATTGGACATTGGATAGATATCATGTACACATGGATGTAGGATGATTAGATATTGGATGGATATGTACACATAGATGTTGGTGATTGGACATTGGGTGGTATGTACACATGGATGTTGGTGTTTGAACATTCGGTGGTATGTACACATGGATGTAGGATGATTAGATATTGGATGGATATGTACACATAGATGTTGGTAATTGGACAGTGGGTGGTATGTAGACATGGATGTTGGTAATTGGACATTGGGTGGTATGTACAAATGGATGTTGGTGTTTGAACATTCGGTGGTATGTACACATGGATGTAGGATGATTAGATATTGGATGGATATGTACACATAGATGTTGGTGATTGGACATTGGGTGGTATGTAGACATGGATGTTGGTGATTGGACATTGGGTGGTATGCACACATGGATGTTGGTGATTGGACATTGGGTGGTATGTACACATGGATGTTGGTGTTTGAACATTCGCTGGTATGTACTCATGGATGTAGGATGATTAGACATTGGATAGATATGTACACATGGATGTTGGTGATTGGACATTGGATAGATATATACACATGGATGTTGGTGATTGGACATTGGATAGATATGTACACATGGATGTAGGATGATTAGATATTGGATAGATATGTACACATGAATGTTGGTGATTGGACATTCGGGGGTATGTACACATGGATGTAGGATGATTAGACATTGGATGGATATGTATACATGGATGTTGGTGATTGGACATTGGATAGATATGTACACATGGATGTAGGATGATTAGATATTGGATAGATATGTACAAATGGATGTTGGTGTTTGAACATTCGGTGGTATGTACACATGGATGTAGGATGATTAGATATTGGATGGATATGTACACATAGATGTTGGTGATTGGACATTGGGTGGTATGTAGACATGGATGTTGGTGATTGGACATTGGGTGGTATGCACACATGGATGTTGGTGATTGGACATTGGGTGGTATGTACACATGGATGTTGGTGTTTGAACATTCGCTGGTATGTACTCATGGATGTAGGATGATTAGACATTGGATAGATATGTACACATGGATGTTGGTGATTGGACATTGGATAGATATATACACATGGATGTTGGTGATTGGACATTGGATAGATATGTACACATGGATGTAGGATGATTAGATATTGGATAGATATGTACACATGAATGTTGGTGATTGGACATTCGGGGGTATGTACACATGGATGTAGGATGATTAGACATTGGATGGATATGTATACATGGATGTTGGTGATTGGACATTGGGTGGTATGCACACATGGATGTAGGATGATTAGATATTGGATAGATATGTACACATGGATGTTGGTGATTGGACATTGGGTGATATGTACGCATGGATGTAGGATGATTAGACATTGGATAGATATGTACACATGAATGTTGGTGATTGGACATTGGGTGGTATGCACACATGGATGTTGGTGATTGGACATTGGATGGATATGTACACATGGATGTTGGTGATTGGACATTATGTGGTATGCACACATGGATGTTGGTGATTGGACATTGGGTGGTATGTACACATGGATGTTGGTGATTGGACATTGGGTGGTATGTACACATGGATGTTAGTGATTGGACATTGGGTGATATGTACGCATGGATGTAGGATGATTAGACATTGGATAGATATGTACACATGGATGTTGGTGATTGGACATTGGGTGATATGTACGCATGGATGTAGGATGATTAGACATTGGATAGATATGTACACATGGATGTTGGTGATTGGACATTGGGTGGTATGTACGCATGGATGTAGGATGATTAGACATTGGATGGATATGTACACATGAATGTTGGTAATTGGACATTGGGTGGTATGTACACATGGATGTTGGTGATTGGACATTAGGTGGTATGTACACATGGATGTTGGTAATTGGACAGTGGGTGGTATGTAGACATGGATGTTGGTAATTGGACATTGGGTGGTATGTACAAATGGATGTTGGTGTTTGAACATTTGGTGGTATGTACACATGGATGTAGGATGATTAGATATTGGATGGATATGTACACATAGATGTTGGTGATTGGACATTGGGTGGTATGTAGACATGGATGTTGGTGATTGGACATTGGGTGGTATGCACACATGGATGTTGGTGATTGGACATTGGGTGGTATGTACACATGGATGTTGGTGTTTGAACATTCGCTGGTATGTACACATGGATGTAGTATGATTAGACATTGGATAGATATGTACACATGGATGTTGGTGATTGGACATTGGATAGATATGTACACATGGATGTAGGATGATTAGATATTGGATAGATATGTACACATGAATGTTGGTGATTGGACATTCGGGGGTATGTTCACATGGATGTAGGATGATTAGACATTGGATGGATATGTACACATGGATGTTGGTGATTGGACATTGGGTGGTATGTACACATGGATGTAGGGTGACTAGACATTGGATAGATATGTACACATGAATGTTGGTGATTGGACATTGGGTGGTATGCACACATGGATGTTGGTGATGGGACATTGGATGGATATGTAGACATGGATGTTGGTGATTGGACATTGGGTGGTATGTACACATGGATGTTGGTGATTGGACATTGGGTGGTATGTACACATGGATGTTGGTGATTGGACATTGGGTGATATGTACGCATGGATGTAGGATGATTAGACATTGGATAGATATGTCCACATGGATGTTGGTGATTGGACATTGGGTGGTATGTACGCATGGATGTAGGATGATTAGACATTGGATGGATATGTACACATGAATGTTGGTGATTGGATATTCGGTGGTATGTACATATGGATGTAGGATGATTAGATATTGGATGGATATGTACACATGGATGTTGGTGATTGGACATTGGGTGGTATGTACACATGGATGTAGGATGACTAGACATTGGATAGATATGTACACATGAATGTTGGTGATTGGACATTGGGTGGTATGCACACATGAATTTTGGTGATTGGACATTGGATGGATATGTACACATGGATGTTGGTGATTGGACATTGGGTGGTATGCACACATGGATGTTGGTGATTGGACATTGGGTGGTATGTACACATGGATGTTGGTGATTGGACATTGGGTGGTATGTACACATGGATGTTGGTGATTGGACATTGGGTGATATGTACGCATGGATGTAGGATGATTAGACATTGGATAGATATGTACACATGGATGTTGGTGATTGGACATTGGGTGATATGTACGCTTGGATGTAGGATGATTAGACATTGGATAGATATGTACACATGGATGTTGGTGATTGGACATTGGGTGGTATCTACGCATGGATGTAGGATGATTAGACATTGGATGGATATGTACACATGAATGTTGGTGATTGGACATTCGGTGGTATGTACACATGGATGTTGGTGATTGGACATTGGGTGGTATGTACACATGGATGTTGGTAATTGGACAGTGGGTGGTATGTAGACATGGATGTTGGTAATTGGACATTGGGTGGTATGTACAAATGGATGTTGGTGTTTGAACATTCGGTGGTATGTACACATGGATGTAGGATGATTAGATATTGGATGGATATGTACACATAGATGTTGGTGATTGGACATTGGGTGGTATGTAGACATGGATGTTGGTGATTGGACACTAGATGCTATGTACTCATGGATGTAGGATGATCAGACATTGAATAGATATGTACACATGGATGTTGGTGATTGGACATTGGGTGGTATGTACGCATGGATGTAGGATGGTTAGACATTGGATAGATATGTACACATGGATGTTGGTGATTGGACATTGGGTGGTATGTACACATGGATGTAGGATTATTAGACATTGGATAGATATGTACACATGGATGTTGGTGATTGGACATTGGGTGATATGTACGCATGGATGTAGGATGATTAGACATTGGATAGATATGTACACATGGATGTTGGTGATTGGACATTGGGTGATATGTACGCTTGGATGTAGGATGATTAGACATTGGATAGATATGTACACATGGATGTTGGTGATTGGACATTGGGTGGTATCTACGCATGGATGTAGGATGATTAGACATTGGATAGATATGTACACATGGATGTTGGTGATTGGACATTGGGTGGTATCTACGCATGGATGTAGGATGATTAGACATTGGATAGATATGTACACATGGATGTTGGTGATTGGACATTGGGTGGTATGTACACATGGATGTTGGTAATTGGACAGTGGGTGGTATGTAGACATGGATGTTGGTAATTGGACATTGGGTGGTATGTACAAATGGATGTTGGTGTTTGAACATTCGGTGGTATGTACACATGGATGTAGGATGATTAGATATTGGATGGAAATGTACACATGGATGTTGGTGATTGGACATTGGGTGGTATGTACACATGGATGTACGATGACTAGACATTGGATAGATATGTACACATGAATGTTGGTGATTGGACATTGGGTGGTATGCACACATGGATGTTGGTGATTGGACATTGGATGGATATGTACACATGGATGTTGGTGATTGGACATTGGGTGGTATGCACACATGGATGTTGGTGATTGGACATTGGGTGGTATGTACACATGGATGTTGGTGATTGGACATTGGGTGGTATGTACACATGGATGTTGGTGATTGGACATTGGGTGATATGTACGCATGGATGTAGGATGATTAGACATTGGATAGATATGTACACATGGATGTTAGTGATTGGACATTGGGTCACATGTACGATTGGATGTAGGATGATTAGACATTGGATAGATATGTACACATGGATGTTGGTGATTGGACATTGGGTGGTATGTACGCATGGATGTAGGATGATTAGACATTGGATGGATATGTACACATGAATGTTGGTAATTGGACATTGGGTGGTATGTACACATGGATGTTGGTGATTGGACATTAGGTGGTATGTACACATGGATGTTGGTAATTGGACAGTGGGTGGTATGTAGACATGGATGTTGGTAATTGGACATTGGGTGGTATGTACAAATGGATGTTGGTGTTTGAACATTTGGTGGTATGTACACATGGATGTAGGATGATTAGATATTGGATGGATATGTACACATAGATGTTGGTGATTGGACATTGGGTGGTATGTAGACATGGATGTTGGTGATTGGACATTGGGTGGTATGCACACATGGATGTTGGTGATTGGACATTGGGTGGTATGTACACATGGATGTTGGTGTTTGAACATTCGCTGGTATGTACACATGGATGTAGTATGATTAGACATTGGATAGATATGTACACATGGATGTTGGTGATTGGACATTGGATAGATATGTACACATGGATGTAGGATGATTAGATATTGGATAGATATGTACACATGAATGTTGGTGATTGGACATTCGGGGGTATGTTCACATGGATGTAGGATGATTAGACATTGGATGGATATGTACACATGGATGTTGGTGATTGGACATTGGGTGGTATGTACACATGGATGTAGGGTGACTAGACATTGGATAGATATGTACACATGAATGTTGGTGATTGGACATTGGGTGGTATGCACACATGGATGTTGGTGATGGGACATTGGATGGATATGTAGACATGGATGTTGGTGATTGGACATTGGGTGGTATGTACACATGGATGTTGGTGATTGGACATTGGGTGGTATGTACACATGGATGTTGGTGATTGGACATTGGGTGATATGTACGCATGGATGTAGGATGATTAGACATTGGATAGATATGTCCACATGGATGTTGGTGATTGGACATTGGGTGGTATGTACGCATGGATGTAGGATGATTAGACATTGGATGGATATGTACACATGAATGTTGGTGATTGGATATTCGGTGGTATGTACATATGGATGTAGGATGATTAGATATTGGATGGATATGTACACATGGATGTTGGTGATTGGACATTGGGTGGTATGTACACATGGATGTAGGATGACTAGACATTGGATAGATATGTACACATGAATGTTGGTGATTGGACATTGGGTGGTATGCACACATGAATTTTGGTGATTGGACATTGGATGGATATGTACACATGGATGTTGGTGATTGGACATTGGGTGGTATGCACACATGGATGTTGGTGATTGGACATTGGGTGGTATGTACACATGGATGTTGGTGATTGGACATTGGGTGGTATGTACACATGGATGTTGGTGATTGGACATTGGGTGATATGTACGCATGGATGTAGGATGATTAGACATTGGATAGATATGTACACATGGATGTTGGTGATTGGACATTGGGTGATATGTACGCTTGGATGTAGGATGATTAGACATTGGATAGATATGTACACATGGATGTTGGTGATTGGACATTGGGTGGTATCTACGCATGGATGTAGGATGATTAGACATTGGATGGATATGTACACATGAATGTTGGTGATTGGACATTCGGTGGTATGTACACATGGATGTTGGTGATTGGACATTGGGTGGTATGTACACATGGATGTTGGTAATTGGACAGTGGGTGGTATGTAGACATGGATGTTGGTAATTGGACATTGGGTGGTATGTACAAATGGATGTTGGTGTTTGAACATTCGGTGGTATGTACACATGGATGTAGGATGATTAGATATTGGATGGATATGTACACATAGATGTTGGTGATTGGACATTGGGTGGTATGTAGACATGGATGTTGGTGATTGGACACTAGATGCTATGTACTCATGGATGTAGGATGATCAGACATTGAATAGATATGTACACATGGATGTTGGTGATTGGACATTGGGTGGTATGTACGCATGGATGTAGGATGGTTAGACATTGGATAGATATGTACACATGGATGTTGGTGATTGGACATTGGGTGGTATGTACACATGGATGTAGGATTATTAGACATTGGATAGATATGTACACATGGATGTTGGTGATTGGACATTGGGTGGTATGTACACATGGATGTAGAATGTTTAGTCATTGGATAGATATGTACACATGGATGTTGGTGATTGGACATTGGGTGGTATGTACACATGGATGTTGGTGATTGGAAATTGGGTGGTATGTGCACAAGGCTGTAGGTGATTGGACATTGGATAGATATGTACACATGGATGTTGGTGATTGGACATTGGGTGGTATGTACACATGGATGTTGGGGATTGGACATTGGGTGGTATGTACACATGGATGTAGGATGATTAGATATTGGATGGATATGTACACATGGATGATGGTGATTGGACATTGGGTGGTATGTACACATGGATGTTGGTGATTGGACATTGGGTGGTATGTACACATGGATGTAGAATCATTAGACATTGCATAGATATGTACACATGGATGTTGGTGATTGGACATTGGGTGGTATGTACACATGAATGTTGGTGATTGGACATTGGGTGATATGTACACATGGATGTTGGTGATTGGACATTGGGTGGTATGTACACATGGATGTAGGATGATTAGATATTGGATAGATATGTACACATGAATGTTGGTGATTGGACATTGGGTGGTACGCACACATGGATGTTGGTGATTGGACATTGGGTGGTATGTACACATGGATGTTGGTGTTTGAACATTCGGTGGTATGTACACATGAATGTAGGATGATTACTTAGTAGATATTGGATGGATATGTACACATAGATGTTGGTGATTGGACATTGGGTGGTATGTAGACATGGATGTTGGTGATTGGACATTGGGTGGTATGCACACATGGATGTTGGTGATTGGACATTCGCTGGTATGTACACATGGATGTAGGATGATTAGACATTGGATAGATATGTACACATGGATGTTGGTGATTGGACATTGGATAGATATGTACACATGGATGTTGGTGATTGGACATTCGGGGGTATGTACACATGGATGTAGGATGATTAGACATTGGATGGATATGTACACATGGATGTTGGTGATTGGACATTGGGTGGTATGTACACATGGATGTAGGATGATTAGAGATTGGATAGATATGTACACATGAATGTTGGTGATTGGACATTGGGTGGTACGCACACATGGATGTTGGTGATTGGACATTGGGTGGTATGTACACATGGATGTTGGTGTTTGAACATTCGGTGGTATGTACACATGGATGTAGGATGATTAGATATTGGATGGATATGTACACGTAGATGTCGGTGATTGGACATTGGGTGGTATGTACACATGGATGTTGGTGATTGGACATTGGGTGGCATGTAGACATGGATGTTGGTGATTGGACATTGGGTGCTATGCACACATGGATGTTGGTGATTGGACATTGGATGGTATGTACACATGGATGTTGGTGATTGAACATTGGGTGGTATGTACACATGGATGTTGGTGATTGGACATTGGGTGATATGTACGCATGGATGTAGGATGATTAGACATTGGATAGATATGTACACATGGATGTTGGTGATTGGACATTGGGTGGTATGTACACATGGATGTAGGATGATTAGACATTGGATATATATGTACACATGGATGTTGGTGATTGGACATTGGGTGGTATGTACGCATGGATGTAGGATGATTAGACATTGGATAGATATGTACACATGGATGTTGGTGATTGGACATTGGGTGGTATGTACACATGGATGTAGGATGATTAGACATTGGATATATATGTACACATGGATGTTGGTGATTGGACATTGGGTGGTATGTACACATGGATGTTGGTGATTGGACATTGGGAGATATGTACACATGGATGTGAAAGGATTAGATATTGGGTTGTATGTACACATGGAAGTTGGTTACTGGACATTGGGTGGTATGTGCGCATGGATGTGAAGGGATTAGATATTGGGTGGTATGTACACATGGATGTGAAGGGATTAGATATTGGGTTGTATGTACACATGGATGTGGGGTGATTGGATATTGGATGGCAGGCCCGTTGCCAGTACTTTTGAATAGGGTTTCGAACATAATAATACCGGTATATTTGATGTGAAACATGCGGATTTTAAAAGAAAAAAAAGTGTGAATTCTATGGAATCTTCGAGCTCTGTTACAGACATTTTTATGTTCCCAGTATTAAAATTTAACTGGCTTGCTTTGTTTTACTCTTTTTTAAAGTTATTACACTTAACGTTTTTGAAATATTTTACCATTTTTGGGAGGGATTCCTGAGCCATCTCTCCCCACGGACACGCACACCCTAGATCCACTACTACAAATTGTTGTACACAAAAAGAACAAGATTGGACGTATTCTAGCATCATTTTTATTGTAGAATTCTACTCACTAGTTTTTATAGTTTTTATAGTCAACAGCATGTGAATTGTTTGGTTCATATCAATTTGTTAAAAATTAAAGATCTCAAAAAGTAATGTGTAAGATACTATATATTTTTTGTTCTCTGTATTTTGTTGATCGATTTTCTCTGATCTGATGGTGACCCCATATTTTCATTTCATTTTCATTCTTGTAATGTCATGATATGTCATATATGTGAAAAAAATGACAATATTTTTAATTTGAAGAATTCAAAACTAATGTATCAAACTTAGAAAGTACAATTCCATTGAAACAGATGCAGGGACTGGACATATTCTACTCTGCATATCCTTAAATTATATTAAAAAATATAAGTTAGACTTTGTGCCTGTGAACTGTTCATTCAGATAACTGCATAGGTGGCTAAGAAAAAGAATAGCTACATTCAGCCTGTAATATTCTTCAGGTGAATTTGCCGTTCCATTTGAGCATTGTGTTTGACTCCTTGCAACGCGTGGCGTGAAAACAATTTTGGCAGCAATACTAACAGTCTGGTCGTATTTTTTTTTTTTAAACGCAACTCAATGACCTCCCTCACATCGTTGTACGTCTATTTGACCTATGCAACTCTCCCGTCGAATTCGATTGCATTGGGATCGCAACCGAAGTCGACTGGTCACCCGTCGACTAGTGAGTGACAAGTGTAATGCACGTATTAAACAGTGTTATGCTGTGCTAGAAAAACCCAGGGGTGGTACTCCAAGTCAGACCTGGTACCCATGCTGAAGTATAGCTTTTTAAAAAGCCTCTAAACACGTACTTATTTTTGTGAAATTATGTTCCTTTTCAAGTGCAGAAAATAGATATCCTATATATATACTAAAATCATACTGTTTCCAAGTTGAGGTCACATGAATTCATGAGATTGCTTTTTTCACACTTTATTGCTATATTCTAAGTTACATTTAAGAATATTCTACCCCAATCACGGTATAAGCGTCAAATGACTAAATAACACCACTTTTACGCGTTTTTTTTACAGTTTGCGTACCATATTTTATTCAGAGACCCTTCCCTGGGTAGAAAAATGACGGGGTCGATCAACCCACTTCAATTCACACACTGTACTAACTGAGTAAATATTCGCATCCAACAAACGGCCCTATGTAGGGCCACAACACTTCCTTCTGAGAAAGACTACCGTTAGATTACTGTTTGCAAATATTTGTAAATAGGTTTACCAGTCTTAATACTTGACAGCAGCTGCTTGAACGCGATACACGTTACACCATCTCCGAATAAATGCTGGCCTATTTATAACAACTTTTATGATCGGCTGTTGTTCAGCCACTCAGCTCATCACCAGCCAATCAAAGCAGGCATAACGTCACGATATTACCTCACTGAGTCAAGTGTTTTAAACAATGATAATTATTTTAATTATTAATGTTTGTTTTAATATTTACTAGTCTGCGTTCATAATTGTATTCTTTTCCAAAATTTAGGGAGTTCGACTGAACCCCTCGAACCCCCACCCACCCCCCAAATACGGGCCTGGATGGTATGTACGCATGGAAGTGGGGGTGATTGCACATCGGGTGGTATGTATACCTAGTAAAATTGTAAATTGGTCGGTATGTACACCAGATTATGGGGTACAAAGTGGCAATGCCGTGCAAATTAAGTACAAAGTGGCAATGCCGTGCAAATTAAGTACAAAGTGGCAATGTCTTGGTTTGGATGTTTATCGCATGACCGGAACAAGATATCACAATTTACATGTTATCTTATTTCGTGGTGATTGGACATTGGGTGGTATGTACACATGGATGTTGGTGATTGGACATTGGGTGGTATGTACACATGGATGTTGGTGATTGGACATTGGGTGGTATGTACACATGGATGTAGAATCATTAGACATTGCATAGATATGTACACATGGATGTTGGTGATTGGACATTGGGTGGTATGTACACATGAATGTTGGTGATTGGACATTGGGTGATATGTACACATGGATGTTGGTGATTGGACATTGGGTGGTATGTACACATGGATGTAGGATGATTAGATATTGGATAGATATGTACACATGAATGTTGGTGATTGGACATTGGGTGGTACGCACACATGGATGTTGGTGATTGGACATTGGGTGGTATGTACACATGGATGTTGGTGTTTGAACATTCGGTGGTATGTACACATGAATGTAGGATGATTAGATATTGGATGGATATGTACACATAGATGTTGGTGATTGAACATTGGGTGGTATGTAGACATGGATGTTGGTGATTCGACATTGGGTGGTATGCACACATGGATGTTGGTGATTGGACATTGGGTGGTATGTACACATGGATGTTGGTGTTTGAACATTCGCTGGTATGTACACATGGATGTAGGATGATTAGACATTGGATAGATATGTACACATGGATGTTGGTGATTGGACATTGGATAGATATGTACACATGGATGTTGGTGATTGGACATTCGGGGGTATGTACACATGGATGTAGGATGATTAGACATTGGATGGATATGTACACATGGATGTTGGTGATTGGACATTGGGTGGTATGTACACATGGATGTAGGATGATTAGATATTGGATAGATATGTACACATGAATGTTGGTGATTGGACATTGGGTGGTACGCACACATGGATGTTGGTGATTGGACATTGGGTGGTATGTACACATGGATGTTGGTGTTTGAACATTCGGTGGTATGTACACATGGATGTAGGATGATTAGATATTGGATGGATATGTACACATAGATGTTGGTGATTGGACATTGGGTGGTATGTACACATGGATGTTGGTGATTGGACATTGGGTGGCATGTAGACATGGATGTTGGTGATTGGACATTGGGTGCTATGCACACATGGATGTTGGTGATTGGACATTGGGTGGTATGTACACATGGATGTTGGTGATTGAACATTGGGTGGTATGTACACATGGATGTTGGTGATTGGACATTGGGTGATATGTACGCATGGATGTAGGATGATTAGACATTGGATAGATATGTACACATGGATGTTGGTGATTGGACATTGGGTGGTATGTACACATGGATGTAGGATGATTAGACATTGGATATATATGTACACATGGATGTTGGTGATTGGACATTGGGTGGTATGTACGCATGGATGTAGGATGATTAGACATTGGATAGATATGTACACATGGATGTTGGTGATTGGACATTGGGTGGTATGTACACATGGATGTTGGTGATTGGACATTGGGAGATATGTACACATGGATGTGAAAGGATTAGATATTGGGTTGTATGTACACATGGAAGTTGGTTACTGGACATTGGGTGGTATGTGCGCATGGATGTGAAGGGATTAGATATTGGGTGGTATGTACACATGGATGTGAAGGGATTAGATATTGGGTTGTATGTACACATGGATGTGGGGTGATTGGATATTGGATGGCAGGCCCGTTGCCAGTACTTTTGAATAGGGTTTCGAACATAATAATACCGGTATATTTGATGTGAAACATGCGAATTTTAAAAGAAAAATAAGTGTGAATTCTATGGAATCTTCGAGCTCTGTTACAGACATTTTTATGTTCCCAGTATTAAAATTTAACTGGCTTGCTTTGTTTTTAAAGTTATTACACTTAACGTTTTTGAAATATTTTACCATTTTTGGGAGGGATTCCTGAGCCATCTCTCCCCACGGACACACATACCCTAGATCCACTACTACAAATTGTTGTACACAAAAAGAACAAGATTGGACGTATTCTAGCATCATTTTTATTGTAGAATTCTACTCACTAGTTTTTATAGTTTTTATAGTCAACAGCATGTGAATTGTTTGGTTCATATCAATTTGTTAAAAATTAAAGATCTCAAAAAGTATTGTGTAAGATACTATATATTTTTTGTTCTCTGTATTTTGTTGATCGATTTTCTCTGATCTGATGGTGACCCCATATTTTCATTTCATTTTCATCCTTGTAATGTCATGATATGTCATATATGTGAAAAAAATGACAATATTTTTAATTTGAAGAATTCAAAACTAATGTATCAAACTTAGAAAGTACAATTCCATTGAAACAGATGCAGGGACTGGACATATTCTACTCTGCATATCCTTAAATTATATTAAAAAATATAAGTTAGACTTTGTGCCTGTGAACTGTTCATTCAGATAACTGCATAGGTGGCTAAGAAAAAGAATAGCTACATTCAGCCTGTAATATTCTTCAGGTGAATTTGCCGTTCCATTTGAGCATTGTGTTTGACTCCTTGCAACGCGTGGCGTGAAAACAATTTTGGCAGCAATACTAACAGTCTGGTCGTATTTTTTTTTTTAAACGCAACTCAATGACCTCCCTCACATCGTTGTACGTCTATTTGACCTATGCAACTCTCTTGTCGAATTCGATTGCAATGGGATCGCAACCGAAGTCGACTGGTCACCCGTCGACTAGTGAGTGACAAGTGTAATGCACGTATTAAACAGTGTTATGCTGTGCTAGAAAAACCCAGGGGTGGTACTCCAAGTCAGACCTGGTACCCATGCTGAAGTATAGCTTTTTAAAAAGCCTCTAAACACGTACTTATTTTTGTGAAATTATGTTCCTTTTCAAGTGCAGAAAATAGATATCCTATATATATACTAAAATCATACTGTTTCCAAGTTGAGGTCACATGAATTCATGAGATTGCTTTTTTCACACTTTATTGCTATATTCTAAGTTACATTTAAGAATATTCGACCCCAATCACGGTATAAGCGTCAAATGACTAAATAACACCACTTTTACGCGTTTTTTTTACAGTTTGCGTACCATATTTTATTCAGAGACCCTTCCCTGGGTAGAAAAATGACGGGGTCGATCAACCCACTTCAATTCACACACTGTACTAACTGAGTAAATATTCGCATCCAACAAACGGCCCTATGTAGGGCCACAACACTTCCTTCTGAGAAAGACTACCGTTAGATTACTGTTTGCAAATATTTGTAAATAAGTTTACCAGTCTTAATACTTGACAGCAGCTGCTTGAACGCGATACACGTTACACCATCTCCGAATAAATGCTGGCCTATTTATAACAACTTTTATGATCGGCTGTTGTTCAGCCACTCAGCTCATCACCAGCCAATCAAAGCAGGCATAACGTCACGATATTACCTCACTGAGTCAAGTGTTTTAAACAATGATAATTATTTTAATTATTAATGTTTGTTTTAATATTTACTAGTCTGCGTTCATAATTGTATTCTTTTCCAAAATTTAGGGAGTTCGACTGAACCCCTCGAACCCCCCCCCCCCCCAATACGGGCCTGGATGGTATGTACGCATGGAAGTGGGGGTGATTGCACATCGGGTGGTATGTATACCTAATAAAATTGTAAATTGGTCGGTATGTACACCAGATTATGGGGTGATTGGTCATTGAGTTACGGGCATCGAGATACGAAATCGAGTTGTGAAAACATCGAGTTAAAAAAAAATTACCACGCCTATATTGTCAAAACCACTCCCACTTTTGTGAACATACGTGCAACATAAACCAAACAAGGAATATATAATGCGCGTAACTCAAAGTTCAGTTAGTTGTTAATTCAAGGTTCCGAATATATGGGCGTGGTCATTTTTGTAACTCAATATTTTCGTAAATAGAACAATTCAGCATCTCAATATAATGTGATATTCATTTTCTAGTTGGTATTTGTCACATAACTCATAAAGTGCTCTACAAATCTATGTTGCAGGTGACTGTTAACTGTCCATTAATGTTCGAGTTACTAAATGTGGACATTCAACACTAACAAATATATATATTGTCCGTAACTCGAAGTTCCGTTAACTCTTATTCTAACATCGAGTTATAATTTGGGCGTGGTGTCCCAAGAGTGGGCATGGTTTCTAAAATATGGGCGTGGTCATTTGTGTAACTCGGTGTTCACATCTCGATGTCCGTAACTCGAACAATTCAGCATCTCTATGTTTAAAGGGCGGCGGTCGTCGTGCCGCGTCCTGTTCGATGTGGGACTCATAGCGACGTATACAACGCGTGTAAAATACATTGTTTATTTACATGAAATTCGAACACGCGCTGCGCGACGACTTCCGCGCTTTAAGACGTTCGTCTCGAAGTTATTTTTTATAGAGGAACATCTATTATCAGCAATGCCATGCAAATTACGTACAAAGTGGCAATGCCGTGCAAATTAAGTACAAAGTGGCAATGCCGTGCAAATTAAGTACAAAGTGGCAATGTTTTGGTTTGGATGTTTATCGCATGACCGGAACAAGATATCACAATTTACATGTTATCTTATTTCGTCGATGTGAACGAATAATAAATACATTCTTCATACATGTATTTTCCAAATATTTCGTAAATGTGATGATGGATCGGGAGTAAACTCTCCATCCCCCAAGTGTTAGCAATGTCAGATATATAATGTCGAGTTGGACTGAAAACAAATGCTTACGGCAGTTATTAAATGGCCCACCCAAATATTTGTTTTGTTTATTTCCCGATTTCCTCAGCAGGCTTCCCCTTGTTATAAATGGTTTACCCCACGCTTGTGCCAAATAAGAATAAGCTTCTGCGCTTGCGCTATTCAAAATGTTCAGGAAATACGCCCTCACAGTTCCTCATTGGAGGAAATACAATTTCACAACAAACACTTTTCCAAGATGGCGCAGACTTTGGAAGACAAGGCGATTTGGGAAGACGGGGAGGTAATTGTCTAAAACTTTTTAAGGGACATAAATAATGTTGATATTCATAAATGAATTGGTTTGATTTTATTTATTCACTTCCGTCTCTTCTGGTATTTGCTGACCAAAAATTTATACATTTGTTATTGGTTCGAAGAATCCCTTAGTCATTCCACGATGATGGATCCTGAATCCATTCAAAACACCAAATCAACAGTAGTTTATAAATAAACTGGTCCGAGCTATGCATGTTTATTCATGTCATATCAAGAAGAAGAATTAATTTTTTCGTCCTTTCAAGGCACTAAACCTGAATTTTATGTCAGGTACATTGATGATGGCTTTGGTGCTATGTCTGGCAATCGGGATGAGTTATTACAGTTCATTGACTTTGTGAAGAACTTTAATCCCGCCATACAATACACACATGAGATATCAGAAATAACACTACCATTTCTCGATATTTCTACTAAGGTAGATGGTGATCGCATTTCTACATCTATCTACACTAAACCTACTGATTCACATTGTTATTTACAGTTAGCCCTGAGTACAGTCCTGTAGGTTGGCCTCCTTCCGTTGATCATTCGGCCCCCACAGTCCTGAGAAGTTGCATAGACCGAGGATTCGACACCCGCCTACAAATTTATGGCGGAGAACCGTTCTGCAGTTTTCATGATTGTAACCAGCTAAAACATCTATCGACTAATCTAGCGATCACAAATACCTTTTTTGTGGCCGAAAAATGAACCTACAGCACTGGAACGTTGGCGAAAGCAAGTTTTACGCAACGAAACAACGTTTTGTTTATGAATGCGTCAAGAACAAGATGGCGGCGTATATTTTCGGTTGACGTTGGAAAATGTCGATTTGATCGACCCTAGTGGGAAATCTTATGTAATTTTGCTTCCAGTTAAGGTATTTAGAATAGTTAGACGTATCGACCTGCTTATTTTTTAACTGCAAAGCTGAATGCCTCTTAAATCGCCCGATACACTCTTTCACAATAGTGTCGAATCCCCGGTCTATGCGACTTCTCAGGACTGTGGGGGCCGAATGATCAACGGAAGGAGGCCAACCTACAGGACTGTACTCAGGGCTAATTTACAGTATGAATCATCACATCCTACTAGAATGAAGGACTCCATACCTTACTCGCAGTTACTCCGGGTACGTCGTATTTGCAGCGATGATACTGATTTCCGTAACCAGGCGAGGATTTTATGTGATTATTTCAGAAAACGGGGTTATCCTCGTAATGTCACTGGGAAAGCATTGGCCAAGGTTGTGTCAATGTCAAGAACTGATTGTATTGGTTCTACGGTTTCCCGTGACAATCAGGATCGTGTAATTTTGGCACTTACGTACCATCCTTTAAATGTCAGGATTAAAAACATTATGTACAAACATTTTCACATTTTACAGACCAGTGAGGAGACAAGTTCTACGTTTCCACTAATGCCTACTACTGCCTGGCGCCGTGACACTAATTTAAGGGGGTTATTGGTGCATACGGGTGAAACGGGAGACCCTGAGAAATATGGTTCTGTCCCGTGTAATCGTCCTAGGTGTAATACTTGTCCTTTTATTACAGACACTAATCGTATATTTGGTCCCAAGGGAGATGTTGAGGTCAAATATCCGTTCAGTTGTATCACTATGAATGTTGTATATTGCATTTCATGTATTAGATGCGGGAAACTTTATATTGGTTCTACAGTTCGTCGACTGGGTGATCGGTTTGCTGAGCATCTACGGCAAACTAGACAGAAAAATCGTTATTATCCGGTTTCACTTCATTTTAATTCTAGTGGACATAATATTACAGATATGTCTATTTCTGGTGTATGTGTTGTCAATGGCAACGAAAATCAGCTCAGGCGTGTCGAGGAGGAAACTATATTCCGCCTTGGTACTAAAGAACCCCGTGGTATTAACAAACAGTTCAACTCATTTGTTGAGCTCACTACCTAAGGCGCGTTATTTGTTCTATTGTGGAATTTGTTGTGATTCTAACTTATAGTTCATGCGCGTTCTTACGTTCCTATGTTCTACCTGTACGTTATCACACTTGCTTCTATGCTATCGATAAAGAGCCATTGCTCGAAACGTCTAGCTATTTTTAATAGTTATTTAGGACTACGATTACCAAATATTATCTTCGATAAATCAACAGTAGCATGTTGTCATACACATAGTAGATAGTACGTTCTGAATTATATGAGACTGCCAATTCTGTTTCAATTAAACTAAGTCTAAATCATATAGTTAGTAGACATTTGAATTCCATGCAAAGCAACTTCTCAGCAAAATGTTCAAGCAGCTATTTTTCTGTTCTTCTAATTTATAATTCTATTGTCTCGAGCATTACGCAGAGTTCATGGAAGTTTTATCTGCTATTATAAACCGCATTAACATAAACACTGATATTGTCAACTAACTGTGGTGTGCGTTAATTCGTGACTCAGGGGTCGTATTTTAACCTTGGTGCTGTGAAAATATCACTTGTCGAAAACATTTGGAAATAAAATTTATTGTTTTGAAGCATCTCTGTACATTGCCATATACTTTAAAATACTTTATTTTTAGCTGAAATTAATTTTTGGGGGTTTTGTATGGAATTTATTTTTGAATGTAAAACATAAAAAAAAAGGTAAATTTGCTGGATTTTATTTTCACTGAATCATTCCTTCAGCGAAAATAGTGAAAGTTAATCCCAAGCGAAAATAAAGTATTTTACAGTAGTAAACTAATCAGCCTTCAGGAATTATTGTGCTCTTCATGCAATAAACAACATATTTTTCCAAAAATAATTATTTTTTGTCCGGTCACATCACATACATATGGTCTATTCAGGTTATGTACTCCCAGCTAATTCTGTACATAATATTTTTGTTTATAGGAATCTGTTGGTGAGGAGGTATTGCGCATGTCAACAGATGAAATAATTCAAAGAACCCGACTCTTAGACAATGAAATCAAGGTATGTTAGCGAGGTATATGTTCTATGTACATCCTATACAACCTATGATTGTACCCTCTATGTATTTATTTAGCTCAGTCTTACTTGGATTAACAAAAACTGAAACAAAATAGGAATTATTACAGTTGAGTCAAAGCACATATACAAGGCAGAATTTGATAAGTTGAAAAAAAACTTGTTGACAAACAAACTGATCTCCCATTGGTCTTACTGTTAGGTGTTATGGTTGAGTAGCCAATCAGGTACAATATTGTAAATCGCTTTGCTTTGACTCAACCATTGCAGCTTGTTGGTCTAAAAAATCAACTATTCATTGCATCTTAGACCTGAGATATCATGTACTTTTTCAGTTTATACTGTAAAATATGTATTAGAACCCACATCTCTCTAATAAAAGTTGAACCCATTCTTTTGAAATAATTGAAACCCAAAAATTCATGATTTTTCATAATTGTAGAAGCTCTGTTGCATTATCACTGCTTTAATACAAATTTTATAGTATATGTTAACATGCTACTCCATCCATCAGATAATGAAGAGTGAAACCATGCGTATATCGCATGAGTTACAAGCACAGAAGGAGAAAATAAAAGAGAATACAGAAAAAATCAAAGTCAATAAAACTTTACCTTATTTGGTATCCAATGTGATTGAGGTAAGATATAATTTTTTCAATTATTGAATGCAGTATTTGTCATGTGTGAATACATTTCATTGTTAACGTAGACAGTATTTGATTCTTTGTCTATGATAATAATAATATAGTAAAATGTGCTTGATTAGTATTTGTATCTTTGTATGTATGATAATATTAATATAGTAGAATGTGCTTGATTAGTATATATTTATTGTATTTTGATGTGTGTGTGTGGAGCCTGTAAATGGGACTTGTGGCGTAAGTCTTTCCAAATAAATCAATCAATCAAGTGTTGTAATTTAAGAGTCCAGGCATCCTAGAGACAAGGTACCGGTAGTTAACTTCAACTGTCTTTCTTCCTACCCCGAATCAAATGAGAGCCTGCAATATTTGGTGCTTATCCTATATGTTATTATATGGCTGGCCTGAGTTCTATGCAAACTGAGAAATCATGACTCTGAAAAAAATTTAAATTTAATTTAATTTTTAATTTAAATGACAGTTAATCCAGCATACCTCGAAGCATGCACTCATACAACAAATGGTAATGTCTTAAGGTAGCGGGACTATTATTTGCATACTTGTTTTCATCTTCTAATTGTGACTAAATGACTACAAATAGACCCAGGAAAGTATATATTTTTAGAATCGCCAGACTTCAAGCTTTTCAAAGATGTGTTTGTCATGCTCGTATCTGCATTCGCATTCTATGACGCGTTACTCAATCAAAGGTGAAAAATTACTTTTTCTGTAAAAAAAATAATTACGCATTTATGCTGGTGATAAGAAGTATTTTTTTCACTTTTCCTAGTTGTTCAATAATCTGGTAAATTGAATGTGTCTGGTCAGTTTTATTCAAGCAACGCGTTTTAAAAAATAGTGTGCTGAATTTCAATTACTGTTTTAGTCGCATTGCCCCCTACTCAAACCACAACTCGTTGGTAAATAATCGATGAAATAGTTTGTCTGGACACATTCAAGTTCCTCTCACTGTCACCTTAAAGCTGTGAAAATTTTGTGGTAATCCGATGACAATAAGTATACGTTATTTTTTGTTAAAGACCTTGTATTTTGAAAAACATAAACTCCTAGAAAACGTCAATGAAGTAACAGCAAAGATTTTCAAGCTTGTTTATCGACACAATCAATTTGTTTTCCCATTAAGGTCTGTTTTAACATGTGTAGGGGCATCCAAATGTGTAAGGCTATTGGAAACCAAAAAATAAAGGAATGGGATAGCTATAATAAAATCGGCAGATGAAAACACCAAAATCAATGATTTTTTTCAGTGGCTGTGTGACCTTGTGTCTGACACATTCATATGCAAATGACTAATCTGTGAAACAAACAGAGGCGGAGACAAACCACTCAAATGTTTGGAAACACTCATTGTGTGTCAGATAGCTACTGATAACACATCCTTACATTGCTTTGTCTTGAGTTTATCTTTGAAACTTATAGGCACACAGATTAAACCTGTGTTGTTGATTTTGGAAAACACTACTGTTGCTGTCATACTGTCGCTGTCATGCTCCCCTTCAGAAAATCTACATTTTAACCAACTTACATGACATTCTATGTTATGTTGACTTTATCAGATGAAAGTTTATAGTGCATTTCATCAATTAATAAATAAATGTGAAAATCGTAATTTTCAACACAAATAATAGTCTCGCTACCTTAATGATATATGCTGCCTATAATGATTTGTTTGTCTTTTGACTGAAGCTCAAAGTCTTATTTTCCATAGTGAGGGAAAACATTTATGTCTCAGACCAATTTTGTGATTTTTGTTGTTGCCATAGCTACTTGATGTTGATCCAGAAGACCAAGCTGAAGAAGATGGCGCTAATGTAGACTTAGATTCACAAAGAAAAGGGAAATGTGCTGTTATAAAGACATCCACTAGACAAGTAAGTATGTCATGTTATATCTTGTAGCTGTGAGGATTCAGTATCCCAATTCAACTTATTAATACAAACATACACACCTTTATACCACTTGCATTCAGGATAGCCTTTATATTCACACAAGTAATTACATTTTGCTCTGAACATTGTAACCAGTAATATGGTGCACATATCAGTTGTTCTTTATATATACATTTATATATTTTGAATCTGTAACATGTTCTAAATCTATTCAAAAGCTTAGCAAGGGAAATACAAACCCACTTTTAAATGGAATGCTGAAACAGCATTTGAACACACTGAAAAGCACAAATTCAGACAATCAGATATGTCTCATAATAGTTTCCAATAAAACTTATTTGTTTTGATGTTGTTGATATCATTGTCATTGTGGTTATGTTAACTCAATGACCATTCTCAATTTGCTTTATACATGTATTTGAATGTGCACAAAACTAATGCACTGATTTGATTTTGACATATAATTAAAATATGTTGTTAGTTGTATTCCAATATTACGCTACAATCTGTCTTACACTGTGAAACTACTAAATTATCTTATTATTAACAGCCATCTAATATTATGTGTTGCATCTTTATTTTAACAGACCTATTTTCTGCCTGTTATTGGTCTTGTGGATGCTGAACAGTTAAAACCTGGTGATCTGGTTGGTGTAAATAAAGATTCATATTTAATCTTAGAAACTCTTCCCCAAGAGTAAGTTTGATAAATTATTATTCTGTATTTTATAGATACACATCACTAGTTACAGTGACCCCTCGGTAAGTGTCGATTTTGGTTAAGTCACGGGTAGTTGGATGGCTTTCAAAAATTCTATTGTGTTTTGCCAGAAGTTTTGAAGTAAAAGAACTAATGTTTTGTCACATTGTGTATTCAATTGGCCGTTAAAGGGCTAAGGGAGACAACTTACACTGGCTGTCAATTACTGAGATACAAAGTTTGACAGCGGCCTGACTCGAAGTGTTGACAGGATATGCAATCATGACTTTACATACTTCTCAGCTGGTCCTCTTTCATATAGCTCTGTAAAACTTCCTGCAATGAGTTGAATCCATGCGGACATGAATGCTGTGATTTCAATAAAGAAAACATACTACTGTGGAATATTTTATTTTCGCGGTATTTTATTTTCGCGATTTCAAGATACCCGACATTTTTGCGGGATTTTATTTTCGCGGAGTTGAATAGAGAATTCGCGGGATTAACTTCCGGGATCAACACTTGCCCAGTTGGGCAGGAAATGCTCCAGATTTTGATTAGTAAATGCAGAAGCTACTTAATGTTTGAATGAAAAATAAACACACCTTCCTAGGTCTAGACTTCGATACAAAAGTCAGTACCTGTTTTAATAATAGAACACATTAACGCCAAAGAACAAAGGTTTTTACCTTTAAAAACCAGTGATTTTCATCAAGTTTGTCAGTTTAATTTACGTTCGAGTACTGTATACACCATGTCTCTGTTAACGAACTGGTTAAAGCAAGTTAATCCACCGTCATCTCCGGGTCTCGGTCTTCCTGACCCACGTGCAGAAGTATCCCTCGTCGAGGCTAAAGCCATCGAAGCTGCTAACACCGCTGTTGAACAAAGTGTTTCTGTGTCCCGCAAACGAAAACGTGGTGACTACAATTTTTATTCTGATGAAGTTCGGGCAAAAATTGGACGATCGGCTCTCGAAAATGGTGTCATGAAGACCGTTCGAAAGTTTAGCAAAGATCTTGGAAAAAATGTTTCTGAGAGTAGCGTCAGAAGCATGAGAGATTCTTATGTAAGGAAACAAAAACAAGATTCGAGTTCAATTGTCACAGCTTTACCGAAGGGTCAACGGGGTCAACCACTTCTCATCAGCCGTGAGCTCGATATCAAGGCGCAGCAGTGGATTCGTAAAGTGCGTGTAAGTGGTGGGGTAATAAATACAAGAATTGTTATGGCTGCAACACAAGGAATAGTGCAAAAAGTCGATAGAAAACTTCAACAGTATGGGGGAACAGTAAACATTAGTAAATCCTGGGCGAAGTCACTTCTGAAGCGGATGAATTTTGTAAAGAGAAAAGGCACGAAAGGGGTAAAGAAACTTCCAAGTGATTTTGACGATATCAAATTTGCGTTCCTCGATTTAAGAATGTGGTGTCTGAACATGATATCCCGAATGAGTTGATCGTTAATTGGGATCAGACCGGTGTTAGTTTGGTTCCTGGCGGAGAATGGACTTTGGAAGAACGAGGAAGTCAGCAAGTTACAGTGAATGGCATTGACGACAAGCGGCAAATCACCGTACTGTTGGCGATCAGTAAAGCAGGACATTTACTGCCACCTCAACTCATCTATGCTGGGAAAACTGAACGTTGTCGCCCAAAAGTAAATTTTCCCGAGTCTTGGGATATCACACAAACCACTTCTCACTGGAGTAATGAAGATTCCATGATTCGGTATGCAGAGAAAGTAATTGTGCCGTACTTCAAAAATCAACGCACTCTACTTGGCCTCCAAGAAAATCAACGAGCTCTGTGTTTGTTCGATGTTTACAGAGCCCACCGATCTAAAGAGATGCATGAAATACTGCAAAGAAATCATAAACATGTGGTATATATTCCAGCGTGTTGCACCGATCGACTACAGCCATTAGATTTGGCAGTCAACAAAGAATTCAAAGACGAATTAAAGAACTGTTTCCAGTCTTGGTATGCAGACAAAGTTACCGAGTCACTCGACAACAGTGTAGACGTTACAGGTATTGACGTTAACCAGGTAGATCTCAGTACATCGCTGATGAAACCATTGCATGCTAAATGATTGATTAAATGTCATGAAATTTTATCCAGTCGTCATGACATAGTCGTCAGTGGATTTACACAGGCGGGACTTGTTTAAGAAAATCGTGTAAAATACTAGTATTGGCTATGAATATTTGCCCTACATCGGAACTGAACGAACTTTTGAAATTGTGAATTAATATTGCCATTTTTTTATTGTACTAGTATTTGTATGTATAAATATTTATGTAAAGGAAATAAAACTTAATTTTGTCATTTAATAACTTGTGTACTGTTTTAGAGAGTGTGTAGAAAAGTAGCGTGTTATTCACTAAGATCCAATATGGCGGCAAGCTGGCCTCATTAATTATTCATGAGATGCTAAAACAACACTTCGCGGTGTTTTTATTTTCGCGCTAATTTCCCTACCGCGAAATAAGCAGAAATAAAATCCCCGCGAAAATAAAGTATTCCACAGTATAAAAAACCCATGTATGTAGATGTTTTTTTTATCCATTTTCAATGCATAAATGCCCCTTTCGCGAGACCCCTTGATAAATCACGTTTTTTGCTTTGTGTATTTGACACGATATGCATATTCAATTAATTATTCACAGCCAATGTTGGTATACTAATGCTTGTTATTTTACAATTGATAACTAAAAGCATAGTAATAATGACTTGCTCTAAATCATGAGCTGCAATAATTATTTTTCTCGTATTATTTTCTAGATTTGATTCTCGAGTTAAAGCCATGGAAGTTGATGAACGACCAACAGAACAATACAGCGATATTGGTGGTTTAGATAAACAAATTCAGGAGGTAGGCTGGATAATACAGATTTATTTATTGCATTTATTTATATAATGAGTTTTAATATCATAAGTTTACCTTGATAAATAAACATCCCCCGACACACACCTAAGACACAACCATATTTTATTCCTTCCTTAGTTAATTTTTATTTTTTATTTAATAGGGCATAGTGAAATGCCGAAGTACAGCCATTTGAATATTCAATCTTCCCAGTTGCTTCATAGAGATCAAGTATTCTTTATAAAATATGAAAAACATTGGTATTCTAATACTTCTTGCCTGCTCATCCTATATTTTCAGATTTACATTCATTTAAATCTATTGATTTATTATAAATTTATTGTACATTATAGCTTGTAGAGGCTGTTGTATTACCAATGACTCACAAAGACAGATTTGAAAACCTTGGAATTCAGCCACCAAAAGGTAATCACATTACTTTGTAACTAATTAATATTCACTATTTGTCAGTAGTTCTATCAGGGTTTTGAGTGAGAGATAATACACATTGTGTGGGAAAACTAAAATTACCAATCTAACACAAGTTTGAATTGATGCCCAAGGAATTAAATGTATCGTACCTTGTCTATTTCTAGGAGTGTTGCTGTACGGAGCACCAGGAACGGGTAAGACACTGATGGCCAGAGCATGTGCTGCACAGACCAAAGTAAGCAATGTCACTTTAATCCATATCTTACCAAGTCATCTTATTTGATCTGTTGATTGAAAGAACACATTTATAAACTGTGACCTGTTTTTGGAAAATGTTCATACATATTTAACAACCACTTGTGGTCTGCTGTATAAATCCAATATAATATTAAATCGTTCAAACTATCCTATTTCAGTCCACATTTTTAAAGTTAGCTGGTCCACAGTTAGTACAGATGTTCATTGGTGATGGTGCTAAGCTGGTGAGAGATGCCTTTGCTCTTGCCAAAGAAAAGCTACCTGCCATTATATTTATTGATGAATTAGATGCTATTGGAACAAAACGATTTGACAGTGAAAAAGCTGGTGACAGAGAAGTACAAAGAACTATGTTGGAATTACTCAACCAATTAGATGGATTCTCTTCTAATGAGTCAATTAAGGTACGTAAAGTGTGATTTTTGCATTAATAAAAGTGAGCATGCTGTTTAATCACAATCAAACTCCAGTGTTTGAAAGTACTGCCCGCCTGGCACAGGTAGCTATTTAGTCTGGCTGGGGAAAACTCAAATCAGTAGCCCTGTGGTCAGATGGATTTGAGAAAATAAAAACAAAAATCACAAAATGTCTGAGGATGTAGGATTGTTGTCAAAATTATGTACCTAGAGGTCTGATGCAGCTGTTTTGACACATGCATTGCAGCAATATCACATCATGCGTGATTTCAGTGAACTCTCACACTATGTAAATGCAAAGAAACCTCCAGCCTCAACACGCACATGTCAATATCATTGTTTTTTCTGAAGTTGGAGACTATGGTTTACTTCCTGAATGTTATCAAAATATAAATAAATACGTAAAAAAATTAATGTTTTTTCTACCTAGGTGATAGCTGCGACTAACAGGGTAGACATATTAGATCCTGCTTTACTAAGATCAGGGCGACTTGACAGAAAAATTGAATTTCCAGTGCCCAATGAAGAAGCTAGAGCTAGAATTATGCAAATCCATTCAAGGAAAATGAATGTTAGGTGAGAATTGTATGCATAAATGTACTCAAATTTAAATGTATTTAAAGCGAGAGCGGGTTGTCACCTGTGCACGCGTGGGAATTGAGTCCTAAGCGACAGTAACACACGCAAAAAACGCAAAGGATCATGGGTAGACACTTGTTTGTAAACAATGACACGCTGTGGCCATCTGACGCATGCCCAGGTGACGACTCCCTCGCTTTAACAATGTGGTGTTTGCACTGCTCTGAATGCCCAAACCATACTACACAAAGTCAACAGTTTAATTTGTTTCTGGCAATGTGTGTGGGGTATTATGACAAGCATCTTTATTTTCCCTGCTAATGAAGACTTTCTACTCTATTCTCTGGAAATAAAAAATCTACAGTCCTCTCACAAACCCAAAATGCTGGGTCACTCAAGTTGGCAGGGAACAAGCCATATTTATAGATATGTATTTCAAGGAACTGTTTTTGTCTATTGAATTAATTGCTGCAGTATCAATGCCTTCTCTTCTAGGTTAAGTGGCGTTCTCAGATGAACCAGTCCTATGCTATAACAATAAACACTAACACTTAATTTACTGGGAGTTATAATCATATGTAGATGGTAATTGTGGTGTTCAAACAGACCTTGTATTATTGATTTCCAGACTGGAATAGATTATAGTTTTGTTTAAATAATAATTTATTTCCAGTGCTGATGTCAACTTTGAAGAACTTGCTCGATGTACTGATGATTTTAACGGTGCCATGTGTAAAGCTGTTTGTGTTGAAGCTGTAAGTATCTTCCCGATACCTTGATATGATTTCAAATAGGGAGCCCTGTTATCTGTGATAGTATATGCTGCTAACACGCTTGTCATACAGGAATTTCTTGACATTTTGCTAATTAAAAATCAGCAGAAAAGCCAAAGGTACATGTACCCAACTTAGTTTTTATTTTGAATTATATTGGTTTTGACCAACGTTTATATTTCAAAATTGGGGTAACCATTTAGAATGTGAGCCACCCAGAATGAGAGATAGATTCTGTAGTGGATTTCCAGTCGACATTGATGTCCTAGTGCTGGAAATTCCATTTCCTGGCAAGTAAATGTAGCTGTCATGTACTGATTAAAATAAATTTCAGTATGGGTTGATCAGTTATATTGTCAATATTACCAATGTATGACCACCATTTGTGTAACAATATCAAACTAGTAAGCAAAATGAGTTTGGTCAATTTTGATACACTTGTCGTCATATTATTAGAGACATCTTGGATCTCTGAGAGACAATGACCAAGGATGTGAATTCAACTTGTGAAAAACTGGCATACTAAGGTCTGTGGTAAATCCCCCTCCTGTTGCATCACACACTCAGAAACATAGCAAATAGGAAAATTAAAACTCAGTATGAATCAGTCAGTCAGTCAGTTAATTGATTGAAATTTATTTTTTGCTTGACAGGGTATGATTGCATTACGTCGTGGAGCCAGTGAACTTACACATGAAGACTATATGGACGGCATATTGGAAGTACAGGCCAAGAAAAAATCCAATCTTAATTATTACGCTTAATTGTAATTATTATGAAAACAATTACTATACCAGTGATAATTGCCAGCTTTCTATATTTTATTCTCTAAACTGGGTGTAGTTGTCTTCTTATATTGTCAAATCTATCAGACATGTGATATTGAGTACTTAGTTATTGTGTTAACATCTGGCATGTCAACAGCTTTGTGGCAACATCATAGCATACTACCTATATGTATCTATTTTCACTTATCTGTACATTGTTGGAAATTGCTGTACTTTTCTGTAATAAGAGTATTGGAATAAAAGCACTTCGGGGTTCAACTGTTTCATAACTGTTTTTACTTTGATATTGTATTGCCACTATTTTGATTGGAGTTGTGCGTTTATCCGTTGTTATCACACCTTTATAAATATGGGGGCTGAGGTTTGGTCTTTCCCCTGACCGAGTACATGACCTCTCCTAGTGAACTTGGCAGTGCATGAATATCGAGGCACTCAGTAAATGTAGGCAAAGTATTCCGAAATAACACTGCCTGCTAATACTAAGTAAGAATCACACCCACACAACTGAATTGACTCTGATTGCACTCTGAAATTTATTTGTACAATGGCATTTTTGTTAGATCCCAAACCTATTCACATGAATTGTTGTTCAAACGTACTGTAAAATACTTTAATTCAGTGAAAGTATAATCCAGCAAATGTACATTTTTCCCCTATATTTACACTCAACTAAAAAAAAAATCAGTGAAATTGAATTTTTACAGTAATTCAGTCTGCCTGAATACAGTACATACTGTGGAATACTTTATTTTCGCTGGAATTAATTTTCGCTCAAAAGGCTTTTTGAGTGTTTTGTATGGAATTTATTTTCACTGATTTTTGATGAATTTAATGTGAAATATAGGAAAAAAAGTATATTCGCTGGATTTTATTTTCACGGAATCATCCCTTCAGCGAAAATAGCGAAAATAAATTCCAAGCGAAAATAAAGTATTCTACAGTACTTTCTACATACCGGTACTAACTTTTTACCCATGGGTATGTGGTACCACAAAAGTAACTTTGGTTTGGTGAATAAACTTGTTACAGCTGTTCTGAGAATTACAGTATTTGGAAAGTGTTGGCCAAAGTGTGTTGCAAAGTTGTAAGTCACCTTGCTAACTGACTGTCAGAATAATTCTCGGAACGGCTGTAAAAAAATTGGCCGAACACAGCTGATGACCTTTTATATAAATGTATACATGTGCAATAGTCAGCATGTATTAAAAATATTGTGCTTCATTAGTGACAGAAGATAATTTGATATCGTTTCCGATTTCACTGCTCGATTTATTAAGGTTTTACTGTCTAAACAATCTGACACGCAATAAACAGTGAACCATTTGAAAATTTGTGGTAAAAAGTTTCCTGAAAAAAAATCAAGACACATTGGATGTGCGTCAATAAGACAATTTGCGTACTGGTTAAAGTGAATAAAAATAACATTAATTAAGTTAAGAAAAGTGTGAAATAATGCACGAATGCATAAACATTACATCTAATTTTTCTTGTGTAAACGCCAGTATATTGCTTAGTTCAGACATTGAGGGCGCCACATAACTTCAGACGAGTGTTACTAGTATATTTAGAAACAAGTGCCGTAAAAAGTACTGAATAAAAAATTTTTAAAAAGAGTTAAATGTAGTCTGACGTTTTTGCAAAAGTTTAATTTTGGGTTATATATTACTCTGTCTGGTTTGGTTTGGCATGACGCACAAGGCATACGCTTTGGATGTGTCTTTTCGAACCTTCATACTGTGGTCACATGTGCACACAATGTTGTTATTTTTTTTATTTGACGAAGAATTAAATAAATATTGTTTGTTTATTAGTGAAAGTCTTTTTTGTATAACGTTTCTCGGCTAAGTTAAAGTAATGTATCTCTGATAATATAATAATTTACATAAATTTATAATTTAAATAAATAAATTCCATATCTCAGCAAAGACGCTGTATATTCTAATGTCTTTTTAAGGTAGCGAGAAGGTTTTGTGACGTTTTTAAATAAAACATTCTCTGTCTGTTGTCTCGTTCAGAACAGTAATTTAGGTTATATATATCAAAAGACTAAGTATAGAGGTGCAAGTTCGCACAAACTGGACAGACATTGTTTACATAATTATCACGTGACATCAAAAATGGCGAACCTTGTAAAAATGATTAAGTACGCGATTGCGAGAGCACACTGCGAAATTTCCTGGTGAAATTTAAGTTATGCATTGTCCGTAATCAAGTCCATTGAAATGCGTCTCCGATAATCAAAAGACCTATTATTCCGATTTCTATGCAGGTTTGTTTTTTTGTCCCCAAATTATTTCATACTTGGCACCTTTAACAGACTATTATTCTGTGACAAAGCATTTTCTTTAAAAACCCAGACATATTTCGCACCATCATTATCTTTTGAACGATAACTGCGAGTTTGAATGTCCTAGTTCGAACGCACTTGATTTGGCGGCGGTCCCAATGAGTCGTTCTCGATCAAAACTTCAACTCGAGAAAAACGCGAAAAACAGTTTTGGTTAATAAAACACTGTAGATTTGCTGCATTATTATAAATATACACTAAAAATGGCCAAACATATTAACCACTGATATCATAAAACTCATAAAGAGTGTCAGATAATGAATAATTTCAAGCTCGAGCGTGAAAAATGAAGAAAACTGCTGGCATTTGAGTCCGTACTCCAGGAACGTTCGGGTTTTCCATTGTTATGCAAACGAACAACGAGGGATAATCCTCTGACAAACATTACTAGCTAATTGATCCCACGTGACGTTTACAAATGTATTACCACAGTGTGGTAATACTGATCATGCGTGACTGACATTGACAACAACTAAGATACGACCAATCCGCGAGAAAAACTTTCTAGTAGAATACCCGGATGTACTAAACCCGGAAATACCTCTGCATTCACGGACCATAGCGAGTTCTCTGCTTGCTGTGTAACTCACTGGTAGCCGGGAATGGTTAAATATCCTCGAATTGTGGGTATGTACATTCATTCATTCATTCATTCATTCTTCTTCCCTGTGTCATCTGTTTGAGACCTATTTAGGGTCCTCCTGACTAAACATCCCACGGTTCTTTTTTCGCTCCTTGGTTTCGTCGGTTGATGTTTGTTTGTTGTTGTAAATGTTGACCATGGCTGTCGTCGTTCACTGTGTCATTGACGTCGAATACACTGCAATATGGCACTAAACATCTTCATGAAAAGAAATTTCAAGCGTTCATGGTTCTAGTGACTAGTTCAACCACAGTCCATCCTAGCCGTGGTTTCGCGGCGTTTTGGGTCCGGGAATGTATTTATATACACATCGTCTGTATACGTCCGGCTAACGAAGCAAAATACCTTCCCGGACCCAAAACGCCGCGAAACCACGGCTAAGTTCATCCCTGTTGAGTGACCGTGGTTTAACTGGACCCAAACGAAATCGTCGATACATTCCCTACAGCATGGAGGTATGCCTACCAGCAACTTGTTGCAGATAAAAGTAAAAATATACATAATAACGTAGTAAAATCGAACTTTTTATAACTGCATTTTTTCCGACATTTTTTCATCTCAACATGCATGAAATGACACGCTTTGAACTCCATGATAATATAATTTAAAATATTTATTTTATAATATTTTGATCAGCATAGCAGATGTAAATTGGGACATGGTTACTCAACTCATTTTCTGTTTCAGCATAAAAACAGTACTGGTACAACAATCACTATTTTCGAAACAATATTAGGTTTGTGGAACTAAAAAGAATGCCCTAACAGCAATCAAATCCATAGGATGTTATATTGGCATTAATATGCATCTTTCTTTTAGAAAAAGATGTTTGAATGTTTTTTCTATTAATATTCTGTTTCTGTAGATTACAATGTAGTTTTTTTTTTTATTCCTTACTTTTTAATACTGTATACTTTTACTATTATCTGTAACCATTGCCATTCTCTCCAGGGAGTGAGTTGTGTGTTAATAAATAAATAAATATAAATAAATAAATATTTTATTTGATATAACTGATCATAAACCAACGTGACAACAGTCAATAAATAATTAATTTGTCTAAGGCCAGACCTTTTTTATTCCTTGTTTCTCAAGTTTTTATAAGGCAATTTTTTTAAGGAGGGCAGAAAAAAAATAAAATTAATTCTTTTTTCCATTAGATTTGTGTGATTCTCAATGAATTGTAAGTGAGATCATTGATCGGAGAAAAGAAATGAAATAAAATGTTATTCCATGTATAACCTTGTTTCTCATCTGCGCGAGACTTTGGTACGTTGATCATGATACTCCCACGAAAATGCAACTTGGATTTGTTATGCGGCAGGCGGAAAAAAATAAAGATAAAAATAAGTTTTTTTTAGCAATTGTTTGCACTTACAAGTCAGCGGGCGCGAGAAATTACGCTGAAATAAAATTTTATTTTTATTTCATTTTCGGCTCCTGTTCATTCGGCGGGTTCGCAAAACAAGGGATAATAAAAGTCTGGCTTAAGCTAGAGTAGTTAAAGCGAGAGTGTCGACACCTGCATGCGCGGGAATTGTGTCCTAAGCGACGATAACAACACACGCTAAAAATGCAAAGCTCATGGGTAGACACTATGGCCATCTGATGCATGCACAGGTGACGACTCCCCCGCTTTAAATTTATTTCAAACATATCTTGACTGGTACCATAGAACGTAGAAAAAAAAATTGCTAAGCTCTATGCTGATACATTCTGTAGACTGCTTAATTTTGTTCCTAGGAATTTTCCGTATTGTATGACCTCAAAGAAATCTATAAAATTTCACAATTTTCAAAAACAGTTTACAGTATCCCAGTAGATATATTATGATAAAAGTCAGCACTACAACAATTGATATTGTAACATATGGGGAATATTTTAATTGGTGTTATTGTTTTTGGTACCTGGAATAAAATATTGATTTTAAATTAAAGTAGTATTTCCCTGATTGGGAAAATTGATGCGTTCAAATATATAACATTAAAGAACCACTCAGACTGCAATCCACTAACTTCTTTGTGTGGAGTCCGTTCAAAACCCTGGTGGCAGCCATGTTTGTTTTATATTATTAGAGGTCGCTTACGCACGTAATCATTTCCTTATATGGCAGGATGAAAGTACCCCATAAAATATCGGCACTCTGTAACGTATGGCGTTACTGTCATGTATAATAATATGTATTACTGGTAGATTGAATACTCGCACATAACATTTTTCATGGTTGGAAACCAAAAGTACCTGGGTGTAATATATTTACGAATTAACATTATAAACATATAGTAACCAGAGTTACATTATAAAATCGCATGACCTTACTGTATTTGACTTAAATTTTTAGTGCAATGAAGTTCAGTCAAAATTGTATTTTGCATTGAATTGCATTTGTGTGTATCTTAGTGCTAACTATGTACGGTACTCATCGATTTGATTCAAATATAGAAAATCATTATTACATATGCATTTGTTTTATGTTCCAGTCAACATTGCTGTTGACTGGTGGTCATTTAATTTACCATAGTCTTTAGTCCCCGTTTGGACGAATTCTGAAAACGGGGACTTATAATTCAGTTTCCGTCTGTGCGTTCGTTTGTCCGGAGTTGTATTTCAGAATCCTTTGGACCCATTCCGTTCATTCTTTGCATGTTCCTAGTAATTTATGTGGGACATATGCACATGCAGTGGTTTAGTGATTCGATTCAAAATGGCCGACTGGCAGCCATCTTGTTTTTTGAAAATGTTGTATTTTGGACATGCTTTGTCAGTTTTCATTCAAATTTGGTACATAGATTATACATGTTAGGATACATGTCCATGACAATTTCTTTCGCAATTGGATCAAAGATGGCCAACTGGCAGGCATCTTTTCTTCTTTTTTTTCAGTTTTCATTCAAATTTGGCACATACTTTATGCATGTTAGGATACATGTCTATGACAATTTGTTTCAAAATCCGATCAAGGATGGCGGATTGACAGCCATCTGACTTTTTGGCCTTACTACTATATTTCTAAAATTTATGTACCATTTTTATTCGTATTTGGCACATACATCATACATGTCACTTTCATAATCAGATCAACGATGGCCGAATAACGGCTGTTTTTATTTGTGGCCATATTACTATATCTCTGTCACCCATGTATCATTTTCATTGATATTTAGCATGTCATAAATGGATACATGTACATGTCAATTCAATTTGCAATTTGATCAAATTTGGTCGACTGGCAGCCATCTTGTTTGTTTAAAATGTGATAACTTGTAAATAAACAATATGTTGTATACGCCATTTGGGACTCAAGTTTCAAGGACATGCTCGTAACAACCCCTTCACTTCAATATGACGAGCACAAAGAAAACTTTCAAAAATTTAATGCTGACTGTGTCATTTTCAATGACTTGTTGTATTTTAACATGTAACTTTTCTTTTTATTCTTAATTCTGAGTTTATTCTTTCATTGTACGAATTCCTTGAAGATTACCAAATGCAAAATAAATGAATAAATACCATACATACTTGAGTCTCTTACAAAATTAAAGTGATTTACATTAATGTTTTAAACTTGTTTATTTATTTATAGTTCATTTATAAAAAAAAAATATTTTTATTACAGATTTACTGAATTTATGTAAAATGGACAAATGTATTTGCTGTCTGATCTTTCTATTACACAGTGTCAGTAGCACGATAAATGAAGAAACAGAGTAAGTTGTTATTATCTTGTGTGATGCATTTGTTTCACAATCCAAGATAGCAGAATGGTGGCCATTTTAGTGCTAAAAATTCATCAAAATCAAGCATTTCTGCCATTCTGGAACTAGATCTCAGTCATGCATGGACATATTTTATTCAAACTTATGTCAATTGAACACGAGTCTTTGATACACATAATTTTTTTTAGATCCGATTGTAAATGGCCAACTGGTGGCCATTTTGTTTTTGCAAATGCAGATCCAGATCAGATCACGCACATCAAAGCACATAAACCTGTGGGTAATTCAAGAGTACATAGATTTGTTTTGTCATATCTCTCATGCGTCTAATCAGAGTTAAAGTAGCATCTGGATGTGGGTAAAATTTTTATTTCAAATTTTATCTCATTGTCCAAATCGCAAGGTTTCGCTGAAGCCAGTCATTCATAACTGGCCCAGAACTCGTGCGTGATCGTGTTAGGAAAAGCTTTATTTAAATTGAGTCATCTGATTGGACGCGCCAAGGAGCTGGCGCCACCAATCAGGGTTGCTGTGTCATAAATGTGAAGGTCGGTAGCTCATCACAGATTAAAACAATGGTGCCATGTAGGCTTTGCTCTGATTCATCGGGAGTCAAGAACAGAAGGTCTATATTTATTCATTTCCAAAATTTAATATTCCAGCGTTGAAAATTGTTTGTGGGCAAGTGAATGAGGACGATGGAATGTCAATTTGTTTTAGTAAACTGACAAAACTGTCGAAACTGATAACATATCGACTTGCCCGATTCGGTCTTCGCTGCAATAAAGTCGAGATACTGTGTTTACAACAAACACGTCATTTTCCTAAAATACAACACTAAGTGTTTTCTTTTGATGATCAGTAAGCTCGTTCAGAGAAAAAGCAAACAACACATTTATTGATTCCGCCATTTTAGTTTTACCTATAGTCTTTGATTTTACGAAGTAATGTGTAGTTTCTTTCGCGATTTCTGATTGGATGATGCAAATGAGCTACAGTAAATCTTCTAATCATTTGAGAGCGTGCGACATACAGTAAATCGTGGTGAAATCTGCCAAGGGATAATGTTGAGGCTTCGGTTGAATAAATGGTCCTTGGCTGGTGAAGATTATTTTATCTGTGCAGATATGTTTTAAATCCACCCTCACCCCACCATTTATGAATTATTTAATACCTATTTTACAGACATCTAGGTCTTCATCTTGGTGATAAATTAGACTTTGATGAAGAGGGCGCTAGACATCTGTATGAACATCTCAGCGAAATCATCGACTTACCTGATGACTTCCAATATGGAAAGTTTTCTAATGAACAAGGTTAGTGCAGTAGTCATTTTGCATGACCCCCAGAAGGTCACATATCCTAGGCTAGTAAAAAATAACTACTGATAAAAATACCTTATTTTTTTTCCTAAAAAAATTGAGGTATAATATTGAGATACTTCTGTGATAAAACTATACTCCTAAAAAGTACCAGGATATGTGACCTTTAGGGGTCATGCATAAGTACCAGGAGATGTGACCTTTAGAGGTCATGCATTAGTACCAGGATATGTGACCTTTAGGGGTCATGCATAAGTACCAGGATATGTGACCTTTATAGGTCATGCATAAGTACCAGGATGTGTGACCTTTAGGGGTCATGCATAAGTACATGTACCAGGATGTGTGACCTTTAGGGTCATGCATAAGTACCAGGATATGTGACCTTTAGAGCTCATGCATAAGTACCAGGATGTGTGACCTTTATGGGTCATGCATAAGTACCAGGATGTGTGACCGAAAAATTTAAAAATTGGGTAAGTCGGTCAGATTTTTTAACCTCCACTTCTCAATACTTACTTGGCTGTATTTAAAAACTATTAATACATGTATGGGTAGTTGCGAAGTTCATTGGAATTTATGTTCTTCTTTCCAGGTCGCTTCTTCTTCTTTATTAGTCATGATTTTGACAGAAATAACAAATTAGACGGTTTGGAGTGTTTGGCGTTACTCACTGATTTCTACGATCCAAAGGATTCTAAATCATCTGGAAAACTAGTTAGCGAGTTATCAATATCCGAAGTAGTGACATTGGTAGACGAGTTATTGTTTAAGCATGATTTGGACGGCGATGGTTACATAGACTTTGCTGAGATAAATAACCCAAATGTGGAGTCTGTATGGACAAAAATGAGTGAAGTAATAGATGTAGTGGAGAAAAGACTAGAAGAAGGGCACGTACTAACAGATCCACACATACATCATCCATCGGAAGAAGAAGAGACCCTAAACCTTACAACAAAGATTTAAAAATACTTTCTTATACTCTACTTGAGTAGTTGCATAATTGTTGCCATATATTAACAACAAAATTGATTTATAATTGTAGCCTATAAGAAATTAGGTCCATTTGATCCAATATTAACAAAGAAATACTAGAAAAATACATTTTTGCTGTAAAATTGTAGCACATGGCTTATGTACATTAGTTTTTGACTCCCATGTGCGAAGCACAAAATGGGAGTCTTTGCAGTTAGTGTGTCTGTATGTGTGTGTGTATGTGTGTATGTGTGTATGTGTGTATGTGTGTATGTGTGTGTGTGTGTATGTGTGTCCGACTGTTCCACTGCTATCTCAAGAACCATACATCGGTTTTTGATGAAACTTGGTGCATAGATGCTCTGGGCCAATGCGCAGATTTGATTAGGTTTTGGTAAAAATCCGTGCATATTAATTACCTAATTTGCATGATAATTAGCTATTTTTTAGTGGTTCCATGACTGTTCCACTGATATCTAAACAACCACTCATTGGATTTTGATGAAACTTGGTACATAGATGCTCTGAACTCATGCTAGGTTTTGATTAGTTTTTGGTAATAATCCGTGGATACTAATTACCTAATTTGCATAATGATTTGTCAATTTTCGGTTTTTCCACTGATATCTCAAGTACTAATCATCACATTTCAATGAAACTTGGTACATAGATGTCATACGACACTGCACAGACCTGATAGTTTTTATGGTAATATCAGTACATATTAATTACCTAATTTGCATAATTAATTAATTTTCAGCATTTGATATAAGTAGTTAGCATTACATTTCAATGAAACTTGGTACTTACATACTCAAGGACTATGCAGAGATTGATTGTTTTCGATAAATATTTGTGCATATTAATCACCTAATTTGCATAATTAGTTAATTTTCAGCTTTTCCACGGGTATCTCAAGTACTAATCATCGCATTTCAATGAAACTTGGTACATAGATCCTTTAGGACTATGCAGAGACCTGATTAGTTTTAGGGTAAATAATTGTGCATATTAATTACCTAATTTGCATAATTAATTTTCAGCTTTTCTACTGATATCTAAAGTACTAATCATCACATTTCAATGAATCTAGAATTATGCAGACCCAATTAGTTTCCGGTAAATATTTGTGCATATTAATCACCTAATTTGCATAATTAACCAACTTTCACACTGATATCTCCGGTACTATACATCACATATCAATGAATGTACATGGATGCTGTAGGACAATAGACAGACCTGAATAATTGTGGGTTAAAATCTGTACATATTAATTACCTAATTTGCATAATTAACCAATTTTAAGCTTTCACACTGATATCTAAAGTACCGTAAAAACTCCAAAATTTCGACCGGTTTTAAATAATTGGTGTTAGATATGTGACGTGTTTTTAGAGTCAAAATTAAGGTGCATTTTCGGACGGTCGAATTTTTCAGAATAGAAATAAGCAAATGAAAAAATGGGGATGATAGACAGTGTGCTTCATTAGTTTTTAAAAAATGCAATGTCCGTCAATTGACGTAAACTTCCTCATGTTTCACGGTAAAAGCAAAGGTCGTGGCCGAGTTGTAACTCAAAATCTAAACAAAGTCATCAATCAGTGAGTATTATGACAAGCAAAACAAAACATCAAGACGCGGAGAAGAGGTCAGCACAAAACTACCTAGAAAAACTTGCGAATGTTCGAAGTACAGGTACCCATTGGACAAAAGATGCATGGAAGTTTAGCAAACTATCTCCCCGACCCAGTGCAATGTATCCGGTTAGAATCAAAGCTCACGTGTCCGTTATTTGAGGGACCAAATTCTGCCGTAAATTCGCCCTTGGATTAAAAAATAAAATGGGATTTAAGAAAATAAAATGGGACTTTTAAGGTGTATTTTGGCGTCATTTTTCGGACATTTCAATCAATCCTGCCGGCTAAAATAGAGTCTAAGTTTTACCGTAGTCATTGACGTTTGTCTATTCAAGAGTACACGTGTATGATTTTTATCGTGACTAGCGTGAGCGGGTAAGCTTCCTTTCGAGAATGAGCTGTTATCACTGTGAACAATGTTAAATTATTCTTCAGATGACCAGTTTATTTTTTAAAAACAACTAATTTTTTTATTTAAAAAAAATCATGCCGTTTTCGCATCAAAATCCAAGCCAAAATATCGTACTACAACATCAATCTATTTAAATAAGCTATGGTAATTTGAACACGTTGGCATCATCCAGCTTTTTGATTGGTTAATTAGCGATTTGATCTATTTGACCTAAGAGAACATGGCGGATATCCTACAGCATCAAACGTTTATACGAGACCGGAATCATTCGCTTACGATGAAACTAAGTTGACTTTTATTTGTATTTCATAACCATTCAACAAATTTATTTTGTGTACATTATTATAATCACTACTGAGTACAGTAATAATCAACAATTCAGAAACGCAGCATGCCGAGATTTGTGTGTTCGTTTTTATTTGAAACTTCGTTTATTTAGAATATATTTTCGTTACCAATAAAATAAAAATATCTCAGTCAATCAGAAACCCGAATTCATGCCTTCGAGGAAGGTCCCGTTTGAACGCTCACATCGTTGTTTTTTCGTTTGGGGGAAAACTAAAACTGGTCGCAATTTTCGAATAAGAATGAGTCGGCAATTTTTAGTGGAGTCGAAAATTTGGAGGTAAATAAAACACCGAAACCCGGCAAATAAATAGGCGGCCGAATTTTTAGAGGGGTCGAAATTTTGGAGTTTTCACGGTAATAATTATTCCATTTCAATGAAACTTAGTACAAAGATGCTCTAGGACAATGTACAAACCTAATTAGTTTGGGGTAAAAATCTGTTCATATTAATTCCCTAATAAGCATAATAATTCATAATTTTTTGTTTTTTTGGTTCTAATCACATTTCAATTAAACTTGGAGACATAGATTTTCTGTTACATTGCGCAGACCTCATTAGTTTTACACTCAAATCTGGTCATATTAATTTTCTGATTTGCATAATTAGTTTTCAGCTAAGTAATTTCAAATTATATTTAATGTGTCTCCAATACTCTCAGCACATGGGAGTTCTTTCTAAGCTTTCTTTGATTTCTACTGTAGAGAAAATTAGTCATATTTTGATGATCTAGCATACAAACGATGCAATTTTTGGTTTTCAATGTGCTTTTGTAGGTGCACTTCTAATAGATCAAATACTAATGTTTTTATTTTTTTCAATACTTTATTCCATGAGAGTGTGACTGTTAATGCATGCACAGACTACTCTTAAGAAGCAAAAGTACAGATTGACGCATTTATTATGGAGTACAGAGAAATAAACATAGCAAAACTATGGATGCTTTGTCTCATTTAAAATCTTTTTTTTTTTTGCATTTGTCTGTTTTCTGGTCGCTGGAATTGAAGGCTATGTCACAATCCCGACCACTGTGGAGCTCAAGGTTGATAATCAATCGCTGATTGAGGTCGCAAAGAGTTTTTAAGGACTACCTACTCTTATACCCAACCTTAACCTGAATCCTAACCCCCAAAAGTAATTGTATATGCCCCTACAGATAAGCATTCAGGGGCATCTATAATTCAAATAAAGACAAGGTTCTAGGGAACTTTTACAAAGGCTGCCAATATTCAAATAACACTACAACTATATACATCTGTGGATATGCTTCAGGCATTCTGAGAATACATTTTTTTTTTAAATAGCTGAATAGTCTTGCTCATTTGCATTTTGCAAAAATTTACAGAATTTTTAGCACTTCACTGGACTGAGCTAAATTTGACATTCAGATCACATATTGCAAAACATTCTTTAAAACAAATTCAAAGACGCTTTAGGAATTTAGTTGGGTCTATGGCCATGCATGAAAATCACACAAATTCACTGTTCAGGACCTGGATCTCATTCATGTGAACAAATTTTGCTTAAACTTGGTACAATGTGACCTTGACGCACGTTATTTAATAATTTGTAAATTGGGTTCAAAATGGACGACTGGCAGCATCTCAAAATGTTATCTTTGGTTGGACTTTATATCACAGAAGAGTCCTTGTAGCCTTGCTTAATCCTACAACTTAGAATAACCATAGTCTGACAAGGTGATCTGCATTTAGCACAGCATTTTAGACTTTCTAAATTATAAAATGACAAACCACTCTCCCACAGTACATTTCACATAGTAAATTTCACATATTTAAGTATTGAACTGCTCAAGGTAAGTGATTTGGGCCTTTAAATAACTAACCTTTATTTCTTGAGTATCGACATTGTACGCAATTCAAGAATGTTAAAACAAACCAAAGTAACCTGTGTGCATGTCAATGGAACGGCATTGTCAAATCTAGATTGGACAAAAATCAAAGTTGCAACTGATTGTCTGAATAATTCTCAGAACTGCTGTAATCTGTATCATGTTGTCTTTAACTGAGAGGAGAAAATAAATTACAACACAATAAATGCCGGTGTAATTGCTAGATTTTAATACAGTCAACAAACACAGCAATACATGGAACAAATTTACTCATTTTCTTCACTACGAAGTCTGGCATTAGCGTTTGTAACTTTGATGGCTAATTGCTGTGCACGTTCCACGATCGTTTTCCTTTTCCTGCTGGACACATTATGAGCGATCTCGGCAGCGTACTTCCTGTTTGACATCATCAACACTTCCAGCTCCTACAGAGAAACAAAATTATATTTTTACCTGGTGTTCGACAAGACCCTTGTTACATAAATATTACCTTGTGTATCTATCAAAAATTAAACAAATTCAGTAAAGCAAGTCTGAGAAATTATGTCAAGATAGCTTATATGAATGTGCCTTTATCAAAAGCTGTCCAAGGAATTGTGTGTTGTCCGAATGTTTACATAACTATGAAAGCTAACAAAGGTGCGCGTTCCATACAACATCAACGATTTATTTGTGCATGTGTGTATTTTGCATTGTGGCTAAATCCTCCTTATTTGTCTCCACTGAGTGGTCAGACATGCAGTTTATAACCATATATCATTTACTGTAATGTACTTTATTTTCGCTTGGAATTAATTTTCACTATTTTCGCTGAGGGGATGATTCCGTGAAAATAAAATCCAGCGAATATACTTTTTTTCCTATATTTCACATTAAACTCATCAAAAATCAGTGAAAATATATTCCATACGAAACGCCCAAAAAGCCCTTTCAGTGAAAATTAATTCCAGCGAAAATAAAGTATTCCGCAGTACATCATTAGCACCATGCTTATGTACATGACGAAACCTAGAGATTAAATAAACTGCTCTGGATTAATACTTTGATTTTGCATAAACCCATGACTGATGACCATTTTGGACACCCATAATGACTGTTTGAAACATGCTTTGTTGTCATTTTTACGGCAAAATTACGCTAAAATTATTGTCTAAAAAGTGGAAAACCACGAATCAATGTACCACACTTGAGAATCATTTGCATACTGAAATCTGGCGACCATCTTTTTATTTATACACCCAGTGCCGCAGTTTAAAAGTTAGGTCAAGATGAATTTTTTTTTTTTCAAGTCAAACAAAATTCAATTGTCAGTATCTCAAATACAAATATGTAAGACTTTGAAAGATTCAAACTGTTTTGTGCATTGCATCAAAGAAGAGTCAACATTTGCATTGTCTGAAAGCAAGAAACCACAAACTGAGAATGTAATCCATGCCATATTTCATCATAAATCATAGACCTTAGACTAAGGTCTATGCTTAAATATAATACAAACGAATGACAAACACAGCTACACATGTATTGTCACAACTAGGTGTTTTTTTTTAATCTGAGAAACCATACATGTCCCTGGAAGTTCAAAGTTATGTGATCAAAGACAACCTATTCAAGATAGTGAGAAATTAATTCAATTCAACTTACTCTGACGTTGTGAACAAGAAACTTATGAAAGCCATCGGGCATCAGATGTTTTGTTTTTTTGTTAGTACCATAACCGACATTAGGCATTTTATACTGTCCCTTGAATCGTCTCCTCACACGGTTATCAATACCCTTTGGTTTTCTCCAGCTCGTCTAGCAAAAAATAATTTAATAAATATTACGCTCAATATCTGGGCAATTCAAATGTCAAACCATGATAGATATTTTACGAAATTCTTTAATTAACACATTAGTGTGCAAGTAATTATTACCTTGATTTTATGATAACGATCTGACTGATGCCGTATAAACTTTTTTGTTCGCTTCTTGACATTTTTATATTTGATCAACGGTCTTACTGCGGGTGCCATCGTGCCTCCCTTTTCTGAAAAACCTGAAGAAAGAAAGACATTTGGTTCATAAAATATAAAAAAAAACAAAAAAACAATTACCTCCACAACCTAGAGTTGCCAATTTCATTATTTTATGTAAACTTATTAGATGAGAAAACTACAAATCTAGGAGTAACAACATTTGCCAGTTATACTGATTGACATTAAATCCAGTTACGCATTGTTCTTCTAATTCTGCTTCAGGAACGTACTAGCACAACCAACCTGGACAGTACACAATTTACAATATATTTCAAGTAAGCACAGACATGGTGGCAAGACACAAGTTAAATAATCATCCTATATATTCAAAAAGGAGGGCCCTAATGGTAATACACGAAACGTCTCAACAGTCTGGTGTGTGCGTCTCAGACTAATATTAATGAAAATGCTTCACATCGAATATTGAATATATCTTCAATCACTGAACACAGAATCCTGCACCTGATATGGTGACTTCATGACACCATACGAAGCTAAATACTCAACATAACCACACTAAAGAACTTTCCTATGACGTTCAGCTATTAGCAAGACGAATATCTTGTAAATACTGTAGTTGTTTCATTCACTACAGTATACATGTCAAAGGCTTCAAACCAAATTTTGCCAACAAGACTACTTTAAAAAGCTGCAAACCACCCAATTAAAAACCAATTACCAAGTTTCTATATCAAAACTCGCCCACCCTCATAAGTTGGTTTATGAATTCATGTAGCAATTTATTCGCCCTAAACGAATTACTGTTGTAACGACGAAACTTAAATGTGCATGTTTAATATTTGCTTTATAATGATAGATCTTTCATTTTCTCGATCGCTAGCGTTTTGCGATAAGAAGTTCAACCAGCAAAAGAGGCACGACTACCTTTAACGAAGAGCTTTAAGAGTGTTCGTCAGTGAACGTGAACGACAACTTTAAAGTTTAGAAACCTCCACAGTCCCTCTCGACTGTGGTACATACATGTGTATTCATGAACATGAAAACAATATATAGCACAGTAATTAGAAGTTCATTTTAACACTTATGAATACTATGTTTTTCAAAAATTCTCACTCGACAACGAGTATAATGATTCCTTGTTATCGCAAATATTGGAAAATAAAACAGAAGAAGCTGGATCACAAAGATGTAAGACGATTAAACGAGACAAGCAACATACCCACGTACCAACTCAGAAATAAAGATGGCGGAAAAGGTCGATGGTTCAAAACAACCGTGGGATGGCGCTATTTGACTCGTCTGATCCGAATGACGATCCGAGTACATTGTACACTTACCTTTTGCCCAGAGACCCTATGGAACTCAAACCACTATTAAATTAGATTTATATAGACGACAATTAAAGCAGATCAAAATATTGTTTTAATTTGCTGAAACCACATGTGTGTAATAGAATTCTGGGCAGAAAAAACTGCTACGAAATGGATGTAAATAAACAAAACTTCACACATGGGACTAACAGCTGACGTAATGTAAGTACGCCCTCACGCATTGCGTTTCAGCTCAAAGGCGTTGAAAAAAGCCCATTGGCTAACAACACCATAACATAGTTTTGTAGTATCTAATCGAGGGCGGGGGGCTTCACTGCTTAGTTATAGGTTCACGCCCATTTACAAGTTATACTTTTTTGGTCCGATCACACCCACTTTTGACCCAACCACGCCCACACGCCCATTAATTTTTTGGGGGGCTAAACAAATTATAACTCGAAATTTACGAAGATATAGAATTATTCTACACTACTTCGTGAAACAACTGAACACTTCAGCGAAAAGATATTTTACGTACATTACAGTATTTTGTCCTTGTAACTGTTTTTATTTTCTAATAGAGCTAAACTACAAGTATGTCAATGGACTTCGTTTATTTAACAGTCACGTGACAGAATAGATAGAATGTTACAAGGGCTACAGAAACATGTACCGGTATATATTGTTATTCTTTAATCAGCACTACTTTCTAACAAGATTTTTTTTAGTTTTTTTTTTTGTTTTTTTTCCCAATGAAAGTCTACTGCATCTTTAAGAGATTATTACAAAGAATGACTAAATTGTTGGATTCTAGAGGATATTAAATTACTCAGAAATCGTATGGTATGCTGTTAGCCAATGTCCAATTTATTTCTTCTGTATTTAAATGATGCAATTGGGCACATAAGCACCAAATATATGGTAGGAATATATAGTAGCTTTGAGGACTTTTCCGCTCATCGCCGGACTATGGTAAACATGCTTGTAGTACATTGTAAACCAACAGCCCAATACTTCTTCAGATTCAGCTTGGGGCCATTTTTTTATCACTGGAGATTGAAGAAAATGTGGAGCTTTTACGGATGCCTCTCCGAATATATGGAATTAAACCTCAGACGTCTTTTTTATTGGTCTGAGATAAACCCACTATATTTCCGCATTTCGCAACCGCGTAAGTGTTTATTGAATCATGGCTGCAATTGTCAACAAATTAAACCTTGTTTTGCAAGTCTGTTTTCTTGACGTCTTTCTCTTTTCTGAAATATTCTTAGACAATTTTAACACAATACGGTTCATACAATGAAACTACTAAGCACGTCCATCGGCGTGACAGCATGGGCAAATGGTTAGCATCGTCATTTACTACGCCCTCTTGTGTCGGCTGCAAGCACTACTAGTAACTGGTTCATGAGATGAGGGCATTGGGTCTGTAGCGTTACTTACCACAGCCTAAGTTTGTGGCGATAGGAATCGCTAAATCATGAAAAATTGCATAAACTGAGATTGGTGTCCCTATTTCTGCTTTGTTTTTCTTTTTACAAAGTAACGAACCTGGTAAAATAGTAATCTAGTTTCGCCTGTGTTGATTCACGGTTCCTGACAGAAATGAATATTTTCTAAATACATGCATTTCACAACCGTGGCAATGATGTCATACTTTACCCACAATCCTTTGCCGGAGAATCAAGATGGTGGACTACACAATACTGATGAAAATTTGAATATCTAGAGAATGACTAGTGATATAAAATAACTGTAAATTGCATTTTCCGACATTTGTGGAACTCTTTCATCTGGAATAATTATGTTGTTTGGCCGGTCTTCCACACTTTTATACTTTATACTTTATTAAACACGTAAAATTCCCCAGGAGGAATTAAAATGGTTACATTTACACTAAACAAAACTAGACTAATAATACAAAACATTAAGACTAAAATAATGATTAAAAAATAATAATAATAATAATAATAATCGAAATAAAATAAAAAAAATAATAAAGGTAGAAGAAACCATTGTTAAAAAAGTAATAACAATAATGATGCGTTAATGCATTAAGGGTTAAAAATTTTGGAGGTGTTGCTGTCTTAAGTCGAGGGCAGTTTTAATGAATTGTCCGAGTTTGATATGAAATGAGGTAAAATTATAACTCATTGTCAGTGCAAATTGTTCATTAATTGTAAAATTATCAAAATTATTAATTTGTTTCTTACATTTCTCAAATATTAATTTTCTTTGGTCATTGTAAAATGGACAAGTCATGATGAAATGTTGTTCGTCTTTAATTTGGTTTTTTGTGCAAAGTTCACATACTCTTTCTTTTACAGGTGTTTTTGGTTTGGAATGTCGTCCTGTTTCTATTTTTAAATTGTGGTTGCTTAGTCGAAATTTATATAATGCTTGTCTTAGTTCAACATTTTTCAGTGATATCAAATAGTTTTCTAATTCAAATTTATCATCATTATTCAATTCTTCTTTCCAGTACTGTTTAAATTGTTTTTCCAACTGTATTTGTAAATTTTTGTTTTCAGCAGCAGTTGTTGTTCTGTCCAAATTAATTTTGTCACTTTCATTGATGTTGTTTAATTGTGTCGTTATTGCGATATACCATTTACTGTTCATTTGCTTGTTTAGTATTGCTGCTTCTTTAATTACTACGTTAGGCGAGTTTATTGCGCGGTTGTAGTATTTGATCATTTGTTTTTGTATAAATAAATGTAGCGGATATTCACCCAATTCTCCGTATATTGCCATTATGGGAGTGTTTCTCTTGATACCGAGAATAAATCTGCAGAAATGTAAATGGATATCTTCAACTTCCGATTTATAAGAACTCTCATGGCCCCATATATCACTGCCATATGTCAGAATAGGTCTTACGAGCCTATGGAATAGGGACATCAATGTTTTTATATTTATATTAGGATGTTGTCCTAGTTTCCCTATTAAAGAGAACATGGCCCTTTGACCTTTACGTTTTAAGTTTTTTATGGCTTCTTTGAATTTCCCATTTGGGCTTAAAGTGATACCAAGATAATTGATTTTTTTAACAATATCAATTTCTTTGCTTTCATAGAAAAATATGTTATCTTCTAATAGTCTATTCGATTTGTTGAAAACCATAATTTTAGTTTTTTCTGTGCTGACTGATAGTCTCCATTGTTTTGTGTAGGTGGATAAGTTATCTCAACAATTTTGTAAGCCGGTCTTATTTTCTGATAAAATCACTATATCATCGGCAAATAGAAGACTGCTAATTTTACTATCTTTTAAAGTGGGAGGGTAACATGTCGGTGAGTCGAAGATTCTTGGAATGTCGTTAATAAACAGGTTGAATAGTGTAGGACTCAGATTACAACCTTGTTTTACTCCTACTTTTGATGTGAAGGATATGGTCTGCATAAAAGTTTCCAAATAGTATAGCATTAAATGAAGGCAAAATTTTGGCAACAAAAATATATAAGCTATTATTTTGCAGAACAAATTTAATAGTCTACATAGAACATACCAATATATACAACAACAGATCTGGTTACTATGGTTACTATGCTATCTAAGTAACATATCTTGTATAGAACTTACATCTTTTTTCATAATTAGCAGTTCAAACTTCTTGTCCTTAGTCTATTTATTTTTTTTTATTGTAGCAAATTTTCACATACACTAAAATTTATCGCAACCACCACAGAGACAAAGGTTTAAAACAAAAAAAGAACAATGAGGAGAAAAACATTTCTCCTTCATAAACCTTTATCTAATGATACAGGAAAGGTAAAAATATTCTTAGTACAGAAGGCGGCACAAAATTTTGCATGGGTGGGTGGGGTGAGATCTGCTCACCAACCCATTATACCTCACTTCATTATCATTACGGACAAAATAATAAAACTGCATGCAAGTGTATCAGGGACTTGAGGCCCCACAAAAAATCATGTGTCCTCTGATTTCCTATACCAGTACATACATAAAAAATTAAAGCCAAAACCAACATTGGTAGATAACTATACTAAAATGTCTTTTTCAAGATGACACGACAGGGAATTAGTACAGCTAATTACATCACATCAAATCTTTGTATGTCAGTGGCACACATCTGCAAACTGCTAGGCAGGATGTTCACAGTTTAGCAGAATTCAATTTTGCAACTTCATGAAAATCAAAGTAGCAAGAACTGTTCTCAATAAAATTTCGTGTCAATATTCCTAGTTTCCTATTTTGTGTGGATTTTTAGTTGAAAAATTTAACTTTTGTTTCTGGTGTTAAGTTACCAACTATCTACTTAGTTACATGACCATCAATTGATCTAATTCCCAAATTAAGGCTTAATATTTTAACGAGCCAAACAGGAAGTGCTGCCGCCCTCTACAATATGAAGTGTTATAGTATCCTACTTGCTCATTCTCTTATCCTCGGGGGCGGAGCTACGTCACAGACGTTCTACGTTGCTAAGACGCGCGCCACTGTACCACGTATTTCTATGGGCTTTGTGCGCGCTGCTGTGGAACGCCGGTGGAGCCGGTGAAAACTCGAGAAAACAACACAAACTCAACTTTGAAGTAATCCTGAACAACCAAATTTATATATGTTACACACGTAGGACTAATCTTGTTACACTGTTCAGGGGAGTCTCAACAAACATCCCAAAGTACCGTTTTCTGCGAGTTTTTGGTCTTTGTTTTCACCGAGAGGGTTGCCAGGCGGTAGAAATTGCCCGGATGTCCACCCCCGAGGATATAAAAAAAAAAATCAGAGTAAAGAAGCGAAAACCAACAAATGGGTAATAATACCTCTTACAGATAACAAATAATAAATCAAGTGATCTATCTGGTGAGAGAAGATGCAAGGTATAATGGGAAAAGCACCATCTCTGGTGGCATATTCCATTGCAGGCAAACTGCACACAGAGAAATGGAATCGTGCGAAGAGGGTGAAATGTTACGAAATGTAATTTCTTGGGGCAAATTGATCAACAACAAAACGCTTATACTTACACATGATAAATAAGTTCCGAGAAGCAGATTTTCTTGTAAAATTCATTTTATTTGATGTGAAGTTAATTTTGACATGACATTAAGAACAAATGTTCACGAGTAAAAAAAAAAAATACATAACAGTATGAAAAGCACGAGGTATGCATGATATTGACGTTAAAGCTCATACACACACACACATACACACACACATACATACACCATCTCTTTTCCATAGATAACACATTTTTTCCATCCAGTCATGACCAATGCTTCGTGTGTATTGCATACATCAAACAGGGGTTATGTTAAGGTTTTTTTGTTCATAAATATTCACAATTAACAGTGAAATGGACAGTTACAACAAACAGACATGCATATACTAGAATATTATTAGATGCACTAGGCAATAATTGTAAATTACTTTTTTATTTTAATTGAAACACACTGACCAGGCTTCTAAAGTTACCTAAACATTGTTGTACAAGAAATCAACATCTGTGGATTATGACAAATAGAAATAAACCATCTTTAGTGAAGCTGAAATCTCTTGCAACAAAATTACTTTTTTTTGTCAACCCAGTTGCATTTTGTTTATAATTTGAAGTTACTATTTTGAATTAAGTACTAAGTAGGACGTTGACCTTTGTAATCAATATTATATATTCAGTGATGTCATGCACTTTCTTTGGACAAAAAAAAAAAACATTTTTTTAATTTATGCATACATTGCATATTAAAACCAAATAGGGCTATCAATAAGAAGTGAAAAACCGATGCTTGAATCACACCATAGAAGCCTCAAGCCAATATTGTATTGGTATAATATGTAACTGTAAGATAGCCTTCAGGCCACTTAAACCACACCATGGACTTGAGAAATACCTGAATTTAAACTGAATGGGGGTTACAGATTTTGTTTCTGTGAATTCACAAGATGCACCAGACTAAAGAAAAGATTGGTAGTTATACATTTAACAACAAGCAATAATTTATTCAATGCAAATTTCAGCTTAAAAAGGAACAATATTATTGGCTGCAAGAAGAATATAAACAAATTTTTGACCAATCACAAAGCTCAAGACAAAACCTCTCCAAAGAAAGACAAATTTGGAGCAGCTCAAGCAGCTTACTAGAAAGTGATAGCTAAAGCATGTTATAGCATACTAAATGATAGTTCATTCAGATTATGACATATCAACAACTAGTAGTACAAGCAGCTTATGACATACTAACTGCTAGTTTGGGCAGCCAATGACATACTAACTGCTAGTTTGGGAAGCTTATGACATACTAACTGCTAGTTTGGGCAGCTTATGACATACTAACTGCTAGTTTGGACAGCTTATGACATACTAACTGCTAGTTTGGACAGCTTATGACATACTAACTGCTAGTTTGGACAGCTTATGACATAATAACTGCTAGTTAAAACAGCTTATGTCATAGTGACTGCTAGTTTAAGCATCTTAATGCATATCAACTGATAGTTTAAGAAAAGTATGGCATATTAGCCACTTGTTAATTAGTTTATGGCATACTGTTAGTTGAAATAGCACAAGTCATATTAACCGCTAGTTTGAACAGATGGTTGTATACTAACTGCTAGTTTAATGGCATATGGCATTATTTAACCAGCTAATAGTGCTAACAAGTCTAGTAGATAATGGTACAATGTAGCAGATCTTAACTGTTGATGGTACAGTGCTGCAGATGATGTTACCCTGTAGCACATGTTACAATGTTTACTACCAAAAATGATATATCCACAGCACATTTTCTACAAAAACATAAAGAAAAATCAATTTGACATTTTAATAACTGTTCTGTAAGTAATATATAAATTATAGAGTTTAATAATATTGATATTTGACGAGAGATACTTATTCATCATTAACATATATCCTGCGTCATAAGACCAATACAGTAGGCTGACCTATTGAACTTAAGGGCTGGGGGGGGGGGGCACATTCAGTAATTACATGTGGAACCGCAGGGTGAAACATTCATGGTCCTGTAGATGGCATTACAGCGCTAGGATATGCAACTACATGTGGGACCATGATTCAGTAATGAGAGAATCCTACTTTAGTACATTACTACATCCCTAATAACCAATCCGCTGCAAGAATTGAGAAAGACTTTAATCTTGAAGTTGCTAGAGAAGTTCTCAAGGTATTAAAACAAATACAATTAAACTGAATAATAACACAAGTAATTTGGATATTTTATTATTTGTATTGTCGGGAAATCTTTATAAAAACAATGGGGTTCCTAACTACCTTAAGTATATTGCCTCTTGATATGCCCTTAGCTATATTATAATGTAGTCTCAAATTTCCCTGTCTACTTAAGGAGACCTATTTGGCATTCAGGGTTATTTTGTATAACTGGGCACAGACAGCTGCCATCTTGTACTTTGGTTTTTAGCTTATATGAATTTAGAACTCATTAAATATGCATATATATAATATCTCGAGCACTATTGAAGTTAGAGACATGGAAATAGCGCTATAATGAAGGCATTGGGCCATTATCTTCTGTTTGTTATTCATATAATACAGCAGTGATCTGTCATTTTAAAAACTGCCTTCACACACAGAAAATGCGAAGACACACTATTCATGCAAATGTTCTCATTAATTATGCAGATATTTCTGACTGTTCAAATCAGGATTTGTTCAAAGATCTTTTCCATTAATTTATACTTTCCTTTTACTCATCGAGTGTAGTTATTTTCTGCATATACCGGTATTAGTAAATAATGAAATAGACTTCAAGATCAGCATTCAATCATTCATGGGAGTCAAATATAAATAATCAATTATGCAAATAAACTAATAAACATGCAAATTAAGTCAGATGCCTACTTATGACAATTTCTTTTTTCATAATTTCCATAATATACACAGTAAAAATGGATTATGCAAATAAGGTGATTAATATACAAAGAAAATATGAGCTGGTAGACAAGTTGCATTAGTACTTGTACATTCTGCTAGCAAAATAACATGTAACACATTTGTTATATATAGGAAACCAACCACTTGCAATGCAAAGGGGCTGCACAGACAAAGCTGGCTTTCAAATGATTTCCTTGTACATGTTGATCTTCTACAATGCCACTTAATTAAAGCCAAATATTGGCACACTAGACAGCACACATTACAAATTAAATCATTATCAGTTACTGTAATTTGTATCTATAACAAACACAGGTTTCTCTGGCTATGCATGGCTCTCTGTAATCAGCAAATACTAACTATCTCTCAGTGATTGTGATAAAGTATATTGGTAGATGCCTTCCATCCAATGCTGCTATCTCTTGCTCTCTCTCTATCTCTCTCACTCTCGCTCTCCACGCCAACTCATGGTTGGTCCGTGGAGCCAGGAAGGTCCTATTTGATCCACCATCCCACAGTTCAACAAAATTAAAGATTCACCATTGATCTGTACGGACCATGCATCTTGAGGTACTGCAATGAAATAAACACCAGGGTATACTTATATAAATTGCTTACATGTGAAAATAATAAATAGGTTATACAATCAAACATATAGGTGTATATAGACAGATGATCTTTATGTGCAGGTTGGATTTTTGTTTATGTAAAATTTGTATTAGAAGCCACAGCTTCTATTAAAGCGGTACAATGCAACAAAGAGGGTGCAACTTCCGATTATAGCATCTACACATATGAGAAATGGTTAATTTTTGGTTCTCAATTGTTCTAAAAAATACGTGCAGCTTCTATTAGTGTTGCGGCTTCTAATACAGTAATTAGCAAAATAAAGATAATACCATCAGGGTCAATATCACCAAGGTCAATATCACTAGAGTCAATATCACCAAGGTCAATATCACCAACCTGAATAACCAATGACGGTCCACCTGCAACAACTTCTTGAGGTAACTGACTCAATGGGCAGTTTTCAATGCTCATGATCTGGAGTGATGAACAGAGCGCTAATTCAAACGGTAAATTATGCAGATTAGGATTATCGTTCAGATACAACTGTTCCAGGTTTTCTAGCGTTCCGATCTCTTCTGGTAGTGACGTCAAATTATTCTCACCTACGCTTAGATACTGTAAAGTTCCAAGGTGTCTGTCCAGAGAAATCAGTTATTATACAATTTAATGTCTTTGTCATATAAATTCAGTGACTAGAAATTGACAGATAATCTTTTCAACGGTTTCAGTTGTGACCTCAAAAAAAGTATATTTAAACAAAGTACTCACCCTATGTTTCGTGGTAGTGTTGACAATTGGTTAGACTGCAAAACAAGTCTTTGTAATGAACATAAATATGCTGTAAAAAAATATACAAGTAATGCCATTATTATAGATTTGTTTGCTGTAAATCATTAAAAACAATTACTAGACCCAGATATATTAAAGAAATAACAGATCAGATGCACAGGCGGACGCATGGACAGACCCACATCCTAATTGTAAGCCCAAATAAAATATATCATGACAAAAAAATTATCATTTACCAATTTCTGAAGGTAAAGATTCCAATTTATTCTCTTCCAGATCCAACACCCTCATTTTCTGCAAGTTACCAATGCCACGTGGCAGTTTCTACAAAAAAAGAAACAGACATATTGAGGCTGATTTTCAACTGGTTATCTAGGAGTATGCAAGAAATGCAGTGAATAATCTTACGTTTTGTGAGAGAGGATATTGCATTATCGAAGAACAACTATTGAACAAATATGAATAATGTATACAGAGATGACATACATTTAATATAACAAGTTTATTATAGAAGAATTTGATTTAGATGTCAGGTAACTATGGTAACAAGATCAGTTAGAAAACTCACCTTGAGTAGATTATTACTAAGTATTAACACTTCCAGTGATGTCAGCGCCTGTATGTCTTCAGGTAATTTACTGAGTTGGTTTGTACCCAGATTCAATTCAACCATTGACATCCAACTACCGACATCTACACAAGAACATAGAATAAAGTCAAATCTCCAGGACAAGTTTTAGAGCAAAATCAATTTGAGTCATTGCTATAAAAAATAAAATGAAAGTAACCTGATGGAAGATGTTCCAAGTGATTATGTGACACATCAAAGGTAATAAGATGGGTTAAATTTTCCAAATATTTTTACTTGTCCAATTGGAGGACAGATGTTAGGAAATACATACAATGAATAAAGTTATATTGAATGACTTAGCTAAAGATAAAGCTTTATTAATCAACTTTCAAAAAAATAAACCTGCATAATATTTTTTTTTTCATATTTTTCCAAAAGTTTTTGACCTGAATCCAATAGTAAATTACATCCATCTGGTAGAAAATTAACAGAAACAAACTCTAGAAACACAAATTTGTGAATGAAATTATATGGCACTCAAAGGATTAGGAATGTTGACTTACCTAACGGTAAAGCTGTTAATTGGTTCTCCTTCATGTTTAACTTTGTCAAATACTTTGCACGAGTAAAAATACCAAACGGAATCTTGGTAATATGGTTGTGTTCCATATTTATTGACTAAAATAAAATAAAATCACAACAGAATTATTATGACAGAAATTTAATTAGAAATTTCAATGTTTCAGTTAATAATTGAATAGCAAGAATGAATGAATAACATCCAGTCACAATGCAGGTGCACCAAGTCACGATCCAAGTCACAATCCAGGTGCACCAAGTCACAATCCAGGTGCACCAAGTCACAATCCAAGTCACGACTCAGGTGCACCAAGTCACAGTTCAACTGCACCAAGTCACAATCCAGGTGCACCAAGTCACAATCCAGGTGCACCAAGTCACAATCCAGGTGCACCAAGTCACAGTTCAACTGCACCAAGTCACAATCCAGGTGCACCAAGTCACAATCCAGGTGCACCAAGTTACAATCCAGGTGCACCAAGTCACAATCCAGGTGCACCAAGTCACAATTCAGGTGCACCATTTCACAATCCAGGTGCACCATTTCACAATCCAGGTGCACCATTTCACAATCCAGGTGCACCAAGTCACAATCCAGGTGCACCAAGTCACAATCCAGGTGCACCATTTCACAATCCAGGCGCACCAAGTCACAATCCAGGTGCACCATTTTACAATCCAGGTGCACCAAGTCACAATCCAGGTGCACCATTTCACAATCCAGGCGCACCAAGTCACAATCCAGGTGCACCAAGTCACAATTCAGGTGCACCATTTCACAATCCAGGCGCACCAAGTCACAATCCAGGTGCACCATTTTACAATCCAGGTGCACCATTTCACAATCCAGGTGCACCAAGTCACAACCCAGGTGCGCCAAGTCACAACCCAGGTGCACCAAGTCACTACATAGGTGCACCAAGTCACAATCCAGGTGCACCATTTCACAATACAGGTGCACCATTTCACAATCCAGGTGCACCATTTCACAATCCAGGTGCACCAAGTCACAACCCAGGTGCGCCAAGTCACAACCCAGGTGCACCAAGTCACTACCCAGGTGCACCAAGTCACAATCCAGGTGCACCAAGTCACAATTCAGGTGCACCATTTCACAATCCAGATGCACCAAGTCACAACCCAGGTGCACCAAGTCACAACCCAGGTGCACCAAGTCACTACCCAGGTGCACCAAGTCACAACCCAGGTGCACCAAGTCACAACCCAAGTGCACCAAGTCACAACCCAAGTGCACCAAGTCACTACCCAGGTGCACCAAGTCACAATCCAGGTGCACCAAGTCACAATTCAGGTGCACCAAGTCACAATTCAGGTGCACCATTTCACAATCCAGGTGCACCATTTCACAATCCAGGTGCACCAAGTCACAATCAAGGTGCACCAAGTCACAATCGAGGTGCACCAAGTCACAATCGAGGTGCACCAAGTCACAATTCAGGTGCACCAAGTCACAATTCAGGTGCACCATTTCACAATCCAGGTGCACCAAGTCACAATCCAGGTGCACCAAGTCACAATCGAGGTGCACCAAGTCACAATCGAGGTGCACCAAGTCACAATCGAGGTGCACCAAGTCACAATTCAGGTGCACCAAGTCACAATTCAGGTGCACCATTTCACAATCCAGGTGCACCATTTCACAATCCAGGTGCACCAAGTCACAATCAAGGTGCACCAAGTCACAATCGAGGTGCACCAAGTCACAATCGAGGTGCACCAAGTCACAATTCAGGTGCACCAAGTCACAATTCAGGTGCACCATTTCACAATCCAGGTGCACCAAGTCACAATCCAGGTGCACCAAGTCACAATCAAGGTGCACCAAGTCACAATCGAGGTGCACCAAGTCACAATCGAGGTGCACCAAGTCACAATTCAGGTGCACCAAGTCACAATTCAGGTGCACCATTTCACAATCCAGGTGCACCAAGTCACAATCCAGGTGCACCAAGTCACAATCCAGGTGCACCAAGTCACAATTCAGGTGCACCATTTCACAATCCAGATGCACCAAGTCACAACCCAGGTGCACCAAGTCACTACCCAGGTGCACCAAGTCACAACCCAGGTGCACCAAGTCACAACCCAAGTGCACCAAGTCACTACCCAGGTGCACCAAGTCACAATCCAGGTGCACCAAGTCACAATTCAGGTGCACCAAGTCACAATTCAGGTGCACCATTTCACAATCTAGGTGCACCATTTCACAATCCAGGTGCACCAAGTCACAATCAAGGTGCACCAAGTCACAATCGAGGTGCACCAAGTCACAATCGAGGTGCACCAAGTCACAATTCAGGTGCACCAAGTCACAATTCAGGTGCACCATTTCACAATCCAGGTGCACCAAGTCACAATCCAGGTGCACCAAGTCACAATCCAGGTGCACCAAGTCACAATCCAGGTGCACCAAGTCACAATTCAGGTGCACCAAGTCACAATCCAGGTGCACTAAGTAACAATCCAGGTGCACCAAGTCACAATCCAGGTGCACCAAGTCACAATCCAGGCGCACCAAGTCACAATCCAGATGCACCAAGTCACAATTCAGGTGCACCAAGTCACAATCCAGATGCACCAAGTCACAATTCAGGTGCACCAAGTCACAATCCAGGTGCACCAAGTCACAATCCAGGTGCACTAAGTAACAATCCAGGTGCACCAAGTAACAATCCAGGTGCACCAAGTCACAATCCAGTTGCACCAAGTCACAATCCAGTTGCACCGAGTCACAATTCAGGTGCACCCAGTCACTACCCAGGTGTACCATTTCACTACCCAGATGCACCAAGTCACTATCCAGGCCCACCAAGTCACTACCCAGGTCTAGTCATGGCAACATTCAGCACACTATACAAAAATAACACTGAATACTTCACATGTCAACTTACATAAACAGTAGCAAATTGTGTTGGCCCACCAATTGGATAGGAGTTAAAATTATTCCGTGATAAACAAAGACTTGTTAAATTCACTAAACTTGATAAAAGTCCTTCCTGTAAAGTAAAATATAATTAAAATATATCAGAAAAATAAATATATACAGAACTAAAATAATTTAATGCATCACATTTTTTTTTAAGAACATCAATGCAATTTTTGGCTTTTTTCAATAACTTTGGCGAATCGATGAAAATAATGAAATTTTGTACCACTGAGAATTTCTCTGTGTTCCTACACTGAGGTGTGTGAGTTTCAAAAAGTGCTGTCTTTATGAATTCCATGAAATGGTGAATATTTCTTGAAATGAAAATTGAATGGGTTTACACTATATGACTTGAATATTGCTGTACTTACAGGTAAGGAGGAGATGTTGTTATTTTCTACATTAAATTCTTCCATGTCTAGACAATTACAAAGTGATTTAGGTATTGCCTGCAGACGATTATATCTGAAAAAATAAGGAACCATAGAATAGAACAACTTGGTGATAATCATCTATTTAGGTCCCCCACTCACCAACATAACTTTCTCACTAATGACTAAAATGAGTTTCCAATCAAATATTAGTCTGAGAAAATAGGAATTTGAAAACATATCATCCACAAGTTACCTTAATCCTAGTCGACTTAGTTGCCTAAGGTTACCAAGGGAATCCGGTAAATCTAATAATTCATTGTGTTGTAAATCTAAAGAGGATAACTGCTCACAATTACCAATCTCTACAGAATAAAACAAAGTAAAAACTTGATTCCTAATAAGGTAATACTAGGAACTAAGAATCCTAATAAGGTAATACTAGGAAATAAGAATCCTAATAAGGTAATACTGGGAAATAAGAATTCTAATAAGGTAATACTAGAGACTAAGAATCCTACTCGGAAGCATGATTCCTAATACGGTAATACTAGGAAATAAGAATCCTAATAAGGTAATACTTGGAAGCATGATTCCTAATACAGTAATACTAGGAACTAAGAATCCTAATAAGGTAATACTAGAGACTAAGAATCCTACTTGGAAGCATGATTCCTAATACGGTAATACTAGGAACTAAGAATCCTAATAAGGTAATACTAGAGACTAAAAATCCTACTTGGAAGCATGATTCCTAATACGGTAATACTAGGAACTAAGAATCCTAATAAGGTAATACTAGAGACTAAGAATCCTAATACGGTAATACTGGGGACTAAGAATCCTACTTGGAAGCATGATTCCTAATACGGTAATACTAGGAACTAAGAATCCTAATAAGGTAATACTGGGGACTAAGAATCCTAAGAGGGTAATACTGGGGACTAAGAATCCTAAGAGGGTATAACTTGGAACTAGGGTACTCATGATAGTACAACTCACCTGACGGAAGATGTTCCAAGTGATTATGAGACACATCAAAAGTAATAAGATGGGTTAAGTTACCAATGCCTTGAGGTAATTTTCGGATTTTGTTCTCTCGTAAACTTAACATAGTTAAATTCTGTAAATGAAAGCAATCAGTCATTAGTAGCTGCTTGGCCTCACTTTGCTATCTGTATATTAATATGGCATTTCATATTCTCCTATCTGAACATGAAGGCATTACCATTGCATATCTAAATACATGTAGAAAGAGGACATAAACACGGTTTTATTCTTTTATATATTTTGAGTATATAATTAACCTAAATTACATGTTTAAAAGGCAACATTCGTCGTTATGCATGTGCAAGATATATAGGACACATATAAACAAAGATGGTGACTTTTAGCTGTTGTGCAGATCAACGAGTACAAACTGAGACGTTACCAAGCTTTAAGTTGGTATTTTTTTGGCTGATTGAAAGGCATCGAAGGAGTCACTGGCAGTAATTAGTGAAGTCACGCCCAGGTCAAACCTCATACCTGTGATTTCCATTAGAAGAGCGCATTGGATTGTGAGAAAATCAATGTTTATCAACAAAAATGATGCACATGCGCAGTATGACGACCACCACCCTTTAACCTAATTGAAAAATGTCTATACTTTTAAGTGAAATAAAGTTCTTATCTATCTTGATTGTTAGCATGGTGTCAATTCAATCTTTTGAGCTCATTTTATCGAACATCATACATACTGTGTACGTAAACTGTGATTCATTATCAGTTTTCAGCCAGAATTGGGATCAAAAATAAGACCTGGATGCTAGAGTGGGGGTGGGGGTGAAGGGGTGGCAGGGATATCTACTAACCGTAAGATTCGAAAGTTCTTCGTCTACATCTGATATTCTATTAAATCTCAGGAATAAAGTGGTAAGTGACGTCAGTCTGTAAACAACTTCAGGAATCTGAAATTAACCAACAAAGAAGTATTACATGTTTTTTTTTGATGAACTTCGTTAAATTGAGAATACACCTAAAACTGGATGAGCACAAGAGACCGGCAATAGATGTGGCTATATATATATCCATGTGAAAGAGATTATAAAACACACATAATTGATACAGATGACCCCACCCACCTCTTTCAGCTTGTTATGCCTTAAGTCAAGTACTTTGATGACCTTTAACCTTTCAAGTGACACAGGTAACGACGTTAAAGAATTCTCACTCAGTGCTAACTTCTGCAGGTTACTAAGGAAACCAATTTCATTTGGTAAATACTGTAGTCTGTTTCCATAGAGATAGAGTTCAACTAACTGAGTCAACTGCAAAAAAAAAAAAAAAAAAATAGTTTAACTCTGGTGACCTTACCCTTTGTTATACAGTAAAACATGTCAAAACCGACCCTGAATAAACCAACCTACTGTCAGAACCGACCGATTTATGTAGCCCCGAAATTTTTCCGTAGATGCCTATGTTAAAACAACCTGTGAAATCCGACCACTGTCTACTTCGAACACCGACCGCATTGATTGGTTCCAAGTCCAATATTCACACTGAATACATCGACCATCCGACCAGTTGCACCACATCCACTGTCTAGTAATCCGGTCTGCCCGACCTAAAAAGTTTGCATTGTGTTCAATTCACCATGAACGTCACAGAAACAAAACCAAATCTCACACATGAAGAAACGTCCCGAGTAAAACAATGGCAACTGATTAAGTTTTTCACACCACACGCCGATGCATCGCATGGTGTCTGGACAGTATGATAACCCTGGATATAATCAAATGATCGGGGTCATCACTTTCAGTTGCAGTGAAACGTACTACATTACCTCTTCAACGAGTGAAAGACATTGTGTTTTCTTCTTTTCATAACCATTCTGATTGAAATTGATGATGACGAAGAAGCAGCAGACGACAACAAAGAAGTTGGAAACCTTATTTAGCAAGTTGCAGACTCGCAAACACAGTGTAGCGTTGATGAATACTTTCACTTTGATGAACGTATACCGACTGAAGCAACGTATGACGGTGAGAGGGAGCAACAGATTGTTGAGAATTTTATTGCAGACAAAGAAAACCAGGAATCGAGACAACGATCATTGACTTAACAGCAAAATCGACTGTCTGCATAAATTATGATAATTACATGTAGCTCATGACGCATTCAGTTAAGATACCCGGTATATTCGAACAGATATTTTAATGTTTATTGATTTCATGTACATAATACAATATTCTTGTCATGTTTGGTGAATTATTTTATTGAAACAATACAATAAATGTAAATATACGGTAATCACCGGAGGCAAACTCTTGTGTCTTTCATTTGTCCCGTGTTTACAGTACATGTAGTTACACGAAGTTACGCCCACCCAGTCATGGTCGGTTTTGACAGGTTTTACTGTATAATATTATTCCCTTTATCATAGTTTGTTTCAATATGAAAATGCATTGTCATAATTAATTTTGAATACAAACAAGTTTTGAGGTAAATGTAAATATCTTACAAAAACATTGGTGCCTAATTTGTTTAATTATTCTAAGGGACATAATTTCCAGCTTTATTCAAAATAATTCAGAAATTTTAGTATAAAAACAAATGCCTCATCTCAGAAAAAAAGTGCTGCATCTAGACGTGAATAGATTCATAAAACATGCAAGATAACAGAAAATCTTAGCTGGCTTTTGTCCAAATATTTTGTACAGGTGTCTGTCAAAAATTAATGATTCACTGAGACAAATATGAACTGCCTCATTGTGTGACTACTGTATTATATGAAAATTAAAAAAAAATACCCTTATGAATAGCTATCATGATGCAAGCTCTGTTTTGTATGCAAATCGACTCAAATAGTTAGTTGGTGTCCAGTGGAGAGAGATCTCAACAGTACTGTTGTTTCCTGAGAATCTACATCTTCAAACACTGCAATCTTTGTTTTTAAAGTGCGTTTTTAAATTAGTATTATTAAAGCTCTATCATTCTGTTCTTTTTTATGTGTTGTTTTTGATTTGATAATTTTGGACTAAACAGATTTTCTATTAGCTTTAGATCTTGATCAAAGTTTGGCACCCAATTCATAAGAATGCTTATATTGATTTTCTGTAAAGATTTTATTGGTAGGTTTGCAAATGTGTATCAGACTGTGCCAAAAACTTTTGAAACCCAGTCTATTGCGGTGGGGGGGGGGTATTAGTATTCTCATGGCATTTGGGAGATACATTACCAACCATATTATTACAAGATAAATGATTTGCTTCATTGAACACAAACAACAATGCATATTTCCACTGAGATCAGTGACCTTTGAATGTGTATCACCAGTGATCAGTCAAGTAGAAACAGTCAAAATATTTTATCAGATTTTCTCAATTTTTGCATGATATTTGCATACAGGACATCTGTCATTCATACTCAGGGAAGACTTTATACTGATGAATAAGGTGACCAAAATTTGAACAAGTTTGGAATAGAATTAGTAAAGTTATTATGCACACAATAACAATTATTAACGACGATGACACCAACGCCGACCAGAAATTTTTCCCTTAATATACCTTTGTCTTCCATCTTTGATGTTACGGGCTAGGTAAAAATTGGAGTATTATTTGACCACAAAGAAATATTTAATTTCTGTAGACACCAAAACACATAATATATTTCAGAAGATATGATGGATAGCAGCATTAAAATCTCGCCTGCTGAATACCTGGATGAATAATATTATAAATAAGCTTTACTATGCTAAAAACTAAAGAAGAAATGTCAAATTTTTTGAGGATGTAATAAAGAAATTCTATTCTATTCTTTTCTATAATGACAGGCAATGTCTTAATTCTACCATAGAGGGATTCACACGGCAAGTAGTTAAATTAAATATTGTTAAAATACATGATACTTACATCTTTGATCGAACTTGGCAATACTGAAATCTGTTGGATCACAAAAAAAGTAAAGTTTACTGAAAATAGGGTGCAGTAATTATACTTCTGAAATGACCATAAAGGAATTTCCATGAACTGAAAATGACGAGCCACCCCCCCCCCCCCATCTCACAGTGTCATGTTTAAAAGCCAGTGATAGAATATACTTAGCAAAATAAATATCTTGTATAAGAATAGCAGCCATTTTGAATACTAGTAACAGGCTCAGTAAAAAGGCAGCCATATCATGACATCACAAATACACTCAGATTTTCCATTGCTGCTCCCCTAGCAGTGACTAATTTACTCAGAATTGACATTATTTTAACAAGATTCACATATGTGAAAACAAGACCTGAATCTTGAACATTGCAGGTATATACAATAAATCGTTCAATTTTCACTGTTAGGATTTACATGATTACAAAACTTTGCCAAATGTGATACAACTTCTCATCTTCGGAACCTCAGGCTCCTGGAAACCTGAATCTTTCTATATTTTTTTTAAGTCACAATAGAATGTTTTTATATTCTCTCACATATAATACAGATTACCCGTAATACTTACACAGGATTTACTCAGATCTAGTCTACTTTCTCCTTGATCTTTACATTTGATGAATTCTTTTACAACATCCTTCAAATTAGGACAAAATAAAAATATAATTGTACATGTAATATACAATCAACACAAAAAAGCCATTCACTTACTTTTTTATAAATATTTATAAATTTTATTGGCCAAATGTGTAACACTGGAACATTTTCAAACGATGTCATTATGCACTGAGCTCAATGATTGGCTGGTTAGATTTAACTTCCATGGCAATTTATGAATACGGGTTTGTTTGTGTCGACAGTGATACATTATAGAGTAGAGTTACTTGATATGCAATAAAACTATTTGTCATTATCGTCGTTGGCTGTACAGTGATAAAAATACCCACAATGCACCAGGCTTCCCTAGTTTAGTCATTAGACTTAAATGTTTGCAACCACATCGCCTGTGTACTTTCTAAAAAACAGAATAGCTATGTTGCATGACAATAGATTTTTGTACTAAATCAAACAATGTTTTGTTTGAGATAATCAGATTGTTGGTAATCCCGATAATAGTGCAGGTAATTATGCAAATAGTGTTGCAGATAGTATCGTGCATGAATTTCAAAATGCTTTCGATTGCAATCAGTATAAACCATCAACATACGTCAATCCAGTACAGACTAATAGCTGCATCCAATCTTAACAGTATAAAGGTTCATATATTTGCACATACCAAGTCAGCTTGGACTGATTTCTTCTTCTTAACTGTTGGCTTGGCATTAACATTGCCATGCTCTTTAACAGTGACTTGTTTTTTACCGATGATAGGTTTTTCTTGATCCATATACCCACCACTTGCCTCTCCAGGTCCACTCATAGCGACTGGTTAAATGCTGCACCACATGCTTTTCACTGAGCATAAAACCTAAACGAAAAAAAAAAAAATGTTTCACCATTGCTGCAAACATTTGTAATATTTACACAATGTTTCATTCTTGCAACTTTTATGTGTTTTGTGTCCCGTGTTTTATGTAAATTGCCATGTGATACACCATTTCTGATTGGCCGAATGTTTAGTCAACCAAGTAAATTTATGATCAAAAGCTGATGGCAGATGATAATAATAACCCCTAGCATCACACCTAGACATTAGTGAAGTTACTGAACACTGGATAGATTTTAGGCATAAGTGAAGTGAGGTACAACTGCATTAGGCATTAGAGGAGGTGTCTAGGCATTAGAGGAGTTGTGTATAACTCCATAAATTTTAGATGTTAGTGAAGTGAGGTTATTTAGTAAAACAATAAATAAATTCTAGGCTACTGTTTTAGTTGATCTGTACAAATGATAGAAAGTATTTTTTGCATGTTCTATATTCTGTGCAAGTGTTCTTTGCAACACACAGAGTCAACAGAGTTCATATACGTATTCAAATATAGTACATAGAGAAATACAGAAAGCATTACACATGTATGTACCAGCCCCTCTGCAACTATCACAAAATATACTAGTATACCTCCAAAAATTATCTATGCATGTATACCCATATTTAGTGTTCCATGTACATCAGTTTATATCTGAACACTCATAAACTCATCAATACTATACAACAAATGTGACCAATGACTGACTTGGTCTACAGGGACTTTGAAACTGACTGACTGTCTGAGCTGAGACCTTAGAAGTGGATGTACATGAATATAGGACCTAACTCCCACTCTTGACCCACTGATAAATCAAGCATAAATGAAAAATATTTGCGATTCACCAACTCTGGAAGAAAATAAAACCTCTGTGAAAGAAAAACAAGTTACAAAGCCAAAAAACACTATATTGTCAAAAGGTTGATGACCTAGGGGGCCTGCATGTTGCATAGTTGTTGGTCCTGCTCTGAATGTTGTTGGCCTAAAAGCAAATTTTATGAGCACAAAATAAAAATGGAAAAATACACGCTGAGGTAATGTCCAAATTTGATGTTGATCGACCCATAGAGAAATTTGTTGCCCTAAATTTTTGTCATATTGAACAGTTTTAGCTTTTATCATTTTATCAGTCACTGAATAACTAAAGAAGCAGGGCCAGCATTCTCTTAAACTTTTCAGCTCTACTATAAAGTACTACTGTAAAATCTGTATAACAAGCTGCGGCTTCTATAAAAATGGTAGAATGCAACAGAGGGGATGCGGCTTCTATTAGAGCATCTACACATATGAAAAATGGTGAATTTTTGATTCTCAATCATTCAAAAATAATGGGTGCGACTTCTATTAAGGATGCGGCTTCTAATACAGATTTTACGGTAGGCCTCGGACAAGGATTCTGACTTAGTTTTGACCACTGCATGTCAGCTACAAGTGGTCGAGGCCCTATGGACCCTATGATTGGCCATGGCGTTAAGAGATCTCCACTTTATCCAAGTTATTGCAGATAATTTTGAATGATTTGCAAAACCATCTCAGTCTATAACATATACCTGACTGAAGAGATACAGTTTATGATGGTTGCTATGGATAAGCTGACTTTCGTTGCATGAACGGCTGAAAAAACATATAGCTGTAAACCAATGATCAGAAAATCGGCACAAGGAATGCTAATGAATGACATCATTGTCCGCCAATCAATGATCAAACCGATGATTCCGGAAGTAAAGCTTTTTAATTCAAAGCATTTTAGTAAAAAAAACATCAGCCTAGAAACAAAGGCTAACTAGAACAGGGAAATGTCAGTCACAAACAATTAATAAATTATTTATTCCTGTTGCACTATGAAAAAGAACGTCAAAACATTATAAAAGATAAAATTTACATAAACATAAATTCCAGCACTAAATTTGCATGGTTGTCTTATGAGTGTCATGTCATGACCTTAAAATGAACAACAAACACTATAAATCTATTTATTGTCTGCAGGCTTCAGGTCATTTACTTACAACCCCGCAAAACACTTAAAGTGACCTAAGATTTAAATGAGAACCAGCTTCCCACATAAAAGCACGGACACATATCCCCACCGAGAATCAGACAACCAACGACAATAATAAATCTAGGTCAAATAAAACCCAGATCATGAAAATTTTAGCTTTTTCATAGAAATTATATTGACAGTGATTTCACTAAAACATAATAATACCTACTGTGGCATTTATTTATCACACTGACAGAGGAACAGTCCGCTCTTGTGGATGGCAGCCATCTTGTTGACCTTTTGACCTCTATTACACATCAACAAATCCTCAGCTAAGCTAATACAACTAGTTAGTTTTTACTGACTGTAGGCGTGCAATGAAATGCCTGCACATACCACCTTGTTGACTCCCCTAAATCACATGAAATGTACAACAGACAAGTCTGACCTACGAAAACAGGCACAGTCAAAATTAAACAAAAATCGAAACAGAGACATATTTAACATATTTGCAAAAAATATTCTTTGGGTGAACTACAGTTTATTTTTGCATGCCTACAAAAATAATGGCATTGATCCTTTCACCTACTAGTACCATAGTTATTAAATAAGAACTATTAAGTGTATGTACTCAGGAGAAAATTATTCAGAAGCCTTTTTTCAGTACCACCGACACCAATGCATGTAATAATTTATTTGGCAAAAAATCTCACAAAAATTCAGAGATTTTTTTAAAAACTTTCAGTATAATATTACCCTGTTTAAATTTATTTGTTGCAGTCATAAAATAGACCAGTTGAAAACAGAAGTTCTTGTTGTATTCTCTTATTAAACCAATAAAAAAATAATAAAGACAGTTATCTTATTTTCTATAAGAAGATTGATTTGCATATGCAAATGAGTATTAAACGATATAATTTCACATATTGTTTTACTAATATACGCACGACCGTGTCCATATAATAGTCGTATTCAAACAACTGGTACATGGTGAAGATAATGAGATACTTCTTGTCTGTCTGAGTGGCGCTGTACCGTCCAGTGCATTGCTGTCGGGAACCAGCCGGGGTTTAATATTTACAATAAACATTTCTGTTGTGTGAGTGACTTGGCACCCTAGCTCGCTGTTCTTATGTTCCAAGTCCCTCGCCGTTGTCATGATCAAATAGAAACAGTGCGAAGCCTGGCACTAGTTTTAATATCAGGCCGACCTTGAACTGGCTGAAGCTTACTCTGCTGCATAAATGCAATCACGGTTAAATGTGTCCACACATCGAGGCGCGGTATGCATCGGCAACTGTATTTTTTAAAATTTAATAAAGATATGTTTAATATTGGGTTTGAGTTTGATCGAAATATAGAATCAGACGGCTAATGGCCTTGCGCATATCGTACAGCGTAGCTTATATCTTGCACTCGACTCATCTTCGTTGTCGCAGAGCTGGTTGGGCACTCTATCTATATCCCACTGTTATGCATTAATATAGACACAACTTACCCGGATCTTCACACTGCACGGTCAGAAAATATTCTCTGCGTACGCTGCAATGTCAAAATTTTGCAAAGGAGGCTCGCGTTAAACGATTTTTAGTCAAAAACCGGGCGTTTTCTGTGTACGACAATGAAATGTTTTCCCATCAGGAAATGGAGCTGGGAGGTATGCGCACATAGATTGCGCAGTAACCAAATGTAGTCGTCGACGTCATTTTCGTGTCAAGTCATGGGTCAAACGAAGTAAAAAGAAAAAAGTGAATCTTTGTCAGGTGACTCGGTTTGTTGGTAACCCCAATCGCCTGATTTTAATAACAGTGGCTATCCTTTTTTAATTTGTTTTGAATGTTACCACTTATTTATTTACTCCTAAATTCCGAGGCATCGCGAAATTTGTTCATTAATATTTTAGAACTTTCATTTTCTCTTCCGTGTTGAATATATAACGCTTGAAAATTGCACTCCCTCTAGAAAACCAAATTAAGAATTTGTTACCAAACCAACAGATCATTTTTCATGGTGATCCCAATAATCAGGAGGATGACTGTGTTCTGTGGAAATGCAACTTTAATTAAATGTGTACCAAAGTGACGTGAGCTTGTGGCAACACATTGCTTAGGAATTAATATAAATATCTGCATTCATGCCAAACATTTGTTTTGTTATGTGCACACACATTTTCATGAAGGTCTGTTAGAGAAATTTCGTAAAGGAAATAAAAATGTATATATAATAAGCCGAAATCTCGAAGTGATAAATCGAAATCTCGGGATAATAAACAAAAGATGATTTTATAGTAAATAGGAGGGCACACCGCCGTACACCAATTAAACACAGTCCCTCAAAAACACAACACAGTAGACTCATAATATAGCATTTTCCTTATTTTAACAAATATGTTATTATTATTCCGTCAACAACACCTAGCAAGAATTATAAATTACTACTACCAGAGTTTTTATGTCGTCATAGCTTTACATTGTCACATGACAATTTAAACCTCTAATTGCAAGTGAATTCATTTCAACAAAAAATCCTCAAATATAACTTAATTTTGTTTTAATAAATAAATAATTTCGGGAGCGAAATCCTATATATTACTGATGTTGCGCGCGTGATCAGTATGTGCTATTCAATTCATGGTAACTTGACGGTTACCGCAAACACAGTGACCATTGATATAACTATTTTTTACGACCCCTGCCGTGAAGTTTTGGTTGTGAAATAATTAATTTGTAGTCAATTTGTTGGATATTCGGAATTGTCGGAACTTTAATCTCATATCCTATAAACCAAGCCATAAGTAAAGAGAAATGCATGAATGGGTTATATTGGACGTTACAAGGTTCGAAAACCGACCACTGACATCGAATTTCTAGTACTTAGTATATATCAAAGTGCATTGCATAAATTAAACATTTAAACATTTAAATCTAAGCAGGGGCGCTGCGTCTAGTACTACACCTTAAACATGATGTATTTTCCATAAACATATGCCTCACATATATCTAATTAATTAATCCATATATTTACTTTATAAATTGAATTTTTAACCCATTTTCGGGCAATTTTTTTTTCTAGTGTATGTTTTTTCTTGTATTTGTTTTTGAATGACAAACCATGTTTTATTGTACTTTTGATCTATGTCCATTTTTAGAATACGATTTCAATAAAAATGTTATTATTATGGAAGTATCTATATGGCGGGCGGGCGTTATATAGACAAGCCGGTAGGCTGGTTGGCGATCCGCTCCGCTCAAAAACAAGCAACATGTTTTTGGCTGTTTCCATGGTGTGACATAAACGTGAAGCTAACGTCGGTTTATAACTAAATGGGCCCGTGTACGAAGTTCGCAAAAACCATTCAGTCTTTAGAAGTCATTTAGTTTATTACTATGACGTATTCTGCTGTTACATTTATTATTTCCAACCGTTTTGCGATAGTATTTTTTAGATTGAAGGCAGCATTTACAGTTCATTCAAAGTTCAAAGTAAGTTCAAAGTTGCGTTTGAATTACGTCGATACAGTGTAACAATGTCGGCGCCGGTGATCTCTTACCAGTGCGCAACGTAGCCAAAATAAAAAGCATGATCATTTGAACACTGCTATTACAAAACTGGTAGGAGGTAATACATTTGGGAAGAAAGTATCAACAATCAGTTTTTGGATGTTGCAATGGCAGTGGTGGGCTTGGATTTTTTCCAATTAGTGACGGTACGACCTACCTCTGAGGTATGAACAAAATCAGCCGAGCCGAAAAAATCACAGAGGAGTTAAAAGCCGTTGCTGGTGAAAAGTTACCCCAACTTTGGGGTCAAATTTCGCCGTAATGAAAAAAGATATCAAAAATTCAAATAGTAACTTTGTGCCCACACTCAAGCTGAGTAGAATGAGCTATGTCTGAAGTGTTCTATCCTAAATTTGTAGGAGGAGATACATTTGGCGCAAAGCTATCCAAAAATCAGTTGTTATTTGTTGCTATGGCAACACACACAAAACGACAAAAGTGATTATAAGGGCAATCCTAGCGGAGCGGATCGCCAATGTACACGTATTGGCGATCCGCTCCGCTAGGATTGCCCTTATAATATAGCATTTGTTGTGACACGTTATGTGAATGTGTTCACGTTACAAGATCTCCGTCATTTTTTCAGTATCACGAAACAGACTCGGCTAGTCCCGAAACAACACAAATTCAAGTTGTCATCGATCTTTCGACATGCATGCTACCCGTATATAAAGGTGATATCCAACAAACAATGCAAGACATTCGCTGCCAAGCCACCAACTTACTAGCTACAAACGGATCTACCGGTCGACGACGAATCGTCAAAACCCATTTGTCGAAAGACCATTTCGTCGAATGACCATTTCATCGAACAAAGTCAAAATTGTCGTTATTTAAGGGATCAACTACCATATAACGTGGTACAAATTAATAAAATAATTGCTCACAATTGTCTCTGATTTGAAAGAACTGATTTTCAAAGATCTAAAGTCAGAAAATCTCAGCTATTTAGCAAATCGTTGAGCACATCTGATTAACTGTTAATTACGTCGAAATTGTGTATGACTGGAGCTCTTAAACATTGATCACTTTTATGATATAATAGTGTGGATTAATAACTCTCTATATTATATTTAATTTATTAGTTGAAAAATTGTTGGCTAAAAATAACAAAATTTTAGCAATTCGTATGTACTATAGTATACAGTGGAGGTTGATCAGATCGCCAATCACAATCTGCTAAAGGCTGATTTTTCCTGTCTTTAGATCTTGTTTCTTTTACAAAACAATTACACACAATTTTTCCTCCAATTCATACCATATTCGATGGTATTTAGATATATTCAACTTTCGATGAAATGGCCATTTGACTAAATGACGTGCACAAACAACCATCGGCATAACCATGAAGAAAAAAACAGTTTTTTTTTTATAATAGCAAAATGTGAAATTAAGCAAACCTCAAAATGATGAGTTGCTAAACCATCTTTTCAAGAACCATACGCATGGCTAAATAGCATTGAAGATATAGAAAGAAATATAAAGATAAACAAAAGTCAATTCACTAATCTGTCTGAAAGAAATATTAAAAATTTGATTGTAAAAATGACGAGATTCAATAGAAAAAAATGGCAGAGAAATCAAGTCTCGTTCATTATAGAAAATTTAAAACAAATTTAAAATATTGTGAGAAATATTTAAATTCTTTATCTAACTTCAAGGGCACCCAATTAAAATTCAAGGCAAGATCCTGCACTATTGGTTTGGCATATGAGAAAAGGAAATGGGCAAACTTGGATAATAATGATTGTATCTGTCCATGTTGCAAAAAGGAACCTGAAACACTGGAGCATTTCATATTACATTGTGAATGTTTCTCAGCACAGAGAAAAACCCTAATGGAAGGGATTGAAATGCTCCTATGTAACAAAAATGAAATAAATTTACATAAAGACTTCATAGCAAACAAAGAAGTGCTATGTTTAATCTTGGGTGACAGTATAAGGTAGTATAATTCAGTCCTGTGTGACGAAATTGATACTTTTACAAAAAAATTCTTAGTTGATGCCATGGAGAGTAGAAAGAAGTATACAGATAATATTTAATAATTTTCCAGTGTACTTCTTATATTTTAGTTTTCATATTTTTTTGCTACTTTTAGATGTTTTTTGTTGTTGTTATATTTTGTTATCTTAGTTCATGTAACTTAATTTCTTTTTGTCTATCAACAGTTTTTTTCTTTAGTCTTTGAGTGAAATGTATTTTATTTGGTGCAGCTCCTAGTTTACATAGTGAGCCCCTGTTACAAAAGGGAAGCAATAAATAAATAAATAAATAAATAAATAAATAAATAAATAAATAAATAAATAAATAAATAAATAAATAAATAAATAAATAAATAAATAAATAAATAAATAAATAAATAAATAAATAAATAAATAAATAAATAAATAAATAAATAAATAAATAAATAAATAAATAAATACACTTCCACAATTTCTAACACACATAACACAAAGCGTATACCTACATATTAGTAGTTTGAGTATATTCAAAAACTGAATTTGTGGTTTCTGTGGCTTCCAAAATAGACATTTTATTTATGCTCAAGCATAACTCAATACCCGAGGACGGGCGGAAAAACTTTACAAGCATTTTACATTTCCTCATGAAATTGTATAATGTTACAGTAAAACGACTTAAAAATGAATTAAAAACAAATATTTGCATATTAGTTTTTGCGTATTTATGTATGTTTTGTGGTACTAGTATCTTTTCAAATTTTTTTTTTGGTTGAGCTCAGTTCTCTCGAGCACATCACGCTGTTAATTGTATACCATATCTGGCCATTTCATAAGCATGATTATCATTTTACTGTACTGATTGAATTATCAGCTTCCTGTTACAAAATGCTGATGTTAAACTACATAGGAATGCAGGGCTTTTTATGAAGTTATACGATTGCACAGCACACTATTACAAAACTCGAAACAACATTGACGCCTGAAAAAAAGTCACGTGTTCGGTCGATGAGGGCGTTGTCTCGCGCGTCGTTACTGCAACGTTTGGCATCATAAAGACTACAGCTGTAAAATTTGTTCAGGCCATCCATCGGATATCCACGATTATAAACGGCATCCGTAAGTAGTTTATAGCATTTTGCGTTGTTTCTTATTGTAGTCGTCCTATGAAACTAGTTGTAGTATTTTGTGAGTGTTATTTCCTTCAAAAAATAGCTCACAAATCCACCACTGCCGTCAACAAACGTGCGTCTTTGTACTATTAAATTAATGGCGTCCCTATAGTCGTGTTCAGGGACATAGTTTATTGGAGTATCAGGACGATAATATATATTTAGAATGAGTGCATGGACAAACAAATCGAATCGGACGGGAGTCTGGTGATTTGAATCTACGGTAGTTTCCAGATCTATGAAGAACTATGCTTGGAGCGATAGTGAAATTGTAGTTTGTTTACGTTCGTGTCTTGCAGTACATGTGATGTACCCCTACCAGAATGGAGCCTGGAACTGGGCCACACCATGATTAATTTAATATCAGAGGTTATTTCACGAGTTAAAACTTATTGTTAAGTAAATATCATCTATGTAGTGGTGTGGATCGTGGAAAAGCGTTCCCCTCGTACCCTCAGCCCAGCTCCCTCCAATTCAATTATATATTCCCCCACTAGATGACTGTTGGATAAGGAAGCCATATTTAAATTGGGAAGTGAAATATTGTCATCAGTTCACTTGAATGAAATTGTGTTAATAGAACCATATAAATGTGTGATTGGAGGGGGTAGTTTGATATATGCTCTCAGTTTATGTTTTCAAATATCACACTGGTAAATAATTATTTCACATATCAAACTCGAAATCATGTCAACCCTAATTCTGATTTCACACTCAAAACTGTTAATCTTCAATTTTATTGTTTTATTTCAATGATTCAAATCTGTGACATTGTCTTCAATCGCTTGTTTTATTTCAGTAATTACACAAGATCATCATGGACACTCGCCCTAATCATACCATATACATTAATAACCTCAATGAAAAAGTAAAAAAAGATGGTAAGTAGAAGTTACTTTATCATTTATTGTCGTATGTATATAATTTTGTATAGTAACTACAATGTACCATATCCTGTCTGTTAATAGTTTGTGCACTTAGGTAATATTATACTTTATTTAGTTAGAATTAATTTTCACTGAAAAAAAACTTTTTGGGTTTTTTGATTGGAGTTTTTCATTTTGACTTGCATTCGCTGCTACATTTTATTTTCGCTGAATTATCCTTTTTTACAGTATGCAAATGGTAATTTTTAAAGACACATTTTTAATGATTCAATAAAACAATACATGCATTGTTTTGTTTTTGTGTGTTTCTATTGGAGATTCACTTAGAATAGAATTAATACTATTAAATTACTCTACAAGTTATCTTTATGTTGGGAAGATTCACACACGAGTATGTGCTATAAATCGTTTTAGTTTTGTGAGGCAAATTTTTGCAAAATTAGTGTCTTGTGTAAGATTTTGTCTTCATCAAAAATTAAGTTGTTTACAGTAAACTTCATAGACAATCTTAAAGCTGTAGTCACAGCAAAACTTTACATGTGCTGTGATTGCAATGTTTGTGGTTACTTAAAATTCAAACATATTCTGCATGCTTTCATGGTGTTCTGTACGACATTCATATAAATTGGGAAAAGTGATGTTGCTAGTTTTCTTTCGTGTCTGATTAATACTGAATGAACAGTTTTATTGTAGCAGAATCGAGTAATGCATGTAAACTGGAAATTTCATCACTAGTTTTATCTAACCAATACAAAATGTTTTGTTTTTCAGAATTAAAGAAATCATTGTATGCGATATTTTCTCAGTTTGGTCAAATTCTAGATATTGTGGCAATGAAGACTCTGAAGATGAGGGGACAAGCATTTGTTATATTCAAAGAAATAAGTAGTGCAACTAATGCGCTAAGATCAATGCAGGGGTTTCCATTTTATGACAAACCTATGGTAAGAACTTGAACTACACATGACTATTTTAACATCTTCAGTGTTCTCCACAATCCAAAATTACTGGTGGGCGGTCTAATTAGCATAAATTTGCATATCATTTACATACAGCATTCTAGCATTTATGTCATGGACATGCATTATTTACTATTCTTTTTAATTTGATTGAAACATGTTACAATTTTTTGAAATACAAAAAGATTGGTCACTATCAATATTTACAAAATGCAAAATATTTGAAATCGATGATTTATACGTTCGCAAATTATTCTGCGTTCATGAATGCAATTCGAGTAACCAAGAGCAAGTACAAAACATAGTTATAATGTAGAAAATATACAAGGTGATTTGTCCCCGAAGCCAAAACGGACGATTTGTCAAAACAAAACCATACCATTTTCACTTGTGGCATCAGTACTCGCTCGTGCCGACGGACGGTAAGATGCATTTACGCATGTACGGTCACGATACGTTGCATTTTCACACGTTGTTTTGGAATTCAAGAAAAAATGATAGCTATCAGCAAATTAAAAGAATCTGCTATGTTCTCGAAATATTAGACATAAAAAATGGATAAATTGAAAAAAAGTACGTGGAAAAGATAACTAAAATATTATTTAATTACAAATACTCGCAGTAAACTAATCCAGCAGCCATGTTTGATGTTTATTACTGCTTTCCGAATTCAGTACGCGAACACCCAGAATGCGCTGTTCCCCTATGCAACTTAGATACTAAATCGTTACAGCGCCAACATCGGTGGGTGGCTGACGGTCGTTGAAAAGGTCACCAGTTTGCCTTCTCCATGCTGTTTTCACGGTGAAAATCGAGCGAACGTTGTAAATTTTTGTTCGAGTTTACATGCAATCTGCTAATATGTTTGTTTATTTTCTGTGCATATACATTTCGTTCGTATTTACTTCTTTCTTGTGTGATCAGAAGACGATTATTACAAATACAGCTGTAAATTGAAACTACTGGTGTTGCGTATCGTGAGCAATAAGTGGCAACAATGTTGGGCGACAATGAATTCAGGCGATTGACACATTGCCATGAATACACTTAATAACTGCTTGCAGACTTCCAGTGGTCATTGTTTATGTTTGGACTCTTGAAACAATAGCAAAATAAAGGGTTGGGCGACTACTCTTTTGTTTAGGCTTGGGAAAAACAATGCAACCTTTTTACAAATAATTTCAGCTGGATGTACGTTGGTGGGCGGGTGTTGAGTTACTAGGCGGCCGTAAAATTTGATTGACGGGCCGCCCACCTAAAACCCCTTGTGGAGAACACTGATCTTGGATCAATGATGTGCAATAGTACAATACTGAAGACATGTTTGGAGTACAGTGGCAACTAAATAGTGTCTGGTGCTTTAAAGCAACACCTGTTGAATGCCTCTATCGATAGCTAAAATGAATGGTAAAAATGCTGTCAAAAAGAGATGTTTCATGTAAACAATTTATTTTACTGTACATACATTGCATTTCAACCCTACGCATCACCCAGTTTGTACAATACTGTATCCTTAGCCAGAGATTATGTTCAACCATCTATTAGCTTTACAGAAAACTTGAATGCTTAATATCAGTTGCACTTACTAACATGAGCTTGTGTTACTTCTTAGCTATTTTTATTCCGGTGCCTAAGTTTCTCAGTAACAATTGGCAGTTTGAAAAACGTTTCTTTTATTTCATGCATTTTGTATTTTAATGTACTTGATTGAAGGTGGTTAGTGAGATGAAATCATAACATTCATCATGGCAAATTTGCTGAGGGAAACACAGTATTGTTCTCATGAGCCAAGAGGTTCAGGTTAACAATGATACGGTTTGTATATGCTGGTTTTGCACTCTGTGAATGTCTTAAAACAAGATATTGATGATATTAACTCTTACAGAGGATAGGCTACTCCAAAACAGATTCAGATGTGATTGCAAAGATGAAGGGTACATTTGTTGAAAGGAAAAGAGAGAAAAAGAAAACTGAAGAGATTGCAAAAGGTATGTTATTATACCTTTCATCAGTGATAAATTCTCTTTTCATCATGGGTGCAATGAAGGTCTTCTTTTGAGCTATATTGTTAGCTCCGCTGTCGACTTTGTTGAGCGGAGCTTATCATATGAGTGATTGTCGTCCGTGTCAATGTTTTACTTTTTCGACTTCTTCTTGAAAACTACAAGCCTGAATGCTTTGATACTTGGTGTACATGTACCTTGGGTAGACCTCTCTCAGATTTGTTCATTTTGTAATGATATCTTTAATTCTCTAATTTTGGTGAATATTTTTGTCATTTTTGGTAAAAAGTGATATTTTCAACTTCTTGTTAAAAACCGCAAGTTCAATTGCTTTGATATTACCTATATAGGTACTACATGTGGACCTCTCTCAGATTTGTTCATTTTGTAATGATATCTTCTGTTCTTTAATTGCCATGTGCATTGCTAACAGCGGAGCTATCTCAGCCGACAGGCTGCTTGTTTTGATTTGTAATCTGTAAGAAACGAAAATAAATTAGCAACTACACAACCAGTCACAGTTGTAGGTTTCAAAACCTCTATTTTTTTGGTCATACATTACACAAAACGTCACAAAATTGTAGAAATTTAAAAACTTTACAAAACAAAATAATCAAACTTACATCATCTCAACTTTTTTCTTTCAGCACAAGCTAAGAAACCAAAGAATATGGTGTCTGGTAGTGCACCAGGACAGCAATCGGGGCCAGGAGCTGGCGGAGCAGCAGGAGGTGCTCAAATACCAAACATGGGTCTTCCATCACTCATGTCTCAACCACCTCCAATGCAGCAAGGTATGTTCTTGTATGGTTGCCTTGGAAACTTGACCAAAAATGTGATTTTTTTGATGACCAGTAAAATCATTTTAAATTAACAAGAAAAATTCATTACATAATCTTGATCGGAATGTGGGGGGAAAAAACTTCCTGATTTTACATTTTCACATATTGCCCGATATCCAACACCAAATAAACCATTACAAGATCATGGAAATCATTCAGGGTGCAGGTGATATCCAGGGTGCAGGTGATAAAAGTGCATTTCTGGATATTGATTTTCAAAATTGATGCAACATTGTAGATTCATTTGATTCGTGTCACTATTTTATCCCAATTGTATCTACTATACTACATTTATTTCAATATAAATTCATCAATCTTGGTTGCGTACCTTTAGTTTGCACCTACAATGTAGCGCTTATGAATAATTATGCAATTTCCTGTTGTCAACTGACAAGCTTTTATTTTCTTTACCAGCTGCTCCACAATCGGTACAAGAGCAACCTCCAAATAACATCTTGTTTTTAACCAATCTACCAGAAGAAACTAATGAAATGATGTTACAGATGTTGTTCAATCAGTAAGTTCTGATATCACTTTGAAATATCTCCTCACTGTCTCAGTGAATGCTACTCTACACACCAGTTTTAAGTTTTCCATTATTCCTGAAAAAAATACATGAATTGTTGCGTTACTTTGTCAAATATAGAATCAAAATATGATTGCCTAGTTCTAATATTAGTGGAAATGTTTGTCATTGCAGATTTCAAGCGTTTAAGGAAGTTCGTCTGGTGCCTGGTCGTCATGACATTGCATTTGTTGAGTTTGAGAATGAAACCCAAGCAGGTGTTGCGAAGGATGCCCTCCAAGGTTTTAAGATAACGCCATCCAATGCGATGAAAATATCATTTGCCAAAAAATAAGTGTTTGTGTGAAGCAGAGCAGTGTAAATAATGTTACGATTGGTAGGTATGGTTGGCATGGACAGGACAGTTTACTGCAGTTCATGTATGATCCCAGTCAGAAGCATTGCACTTTGATTCTTCACAAAAAACTGTGAACTTAGTTCAAATATGGGATAACATTGGTACATACACGTGGTTGCTGAGTGTGGTATGTATATAGGTTTAGTTTATTGCAATTATTGTATTTTCAGTCAAAAGCATTGTACTTTCGCTTCTTGACAAAGAACAGTAAAATCAGTTCAAATGAGATGACATTGTACAAAGTCATACATTTAAACTGAAATCTACACATAGTTATCGAGTGTGGTACAGATATTGGTTTAGTATATTGAAATTATTGTATTTTCTGTTAAAAGCATTGTACTTTGGCTTCTTGACAAAGAACAGTAAAATCAATTCAAATGAGATGACATTGTACAAAGTCATACGTTTAAAACTGAAATCTACACATGGTTATCGAGTGTGGTACAGATATTGGTTTAGTGCTTTGCAATTATTGTATTTCCAGTCAAAAGCATTGTACTTTGGCTTCTTGACAAAGAACAGTGAAATCAGTTCAAATGAGATGACATTGTACAAAGTCATACATTTAAAACTGAAATCTACACATGGTTATCGAGTGTGGTACAGATATTGGTTTAGTGTATTGAAATTATTGTATTTCCCGTCAAAAGCATTGTACTTTCGCTTCTTGACAAAGAACAGTAAAATCAGTTCAAATGAAATGACATTGTACAAAGTCATACATTTAAACTGAAATCTACACATGGTTATCGAGTGTGGTACAGATATTGGTTTAGTGTATTGAAATTATTGTATTTCCCGTCAAAAGCATTGTACTTTCGCTTCTTGACAAAGAACAGTAAAATCAGTTCAAATGAAATGACATTGTACAAAGTCATACGTTTAAAACTGAAATCTACACATGGTTATCGAGTGTGGTACAGATATTGGTTTAGTGCTTTGCAATTATTGTATTTCCAGTCAAAAGCATTGTACTTTGGCTTCTTGACAAAGAACAGTGAAATCAGTTCAAATGAGATGACATTGTACAAAGTCATACATTTAAAACTGAAATCTACACATGGTTATCGAGTGTGGTACAGATATTGGTTTAGTGTATTGAAATTATTGTATTTCCCGTCAAAAGCATTGTACTTTCGCTTCTTGACAAAGAACAGTAAAATCAGTTCAAATGAAATGACATTGTACAAAGTCATACATTTAAACTGAAATCTACACATGGTTATCGAGTGTGGTACAGATATTGGTTTAGTGTATTGAAATTATTGTATTTCCCGTCAAAAGCATTGTACTTTCGCTTCTTGACAAAGAACAGTAAAATCAGTTCAAATGAAATGACATTGTACAAAGTCATACATTTAAACTGAAATCTACACATGGTTATCGAGTGTGGTACAGATATTGGTTTAGTGTATTGAAATTATTGTATTTCCCGTCAAAAGCATTGTACTTTCGCTTCTTGACAAAGAACAGTGAAATCAGTTCAAATGAGATGACATTGTACAAAGTCATACATTTAAAACTGAAATCTACACATGGTTATCGAGTGTGGTACAGATATTGGTTTAGTGTATTGAAATTATTGTATTTCCCGTCAAAAGCATTGTACTTTCGCTTCTTGACAAAGAACAGTGAAATCAGTTCAAATGAGATGACATTGTACAAAGTCATACATTTAAAACTGAAATCTACACATGGTTATCGAGTGTGGTACAGATATTGGTTTAGTGTATTGAAATTATTGTATTTCCCGTCAAAAGCATTGTACTTTCGCTTCTTGACAAAGAACAGTAAAATCAGTTCAAATGAAATGACATTGTAAAAAGTCATACATTTAAACTGAAATCTACACATGGTTATCGAGTGTGGTACAGATATTGGTTTAGTGTATTGAAATTATTGTATTTCCCGTCAAAAGCATTGTACTTTCGCTTTTGACAAAGAACAGTGAAATCAGTTCAAATGAGATGACATTGTACAAAGTTATTTATTTAAACTGAAATCTACACATGGTTTTTGAGCGAGACTTCAATATTCATTGTATTGCTCCAAGCAAATAAACATTATTTTTAACAAACTGGTATGTGCGTTCTGATTAGCAATGCTGTGTGTAGATGTTTGCATTAGGCCCCTCACCCTGATCATATCTGTATTATAACGAAGCTGAGAGTGTCGCCATGATTTTGTCGGAGAGCAGTGTAATACTGTACTTGTGTTACATAGAATATTTGACAGGAAAAAAATGGAACAAAACTCGCCAACCACTAGCCATCTCGAGTAACATCGTCCAATTTCAATGAAACTTTGTTTTTTGGAAAGTCCACAAATACTGATTTTGTGAAACTTGCATAAACAAAATTTGAGGGGCGTTGCTGCTCCAAAATCAAGCTGAAACCCTTTGTGTCAGCAAAATTTGCCTCTCAATATGCAGGAAATAGCATTTCAGTGAGTTCATATTTCAAATATTTTAGAGGAGAGGTGCATTGGTGTATGCGCTATGTTATCTGGAATGTTGCCAAGTTGCTGTATATTCTAGAGTAACCCCACCTCAGTTGTTTGTATTGTGATATGCCAAACACAGCAAAACTGTCATTGTTGCCTTAAAAAGAAATTCCAGTACCCAGATTTGTTTTTTTGACTTTTGTGCATGAAGAACACAATAAGGGTCTTTGCAGTTATCCTGTCTGCGTATGTATACATGGCTGTTCTATGGATATTTGAATAACTGCTCACCAGATTTTGATGGAACTTGGTTCGTAGGTGGTATGTAGTACATGTACATGTACATAGGTTAAAATATATGCTCATTAATTACCTAATTTGAATAATTAGTGAATTTCTGGGATTTTCATTATCACAAATTTCACTGAAACTTGGTACATAGATGATCTAATGTATACTTAATTTGGATAATAACATTCTTGCTGAAGTACTAATATTCCAGTCTAACTGGCTACATGGGCGCCTGGGGACAATATTACAATTGCATATTAATTACTAAATTTGCATAATTAATTTTCCACAGACTTGGTACACCAGTACCTATGTACAAAAAAAATAATCAGTGACAAGTCCTCTCCCAGTCGTTATTCTCTTGGGTTGAACAATACCTGCTTGGTTCATTCTACTTTGAGAAGTCGGCTCTCAGTTTACACTTATGATTAGATTTGGATTAGAATTCAATCATATTAATTACCTAATTTGCATTTATGCATCATAACATTTCAATAAATCTTGGTACAAAGATGCTGATTAGTCTAATGTTAAGAAACATTGCATATTTATTACCTAATTTTTATTGGCCAATTTCTTGTCTCAAAAAATCAGATTTATATTGAACTTGCAGAAGTCGGACTTAAAGCCACAGATGTACAATCAAATTTATTTTTTGCAAGTTTTATAAAATTCAATTCAACGGATGATATTGTTTTCACATGCTTCTCAAATAGCAGACCTATTTTAAATATTCACGATTTTTATCCTTTATGCCTTTAATGCTCTCAGCACACGATTCTTTTTAAGCATTCCAAAACAGGAACTTATTGATTGTCCTCTTTGTGACCCTCCATGTGTAAATATCCACCCGTATCTCGCATGCCTGCATCGATCAAGTTCAAACTTAAAACATGCTTCATGTCAGACATGCATTGGTATCATGATCTGATTCAAGATGGCCGAATAGCAGCCATTTTAGGGCTGAAAATGCATGAAAATTTACACATTTTCACCATTCTCAAACCAGATCTCAGTCATGTGTGAACAGATTTATTTTAAACTTAGTACATTGAATACCATGGAATATTAATGCTGCATGTCATTTTTCTATTTTTATCGGATTCAAAATGGCCGACTGGAGACCATGTTGTATTAAAAGAAAGCAATTTGGATCTGTATCCTGTCTGTATTACGAGTGTGACAGTCGGAATAAATAATATACTGTGGAATACTTTATTTTCGCTGGAATGAATTTTCGCTGAAAAGGCTTTTTGGGCGTTTTGTATGGAACTTATTTTCACTGATTTTTGATAAATTTAATGTGAAATATAGGAAAAAAAGTATATTCGCTGGATTATATTTTCACGGAATCATCCATTCAGCGAAAATAAAGTATTCTACAATAGATGAATATCATTTATTTATTTTAATCAAAAATGACATAACAATAAATACAACTAAATAAAATTATGAATATGATCAGTAAGAGATGCTGCTGGTGAGGACCACGAAAATACTTGGGAGAAATAAACGTATCTATGACCCTTACAACATTAATATTTAACAATGAACAAAGTGCTACATTTGTAGAACAAAATTAAATTACCTAACTGTAATAAGTGTATAACTGTAGTAAATTTATTGCGCAGCTGTATTAAATAAATGATATAACTGCAATAAATAAAATAAATAAATAATGGGTGAATTACTAATATAAAGCAGAAAAAATAAGAAATTGTTTTAGATTGGATTTGAAGGATATCCTATTATGTTTATGTATAAGAAATATTGGAAGAATGTTCCAGTGTTTGGTGTGTTAAATTATGCTGTGATTAAAAAACTTGTTCTGGGAATTGAGAGGTTGCCATGTGTGGGTGATTTTGTTAGATATTGATGTGACTGTTGGTTGAAATATTTACTGATATCATGGGCGAAGCGTTTATTTTTTTAGAGTGAAGTTTACAAAATTTATTCAGTTCAAGGATGCCAAGTTGTCGGAATAGTGGTGCTGAGTGAGCATGGAAATCAGGCAATGGGGGGGGGGGTACGTAAGGTGGAATAAACACTTCCCAAAGTGTCGATGTATTGTATACTAGAACTGGAAAATTTTGGGCTAAATTTTTTTTCTGTGTTATTTCCCAGCCAAGGACAGATTACTAGTAATTCGCACCAAGGTACGTTACCACACAAACTCCCTCAATAGTCAAACTGTCCAAATGCAGGCTTCTTTGTATATTAAAGCGCGTGTTCGAATTTCATGTAAATAAACAATGTATTTTACACGCGTTGTATACGTTGCTATGAGTCTCATATGGAACAGGACGCAGTATAACGACTACCGCCATTTAATCTGTTAGAATGGAAAGTTTTAAAGATAATATAATTTGTAATAGCTGGCGTACAATTGACATAAAAACAAATGCGATTCTTGAGTACTGCTTGAAACTAAATAGACAACTGTTTTTTTCTTACAAATAAGTGAAAAAATAACAAACTTTCACTTTTTTTTTTTTGCATGCGAACCACATGCGCTCGGAATACGGACACCCCGTGACGTAGAGCCTGGAACATTTTCCCAGGGTCTGCTGTAAGTTGTAGTAAGTTACAATTAATATGTGGCGATAGTAAACTCGAATATTATACCTTGGAAATTCAAGCTGTGGTTTGGTGGGCTGTAAAAGTTTCGTACCCCCCTCCTACACGGTTTGTAGGGAACTGGAAATAAACGTTCCTCAACTTGTCTCTTTATTTAGTTTCTAGATGGCACCACCCATATAGTAAATATCGGTAAATTAGTCGCATTTATTTTTAACCACTTGTACGTCAGCTGACTGTGCTTCAACTGGCTCTCATCATAGTTATCAGTTATCGGTCCATCATTAACGCGGTCATCAATCTTTCTGTCTGTCAAAACCATCCCTCCATCATAATTTATTCTATGTATCTAACTACAATGCTATATGAAATGACAAACAGTTTTTAAAGAGCGGCGGTGGTCGTCGTGCCGCGTCCTCTTCGATGTGTGACTCATAGCGACGTACACAACGCGTGTAAAATGTAATGTTTGTTTACATCATAAAATTCCAACACGCGCTGCCAGACGACCACCAGCCTTTAAATCGCAGGGGACTGAAAAAAACGTTCCTCAACTTGTCTCTTTATTTAGTTTTAAGATGGCTGTCCACATATAGTAAATATCGGTAAATTATTCGCATTTATTTTTAACAGGGGCGTCGATCGTGGGGGGACACGCTTGCTAGGTCGTTGTGACATTTATAAATATTTATAAAGATGTAGGGATGCCTTTGTTAGGCCAAGAGTATGCATATAGAGTCCACCGTAATTTATTATTACCGAGTTAAAGCGCGGTGGTCGTCGCGCAGCGCGTGTTCGAATTTCATGTAAATAAACAATGTATTTTACATGCGTTGTGTACGTCGCTATGAGACTGCCGCCCTTTAACAAGTTGAGACGTGATCAGAACGTTGTTCGCAAATAATTAGGGTACACCTAGCCACGTTATTCAAATGACCAGCTCCGCGTATAATATAAAAAATGCATGCGTTGTATCGTGTATCACAATATGAAACAACACAATTTTACAAACTACTAGGAAAGTAGCTGAAGGTCAAGTGTGTTCAACTATAGGCCACACTGATTTAATTGTATGGATGACATCCTCGGAAGATCCCAAAACTAATGCGAGAGAGCGAAAAAAAAATCCTGCCAAAAAAAACCACATGTTGCTAAAACCACAGGACTACGGAACTGGTATTACGAATTGAACCACAGTGTATCAAAAAAAACAACAAGTCTTTATTTGTAGGAGGCACATGCTGATGTACACATCTCGTACTGTATTACTGTCACAGGTATCATCACCTTTGCTTTTGAAAAAGCAAGAGGATAAGGCAGATGTTAGCTTTGCCAAAGGCATACACATCAACTCAATAATAAAGAAAAACTTACTGTGTTGTATTGAAAAAAAGAAAATAAAAAATGAACAACAAGTTTGTCAACAGCAACCTGGAAATTAACTTCTTTGACATTCAAACTACAGCTTTTAATGTGACACTTCAGATAGACTAAGTGTAGACACAAATGCTCTAGAACTACTTCAACTATGTAACAAATTATAAGAGGCTCGATATTGTAAAAAACACCAACAGAAGGTCAATAAAAATTTGGATGCAGAAAATTATGTACATGTATCTTGATGAAAATTTGTCATATAATCAAAATATTACTGACTGTTTGTGCAAGCAAATTATCCGATTCAGAAAATGAAAAAAAAAAATAATAAGAAACTTTTCTTCACCCCGAAAGGGGACTTCGGCCGAGGAGCTCCCGCTGCTTTTGTTGCAGTTTTGTCGACTTCAATGCTAACAAAGCAACCGAACTGACTTGTCGTCTGACCGACTTTTAGGCCACCATACACCTCCATTCCTCTCCCATTTCTCTCATCGTATAGCTGTGTAAACGTCACATCTCCCAGACCAACGTCAATTGCGTACCAGTATACAACAATCCCTCCGTTTTACCTCTGAACTATTATGCTCACGTATTTTGGTGGTGCGGTCGCCGTGTTGGATCATTTATGACAAAATTGGCATGTTTTGAGTCAATCTCTTTGCGCTTTACGTAACGCGCATCTAACTGTGCGGCGTTTGGTTTTGAGGTAGTCCAAAACGAGTTTTACAAAAAGTCGGCGCTTTGCGACAATATGAGTCGGCAAGTTCCGTACAGAAAACCGATCTGTGGAGACTCGTCGTCGGAGATTTTTTTTATTATTTAAGAACAGGCGAAAACTTATGCGAGCACGGATGTCATCCATAAAATTAAGTCGGTGTGGCTTGATTTGTAATTACAGTAAAATTCAGTTTTGAAGAAAAAAACATTTTCATTTCGTAACTACAACATACGTAACTTGTCGTCATTATCTCTTATTCCATAGGGACTACAAAAAAAATTGTAATGTTTGGGTAAAGCCACGTTTCACAAGTATGTGCCTAAAAGGGGTGGATTCAGTCTATCAGTAACGCGATCATCAATCTTTCTGTCTTGTCAAAATCATCCCTCTATAGTAATAATTCATTATTTTGTATCTAACTACTACGCCATATAAATGACAAACAGTTAAAAGGACGGTGGTCGTCGTGCCGCTTCCTATTCGATGTGTGACTCATGGCGACGTATTGTTTGTTTACATCATACAATTCGAACAGGCGCTGCCTGGCGACCACCGCCCTTTAAATCGATATCTGCCCATCTCTTCGCCAATCTTGTGCACAGATAGACTCCCCCACTGGCCAAGGTGTATGCACGCAGTAAATAACAAATAACTAAATAGCTGTTTCGGAGAACTTTGAAATGAGTGTCAAGTTTGGAGTAGTCAGAAATTTAAAACAGCATAGGGGGTGTCGCCTATTATCACTAACATGATTCATTGACGACAGAACCACCAATAACATGATGATTTATGACCGGTACAGCCATTTCATGAAATTATCGTCACAAGCCTGTCGACGTAAAAAAATCAACACATTTCATTTTCTTGGGGTCTTTTTCCGCGTTCGTAAGAAAAATATATATTTCTATCTAGATTATCTCACACCGTGCTGAATAAGAGACTGTATTTCTCCACGAAGCATGTTTGTCACAGGTCAACTACAGAGCGAGCTCTTACTTGGGTTCACCATATGGCGCTAGAATATTATAATATGGGCGCTGTTTGTTTTGTTGCAGTTTTGTCGACTTCAATGCTAACAAAGCAACCGAACTGACATGTCGTCTGACCGACTTTTAGGCCACCATACACCTCCATTCCTCTCCCATTTCTCTCATCGTATAGCTGTGTAAACGTCACATCTCCCAGACCAACGTCAATTGCGTACCAGTATACAACAATCCCTCCGTTTTACCTCTGAACTTTTATGCTCACGTATTTTGGTGGTGCGGACGCCGTGTTGGATCATTTATGACAAAATTGGCATGTTTTGAGTCAATCTCTTTGCGCTTTACGTAACGCGCATCTAACTGTGCGGAGGTTGGTTTTGAGGTAGTCCAAAACGAGTTTTACGAAAAGTCGGCGCTTTGCGACAATATGAGTCGGCAAGTTCCGTACAGATAACCGATCTGTGGAGACTCGTCGTCGAAGATTTTTTTTTATTTTTTAAGAGCAGGCGAAAACTTATGCGAGCGCGGATGTCATCCATAAAATTAAGTCGGTGTGGCTTGATTTGTAATTACAGTAAAATTCAGTTTTGAAGGAAAAAACATTTTTATTTCGTAACTACAACATACGTAACTTGTCGTCATTATCTCTTATTCCATAGGGACTACAAAAAAAAATTGTAATGTTTGGGTAAAGCCACGTTTCACAAGTATGTGCCTAAAAGGGGTGGATTCAGTCTATCAGTAACGCGATCATCAATCTTTCTGTCTTGTCAAAACCATCCTTCTATAGTAATAATTCATTATTTTGTATCTAACTACTACGCCATATAAATGACAAACAGTTAAAAGGACGGTGGTCGTCGTGCCGCTTCCTATTCGATGTGTGACTCATGGCGACGTATTGTTTGTTTACATCATACAATTCGAACAGGCGCTGCCTGGCGACCACCGCCCTTTAAATCGATATCTGCCCATCTCTTCGCCAATCTTGTGCACAGATAGACTCCCCCACTGGCCAAGGTGTATGCACGCAGTAAATAACAAATAACTAAATAGCTGTTTCGGAGAACTTTGAAATGAGTGTCAAGTTTGGAGTAGTCAGAAATTTAAAACAGCATAGGGGGTGTCGCCTATTATCACTAACATGATTCATTGACGACAGAACCACCAATAACATGATGATTTATGACCGGTACAGCCATTTCATGAAATTATCGTCACAAGCCTGTCGACGTAAAAAAATCAACACATTTCATTTTCTTGGGGTCTTTTTCCGCGTTCGTAAGAAAAATATATATTTCTATCTAGATTATCTCACACCGTGCTGAATAAGAGACTGTATTTCTCCACGAAGCATGTTTGTCACAGGTCAACTACAGAGCGAGCTCTTACTTGGGTTCACTATATGGCGCTAGAATATTATAATATGGGCGCTGTTTGACTAATAGTCATACCTTCTATCCAAAGTTCTATTTATATATTTATGTATATTTATTGTATTCATTACTTAGTTATTTTTACTTTCATATTACAAAGTAGTAAATTTGTTCACTCAATACTGCTAAACCACCACAGTCGTCGCGCCGTCGATATTGGACTGGCAAAGTCGGGACTTTAATTGTTTTAAGTCCTTTTAGCGTGAATGCGAAAAAACTAACGTGACCACGAAAGAAATTTCTTTCGCGGTAACGCTAGTTTTCGCGATTACACTAAGAAGGCTAAATTGACAATTATATTTATTTCGTAAAGCAAAGCAGACTTCGCTAGTCTACGTCGATATAGGTTTCTTGCAACGTACTGTACAAGGTGTGTGAAAATACATTCGAACGCACGCGCTACGTGACGTCCGTGACGTTTTAACAAAATGAAGCGTGGTCAACACTTTCATGTAAATATGCTCAGTACTCCTAGCCAGCTAACTATTCAATTCGTGTGACAAACCGTGATACTTGGGCGACAGTTTTACCAGCTAACTGTAATGAGGCTCAGCAAGTGTATTTAATGTTTTTTTCGTGAAAGGTTTTAATTGCTAACAAAGTAGTAATTCATCAACTCTAGCTACGTGCGTAATGATACAAATTGTTTGAGTTTTAATGTGTGAAATTTGCAAAAACAATCTAGAATATTTCCCAAATTCGACACATGATGTAATATTTGTGATTTTATAGAATATGGTATAACTTAGTTTAGAGATGGTGCTGGCTAAGCGTACTAAACTTATTTGTAAATACAGTAAAGTTACATACATTTACATTTTCAAGCACATAAAAATACATTTTCAAGAAGGAACTAATTTATCAAATACGCACACACACAAAAAACAACAATAAAACAAATCATTAAACACAAGTTTTGATTATTCTTTCCGTAATGAGTTGTAATTTGTAAATCTCCTGTATTTTGGTAATACTAATCGGAACTACAATTAATTGAGGTATTTGTTTACTTTTCTTAACATTGCATTTTCTATTTATCGTTGATCGAAATTTACTGTGTGAAATTTCAGTTGATTTTCTAAAACCCAGTTGTGGGTAAAACAAAAATCCACTTGAACATTAACGTAACCAGGTCTAGTGCCGGACTAAATGCTAGGTTTGATTTGCATACTGATTGGCGCAGTTTCACGTAACAAAAAGTGGCACGATACGCCATCTTGTTAAAATTATCAAACACTCGCTTGAAGGGCGGCAGTCGTCGCGCCGCGTCCTGTTCGATATGGGACTCATAGCGACGTATACAACACGTGTAAAATACATTGTTTATTTACATGAAATTCGAACACGCGCTGCGCGACGACCACCGCGCTTTAAATTTCCCAGTTGTAATGTCACTGACCGAATATGGGCGTTTGTGCCTGAGCGCCGGGGATCATTTACCCGGCAAATGATTTTGCACGATTGCACATATATAGTAAATCCGGCCTGTAATTTGGTAAATGCATCTTACATACATAAAGTTTACTTTTGAAAACAGATTATTATTAAATTCTAGCTATACTTTTTCGAATAGCTAGAATTTAATGTTCTTAAACTTTGATTATTTAAAAAAAAAAAAAACTTGCAAGATAGTATACAAATCTAATTGAAAGAGGGAGCATGTAATAAAATACGCTTTTTATAATAGTGTGACTTGATTATGAATGGGCGATCTAAAAAGAGGTGCCGTTATTCACCTGTTGCGAGTACTGGTAGTGGCTACCGAGGTACATACACCTAAATAAACCGAAATTCTGTTTTACCAGGACTGAAATTATCTCTTCGTTGGGCGGAAGGGGAAAATATGATTTTCATCTGTGTGCTGTTTTTTTCAAAAACCGGGAACTAGCTAAAACGTACAACTTCGGTTCTAGACAGCCGACTGGTGACGACCACGTGTCGTTTCTTGATAAATGGTCCTAATGCATATGCGCAGAACTCATCCCACTTCGTCCCGACTCCACTGACTGGACGTCGATCGTTCGAAATTCAACAGTTGTTATCCCAAAACACAACTGACGACGAATTCCCATCATGCTCGCGTTCCAAATCAGCAACATGTGTCTAGGAATTGATATGATTTCAGACTCGAAGACAGCGCATCTCTACCCACGGGGGAGTAAACTTGCTTGGTCCTTCTTTCATTCGGCTGCAACGCGTCCCATCAATTTTACAGACGACCCCTTTCCCGGGTAACAGCTGATTTGTGCATCCAATCACATCTCTTGATGATTATTTGAATGAAAAGCAATTATTTATAAACTTTTTTAAATGGATGTACTGTGAAATTCATGAAGGTATGAATGGTTTTTACTCTCGGCTAAACGAATATGTTTCCTTCAGCTTTTTAAATTTCAGTAGCAGTTGAATCTGACCAGCCAATCAAAGAGCGCAGTACACAGTGACCTCGTTTGAATACTAGTATGTTTCAATGTTATTCGATCGGCCAATAGAAACCTTCTGTTTTGAATTTCATAGATATTGATATTGATAAAGATGAAGAGAACGAGTTTGTTGTGCCAAGAGTATTACAATTTATAAAAGGATCCTCGCTTTATTCAATTATAACAAGGCTTAGTCTTTTCCACGAAACGAAATGAAACGAAACGAAACGAAACGAAACCCTAACCCTAACCTTAGATTTTGAACGACCTCAAACATCGTCACGTCCGTATTTCACAGTGTGAAATTTTCTCAGATATTATTGGGCCAATGAAAACAAAAATGCGACTTAGGGTTAGGGTTAGGGTTTGGGTTTGGGTTTCGTTTCGTTTCGTTTCGTTTCGTTTCGTGGAAAAGACTAAGCCTTATAACAATGGCACTTTCTTTGGAACCCATCATGATGCGATAACGCGAAGTCGTTCGGGTTTCCTTTATTGCCATGCCATGCCTGAACGCGTTGTGATCGATCGGTCAAGTTGTTCCCAGCCGTCATTTTGAAATTTATAAAACATTTATTAATATTTTATATAAAACAACTTTATCTCTTTATGAAATTCAAAGAACTCCTATAAGTGGCATCAATAATTATCACACATAAATATAATATCATTGCATGCAAAACTGTGGCCCAGCCATGTTACCCAGGATGCACTCCAGTTTTATTCGAGTAAATAAACAACCAACATATACCAGTCTTATACTCGGCTGAGTCATACCTGACAATAGTGCGTCGAACTTTATTGGTACAAATAATCCAAGTTTCTCGCCTTCAATTTTTTTCCGAATTGTCGATAAAATGCCTCATTTTCTTCCTTCGAGAAATGGTTCTTCCAGTCTCCCACGGTTCCCTTCCGAAAAAATGGGGCTGATTTATGATCGTAAAACATCCGTGGAATCGATAGCCTGTCGCGACTAATATTCTTCATATTTCTAAAATCACTAGCTTCAACCACTTCGTTAAACTTATCTTCACAGACGGGCCGACCTATAAATTTCACGATTTTTCTGAACATTTTCTCAGGATCTTTCATCGTATCTTCGTAAGTTAGAAACAAAATATTGTCATCTACGTTACCTAACCAGCCCATCGCATGATCTAACCACGAACCGTATACTATATCGCCCGATAAAAAGTTTGTAACAAAATTTTCCCAAGCATTATCACCATCTAACACTCGGTAACCTTTCAGATAATGAAAGAAAGACACACAGACATCTTTAGGGTTCCTACATATATAGATAATTTTGCACCCAACGTCACTTCGGCGTACTGGAAAATAGTTGTACGGCAAGTGAGATTTAATGAGTCTTGGCGAGGGAGCTTCCAAACAATGTCTGTACCCTTCCACGCCAGGTACGGTGGGCATCTCTAGCATCGGTACTCGGCGATGTGAGTTCATTCGGCATGTCCCCCAATCTTCATACAACGATGACAATACAATCTGTAACCAGGTCGTACCAGATTTCGGAAATCCCACGATGAATACGTCATCAGTTTCTACGGGGAAATTTCTGATTCTTTCCACGGCTGTCTCGTTCAAGAACACGGGAAGTGGGAATCCATCAATACGAGTTATAGTGTTCGAGTAGGCGCCATCATGATTACAGATGAATAAATGATACAGAGGTAGTGAGAATATGGATAGCCAGTCTGTGACTATTCGAATCCACATGTAGACAGAGCGCACCAGGGGTACGGACACGACCAGTTGACGCATGTACACCACAGCAGGTAGTAGCTCCATGAAGAATTTTGTATAAACACTATAACTCTTAGAGTCAAAAGCAGCAGTCTTTAAAAGTGCGCTAGATTGAGTATCTATGTATTAAGGCAAAGTTAAACATTACTAGGCGAAGACGTCATTCATCTAACTTCAGATAACAGGTGTCCCATCGACGCGATGTCAAGAAGCGGTTGAGAAATGTACGAGGTTGCTAGTGAAACAAGTGTCTGTTGGGTGTAATATGGCAACAAGGCAACATCATACGATCCCTAGGAACCAACAAACTATTTATACACTATTTAAAAAAAGCTTTGTGTGAATGCACCTTATTCTTTGGCAGCCGGCGTGACCCCTTTGTTGCGGTTAATGTTCATCTTGTTGAGTGTGTCGAACAACAAGATCTAAAAAGAAGTATATTTACGTTCACGTTTAATGCGTGGGACAGAGCATGACCGAGCGTGATATGACTTGACCAGACGTGGTTTATAACGGTTTATGATCGTTCATGGTCACAAGAAAGTACAGGCTCGCGGTTGACACAAGTTCCGAAACGCATGAGAGAGTCAAACCGTGCCCCACATGGGAACTATGCTCTCAATGACATGAGGTGACTCGATGAACTAGTCATTACATTCTTAAAGCGCGGTGGTCGTCGCGTAGCGCGTGTTCGAATTTCATGTAAATAAACAATGTATTTCCCCCGCGTTGTATACGTCGTTATAAGTCCCATATCGAACAGTACGCGGCACGACGACCGCCGCCCTTTAAGAAGACTATTTTTGTTATGGGTCATGTATATTTAAACCTGGTTCTATTTGTCCCTTTAACCCTTTAGCTTCTGTGCAAACTCTGATACCATGTTCTTACATGTGTGTGCATTTTCCATCACATTTTGTATGAACAAGGCGTATGCTATTTCTGTGACATGTTTTCGGCGCGATCGCATTTTTATGTATTTGGTAATTTTTATGCCATTTTTGATGGCGATTATATTAATGTCGCAATCACGCTATGACGTATGACGTGTTTAGACAGTTGTCAGGGTTATTTTCTTTCCTATTTTATATTTTAAAAAGTTTCCCCACAACTACCGGACCCTCTAAAAAAATGGCTACTCGAGTCGACTTTTTTTTACATAGCTAACATCCTACTATTACTTGATTACGATACGCTTCAATCAGCATTTATAACGTCTCCATTTAAAGTTACACAAGACAATTCTGTTGTACCCTGGGGTGTTTGAAACCCAAATGTTCGTTTCAACCCAGCAGCCAATCAGCGACGGCCTTACAGTTAGATGTTAATTTCATTATGTTATTATGTTTTACCGGCTTTGTGACCACCGAGCGTGGTAATATACACAGTGTTGTCACCATTGTTGGGTATTATGGAGGAGCAGGTGTTATACATACCATTCTCCGTCGCAGAGACTATGGGTCTTTTATCACTAAGCTAGGTAGTCGCCAGGGAGCGTCCCACTAGTTGCTGCTCTCTGTGGCTCCCTAGGTCAAGAAGATTATGCAAGGGAGAGTGGTGTTATACCTCACAGCTCACGATGTCACTGCAATATATATCGGCAGAAATGAAGCCGAAGATGACGATTTCAAAAATGCAAAATCCCAAGTGCTTACATTGGGGGAATATGCGTGGTATTTTTGAAGGCAAATTGAGCTAACATGTTCAGCAATTATTCTTACAGACTCGTCCGTAATAATATACCACACTTTAGGGTTAGATCAACATTATTTATTCACTTCTCGCGAGATCCAAGCTTTGACAAAGAAAATTTGATAATGGACTACATGAACATATGGCACGAATAATGCATGAAAATATATCATACACATAAAATAATGGTTAAATACATATGTCACGTAAATGTCACGATAATAGTACAGTCATACATCTGTGATCAAAACACCTGTACACCATTGCCAAATAATTTTAAAATGTCATAGACATTGTATAAATATGTCATAAAAACGTACAATAATATGCTTACCATAAAAAAGATATAAACGTTGTCAGATAATACCAACAATCATGGACATTGCAAACATATATAAGAAAATAAATTACGAACAAAGAGTTGCATGATCATTGCCAACAAATTTTAATCAAATCGCTCAAAACCGACGTGCACCAGTAACCTGCCATGTCATGTTAGATTGAAGGCCGTACAGGCATTACTGTGAAACTGTTGATGGCATGTTCTAATGTTGATTTTTGTTATTTTTTTGTGTGCCAGGAATGGCCGCCAGTTGGCTAAATTTTATGGAAATCCAAAAATAACTGAAGACAACGTTCAATCTATTATGTCTTGACTAAGCAACAACGTCAAATCTGTAGACATGTCTCTGAGAAAGGAACAGAAAACGTGTAAAAAATGGCCGTCAGTTGGTCATTTCGCGAAACAAACAGAATATCGTTCGCCAATAACACACCATGATGGCCGAACACGCAACGCAAGTCGATCATTTCGATTAAAGGCATAGCTTAGAAACAGTTGTTGACATGCGAAAATTGTGTGATTTTATTTTTATTGAGAGAAAATGACTGTCAGTCAGGATACTGGCTTAACGTTACTAGTTACGGAATAAGGCGTATTCATCATTGGACGCAAGCCAATGTAAATTGTCAAAATATCCCTACCCATACACTCAAATAAAATTTGAATATTTTTGTCCGAACTGTCCATACTCGACACAACAAACCATTCCCTTAATTTTTATATCAATTTCAATGGCAGCTGAATCCGAAAAGCCATTCAACGAGCGCAGCGTGTAATGACGTCATTCGAAAATGGTTCAATGTTACTCCACCTGTCAACGAAAACATTTCGTTTCAGTTAACTATAAAAAAATAAAGGAAATGGATTTGTTGTATGAATAGTACTGTAATTGTTGGAATAATTTGCTGAACCTACACATTGTTTTTTAAATACTCGTCGTTATTTTTTTTGCCAAATCTTTCAATTATTTTTTAATTTTAGAACGACTTTCACAAAATCCCCCAGACCCCCTAATTTTCAAATGGCCGAAACCTGGTGTATGGCAAATGTGACCCAACCTTGGGTGAAAAGGTTTGACCTGCAGTGACTCGCATTGAATGCACTCTAATGTTCGTCTAAGTAAACATAAATGGATACCGACCTACACCGTTTGTATTCTCTGCTTGGTTACGCCAAGCAATATATCACCGTTTCAATGTTTGATGAACTTCATTGGTACAAATAATCCAAGTTTCTCGCCTTCAATTTTTGTCCGAATTGACGATCAAATGCGTCATTTTCTTCCTCTGACAAATGGTTTTTCCAGTCTCCAACAATTCCCTTGCGAAAGAATGGAGCTTTTTTATGATCGTAAAAAAATCTTGCCATTGACAGCTTTTCGCGACCGATATTCTTCATATTTCGAAAATCACTAGCTTCAATCACTTTGTTAAATTTATCCTCACTTACGGGCCGACCTATAAATTCAACGATTTTTCTGAACATTTTGTTAGGGTCTTTTTTCGTATCTTCGTAAGTTATAAATAAAATATTGTCATCTACGTTATCTAACCAACCCATCGCGTGATCCAACCACGAACCGTATATTATGTCTCCTGTTAAGAATTTTTCAATAAAATCATCCCAAGCACTGTCTCTTTTCAACATGTGATAACCTTTCAGATAATGAAAGAAAGACACACAGACATCTTTAGGGTTTCTACATATATAGATAGTTTTGCATCCTACGTCACTTCGACGTACTGGGAAATAGTTGTACGGCAAGTGAGATTTTATGAGTCTTGGCGAGGTAGCCTCCAAACACTGTCTGTATCCTTCCATACCAGGCACGGTGGGCATCTCTAACAGCGGTACTCGGCCATGTGAGTTCATTCGGCATGTGCCCCAATCTTCATACAACGATGACAATACAATCTGCAACCAGGTCGTACCAGATTTCGGAAAACCCACGATGAATACGTCATCCATTTCAACGGGGAAATTTCTGATTCTTTCTAGAGCGGTCTCTGTCAAAACACTTGGAAGCGGGAATCCATTGAGACGAGTCATAGTGGCCGAGTATGCGCCATGGTCATTACCAGTTAAGTAGTTTAGGGGTACGGAGAATGCTCCGAATGAGAACATAAAGAACCAGTCCATGATTATTCGATACCATACGTAGACGGGACGCGTCAACTGACGCAGGTACTTGCCGGCTGATAGTAATAGCTCCATGGAGAATGCAGTCGAAACGTAAACATTCAAGTGAAGACAGACAGTTTTTACAGTTCGAAGAGTTTACGAACAACGCATATGCAGCTGAAGTTAAATATCTACTGGATGTATCTCTGACGTCAATAAAAATTAATACATAACTGCAGTTATCGTAGCGAGGATTACTCTTGTGTCGAGGTCAGGAGACAGCATGTATTGCCGTACAACGAGCGCAGTTAGGAGTAATTTTAAAAAGAATCTTTAACTATGTTGGCTAGGGGTCGACCATTTAAAATCATGGGGGTGACTGGAAGTTTTGTTGAACAAATGCAATGGTGATATTTGAAAAGTTGTCCAAGCTGTGTACTGAGTGGTTCCAGTGTGTAAAATCACACAAATGATTGGTTATTCAGATATCATCTGAAATAAAAGCATGGCGTTCGTTGTAAAAGGTTACATTTGGGATGGGGGTTATAATTGTCGTGTCAAACCAAACGTCGTGACTCAACATGTTTATCGAGTACAATAAGTCATTATCTGGGTCAACCTTTGAATAAACTTTGAAAAGGTCAACATTTGACTGGGCGTCCGCAATAAGACTAAAGCAAAACAAATTGACTGTATATAACATTTGAGCAAAAAGATCAAAAATAATAGGTCGAAAGTCAGAAAAGAGATGAATAAATCTGGTATAGGACTGCCTGAATAATACCTAAACGCACTTCAAGTAAAAGAAAAAGACAACTGACAACGGAAATGGGCGGCCATCGTCGACAACGATGTTAGCAGAAACCTGAAGATTTGAATCTGTGCGGCACGTAGACTCGTCGCCGTACGTAGACAGTTTCATCGGCATACGTAGATGTGTAAATTTCGCGTCCACGCATTCAGAAGACGAGGATGAGAGGATGTAGCTGGTACATGTTATACATTTTTACAGGACAGCTTCATTTTACAATAAAATACATGTTTTTAACAGTTTACAATAATAACAATTGCCGAATTACATTTTACGCATTTATGAATTATCCAGACGAACATCATTAAAATGACACGACCACAAAGTACGCACAACAACGTAAAAATATAAATACTATTAAATCAAATATTACGGTCTCCTTCTGAGTGTCACGGTCGGGTTCGTTTACATGAGCAAGCGCGAATTAGAAATTTCGCTGTTTAACCGTGACGTGAACTAGAATGTACAATGATTGCTAACCACTCACCCAATCAGATTTCGCAAACTTAGCTACTGTAAAACCATTTATTTTCACTGACATCTAATTTCACTAATTTGATGTTTTGAGCATATTTATTGTGTTTTTAATTTCATGAATTTGTCAAAGTGGGAATGCAGTCAAAACTATGCAAGAAACTGTTGTCCCCAATATATACTAATATTAATTTAGTGAAATTGGGGACAAAATTATATAAAATAATACAATGTGATGTTGGCTGGTTCATAACTGAATAAAATAAATCAATGCTATCATAATTAGTCAAAAAATAATCTAAATCATATTTTTGCTTAGTCCCGGCTATGTATAAGCCATGTAGCTTCTATTACGACCTTGTCATTATAAACATTCGTTTGACTCACGGACTAAGTGTTCAAAGGTTGGCATAAGCCACTACATTGACTCATTTCTTATCAGCATTACAAATTACACCGATAAAATATAAGGTTCACCGTCCACTATCCTGAATTATTCACGTACGTTGCAGTACAACTGCCATCGTTTGTATCTCTCAACAAATGTTTGGGGTCGGCTGCTTAAATCTCAGGAAACACAGTCACTCGTTGGCCTAACATACGCCTCGATGACAATCAGTGTATTTTGACATCGAATATAAATTTTATATTGTATAATCTTTATCGATTCACGACTTTTATTGATGAAATTCACGTATAAGTGCGCAAAAAAGCTATCTTTATACCACAGTCAGCTGGCGCACACGTGATAATAAAATAAATACGATATTTACAATATAGGGGGCGTCATCTTGAATGATGCATAAACCTAAATAAACTATTTAGTTTTATGCGCCATTCAAAATGGCGGCCCCCATATAGTAAATATCGTATTTATGTTATTATCCCGTGTGCGCCAGCTGCATGACTGTGCCTTGTACGAAGTACTGGGGAACTGAATAGCATACTACGCTTTACACCAAAACAGGGATAATTAACAGAGTCACAAAAGCCATACGTCATAATCTTGATTGCCAAAAATGGCAAAGTTGAAAACTACAGACAATTTCTCTCATGAACACTGATGTTAAAATAACTTCTAAAGGGCCTCTATTTTATCCTGCCAACACCCAACTCAATGTGCGTTAGTGAAGGAAAGATATATAGGTGATGCAATTCGCACAGTTTTTGATTTAATGCGGCTAACTAGATACCAAAACTCACACGGCGTGATATTACCACTGGACTGCAAAAAAACCCCACAAAAACATTTGATTCAGTCGATCACGAACACCCGATAAAACAGTAGTCAATATAACTTATACATTAAGCCCACCTAAATGACACCTCCTTTGAATACAGTTACTGGTATTAGCTTTGATAAATATCCACATCTAAAACTAAATCAGAACAAAACTGAGACACTTCTGTTGGGATATTGCCATAGACCAATTTGAAAGAAGAAAGAACATTTATATAAAACTGTACAAATGGAAAAAGATCAATTCTCTATAATGATTCTGAGAAAACGGTGAAAAAGAATAAGAAACCTCAGAATACTTATTTGTTAATTGTAATATTGTTTGTAATAACAAACAAATTATTATAGGTCTATATGAACCAGAAAATATATTACTGAATCATTTTATTTTAGTATTAAAAAATATGCAGAGTTCAGGGGGATCACTGTAGAATATGCTTACAAAAACTTGGTCAGGAAAAACAGAAATATTATACTAGAAATAGCAATAAACAAAAACAAAGAGCTCACCCATTACCAGAAATGGGAACCATCAGATAACTGGTTAGATATTGGACAAATTTAATTACATGCTATACCGGTTCAAATCTGTATTTATTTTCTTCCCTTTTTAATCGTTCTTTTTTTAGTCCCCGTTCGGACGCAGTTTTGTTTTAATCGCAGTTTTGTTTTAATGGGTGGGCTTCTAGAGCCGTATCTCTGACTTTATTTGACTGATTATATTCAAATTTTTAATATTCATTATACATCATGTCATAGATATACAGATATATTGGTTTGACGATCATATTCAAAATGGCCGAATGGTGGCCATTTTTGTGCTAAAAAAATCATCAAACATCAAGCATTTCTGGCATTTCTGGATGGATTTCGTTCAAACTTATATAGTCTTAAAAAGCCTTTTCATCGCTATTACTGCACATTGAAACGTCGGCATTTCAAATAGTCAACGAATATCTTAGATTATACCGGTAGCTTCAATATGTTGGTGGATTCACATTGTTGAATTTTGGGTCATACAATTAGTGATATATCAACAGTTATGCAGTGATTTGACTTAATACTAATTGGCCCTGTGATGTTTCTTTAGATATTGTGAATAAACAATCAGAAGACCTGACTAATAAATCGCGCCCTCTAGCGACAAAAAACTTTTGATGTGTAAAAATGACGTGCTTTTGGTTTGATGACAATAATGTCGTTCCCATGCTTGCTTGTGTAAAACGTTCGTCATTTAGAATATCCTCGGGGCGGACATCCGGGCATTTTCTACCGCCTGGCAAACCTCGCGGTGAAAACAAAGACCAAAAACTCGCAGAAAACGGTACTTTGCAATGGTTGTTGAGAGTCCCCTGAACAGTGTAACAAGATTAGCCCTACGTGTGTAACATATATGAATTTGGTTGTTCAGGATTACTTCAAAGTTGAGTTTGTGTTGTTTTCTCGAGTTTTCACCGGCGTTCCACAGCAGCGCGCACAAAGCCCATAGAAATACGTGGTACAGTGGTGCGCGTCTTAGCAACGTAGAACGTCCGTGACGTAGCTCCGCCCCGAGGATAGCAGATCTTGAGTCAAGACTTTACCTGATTAGCTAACCCAAATCTAACACTATCGACAATGGACCATTTTCATTTGTATGAAATCGAATGTTCCAAGTTAATGTATTCATGTGTTTTAGTTCCATGTATTGTACAGTTAACATGAATGCATAAATGTTTTGCAATGGACATTTATAAAACATTTACCATGAAAACCCTTACACGAATTCAAATACGCTATCTTTCGCAATGTGGTAATGCTTATATTGGTATACTTATTATTAAGTATTATCATCAGCTTATTACCCATGAGTCTTTCCCGATTATCTTCAATCATTCGCCGATTTACTGAATATGCATATGTTAATATGCTGTGAATATAACACATTTATACATATTTTATACAAAAAAATACACTTATACCTTTATGAAATTCACTGTAACCCAGTTCAGATATGGTGCAATGATAAAGCATTGTATACAATTATTTTTTAAGCATAATTGTAGAAATAGATTTTAAAAATAATAGAGACAACAAAACAGTGTCGACATTAATTTTCCACTTTGCGTTACCATACATTACTTTGAGATGTAACATGCCTTTCCTAACAGTGACCAATGACAAACATATACAAAAACTGAGCAAATGGCTGCCAGTACTGTCTGTATAACCAATATTTGAGCATATAAGTTGAGAAGTTAGTTTCATTGGCACTCTATAGGCCCGCTGTAGTTGGCAAGCCAACTTTTCAACATAACTATTCTCAACTTGGTTCTCCAACTATAGAGTGGTCTTGGATAATTTGGAAATTAGTTAAGTTGGAAAGTTGGTTCTCCAACTATGGAGGAGGATTGTATAAGTTGGAAAGTTAGTTAAGTTGGAAAGTTGGTTCTCCAACTATCGAGGGAGTTAGTATAAGTTAGGAAGTTAGTGCAGTTGGAAAGTTAGTTTTTCAACTATGGAGGGAGCTAGTATAAGTTAGGAAGTTAGTTCAGTTGAAAAGTTGGTTCTCCAACTATGGAAGGAGCTAGTATAGGTTGGGAAGTTAGTTCAGTTGGAAAGTTGGTTCTCCAACTATCGAGGGAGTTAGTATAAGTTAGGAAGTTAGTGCAGTTGGAAAGTTAGTTTTTCAACTATGGAGGGAGCTAGTATAAGTTAGGAAGTTAGTTCAGTTGAAAAGTTGGTTCTCCAACTATGGAAGGAGCTAGTATAGGTTGGGAAGTTAGTTCAGTTGGAAAGTTGGTTCTCCAACTATGGAAGGAGCTAGTATAGGTTGACAAGTTAGTTCAGTTGGAAAGTTGGCTCTCCAACTATGGAAGGAGCTAGTATAGGTTGACAAGTTAGTTCAGTTGGAAAGTTGGCTCTCCAACTATGGAAGGAGCTAGTATAGGTTGACAAGTTAGTTCAGTTGGAAAGTTGGCTCTCCAACTATGGAGAGGCTTTGTATAAGTTGAGAAGTCAGTTAAGTTGGAAAGTTGGTTCTCCAACTATGGAAGGAGCTAGTATAAGTTGGGAACTTAGTTCAGTTGGAAAGTTGGTTCTCCAAATGGAGAGGTTTTGTATACGTTGAGAAGTTAGTTAAGGTAGCGGGACTATTATTTGCATACTTGTTTTCATCTTCTAATTGTGACTAAATGACTACAAATAGACCCAGGAAAGTATATATTTTTATAATCGCCAGACTTCAAGCTTTTCAAAGGTGTGTTTGCCATGCCCGTATCTGCATTCTACGGCGCGTTACTTGATCAAAAGTCAAAAATTACTTTTTCTGTAAAAAAAAAATAAAAAAAAATTACGCATTATGTTTTATTCAAGCAACGCGTTTTGAAAAGCAGTGCCCTGAATTTTAATTTCTGTTTTAGTCGCATTGCCCCCAACTCAAACAACAACACATTGGTAAATAATCCATGAAATAGTTTGTCTGGACACATTCAAGTTCCTATCATTGTCACCTTAAAGCTGTGAAAATTTGGTGTTAATTCGACGACAATAAGTGTACGTTATTTTTTGTTGAAAACCTTGTATTTTGAAAAACATGAACTCCTAGAAAACGTTGATGAAGTAAAAGCAAAGATTTTCAAGCTTGTTTATCGCACAATCGATTTGTTTTCCCATCAAGGTCTGTTTTAACATGTGCAGGGGCATCCAAATGAGTAACGCTACTGGGAACAAAAAATAAAGGAATGGGATAGCTATAATTCGATAAAATCGGCAGATGAAAACACCAAAATCAATGATTTTTTCAGTGGCTGTGTGACCTTGTGTCTGACACATTCATATGCAAATGACTAATCTGCGAAATAAACAGAGGCAGAGACAAATCACTCAAATGTTTGGAAACACTCATTGTGTGTCAGATAGCTACTGATAACACATCCTTACATTGCTTTGTCTTGAGTTTATCTTTGAAACTTATAGGCACACAGATTAAACCTGTGTTGTTGATTTTGGAAAACACTACTGAAGCTGTCTTGCTTTCCTTCAGAAAATCTACATTTTAACCAACTTACATGACATTCCAGGCTATGTTGACTTTATCAGATGAAAGTTTATAGTGCATTTCATCAATTAATAAATAAATGTGAAAATAGTAATTTTCAACACAAATAATAGTCTCGCTACCTTAAGTTGGACAGTTGGTTCTCCAACTATCGAGGGAGCTAGTATAAGTTGTAAATTTAGTTAAGTTGGAAAGTTGAATTTCTTTTTTGAATTATATTCTCAGACAACCATTGATAAATACATAAATTATTAATACTTTATTAACACATATTGTATCTTGTATAAATAGTATAAATATCAAAGTCACACAGATGGTGGGAAGTCTACCCCACCTTAGAGACCACAACAGTTAAAGGAAAGACACAACAGATACTAGAGTACTTTAACATTTGAACAAAATATTGATACAATTATCACTAAAACCCATTAATAATCGAAAACATAGTTGAACTCTGGTTACTTTGCTTTTGCTAAATAATATTATTCCCTTTATCATAGTTTGTTTTAATATAAACATGCATTGTCATAATTAATTTTGAATACAAACAAGTTTTGGGGTTGAACCAACAGTGGGGAATCAGTCTACCGAATGTTCTTGATAGATGTAAATATCTTGCAAAAACATTAGTGCCTAATTTGTTTAATCATTATCAGGGACATAATTTCCAGCTTTATTCAAAATAATTCAGATATTTTAGTATAAAAACAAATGCCTCATCACAGAAAAAAAGTGCTGCATTTAGACGTGAATAGATTCATAAAACATGCAAGTTCATAGTTTTTCTAAATTTCAGATTTTATTGTTCATAATTATTTACAGTAATAATACTTACTAATAGGCATACAAGCACCTGTATATATTTTGACAATAAACCCCTCATTCACATTGTGCAAATACAAACAAGACATTAAACCTTCTTGATAGTAACAAGTAAGTGTTGTATAAACCCAACAATGCATATTCCCACTGAGATCAGTGACCTTTGATGCGTATCACCAGTGATCAGTTTTTGCATGATATTTTCATACAGGACATCTGTTGTTCAAACGCAGGGAAGACATTATACTGATGCATAAGGTGACCAAGTTTGGTGAAGTTTGGAATAGAATTAATAAAGTTATTGTGCACACAATAACAATTATTAACGACAACGACGACGACGACGACAATGCCGGATCCATCTTTGATGGTACGGTACGGCAAGGTAAAAATGATCCTGCAATGACAAATGTTTTAACCCACAAAATATTGTAGAAGAACATTTAATCAAAAACCCTTTTTGAAAAAAAAAACCACCATGACTTTTCTTTGCCTATTTTCTGTATTTTTTCACTTATTTTTGAATAAATAACATTAACTATTGGCTACACATATTGATTAAAATTTTAAAAAAATTATTTGGTTTTTATTTTGTGACTGATGACTGTCACTCAAATGGTTAAAAATCAGTGGTTGGCACCACCATGCATACGCATGGGAAAATCAATGTTTATCAACACAAATTTCTGGAGCGACAACCACCCCCTTTAAAGATGCATTCTGAGATCATTCTTACATTATTTCGTGTTTTGATGGCCAGTTTCAAGCATTTCCATATTCATTTATCTTCACACCCCCAATTATTTCATACAAATGCCGCAAGATCTCTGAGAGCATCTTTTCGAAAAAAAAAAAAATTTCAAAAAATTCTGTCTTCAACAATCAATAGTGAAAACTTAATAGCAATGAAAACGTTTTACAGTAAACATCAAATAGTAGAATGGATGCACAATACCAACTGATGTAGCAATTACCACGAACACATGGTTCCATAATAGCTTTTAAAACAAATACTGTACTATTTCAGCTGGAATTAATTTTTGCTAAAACGACTTTTTTGGGTATTTTGTATGGAACTTATTTTCACTAATTTTTTACTATATGAATGTAAAAACTAATCAAATCTGCGCATAAGTTCAGAGCATCTCTATACAAAGTTTCAGCAAAATTCAATAAGTGGTTCTTTAGATATTACTGGAACAGTCATTGAACAGCTAAAAATGAGCTAATTATCATGCAAATTAGTTAATTTCTATGCATGGATTTCTACCAAAACCTAATAAAATCTGCGCATTAGCCCAGAGCATCTATGCACCAAGTTTCATCAAAAACCGATGTATGGTTCTTGAGATATCAGTGGAACAGACGGACACACACATACACACACACACACACACATACATACAGAGTAACTGCAAAAACTCCCATTGTGTGCTTCACACACGGGAGTCAAAAATGAGTTATATTTGCTGGATTTTATTTTCACTAAATCGTCCTTTCAGCAAAAATTGTGAAAACACGTCATTGTCAATGACACGTCCCCGTTCCGTTCATATTTGAGTGACATATACATTCAAAGCAGCAACAATATGGATGTTGAACTGCATTCAGTAAAACAAAATAGCCACCAGTCAGCCATTTTCAACACAATCCAAAAAAAAATTTAAACTAAATTTGCCCACGCATGACTAAGATTCAGTTCCGGTATGGTGAAATGTGCAATTTTTCTGAATTTTTGACCTTAAAAGGATACCCCAGATTAAAAGGACTGGCCCAAATGCACAGGCATATGTATATGTATGATATAATGTATGATGTGTATGTGAAGTTTGAACTTGATCTGTCCAGGCATGTCCGAGATATGGATCGAAAACTAAATTCTTTAAAACAAAATGGCCGCCAGTTGGCCATTTTGAACTTGATCCAAAGAAAGATTGGTATGCATCAAGCTTATATTATGTTTAATATATGCACTAAATCTTAACAAAATCCATCCATGCATGACTGAGATCCGGTTCCGGAATTGTGAAAATACGCGATTTTGATACATTTTCGGCCTTAAAATGGCCATCATTCAGCTATTGTTAAGCGGGTCATGAAACAAATGTACATACATATTCGTGACATGAGGTACCTTGTGTGTGTGAAGTTTGAACTTGATCAATCCAGACATGTCTTGGATACGGATCCAGAACTGAATTCTTTAAAACAAAATGGCTGCCAGTCGGCCATTTCGAACTTGATCCGAAAAAAAAAAAGACGTGCATCAAGGTCCTATTATGTTTAATGTATGTACCAAATTTGAATAAAATCCGTCCATGCATAACTGAGATCCGGGTCCGAAATTGTGAAAATGTGCGATTTCAATGCATTTTCGGTCTTAAAGCGGCCGCTATTTGGCTATCGTTAATGAGATCATGAAACAAATGCACATACATATTTGTGACATGATGTACTTTGTGTGTGTGAAGTTTGAACTCGATCAATCCAGGCATGTCTCAGATACGGATCCAGAACTGAATTCTTTAAAACAAAATGGCCGCCAGTCGGCTATTTTGAACTTGATCCGAAAAAAAAATGACGTGCATCAAGGTGCTATTATGTTTGATGTATGTACCAAATTTGAACAAAATCCGTCCATGCATAACTGAGATCTGGGTCCGGAATGGTGAAAATGTGCGATTTCAATGCATTTTCGGCCTTAAAGCGACCGCTATTTGGCTATCGTTAATGAGATCATGAAACAAATGCACATACATATTTGTGACATGATGTACCTTGTGTGTGTGAAGTTTGAACTCGATCAATCCAGGCATGTCTCAGATACGGATCCAGAACTGAATTCTTTAAAACAAAATGGCCGCCAGTCGGCTATTTTGAACTTGATCCGGAAAAAAAAATGACGTGCATCAAGGTCCTATTATGTTTAATGTATGTACCAAATTTGAACAAAATCCGTCCATGCATGACTGAGATCCGGGTTCGGAATGGTGAAAATGTGCGATTTCAATGCACTTTCGGCCTTAAAGCGGCCGCCATTTGTCTATCGTTAATGAGATCATGAAACAAATGCACATACATATTTGTGACATGATGTACCTTGTGTGTGTGAAGTTTGAACTCGATCAATCCAGACATGTCTCAGATACGGATCCAGAACTGAATTCTTTAAAACAAAATGGCCGCCAGTCGGCCATTTCAAGTCCGATCCCAAAAAAAAAATAACATGCATCAAGGTCCTATTATGTTTAATGTATGTACCAAATTTGAACAAAATCCGTCCATGCATAACTGAGATCCGGGTCCGGAATGGTGAAAATGTGCGATTTTGATGCATTTTCGGCCTTAAAATGGCCGCTATTCGGCTATCGTTAATCGGATCATGAAAAAAATGCATGTGCATATGTCCCATATAATGTGTGATGTATGAGTGAAGTTTGAACTTAATCGATCCACGCATGTTTGAGATACAGGTGATCACGGACGCACACAGGGCAAAACATAAGTCCCCGTTTTCGGACTACGTCCGAACGGGGACTAATTAATTCCAAGCAAAATTAAAGTATTTTACAGATCTTATTTTTAAAATGCCACAACTTTTATTGCAGGTATCCATGAAAGATGAAATACAATTTTGACCACAAATAATAAAAAAAAATACCAGTATCTGCCAATAAATATTACTTTACATTTATTGTCACCAAATTAAAAAAGTTATCACAAGGCAATGTCAAAAATAAAAGCAATCCAACTGTTTTTCAAGAATGTGACAATAGAAATTTTGATTAAAAAATCAATTATCACCAAATTAACAAATATTGTAGCATTCTTAACTGATAAAATATTCACAGATGCAAATATTAATTAACAAACAATCTGGAAGGCAGTATTCAAGAAATATTGTCACAGAAAGTAAACAATCGTTTGTTAAATAACAAATAAAACATCATGAAATTAGACCAAACCTGAAGGAAAACCGACTCGGGTTCTGCATAGAATATATGGAAGCAATCTGGCATGTGGTTTAGGAGAATAATTCAAAATTATTGGTTTTGATCCAAAATTTGATAAAAGTAAAAAAAATTGAAATGTTGTCATGAAGACCAAGACAGTTAGAAGAACTTATAGATTTGACAGTTGCTCTAGAACAAAAAATAAGTCACACAATTTGAAGTAACTGTAGTCAAAATATATGCTATACTGAAAGCCTAAAAACCATTATGTGCGGTAATTATCTGCATTTTAGTTTTAATTGCCCCAATAGTTCTCCTAAATTAAGTGCGAAGACACCAATATAAACATGCTTTAATGGACTCTAATTTAACTGAGGAAAAACCAAAATAAAAATAAAGTGCAAGTGAAAATAACAATTTATAAATACAAAATAAATTCAATTTTAAAGAATCCTGCAGATTTCTCCTCTTATTTATTGAAATCAGCTCCACACACAGATTATTGTAAAACCATTCATTTTCAATGACATTTAAGTTGACTATTTCGATGTTTTGAGCATATTCACTATGTTTTAATTTCATGAATTTGTCATGGAAACAATTAGTTTTATTGTTATTTTGTACATGTTCATGTAGATTTAATTTAGCGGATTTTACTTCTCAGGGAATTAAAACCCAATGAATAATTAATGCATTTACAGTATACAACTTAAAATATAGTATTATGGTATGTTATACAGAATAAATGAGCATGTATAATGGATAACCAATATATAATTTTGCAAAAGACACATTTTTGTAATTTTGTGAAGTGTGTGAAAATTTCATAATATTTCATTGACAATCTTAGCGACATTTGTGAAAATTAATTCTCATCTTTGTCAATCCCAGGATCAATCCCCTTACAAAATGAAAACACTTTTAGCAATGAAAATTAATAACGTATTTTTCCCCCCAAAAAACCCAGATACATTCAAGTACCATACCATATACAGGGTATGCAAATTAAAGGTCATAGGTCATGTGCAGCATCTAAAGAAGGTGAGAGTAATATTAAAGACATGTAAACCAAAATTTTTACTCACGGTTTTAGAGTTTATAAAGTGAAAAGAGAATCAAACGGCCATGTTGCTAATGTCGGCTTCTGATTCAGATTGTTTTGCTCTGAATAAACAAGGATTCAAACTTACAGATTCAAATGATAACTGTACAATTTCGAGCATGCACAAAGTTGATTTCTTGTAATGAATCAAAGTTTTTTTTCATATTGAAACATTCATTCATAATCATGCTAGTATACTCTCAGTTCACGTCTTTATGTGTGTTTTTGTTTATTTTCATATTAAATATTTGACAGAATAGTAATGGAAATGATTGTGAGGTTGATAGCAGTTTTATATTGACTGTATTACCAGCCATGGAAACTATTTTAAAACATGTTTATCAAACACGTGCTGATTTCTAAACAATGCAATACAGTGACCCCTCGCTAAGTCATGCCTCAGTTAGGCATGATATTGGCTAAGTAGTGGGTAATTGAATGGCTCACGAAAAATTGTATTGTCTTCTTTAGCGATAGCTTTGAAAGAAAATAGTTAAGGATTTGTTGCTCCAAGTTTTTAATTAGTCATGAGACAGTCGGTACAAGTCATATTCAAAGCATGTTGATGTCATTCAACACCCATTGACCTGTCCATTACTTGTCGACGGCTCGGTTCAAGGTGTCAACCTAAGACTTTATGAGTTTCTTGGGTGATACTGGTTTGATAAATCCCTCATGAAACTCACTGCAATGTGAACAATCCATCATTCTGATCTCTAGTTTCCAACTGAGCAGCATGTCTAAGCGAAGGTTATCCAGTCTGTCTGTCCTTGATAAGTCAGATTTTTTGCTTGGATCCCTAAACCTGTGACTTAGCAAGGGGTTACTGTACAGTCTAGTGTTCATAGTAAACAAATGTGTATTGCAAGACAGATATAACACATCAGGTGACTACCCATACATGCTTATTCTCACATCTTGCAAGGTGATTTTTTACCATGCTCGGAACGATGATGATGATGATGTCTATGACTTTTGACGTCAACTTCAGATGCACTTGGTTCAGACATTGTCTCATTAAGCTGCCAATTGTAATCCTTGTAACTTATCCTCACTCCGCCTTCAAGTACCAACAGATCAATTAAATTTTCAATTCCATAAACTTTATCTTCGCATAAATATTTTAAAGTCCACCTGTAAAAAAACACACAGAATTCTAATGCAATTACTGTGGAATACTTTATTTTCGCTGGAATTAATTTTCGCTGAAAAGGCTTTTTGGGCGTTCTTTATGGAATTTATTTTTATAGATATTTGATGAGTTGAATGTGAAATATAGGGAAAAAAAGTATATTCGCTGGATTTTATTTTCACGGAATCATCCCTTCAGCAAAAATAGCAAAAATAAATTCCAAGTGAAAATAAAGTAATTCTACAATATTTAAAATTTCATGTGGTATACAATGCCAAAACTTCACGTTGGTGATCTGAGAGTATAAAATATTTAAATTGAGAGCGATTGAATAAACAAATATGCCAGAAATATTCACAAAAAAAAACTTTAAAAATGCTGAATTAAAAAGGAAAGTGAACACTGCAACATTTGAACTGTTGTGTGAACATTCTTTTGTTGTTCTGAACATGGCGCTAAATATTATACACAATGTACCATATTTGTTTTATTTGCCCAATAGAAGTGAATGTAAACAAAAAGTTGTCATCAATACAATTTTTTTTTTACCTAACAGCTTGGATTTCATCAGCACCAAAGTCAGTCCTATACCACTGAAATATGCGTGACAATTCAATCTGTGAAAAAAATTAACACACGATAATCAGAAGGTTTTACGGGCTTAGACTAGATCGACAGTGGAGCTAAAAATTTGCAGAATGATTTGATGGATAAGATTTTTAAAGAAGCTCTTAAATTTGTTTGAAGGTGAAACAGGTACTGAAATAGTGTTAGCAGCTGTCATGACGATATTTAACATACTTTATCTATTTGAGCAATAAACCCAGAAGTTGTTTTTACAGTGATAAAACTCCTTTCTCATTTGTGGCCATGAAACATGGCAAGAAAGGGAAACATTACATTTCTCACAATGAATAATCACTATCAATGTCAACTACCATACTTCCCTAAGCATAAGCCCCTACCTGAGTATAAGCCCACTCTCTGTTTTTAGACATTTAACAGGTTGAGAGCATCCCCGAGTATAGGCCCTGGGTGTTTTTACCGGGCGTCAACGACATATATTACAAATATGCACGTAAAAAGTGTTTTTCATTGAAGAATAATCGTGATTGGTACGGTAGTTTGGTTCCTGCTTTTACGAGAAAACTTGCATTAATTTCAGAGTGCATGGCCGGCGAACGTACGGAACATGGTTCGGACCTTTTCTAATCTGTTATTTACTCAGGATGAACCCCGATGTTGCAATACTGAAGCAATCCATATTTCTTTTGAGTAGTAGTTTTAGAAACGCCAAAAATGTGATCGTCAAGTCGTGAATCCTGATCATTGAACATCGTTTCACTTTTCCAAATAATCGTGTCCATTGAGACTATCGAGAATGGGATGTGAGCGAGCAAACTATTCTTCGACATGACTTGTTGGCGACCGTGAAAAGTTTAAATATTTTCGAAAATTGAGAATCAACAGCTTTAGGGAAAAAATCATCGTTTTTTGTCGAAATCAGATTGCATTTTAACATCGCGGTAATTCACTTCGTCAATAATCGGAAAACTTTGTACGACACAGCATTTTGATTGGTTAACGCAAGATGTGACCTGTTAGGTCAAAGAAAGTTGTTCAGGTCAAATCATGATGAAAAACAAAAAACAACATGGCGGAAATTGCATTGTATCAAGAGTTTGCGTACGATCGAAAACATTCCACAATGAAGATATTAATATTAAGTTTTGCCTTCGACTGTTTTCCCACAGACCCTATCTATTTTTGCACCGTAAATTCAGACAGTATGTAAACCGTATTGTAATAAACGTGTGTATTTTTATGAACATGTTTGTTTCTTCATTTTAAAAAGTGTTGTGGAAATCAAAAAGACGTAATATTTTTCCGAGACTGGTGCTGTGAGCGAAAAATGTAATTTGGATAATTTTTCGTGGCTGGGAAGATGGTTACAATTTTAAAACCCCCAAAAAATTTTCTTTTCTGAGGTGGTCCTCGAGTATAAGCCCACACCCTAATTTTTCCGATTTTACATGTTCAGGCCCCTGGGCTTATACTCGGGGAAGTACGGTAATGTTTTTGTGATGACTGATTTTCCCTTTATAAAATAGACCAGTTCAAAATTTCAACGCAATTATGCTAAACTTGTTGCCATTAGTAACACCTGCAGCATGTTTTTTAACATGTAAGCAGAAAGGAGAAACAGAAAATTTTTTTTCCTGACCTTATCCTGAAAAATGATATTTATTCAACGATACTTACCTCTTTAAATTTCATATTGACAGTTGTTTCTTGTTCTATAAAGTTCTTCGCTGCCAAATCCAAAGCACGCTGTAGATTTTTCTCTGTATACACATTAATTGGTGGGCATGACTGCAAAATAACAATACGAAATAAAGTGTATTCAATGTGGTATAAACAAAATGACAAACATTCCAATTTGTGTGTAACAAACAGCCTCTGGGCTGAGATAGTTATGCTGTTAGCAATGCACATTTCAAAATGAACAAATCTGTAAGAGGTCCACCTGTAGTACTTCTATGTGTAATTTCAAAGCAATCAGACATGCGGTTTTCAACAAGAAATCAAAAATATCACTTTTTACCAAAAATGACAAATATATTCATCTAAATTAGAGAATTTAAGACATCATCACAAAATGAACAAATCTGAAAGATCCACCTGAAGTACATATAGATATATACTATCAAAGCAATCAGACTTACGGTTTTAAGAACCAGTATTTTGTTGTTCTTTTTCAGAACAGAATTGAAGGTACTAGTAATTGAGAGACAGACTTGTTGACAGGTTGGTGAAGTTTAAACAAAGCAATCAGTAGATTGGAAGATGATTGCTTTCAATAATACTTACCTTAGCACCACACACTAAAGCAAAATGGATTCTAGGATCAACTTGTTTCACGGAATATTTCAGTCTGGGATCTTTAGCTGAGAAGTGAGCATCATTAGCTGCAGGGTGTGGTCTGTTTCCTAAAAAAAGGGATAACACATTTCATCTAACTAATTACAGGAGCCAGAATGACACTTAGTTCACATCTAACTAATTCAGAGACTGGGATTGCACCAGTGCATAATCAAGAACATAAATTGAGTATCCCTGGTTTGAGTATATCTGGTTGCCATCTTTCTGTCATACACCCAGCTTGAGTGAGTGTTACGGTGCACAGTAAATGTTTTTTCTCAGAAAATAAATTGATTTTGAAAGTGTCAAATCTGTCAGTCAACACGAAATCAAAACTTACAACTATGATGTAAAATGTAGAATCCAGTTCCAGGGAACCATTGTCATGTGAATTTCAGACGCAACCAGAATACAGCCAATGAAATAACAGCAGTGAAAGATTTAGACTTCTTACCTCTCAATATACCATGTTCGATATCATCTAAGCTGAATATCAATCCTCCAATGTTGTAGGCTGTAGTATGCCAGAATTGTTGAACATCTAACACTGAATTCGGTAGAGTTTCACATTCCAACAAACCATGTATCGTTAATACATTGTAAATATCTACATACCGTTAGGGATCAAAAGTCACTGTATTTGTTTAATTTTCACCACAACACATGAAATTCACAAAGAGGGTTTACTGATAAAGGCATCACATTAAAGTGGTTGTAAACTGAGAACAGACTTCTCAAGGTAGAGTGAACAATTGAGTATTGGTCACCAAATCCTGGGAGGAGAACAATACACTGGAGAGGAGCACTGTTTATTATATTTACTTCTGTAAATTTGAAAACAAAGTGTGTAACCCATTGTAGTAAGTTATCAACATCTAGCACTACTTCAGCGTCAAATCAGTGCCTGGAATTGCTGTAAAAAGACCATTTGAGCTGTAACCTTGCATAAAACAGGCGTTAAAAGACAATACAAATTTTCTACATTCTTATCTGTCCATTTTCAACAAATAATATCAAAGGATACTTATAAAGAAAACCATTTTTTTAGTTTCATCTAGAATATCCAAATTAACGCCTACTAATTCTTGACAGTATTGTTTGTATGTTGTAAATAAATCACTAGATTTCAATAGTTTATAATCCACTCCAGTACCATCTTTATCCATGAATTCTGCTCTCATTCTGTAAAAAAACAAACAAAACACACAATTTAGACAAAGTGATGTATTAAATTTCCAGAACCCAATCTTTAACATGGTACAGTCGTTGTGATGCATAGTACAGTCATTGTGATGCATGGTACAGTTGATATGATGCATTGTACAGTTGATGTGATGTGTGGTACAGTTGGTGTGATGTGTGGTACAGTTGGTGTGATGTGTGGTACAGTTGGTGTGATGTGTGGTACAGTTGGTGTGATGTGTGGTACAGTTGGTGTGATGTGTGGTACAGTTGATGTGATGTGTGGTACAGTTGGTGTGATGTGTGGTACAGTTGGTGTGATGTGTGGTACAGTTGGTGTGATGTGTGGTACAGTTGGTGTGATATGTGGTACAGTTGGTGTGATGTGTGGTACCGTTGGTGTGATGTGTGGTACAGTTGATATGATGCATTGTACAGTTGGTGTGATGTGTGGTACAGTTGATGTGATGTGTGGTACAGTTGATATGATGCATTGTACAGTTGGTGTGATGTGTGGTACAGTTGATGTGATGTGTGGTACAGTTGGTGTGATGTGTGGTACAGTTGGTGTGATGTGTGGTACAGTTGATGTGATGTGTGGTACAGTTGGTGTGATGTGTGGTACAGTTGGTGTGATGTGTGGTACAGTTGGTGTGATGTGTGGTACAGTTGGTGTGATGTGTGGTACAGTTGGTGTGATGTGTGGTACAGTTGGTGTGATGTGTGGTACAGTTGGTGTGATGTGTGGTACAGTTGGTGTGATGTGTGGTACAGTTGATGTGATGTGTGGTACAGTTGATGTGATGTGTGGTACAGTTGGTGTGATGTGTGGTACAGTTGGTGTGATGTGTGGTACAGTTGGTGTGATGTGTGGTACAGTTGATGTGATGTGTGGTACAGTTGGTGTGATGTGTGGTACAGTTGATGTGATGTGTGGTACAGTTGATGTGATGTGTGGTACAGTTGGTGTGATGTGTGGTACAGTTGGTGTGATGTGTGGTACAGTTGGTGTGATGTGTGGTACAGTTGGTGTGATGTGTGGTACAGTTGATGTGATGTGTGGTACAGTTGGTGTGATGTGTGGTACAGTTGGTGTGATGTGTGGTACAGTTGGTGTGATGTGTGGTACAGTTGGTGTGATGTGTGGTACAGTTGGTGTGATGTGTGGTACAGTTGGTGTGATGTGTGGTACAGTTGATGTGATGTGTGGTACAGTTGGTGTGATGTGTGGTACAGTTGGTGTGATGAGTGGTACAGTTGGTGTGATGTGTGGTACAGTTGGTGTGATGTGTGGTCATCATTCCTCATATGTGTAGAGGGCTCTAATAGAAGCCGCATCCCCTCTGTTGCATTGTACCATTTTAATAGAAGCTGCGGTTTCTAATACAGATTTTCCAGTATATACAATGCATATCAAATACATTGTTCGTTCACACAAAATTCAAACACACACAGCATACGACTGTACTAATTTGGGATAAACATTTTCAGTCACTCAAAAAAATTCACGATTTGATAACACGGCTACATAAATTTTTTTATTTTCATAGTCTGACGAAATTCACATCAGTTTGCCCCTTACTTACTGACTGTATGTTATCTCATGTGTGAAGACTGCTTTATTATCCAAGTTTACAAAGAATTTGTAAGCACTGTTTTCTGTTATGCTTGACCGACTCTCAATGAGTTGAAACTTGTCTTTGTAGCAGTGACACAGTTATCAAGTTTGTAGATACACTGTACCTGTATTGTATAGTGCCATTTTTATTTATTTACATATTTCATTTTCTTATATTTATATATTCATTTGTAGAGTTGAATAATTCACCACTTGGGGCGTTTAATCTGAACATCAGATCTATGTAATAACTTATAATTAATCAACTCTATGTACAAATTGGAGTTTGTCCTTGTACATATAGTATTAAGATTTATAACCCCACAATTAAAATAGCTCTGTTGTCCCAGTAAAGTTTTTACAGCAGTATATACAAGTGCACAAGACAATACGCAATATCCAAATAGGTGGAGGTTTACCCAAGTACTTTAAAATATCTCAGTGTTTGTTAATTAACAAATTAATTAGAGCCCTGCATTCACACATTAAAATATGTCTTTTAGGTTACAAAAAAAGATTTCTGGGCAGTGTGTTTCAAAGGTGGATGAAGAGAGAAGGAGTCTTGCCAATATAGTGAAGAAAAACAGTGTCACCAAACTATTTTTTTGACATCCTCAGACCAGAAATGAATTTTCTTATATTTTGATGAAAAAAAAAAAGACAGAATACTGTAAAACTATTTATTTTCACTGGCATTTCACTATTTTGATGTTTGAGCCTGCTCACTGGGTTTAAAGTTCACAAATAAACATCTGCAGATGTAGATAATATGATGAAATTACTAAACTATACTTTGATAAGAATTGAATTTAGAACTAGATTGTAATACAAAGTTGCTTTGTGTCCATGAATGTGTTTACTGGACTTTTTGAATGTTTAAATGGGATAATTGAAAAAGGAAAGCAAGAAAGAGAAGCCATTCCCTCATATACATAATATCATTTATTAATTAAGATTTTCAGTAAATTTTGAAAACAAAATTAACTACTGACAAAGGGAGCATAAAACTTGATGCATCAAACTTTGATTTGCACCATAAAATTATTTGTATATTTGCAAAGTGGATTACTCAGTAGGTGAAGGGTCATGAACACATGAAAATGGCTATATACCGGTAAAGTACTTCTGCTTTGAATATATATACTGGGGAATACTTTATTTTCGCTGGAATTAATTTTTCGTTGAAAATGCTTTTTAGGCGTTTTTTATGGAATTTATTTTTACTGATTTTTGAAGAGTTTAATGTGAAATATAGGGAAAAAATTATATTCGCTGGATTTTATTTTAACGGAATCATCCCTTCAGCGAAAATAGCCAAAATAAATTCCAAGCAAAAATAAAGTATTCTACAGTAGCTTGAATGCCATAATCTCATCATCTCAATAAAATGCAGTCCACCAGTACTGACATGTACAAGGTACATAATAATGTGCCTAAATGCCTTACTGTAAAATGACTAATTTTCACTGGGTTTAAATTTCACTGATTTACCATTACAGGCATATTCAGTGGGTTTTAAATTCACGGTTTTATCATTTAGATAATGTGTTCTATGCTAAATTTTACATATTCACTGGGTTTTAATTTAGCGCATTTTCCAGTCAGTGAAATAAGCAAAATTAAAACCCAGTGAATAATTAATCCTTCTACAGTCACAGATAACAAATATAACAAATAATCAGTGACCATACTCACAACAGCAATTATATTTTGTTTATGAAAAGGCAATAAGTTATGAGCCAGCTCGGAAGTTAACCTTTCACCACCAGACTTTTTCAGCCAAATTTTTCTCATATTCTTCAATATTTCTGGAAATAAACCCTAATTTTAGAGCCAACAGATACAACTTGAGTCAATTTTCGATTCTTACTCAAAAGATTTGGCTATTTTTGTCTCAATCTTCTGAAGGAAAATGCAGACTATAAACGGAAATATTTTGTAAATTTGTGATGAAAATAGGGTACTGGTGATGAAAAGGTTAAGTTACACTTGAACTGTACTGTAGGAAAGTATGTATTTGTAGAGTAAAAACTCAGCGCTCTCCCCTAGATTCAAACAGTGTGGCGGTATCACCACTGTACTCATTTTTACCACTACGCTTTAACTTTGCCATAGTCACCATCTTGACTGCCACTGTGATTTATTTCCACTGTGCTGGCTTTTTAGATCAAATTGATAAGTTGCTAAAAACTTAAACTTGTGTGTAGTTAACTTACTCAACACTCCTGAAGCAATAACAGTTTTGTAAGTCAATAATTGTATGCATTGTGTAATTAAGTAAGTAAATCATCATGTATTATTTAATTATGCAAAAAATATACAAATTAGTACTGCCACAGTGGTTTAAATATCTGGAGAGAACACTGTAACTTGTGTGACTACCGGTAATAACAGTTTAACAGTATGAAGCTCAAGTTCCTGTTTGTTGGTCTACAAGATAAATGTGATGTAACTCCATCAGACTACAACTATTTTGATTGAAAATATCTATTGATATCATATCCTAAAATAAGAGTTACATTAATGGAAATTAAACTTTTTGATCCCTGGAAAAAAAGAAAAAAATGTTCTCATCAAATTCTTTTTTATTCTAAATTTATTTAAAAAAATGATAATTTTGGATTTTCCATGAAATTAAAATTTTTCTTTCATTTTTTTCTAAATTCTGTCAAAAAACAAGAAAAAAAACCCACATTCACTAGTTTTTAAATTCCCTTCATCATTTAACAGTGAATTTTTTTTCGTATGAATTGCAACTCAGTAAATAATATAGATACTGGTACCATACATGTAAATAAATCCGTTACCTTGACCACAGTATCCATAGCAACAAGAGATAGGCAACATGATGCTGGAATAATCCTACTGAGTAGATAATCTTTGACACAAAAATTACCATAAATAGTTTGATATTTTTTTAAAATACAGAATGTATTAACAGTGTTTTTTAATGAAACAATGCTTTAAAATGAATTCCTATGAAATTGTTCCAAATTTTCACATTTTTTATTTTTCTGCAAAACAAAACAAAACACAAAGTCTGATGAAAAATGTTACAAAATTTTGCTAAATTTCTTGTCCTTATCGACTAGTTGGTTTAACACCTGTGAACGTCCTACTGCTTCTCGTACCTATACATTAGTAACAAAACAAACTGTCGCACAAAGACTGTACATGTATTTGCAAAGAATGACTATGCATCATTATATCCACATTGACAGTATTAAAAACACAGACTAAAAATTAAATATACCGTCCCTTTTGTATGATTTTCTATTTAAATTTCTATTAAAACCCATTCATCATGCTTTGTAAAGATGACGAGTAAATTTTCAATGAAGTGAATCTACGGGGCAGACAGGTTCTAAGAGAATAGTAAATTAACCAAAATTAAAAAATATATTAGTAATAAGAATTCAATATTTAAGTTAACGCCCATGGTTGTTCAATGGCAAAACTTGTTTGTCGCTGTGATCTACAAATGATTGTAACTTTGAGAGTTTCTGGGGTTACTTGTGGCATGCTAGCACAATCTTGGAATGCACTTTACATATCTAATTATTAAATATCAAATTATACAGTAATTACTTTAATATAAGTATGTGCACTGGGGCTATTTTGAAAAAATAATTTCCATAAATTTTAATTTAAATGCAAAGTTTCATCTTTCAGTTTATCTCAAGATATACATGGAGTTTGTTTTTTACAGAATCCCTCCAGCACCAGCACCATTAATAATTTAATTGAAATTGCAATTTAAAATAAAGAATGATTGAAAAAATTATCATACACACAGTGCATAAGAAATTAATTAATTAAGGATGATCAGGAAACTTTTTTTATTCCTTGTTTCTCGAGTTTTTATAAGGCAATTTTTTTGAGGAGGGCGAAAAAAAAATAAAATTAATTCTTTTTTTCCATTAGATTTGTGTGATTCTCAACAAATTGTAAGTGAGATCATTGATTGGAGAGAAGAAATGAAATAAAATTTTATTCCATGTATAACCTTGTTTCTCATCTACGCAAGACTTCGGTACTTTGATCATAATACTCCCACGAAAATGCAACTTGGGTTTGTTATGCGGCGGGCGAAAAAAAAATGAAGATAGCATTTTTTTGCACTTCCAAGTTGGCGGGCGAGAGAAATTACGCTGAAATAAAATTTTATTTTTATTTCATTTTCGGCTCCTGTTCATTCAGCGGGTTCGCAAAACAAGGGATAATAAAAAGTCTGGCCTTACAGAAAAATGTATTTTAATTTGAGTTATATCATCATACTTAGAAACAAATTAGGCCTATACAGAAGTGTCTACGTCAATTGTGAGTCAAAATACCAACTTAATTTTCATGAATTTTAATCAAATCATCATTGCCCGCCTCATTGACGCTTTTGACAACAAATGAAAAACAATTGAATCTTTCATGTCAACGCTTCTTAATGTTACAACATGGTATTGTTATAATAAAGATCAAACAAGTAAGATTGAATGAATCATCATTTATTTGTAGTGTTGTGTCCAATTTTATTTACAGCGAACGCTTAATTTTACGTTGGATATGATATCCAGGTCTGAATCTTCTTGTCAATAGCTGAACATTATCAAACACTTACAGTTGTGTTATCAAGTCCACTGAATTGCATGAGATGGAAAAACAAAATGGAGACATATCACCATGACCAAGTCAGAAACATAGTTGAAAAAAAACAAATATCACAATTTAAAAAACAGACCAAGAGATTCTAATAATATTTGAAATTAATAAATAAATCAACAACATTTTTTTTTCAAAATTTTTTTTATCAAGACATATTAACTAAAAAAATTGTAGGAAATTCATTAAAAATTATGAAATGTACCAAAATAATGGTGACAAAATTATCTGAATCGAAGGTTTAATGTCACCCATGAAGCAAATGCTTTTTTTGCTGGTATTTATTATGAATGAATGACTGGAGATTTTGTCTATTTCTGTCTGTATGCAATTATGGCTTTTTTATAACTGAAACCAACAGAACCTTTGTTCACAAAGGTATGTTTAATTTATATAATTTGCTGATTTGAAAGTGTTTGTGATTAAAAAAAAATGAGAAAGTTTTTACGACTTGAAATCTCAGTAAAATTAGCACTGCTACATTTTGTGATATTCATTGACTTGCAAAATTTAAAAAAAAATTGTCCCTTCCACAAAGCAACAATTCAATTTGAAGGTAAAAAGGCAGTTGGAATCCACAACCATCACCATCACTATTTTTAATTTTTAATTTTGTTGTTGTTGTAATTTTTGTCCGTATATTGTGAGTTTTGTTAGTGAGTGCATGTTTACTTTGTTATGCAACCATTTCAATTCTTTTTGAGGAGATTTAAAGGTTCTTTACTAAATGAAATGAATGAAATCAAACTAACAACAACACACTGCATTGCTACACAGCCCAAGCTAAAGTAACTGACCAGTCCCACTACATAAACCATATTACCAATCTGTCTATACAGTTACCAGGTATATGTGTACTTATTTTTTTAGATTTTGTTTATGACAACCACTACTATGTAGTTTAAATATCTGTAGTTTAGGTGTCCGATATCTTATGAGATATCTAGTGTTAAAAGTTCAAATGGTCATACTTTGATGCAAATGAAGGTCATACAATGGTCATAATGTGAAAACCCCATATCATATCGTCATTGGTTGGGATTAGGGGTGGGGTTGGGTAAGCGGTCACTTATATGAGAATGCCCAATACAATTTACAAACGAGACGACATTATATAAAATATAAGCTATCCATTACGTATATAATAATTTTGTCTACATTCTATTTGTTGTAATTTCATCTATGAGTTACAACCGAGTTAGTAATATGATTCACATTATCAAGGATTCAGACATCCTATTACATGGCACCCGAACCAATGTCGACTTACTGTAGCATCAGCTTTTGAAGTCGCTGTGATCCATTGACCGCATCATAGTTGGTGTTACCTGTCGGGGTAGATCGTCCAACGTTCAAAACTCGTACTTCTGGTCTCGGTGAAGACATGGTCTGTGCACCAATTCACGTTGTGTTTTTATCTTTATCGTTACCGTCCCAGTGATGGTCGTCACATGTTCCCCGTCGAACTAAGTGCAATCCGCAAATGAAAGAAAAACTCGCTACCTACAACACAGACAATTCGATCCAGCGACGAGTCTACTCACCCAATGATCGTATACGAAATAGGAAGTCGTGTTGTCCACACATTAAATATTAAATACGTCACGAACACACGGATGACTGGATCAGACTCGACTGGTGGCAGGTTTAGCGTTGCTGATGACCTTTAGCCTCTAACTTCCGGGACAAAGTCAACCACCAATCGCGAGCCGTCAGTCATTCTACCGAGTTACTAATTCGAAGTCGCTAAATGGTCTTCATGAATATCGAGTGAGCGTGGTCGGGTCAAAAGTGGGTGTGGTCGGTCAAACAAATATAATTAGAGAGTGGGCGTTGCCGACAACTGGAAGTATAGCAACCAATAGCATGATATTTATTTGCTGTCAGTTTTTTAAAAGTTTTGGTAATCAATCGCGAAAGCCCACAAGATGATATTTATGTGGTGATAGTTCAAAGTAATACAAAATAAGATGTATGTAATAATAATAATAAAAACAATTACAAAATAATAAAAATATATAGACCCGAAAACTCTATTTTTCTTACAATATTTGTGGGATGTGGAGGTAAAAATAGATATGATCGTAGTACAAGCTGAAAGGATCTAGAAGAAAAAATAAAATACTCTCCAATTGATGTAATTTCTTCAGAATTTCAATTGAGAATAAATTATGCAAACAAGGTGCTTGTGATTAAAATCATTAAATTTGTTATCTAATTTTATTTGTTATATAAATTAACATAATGTGTAACATAACCATCGTCCATAACATGATTCGGATGTAGCGATATTGGAAAATGTACACATATTAATTTTGTTTAATCATAGACCCTACAATTAATTAGGAGATTCTTTATTTAATTGCCATTTTTTCATTTTATTTTCATACATTTCTATTTCTACTTTTGTTTTTTGTGTTACAGTTTCATATTTGTTTTCTTGTTAAACTCTGACTAAGATTTTACTTACAGTTTATACGCTTAAATTATGTTACAAAAAAGTTGCATTTGTTCGCATTTATTTAAAGTGAGTGGGACGTCACTTGTGCACACGCGGGCGGGCGGGCGGGAATTGAGTTCCAACTGAAGCCACAACAACAACACATGCTAAAAACGCAAAGGTTCATAGGTAGACGCTTGTTTGTAAACAATGACACGCTATGGCCATCTTACGCATGCGCAAGTAATGACTCCCCCCCGCTTTAGTAAGTCATGTTATAACTTATGTTTACATTAGACACTCTGAGTCCTCAAACTTTAAGATAGAAACAGCTGTTGGTCAGTTGTGAGGTCCAAATAGCATGAAAACCCACACAGAAAATAAACGTACTGGCTCCGCCTCTAGATTTATTTTCCGCCAGGTATATCCTACACTTCTCTTTAAAACTCATTATTATAATATATATATATTGTTCTCAACCTATTTCTCAACCTAACTTTTCAGCTACCCATAAAGACCTTTGAGCCTGTAATAGGACCCCCCCCCCACATTTCAAAAAGTAAAATAACAATGCCAAATTGATGTATCACATGATGTTTTTGAGAGAGTTGAACAATTTATACGTGAAAATCAAACAATTAATGAGAATTGCATCATTTACATAACATAAGTAAATGAGATAATTTTGGCTGTAATTTAAATTCATAAAACAAGCAGAAATGAACTGTGACCAATAATATAACAGAAAATATGACTGTCATGACTGGCTTAAGGTCTATTATGACCCTGACAATTTCCAGTCTATGTTTGTTGACAATTGTGTCAAGAGCTGTTTGCTTGTCTGTCAATAGTATATTGATTAGTTTATTAAGTGACGGAAGATGGAGTCAGCTTTGTACTGAAATCAAATGCTCTACTGATTAGTGACATTTTGTGTGCACAGTGGAATAATTGTTTTCTGTATATACTGGTATCTCTATTTATTTTTCTGGTTATGTTTTTTTGAACGCATTTTTATGAATAAAATCCCCAATAACAAACATTGTTTGCTCAGGAGATCTTAAAGCGAGAAGGTCGTCACCTGCATACACGCGGGAATTGGGTTCCAAGTGATGATAACAACACACGCTAAAAATGCAAAGGCTCATGGGTAGACACTTGTTTGTAAACAATGACACGCTATGACCATCTGACGCATGCGCATGTGACGACTCCCCCGCTTTAAATAGGAATAGTGTTTCTTGTAATTTCTTAACCCCTCCCAAAAAAAATCACATTCGTTTACAGGGAGGATTTTTGGTTCTCGCATTGATTTATATTTCTAATTTATAACTTGCACCCTCTAGCAAAGAAGAGCTCCGGTGACGTAATGAACATATAGTTTTACTGCAGTCGCTCATCAATATGAAACGTCTTTAATAGTGTATTATGAGGGATGACCACATAACCAAAGATTTTTCTATCACCCCTCAAGACATGTTTATGACACAGAAGCATGCCATTAATCAAGGGCACCCCTATAACCATGTTCAAATATTTAAACATTTAAAGCAGGGTGCATCATCACATGCGCATGCGTCAGATGGCCATAGTGTGTCATTGTTTAACCATGAGCCTTTGCATTTTAACGTGTGTTGCTATCGTCGCCTGGGAATTCCTGTGCGTGCACAGATGACGACCCTCCCGTTTTAATTGCCATAAATGCCATGCTTACTTTTGTGTTGAGCAGAATAGTCCTATGCAAATGGCGATACTTTATAAGAAGAAATATTGGATAATGTAATGGGGGGGGGGATAAATAGGGGGGGGGTCATTTTCTGTAGGTAGGGAATCCTGGTTATGTGTGCGATATTTTTATTCAAAGCAGAAGAATATTCTCAAATGAGAATGATCCATTATTTAACAGGGTAGTAATGTTATTTACAGATAAATATCTGATGAGCAAACTACTCTTTGAACTACAACATCCATTTGAAGTTACTATCAAAGTAAGTTAACTCATGATTTTGACCTGACAACACACACAAAATTTTAGCACTTCATGTTGTGCAGAGTTACACAAAAAACAGAGTTAATGTCCACATTATCAAGGAAAACATTATATACAGCATAGAATTGTGCACATTATCACTCTGAATATGATAAAATAATTTAAAACGCATTTTATTTTATTAGGAATCTATACACAGTCAAAGAATAATATTATATTCTGGGTAGCAGTTAACAGTTTTGAATAATTCTCTATTTCTTAAATATTGTCTGTCTGATTCACTTGACTATCATTCAAACTTCCAGTTTTGACATTTTGAGTGTTCTATAATACAAAATGCACCTTATTTTGCAGGGGAAAAAACTCAAAAAAAAAATAAGTATAGTTATGTCTGCAATTGTGTGTATTGTATCACATATTCATATTCAACATTATAATAATTAGAAATCGTTATCAGTAACAAATTTTTCATTTTTTTTTTATAAACAATTACACATCAATAAAGCAAATACTTGCTTTTAATACATGTACAGCATTCATGCAAATATAATGCAATAAATGTTCTACTAATTTTTTCATGACTTCATTCAAAAATAATGGACGGAAATACTGTAAAATTATTTATTTTAGCTGGTATTAATTTTCGCTGAAAAGACTTTTCAGGTGTTTTGTATAGAATTCACTGAATCATTCCTTCAGCAAAAATAGTGAAAATTAATTCTAAGTGAAAATAAATGAATGAAAGACAGTCATAATGAATAAAAAAAACCACTAGATTGATTAAAATTAAGTATTTTCTTAATGGTAGATTCGAAGTCCAATAGCGACCTCAACATTTTATTTTGGAGTCAACTTTGTAATGCCACAACAGTCCTGTGACTGGGTATTGACATTCATGTATTCAAATTACATGTTCAAATAAATAACCAACAGCATTGTTTTGCCTTCTGGTAGTGTGAATGGTAGACTGGTAATAGCTGAATATTAGTTAGCAGACTTTTAAAATTGCACAACACAAAAAATAGTAAAATATCCTGAGATTTATTATGTTTAGCCTACTGAAAAAATCATTACTAATATATAGAAATATATTTTAAAATTTAATACAAGATACATTTATGCAAGTTATCTGTTAATAAAATTGGCTCAATTAAACTATATCAAAGATTGTGGCGTTACTGTATGCACAAAAATAGAATACAAAAAGTCAACAATTTTTCAAGATAAAACTTGCAGAACATCCACCATGATTGATGTACATTGTTGATTTTATTCGTAAATGTTGGTTCTTTGTTTGAGCTGACTTTTACAAGCATAGTTAAGTTCGGCACCTCCGGACAGAAGAAGGTCATTTCCCGTACAAAATGTTGCTTCTGCAGCAAGAAATAAACACATCTGGCCAGCCTCTTCTATTGTCCCCATACGGCCAAGCAACTGTAAATATTAATGTACAAAAAACTTATCATCACGTTATATGAAAGTATATGTACAATACTAGTGCTCAAATTTACCAATGAGCAGCCTGGTATCACCGTATTGTAAAATGCAATGTTGTGTCATACACAATTATATCATGGATTGCATATGACCTTTGATCTATGACCTATGACATTCACTGACCTGCGACTCTTCCCCACCTTTAATCATGGCTTCTCTATTGCCAGATGCGATGGAAAGTTCATCCCATAATGGTGTCCATACATTGCCTGGAGACACACTGCAAATACAGAAACAGGTCAACGCTTCTACACATGGCTAAAAATATATGTTGTCAACAGTGTGTCAACTAACAGGACTGATTTTTGGAGATCAATCTTGAGCTGTTTGACTGCTGGGGAGAGAGGTCTTCAAGAAAAAAACTAAAAATGACTGTATATGTGACTTGAGTCACAAATAAAAATGTTGTGGCATCTGATTTTCTTTGTTTTTGCAGGATGTTTTTTTTAAAAACAACAATTGATACCTGTTTACCCGAACACCATGTTGCGCTTCATCTACAGCTAAAGCTCTTGTAAAAGCATCTATTGCACCCTGGAAAAAAACAAAGTAAAAACATGTTAGTGTTCTGAGGGCAGTATTGCCCAACAAATATTATCAACACATATATTATGGCATAAATGCCATTATTATACATCTGTCACCGTAACGCCATATGTTACAGCGTGACGTAATTTTGCGGTATTTTAAGGGGTATTTTCATCCTACCATATTAGGAAATGCTAATTCCAAATATGGAATGATTACGCACGTAAGCGTTTTCTAATAATAAAAACAAACATGGCTGCCACAAGGGTTTGACCAGACTCCATACAAAGAAGTTCACTGATTTCGGCATTCCCATGATGTATCCTTGGTGGGAAAAGATGTATAATAATAAGGTTATTATGAAGATACCTCAAAGTATCCAATCTTAGCAACAAGACTTGACATATTCATTGACTCACCTTTGTAGTGACATATGGCATGGCATGTAGCTGTCCAATGGTAGGAACAAGACTTCTTGACATTCATTGACTCACCTTTGTAGTGACATATGGCATGGCATGTAGCTGTCCAATGGTAGAAACAAGACTTCTTGACATATCCATTGACTCACCTTTGTAGTGACATATTGCATGGCATGGCATGTAGCTGTCCAATGGTAGGAACAAGACTTCTTGACATATCCATTGACTCACCTTTGTAGTGACATATGGCATGGCATGTAGCTGTCCAATGGTAGGAACAAGACTTCTTGACATATCCATTGACTCACCTTTGTAGTGACATATGGCATGGCATGTAGCTGTCCAATGGTAGGAACAAGACTTCTTGACATTCATTGACTCACCTTTGTAGTGACATATGGCACGGCATGTAGTTGTCCAATGGTAGGAACAAGACTTCTTGACATATCCATTGACTCACCTTTGTAGTGACATATGTCACAGCATGTAGCTGTCCAATCTTAGCAACAAGACTTGACATATTTATAATATTACCCTTTGTTTTTCTGAGATGAGGAAGAGCATACTATAAAAGAAGATAGAATGATTAGTAACTCTCAAATATTAATATTAACAGCCCATTGTAAAATGTAAATATAACCACAAATGAGTTTCTCTGCACAGATGAATTGTACTGGTTATTGTTATTTATAAAAACCCTAATTTATTTAGTTTCTAACATTCAACATTGTGTAACTTATCAACCATATTTACATGCATGCTTACTTTTTCATCCCCTTATTTTTTCTGACCAACTTTTTGACTTCACAAACTAACTCAGTGTTTTCTCCAACTCTCTCAGTGACATTGATCAACTTACTCAGTGATTTCATCAACATACTTGGTGACTTCATTGACTTCAATGACTAAATTTAACCAACTTAACTACTCAGTGACCTAACCATGCAACTTAGTCAATGATTTCACCAAGTTACTCTGTGACTCTACCAACTTAATTACTCAGTGACCTCACCAACTTAATCAGTGACCACACCAACTTACTCAGTAACCTAACCATGCAACTTAGTGGGTGATTTCACCAACTTACTCTACCAAGGTGAGCAGAAAAAAATAATTTTCTCCATATGTGAAAATTTAAATTGTTATTTTTGGAGAAAATTGCTCAGTGTCAAATTTGTTCACCCCCCCCCTCCCTCCCACAATACATCTGTCAATACACTGTAGAATAGAGACGCCATAGAATAAATGTATTCTATTTACCTTTGCAAATAAGAAATAATTTATAAGGTTTAAATTAATTAATTTTTTAAAACTCTCAGCAGATACATCATCTATTCTTTCTTCAGGTGGATCTAAAATATAAACAAAACCCGTAATAAGAATAGGGACTATGATTTTCAAACTACGGTAATATTTCTGAATGAAAATTCAGATATTTTAAATATTTTGAACACATGGTATGTATTTTCTGATTATTGGTAGTCTAATCATGATTTACTGATAGACAGAAAAATAGCTTTTGCATATACCGTAATATGAATATATTTTCGATCTTTAAAGACAATGCCTACAATACAAAATCAATATTCAGTAATGTTTGGTGGAAAACTGAAGCTGATATTGTGATATATCATGTATCAACTGTTCTTTGCATACAAGAACTGAGACGACAAACTTCCTCTATTTGAGTTTTTCACTCACGTAATTCTTTTTTATTGAGATTCTGAATTTTTGGAGTTACAGACATAGAGTTATGAAAATACTGAGTTATTAATACGTCCATGCCCACTGTAACAACTGTAACTCATTTTTAAATTAACAGCAACATGCATTTTTTGTTTTTGTTGAACATCCACATTTAGTAACCCAAACTTTATTTAACTGTTAACCATACTTTGAGTTACAGGCAACATATATTTATTAACTCAAATTTTAATTAACTGTAAACCAAACTGTATTTTATTTCACAGCATTGTTGAGCTGTTCATCCTTGGTTATTCACGAAGTTACTCGCGTTGATGGGGGAAATAAAAGGAGGATACTATAGTACAAACAGCCATCTTGTCAGTCAACGGAATACAATACCTTTTCAAAATAATCGTAATCCCCAGTTTAACACATTCCCATTTTGCCTATTCTCCTAAATTATCAATGAGTGGCGAATATAAATACTTTTTCAGCAATTTTAATGTTCTTATTATTTCAGATGCATTGGTTTGGATGATGAACGTATATTTATGACATGAACTAAAGTAACCTGAGATGACAACCTTACAATTTTATTGTAAGATACAACACAATATCACCATTAATTCTCATTTTGTGTGAGAGATATTCTGATTGTTTTAGTCTACTTACGCCATCCTGCATTGTTCACTAGACAGTCCAGTTGTCCATATCGCTCTACTGTCTTGTTAATAACATTCTTCAAAATAAAACAAACAAACAAATAACTATTATTAATGCTATGCCATTTTTCGTTTTTAAAAGTGAAAGTGTTGTAAATAACCACTAAGACAAAGACGAAGACAGCAGCAAACACCAACACTTCCACCAATATCATCCAATTACATTGGATACAAACACATACTAATTATTACTTTTAGCAGCACTGAATTTCACTTATAAAAAGGAAATAGAAAGTATATAAATATAAATCAGTGAATAAAATAAAGAAAATCTGTAATTTGTTACCTTTATTTCATCTTCTTCATTTACATCGCAAGGTACAAAATAACACTCTCCTTCATGACTTTCAGAATTTACCTCAGTCTCTAATTGTTTACCAGATTCAACTTAAACAAGAGATTTTTTAATATTAATCATCATTAATTTTCATTAACAGAAATAATGATTGTGCTATTGTGCTATTAAATATATAATACTCACTCGGGGTAAATCCAATGCCAATCAAGTATCAATTCAATGCCAAACAGGAACCAATCTAATACCAATCAGCAGTCTATCCAATGCCAATCTAGGGCTAATCCAATGCCAATCGATATTATATCCAATTCAAATCAGAGAGGTCAATCCATTACTAATCAAAGGGCCAATTAAATGCCAATCAAGGGTCAATCCAATGCCATGAAGAACCAATCCAATGCCAATCGGGGATAAATCCAATGGCATTCAGGGGTCAATCCAATGCCAAACAGGGAGCAAACCAATACCAACCAGGGAGCAATATAATGCCAATCAGGGGGTCAATCCTTTGCCAATCAGGGGTCGATCTAATGCAAATCAGAGGTCAATCTAATGCCATGAAGGACCAATCCAATGCCAATCAGAGGTCAATCCAATGCAAATCAGGGGTCAATCCAATGCAAATCAGGGGTCAATCCAATGCAAATCAGAGGTCAATCCAATGCAAATCAGGGGTCAATCCAATGCAAATCAGGGGTCAATCCAATGCAAATCAGAAGTCAATCCAATGCAAATCAGAGGTCAATCCAATGCAAATCAGGGGTCAATCCAATGCAAATCAGGGGTCAATCCAATGCAAATCAGATGTCAATCCAATGCAAATCAGAGGTCAATCCAATGCAAATCAGGGGTCAATCCAATGCAAATCAGAGGTCAATCCAATGCAAATCAGGGGTCAATCCAATGCAAATCAGAGGTCAATCCAATGCAAATCAGGGGTCAGTCCAGTGCCAATCAGGGGTCAGTCCAGTGCCAATCAATAGCCTATTCAATGCCAATCAAGAACAAATCCAATGCCAATCAGTTGTCTATTCAATGTCAATCAAGGGTCAATCCAATGCCAATCAGTGACAAATATAATGCCAATCAGGGGGTCAATCCTATGCCAATCAGGATCAATCCAATGCCATGAAGGACAGATCCAATGAAAACCAGGGTGAAATCAAATGCCAATCAGGGGCAAATCCAATGACAATCAGGGGTCAATACAATGCCAATCAAGGGCCAATGTGGTTAAAACATCAAGCATCATGACCTGTTCATTATATGCTTTCTAATTTTGCCAGAATGGACATACATGTTAGAAAATGAAAGGAAGACAGTATAAACTTACCACCTCTGGCACAAAACACTACCTTGGCACCATTTTGAACTGAAAATATAAAAAAAGTGCATCAATCAGCTTACATATAATTGTTATATATTCCACAAAAGGATGTGCAATGTTTCATTGGAAACAATGTTCGGTTGATCCTAATCACTATTTGAATGAAATCAAACGTTGTGTACTGAAATGCATGTGCTCTATATAACAGTGACACAAGTGTCTTTGGTTTGACTTGGTTCATTGGGCAGTTTATTTGATGCATGCTGGGAAATCTTTCAAATTGCATAATTTCCAGATGAGAGACAACATTTTCAAAACAACCAATTGGTCAAGGTTAGTATGTGACCATGCCATGCAAAACCATTGCGTTAGTATGCATTTACTGCAGGTCTAGGTGACCTTGAAATTCTAGATGAATTTTAGATTTGATGCGTCCTTTCCATTTGATGCTAGATTTTACATAATTAGCATTATGTGTTTAACCTTTTTTTAGGTAAGTAATATGGTTTTTAATATTCATTTCTTTTTCTGGGTTTAATGAGTTAAATGCAACCACATGATATGGGGGTACCAGTTAAAATATACTTGAGTTTTCATAAATAAATTAACAAAAATAGTAAAATATTTTAGCTTTAAATTATACACTAGATTTGCTTACAATTTGCTTAAAATATATATAAAAGTATTGTGTATTGTGTGATCATTCATTATTTCGCATTATGGCTATTTTGAGGGTTTCTTATTAATTTCTCAATTTTTTATTTTCAAACATGACAAATTAATGAACACAATCCAATATTCCTTCAACTTTAATTATGTTGCCTTTGAACTAATATAAATATATTGGTGTCAATAAAAATTGGAAGTCACTAAACTATTTTTTGAGAAATGTTGTACAAAATGCATCTCCTCGTATCTCAAATGTTTGTTTGAAAATGTGTATACCATAATACTCTATTAGAAGCGCTTATTAACCTAAAATTACTATTATTGTAAAGCCAATTGGGGGCATTCCCGAATTATTTATTTATTTAATTCTTTGTTGAAGAAATAGTTTAAAAATTAAATAATGGTTAAAATATAATCAATTTTGTTTTTATAATATTTAATAATTTTGTTCATATAATATTTAATATCAATTTATACTAATTTAAACATTAAGTATTGCCAAACTGGTTTTACTGTTTTCTCAAAAATTCTGAATAGTCACTTAAAGCGACACTCGCTCGCAAAACAACATCAACAACAGGAGATCTTTTCATTGTAAACAAAGTACTTCAACATGATGGACCTTTCATTACAGAAATTATGTGATTATTGATATATTATATTGTACGTCGTATCATGCTAGGGAAGGAAGTCAAGGAAAATACCTATCATGCGATCAAACGTCTTAAAAAATTGTAAACACAAAAGCCGCCATACAATCAAATTACTTGTATTGAAGAAGAGTAGAAAGGGGGCGTATCAACCCCAGCTGTTATAAGTTGGTATAGTTCAAACAAAAGGTACACATGCCAGCTTTTTTTAGTATAATTATATGACAACCTACCGAACACTCTGACTACGCCTTCACCTATGCCTTTTGAGCCACCAGTGACAATGGTCACTTTCCCATCATATCGAAGATTGCGACTAAGTGACCCAGCCATCACCCTGTATTACAACTTGTTTTCCTCTGCTGTCATCCGCTTATCATGTGACTGCATGACTCAGGTTTGACGCCGGCGGCGCTCGACAAGAGCCTCTCAGAGTTTGTAGATAACACGCAAGGTTCCCACACGTTTCCACGTAACAGGTGCTTTGATTGGTCAGTTGCATCTTGCAACAGACATGACGTAATCACTTCATTATAAATAAATTACACATTCATGGCAAAAAATGCGCCCAAGTGTTTAAATAAAAACAATCAAGGTAAATATTGAAAAATAATCGGATAAAATACTAATTGTACTAATCGGATATGTTAAACATAGTAATCTGTTCTGTACACAGATCTAAAAATGGGAAAGATCTGGGTGTAAAAAAACACATGAAACGATTAAAGCACGATGTCGCATATATAATAAATAATGATACAATAATACTTCTATAGATAGAGGTACTGTGCTTCTAATAAAGGGACAACTACGCCACGTATAGTAACTATAATTTTAATTAATTGTTAACCGAACTTTGGGTTACGGAAAACATAAAACGTTAAACGAAACAAAAAATATATGCTGTCCATAACTCAAAGTTTTGTTAACTGTTTATTGAACATCGTGTTACAATTTTGAAGTGGTTTCTCAAAAGGGGGCGTGGTTTTTAAAATATGGGCGTGGTCATTTTTGTAACTCGACGTTATCGTAACTCGATTTCTGTTTATCTACTCGTCAGTTCAAACTCAGACTAGTAATAATTACTAGTCTGAGGTTCAAAGCAGATTTAAAAACCAACACGCAAGACGCATTTACTACAAAATGTTCACACAGAGATCCAAAAACATGTTAAATTCTACTCTGAGTCAGTGTAATCAGTTTTTACATAGACTTCTATAGATTTATTGGTTTTCAAGTATATATATTCTATAATACGGTAATTCAGTGTTAGAGTAGTGATATATCATAGTGACAGTCAAATTATTTATAGGATATTGTTACAACATATGTTTTTCACTTGGTTCCCTGGGAAATATATTCGAGCTGTTGTGAATGATTTGTTGTATTAATGAAAGTTAGCGCACTAATTTCTGAGGCATTCATTAAAATTCGGGTCTGAGCAGTTGTTGTACTGCACGGAATGTGCTGTGGGCCTGACGATACTACTCTAAAAGTCACGTGTAGAAACAACAAATGATATCTTCTACTAGTACTAGGATCACTGCATTGACTGCTTAAATGTCAGTAAATATTTCCTCTGTTGTGTATTTTACGCTACCGTATTGTGCCAATGCGCGTAAAAGTCACATGACATGTAGTATGGTCAGGTATTACCGAAGAATAACAGTAAAATAGGTTTGCTATGTTATTCGGATGTCCTGCCAGTGGAATTACTAGTATATCCGGGAACAAAACGGGTCTTCAAATGTAATATTTGTCGGCAATGCTGTCCTTTGTGGAAGCACCGTTGAGGGACGGTGGTGGAAGCCAAATGTTTAAGAAGGAAGCTAGTTAGTTCACTGAGTATAAAACTGGAGGTAGACAGTTAGTTTACTGAATATAATACTGAGTACAATTGAAAACATTCTCGCAAATACGTAGGTATAAACATATACCCTCACTAAGGTATAATCACTGTTTCAATATTTATAGTAGAAAAAAAACGTTGAAAGATATTGTAATAAAATGGCAAAGATAATTGAACTCATGAAAAACGTCGCGGGAAAAATGGCAAAGATGTGTATCAATTGTTAAAATTAAACACCGAGACGTCGTTCACCCCGGGCCGTTTTCTCCGTTGTCTCGATGGTGCCAAAGTAACACGGTTCGGGAAAATGGTATGACATAACGCACTGCTATAGAGGGACTGTATGTATGTCTAGATCGTATATGACAGGCCCGTAGTTTGGGGGGGGGGTTCGGGGGGTTCGGTCGAACCCCCTAAATTTTGGAAGTGAATAGATTTATGATCGTAGATTAGAACATAATAAAACAAACAGTATTAATTAAAATAATTATCATTGTTTAAATCACTTGACTCCGTGAGGTAACTATCAGAGTAATGTAATGAGTAATGCATAGTAATGAGCATTTAGAGGGCAACGAGCTTTAAATGTCAATCGTGAAGTTATGCCGTCTCAGCTCAACAGCAGCCAACCAAAACAGGTTGTTATAAATAGGCAAGCTTTTATTCGTTTTTTTTCGCGATGGTGTAATGAAGATCGCGTTCAAGCACCTGGTGTTAAATATTAAAACAACATTAAAACAATAATGTAATGGTAGTCACTCTCTGAACGATGTGCTGGTCCTGAATAGGGCACTTTGTCTTGTGCTAATGTTCGCTCAGTTAGTAAAGTGTGTGGGATCGAACGGGATTGACACGACAACACCACACTCTACTTTCCTAGTTTGGTTCATTAGTTTTGTATTCTTCAAGTTAATGATGGCATATATACTGTTTTGTTCCAAGTGTATCAGCCAAATGTAGTTAACTTATTGTGTTAGTACGTGTAGCCTATGTTATTGGACAATATTGTACAGCTACGGGTTGAACATATCATTAAAAAAATGCCTAAGATTTATCATCACGAGTTGTATAGGTTGAAGAGTTTCTTGCAGCCAACAATTCACCCCACAGTGTTGCTTCAGCACTGGAACTATGCGATAAATCATAAATTGCAAACATTTTTTTTTTATGTCTCAGAAAATTTACTATATTTTTAGTGGGTTCATAAAAGGAGTTGTAGTCATTGAAGTCTATTGAGACCGCTGCTAAACTGCCACTGTATGCATATTATTTTACCGCCCTCTAAAAACAGATTTACAGTGAACCAAATATATTTAATACATACTGTAAGAAACTTGGTAGTATGTCATTGGTTAGTGCATTTAATTTGTTTGATGAAATCATTGTGCCAACTATTTCTTATGGTAGCGATATAGGGGTACGTAAATTCGGAAATCGAGAGGGTACAGATAACATTTTGCAGATATCTACCCGGTACTTAGCATTAATAGTTGTACAAACAATGCAGCGATGTTATACGATTGTGGAAGTCTGCCATTGTGCTGTGGTTATTTCAAGCGTTGTATCTCATATTGGTTAAAATTGTTGAAACCCCAAAACATGTTATATCATGCTTAAACGATTTGACAAGACCGGCAGACTTACTTGGGAAACCCACATAAAAATCTCCTGTTCAAATATGGTATCGGCAAATTTCTTAGAGATATTTACTCAAAGAATAAAGAAATAGTGGCATGCCTCAATTTCACAATCATCCAGGCTGTGTACTTTTGGATAAATCAAAGTAGTAGTATAACCTGGGAGATTCATTGGCAAGCAATTATAGACTAAAATATATACTGACGAGTTTTCGTTGCTTTGGCCATAAACATAATGTTGAATTAGGTAGACACACAAAAATACAGTTCGATCAATAATTTTTTTAGTTTTTGCAGTGAAACGTTTGAATTTAGCATGGTAGAAAATGAAATTCACTTTGTTTTTATATGTCCATTTTATAATGATCTAAGGGCTGATCTTTTGTCAATAACCCTATGCAATTATGCAAATACTGACAATCTGGGCTTACTTCGTCGCTACACAAACTGCCACACCATATAACAAATAGCTCTATATCTTTTAAAAGTTTTCAAGCGACGAGATGAATATGAATTCAGCTTAACTTAGTACCATATGTTTACATGGATGTTGTATTGTGTTTAAAACGTGCTACGCACTTTTCTACCCATTATATTTTGTACGATAGGCTGAGGCCCTGTACAGAAATAAAATTACATAATACAAAATTGACCAATACTAAAATGAATAATTGTAGACAGATTTCGACATGAAATCGTGTCACTTTTATGTGCGCTAACATCTGCGAAGAGCGAAAAAACTCGTAAGTAGCCTTCTACCTTAAAATACTTAAACAATAATGCTAATATACGTACAGTCTTGTCTTTTTTGTGTACAACATTTTGCCGTAGTGAATCAATGGTGTGGATGTGTTTGTCTGTAGGTGAGGAATGGCTCAGGACCCCTTCTCTAAAATGGTAAAATAGTTCAAAGATGTTATGTGAAATATCTTACCAATAAAATTTAATTTAAAACCGATAATATAAAAATGTCTGTAACAGAGCTCAAAAACACTTTTTGAATATTATAAAATTCACACATTTCACATCATATATATAATTGTTGTTTTCGAACCCCCTATTCAAAAGTGCTGGCTACGGGCCTGATATGTCACTAGAACTTGAAGAAACGGTATTCTTCGAGCTCTGTATATGCATCCCAACGTCACAGATCTACTAAATACAACGACTTGAAAGTACTAAAACAAATATTTCCAAGTAAAATAAAAGACCACTGTGTAAAAACCTCATATAACCTGACGAGATAATTGTAATTTATTTACATAAATTCATATTCAAAATGAATGACAACCCAAAATGTTCATCTTTTTATTTTCTGAATTTAACTTTGTTTTTTAAAACTTTTTAGTGAAATCATGTTACTAACAAACATACGCCTGAGATATTAAATTCATGTTCCTATTTAAGCGTGTGAAAAATTAGTGATAATAACATTCCGTTATTAGTAACGACGAGTACCTGTGATTTCAAACGCTTGTAGCCCGACGTCCCTCTTGTGGAGTAGTTCCGTCCAAGAAAGTAATGACGTCAAATTATCCTCGTTCACAACAAATAGAAAATTAAAAAATAAGAAATTCATTATTTTTAATATATCTTCATGTCTAACTCTGTTAAAATAAATTGGCTTAATATAAACGAAATTAAACAATACAACTATCAAAACGTATATTTTATTTATTTAATTATAATGAATTTGTTGGTATTCGTGATTTAGTGCCTGACATGATTGAGAATATTTCCCCGATCTCAAAATGGCTGACCAGAAACCGCTGTTCTTCTCAAGACGCTTTCTTGTTGTTTCTTTATCAAGTTACCTCTGGGAATACTTGTATTGAGTACACGACAGCCTGTCTTTGTTTTATCCAAAACTAATGCGGGCATTATAGTTCTGTTTCTATCGAATGACATATATTTGTTTGGGTTTCCGGCTTGTTTTCGTCGTTCGTTGCGAGGGGACCGTAACAACATTTTACATGATCAGGTGTCATTTGTCGTTTTGATTGAGAGTCCGCGAGACTAGATCTGTGAAAGAATATCTACTTAGACAAGTTGGAAGCCTCACTTCACAAACAGGTAAGAACGGTAATGTTTTTCTTTTAAGCCTATATTTTCTGTTTCATGTCGATTCTCTGTCGCTAAAAGCGCTCACCTGTCGTCAGAGCTTGGGATCGATCGACAGAAATAACAATATTCAAATAAATTGTTTATAACATAACATATTATCATTAAATTAGCAACGATTCCTGAAATATTAGAAATTGTATCCCACTTTATTTTTACCAATTTTATGCGATTTCCAATATTTGAGTGTGAAACTATGTACATGTACTAGTATATGCCGGTGTATCACACATACAGGTGACTGCAGTATCACAGTGGGTTTTCATTTCCTTTCCACGTTTTCATTTTCACTCTGCTGTACAAATATTTTTAAAAGTGACATTTCCCTATTCTGAAAGTACCCTGAAATATAATTTGAATTTTGTCAAAAAAAAATTACCCGTACAAAATCAAGCAATCAAAATTTTCAGCTAAATTTTCTTCTCAGTGTTTTAACTTTTATTCAAATATTAACTTTTCATAAGTTTATCAATTGCTTTGATTCTGAATCAGCACACTACCTAATTTATTTAATATAATTTATTAATTAATGAACATGTATGGCTATATATCGAACAAGACAGAACTGTAGTGGAAAGTGATTTACTGTAGTCAAATTACTTTGTTCAGTGGAGTAATTTATTTAGTAAAATTGGGTAGAATTTACCTGCCAAAAGATTATTATTAATCATTTAACAATGTTGTCACAGCTTTGATTTTATTCACTTAACACCCTGCTAGTTGAATGCCAATGGTAACTAAACAAAATTATATTAATTAAATTAGCTATAAATTTTTACCCTATAAAGGTTTCACATGAGCAATGTAAAAAGATCCATTATATTTGTAAGATGAATTCTAGAATGTTGGTTTGTTATATATAGAACAAACAATTACTTGCTATGTGGTGAAATTAGAAATCAATTTGTGAATTATCAGCATACTTAGCTAATTACTAGATATGGGTAGTGTAGTACCAATGAACCCTAATGCACTAATACTACTGCAGATTCACTTATGGCTTGACTAACACCAGCTTTAATTTGTTATAACAAACTGGATTAAAATCTAGTTTTTATTCACATTGTCAAATTACCGGTACCTATAGTTAGGCTGGCGTGAATGCTCTTTTGAGCATGCAAGCGTGACCGCGAAAGAAATTCCTTCGCGGGGGTATTTTTTTTATTAAAACAAAAAAGAAGTCCCGACTTTTGCCAGTCTACATTAAGTCCTGATGGGAAAATGCAAAGGAATTTTCTGATAATGGGTCTCAGTCTGGAAAGTAGAATTTGGGGTTCATAATGCAATTAATTGTTGAAATATTTCAGAACACCACAAGCTACGATCAGTCTGATGCAAATGGTGCAGCATGATCATGCTAATGCTAGCTATTTTTGTGTCAGCTGATGCCTCATTAGGATTTGCTCTACCACAATTGTGTTTTTTTACAGTCAGTTTGTGCATAACTCAACATTTAAAACTGCCATATTTTTGCGGAGTAATTTACTCAAATATGTCTTATATCGGTAACATAAGCAAATACCACAAAGAATAATTAAGTTGAAAGTATGAGTGACAATGATACAACTATTAAAATTACAAGTTTCTACAAAAAGGAAAGCTCACTGATTTTACCCCTGGTCTGTACTATATATGCAAAATGCAAAACAACTAAAAAAAGTTTACATGACTAGCAAACAGTTTTCACTAATTAAATTAATAATAGTTGATTGTGATTTCTTGTTTAAATCATAAAAATTATGGTTAGTGTGATTTGATTATAGTGTGTGATCAAAACTAAAAATAGATAAATGACTGCTAATACTAAGCACAGATTTCAAATGTTTGCACAATAACAAAATTCCTCTCACGGATGTGTGGCTATGACAACAACCACTGTTTCAACACTTCAACATTCATGTGTTTGTAACTGTGACTGAACTTTCTGAATTTTTTACTTAGATTGCATTTGTTGTCTCAATCCAGTAATGAACTTAATTTAACAAATCCAAATCACAATCGTAAATACACACATGCAACTAAATTTTGATATTCAAATATAAATATTTTTCTGTCTTGTGTATCAAAGTATATCCTTATTCTTGAGTATTAACTGCTGTAAACATCAGCCCTGCATATCTCAGTGCTAGGTGAAGTATGACTCAATTTGCATATTACGGTTGTTTTCATTGTGTGTTTTTCATGTTCATATCATTCCATTAAGACTAATTACTAAATAACAATACATATGATAAGAATATTTATTAAGTAATATTTAATTAGTGATTAATCTGTACTATTAATACATTCTATATTATATAATACTGCTGTCTTTGTGAGAAATATATCATGTTTTAATTAATATAAACAATTTTTTAAAATGAACATTTGCTGCCTATGAACATTTAACTAATCCATTGGCATTTATTGAATTTAACCCTTAGTAGAAGAAGATTATGCATGTATGTGCCTATATGATGGGTAGCCTATTATAAAGACTTGTGTAATTTATTCACAAACCTAAAATTTCTACAACTATACCTATGTAAGCTGTTATTACAGCAGAGAAAAACCTGAACACAATATCATTCAAAAATAGTTGTCAGTACAGGGATCGAATGTGTGCAGTGCTTCATCTTGTCATAAGCATTGAGCTCACTCTGTATTCAACAATGACATCATTGCATTTGATGAATAAATACATATATAATTACAATAATAATAGCACAACACCGGTAAGGCTGGTGGTACGAGGTGTGTCATCTTTCTGGCATGCAGACGGGTGCTGGTTTCCACTGTGAAACCATTTGGATATCAAAATGTTACGATCGTTTAGTTTTCCTTCCTTTTCTGGCTCAATGTAAGTATTAAATGTAATGTTAATGTATGAATGAAGACAGTGTTGACATTCCGAATGAACTTTATAATAGGTGATGTATGATAAATAGAAATATTTATACGATATGGCATTTATTAATAGCTTGCATCGTAAAATAACTTCTATTGTAAAATATATTGGTTCATCTAATGTTCACCTTGACGTTAAACGCTAGTTTTATTCATTTGAACAGATATACATTTATACACATGAGGTACCCTTAGGTTGATCTGTACAGGATATACATGGGCCTGACGGAAGGACATATATGCTTTCAATCACATGATAAATATATTTGCAGTTTCAGTATATCCTGTTTCTTTTAATTTTTGTTCTGAATTTGTTATTAGTATTTTATTATGCTTAATGGAGTATGGATGGAACTTGTTTTTGTATACCTATTTAATATATAAATACAGTAGTGTTTTTCCTCCCGTATTCAAGATCTATACATGGGTATCTTAAATGAATTATCAGTCCTAAATGTTATTGCCATATTCCAGTTGAAGCTCAGAATTTATACAATTTTATCAAATTAAATTTTCACAATTTCCTCTAGGTTGGCCTGGCTGATTTATTTCTAAATCTGTTATTTCAATGTTTCTTCATTGTGTACATTTTTTTTCTGTATTCCATCATTTCCGGTTGATGTTTGAATTTTATCCACTCCCACATTACTCAAACAAAGGTATACATTTTAAGCTCTACTTTATTTTCCCCCTGAATTGATATCATGTAAATTCACCAGTATGGTGGTGGTTTTTAGTTTCCTATTCCAAGTTATGACCCAATGATTTGATAAAAAGCATGGAGGTTATCTTGCCTTCAAGTCTGTTACTATATTTTCAGGGCATCTAATTTTCAAGGCCAAAGGTTCTGAAAATGACTCATTTTACTGAGATTGTAAAAGGATGTTACTTGTTTTGAACAGTACCAAAGCGTTAATTCATCTAGGTGGTGAATTTGGAGCCCTAGTTTTATGTTTAACTTCATTTACTATTTTTACAAAACATGTGCAAATTATATTACATTATTATGCAAATTAGCCACATGCTTAGGCTTTCGTCTGGGGAGAACATTGCATAAGCGCTTGTACTACTAATTAATAGAGAAAATATTGTATCATTCTTTTTGTTTTTAGTTGTACATGGTCATATCCATCCTTCGTTCCTAATTTCATTAATATTTTAAAGTGCATATAAATTTCTGTGTTGCTCAAATAATTGTAATGCCCGCAGAAATTCTACCGATACATGTATATATGACCTTTATTAATAAGTCTTCAGGAGATTTACAAAAATGTGCTCTTCTCCATTTCAGTTACTGACATTCGCATAGAATAATTTTGCTGACAATTGCTTTCTATTGCTAGATTCCTGAATTACTTCTCCCCTGTATTTAAAATTCTTTGTGGTATTATAACATTCGATTTGGTATTTAAATAAACTTAACCTTTACTTCTAATACCCAAGACCTCTTGACATTCAAGCCAAATTATAGATCACAAATTCTAGTTCTTTTTTTCTGTACAAAATGTAACAACTAATGAACAAAATGACATTGAACAATAGGAATGTACAGGTTTCAAAAAATGCACTAAAAAATGCAGCTGGTGCAGAATTTATTGTTCTGTCTGGAATTCTTCAAATAGTTTCAACTTCAGTTGTTTGCTGTTACATATACTGTATTTTCTCTAGTAATGCATGTGCTTATGTAATTGTTTAATTTTAGGTCTTTGTGCACTTCTGTCAGAGATTTGCTTCTGCTACTCAGCTCAGTATTGCAATCTTGAACCTTGTTATATATGTAGAGGGGGCAAATTTTTTAGGAAAATTTATTTGTCTGGGGCACATTTTTCTTTTGTGTAAAGCGAAAGCAGTCTTTGCTTGGCGCCCCTTTGATTTAGATTTCATAATGCCAATTATGGTAGTGTCCTCCGAAACCTACCTTCACACTGACATAACCTTTGACCTCTGTATGAACATTTATGTTGTTTATAATACCTTTTTACATTATAAGACTAAAATATTAATATAAATATTATACGTGCGTGTGACTGACACTGTATTACATTTTTAATTTACAGGATGTCGGCCGAGGCAGTAAAAGTGATCGTTCGCTGTCGGCCTCTCAACGAGAGAGAGAACAATCTAAAATGCTCCACGGTTGTGAAAATGGATAGTAGCAAAGGATCATGTTCACTAATCAAACCAAAATCGCATGATCCACCCAAGATGTTTACATTTGATGGCGCTTATTATGTAGATTCCACTACAGAGACTATCTATAATGATATTGCCTACCCTTTGGTTGATGTAAGTAATTTAATATGTTATTATACTTTTAGCTAGGGATGTACTAGTATTCATTATATCCCAGTTTTAACTACCGGTACATGTACTGTAGTGTTGGATACAAAGCTGCAACTTTTGAGATTATTTATTTGTGACATTTACGTTCAGGAAGTGATGTGTGCAAACTCACCTGGTCATACAAATGTAGGTATAGATTGTGACATTTAAATGCAAACACAAGTGAATCAAACTTTTATTATTAGGATATCTGGAACTCAATTGCATTCAACTGTATCTTGGGCAATCATAATTGTTGTCATACAATGTTCTCTCTCGCACATTTCAAGCACAGTGCCATGCTTGAATGCAATAGTTGTCACTGACTGGATTGTATGCTAATTATATCGTATTGCTATGATATGACCAATTTTACATTGATATGTTACCCACCACAGTGTTCTCCCCAGACTTCATGTCAAGCATCACGGCCAATTTGCATAACAATGCATCTAATTTGCATAATTTTTATTTGCATAATAATCAGTTTTTCCCAACAAATATTGTCAATCTACAATTAATTAAAGACAAGATATTTTTATATCTGATAAATTTTATATCATTTTACTGCATTGTATTTTTTGTTTTTGTATCAAGTCAAATAAAGTTTGAAATGGAACATCATAAAAAGGAAAAAAAAATTGAAAAACTTGTGTTATAGCCAGTCAGTGAATATACTGTTATCCATGGATGTAACTGGTTCATCATTGTGTATAAGTTTTAGTGCCCATGTCACTGTCGGTTCATATAAACGTCGGGGAAAACATTTTTTGGTTAAATAAAAAGTCGGCAAGATATCGAAATATGTTGAAATTAATAAATCAATAATTAAAAAAAAATTCTACAATGGCAGTTCGGCGATTTTTCATTGCAATATACCTTGTGAGTACAACGCTACGATCACCATAACATTGTCAGCTGACGGCATTGCGTTGGACGGGTATTCACCGCTGCTATTGCGATCATCGGTATCTGACTTTTTGGTGTGAAATACACAAATTGTTTATTAAAACGATTCATTGATGATTATCATAAGCATTACATCAAAATTGCCAACGAGATGTTGTTTTTAAACATCGCGGAAAATCATGCATTCTGCGCCGCCATCTTTGTTACCTCGATCAGAACCCCTGATAGCCCAGCATGCATCGGTCACAATGTTGCAACGTGCATTATGTCGCCTTAGGGCGGCGTTTTTCTGTACTAAGGTACCCTATGAATGGGGTATTTCCAGAGGTCAGAGTTTGTTTCGTCTCATCCCGTCTCGTCTGCTGTTGAATTATTCATACTTTTCTTTCCAATGCGACTTAATTTCACTTGTTCTTTTTTTAATTTTGGAGTAAATAATGTCACCAGCGATTGAGTGATAACAAATCAGAGTGCAGCAAATCGGGGGTTGATCTTCCCGACGTACGCCGTGACTTGTTTTGTCACATTGTTGCCGTTGCGTGCAATGGGCAAATTATTGCTATTCTAGTTATTTTTTTTTTGATTTGGAGGCTCTGCACCTTTGAAAGATTTCGCAACATATTGCAGACTTCCGTTTTTATCACTGTCTTTGTATGGCTAACAAAAGCAGGATTACCTAAATTGATCAATACATGTTATTGTTTTAAATACGTGCAAGACGAGACTGACACTTGTAAACAAAAATATAAGCATCACGGCTGAGTGACCAAGCGTCACGGACAAAGGGCAAGCATCACGACCGAGTGTCCAAGCGTCACGGTACCGTGTCGCTTCAGAGGCCTGGGGAGAACACTGCACCATGTTTGGACATGTATTGTAATATTTCTGATTTGCACAAAACTAAAATTAATTACTTCTATTGTGTTAATTGAACTTCACTGAGGAATCAAAGGAAGTAGGTTACTTTCATGTCCTCTTGGTACATCCTGGTACTTTCGTTGGTATGAATATCAAAATTTAATTTATTTTATTGTTATCTCAGCACAATTTTCTAGACTTGACTATTTGTTTTAGCTACTGGTGTAAAATGTTTCTGTTAGAAACAACAAGATACATCAAAATGCACCAATTGTGTATGTTATGCTGTCATACCAACAAAAGTACTAGGATGTGTGACTTTTAGGGCTCATGAAAGTGGTCTGTTGCCTTGATGTCTAAGGAGTCTCGGTGTCCTTCGAAAAATACAGATTTTCTGTCTGCATGTACTATTCCTATCCTCGGGGGCGGACATCTGGGCATTTTCAGCGCTTGGCAACCCTGGCAGTGAAAACAAAGGCAAAAAACTCGCAGAAAACGGTACTTTGGGATGTTGTTGAGACTCCCCTGAACAGTGTAACAAGATTAGCTTTACGTGTGTAACATATATAAATTTGGTTGTTCAGGATTACTTCAAAGTTGAGTTTGTGTTGTTTTCTCGAATTTTCACCGGCTCGACCGGCGTTCCACAACAGCGCGAAAAGAGCCCATAGAAATACATGTACAGTGGTGCGCGTCTTAGCAACGTGGAACGTCTTGTGACGTAGCTCCGCCCCCGAGGATACGCCAAGGACATTTTATCAAATATTGCCTTGAAAAGGGGTGCTCTCTCAACTCTGAAGTTCAAGCCCTATAATAGCACCTTGTTGTGTGTCAAAACTATAGCATAGTTGTGCTACAACTCTAAGCCAAGGTACTAGAGCTGTTCAGTGTTTCCTTTGATTCTTTTAATTATATTCATGTAATTACCACACTCAGTTATTTCACTAATAATTGTCTTTATAGACATGATTAGAGTTACATTTTCTTTCAAAATAATTATTTTCTGCTTTGGATTTTGAATATCATAAATCAACAACTACAATGTTATCACATATGAACAGTTTATTCATTCAATTTCAGTTGATTTAGACTTTTTTTAGGAAAGGAATCATGTTGGATGTAGGTGGCTGTGCAAAAAACGATATCAGATTAGAATACTAGTAATACAGTTTGATGGCCATTCAAAGTCATGACTACTATACAGCCTTGCATTCTCACACTGCACCAAACTTTTTATTTGAAACCTTTGCTCTATATTCATTATAATTTGGAGAAATAGAAAAATGTAAATGAATAAGATTGAATGCAAAGACAAAAGTGTACAACAATAGGAACTGGTCATTTATATGTATGTATGGTGTATATTGTACAACCCCTTTTTTTAAAATTCAACAATGCTTTTATTTGTATTGGTGCATTCCCACCAATATCGTTTCTTTCACAAGCCATTATTTATTGGGGATGAATGTTAGGCCAATTCATATATTAATTTACTATTTAGTGAATAATGCCAATGCACTTCCCATTATTGCATGATACCAAACTTGTATAGGATATATGTGAATATTTGTCAAGATGAACAAATTGGAAAATGATATGTGAAAATGTGTTTGTAAGGCAATTTTTCTCAATGAATTCCTTAAAGCAGCAGAATCATGGTGGGAAAACATTGAATATTGTTGAATGGCATGCAATTTTGTGCATCTGTTCAGGTTCATCTTGTGGATTGACCTTAAGCATTGCCTGGCTAACAAATAATTACTGGGATCCATGTGAACACTCTGATCCAATGATCAGCAGTGCATTTTATAGTTACCATAGTAATAACCTTTTCAGCAATGCAGTGGTTGTATTGCTTGGTAGTCCCAAAATAGGTGCTGTACACATATACAATGTACTAATGCTAGTTTCATACATTCCTGTATAGGGTGGCAATCTAATAAGGCACGTGTTTTCAAAGTGTGCAGAAAATACAATATTTCACTGTTGAATGGGCAGCTAAGATGTTGCATTCTTATTTTAAGCGAGCAGACACAATAAACTGTATTTTTACAGGGCGACAAGATTGATATCTTCTCAGACTGTCTGATTTTCTGACAAGTTACACTCTGAGTGAGCAGTGAACCATGGATTCATCATCAAATCAACCATCTCTGGCCTTGATGCTTCTCCATTAATAATTGAATTTTAGCACGACTATCGTCATTATTTCTGTATGCCTGCCAGTGTACTTTAGAGTGTGTAATTACAGCTGACTTTTCACAGGGTTTTAATAAATTTTATTAAAATTAATTTGAAAATGAATATTTATATTCATGTTGTTTATGAGTACAGTTGTTTTTCAGAAATAATATTCATTTTCCTCATTTCAGACATTAATTTATGGAATCTGAGTGAAAAAAATTATACTATTGTATATCAAAATCAGATAGGTAGAGACTCTGTTTGCTTTCTATTGAGACTGCTAGCTAATATATATCACCTTCAATTTCATCTAAGCAAACAACTACATGTATGATAATCGCTTTCAGGTAGTTCTCCTCTGACCTACCGGTATTTTAAATAGAAGTCACTCATTGGAGAATGATCTGCAATACAAGTTGTGATTTTTTATCAATCCTATGAGACCCTAACAGAAATTTTGTATGCATTTGGTCAAATGATAGTTTGAATTAATGTATATCCACCAATTAGTTTTTAATCCACTTAATTTTTAACCCAAATGAGTTCTCTGTAGCCAAACAAATGTATTATTTCTGCACATAATCTTCAACATGGATAACTAGTAAAAATGAAGCACTACAAATTCTTGATATTTTGTGCAGTTTAAAGTTGATATCAAAAAGCAAATGAAAAGAGGAGATAGTGTTAAAACCCAACCCTGGCGGCCATTTTGAATTGAAAATTGACAAAATACAACTGAGTTTCAAAAACTAGAAAACTAAATTTATTTAACCAAACTTTCGAATAGCCCTTCAGTTTAATTGATGGAAATTCCTGTTTGAAATGTGTGTTAGCTGCATCCACTGACCGTTAAAAAATCTATGATTTTCATGCAATGATTCTCAATAAATTTCTTCCTTTCTCTTATTAGGGTGTATTGGAAGGTTACAATGGAACTGTATTTGCATATGGTCAGACCGGTTGTGGGAAATCGTTTAGTATGCAGGGTATATTAGATCCACCAACTCAAAGGGGTATTATTCCCCGAGCTTTTGAACACATCTTTGAAAATATTGGAGCCTCAGATAGCATGAAGTATTTAGTACATGCTTCATATTTGGAAATTTACAATGAAGAAATCAGGGATCTATTAGCCAAAGACACCAAAAAGAAATTAGAATTGAAAGAACATCCAGAAAAAGGTGTTTATGTCAAAGGTAAGGCTTATCATTTGCCAGGAAGTGTATAAGTACAATATATGTATGTATGATTGATGTCACGTGACTGAATACATCATTCTGATTGGCTATTACAAGCTACGGCTTTTGTATGTAAAGAGATATAGCAGAGCTGTGAACACAAATTTAAAAAGGTGTCCTGTGTAGCTGATATCTACTTTCCAGATAGTCACCTAACTAGACACAACATTATTGAAGGGAGATTTTATGCTATTTTCTAATACATTAATAACACATCTCTGTTTGTAGACGCAAATTTGAAAATAGTATATGTAAACTTTGCTCTGTTAGTGTCAATATACATGTGTACATTACGGTAGTTAGTTAGTGGCAAGGCTACTTTCTTACAAAGTAACCCTTGAGTATGATTGTTTTGAAATACATTCATTTCAACCAACCAAACCATATTGTAAAAATTATTCATTACAGCCTCCATTGTATAGTAGGTATTGTGATATTTTTAATGGCTTGTCAGAACTAGACTTTGTAGAGCCATAACATGCGTGTCAACATTGTATTATTACTGCAGGAAATTAATTGCCATGCAAATACTTTGTCATTTATGTGAGTTGTACTTTAAGTGACCTAGTTCTGAGGACAAAACACTTTGGTATAGGAGAATTCAAGGTTAAAATCAAGCTACAATTCATTCTTGTTGTTATTTTGCATGGATATTCACTACAAAATGTATGTGTTAGATTCATTGGTTTCTGAAATAAACAATACATAGAACAATTAAAATAGATGTTTTATTGATACCTTAAAGAGCCTTAAAGAAAATGTTGCATTTCAGTTTAGGCTATGAAAGTCAACAAATATGATTTATTGACCAGATCTGTTTTCTTTTTCTGTTTTGCTATAATGTTGTGAAATCAAATTATATTTGACTTTGATTCTCTACATCCCAGTAATAATCATCCTTATTTCTGTGAGAAATTTAGCCAATTTACAAGCAAGATATGTATTCGCTACTTTTATGTAAAAGCACCTGCTACAATGTAGCCTGAGTGATGTCTATGAGTTTGTTTAATATGTGAATAAAAAAAAGACAACCTTGCTAAAGAATCATTTTCATGTAGCTCTTCCTTTCTTTCTTTTTAAACTTTCCAACAGATTTATCAATGCATGGAGTACATAATGTATCAGAATGTGAACGTATAATGGGGACTGGTTGGAGTAACCGTGCTACCGGAGCCACTCTCATGAATGCAGATTCTTCAAGATCACATTCTATCTTCACTATACATTTAGAAATGTGTGAAACAGACGGTGAAGGCGAAGATCATATACGAGCTGGCAAACTCAACTTAGTTGATTTGGCTGGTAGTGAAAGACAAGCTAAAACCGGTAAATTCATTAATAATGTGCTATACACATTTGATGATTGTAAATTTTGATGAATTAAAGATTTCTCAATGCAATATACATTTTGACATTGAAATATAAAAATATAAATTAAATCACTTGAGTTTTACTTTAGATGTGAAATCTCACAATTAACAGAGAATCGCCAATTAAGCAATGGAATTCTACAGATACATTGTTGTCTACTTGTAAGATTTTCATTAATCATGACACTGCTAATGTTATTTTTCTCTGTTAGGTTCCACTGGTGATCGATTAAAGGAGGCAACAAAGATCAATTTATCCCTGTCTGCCTTGGGTAACGTAATTTCAGCTTTGGTTGATGGCAAATCAAAACACATTCCATACAGAGATTCTAAACTTACACGTCTATTACAGGATTCATTAGGTAAGTCATGAATTATATTTATTTATTATGCTTCTATGAACCTCAATAATAATTATAAACATGATGTGATGACCTGAGAAAGTGAGTATTTTGCTTTTTTTCTCTACATTTTTAGGTGGAAACACTAAGACCTTGATGGTGGCTTGTCTATCACCCGCGGATAACAACTATGATGAAACACTTAGTACATTGCGGTATGCAAACAGAGCTAAAAACATCAAAAACAAACCAAGAATTAATGAAGATCCTAAAGATGCTTTACTACGACAATATCAAGAAGAAATTAAAACTTTACGTGCTATGTTGATGGGTCAAATACCCATGCCAGAAGGCGGCTTCACACGTAAGTTTATTGCACATATTACATGCTAGCTGTCTAGTTTCTTCTAGACACCGTCTGAGCATGAAATACGGTACAATGTTATCCTGATATATATCTGCAACACCCCACCGGTCCTGTTAGTTGTGCCCGCTAGTGACAAAGCACCTCTGTGATATAGATTTGCAAAAAAAAGCCAGTTCACAGCAACCATTATAGTAGTTATTAAAAAAGTGATTTGCAATTTCTAAATATCAAATGACTATGCATCGGCCTAAACAGCATTGCTCCCACTCGTCAACCATCACAGTACTATTAACACTAGAGGGCGCAACTCGCATAGTTCACACACCCACTACACTATCAAGTTTTTGGTGCATTTTGATATCAACTTTATTGCATCCTTGCATAAATTTCTTTTCAGCATGTTTTGTTTCTGTAACGGGGTTGTTATGTTTTATGTTGATAAATGATACATGTTTTCTTAAGTATCACTGTACTAATCAGTTGTTATCTTGGTGCTGTTCATTGTTATGGCCAACTTTCGAAAAAATCTTTTTTCTTTTGCTTTATATTATTTAATAGAGTGATTACTTACACCTTAATAGACAAATGAATAATAGTTCTAATAATTCATATTTTGCATACTAATATTTATAATCAGAAAGACTATGTTTTTTTCTCTCCAAGTTTTGACTTATGATTCATCCTTATACTCTCTTTGAAATCACATCTTTCCGATACCACTATCTGTACGGTTTAAAATAAATTAGAAACTTTAGTTTAGAAATTAATTTTTAATAATGTTTAATTTAAGCCATTAGCCGTGACAAAGAACAGCCTCTATATTATAATATTACAAAACTATATAATTTACATACAGAAATTAATAAAGTGAAGGTGCCTGACTGGCCTGACTACCTTGTTTTCTTGCAAAGAAAGTTAATTTTGCAAATTTATTGAGCATTGAGGGTGCAACATCTGTAGACATTACTTTGTCTAGAAAAGTGTGTGGCGCATATATTTATGGATGGCATTTCAAAATTGTGATTTTTCTAATGTTTCTGTGTAAGTAAAAATATAAAAATACAATTTATAAATTCATTGCCAGTTTCAGTTATATTTAATGGATATCCTTCAAAATATATGTATGACAATTTTTCAAGTAACACATTAACAACTTCATGTTACCAAAATTCTACAAATCTACAATTTTTTTCATCTTTGATGCTAACCAAACGTTGTGATCATGCATGTAATGATGTAGTGATAATAAAGTGATGACGTAAAAGATGGTCACTCAAAGCTTGAAATATACACACAAATTGGTTTGATCAATAAAATTGGTGCATTTTTAAAAATAATATTTTTATTCACACAACATTGAGTTAGAAAGTATAGCAGTAAGGTCTCAACAAAATAAGTAATTAATGTCTAATTCTGCACCAAGTAGCATTGAACTGCAAAATGAAAATTAGATTGCTAATGCAGCTAGTAATGCAACTACCGTAGTGCTAAATTGTACCAAAACAATATTGTTGGCTGTTGGCGTCTGTGTTAAATTTGTGTGTCGATTGTTGTTAATATATGGAAATATTAATACAGTATGTAAATTGTGGTGTATTTGTGTGTGTTGGTTGGTTAGATTAGTTTGTGTTGGTTTCACTGGTTTGTATTACACAGTTAGTATTTGGTTTTAGAGTGGTGTGTTTGTTGTATTTGTGTTGTTTGTTGTATCAACGATGATAATCTTCTGTCCTTCACTATAATTATCATTGACTGTCAAACGTTTCTGTCTTTTTATTAAAGATGATAGTGAGGGTACAGCTGGTAAGTGCGATCAGAGTGGTTGTGGTGCTGCACTAATATATAATTAACACACACTATCCAATGAATTGCTACACAATTCATGAGCGTGTTGTTCTTTCACTGTTATAATCACATCCATTGCTGCACGCTTGTTATACTAACCATATGCTTTGTGCTGTGTTCTGTAATATGTTGGATTCTACAAAGTGTTCAGTCTTTTTCCCAGGGTTCAGAGCATATGTTATCTGTGCAGTGGTTAATATCTGCTTCTGTATTGTAATCCTAATGTATAGGATGAGAACATAGTTATGACTTTGTGGGAAAAGTTTGGCTGCTTTGTGGATTTTAACTGAGAGTGCCTTCAGTCAAAAGTTCTTGATGTCAACAAGGATATTACCTTTTATCAGTGGGTTAATTTGGTAGGAATAAACCTCTCCCTCACTTGCAACATTACATCATGCACAACATCTTTAAATGCTGGTACGTGGTACGTCACTGATTACAGAAGATCAACTAATGAAACAAACAAATGTGTTCTTTTCACCAGGGGTAGATATCATTGATAACGTAGAAGGTCCAATGCAAAACAAAAATAAAAATATTTGATGGCTTTATAACATCTGTGTATTACGGTATACATATTTGATTTGAGCCAGTGCTCTTGACAACATTCAATCAATGCTAGGTCTGATGAGAGTCTCAATGTACAAAACTGTCACATGTACATACATGTGTAAAGTATATTATATTATACATGTAGGCAGTTATGTTTTCCTGGTTTCTATAGGTGTTGCATCCATGCTCCAAGCTATATATAGCTTGTTTAACCATCATTGCAGAAAGGATGACACATTATCACACTGTTTACATATTAGAAGTAATAGTGTATACCGTATTTCCTCCATTAGAAGCACATATATACTGAAAACATATTTTATATACTGAATCAGTAAATTAATAATTATTTTGCCGTAGAAAAATCTCTGTAATTAATTATCTCTGCATGATTTATGTGCTACTACTTAGAGCAAATACAGTACACGTTTAGTCCTATATTCCCACTGTTGACAGAATGAACTTTTGACGCTGGTATTTGCTAATTCTATTGCGGCTGTTGCAGCATTTTGGTTAAAAAAATGGAGATATGTGAATCAAAGTTTTTATATCTTGTGTTTATGTTCATTAAAACTAAAAAAAATATTTGTTTGTAAGAAATTGTTTCCTGTATGTTAAAATTGGTGTTTAATGCATGCTGTTATGTACAGACTGGGGTTAAAAATGTGCATGTATGCATGTAGCAATAAAACTTATATGTACGCAAAATTATTGGTGTTGCTATAACTTCATAAACATCAACAGAGGGACAAATCAAAATGCTAGCAGGCCCCAAAACTGGATTAATTCAACGTCCAGAAGAACAAAGAGAGGAAATGGAGAAAGAAAAAGAAAAAATTCGCCAGGTAGAGTTCTTAATTGTTGCTTGGTTCTTTTCATCAATGTTTGTACAAGTTGTATGCTACAGCTCCAACCAAGTTGGATTTTATTTTAAAAAATAGTGTCAAATTTCATTTATTGAGTCATTTGATGAAAATCCATTGTGGGACACCTTCAAAAGGTTATTATATTGATGAATATTTTGCATTACAATAATTGAATTTTGAGTTGTAAATTGTGTGTCACTATATAAATATAATGTCTTGTAATTTACAGGAGTACGAAGATAAGTTATCAGAGATGAAAAATAAATTTGAAGAGGAACAGATGAATAAAGCCAAACTTCAAGACGATATTGACAAATTGAAAGCACAATATGAAACCAAATTGGAGAAAGTGGATGAGCAGTTTGAGCACAGTGGTATAAATGATTTACTTTATTTGGTGCATGAAATGAAATCCTTGAGAAATGAATTGAAGTTTATGCATGATTAATAAAAAAAAATTTATACTGGCAGGAATAGGATTCATATTTCATTATGTCATCTTTGGTCAATGTTTTATAACAATCTACCTGTATGTTATAAACATTCTGAATATTGTAAATACAGTTTCGAATGTTTATTGGGAATTCAATATTACTGGTATATATATATTTCATAGGTGAGCTGCATCCAGTTAAAGGCAAAGCGGTTGCACATGTCTCAGGAAGTTCTACAAGTACTGTCCGTAAAGCAAACAGCACTGTACAGAATGGTTATCAAGCATCTGACAATATGGGCTTGGGCTTGGTCAGCATGGAAGGATCCCAGACTGAGGTAAGATTATGTTGTGTTTTCAGCTACACAAACCTGGGTGTCCTGGAATGTGCTACAGTAAAGATGTATTGTAAGCATAGAACATGCAAGTTTGGTAAATAGGTATTTTGTAAGTCCTACAGTGTTCTGTGAAGTGGTTTATCGTACATTTCTAGTTGACAATACAGAAAGCTTTCATTATAGTACTAGTATACTACAGTCTATAATGCTACAATACTTGGTGAACCACTCTTTAATAATACTTGTATTTCAATTCTAAATATTGTTTGCACTCCATTGTGTTTTTGTGATAGATGGCTGGATCAGTACAAGAGGAGAATGATTACATTGCACAAGCAGAAGAATATCATGAAGGACCAGTAGCACCAAATTCCTCACCTAAATTAGGAAGACCTAATGCTAGTTCTACCATGTTACAGCATGAAGAAGCTCTTAAAAGGTGTCTTTATTAACTGGATGAAATAAGTAGAAATGAATGTTTGCACTGATTTGCAACTGTTCGAAAGTCCGAAAACGAGGACTTGTAATTCGGTCTCTGTCCGTGCGTCCGTCCAGAGTCATATCTCAGAATCCCTTTGACCGATTCCGTTCATTCTTTGCATTTGTCTTGTACCTTATTTGGGACATATGCACATGCTGTGGTTTAGCGATTCGATTCAAAATGGCCGACTGGCAGCCATCTTGTTTTTTGAAAATGTTGTATTTTGGACATACTTTGTCAGTTGTCATTCAAACTTGGTACATAGATTATACATGTTAGAATACATGTCCATGACGATTTAATTCGCAATTGGATCAAAGATAGTCGACTGGCAGGCATCTTGTTTTTAGTCTCCGTTCGGACGCAGTCCGAAAACGGGGACTTATGTTTTGACCTCTGTGTGTGCGTCTGTGCGTGCGTCCGGACCTGTATCTTAAAAATGCCTGGACCAATCACAATCAAACTTCACACATACATCATACATGATATCATACATATGCACGTCAATTTGTTTCATGATCTGATTCAAGATGGCCGAATGGCGGCCATTTTTGTGCTAAAAATCATCAAAATCGAGCATTTCCCGGTTGTTTACTGATGGATTTTGTTCAAACCTTGCATATACGTTGGACATTATAGGACCTTGATGCACATCATTTTGTTTTACGATCTGATTCAAGATGGCCGAATGGCGGCCATTTTTGTGCTAAAAAATCATAAAAAGCAACCATTTCTCGGCTGTTTACAGATGGATTTTGCTCAAACTTGGTATATACATTAGACATTATGGGACCTTGATGCAAATAATTTTGTTTTTCAGATAACATTCAAAATGGCCGACTGGCGGCCATTTTGTATTACTCAATGTGGTTCTCGTGCCATATCTCCAATATATTGTTTTGACTGATTATGTTCAAATTTTAAATATTCATTATACATCATGTCATAGATATATTAGTTTGACGATCCTATTCAAAATGGCCGAATTGTTGTCATTTTTGTACTAAAAAATCATCAAATATCAAGCATTTCTGGCATTTATGGATGGATTTCGTTCAAACTTGGTACATACATTAAACATTACGGGTTCCTGATGCATGTCATTTTATTTTTCAGATCAGATTCAAAATGGCTGTCTGGCGGCCATTTTGTTTTAATGAATGGGTTTCCAGACCCATATGTCTGACATTTTTTGTCTGATTATGTTCAAATGTTTAATATTCATTATACATCATGTCACAGATATACGGATATATTGGTTTGATGATCTTTTTCAAAGTGTGCTATTTTTGTGCTAAAAAAATCCTCGCATATCAAGCATTTCTTGCATTTATGGATGGATTTTGTTCAAACTTATAACACACGTTAGACATTACAGGTTCCTGATGCATGTCATTTTATTTTCAGATTGGATTCAAAATAGCTGACTGGCGGCCATTTTGTTTTAATGATTGGGCTTCTAGAGCCATATCTCTTAAATACTTTGACTGATTATATTCAAATTTTATATATTCGTTATACATCATGTTGTATATATATATATTCATGTATTCAAAATGGCTGATTTTGAATGCTGTTCCAGAGCAATATCTCTCAATATGGACAAGTATTTGTTTGAGGATCAGATACAAATGTCAATCATTTGAATGTTAAAAAAATCATATTCCTGACATGGTTATATTCCAGCTATATTACTATAAACATAACTATATATCTCAAATTTGATAACTAACGAGGATTGTGCCATGCATGGCTTGTTGTTTTTTTATGCGGTATCTTGGACATGCTCTGTCAGTTTTCATTCAAATTTGGCACATACATGTACTTTATACATGTTAGGATGCATGTCCATTTTGTTTCAAAATCTGGTCAAGGATGGCCGATTGACAGCCATCTGACTTTTTGGCCTTACTACTATATTTCCACAATTTATGTACCATTTTTATTCGTATTTGGCACATACATCATACATATCAGTGTGTTTCACGCCTGTATTTATTTATGGCCATATTACTACTACATGAAACACGTGTTTTGATGTAAATAAACAATCTGTTGTATACGCCACTTGGAACTCAAGTTTCAAGGACACGCTCGTGACAACCCCTCAGCTTTAATATGACGAGCACAAAGAGAACTTTCAAAAATTTAACAGGGACTGTGTCATTTTCAATGACTTGTTAATACCATAATGTCAGTGTGGTAAATAAGTTTCGATAATGCACATATCTGATACATTTATCACATGTTTTCTGCAGACTGCAGATGTTACAGGAAAACATGGTCGGTGGAGAAAGAGCTCATGATGAAAACTTAAAAGAGAAAAGGAGGAAAAAGCTGAAGCATGCTGAGATGCGAAAACTAAAATTAGCAAAAGCCATAGCAAACATGGATGATGATGGAATTATGTTGAATATCTATAACAATATTGAAGAGGAGCTCCGAGCCAAAAATGCATTATTAGAGAAAGAAAAACAATTAGTATGTACCGGTATCTTAAATATAGATTAATAATGTGTTCAGAAGACATTAACAGGGTTATACTGTTTTTATTTAGGGATTTTGCACAAGGAGGATTCACTGTTGACTATCAATATTTTTCAGAATAGCGTCTACAGTAGCCAACTAATGGGTTCTTCCAACATAATATTGGCTTCTCTTTTCCTGTCTTTTAATTTCATGTTTAAAATATAAGATTTTGAGTAGTTGCAATTTTGTTTAAAAAAATCTGTTCACAACCATTTCCCAGAAATGCAGTCATAATTTTTTTTCAAACTTGACTAGAGGGCAGTAAATAACCATTCACTATACATATATATAAAGTCCTTTCCCACTGTACTTAGTCCACATACTCTATAACCAGTTTGTATAGTGTGATCCTTGTTAATTGGTGTATTTAGTGCTTTTAATGACATTTTGTGTCGTCACACTAACTGTAAGCAGTGTAATCATGTCATTTATGCTGACTTGTTCCTTGCAATCCATAGGTGAAAGCGGCCCAAATTGAGATAACTGATCTCCAGTCTGAATTTGAATTTGAACGAATTGACTACTTAGATTCAATCCGAAAACAAGACAGGCAAATAAAAATGTTTCAGCAGCTTCTGGAAAAGATTCAACCCTTGATAAGAAGAGACTGTAACTATAGTAACCTAGATAGGATAAAAACAGAGTGTAAATGGGATGAAGAGGAGGATAAATGGATCTTGCCTGAATTGACTGTAATGAAAACTTCACTGCCGTCAGGTAAAATATACAACACAAAAACTCTCCAGATAGAAATTGAAAATATACGGTTGCTCAGTTTCTTTTATGCTATGATGCACAAATCATTGCAGAAAAAGAAAATCACTCTTTTTTTTTTACCACAGTTTTCCATCAAAATCCATGAATAAATAATGCTTCTTGCAAAGAGGATTTGATGAGAAGAACACAGATGACGGGAAATTCTATTATAGACATGTATATGATGGTATAATGAGTTGTATTGTTACATTTTTAGGTGTAATGCCTGGATTACGACCATCCCAGACAAGAGGTTATGATAGATCACCAACAAATACAGTACAGCAGTCTGGGTATAATGATAGTGATGATGATAGGTTTCGTAAGGTATGCTTCAGTCTTCTGTACAAATAACTAATATAAACATAACTGGTGTGTATCACACACACAGACATCGCAGAACATTACAAATTCATGGGTCGAGTTGTTATCCATCTTTATGTTATACGTAAGAATCTTTTCTATTTACCTGTGTGTACTTTAAAAATGTTATGGTTATGTTATTTTAATGCAGAAACTGAGTAATGGTAATGAGGCAACAGAGTATTTCAAACCTAAAAGAGCAAGTCAAATTCTTAGTAACCAGAATAGGTCTGCTTATGTTGGTATGTATATTCTGTTCTATCATCTATTTCATGTTAACTCATAGATCACATTAAACCACTCGTGGAAATGTATAATAATACTGTTCTGGTCATGTTTATTCATGACTGATTTTAAGGTTTCTAACATGTGATGCATTCATGTACCACTGGTTGGATGCAAGTAAATTCACTACACAACACTTTACTGCTGTACATGGAAACTGAGATTCAGACCTGGCTTTATTTTGGTACAAATATGTACATGTTAATTACATGTACCTAATTAGTATGCTCAGGTAGAAGCCAACTCTTAAATGAAAATACTCAGAATTTATTCATTTTGCAATAATTGTACTTTTGGGTAATATAAAGATATTTTACTTAAAACATTGCCATTCTAAACATTATTTTAATCCTAATATGTGCTTTTCCACAACACAGAACCAACCTATTCTAGTTCTAATCACATGATGAATGGTAACCCTGCTGTCATGCCCAGCGTTGGTAGCGTCAAACCAAATGGTGACATTGGAGACTTCAGAGCTGCTGCTGTACATGGACAACTAACAGCAACTGACATGCCAATGAGAAGACCAACGCGACTTGAAGCACTGCCAACTGGTGGGAGAAAGAAAAAAAATAAATGGAACACTCTAGAGAATCTGTAAGACCGCCCTCTGTAGTTAGCATGTCACTTCACACTCGTACTTTTGATGGTTGTAGGTATTATTTTATTTTCGATTTCTATGTATTGAAATTTACACACCAATCTTGTTTTATCAAAGATATAAAACAGATTTTGTGACAAACTGTTTCTCTGACAATCATTTTTATTTGCCAAAAAAAAAAATGTAGATGACACTATTATTCAAGTTATTATTATACATTTTTGACATGTTAACTAAGAGGAAGTAAAAGTGTTTCACATAAATTGACTTTACAGACTTGTGTATATATAGTAGTTTGTATGTATTTTTATCATCCATATTAACTAAGCAGTAACTGTGTTTTAAAGTGCCAGCCAACCACCTAGTCATTTTGTTTTTATTGCAATATTTATATTAAGAGTGTGCTAAAACATAATTTATTAAATATATATTGAAAAGACAGAGTAAGGTTGAACAGTAGAACGCTCAAATATGACTTTTTATTTAATTCAAAGATACTTTCATTGTTTGTTCCGTCCTATTGTTTGGCAGTGTTAAGCATGTATTTTTACAATTGCAGGTATGTTTTAACCATGTTTTCTGTCAGTTTTCAAGCATATTCATGCTGCATGTCTGACACTGCTTTCAGTTATCCACAAACACCCCTGTGATCATCAATGGTTTAGTCCAAACTATCAATGGATTAGGCTATACTATCACAGACACAGGGAGTTGTGGATTAAAGTAATTCAATTATATTTACATTAAGCAGCTTTGAAGCTGTTGCACCAATCACATATTTTGAATTGATCTGTTTGACTTTGCTATACTTGGAACTGTACATAATATTTGTGTGTTGAATGTGTCCCCACGGGAACTAAGAATATTATATTTTATTAGATTTCTCTGACATTATATCTCAATGTACTTGTATGGTTAGTAGTGTTGTATACTTTACTTATCATTCCATGGTTGACTATGAAATGGGAAAACTTATCATGACCATGTCGCAAACAAGACAAAATTTTGAAAAAACAGCAATGCCAACGTATTGTGTTCTAAGGCCAGTTGATTTCTTCTTGTTGTTGTAGTAATTGAATAACAGAGGGCGATGTTCTGTTAATTTAAATATAAAGAGCACCCGAGACATTGTTGCCCCTTGTATTATAATGTATATACAGCATCCTTGCTACTTTTTAAATACAGAATTTCTGGTCACATGTGTAGATGTTGATGCTTATTTTTAGAAGTGTAAAAACCGCTGCATTGCTTGAGTTCACTATATTATAGCAGGGGATTTTTTAGGCTATATATATATATTGACGCATAACTTTGTTGTTTGTCCGATATTTAGTGATACCCACAATATTCTTGATGCTATTTTGTATTAAATATGGGTATTTCAAAATATCTTGCTTAGAATCTTCACTGTTAACTTGTCTTGAAGGTTTTTCGATTAAGGCATTTATTTGTCAATTGTTGGTCAGGTAGATAGTGTTGTCACCAAGAACTAAGCAGGATCTGCAGACATATTACAGAGTTCAAGTTGTCATAATGACTTATTGTAGTTGATTTTAAGCTGTACTATTGACAGCATTATGGGAGTGAGACATTTTCAATATAGGTATGCTATAAAAAATATACCATGCTGCATGGAGGGATGAGCAAGCAACAATGTATGGACGACAGAGTACAACATTTCTAGTTTGTTGGTTTTTAGTATGTGTGCCAAACATTGAGTATTATAGGCAGTTTTACATTTTAGGATACATCTTGTATGTGAAATATTTACTACAGTATGTTGTGTGTATATTATTCAACTGCCTCTTTTATCACATTTTTTTGATCTTATAAATATTTGGAGCCTTATCCTGTCATCTATTTACACCGCTCTTTAATTATTGTGAAATATGTGACTTAAGCAGAGTATTAAATAAATTCTGTGTTTGATGTAAAAGCATCTATAAAATGTAAAATGTCTATAGAATTGTTTTTTTTATTCCCCGTTCGGATGCAGTCCGAAAACTGAAACTTATGGATTGACCTCCGGGCATTCATGTGTGCGTCCGTCCATATGTCTTAGACATGCCTAGACCATTCAAATTTCACGCATACAACATTCATAATATTATACATATGCACATCAATTTGTTTTATGTTCTGATTCAAAATGGCTGAATGGTGGCCATTTTTGTGTCAAAAATCATCAAATACCAAGCATTTCTGGATGGATTTTGTTCAAATTTAGTACATACATTAGAGATTATGAGTCATTTTAGTTTTCAGATCGGATTCAAAATAGCTGACTGGCAGCCATTTTGTGAATGTGTTTCTCGAGCCACATCTCTGATATGGTTTGACTGATTATGTTCAACTTTGTATATTCGTTGTGGTATTCAAAATGAGTGACTGGTGGCCATTTTGATTTAATTAATGCTGTTCCAGAGGAATATTTCTCAAGTTTGACGATCAGATACAAAATGTCAATCATTTTAATGTTAAAAAATCATCATAATCAAGCATCTTCTAGATCCATCCTTCTGACATGTTTATGTTCCAACTATATTACTATAAAGAAAACTACATTCTAAATTTGATAACCGAGACTGACATGTTATTAATTTGTATTTTAAAGGAAGCATGCCCTCTATGGTGTTTTGAGGTCACTAGGATATATACATTGTATTTATTCCAGACCATCTATGTAAATAGTTGCATTGAAAGCCAATGAATAGTTGTTTATTAGTGGAACACATAAACATTTCCATTGGGTGCTTTGCACACAGGAGTAATAAAAATTGTGCAATTTGCAGTCCATGTCACTTTAATTCACTAATTACCTCAGTATTGAATAATCCTTTTACAAATCCTCCCCAAATACCTGTTATACGAGTAAGTACAGTAGGTTACCAGCTGAAAAGTGTGTTCCATAGTGACAAATGGCTCACCGTCCGTCCACTCGCACGATTTTGTATCTGTTCGTCCCTCTCCACGAACAGAGGCAGTAAGCTGGATCATTACAACTTGAAAATTCAAGATAGTAATGGCTGTATATCATAAATGAATTTCTTTAATACCTTGATGTCATTGCTGGTGAGAAAGTGCAGTTATGACAAAGTAAATCAGAAATATCATTGATTCAGACATCACTTCTATTAGTAGTCAATTAATGAATAACAATGAATCACAAATCAATTTTTATTTATGGCATCTTTATTAAGATTTATATATATATATATAATATGACATGTGTATAGGGGGGTTATGCAGAAGTTAAAACAAATCCAGATAATTCTGTAAAACCCAACAAAAACAAAATTTGGTCAGAAGATCACCGCTACACAATTCATGAAAATGATTAATGAAAACTATCTCTTGTCACAATAAAGCGGTTGACAGAAAATTGTATATGTCAAGAAATTAATATGAATATCAAACATTTTATAAATTTCATTATTTGCAATGACATGTAATGAGGAATTATTGACTAAAGTAAGCACCACCACATCACATTTGTATTGTCATTTCATTATAACATTCTAGTCTATGATCACTTCCACTATTTGTAACTTTAATTCTCTACAAAGCAACAGTGACCACAAAACCTGTGCAGCAGTTACTTGGATCGTCAATCCTGTACAATTTTAAACAGCTAGTAATTGTAGCTCAATTTTAATCACAATGTTTTTATTACAGTTCTATTACTAACTTAGATAAAACTTGCCACTATAAGAAGTTTATACAAAGAGATATAAAAATTCTGTACAAAAATATATTCCTGACTTTTGCAAAATCCCAACTTTTCCAAATTATTATTACTATTATAAAAAGGTCTTAGTATTAGTATTATTAGCAGGCACTTTCATCTTAATCAACACCCTTGTCCAGTTTCAAATCAAATATACATATCATATCATACCATACCAGTACTTCAATAAAGTATAAACACACAATGACTTAATGTCAAATAAATGCTTTCAGTTATCCACAAACACCCCTGTGATCATCAATGGTTTAGTCCAAACTATTCATGGATTAGGCTATAATATCACAGACAAAGTTCTGAACATTAGTATACAAAATAATGGCAGTTGTCATGCCTGCCTCACAAGTCAAGGTTTTCAATGTAACACAAACAAATACAACAGTCATAGACCCTCGTGTCTTCAACACTTTTAACAACAATCAAACTTTTGTCACTTTCTCCAAAAAAATTTACGAGGACCAGTATCCAATGGCGATAAGTTCAACAGATTAAAAATACATGAAAACGATGCACCAAAATGATAGGGTTTAAAGTGCTGTAGTTAATATACTGTGATGAATATGTATTCAGTGAAATAATATAAATAGAAAGATGTGATGTCGACAAGGAAATAAAAGAAAAACACGATAAAAAATACAAGCAGAAATGGTTCCTTTCAGCTCTCTATACCAATCTAAAACTATATGTATTCTGATAAGGTATATATGTTAGATCAAATAAAGTATATGCAAAATACAAAATAACATGATAATTCATTTACATAGTAATTATTCAAGTTTATAACAATTTGGTTTCATTAAATATTTATAATGTACACTGGAATGAACATAGTGTACAAGTCTTTGTTAAGTGTTCACTAAGGTTTCATGTTACAACTATGCCTTGTTACAAGCAAGGAGATATTCTAAAAGTACCAGCAGCAGCAGCAGCAGCACTTCACAGTGAGTTCAATCATAGACCTTGGAAAGAAAAAGGTCTATGGTTCAACATACCCAGCTAGGATGTAAGTAGTGAGAGGGAAAAACACTTTCTAAACACTTTTTTCGAACATTAAAAAACATATTGAATATCGATGAATCATTAAATAAATCTACCTAAAATATCTGAATGAATGGGTCTTTCCAAAAAGTCTATGATTAAACAAACTAGCACTGCTATGTTTTTGCATAATGTTTGTTATTGTGTCTTATTAGTCATTCTGATGCAAATATTTAAATGTTTTCCTCAATATCCAAACTTTCACGCAATAAATAGAGGTTTTGAATTAGATAACAGACAGAGAATGTGTTATTCAAAAATGTCATAGCACCCTTCCTGCTATCTTAATGTCATGTTAATGTGAAGTTAAACTATCAACTACATTAAACAGTTCAACAGAAAAAACACTTGGTATTATGTATTATTCTGATTAGTAGAATTATATACTGTAAAAAAAGTTTTTCAATTTTATTCTGTTTTTAATTACTAGTATAATGTACTCTTACTTTGATGACAGATTAAGTATGTCACTTTGATTCCATCGTCATAGTTACAAGTGATATTGATGTGTGAGTCAAACTTCTAAATGTTAATGTGACTACAGTTGTATGTTAGTGTCAGACTGACGTTAGTGTTGAACTGACAATGTTTGTGTCAGAATGTTTATTATTTACACATCTATTATCATATATCACTGAATAACACATGTTGTTTGCTCTACACATGTAGACCATGTCTGTCACCATTAAATATTAAAAGATTGAGTTTTGGTCCTGCCTATTAAAAGTTGGTCCAAATACATGTACATTATTCACCAATTTGTCAGTATAAGTTTCTAAAAGTGATTACTAGCATTCAAAGACACGGGTGATCTATTCATAGCAATGTTCAATGAGTTTTCGTCATCAATAACCATACTATGTCTGATTGACACTGGTGCTCTGTTCATCGCGATGTCGTCCATCGCAATGCTGTGTCTCTTCTTTACTATCTCATTGATGTAGGATTTCATCAACTTAGCGATTTCAAACACCTGTCAATGAATAATAATGCGGCTGTAATTACTGTAATCTCTTTAATCCTTAAATCGCCGCTAAGAATATCAAGATTGAAGATTATATCATTCATGAAAATATGTGATTTATTACAGAACACCTTATGTTCCATTACTTAATTTTTATGCAAATTAGGTAATCAATATGCACATATATACTCCAAGTGCATATATTACTCCAATCAGGTTTGTGCATTATCCTAATGCATCTGTGTACCAATTTTCATTGAAATGCTTCTTGAGAAATCAGTGCAACAGCGGAAAATTAGCTCATTATTATGGGAATCAATCAAAAACTAATCAATCCTAATCAGGTTTGTTCATTATCCCAGAGAATTTATACAACAAGTTTCATTGAAAGCTCTTGATAAACTGGTGAAACAGACATACAGACATGGTAACCACAAAAATATTGTCATACAGGGTTGCAATTTTTGTATACTTACATAAGTTGTTTCAAATATGAATGGCGTCTTATGACCCTCCACAACAATCCTGTATTCATTGTCTAAAGGAGCACCAAAGGACAATATTCTGAAAACATGAAAAATACAGATTTGTTCATATTACAGTGAGGACTGTAAAATGTACAGTGGAATTTGATACAGTAACTATAGTAACAGTAGAGACACTAGACATGCATGAAGTATGCATGAAGGCAATACCATGATCATACTGACTGACTCGTAGCAATTGTATGGACTTGCGCAATGAATTATCATAGTAATAATGCTATGAAAGATAACAACCTGAAATGGCAACGAAAAACTTTTTTTCACTAAATGTGATTGCGAAATGTACAGATATTCTGCGATTGCAAGATACATTTGCAAAAAATGCAGCCATGTCATTTTTGGAATGGTAATTCTATTGTTTTTTGTGATAGATGTATAACATAAGGTCATCACATGAATACTGCAAAGTGAGCACAGATGCAGTATGGCAATCGTATTCACCAACACATGTGATCCGTACTGCCTCAGTGCATACTTTGCGGTATTCTTGTAATGACCTTAATATCTTACATTTTGAACAGTCCAAAATGGCAACAAAAACATTTTACACTGTACTAACATTTGCGTTTAGTGATGGGATTCTATTTCCATTGTGGAAAGTGTTTGAATGTGACGTCAATAACCTTGAATGTGTCAATGTTAGTGACGTAGTTCACCCCATTAAAAAAGAAAATGTTGACATTCGAAGTGCTGATATGGTTTAGAATGAAGGCTTATCAAGTTTTTTACAGAACTGCAAATTTAATTGTTTTCAGTGCTTGCTGTACAATACCTTGTACACTAATTTTGAGCTTCAAAATCACTGATTTTTTCAGGGGTTGATGCTTTTACAACCTGCTTTTCTCTACACGACTTCTGGAGAGCATTCAAACCAAAATGATATTTGGTACCTGACAGACTTAAAAGAGAGAATAAAAACTCACTTTTCATATGTGAATTCATCAATTGGCTTGGTATCTCCTCTTCTGTAAAATGCGATCATCTTTGAACTGATAGCCAACCACAGCTCACCTAGGAAGATGCCTTCTTTGCCAACGACATTAAAGATTGTAGCACCGTATCCAGACCACTGTTTCACAATAGCCATGTATTTTTCTTGTGCCTCATCTGCCGATAATCCCTGTAATGTGTGTTGCAAACATTTAAACTTATTGTATCACGATGACCATACAATGTACAATATAATGTGGTAAGTCATGGAGACAAACGATCGCTGTAACACGTCGCCCGATGACGCCATTTTCCCCCATTCATTTCATCTATTCAGGGAGATTTTCAGTATGCGATGAGTTTTAGCAACTGTATACCTCTATGATTACTATCACAATGACTGTAGGTTACATACGTTATCATGCAAATTATTTTTTAGTGTGATAATAAAAATAAATTCACTTTACATGTCAAATTTTATCTCTTATTTTTATATCTAAAATTAAACATTTACAGTATGAATTTGATGGCCTGTTTAAAAGGCGGTGGTCATCACACAGGGCAAGTTTGAATTTTATGTAAACAAACATTGTATTTTATATGATCATCCTTCAATATCAGTTTACAATGCTTCATCTGACTCTGAAATCTTACCTTCAGTGTCTTCCATTTCTCTGTAACTGCAGTTGTTACTGCCGATAGGTCTTCTTTGAAAACTTCATCAACCAGTAAACTGTCGTCAGAAGCTGCCAAAAATTCGAAAAAAAAGATAAATTTACATTCATTTTCAGTAAATTATACATCGAAAAACATTTTTTCTATGATAAATTTTCATGATTTGATGAGCAAAAAGCAGATCACATCAATACTGCCCAAAAACAAGTATCCATACCGAAGTACTGGAAAATGTTTGTCCGATGCAGGGAGGTTTCACTAAACACTTAAAGCAGGAGGGGCGTCACCTGCGCACGTGCGGGAATTGAGTGCCAAGCGACGATAACAACACACGCTAAGAACGCAAAGGCTCATGGGTAGACGCTTGTTTATATAAACAATGACACGCTATGACCACCTGACGCAGGCGTAGGCGACGATTCCCCCGCTTTAACAGTAATTGTGTAGTAATTTCATTTTTGAATAAACAATTGACACATGTACTTACAAGCTTTCTGTAGTTTTCTTAATGTTCCTCTGCCCAAACCTCTTAATGTGCCCTAATAGAATAGAATAAAACTGAGTGACTAGCCATAAAGTTATGAAGTTATCACTCAATATGATGATACAAGTGACCTTACCACGTGTTCACACAGCAAAATAATACAAGTTACCTTGTATAACACCACATATGGTAGAATAGGGAAATTTAAGAGTTTTTTAGTTCCAAAGGCCATTTTGTCAACTTTTATATGTGTACATGTATTTGAAACCATTATTTAATAAACGTTATGCATTGAACTTGCATCTTTTTTTGTGGTATTACTGTAAAATACTTTATTTTCACTTGGAATTAATTTTCGCTATTTTCGCGTAAGAAATGAAGTTCCGTGCAAAACAGCCAAAATACAGTAATTAATTAATCTTAATATAAATGTCGCATTAATACTGCAGCAGTGTTCCTGGAATATTTATAAAAACATAATAAAATACTCTACTAACTATGCTGATGTATGTATAGACAAGTCTAATAGCTACAAAACATGTCTGCAAGCCACATGGAGCAAAAAATGTGAAATTACTCACCACCAAGAAATTTTCTCTTTTCTCCTGTGATCGTACAGGTGATTCATTTTCCTTTTCCTTGATTGGTTTACTGGAGTGTAGCTTATCAAGACAGTAATAAGACCCCATGTCATCTCTGGAATAAAAGTTTTGTATAAAGTAAACTGAAATAGCTCTGCTTTTCAAGATTGTTATTGTCATGTGTGACCTATAATTATATTAACACAGTTATACAAACTCACATCCATGTCCCTGTGGCGTAATCTCCTTTCACAAACTGTATTCGTAGAGCTGCTAAGTGTTGTAGCATATCCTCAGATGCAGGAAATTGTCCCTGTATTACTTGTTCATGTGCCTATAAAAAAAAAAAAAAAAAAATTATTAGATGTTCGATCAATAACAATAAGTATTATAAATACCAAGTAGTTGGAATACTCGGCAATAGAGGTTGATAATTGTAAACTCTTAAAGGGTAGAAAATTGTTTGTTTTTGTTTTCTTCAAAAAGTTTTAATTATCAGTAAGCATGATTTTTGTTTTTAGGATGATGTTCATCTTTCCTCTATCAAACACATTTTAAATGTAGTCAACTTCATCGAAGGATTTGTTCTGAAATTATCTCGTACTGAACCCCCACTCTAGTTTCTAGTGTTCAACCCAGCACTGTTACTTTTTGCCACAATTATTCTCATTTAATAGCGTTATTTAAGTCATGTGACCACCACACCCAGCCAGCAGGACTCAGATACCCTGCCAGTAGAACATTTTCTTTTCACTGTGAGATCGAGAATTATGCATGAAATCAAACATAAAAACAGGACAAAAAAAGTCATAGTGATGTCAAAACTCTGCATAGGATGAAACAAATGTAAAAATATTTTTCGGGCAATTCTACACTTAATAATGTGCTATTCATATTTGATGATGGTAAATTTTGCTGAAGTAAGTGTACATGTATCTAAACGCCATACTTTCCTCTGAAAACTCAGCATTTTGAAGCTGAACTATGAAAAAAAAATTTAAGTTCCAAATCAAATCATTTGATTTTTGGAGCAGATGTTCATAATATAGGATCTTGCAGTGAACAGAAAATCAACTATAAAACAATTTATTAACCCTTCACCACTAGACTTCCTTGCCCAAAATTTTCTGCATTTTTTCTCATATTCCTTAATATTTCTGGAAATGAACCTTAATTTTGGAGCCAACAGACAAAATTTTAGTAAATTTTCAGTTTTTACTCAAAAAATTTGGCTAATTTTTTTTTTCAATCTTCTGAAAGAAAGTGCAGACTATAAACAGGAATGTGAATTTGTGATGAAAAGAGGGAACTGGTGGTGAAAAGGTTAAAGGTTATTTGAATATATTAAATTACCTGTTCAAACATAAAGCTATATTCTATAGTGTCTTTGTCCACATTAGTGGTATCCATAAAGCAATGCAACTTGAAGAATAACTGCCACTGATGGCGCCCTTCCCCGATACCTTGATGTTTGTACTGTTCAAATTTCGCAAGGATATCCGCCAATATCGTTCTTTCCTCAATCACCTTCTCCGTTGATCCGCATTTTTCAAACAGAGCAAATCGGTTATTTGACTTTTCCAGACTCATTCCCTTCAGCAGCGTTGTGATAACCTGTGATAAACGACAAAACTGACATGTTTTGCACAAGAAATTATAGAATTAAACGCATGCAGACTTTAACCATGCAGGAACTGTAGACATAGAAAACAACTCAAAATAATGACTATGATTTGTACTTTGATACTTTTAGAGATAATACATGGTACATGCAAACTTGAAAGAATAAATTTACCCTCATTTCCGATTTTTTTTTTAGTTTTCCACTAGAATACAAGAACAAGTGAAATATAAATAGATAACAAGAAGAGGTTGAAAAAAATTCTTTCGAAGCCATATTCAAAGTTAGTTAGGAGAACGCAAGCAAGATTTATTACACCAAATAGCACTAAAGAACAGACATACAGACTTCATAGCCAATATAACAATACATACCTGACCAGCACTGGTTGCAGAATTAATGGAAATCTTACATGATCCACCACCATAGCAATACACAGTGGCATTCATCTCACGCCGTGCCTAATAAATAATGGGAAAAGTTTTCAATACAATACAATTAGATTACACCATACTACACTGTAAACTAAACTAAACTAAACTACACACCACTCACTACACTACACACCACTACACCACACCACTACACACCACTACACTACACACCACTACACTACACTACACTACACTAAACCATGAACATAATACTGATAGAATGACTTACCAAACAAGACATAATTTCTTCTCTAGAAGGTACATATTCTCTTGTTCTGGTTCTTTTCAACGTTTGCACAGCATACTGGGCATATTTAGCTACCTGGCTGTCTGGATAGGCTTCAATTTGTCTGGTACAAGAACAGATTGAAAACAAGTTGTGATTAACGGTACATTAAAACTACCAGTACCGGGGAGGTATCTCATGAACTCAGAATATAGCATTTCATTCAATCACAGTACCGTAAATGAATTTATGAAACCATGTTAATATGTACAAATACAATAAAGGTCATTGACCAGAAATATGTAAATTAAAACCCAGTGAATATATAAAAACAGTGAAACTTTAAATCTCAGTGAAATTTTTTTTTTACAAAGTCGGAGGAATAAATTAAATATACAGTGGCCCCTCGCTAAGTCGCGCCTCGGTAAGTCGCGATTCGGCTAAGTCGCGGGTACTTTGATGGCTCCCAAAATTTCTATTGTGTTTTGACAGCAGTTTTGAAGTACAAAGACTAATGTTTTGTGGTATAGTTTTGTTAACTAACCGTTAAAGAGACAACTTAACACCTACTATCTGTCAATTGCTGAGATTCAATGGGTGACGCGGCCTTACTCAAGGTGTCAACAGGGGTGTCGAGTAGTGACCGTACGTGCTTCTCGGCCGGTCCCATTTTGGTATACCTCTATAAAACTCGCTACAATGATTTGAATTCTTTATCTGACCTCTATTTCTTAACTGAGCAGCATGTCAAAGCGAAATCTATCCAGCCTGTTCGTATGCCATAAACTCACAGCAATCAACCGTGTTAAGAAGAGGTGAAACCAAGTTAAGCGTTGCACGTGATCTAGCAGTGGGTGAGCCCACTATTTGTGGGTGGGTAAAAAATGAAGAGTAAATTTGTTTTCAAAGTTGATCAAGAGGCGGGACTGAACTGAAAAACACACAAAATTGTCCGACAATTATGACATCGATAAAGCAGTTTACGTTTCTTCAGGAACGGCCTGCCGGAACTCCACTCTCAGGTCCCATCACACAATGCAAAGCACGCAACTCAGATACGACGACTTTGAATTTGAGGCCAGTTCAGGGTGGTTCTTGCGATGGCAAACAAGACACGCTAAACACGCAGTCTCAATCCAAGGCAAAGCTCGATCTGCAAACATGGACGCTGTCAGAACTTTTCTCAACAAGCAGCCTATCGACTGAGATAGCTCCGCTGTTAGCAATGCACATTTCAATTAAAGAACTGAAGACATCATTAGAAAATGAACAATATGTATAGTATCAAAGCAATCGGACTTACAGTTTTTAACAAGAAGTCGAAAATATCACTTTCTACCAAAAATGACCAAAATATTCACCAAAATTAGAGAATTGAAGATATCATCACGAAATGAACAAATCTAAGAAAGGTCTACATGTAGTATCTATATAGTAATATCAAAGCAATTGAACTTTTGGTTTTTAACAAGTCGAAAATATCACTTTTTACCAAAAATTACAAAAATATTCACCAAAATTAGAGAATTGAAGATACCATCACAAAATGAACAAATCTGAGAGAAGTCCACATGTAGTACCTATATATGTAATATCAAAGCAATCAGACTATTGGTTATTTACAAGAAGTCGAAAATATCACTTTTTACCAAAAATGACAAAAATATTCACCAAAATTATAGAATCGAAGATACCATCACGAAATGAACTAATCTGAGAAAGGTCTACATGTAGTATCTAAATATGTAATATCAAAGCAATTGAACTATTGGTTTTTAACAAGAAGTCAAAAATATCACTTTTTACCAAAAATTACAAAAATATTCACCAAAATTAGAGAATTGAAGACATCATCACAAAATGAACAAATCTGAGAGAGGTCCACATGTAGTACCTATATATGTAATATCAAAGCAATCGGACTTGTGGTTTTTAACAAGAAATCGAAAATATCACTTTTTACCAAAAATGATAAAAATATTCACCAAAATTAGAGAATTAAAGATATCATTACAAAATGAACAAATCTGAGAGAGGTCCACATGTAGTACCTATATATGTAGTATCAAAGCAATTGGACTTGCGGTTTTTAACAAGAAGTCGAAAATATCACTTTTTACCAAAAATGATAAAAATATTCACCAAAATTAGAGAATTAAAGATATCATTACAAAATGAACAAATCTGAGAGATGTCCACATGTAGTACCTATATATGTAATATCAAAGCAATTGCACTTGCGGTTTTTAACAAGAAGTCGAAAATATCACTTTTTACCAAAAATGACAAAAATATTCACCAAAATTAGAGAATTGAAGATATCAACATGAAATGAACAAACCTAAGAGAGGTCTACCCAAGGTACATATACACCAAGTATCAAAGCATTCAGGCTTGTAGTTTTCAAGAAGAAGTTGAAAAAGTAAAACATTGACACGGACAACGACGGACGACGATGACGGAGACGGACAATCACTCATATGATAAGCTCCGCTCGACAAAGTCGACAGCGGAGCTAAAAAACTGAGATAAATTATCTATGAAGGTGGTTATTTTGACGAACTAGTTTATAATTGCGATGAAACTGGTTCATTTTGGAAGCTGTTACCGTTGAAGTCGGGACCCTAACAAAATAAACAACGCATCACTGCAATGTTTACAGCAAACATAGTCATGATTTTATTCGAATACTGCCTGACACATATGATGACACATGTCATGACAACCGAGGGTTTATATGTGCTTTTTATATGTTTTTCAATGCACGGCCTCACTCTTTCACGAGGTCCCTCGGTAAGTCCCGGCCCTCGATAAGTCACGGTTTTTGCTTGGATCCCGACACCGGCGACTTAGCGAGGGGCCACTGTATTTGTTTAAAGTCAGAAATACCTTAATAAGTGGAATCTGAGGTATCGTTGTATTTTTCTACTTGGTAGGAATGTGCAACTCATACAAGCCATTATTTGCCAATTCCTAAGATTATTAAGACTGTCAACATCTTGAATGCCTGTGGTTTGTTTTATCAACTGACAGTAGACTTCATCTCGTAACGGTCTCAAATCATGGCAGGTCTGCATGATACCCTAAGAAATTAAATATTAAGTTTATTGTTAACAGTTATACAACAATTTTAAGGAAACTGCCCCTTCCCCTAGATCAAAACATTGCCCATGATGATGTTCTAGACAATTTTGTACTGCTTGTATAACAATTCATCAATCATGCCTGGTTACCACTGGATAATTTTGTCTCAAAATAAACAAAGAAGGTACCAGAAATTTGCACATACAACTGTAGCAATTCTTTTTTATATTGCATTTTGAGTTGTATTTCAAAATTGTCATATGCTATCCAAACTGATGTATATTTTTTTTCCATTTTGTAAAAGAATATTAATGCTAAATACAAGCAAGCATGTCAAGTGAAGATAGGTTTTACCACTTTGCCAAATAGTGATAAAATGAATACACATCATTATAAAACCATACCTGAATAACAGGAACAGGATCACCGACGTTTTCAGAACCTTGTAATGTACTGAATATTTTAACAGCTTCTTCCTGTAAACTTGTATAACCTTTGTCTAAGTCTGCAACAAAGCAATACGAAAACTTTTATACACAGCTATAAAAATAATTGTCCCATCACCCCCTAAACAGAGGTTTGATATGGAAGAAAGAAAGAATCTGTGGAAATCATATACTTTTTGTGATGAGCCTGCCTGGTACTAAGAACAGGAACAGCACCAAAGTGACTTGACGCCAGGAAACACAGGTATGGAGGATAAAGAACTTACCTGTAGATGCTATTTGCCCATATGGCAGTGGTAACAGCGGTGCTTTCAAGGTGTGGGGCGTATTCCTCAGTATAGGATTACGTGAGTATATCTGGTTTATTAATGCTGTATTATTTTCTGAAGCGGCTTCCTGAAAAGTAAACAAATCAAACAATATAGATTTTACAAAAAGCTAAAAGTCAATAAATTATGACGGTTCATTTCACAGTCGCAAAACTAGCGAACATGCAGAATTTGTAAAGTTTTTCAAGAGAATGAAAATATAGGACACTGTTTCAGTTATGAAAAAACAAACTTTCATATTTTGCCGATAGTTCTTATCTAAAACTGTGTTAATCACTAATGAGTGTGAAAACCATCATTGTAAATCAGATAAGGAAATTCATAAACAGCGCCACCTAGAGTCCAAAACTAAATTAGGTACAGTAGTTCCCAACACAATTTTTGTTTCTTGACATTATCAGTCACTGAGATTAATTTATTTACACCATACAATGTTGTTTCATGGTGAAAAAAACAACCAACTATAAAATGTGTCTGGTGTGTACCTAAATTTATTTTCAAATACTGTAATTACTCCACATGCACACACGTATATTGCCACAAAACCAACATATGTGCATTCTACTGTTAATTATCATGCAAAAATCATGGAATTATGATCAACCATGACAAAATTAAATTTTTCAATTTGTTTTTTTTATTTACTAACTAGTCTGTAAATAAGCTTTTAGCAAACAATCAAAAACTGGTTCCAATGTAAACATTTATATTTTTGTTTGAACAGATCCTAATACTTGCACATGATGACAATAGTGACTTCAGCGAGTGAAATTTAGTCCTTTAAAATGAACATATACATACCCTGAGATCATTAATAAGTAATTGTGTTGGTGTTTCTATCGGTGGTTTACTGTCTATAACATCTTGTATGGCACACACCCATCTCCACGACTCATCGTAAGATAACGTGTGTAAATGGTAAGAATTCTTCCGTCCATGAACGATGAATTTCCACGCACCTGAAATGTACAATATGAATTTGTAACACATGTATCATACAGTAGTTTTTAAAAGCTTAGGGAAAGTAACATACTGGATTCATTGGTTTTCAACTGTGATGTGTAACTAATCTAGAAAAACATTAAATTATTTAAATAACATAGTTGAACTCTGGTGACCTTGCCCTTTGTTATATAATATAATTCCCTTTATCATAGTTTGTTTCAATATAAATATGCATTGTCATAATTAATTTTGAATACAAACAAGTTTTGGGGTTGAACCAACAGTGGGGAATCAGTCTACCGAATGTCCTTTAAAGATGTAAATATCTTACAAAAACATTGGTGCCTTATTTGTTTAATTATTTTGAGGGACATAATTTCCAGCTTTATTCAAAGTAATTCAGATATTTTAGTATAAAAACAAATGCCTCATCGCAAAAAAAAGTGCTGCATTTAGACGTGAATAGATTCATAGAACATGCAAGATAACAGAAAATCTTAGCTGGCTTTTGTCCAAGTATTTTGTACAGGTGTCTGTCAAAAATTAATGATTCACTGAGACAAATATGAACTGCCTCATTGTGTGACTACTGTATTATATGAAAAGTAAAAAACAAACACCCTTTATAAATAGCTATCATGTTGCAAGCTCTGCTTTGTATGCAAATCAACTTAAATAGTTAGTTGGTGGAGGGAGAAGTCAACAGTACTGTTGCCTCCTGAGAATCTACATCTTCAAACACTGCAATCTTTGAAGTGCGTTTTTAAAACCAGTATTATAAAAACTATCATTCTGTTCTAATAGCTGAAACATATTCCTGTGAGTTTTCATTTGTCGAATGAACTGTTTGTCAAATACAGAATACATATATTTTAGAACAATTTTCTTTTTAAAATGTGGATGAAATGTTTTGCTTTTTATGTATTTTTTATGTATTGTTTTTGATTTGATAACTTTGAACTAAACAGATTTTCTATTAGCTTCAGATCTTGATCAAAGTTTGGCACCCAGTTCATAGGAGTGCTTATATTGATTTTCTGACATCTTGTTTTCTGTAAAGATTTTATTGGTAGGTTTGCAAATGTGTATCAGACTGTGCAATCTCTCCATGAGTTGGTTTTGAAACCCAGTATGGAATTCTGAGACACATTACCAAGGATATTATTACAAGATAAATCATTTGCTTCATTGAACACATACAACAATGCACATTTCCACTGAGATCAGTGACCTTTGATGTGTATCACCAGTGATCAGTCAAGTAGAAACAGTCAAAATATTTTATCAGATTTTCTCAATTTTTGCATGATATTTTCATACAGGACATCTGTTGTTCAAACTCAGGGAAGACTTTATACTGATGAATAAGGTGACCAAGTTTGATGAAGTTTGGAATAGAATTAGTAAAGTTATTATGCACACAATAACAATTATTAACGATGACGACGATAACGACAACGCTGGACAAAATTTTCCCCTTAATATACCTTTCCCTTTCATCTTTGATGGTACGGGCAAGGTAATAAAATAAGATGATAATAAGCAAATTAAAATTAATGAATTTATAAACAAAAACGATGATGATCTAGTCTGAAATAAAGAAATAAAATACAAAACTGTATTGACACAAACAATAACTCAATTATAAATGTTCAAAAGTAATTGCGTTCAAAATTAATTCCCTCAATCAATATAGCATGAACTATATTAATCTTGAGGTGCCTCATAAATATAATATGAACTATATAAAGGCTGCAAGCTAAGCTTTGCATGTTTTCTCAGACAAGGCACATAGTTGCTCCATTGCAGAATGGTTCAGACCAGGCAATTACTGTACTGTATTACTGCCCAGAGAGAGGAGTTTTTCTGTGCCAAGGACTGCTGTTATTCTTGCTTTTTTACCTAACTATAGGTATGTGCCAGGGTGTACAACAAGCCTTCTATAGAAAACATTGCTCATGAGAACAATTTTATTTACATTTAGGTTTTTTGTTTGTTTTTTTTTTACATGTACAGATTTTCACTCAAAACAAAACAAAATGAAACTAGCTGTAAACAAAACATGAATACTCCACTGTGGTCAATTTTAACTGTGTATTTAGTAATACAGTGCATTTTGCTACAGAAACCACATTTGGTATTTGACAATTGACAGTACACTTAACACCATCAGATTATAGTTTCAATGACCGGCCAATATTCCTTCGTCATTTAGTTTAATACAGCTGTCTATCTATTAGTTACAAGGCAGCAAAGGGAGGAATGAGATATCACAAACAAATCTATGACTCTTTCTATATACTGTAAAAGGGGTTAATTATTCACTGGGTTTTAATTTTGCTCATTTTGCTGACTGGAAAATGCGCTAAATTAAAACCCAGTGAATAGGTAAAAGTTAGCATAGAAAACACTATCTAAATGATAAAACCGTGAATTTAAAAAGCGCAGTTGTTATTGCCATCAGTCTCCAAGACTGATACCACACATGTTTATAACTGATGAGTATTAATACATCAGTAATGGGAATCAATGTTAATGGTGTAAGGTGAATTCATTACTGTATTCATTGATACTATGCTGGAATACCAGTGTATATATCTAGGATTTAGTTCAACATTTAAACAACATACAATTATTATAAAAGTACATGATACATACAATTACCAAACAATATGTATATTTGTATTCATGCAAGTAAATATTATAAAACTTAGTTCAAATATTGTGATAAGTAGTTTACTATGGGTAAGTGTTAATATAAGCTTGTTGCAGGTTAGCAATGAAAGTTATCGACAAATTAGACATATTATTTATTTAATGTTATGTGATTGGTTGAATTTTAAGTTAAAGAGGTTGATTAACATAAAGTAATGAAATGCACATTTGTGAGGTAAGTATAATGCATGCTGTATGCACGATCACTTTGTTTTCTTTGAATATCGCTTAAAATATTGTTCAAAAGATAAATATAATTTTCAAACTTTTGTGACAAAAAAATGACAGTATGATTATTCATCTCCACAATTCACCCATTCATATCAGAGAGCCGAGTAATATGTGTTATTATTCAAATAAATTTCCTGTTCACCTAGAAGACTTCAACTGTTATCTCAAAGTCAATGCTATAATCTTTTTCAACTGTCATCAATTACTTAGTTACCTAAGAACCACTTAGTTACAAACTTGTTGAAAATAATATATAAGCTTGTTGCAATTTGACAGATTAGCATGAGATAAACTGTAACATTTCTATCAACCAGAACAATATACAGTATATTTTCTGGAACTTGGAACTAAAGTACTAGTAATTTATCAATATCAATACGCCAATATGGCCAAACCCTATTCTCAACTATGTTATTATCCTTCCACGTATGAAAAAAATAGTTCCACATTTTTGTCACAACTATTCGTGCAGACAATAATCAAGACATAAATGGCCATGCAACTCAAGACAACATGCACAACAAGACAACAAGTAGCGTGCAAGTACATATGCGACTACAACTACTACTAAGAACCTACCACTTTTTTTAGGTGACCGTGATTGTCTGAAACTTTGTGATCCAGAGAGAGGAAGACATGATCTACGTTGTGTGTTGTTATAATCATTAAGTAGTACTGCACCACTAAATGAATGGTGTCTCTTCCTCCCTACAAAGACTAGTCGTGATGAGGATAGGCAGTAAATAGGGAAAAAAAAAACACTACATTTTTATAGTTAGTAAAGACAGGAGGGAGGAAGATGATGATGATGATGATACCCATATAACCCTTAGAGGTGTGTTTGTTTGTTAATTAGTTGAGTTTTCACTTATTTGTGCAGTGTATGGTAAACCTCACCTATGGTGCATGTTAACTGATTAGGAATGAGAAATAGAAACATCTTAGTTTCGATATATGGATGGACCTGGCTTCAACTCTCTGTAATAATTACGACAAATTTAGGGAAACCAGAGTTCTCATTGATATGAAAGATTCAAATAAATGAAAAAATAGTCAGTACCTAAAATTGTTTTCAAAGAAACAATGACTTTGTATTATAAACCAATCCTGGCAGCCATTTTGAATTTAAAATTAGTCAAGATACGTACAACTGAAGGTCAGAATTAATTCAAAAGCTAGTTTGGTGACCCCAAAGTTTTTCTTTCACACTTTTGAAAAACCAGACACAAGCAAAATTTTCAAGAAATTCATTTGTAAAAAAATATTCAGCCATGTCCATGCTACAAGGTGATAGTTATTAATTACACATGCATATCTCCAAGACCACCAAGTACATTACCCAATAATCAGTGTGAATGAATGAATGAATGAATGCAATAAACTATGTAGTGTTCACTGATCATCTCAATATCTGATGGTGGTCAGCGGGTAGTCCTACAGTGAGATATTATCATTATTCTAGTTTGAAACCACCGAATATTTCAATACATACCCAATTCTTTGAATGCCTTGTCGTCAGGGGGAATAACAGAACATAAACTATTCAATACAATAGTTCCAAGTTTCTGTGTTGATTCCACTCCTTTGTAGAAGTCCATGGTGTTACCCGTTAATACAAAGAATCTCTTCTTCTTTGTAGAGCCACCTTTGGCTAATGACCCATGGGTTTCTTTACTCAACCAACCACTCAGTAAAGTATCTTGTTTCTTGTAACCATCACGTGTTTTATGATGGTAAAGTACTGAAAAATGAGACAAGATCATTACAATCACAGTAAAATATTCCGTCAGTTTAGAAGAACTATTACTATTGGATGTCCCACAGTGGATTTCATGATTCACGAAACGACGTGTAGATGATTCACATTCAGCTCACCTGTAAGCCAATTGTTCATTTCTTCGGCAGATTCTGCTATCATGTTATACACTCTGTCTGCAGTGACTATAGCAAAGGCATTGGGTCTACAAGGCAACAAAAACAAATATGTATTCAATTGTTGCAAGAAAGAATAAAACAGGTAGAAGTTGTTGTAAAATATGTACCACTCTTCCAGATTGTGGTCTAAACCTCCACTGCAGACAAACCTAGTAAAAAAAATCTCTATATAAATGTTGCAACATTTGGAGTGAATCAGATTTTCCAGGGTGTGTTCTCGTAATTTGATATGAGAATCTAGTTCAACAGCTTCCTGAAAGGTCTCTAGTGTTTTCAAATCATGATGAATTGATTAACATGTTACAAGAGTTTTTTTTTTCGATAATGTTTACCCAGGCCTGTGTGCTATTATGTTATGTTGACCTTCACAAACGATATTCTTAGGTAAACAATTTATTTAAAAAATTTATGATGACAGAACAGTTACTTAATGAAATATGTATACAATGATTAGATAGAAAATACACAAGAGATCTGATTATTTAATCTTTCAAAAACTGTAGAGTTTCAATGATGTAGTCATAACAACGACTAAGGCAATACCACTCACAACCAATCAGGGTTTGACATTGCCTATGATGTCAGTCTAAAAATAGCATATGACATCATCTAGTACAAACCTTGAAGGTATGTTGATAGGTGGGAGAGAATCAATCAATGCCACGTCCAATGAGCCAATGGCATTCTTAGGATTAGCTTGTTCATCTTGTAAATCTTTCAGTTCATTGTATTTACATCGAAATACTTTCATCAGAATACTGTACCATTCACTGTAAAAAATATTGAAAAGAATGATAAATTTGTTTATCCAAACAATCTAGATAATATCTACATCATTAATCCAGTAATTCCTGAAACTGTGAGACAAACATTTAACTAGATTCCTATCTATTGTACAATAATACATGAATTTAATCTTGAACATATCTGTAAAACTCGATTGATCAAGTCAAGGTGTATGAAGCATTTTCTTTGCACGCTATTAAAAGTGAAAATACATCAATGCTTAAATGTTATGCCATTTTACGTCAATGTGAACATAAACATTATTGGTACATAAAATTATTGTCATATTCTTGGCAGAAATCACACTTTTCAAATTGCCATGAAAACAGACAAACATCACACTTTTTAAATTCACAATCAAAACATACAAATTCAGTTTCATACTAAACATAGTATGTCAGCTACGTCATGATACACCTAAATATACTTGTCAGAATATGTATTTGTATTTCACTACATTAATATTCATGACGTAAACTACAACCGTAAGCGCATGCGTCAGATACGAAAGAGAAGCTGTACAAGTTCTAGTAATCGTGTGTGTTCGTGTGTATTTCTGACGTTACTCACCTGCATTCATCGGCAGTGTCAGCTACGATATGATACACTCTACTGTATGTGACAATATTCAAGGCATTCTCTCTAGCACTGCTGGCATCTACAATATCTCTGTACAAACAAAATATAAACAATTAAAGCAATTAATAATGAGTAATTAAAAATAGTTTATGATTTTGGAAGTATAATACCATTACATCTTTAAAGCAGCAATAGCCCTGATTTTGAAAGGCGGTCAGAGAGACTTAGCCAATCATGAGAGGGACAGATTAGCATTTTCACCCAGTGCCTCAGTAAGACAGCATCTTGGAGAATAATCCCTTAGGTTCAGTTGACAAAACTGGATTTCAATAGATGGCGCCTTCTGGACCCCTGGGCACAAGACTGCAGCCATCTTTTTTTTTACTTGCAAGTGATTCAATGTACAACGGCGATATAGAGTATATATGCTATGCTTTACAGTGTTTTGCAATTAAGGACTGATCATTAGTACTTACTTGGCTGCCCTAATATCAATCTTGCCCAGCAGTTTAGCAGACTCAGCGTCAGAGTCATAATACACCAATAATGTGTCTTTTAAAACAAACCAACGTTTCTTCCAGTTGCGTCTACAAGCAAAAGGCAGACAAATATATTATAGATTAACATTGATAGTTGTGATTTTACAGCATAGCACAAACCATGTTAAGATCAAAGGAGCAGTTATTTTATGATTTTCTCTTGTACTGTATTGAGGTGATTCAAATAATCATTTACCTTGACAGTGTACCAGTACCACCACCTTTCTTCATTAACCAACCAGACTTCAATGCTTCCTACAGAAAAAATACAATAGAATATTCTCTATTTAATCCAAGTCCCACAATTTTATCTTATTTATATGACTTTATGTGTACTGTGTTGTAGAGCTAAAAACACATACTGGTAAAAGATCATACAAAACATCAGTATCTACCTGTTTTGCCTTAAACCACATCAAATTATCATCTCTGAGAACAAACCATCTCTTCTTCCAAACATTCATTACTCCTCCTATAAAACAATGCATATAAGAATCATCATGGAATGGCTTCAAACTGTGTCAAACCACAATCAAAGCTTATTACATTATACTAAGCTCTCATATGGTTTTTATTATGTTACATACATAAACAATACATAGTTATGTTATGTTATACCTTTCATAGTTAAATATCCTTCATAGCAATTGGTTTCTTGAGACTTTTTTGACATATCTTCTGCCTCATCATCAAAGAATGCATCATCATCATACTACAAGAAACAAATAGCCATTAACAAGGTTAAATCCAGCATGGTTATCTTCCATAATAGATGAGTTAACAAAAATATACCAAGCATAGCCTGGAAGTAGCCGCAACAGGAAAAGTCTGTTTGATTCAGCCACAGAGTAAATATGGGATTTGCATTTGGGACGTATGGAAATAGGCAGTATCTAATGAGGGTACAGCATCTATTACAGTGAAATTATACATATACAGTGTGTTCTGATATTATTAAGAGGTTTGTTACAGTGTTTAGGTCGACTGTCAATGGTAGTGGGTAAAATATCAGTTATGAACACACTCTCTGTAACTCCACCACAGAACCCTCCAGTTATATGTGAATAATGAATACTTAGACACAGTTCAGTCTCATCCAATCGAAAACAAATTCGCATGCAGTTATGCAGGGTTAGTCAAGAAATAAATCTTGTACATGTTTGATCACTTACCAATCCTAAAGATGAATCAAACATGTGTGATAACTTACCAATGCTAAGATGAATCAAACATGTATGATCGCTTACCAATGCTAAAGATGAATCAAACATGTATGATCACTTACCAAAGCCAAAGATGAATCAAACATGTATGATCACTTACCAATGCCAAAGATGAATCAAACATGTATGATCACTTACCAATGCCAAAGATGAATCAAACGAGTATGATCACTTACCAATGCTAAAGATGAATCAAACATGTATGATCACTTACCAATGCCAAAGATGAATCAAACATGTATGATCACTTATCAATGCCAAAGATGAATCAAACATGTATGATCACTTACCAATGCCAAAGATGAATCAAACATGTATGATCACTTACCAATGCCAAAGATGAATCAAACATGTATGATCACTTACCAATGCCAAAGATGAATCAAACATGTATGATCACTTACCAATGCCAAAGATGAATCAAACATGTATGATCACTTACCAATGCTAAAGATGAATCAAACATGTATGATCACTTACCAATGCTAAAGATGAATCAAACATGTATGATCACTTACCAATGCTAAAGATGAATCAAACATGTATGATCACTTACCAATGCTAAAGATGAATCAAACATGTATGATCACTTACCAATGCTAAAGATGAATCAAACATGTATGATCACTTACCAATGCTAAAGATGAATCAAACATGTATCATCACTTACCAATGCTAAAGATGAATCAAACATGTATCATCACTTACCAATGCTAAAGATGAATCAAACATGTATGATCACTTACCAATGCCAAAGATGAATCAAACATGTATGATCACTTACCAATGCCAAAGATGAATCAAACATGTATGATCACTTACCAATGCCAAAGATGAATCAAACATGTATGATCACTTACCAATGCCAAAGATGAATCAAACATGTATGATCACTTACCAATGCTAAAGATGAATCAAACATGTATGATCACTTACCATTGCTAAAGATGAATCAAACATGTATGATCACTTACCAATGCCAAAGATGAATCAAACATGTATGATCACTTACCATTGCTAAAGATGAATCAAACATGTATGATCACTTACCAATGCCAAAGATGAATCAAACATGTATGATCACTTACCAATGCTAAAGATGAATCAAACATGTATGATCACTTACCAATGCTAAAGATGAATCAAACATGTATCATCACTTACCAATGCCAAAGATGAATCAAACATGTATGATCACTTACCAATGCTAAAGATGAATCAAACATGTATGTTCACTTCCCAATGCCAAAGATGAATCAAACATGTATGATCACTTACCAATGGTAAAGATGAATCAAACATGTATGATCACTTACCAATGCTAAAGATGAATCAAACATGTATGATCACTTACCAATGCCAAAGATGAATCAAACATGTATGATCACTTACCAATGCTAAAGATGAATCAAACTCATTCAATGCTTGTAGTTCCGCAGCAGCTAATTCAGCTGTTCTTTGCTTCTGTTTTTCTTCTTCTTTGATTTTTTCCTCTTCCAACCTCTTTCGTTCTTCTTCTTGTCTCTTCTTCTCTTCTTCCTCAGCTTTTCTCCTACAATTCATACATTTGATTTAGAATTCGTATATCAGGTGACTACAGCTTTATTTTGGAAGACTTAGATCAAGTTTCAAATTTACTCAACCATCTACTTCATTTATAATAATAATAATAATCTTTATTGAAATCGTATCCCAGAGTGGGATCTTAGTTGAAAATACAATAAAGTAACACACACAAAAAAACAAATAATACTGGACATATGAGAGCTCCCAAATGGAGCAATAAGCTCATGTAGTTAGTGACTTTTTCAATGAGTGTTTTTCAAATAATAATAAATTTTTGTTGAATCATAGGGGTTCATATCATTTTGAGAATGTTGACATACAATGTATCACATCAATAAATAGGGGTAGTAGAAACGGCTTGAATGAACATTTTGTCAGCCAAAATGTCCACCATTTGAAATCATTTCCATGGTTACATTATTTTGTTGCATTAGCAGAGGACAGCATCTTCCAAATTAGAAGGAAGCAACAAGCATAGATAAATGAAGAATAAGACAAATTTCCTAAAACTTGAAACCAACCGTTATTTGTATCTTAATAATTATGAATGCTTACTTGGCATCCTCTTCTTCTTTCCTTTTTCTTTCTTCTTCAGCCTTTAAATACAACATATAACAAATATTGTATATATAGTTGCATTCAACATTTGTGTGTGACACAAAATGTAATGAATACAGATCTACTATTAATGACAATTCATTTTTTGTGTCACCAGGTGTATCTGTCATATATGCCTATTCATTGTTCATGTGTCACCAGGTGTATCTGTCATATATGCCTATTCATTGTTCATGTGTCACCAGGTGTATCTGTCATATATGCCTATTCATTGTTCATGTGTCACCAGGTGTATCTGTCATATATGCCTATTCATTGTTCATGTGTCACCAGGTGTATCTGTCATATATGCCTATTCATTGTTCATGTGTCACCAGGTATATCTGTCATATATGCCTATTCATTGTTCATGTGTCACCAGGTGTATCTGTCATATATGCCTATTCATTGTTCATGTGTCACCAGGTGTATCTGTCATATATGCCTATTCATTGTTCATGTGTCACCAGGTGTATCTGTCATATATGCCTATTCATTGTTCATGTGTCACCAGGTGTATCTGTCATATATGCATATTCATTGTTCATGTGTCACCAGGTGTATCTGTCATATATGCCTATTCATTGTTCATGTGTCACCAGGTGTATCTGTCATATATGCCTATTCATTGTTCATGTGTCACCAGGTGTATCTGTCATATATGCCTATTCATTGTTCATGTGTCACCAGGTGTATCTGTCATATATGCCTATTCATTGTTCATGTGTCACCAGGTGTATCTGTCATATATGCAATTCATTGTTCATGTGTCACCAGGTGTATCTGTCATATATGCCTATTTATTGTTCATGTGTCACCAGGTGTATCTGTCATATATGCCTATTCATTGTTCATGTGTCACCAGGTGTATCTGTCATATATGCATATTTATTGTTCATGTGTCACCAGGTGTATCTGTCATATATGCCTATTTATTGTTCATGTGTCACCAGGTGTATCTGTCATATATGCCTATTCATTGTTCATGTGTCACCAGGTGTATCTGTCATATATGCCTATTCATTGTTCATGTGTCACCAGGTGTATCTGTCATATATGCCTATTCATTGTTCATGTGTCACCAGGTGTATCTGTCATATATGCCTATTCATTGTTCATGTGTCACCAGGTGTATCTGTCATATATGCCTATTCATTGTTCATGTGTCACCAGGTGTATCTGTCATATATGCCTATTCATTGTTCATGTGTCACCAGGTGTATCTGTCATATATGCCTATTCATTGTTCATGTGTCACCAGGTGTATCTGTCATATATGCCTATTTATTGTTCATGTGTCACCAGGTGTATCTGTCATATATGCCTATTCATTGTTCATGTGTCACCAGGTGTATCTGTCATATATGCCTATTCATTGTTCATGTGTCACCAGGTGTATCTGTCATATATGCCTATTCATTGTTCATGTGTCACCAGGTGTATCTGTCATATATGCCTATTCATTGTTCATGTGTCACCAGGTGTATCTGTCATATATGCAATTCATTGTTCATGTGTCACCAGGTGTATCTGTCATATATGCCTATTTATTGTTCATGTGTCACCAGGTGTATCTGTCATATATGCCTATTCATTGTTCATGTGTCACCAGGTGTATCTGTCATATATGCCTATTTATTGTTCATGTGTCACCAGGTGTATCTGTCATATATGCCTATTTATTGTTCATGTGTCACCAGGTGTATCTGTCATATATGCCTATTCATTGTTCATGTGTCACCAGGTGTATCTGTCATATATGCCTATTCATTGTTCATGTGTCACCAGGTGTATCTGTCATATATGCCTATTCATTGTTCATGTGTCACCAGGTGTATCTGTCATATATGCCAATTCATTGTTCATGTGTCACCAGGTGTATCTGTCATATATGCATATTCATTGTTCATGTGTCACCAGGTGTATCTGTCATATATGCATATTCATTGTTCATGTGTCACCAGGTGTATCTGTCATATATGCCTATTCATTGTTCATGTGTCACCAGGTGTATCTGTCATATATGCCTATTCATTGTTCATGTGTCACCAGGTGTATCTGTCATATATGCCTATTCATTGTTCATGTGTCACCAGGTGTATCTGTCATATATGCCTATTCATTGCTCATGTGTCACCAGGTGTATCTGTCATATATGCCTATTCATTGTTCATGTGTCACCAGGTGTATCTGTCATATATGCCTATTCATTGTTCATGTGTCACCAGGTGTATCTGTCATATATGCCTATTCATTGTTCATGTGTCACCAGGTGTATCTGTCATATATGCCTATTCATTGTTCATGTGTCACCAGGTGTATCTGTCATATATGCCTATTCATTGTTCATGTGTCACCAGGTGTATCTGTCATATATGCCTATTCATTGTTCATGTGTCACCAGATGTATCTGTCATATATGCCTATTCATTGTTCATGTGTCACCAGGTGTATCTGCCAATTGTTTAATATAATAAACAATTGTTCCAAAAAACTTAATCTAATAAATTAAGTAGTGATAAAATGTTTTGGAATATGAATAAAAGCAGAAAGCCAAAATAAAAAAAATATTGAAATCTTACCAGCTGTTCAATCCTCTGATGATAATGTGATAAAAGAAAATGGAGCAAATGAGAAGTTATAAAGCAGAAGCAAAACTAGTATTAATGCGGTTGAAAGCAAACAAACAATAATTGCAAGCATAGTAAGCAGCATGTTAACTTTTTGTGTAGCAGTAACAACACAATAGAAAGTATAGGACACAAAATACACATTGCCATGCAAGCCAATGCACCCACCACCAGTGATACCACGCCAATAGCTGTAACTATCAACTTTCTCTGATTTTTATTTTTACTAAAGCATTTCCTGTGTCATTACTGCCTGTGATGTTTGTAATGACATTCACCAAAATGTGGACACTGAAAGCATAGCATATACGCTATATACCACACCATTGTACATTAAATCACGTTCAAGAAAAAGAGATGGCCGCAGGATTGTGTCCAGATCTCAAGGGAACTTCAGAGATTACGACATATGATGGCAGCTATGCCTGTCTGACAGCCAGTCACTGATGATTTTATGTGTCATTTGCCATCATAGTGTTTCGTGCATGGAAATTTTCCATGATCTACATCAACATGACCAATTTCAACAAAATAACGACTATGGTACTCGGCACTCAGAGTCACTTTGTCCATGTAATTGTATCTAAATCAATATTTAGGTAAGATTTGGTCATCTTTGTTTTATATTTTAAAAATCACAGCTATTGTCGCTTTAATGAAATGAAATAAAAATCATCTACAAATATCACAAGTTTAATTGTACAGTGCTATAGTTAGTTACATCTATGTACTGTTAAGAAATTCACACTATTTGACTTTTTTATTATCATTTTCTAAAAAATAAATTATTTCACATACATCAAATATTAAATAAATTACAAATAATCTGATGAAGTGCAAAAATGTGATGAATCTGCAATGACAAAATGATTTTCAAAAGATTACCTTTCTCCTTGCCTCTTCTTCTTCCAATCTTCGAGCTTCTTCTAACTGTCTGACTCGTATTATCGCTGCTTGACGTTCTTCTTCTTCCTTTCGTTTCTGTTCCTCCTCGCGCTCTCTTTTCAGTCTTGCTTCTTCTTCTAACTTTTTCTTCAGTTCTTCTAACTCTCTAATTTTCTTTTCTTGTTCAAGCCTCTCCATTTCCCTGAAAGTTCAACAGAATGAGTTCTGATCGTCAACGAAAGAACCACTCAAAGTAGCGCACCACTTTCTTAAATCTGTTGACACATTTACTTATGAAAGCATCATCTTCCGTAGGGGTTCACACCATACATTGAACAACTCCTATAGGAATCCATACAATAGAACTGAGCACTTCCAATAGAAAGTCAAACCATTGAACTGATGAACTTCATAGGAAGTAAAATTAAAACAGATTTGACCAACTCCCACAGAGATTCAGACCATAGACCAAAATTGTCATCTAACTGTAAGCCCGTCGCTGATTGGCTGCTGAGCTGGAATGACAATTTTTGGTTTCAATTACCCCAGGAAAGTGTTCTTCGTGTAATTAGGTGTTGGTATTTAAGGGATTTTTCCACACAAAAACGATGAATTCGGCCGAATTTTGTTATCGTTTGCTTTAATATCACCCTCAACGGATCGTATTTCTGTGAAAGATTGGTATTTTTGTCCTGATTTGTATGAATCTGAAATCTTATTTAGTTTTATACCGCATTCAAGATGGCGGCCCCATATAGTAAATATCGCATTTATTTTATTATCACGTGTGTGCCAGCTGACTGTGCATAGAACCAAAAAACTGCCATAGGGATTCAGTACACAGATCTGACCCACTCCCATAGGGATTTATACCACAGATCTAATAAACTCCCATATGAAATTCACACTATAAATCCACAACCATAAGAATTCAAAATCCACAATTTCAGGAAGTTCTTCTATACCTTCGTTCTTCTTCCTCTCTTTTCCGCTGTTCTTCTCGGATTCTTTCTTCCTCTATTCTCTTCTCTTCCAGTTTCTTCAGATATACATTCCGTGCCATTATAGACCTACCAAAGCACTGTAACCTGATGATGGCTTTTCTAGTACGCAAGTACTGCTTTCTATAGAAATAAGCCTAAAAAAGAATGCAGAGTAATGACTACAAAAACCACTATTGAGTGATGGTTACAACTAAAAAAAAAAAAAATTAAAAAAAAGCATTGATCCATCTGCAAAAGCTATCTCCATAGAAAAATTAACAAGACTACTCACTCTGAACGTTTTCTGAATAGCCACAATCTGAAAAACAATCTTTCTAAACTTCTTTCTGTGGACAAACAAATAAATGATTGAAGGCAAATATTCCACAGTGGTGGTAAGTATCCATGAATCAAGTTTTTTATATTTTATTAATAAAGAACATACACAATAATATAATTTTACAACTCACCTTGAGACAAACATCTTTGTATATGCCTGGATGACTGTGGCATATGCATGCAACTGTTTCTCTCTTTCCACTTCCAGCTGATATTCTAACTGTTCTCGTAGGAACACTTTGGTCTTTCCTAGCTGCCAGTTTTTCCTATTTTCATCATATTTCTCTAAAATATATAAGCAGATTTCTGGCATTTCTTCACTTGCATGCTGTGATGGAATCAACATCTTGTACCTGCAATGGAAAATGTTGAATTTTTTTTGAAAAAAACTGAAAATTGACTAAAATTTTGTCTGTTGGCTCCAAAATTAGGATTCATTTCCAAAAATATCAAAGAATACAAGAAAAAAGTGCAGAAAGAAATGGGTGAGAAAAGTTTGGAGGTGAAAAGGTTAAAGTGAAGACAACATCAGGAGTAACATTTTACATCTAGATATTCTAGGCACAATTGAGATAAGTAAACTCACCTTCTGACAAAGTCTTCAAAACATCTTCTAACTGGAAAGCCAGCTCGTCTTATTTTTACTGTTTCTAACATACCAGAGTACTTTAATTGATTCATAACAAGCTGGGCTTCAAAGATCTCAGGAAGCTGAAAAAATCAAACAACATTTTGCAGGTTTAAGTGTCATGTGATATTTTTGTCCTAGTTCTTCGTCAAATCCATCATTTTGTTCCTCTTGTAGACTGTTTGCAGGTTTCAGTGTCATGTGATATTTTTGTCCGAGTACTTCATTAAATCTACCATTTTGTTCATCTCGTAGACTATTTGTGAGTTACAGCGTCATATGTGATATTTTTGTCCTAGTACTTCATCAAATCTCAGACTAGTAATACAACAGACTGGCAACGCCTATTGTTAAAGGTGTTAATCGGCTTAATTGTATATGCTATGTGTGCCACGCTCTGTAGCATTGGCATAGACACCGTTGAAGTTTACCGAACACTGGATATTCTGCACACTTCGCGCTTCTTCGGAAATTGCGTATTTCTTCGTAAACCGGATCCAGATATTTTTAAAAAAAACGGGAGATGCGTTCTGGACATTTTGAACTTTGCAGCTGTGTAAGAATTTTAAGAATCGACCAACAATCAGGGGAGTTACAAGTAACTGAATAGTCTTAGTGTTTACCTCAAATAGTTTTTGAATATATAATGAGCAACTTTGAAATGATATTTCTCGCTGTTGCGGATTTTGTGGAAGGTTTCCAATATTTTTTCGGAGAGAGCATATCGCTGCGTTTTGAACGATCATACTTCTTTGTGTGTTACCCGTTTTGTATTTGTGTTCCGGGATGCCGAAACATGGGATAGCTAGTGTATGTACATGATATCTCTCAGCGCATCAGCGTGATCCGGTAACGGTAAAAACTGGAGGTGTGTAATTTTGGCGCGTTTGACTTCATAGTATGCGATCTACGCATTGTTCAGTGACTGTTTCAATTTTCTATTGTGTGTCAGTATTGTTGCTATTTCGAGTTTCATTGATTTTGTTTGACTTCCGTCATAGTTTTGTATAAAAATAGCCCAGTATATTTCTTTTTATTCTTAATTTCAGGAAATGAAAAACAAGAGAACGCTCAGGGGTTGCCAAGTTCTTCAGAGAAATTGTCATTATCATCGTCAAAATGTTCTCCTAAAATAGCTTCCCACTCGTAATTATCATCCTCAGATTCGCCAAATTTAACCGTAAATGCCATTTTCGAAGTTCACTGACAACTACTGTCGTCTATGCCACTTCCTGTCTTTATGTCTCACGATGCATCGCGATAGTTGATTGTAATAAGAATAGATCTCGCGTTATTTTGTGAGATCTAATGAAAATCTTGTTGTTGCAACGTTCACTCGGTACGATAAGAACTGATAACCTAAACAAACGTGCCACGCATTACTTAAAAAGAAAACGCCGCGTTGCAAGTCTGTTGTATTACTAGTCTGAGATCAAATCCACCATTTTGTTCATCTTAGAGACTATTTGCAGGTTTCAGTGTACGTCATGTGATATTTTTGTCCTAGTACTTCATCAAATCCATCATTTTGTTCATCTTGAGACTATTTGTAGGTTTCAGTGTCATGTGATATTGTGACCACAAAGGTAATAGGACATAATAAAAAAAATATTTACCTTTTTAGAATTAGGTTTGATACATCTCACAAAATACGGATTACATGAACTCAATGTATTCATCAATGAGTTTAAGGATTCCTGTGAATGAACCAAATGTTTATTTATTTATTTTTTTGTTATAACACATGGTTTGCAGTGATGTGGAATATTGGCGAACTGTAATAAGGTTTACTTACCTTGAACTGTGCACTGACTGTTGCTTTCTTCCTTATAGTCTTAGTATTGTTGGCTTTTAAAGCTTTGACATTCTCAAATAGATCATATATGAAATCAGACCTGCAAAACACCATGTCAAATGTTAGAATGCTCACAAACGGTATAATAGAGATCTACACTACTATAAAGTAAAGTAAGGCAAGAATAGATGTAAAATGTTATTCTGGGCATTTCACCAGCTTTTCAACCTGATGAATCAGTGTTGCCTTCTCTAATTGTCACTCAAACTCAAATGAACCAAGGAAGGTGTGCCTGATGAACTAAGGTGGGTGTGTCTGGTAAACTAAGGTAGGTGTGTCTGGTAAACTAAGGTGGATGTGTCTGGTAAACTAAGGTGGATGTGTCTGGTAAACTAAGGTGGATGTGTCTGGTAAACTAAGGTGGATGTGTCTGGTAAACTAAGGTGGATGTGTCTGGTAAACTAAGGTGGGTGTGTCTGGTAAACTAAGGTGGGTGTGTCTGGTGAACTAAGGTGGATATGTCTGATGAACTAAGGTGAATGTGTCAAGTGAACTAAGTTGGGTGTGCCTGGTGAACTAAGGTGGGTGTGTCTGGTGAACTCAGGTGGGTGTGTCTGGTGAACTCAGGTGGGTGTGTCTGGTGAACTCAAGTGGGTGTGTCTGGTGAACTAAGGTGGGCGTGTCTGATGAACCAAATATTTTGGCATCAATTGCACTTGCATAAATTACATAGGTATGTATTATCATAATTTAATACCATAATTTGGACATTAGAAGTGAACTCTATTAATTATGTGATGGAAATAGACATTCCATCTTAAGATGATACTTGAATTGTGACAGTTGTATGTTGTACATAGCTTTATCATCTGAACTCACAATTACCCAGTGATTTACTTTAAACCTGTAAGTGTACTTCACCTAATCTGAGAGCACTATTCAATTTGGTACTTAAAGATACGTTTGCAGACAATTAGGATTAATATCCGTGTTTTGTGGAATAGTTTGGCTTAATCTGACACTAATCTTTGAGCTGACAGCAAATTACTATGTCAAAAAACCCCTGGCTTTCACTTAGGTTTCAAAATCCATAGACTATAGAAAACAGTCTATACAAAAACTAACAACATAGACAATATTTTATGAGATTGTGTGTCACAGAATTTGAGTTATTAATTTCAGCTTAATACCAAACCATCAGAAATAACCACACATAAACTACCGGTACTACGGGTATTTACAATAGTAGTTTACCTATACATTGTTACAACAATTTAATAAAATGTGACTGTTTGTATACTTTCATTCAAAATTCCCTTCTAATAGATCAAACATCGTATAGCTTTAAGTAAACTAATTCAAGCAACTCTTCTCACCTGCTTTCTTTTAACGCCATCAACAAATCATCTCGGAATGTGTCCCTGTTCTTTTCCAGGAATCCATTACTTTCATAAAACACATCTCCGGCATAGTGTTTGATGCCAAATTTACTATTGGTGATCCTGGGTTTTATATAGTAGGCATTCTCCTAAAGTTATAAACAAAATAGTAGAGAGACTTTTAAACATTTTAAAAATTATTACTGTAACAAATATATGCAAGTTTCCAGCAATTTCATTTAGACTTGTTCAAGGGTATGGGGTCCTGGTTGTCTTTTTATTTATTAACATCCAGTAACAAATTTAGTCTAAAACGACATTGTCCTATTTTACACACACTAAAGGCAACAAATTATTTCATGAGACTTAAGTTGCTTGTGAATGAGGGATACACTGTAAACGAAGATATTTATCGGTATGCATATGTGATGGTGCAGTTCATGCCAACATAGACCTTAGGAAATATGTTCTCTAAGGTCTATGATGCAATACAGAAGTCACAAAACTGATATGCACGTGTAATACGGCGAGTAAGTTCACAGGATATACAGAAACAAGTCGTCTTTACCAGTACTATTGATTCTTTTGTTTTAAAAAAAATACTGGAGGTATGTATGGGCGTAATAATAAATGTATCAGATGTGCATGGTCAATTAGAGCTGTTGCAAGTGCTCATATGTCATCTGGTGAAATGTAATCAGTTACGGTATAGGTGGTGTAATTGTGGGAGGAGACACATTGTAAAAAGTTGCAAGTGATATATTTGAGTGGGATGTACTTGACAATACAATACAAAATGGCCACCACTTTTAAATGCAACTTGATATTATAATGGACCACACGATCCACATGCAAACAAGCACAATGTACTCCCTATGTAACTTTACACAACACATTTTTTTTTTTCTAAATCGATTTTTGTTTTTAAATGTGCATAGCGTGTTTTCCATGTGGAAATAGGAAATAGGAAACATTTCACTGGATTTTTTAAGTGAAACTATAATACCTGTACCCTGAAAAACAATATTCTGTTTCTTGTTACCGCATGCGTCTGTTGAGGGTGTGAGTATCATGGCTTTTTTTATCAGATTTTTGAAAAAAATTAAGGTGAAATTAAATTTTCAAAAGAATTTCAGGGCAATTTACCTTTTAATAAATATATTTTTCATATATATATACCTGCCATCAATTCATGAATTCAAGTTATTTACAAATATCCTAAATTTTCTACTTACATAATGAGCTCTGTGTAACTTTGTCAGCATGGATTGGTCTGTTCCTTTGGGAAATCGGCTTTCCTCATCAATCAGGGCTAAGATACCAAGTTTCTTTGGAAACAAATTAAAAAAAAAAGTTTTAGGCATGGTTTATATCATGTCTGATACTGGTACATCATGAAATATATTTTCATATATCTTCTAGCATTTATTTATTTATTTGAAGACGTTACCAAGTTTCCAGTCATTATGTGGTAATTTACTACACATTGCAAAAATAAAGAATAAAAGGGGCAATAACAGCCACAGAACAACTTTACGCCACCACCCAACAGAACATCTTTGTCTTAAGTAAGCAGAATTTAGGTTTCTCATCTGCTGAGAAGGCCAGTCAACTACAGAAGTCAAAGTAGTAATATCCCTGATAATCAGAATATGTTCAAGTATGGTCATGACCGAGCATGTTACCTACCCTTTGTACAAGATCTAGGCATTCACAGTTATCAGACCAATCTATATCAACCCATCTGATTCCCTCTGTATTGTATTCATGCTGCTCTAAGGAAAATATATGTTTATTGAAATATTCCTGCAGCTTCTCGTTAGCATAGTTTATATTGAATTGTTCAAACCGATTCACCTGAAAATGAATTCAAGAACGCTAAGATTAAGATCACAGTCAGTTTATCTGGACATATTCAGCAAATATTCTTTTCATTAGCACTTTATTAATATATTTAATAAATAATTTACTTCAATATTGCACTCAGAACATTCACATATTGCTTTATGCGCGTCTTTCAAGTGAATTATTTGATAGTCTGAATTTACCCACACCGTAGAAATTTTTTTATCAGGATTGTGACCGCAGTAATCAAAACAAAGGGGAATCTTTATGAATCTACAAATGTTGGGACACTATTCAAAAGCATTTCATGTAGAAAAGAAAATTTAACACAATCCAGTAAGAAGAAGAAAAGATTATCAGCATTCTGAAAAGCATTGAAATTTTAATGTTTTTAATATTTCCCACGAAATAGTTTTACACCAATTTTATCATCATAAAAAATGTATGATGCTAATTAAGAAGCCTAATTTTAGAATAGACAGACAAAATTTTAATAAATTTTTGGTTAAGTTTGGTTAAGTATGTATGAGAGAGAGGAAATGTTAGAAATTGCACAGCGCACATTTCAAGGACAGCCCAATTAACTATAACAATTAAGTTAGCATAAATTGAATCTATCACTTGTGAACTACCGGAATGCACATTGGATCATGAATCACATATCAATAGTTACTTAATTTACTTACCTCAAAGTTTTCAAAACCAAATATGTCGAGGACACCAATGGAGCAGAAGTTTTCGCTGCCTTTGATAGTACAATTGATCTTCTTAATTATCCATTCAAAGCACCTAGCATAGAGATTCATTGCTAATGAATCACGGGAATCCTTTGCCTGCAAACAAGAATTGTCACATTATCCATTAAAAAACCATGACATGCTTATTCTGCGTATTTTTTTCAATCCACACACAAACTCCAGAAAAACTTAACATTTGACAGTAAAAGTAAAAACAGATTATTGCCAGGTCACCTGGCCAATGTTTTATTCACGATAACAGCTACCGGTACACTGTTAGCTAGAAATTTATTTTGATTTTACATGTGTATAGTCCTTATACTGGTAGGTAGAAATTCATTTTGTTTTTACATGGGAGTGGTCTAAGCGTTTTTTTACATTTTATTCCAATATGTGTTTTTATGGTAACACAAATGTTGCTTTGGTTCAGCATTACATGAACTACGGTGATACAATCAATGCAACTTAGATTTCATCAACACATCTTGGAATACATTAGTTCTCACTGGCTAAATTGCCCAAATATGGTGACTAATTTGCATATTAACACTCTTTGATTTGCATATTTATGTCAATAGCTTCCATTTATTTTTCAAAACACTGCATTTCTGTGGCCAAGCATGATAGAAAATTGCAGTTCTTAAATGGCCTGAGGAATGGCTGACTAAGTTATGACAAGAACTATCCTTTTTTCTATTGTCTCTTCACAAGAAAAATACTAAATGTTTCTCTGCAACCTACCTGGTCAATCTCCAATGGTGTAAGAATTTCTTCACCTCTTAGAATCATTGATTTCTGTGTCATAACATCATTTAGTTGATACTCATCTAGATGCAGTAACCCGGCAACTGTCTCCAGAGCTGTGCAAACAAAGATGGTGTCAGTGATCACAAAACTCAAATACAATTTTCACACACTGCTACTCCAGTGAGCTCTTGCCTGCAGCAATTTCAATAAAATGTACAGAACACTTGAAACGCCATTAGAGAAATGAAACAGGTTTGCTGAATCATGCTCTAGACTGATCACAAATGTCAGGGTATCATCAGTGATGGAGAGTGTGTGAATGCCAAATATACACCAAAATAACAACAATGTTCTCACTAGGATACAAACAGTGCAGTGTGGTAGTCTCATCCTGACTGTCACAGTGGTTTATTACAACTGTGCCATTGATGACTTATAAAATAAAAATCAATAAATTGCTAAAAACTGAAAACTTTTGTGTAGTTTTATTACTCTTGATGCAATAAGAGTTTTGTAATAAAATAATTATGTGCATTGTGTAAAATTGAGTGTTTTAATGAGTTTGTTAATCATCATAATTTTGTTTTGGAACAATTATGCAAATGTTATGCAAACTATGTAAATTTTCAATTTTATAGTGGTTACATTTTCTGGGGAGAACCCTGAACAATAGCAATTTCAATGCAGTGCCAATGTCTTGTCTTACAGTGGGTGCAAAATTGAACTGATCAGAAAAACATCCCGAGGTAAGTTCATCATTTGCATATTCAAAATCTCACTTTATTTGATGACAGTTTCTTGAATTTGAAATAAAATTTGATACGTTTGTGACCAAATAATAATTCACAGTGGAACACTTTCACGATTCACAGTGGAACACTTTCACGATTCACAGTGGAACACTTTCACGATTCACAGTGGAACACTTTCACGATTCACAGTGGAACACTTTCACGATTCACAGTTTTCAATTTTCACACAAATCTTTCACTTCAAATATACAAATCCCAATAAAAAAATGGTTTTATCCTAAAACTCTGGCTTTTGCTTTTGGCGTCTACTGTAATTACTGGTTATTACAAGTCTTGTTAGCATGTTAATTTGTTCATTTTACACAATCAGCATCTATTGGGAATGCTAACTCCTGTCAGTATACATGTAATTGCTTTACACCCTTGTATCACCACCTTCAATATTAATAAATTCTCTTGAGATAATATACAAAACAGAGATAATCCATTTCACTTTGTTAATCTCCGTACACACAGTATTAGCTTTTCAATGTGGACAAAATGTGGATACAATTCCATAATTTTTTGTACCATAATTTTGGTGCAACCTTTTGCACATTTTTATGTACTTTATTATTATTATTTTTTTTGCTTATTTTGAAAAAAATAGACATAACATTATGTACTGTGGAATAATTTATTTCGTTTGGAATTAACTTTTGCTGAAGGAATTATTTAGTGAAAATAAAATCCAGCGAATATATTGTTTTCATTCAACTCATCAAAAATAAGTGAAAATCCATACAAAACACCCAATAGTCTATTCAGCAACAAATAATTCCAGCTAAAATAAATTATTACATATGTACTGCAGTTTATTTTGATTCGTCCCTGAAATCAAAATCGGTATTTCCACAACCCATATGCAAATGAGGTCTGAGAGCAAACAAAGTAGTCCCTTCAGGAGTACAGTTTTTCGGAATAAACAATATTTAGAAGTACGATATTTTCCCCTTGGGGTACATGAATATACTTGCCGAGTGAAATGAAATTTGAACAACAGTAATGGTACTTTTAGGCAGTCACTTATTTTGGCCCAAACTAATTTGCATATCACCCATGCAATAATGTTTTCGGTATTTTCACGGTTGATATGCAAATGAACATGGTATTTTCATTGGCTACCGAACTATTTTTATTTTGTAAACTATTTTCGTCTGCTATTTTTATCCAGTTCAAATCGTTCAACAACATTTTTGGCATGTCAGGTGTACATCACATGGAATACTACGATTGGGAGAACTTAATGTATGTTGACCACCTGGAAACTGAGTTTTATAAACCTTGAAGGGCTCTCAGAAGATCCACCAGCAGTAAAATCAGCGATTACTATGCAGCCGCAACCATCAGCATCGAGATACCAGGTTTCTGCTGGCGACGTTGCGGCGTTACTCAGTTCCAAATAAAAATTACCAATGCCAAAAGAGCAACATTTTAACAGGAAATCAAGACTCAGTCAATCCACGACCAGCAAGCAACATCACACACGAAGTTGTAGCGTGCAGCTAAGCGACAACCACTGTCGACGAAAGTCATCCCGTCTGTGGAGTACCGCAGTTGCATGGCATGTTTGCCAATGCACAATTCTGTGGCGGAACTTTTAACTTCAACATAAACTGTGTATCATAGTCGTCCAGTTCAAGTTCTGGTTCTGCCGTGGTCCCAACTAAACGTCAACGAGTTAATTATTCGGACAGTGACTCAGATTAGACGTCTGATTACTTTAATTTCAAACAAACAGTGACACGCGTTCTCCGGGCGCATTCTACACTGCCACGCGCTGCTACATATAGGGCGTAACACTTATATTGGAACATATTAATGGGCAATGGGGTTCCCCGACCTAAATTCCATCCCAGTTTGCACGTTCTTTCTTTAATATGAAATAATAAAGTATGGAACATATGTAATAATAACAGAACCCCACACCCTCCCCGTGGCTTTCGTTGCGTATGGAAGTTATTTTCACGAGTGATGCGATGTATCCTGCGGCCGTACTTTCATGAGCGAAGCAAGATTTTCACTCGTGAAAATAACTTCCATACGCAATGAAAGCCACAGGGAGGGTGTGGGGTTCTGTCATAGTATTTAACAGTAGCTGAAAAGTTTACTTCAAAAGAATAAATCAGGTTAAAAATTATGAATAACAATTTTTGATAAAACACAGAATATTTTGAATTTTTCTTCCCTCACTGCTTTTTCTAAGATATAGTTGTTGATCAATTGTAGAGAGAAGGCACTCACCTCCTTTATCTGATATCTGAGCACCTCCAGCCGTAATGAAGTCCATGTTACCAATGTGTAACACAGCTGATAACACCTGGAATATATCCATGATCTCGTCCTCTCGAAATCTCATTACGCGCATCGCTTCCTGCAAATACACAGTAAATCAAAGTAAAATCTAGAAGCACCATTTCAAAGTGCAATATGATCATACAGATTCATGACAGGACACCTTCAAACTCAGAAAATCAAAATAAGTTTGGTAGAGATGCATGATGGGAAACAACTTTAAATTTTGAAGATCAGAATATGGTAAAACAGTGTCAATGGTTATGTTCGCGACATAAATTTTTGTTGTCACTTAACTGCATTTTTGTGGATGGTCACCCCACTAAAGATGCACTGTTTACATGTCATGCCATCAACACAGACAAAAATCATTGTAACAGATGGATTCCACAAAAATATTTTTGAAACGAAAATTTATACCAAGTTCTGAATACTATGTTACCATCCACACAAAATCTACAGCATTTATTTACACAGAATTGTCAGACGTTTTGTGATCCTCAATCTTCAACACTTAAATGCAGAGAGCATGTTCAGAACATAAAACAGTCCCGAAGAAAATCAGAAGAAAACAATTAAAAAATTCAAAGATGAATAGTGATACAGCCACAAATATTTAATATATAATTATGTACATTAGGCCTGCAATGTGTTGAATATACATTGCTCAAACTACATCGCCTGTAAGTCACATTGATTATGCCATAAGCAAAAGTTCAAGTGCACTTTGCTTCATGAAAAAAGTAGAATTTTTAAAACAGAAAATATAAAATGGGATATTATTCTCACCATGATGCTGTCAAAGTTAGTCTTGTCGTCAATAAATTCATCAGTAATACACCCACTTTGATTTAAATAATGAAAAGCGTTAGCCGAAGACAACTTAAGTTTCTCTGAAAGAAAAGAAAAACTTGCTTAAAGAACATTTTCAGGAAGTAATGGTTTAGTTGGGTATGACGTAACATATAATTATTATAAAATCCATATAAAATTGGTGGAAACTTCCACACACCATCATAAAGGCCCCAAACCAAACAGTCCAAGAAAAGCATGGGGGTAAATGCAATCTCTTCAAAAATGACCATGAGTGAGTATTTCCATGACAACCGTAAGACAGGGAACATAATGAGCCCATACATTGTAATTATTACAGGAACACCATATTAGTACACCACTACCATATTAGTTCACCAATTTAAGGTGTGATTAGCTACAAATACAATTGATGGAAAACTCGCTTCAAATCTAATTAAATAATACATGTTACAGAAAACAAGATAACAAAATTAAATCAAGCAAAATGTACGTACATGTATGGTTTCCAATTTAAAGTATTTATTCATTTGTTTAATAAATGCATGCACTGAAAATTGGAATTTGAACTAAACATAGCAAAACTGTGTCAACCTTTTATCTAATGTCAGTGTGTACTTTATTGAGGGCGATGTTCAAAATGTAGCAGAATATTTAATGATACAATAGTGTTGAAAAATACAAAAACTTAATAAACAATTAGATTTAGAACCAGAACATATATGACAATTGTTTTATCATGGATTTGTAAGATAAGTGGGGTGATATGTGATGATGATCTCATAAGAAAAAGTCACATGAACAGCAAGATAATCACAAATGTAAAATTTTAAAATTACTATAATACAAAAATAGTAATAGTTTTGTAAATAGTTCGTTTCGGGTTGCAACTATTCTTGCAGCTTCACAAAACATGCATTAGGTGTGTTTTGTGTTTTTAAATCCAGGGATAATCTCACTCATTTTTGTTTACAAAATCAAACATTTCAAAGCGTCCACTGTGTTCTTTGATTCCATTGGCTGGAAATATGATAAATTAACGCAACACCGCACATAGATATTAAAGTTACATAACCTAATCTTATCAATTACCTTGCATTTCTGGGGATGTACCAGCTAATAGACTGTAGAATATATGATAGTTTCTTTCTTGGGGATTCTGACCAACGACACGATTCTGTGAAAAAGATCACAATTACCTAATTTTAAATCACACACAAAAGCCAATCAAATTAAAGTTTGTGACTTATACATTGCCTGTAATGAGAGACTTATAAACACAACAAGCTTTATCACTATTGTGTAATCATATACAACTTTAATTTGTTGAAATTCAACAGAAAATTGGTATCTTTCAATATATTTTGGATTTGCATATCTGGTAATTTGCATAATTCGATAACAGACACTCGCAGCTGGAAGTACAAGGTGAATGTAAAAATCATTATTGTTTAAAAAAATATTTATACCCAATACAGAAAAACATTGTTTTAATTGCAAAACAAGTTCAGGTAACTCCATTTTGTATTTACTCCATGTCATTTACTTGAAAAATATCAAGAAATTGCAATGCTTTTAACCAATTCCAATTCGTAGCGTCCATCCTTAACTTTTTCACTGCCAGAATTTGTCTGCACTTTTTTCTTATATTCTTCAATATTTCAGGAAATGAACCCTAATTTTGGAGCCAACTGACAAAATTTGAGTCAATTTTCAGTTTTTAATCAAAAAATTTGAATATTTTTCTCTCAATAAATGGCATCTAACAACGACTGAAAACAATCTGTAACTATATTTAAAGTTAGCTGTTGAAACAGAATGTAATTCTGAAAACCGAAATGGCTACATTGACTAAAAACGCAGAACATTTTAAATTTGGGTAATCATATATTAAAATCAATAACTTATGGAGATAAATTCATAACTCACCTTTTCTAAAAGAACTGTGAATTCATTCATGAATTTAAGATAAGAAAATTAATTTTTTTGAATTGTATTCATATACAGTATTGAATTGGTAAAAATATAGACGAAATGCAAACACGTTGTTAGTGCTCTATCACAGAACAGCTTCCTCATACATTGCTACTCCATGTGCAATTTATTGAAGTATTAAAAAAATAAATATGGTGAAGTCTTAGGTGGTCTATATGACACGGGAAATATTGAACACCTCCCTTAGCAAACCTGCAACTTAATACTTAAGGATACAATCTTTAATTTTTCCGCCAGCAATATTTCCTTTCTCTGAGAACTGCAGTTGAATAAACTTGCCAAATCTACTGGAGTTATTGTTGTATATCGTCTTGGCATTTCCAAATGCTTCTAAAATAGGACTGTAGGGTAAAAATATCACCAAAATCTGAAGTTAACACAATTTATCTTACCACAATTGAACATTCTCATTTAGAACGCAGTCGATAGTCTAACAATATCTAGTTTACAATGTACATCCTGGTTTTTATTCTAAATACATTTTGCACGTTTTTTTTTTTTTTACATGCCAGATAATATAAAAAGATGACCATCTCTCTCTTGCTAATCTAACACCTAATCTAACACCTAATGTGTTGAATATATTTTCTGTTTGAATTTGTATTTGTGGCCAGGAACATGACAGGGGTATTTGATGATCTATCAATCATAATGGCATTATCACAATTTTATCAGCAACATGTATTGTGGCAGTAACAATGTTTTACCATTCACATCCAAATGAATATAGCTTTAGGGCTTCAATGTGACCTGCCCACCCAATAACACACTCACAAAGAGTATAAGTTGATATTCAACTCCAGGTGCATGTAAGATTTTAATCTGTAAACATGATCAACCAATCAAATGATGAAAGTACCTGCTTTGTAGTATTGCTTTCTCTACATTAATATCTTTGTTGGCCATATCTACGAGTGCTGCTTGACTCATCTCTGATAAATAACTCAATATAAACTTTGTACTCTCAGTTTTTCCGGCACCGCTTTCACCACTGAAATATAAATAAACATGTATCGGTATGTAGATGCTGGTATGATAGAGGCTGTAATATGTGAATATTGTTGAATGATGTATGACCCTTTATCATCTCATCATGTCCCTCATCTTTTGTTTGTGATGGCTTCACTTGAATGTATTCTGTATGACTACTGTGTTTGCTCTATTAATAGCGGAACTATGCTTTGGTATAATTAAAAGTGTGCAAAACTCATACAGCTCCATTTATGCAAATTTTACGTTTATGTTTTAATTATCAACATTGTTAGGCCTTGCAAATACAAAATTTTCCTGGTCAAATTGTTTTTCAAAAATGTGGCAGTGAGAATTTTTTTTGTTTGCAAATCTATTTGACGGGGCACACATTTTACAGGCGTAGTAGTTCATTTGAATACACGGAACAGCAAACATAACTGCTAGTACTACTGTGAAATTTATTTTAGCTGGAATTAATTTTTGCTGAAAATACTTAGTGGATGTTTTGTATGGAATTAATTTTCACTTATTTTTGACCAGTTGAATGTAAAATAAAGGGAAAAAAAAGTATATTCCTTGGATTTTATTTCCACTGAATCATCCCTTCAGGGAAAATAACGAAAATAAAGTATTTTAGATTATATGGCAGATTATTATTTTTCTTGCATTGTCTTAATCCCTTTCCTGAAAAACAAGGTGCATTTCATATTTCAGGACATAAAATGTATTAACCTCAGTAGTCATAAAATTGACCCTGAACTGAACACATGCTATAATTTGAGATATCAAGACATGTTTGAATTCTTACCTGATGAGAACACATTGGTGTTCTCGACTTTTCCACATAGAATAATAACATTCATTGGCTATAGCGTAGATATGAGGTGAGATGTCCCCGATGTGTTTCTTATTATATCGTTCCATTGTTTTCATATCGTATATACTTTCTATCGCTTTGTAAGGATTGACAGCGACAAGGATGGAACTAATGTAAGTCTATATAAATGGGATGAAAATGTACATTTTGGATAAGGTATTGTTCAAATGAATACAGTTATTGTCAATTAAGATCAATACACATATTATTGTAATAACAAGCCATGCATGGCACAGTCCCCATTAGTTATCGAATTTAAGATATATAGTTTTGTTTATAGTAATATAGCTGGAATATAAACATGTCGGGAATATGACTATGATGATTGTTTAACATTTAAATGATTGACATTTGTATCTGATCATCAAACGAGTATTGAGAGATATTGCTCTGGAACAGCATTAATTAAAACAAAATCAGCCATTTTGAATACATGTATACTGAATATTTAAAATTTGAACATAATCAGTCACAGCAAGTCAGAGATATGGCACTAGAACCACATTCATTAAAACAAAATGGCCGTCAGTCGGCCATTTTGAATCTTATCTGAAAAACTAAATGATGTGCATCAAGGTCTTATAATGTCCAACATATATACCAAGTTTGAACAAAATCCATCTGTAAACAGCCGAGAAATGCTTGATTTTGATGATTTTTTAGCACAAAAATGGCCACCATTCGGCCATTTTTAATAGGATTGTCAAACCAATATATCTGTATATCTATGACATGATGTATTATGAATATTTAAAATTTGAACATAATCAGTCACAGCAAGTCAGAGATATGGCACTAGAACCACATTTATTAAAACAAAATGGCCGCCAGTAAACAGCCGAGAAATGTTTGAGTTTGATGATTTGTAGAACAAAAATGGTCGCCATTCGGCCATCTTGAATCAGATCGTGAAACAAATTGATGTGCATATGTATAATATTATGTATGATGTATGTGATTGTGATTGGTCCAGGCATTTCTAAGATACAGGTCCGGACGCACACACGCACGCACGCACGCACGGACGCACGGAAGCACGGACGCACTGAAGTCAAAACATAAGTCCCCGTTTTCGAACTGCATCCGAACAGGGACTAATAAAACAAAATGTTGCAGAAGTTATCATGTCTTTTGGTCCCCAGTAACATTTTCATTGCTATTTGAAGAAATTTGGGAATTTCAATTACCTGAAATAGTGTTTGTCACAATTATGTAATCCTAGTAAAAATATAATTAAGTTACAACATTGGAAAAAAATCAAACGAGGATAATGTATGGAAAAGATAAAAACATTTTAACTCCAATCGAGTACTTTTTGTGGGTTCACAAGTCGGTATAACAACGAACAAGATGTAAAGGTTATTAACATCTTTTTTTTTTTTTGTTACTGAAAACCATTGATCATTTTGTCACCGTTTAAACATAATTTTAATTTTAAAAAAAATGTCAAAAAAAATTTGAGTCAGAAAAATTATTTGCTACTCGAAATTATTGCAATTCGATCAACTGTGCGTTTTATGGATATCACTGGTACTCTTCACTTTATTATTTTCACAGAATTGAAAGAATATGTCTTGGACAAAAATAATTTAAAAGTGATTTATAATACATGTAATATCTGACCAAATATGAAAAATAAATTGTTGTCATTGACAACAGAAAATCATAGATGGCATATAAATGAACGAATCTGTGAGAGAACTCATAATGCACTTAAATGGTAAAATCAAATATTTGCTAAAAATAGAAAATTCAGACTAAGATGTCATGAAATGGGCAATCAAGTAATATTAACATAATCTTGAAATATATTAAAATGCCAGTTTTGAATAAAAAAACAAACAAAAACTGTACAATACATATCTGAGAGACCTGATGCTACTGATATTACTGATATTACTGATGCTTGTTAAAACATTAGTGTAAAATACGAGTTTTGAACAAAAATCAATCAAATTGCAAATACAGGAAAGGATATCGAGAGAAAATGGTTGCATCTGATGATGGATAAATAAAAATTGATACAGAATATTCATTTGCTGCATACTTACGTAAATATTGTCCACTTTGTATCTAATCTGTAAATTATTAAGTATGGCGGCCTCGTGGAGATCAGATAATTTGGACATATCCTCCACACCGTGTATGCTTGTAGAATGCATGGCTGTTGTTAGTCCTGCTGCAACTTTTACCGGGTAACTAACAGTCTACATTAAAAAAAAAAGTGATTAATATTAATAATTATCGCAAAATTAAAACCAGACAAATGTACAAGACGTAATTTTCAATACGAGACATTTTGAATTTAAAATCAATTTTTCACTCTGTATATTTTTAACAATCGTCCATTTGATGTCATTATTATTAGATTGAGTTAAGTCAATAAACCGATTAAATTCTGGAATAATTTCAAAAAGTTGATTTCATTTTGGAAAGTACTCATTTTTTCTGATCTACCGGTATGTTATTGCTATTGAACAATATACATGTATTATAATACTATGTACTGTAATGGTGCATTCTCATTGGTCAATCAGTATCATTTGGATACTACTTCCAAGACTTATTTACGATTTTAAATTCAGTCATTTGGCTGTATGTCACTATAAAAACTCTGAATCAAATCAGTCGAAGCACGTCTGAGAAATGGTCTGCCATCTTTAAACGAATCACAAAATCAATGCACAAGTCCTGCATATGTACCCAGATAAGGTACTGACACACAGAAACTAAAACACAAGTCTCCATTTTGAACTTTTTCTGAACAAGGACTAATGAACATCCTATTAAAAACATATCATATTTCATCAAATAATATTCAAACTGACTAAATATTCATACGTCTGGTGAACTAACGGCATCAACATGAACAGCTGGGGTAAAGGTCAAACAAAGTGCGCTTCAGTGCAATGATAATGGAATAATTCCCTAGACGAAAAAGTAAATCATCTACCCAGACTCATTCATTTGTTGTAATGCCAGTCAGTCTATGCAGTAACTAAATGCATCATGCCTAGTATTGGAGTGACCTTACTCATTCCAATTTACTGTTGAGTGTTTTATATTTAAATACATTTCAGAAGCAGGTTTAGCTGAATTAACTTTAGTTGACGCATAACACACGCTCATACTTTGTGTAAACAAATAAAGTATGTTACAGACGCGAAACACATCTCATGGGACCCATGTGAACACAATGTGCCATGATGACTGTAGCCATTTAAATTAGCAAGCGTAGGTACATGTATGGTTTCCAATTTGAAGAACCGAAAATTTGTATTTTGGTTAGAATAATACATGTACAGTATATGATTTTTTTTTTTACCTTCAAACATAGTAAAACCATGTCTACCTTGTTCATCATCAAAGTTAGCAATTTTAACAGCATATAATGTCACTAAAAAGCAGTTTGACATGTTCATGGAGGCATGTTTACGATACACTGCCCACATTTTAGCAATGATCCTCATTTGCTTTTACAAAATAATGCAACTGTTTTAACAACAGTCATGTCCTGTTTAAAAATGGTGACACCTTTTTATAAACAAGTATTTAAAACCAATATTTTATATATACGAAATGCAGGAACCTAAAGGTAGTCAAATTCTAAAAGGGAAGCAATTGAATCGTATGAAAACGAAATATATGAATCCATTTTATATTTTAAATCACCAATTCTACTATGATATAGTAATTTTGTAACATCTGATTGCTATTCAACCACATTATTGACATCATTGTCTTAGGAAGAACCTCACACACAAAAAAATAAGGGAATGAGAGACTAATGAGGTATAGATAAGACTGGGATAAGACGTTGAGTTTCAGAAAAGCATCACCAAGAAATGAAACACTTTTGTAATAAATTTTCTTGGAATGAGTTTGAAATTACATAATTACTATTATTATACATCTGTCACCATAAGTTACAGTGTGTCGTAATTTTGCGGTATTTTACGGGATATTTTCATCCCACCATATTAGGAAATGCGAATTCCAAAGATGGAATGATTACATGCATAGTTTAAGGTGTCCTCGTAATAACCTCATTTTATAAAAGTCTTCCTTGTCTCTGTATGCAAATCACAGACAGTGTAAGAGCCACTTTGCAGTTCACTTTACATTCACTAATGATGTAAAACTAAAGCAGTTCATTTTACTAATGATGCTCTCTTCAAATTAATGTTATTTTACTCAATTGATATACATACACATACCTTGCTACAATAAATGTTAAGACCATTACACACTGTGCATGTAAAAAAACCTGATCAAGCTGTCACAACAATTTTTCATTCCAATTTAAAAGCAGAAGCCACAGATTGAAATGAAAATTAAAGCTGACTGGCTGATAATGTTTTAGGTATTGAAATGAATTCAAAGATTTAGCGAGGAAAAGAAAATTGACATAGTAATATCTCTTTAGGTGATCATCATGATAGTCAAGTGACATGAGTAGAATACCACATCCATGAAGTCATTTCAGTGAAAACTTTAGACATCTGTTCTGAGACCTGTTTTTGTTTTAGGTTATGGTACATATGATAAACCTGTTATTTTCAAAAAGAAAGGTTCACAAATTCGCAAGTCGTGAAAATTCTGAATTGTGTACATGTAGCAGTGAAAATTTCTGTCGTTCTATTAAAGACAGTGACTTGTGCGAAATTTTGTCTTCACAATTCTCATAAAATTATCAAATCACAAATTTCTAGCAGTGAAAATTAAGTAGTTTACAGTATTTACCACCACATTACAGTAGAATACTTTATTTCCATTTGAAAGAGTGAATTGAGAGAGTGAATCAGAAAAAAAAAGAATAACATTTTCTCTATCTGACCATTATTGTTCTATTAGTACATGTAGTGCATAAATGTGTGAGGTGTGTCAAAGGTCAAAACATATTTCAATAATCCGGCATACAATAAATACTATTTTTGGTTTATATAAATACAGCATATTTATGATGAATCAGTGAATGGAAATTACACATCTACACAATATTTTTGCTTTGTCAGGAAAATAAATTCCAGCTTAGATTAAAGTAATTCACAGTAAGAAGAACTACCAGTACATGAATAACCATGGCAACAATACAAATTTAAACAAATAAATAACAAGAATTCAACATTTCTGCTACATAATTTGATAGCAATATGGCGTCCACTCCATTGAGATCTCATATAAAGAAAGATGGTTTCAGTTGATAACAACACCATAAATGTACTCCTGATTAGTTTACAAAGATTAGGGTTGCTATTGATGCATGTAATTAAAGCCTGTTATACGAATAATATCAAAACGCATGAAAGAACTGAAACAACCACAGACATGTGAGGTTGAATGACTTGGTGGTATATCCAATCTAATTATGTAGATATATCCAATTACTGCACTGTGTATGATCCACTTACAACCTACAACATTATACTCTTATTGTTACAGCATGATATTAACCTTTTGAACACCATCATTTTTCCCGCCAAAATTTTTGTGCAATATTTTGCCTATTTTTATGTATTTTTCTATTAATTTTGGGACTAAATAGACACAATTTCTCATTATTTACAGGTCTTGATCCAAATTTTGGAAAATTTATGAGAAAAATACGGCTTTTATTTTATTTTTTATTAAAGGGTTAATATTGTCTGAACTCAAAATATTTTAATAGAGAACCAATATACAAGTTTAAAAATAACTTGGTCAATATAACTTAAAATAGGTTTTATAAAATATGCACTTGTAACTGCAAAGAATTATAGACTGAATATTTTTAACATTGCTAGGCACATTACCCTTCACCAAAACTGATTTTGTATTCCAAGTACAAATATCTAACAAGACAAATTTCACTGCAGTCTTACAATGAATGAATACATTAGACTGATCCATACTCTGGGAATGTTTCCCTCGGGCTCTCGAGTTTCATAATACACGCAGAATTATGAAATTCATTTATTTTGATTTAAAATATCAGACGTAGTAATAAAAATATAATCAATGTTGATATTTATAATTTATTTTGCCTTAAAGCATACTGATGAGTCATTCGATACTGTAAACGCATTAATAATTATTCGCTGTTTTTTAATTTAGCTATTTTTCTTGATAAAGTAAAATCTGCTAAATTAAATCCACATGAATATGTAAAATAACAATGGAATTCATTGTTTTCCTGCCAAGTTCGTGAACTAAAAACCCAGCAAAATGGCTCAAAACATCAAAATACTGAAAAAAAATATCAGTGAAAATAAATGGTTTTACAGTATTTGATTCTAAAGCATCCTTCACGTAATGACATGTGTTGCCCACTGAACCTGAACATTTAGAGTCAGTATAATTCCCTGAGGTTACAAGCTGCAGATGACATTGTCATTTATCTCTCAAACATGTTTGTAGCAAGGGAGTGCAAAGTCTCTAAACAGATAATTGCAGCTTTAGAAAAGTCAAAATAGTGTAAAGCGTTAAATTTTCGTTGCTATCAATTTTCTCATTTTGCTGACATTTACAGGAGATGAGTTTTGATGAAAACTGCTGCGACCCCCTCTTTTATAGACCTCACTATTAAAATGAGATTTTGTCTCTCATGAAATTGACAAACTTATAGTGTTTGAAAAGAAAAGAATAATATATGAATTGAATTTGAAGATTTAATAAAGATATGGATGTGAACGTTTCAATTAGTGCCACAATCTTCAGTCAACATAATCAGGATTAAATGATAAATAAATAATAACATCATGGTTGAGATTAAGGTTATATTCATATTCAAAATTATATTCAAAATATCTGTGATTTATTTGGACTATAAACACTAGCTGTAGTTCAATGTCATCAAAAATTTTTATAAATCCATCCCAATCAAGGTCTACTTGCATCAGATCTAATTTGCATATGAATAAGATAATAGTTTATTCATTTGTATTACTAATTTATTCAGTTGTCCCAAACAAATCTGAACTTCCTGGTCACAAAGTTTGACAGGCTCTGGGAGAAATAGTCGATTCTAGTATTAAAGTTCTTAAATAATATGCAAATTAGGACAATTAAATATGCATGAATCTGTACTAAAAATGAATCAAATTTGTCTTGCAGTGTACATGTATCTGTATGATTGTTGAGTTTTCATTGAACATTTGCCTGGTTTTTCCTAAAACAAATTTGCTTATATGTAAATTTGTGCTGAAAATTCGTCACAACTTGTCATATGAATAAGTTGACTACAATTGGATAGACATACAGCCAAACAAGTCCTACCTGCATTTGACTTAATAATGACCCCAAGCACCAGTACATAAAGATGAGGTACCCATTGTTCAGCGCAGCTTCTGTCTCCCTGGACACAGAACTGATCAACTTATTTAAAAAAGATCAATGATCGGACAGTGGAAAACTTATTATTCTCATTACAGAGTAACCACATATGGGAATACTGACAATAAAGTGTGAATGAAATTTGAGAAGTCCTCCACTAGTACACATACATACATACAGTTGTGGGAATAAATCGAACTGTTCATATCCCTAACATATCCTGTTCTGTTTATGAATTCCATTTCTGGATCATGTACAAAAAACCACATACCGTTTGATGGAAATCTAGGTCAGTAGACATTGGTAAAACAGTAAATGTTATGCATTGAAATAATACCAGCGACATCGCCCACAAAGTGCACACAGATACACAAGCCAAGCCTTCACCACATTTACAGATAAGACCAGTTCTCAAGCATGCAAACAAACATGTATTATTAGCATTACCTCAGATCTCCCTTTCTTGAATGGAACAAATAAATCAGGCAAAACCAATAACAAATATTCTTGAACAAATGTTTTCAAAACTTTCAACTTCAGATGTGTATCTACTCATAGACTCATAAAATTCAGGGTCATCCTGGAGGTATTAGGTTTAAATCACACTCATGCAAAGCATGCTGGGAGTACTTTCATGCAGATGGCAACTACATTTGTTTAAACTTGGTTAATCAAACTTGTGTCATTTACTGAGATTATTAAAAAGCTAAAATCCAGACCAAATTATATTTTGTTCACTGTATCTAGAATTAATGTTAATGATATAATGTAGTACTTAACAATTTGGGCCACAAAATAGAGGGCGCTCTTAAAATTTTTTCCACTTCTGCAGACAGGAATCTTGTAGCCATTGACAAATTTACAAAATTTTAGCATACAATGCATCTTTGATGCAGACCAAATACTACTAAATTCCTCACGAGGTGAAGAGCTGATGAAAGATAGACGAATGCATTACAGGTGTGAAACCTATAGCTTTAGAAGAAGAATTACATAGATTGATTTATTGCATTTAGAAAGTGACCTTCAAATGCAAGCACCACAGTAGTCAAAGACTATGTATAAACAAACAAGTTGAAAACTACAGACACTAAATACATCACATGGGACCCATATCGTACTGGTACAATACAGCAACCATTTAAAAGATCAAATAAAAATGACTAAACTGTTACCACAATAAAAGTTAATATCGTCGCCATACTGTGAAATATTTTTGCTTGGAATTAATTTTTGCTATTTTCGCTGAAGGAATGATTCTTTGAAAATAAAATCCAGCAAATATACCAATTTTTTCTATATTTTACATTCAACTCATCAAAAATCCCGACATATGGATACACCCAATAAGTATTTTCAGCTAATTCCAGCTAAAATAAAGTATTTTACAGTATTTGAAAGCAAGAACGACAATAAGATGAATTATTGCAAACATGAAATCTTCCAGATATTAAAGTTATTACTATTATTTTTAAAAAAATCATGAAATTCATCAATAAAACAAAAACAAATCTCATCGTCAAGTTCAATTTTGAATGCAAGGAATTAGGACTTAATGAAAACACATTCCTAGTGATTGTGTGACAGTAAAAGAAATTCCAATACATTGTGAGGTAGTAACAGATTGCACATCAGTACAATGAATTCCATGCTGAATTCACCTAATTTACAGTACACCTGAAAGTCCACAACAATACAGCTCGATTCCACTGCATTCAGACACTCACATTACAATAAAAGCATTTTTGTCAAATGGATTTTCAATTACAGTGAACCAAACCAACTGACAGGTGCGCACAGTATTAAGAAGGATAGATTTTCAACAATAAATAAAATGTTATCTCATAAACCGTCAAAAAATAATAATGGAACATAACTAAAGTAGTAAAAATAACATCAGATCATTTTGCATGATACCAACCCCAGATATGATTCTCTATCTGGCAAATAAGCCATTCATACAAGAAATACTTTTTTGTAACATACTGTGTGATCATTAAAACAGACTGTCATTTATATATCAAATTGCATGCAATACTAATAGAGCAACTATGGTACATGTTAATTGTAAGCTACATAGACATGTAGTATTTTTATCCTGGCTGCTTTTGGCAACCTCACAAGTTTGGGAAGTCGTACAAATATTCTAAATGCCTCCCATGGATATTTTTCAAAATATCAGTGATTTAAACTAGATTCAGAATGATAAATAAAAATAATTATTTATTGCTTTTATTTACACTTAACCCAGAATATTGAAATAAGAAAATGATAATTCACGCAAATAATTTTAATACTAGTTTAAACCAAAATGTGTTGCTTAGCAGCAAATATACTGAATATTGAAACAAGAAAAACAACCGTTTTTGCTAAAAATGTTGTTGTTTAATTTATCTGATTGATACACTTAGTGTTGACTGCTGAGATTTGTTTTACTAGGTTGTCTTAAGAAGATGGACATAAATCATTACCGAATTGGCTAACATACATGTTACTGAGCATCACACAGGTTTTTACTGCCTACATAACTGCCAGCATTTGCTTGAGAACTGCATTAGCCAAATTACTTTGAAAATTCAAGTCCTCAAAGAAGATACTGTATCATGAAAATAGATCCATTCAATTTGTGGCAGCCATGTTGGATAGATTGTTGTCAGTGATGTTGTGCAATTCCATTTACGCAAATACCTGAATAATAATTTCATAAAACTACCAACAGAATATTCAGAATTTATATCTTAAAAATTCAATATAAGCAATTATGAATCAATGATCACACACCATAATTTCAATAATATCAATCTGACTGTAATTACAATATAATTATCATATCTAGGTAGATTTATATTATCTTATATTCTTCTATAGAAATGTCTGCTAATTCATAATTTGAGACAAAATTTTGAAATTCACTGCGACTTGCTGTCTTAAGGACTTCAGTGAAATCAGTATTTGCATCCATTGTCATTTCACACAAATGCACAATGTTAAATATTCGGGAGTAGCACTAAGAAAACCAATACTGTAAAAGCATTCATTTCACTTGTGTTTAATTTCACTATTTTGATTATACTCACAGGGAATAACATTCACAGATTTTCTCGTTAAACAATGAGTTGTACAGTAATGTTTACATAGATTTAAATTAATCTAATTTATTTATTGAACAGGAAAAATAGTCAAATAAAAAAATGATGAATAATTAAATACTTAATTGTATTTTCACCAGTAGAAACACATTGCTGTTTTAGAAGCATGCCAATGTCACCTGTCCCCTGTTCTACATTATAAATTGTTGCGAAAAGTGATTTGTGATTTATATAATTGTCATGTCAAATATTTTAGATTCATTTTTGCAAATACGGTATTAAAAGTGCTTTAGACAAATTTCACAGATTCCAGAATTCATAATTTTGTAGCAGTTAACATAAATTAAAATAGTTGTTATTACACAAAACATAAATATATGGTACAAACTTAGGTTTGTTTTTATCTATGCTCTTAATGTAGTCACATCTAGTGGCTTCATACTGTGTTACATCCTACAGTAACAGTACTGGGGTCAATTCAGGTTCTGTTATAAACGAAACATGCAGTTAAACCTTCCAAGAGTTAATTAAGGTACTGTTAGCAGAATATAGTCTTTTTTGTGTTTTTTTCTTTCAAATGAATGAAAAAACACATCAGCATTTGCTCTACGTACTCTCATATATATTTTGTTGAAAAAGTGATTTTTTTCCTCTCATAACAAGTGAACAAGTTTCTGTTTATATGGTACACTGCATGCAAGTACTGCTTCATCTAGAAAAAAAAGACTATCCTGCTATCTTAAATACATGTATAACACTTTAATAGGAAATGTGAAATAGATAAGTTAAATGCATTTTATACAAAAGTTTTGGTGAGTAAAAAGATGTGTAACTTCCACACCCAGGCCACGAAAGGAAGTTGCATTTCCTTCTATTTTTGAAATCTGCACATCGATTTACTCTGACAAAGACTCCAACATAGTAGCGTGGAAAAACACAATAGATACCAATGAACTTTGGATTAGCATAACAATAGATCCGGAACTCCTCCACAATCAAGGCGGGGAAACATAATACAAGTGAGGTGACACAAAGCGGATAGTTGGGGTCATGGGATCAAACGTTTTACTGTGGTTTTATATAAAGGAGGATATTATGAATGTGTATGATACAACTCAGACCAGACCTTACAGCAATGTAGGATAAACAGCCATTCTGTATAACTGTATGTCACACATATCGGTACATTTTATTCTTGCCAAAATGAACATTTTCTCTTATTAAATTGACTTTATCTTTGAAACGAATAAACACAATATAAATCATTGATAGAATTTGATCAACGTTTCCGAAATTTGATTAACATTCTTGTGGCTAAACGACAGATTTTTTACGAGAATATATTTTGTTAAAAATATAGGTAAAAGGATCAAGAATATTTAAACAGGAAATTATGCAAGCGGGTATTTTTGGAACTCTTGTTTTTGATTTACTGTGGCTTTTCACAGGATGGGTTCACATAAAAGATACCCCGACTTTCAATTATATGTAAATTAACTGCAGTTAAGGTAGCAGAATAGTTTTTTGGGCACTTTTCACATTTTTTTTTGAAAATCACACGAATAGCTCCCTAAGGCATGCTACATGCATTGGTGTTTTTATTTTATTGAAAAAAAAATATCTTGTACAAGTAAACTGATTTTTTTCTTGTGTGCAAACAAATGGCCAAGTTTTTGTTTATCCAGTGTACACCAAACTAGTGCATCTCATTAATATGCATGGTTTACAAACATAACTGAACTGAGGGTAAATAGTTTTAAGTTGAGCCACTTTCTTTATTTGCTATTTACAAACAACTGATAAGATATCTGTTTGTAGTTTACACACAGCTGATAAGATGTGTGCAGTGCTGCCTTTCTAGACAGGAAGTACAGCAAAGACAAAACAATCGCTTTTGAACAACAAATTTTGAATAAACAAAAAAGTACATGAATCATGGAGCTAAATGCATGCATAAATGTACCACTTCAATGTAATTATATGTTAACAGAATAAAAACTTACAATAAATTTCTGTAATATTTTTTCTTGGCTTTGTCATTGAAAGGTGTCTGACCACGTGGTTACTTTCTTAGTCCAGAAGTAATGCAGTTACATTGGGCGGGGGCTCCGCGTTTTACAAAATATGGTTGCAAACAATAAAATACGGTCATCTGTGGTGGCTATGCATTGCATGAAAATTCTGATAACAGGCCAAAAACTACATGTAAAGGTTGATCAATGATAAGAATATGCTTGGACCTGGTTTATATAATCCATTTTTCAGAGGAGTTTTCACCAAGTAGGCATACTTGCATGCTTAGGTTTTTCTAAATTCGTAAATTATGTTACATGTAATAAATCTGTCTGATAAATACTTGGTTGGCTTATCTAATGTGCTCATGCGAACAAAATGCACGGCAACGAAATAGTAGCGTCCCCCCCCCCCCCCCGGGCCGACGTCTTGACATCGGATAGTGGGCCAGTGTTTCACGCAAGGCAAGGGTTGACTTTTTCGTACGACTTCGGTAAAAAATAAAAGTATCATCTAAAATCTAGGTAGTTTTTATAGATGATAACAGTGAGTCCGGTTACAATTAAATTTTGAAGAGATTCATCTACAAGTATACGACCCGAGGTTACTGCGACGGTAAAACTTGATTTTTAATAGCACAGGAAATGCTACATGCCGGCATACATCACTGGATCACATTTTACAATTATTCTATTCACACCAATTAAAAAACAGGGCAGCTTCCTTCATTAATGCGCAAAATATGCAAAGAAGGAGAGGGTTATCAGTAATTCTTTAGTTGTCATTCACTAATTATGGACGAGATAGTAAGCACGCGAAAATTTCCAAGAAAAAGAAAGCGAGGAAGAAAGAAGAAAAACGTCAAAAGAATGATCACTCCTGTCAAAAAATATGTTGAAAGAGATGATGCTGGGTTCGTACAGAACGGATTTTCCCGTCAAAACCAGTGTCAGCCATGAAGTGGGCGAAGAAAGTTTTACCGTGACACTGAGAGGCCGATGAATCAGACTTCGATATAGTGGGTGATACACCTGTTCAAAACGTTCGAGAGATGTCTGTATCTTGCAGGAAAATATTGTTACCTTTCGACGTAGAAGAAGAAAGTGAGAGTGAATGTCACGGCCGATCGTTTGAAGACGGCGAGATTCGACTCGTTGACATGTCACTGTTGAATGGCGCCCTAGAAAAACAGATTTGTCAATTTTGCAAAGTAGGCAATATCTCAATAGTGGAGCGCAGGCGTCAAGGTCTAGGCAGTCAGTTTGAATTTCTTTGCACGCAAGGAGATTGTATTCGATCGAAACTGAGCCAGCCTAGCTTCCCGTCATCCCGAAAGAAGGGGGCAGTTTTCGAAATAAATAGAAAGGCTGCCATTGGAATGCGAGCGACTGGAAAGGGACGGCGCGCTCTGGTGAAACTGTCAAGCTATTAGGGGTTACCTCAACCAGTAACGGGTCCACTCTTTCGCCAGTATGTACGAGCTGCCTCCAGGCACAGGCGCTCGGAACGTTTCCTGGATAATAAAAAATTACCTAAAGTGAGATCGGCATAGTTAGTCAGTCGCCGGTAAATCCCCCTACTACTCATATAATAACACAAGGTAGGAAAGCGTTGACACCATGACATCGAAACTTCCCAAAAATAACACGATTTTCCAAATTATATTTCGATCCGCTTCACATAACTCAAGCATGATATCGGTAGAAACTATCGATCGACTTGCATTACCTTTATTCGAACTAAAACGGGTTAAATCCTGTGAAAATCGAAACACCCTAGCAATATGAATCAACCGATCTACGCGAATATTTTGAAGCAGAGGCCCGAGCATGCGCAGTTCCAAACATGCGCAATTCCAAACATATACGCATGCTCGGGCCTCTGCTTCAAAATATCCGCGTAGATGGGTTGATTCATATTGCTTCGAAACTCGTGGCATGCTTGAACTAATAAGTTTACAAACACAACGGCCCAAAAATAAATACACTGTATTTACAAACACTTCAACTGCCAAGTGTAGTGTCTGTATTGTTTGTTACTCGCAAACAGAACCGCCCACTTTGCATAATCCAAGCTTTAATGAATGACGTCACCATTCATTATCAGCACAGACCGTCACAAAACTTCATAGCGTGAAAGAAAACGGCCAAAAAACAAAGTTTTTCACAGATATAAATGTCGGTTCATGATTTTTCCCGAAAACAACTTTCAAAGCATTTCATTTACAATTAGCCCATGTAAATTTTGCTGCTAAAACGGGAGTTAACGTTGATTGAAGTTTGAAATCATAAAAGTGCCGATTTCTCGGTGTTTGGTTTTTGGCAATTACCGTTGACCTAATTTTAAATGGCGTTTCAGTGAATAGCGCTACAATGTCGCCGTTTAACTTTTCTTACTCTTGGATATGTTGGCTTCATATCCGTATTTACATATTTGCAAAATTCTATTGCGTTTTTTCACAAACCTTGCGCAAACCACCGGTATACTCTAACTTTAACACCAAAAAACGTGCTTGAAATTTGTGATTTTCGTAAAGAAAAAAAACTTAATGCAAAAAATAGAAATACGGATTTAAACTTCATGACCTTTGCTTCAAAACAGTGTAAAGTTTTTGATCGCATGATTGACTGTAGAGATGACAATTAAAATTTTATTCACGTTAGTTAAATTATCAGCCCCGCTGATTTTCAGAATCACATGACGCTAAAACAAACAATGTTCACAAAATATTAATAGTAGGAAAATACAAGTCAAGAGCTTTCTAAACATATATAGATTGTATGGTTTCTTGTAAAATTTATTCCGATTATAGGTGTTTACATTTTTCATGCAAAAAAACTATCCTGCTACCTTAAATGGCCTTAGTTTATTAACTTCCACATTCAGTTCACATCAAAACATATAATACTGTAAAATACTTTATTTTAGCTGGAATTCATTTTTGCTGAAAAGACTTTCTGGGTGTTTTGTATGGAATATATTTTCACTCATTTTTGGCAAGTTGAATGTAAAATATAGGAAAAAAAGTATATTTGCTGGATTTTATTTTCACTGAATAATTCCTTCAGCAAAAATTAATTCCAAGCAAAAATAAAGTATTTTACAGTACAAGAATTAGACAAAAACAAATTACATTTCTATTCATACATACTATTATTCTGTGAGCAAGAATTATGAATAAATTCAATAAAAATATTTAAAAGTTTAAATGATTGTTTAATTATGTTCAAATCAATTATGAAACTATGAAATGAAAACTATGGTGGCTTGGCATGAATACATAAAGTTCCTAGAAAGGTAATTTCAAATTTCATCAAGCACACCTTAAAAAAAGTCTTAATGTACATGCATTAATGTGAAGGTTAGAGCTTGCAGATTTATATAGTTTGATACTAAAAATGACTGTAAAGCGTACAGTAGCATGGGAACCTTTTGACTTGGCGTCTTTTGTAACAAGACACTGTAATAGGCATGTTTACTTGGCGCCAATACATAGCAGACAATTTAATAGGTATAGGAAAGAGTACTTTGTTGTAAAACCAGTGGGAATTCAAGAAAAACTTGAGATGTTCAATGTTGCTGTCAGTCTTCATTCCCAGAATGTAAGCCATTGCATTGTTAACTAAATAGGCCCAGAATGAAATCAGAACATTTCCACCTGAAGTGCCTACCACAACATTCTGATAAAGGAATTTAAAGATTAATGTGGTTAACAAAGTATGTTAAATATTCTGAGCTTTTTGATAACAGTGCTTATTAAGTCTAGATAACCTGTGATGCAATTATACAGAGTTCTATACAATTCTATTAGTCGCATAAATTTTATTCCATATTCAGAAATTACACTTTATAATAATACAGAAAACAACTAAAACCCCTCAGTAGGATTCTTGTTCTTAATCTGAATTATCAAAACCTGATGTAGAGATAAATCTTTGTGAAATCATGTTTTAAAGTGCCAATCGATAAAATTTAAAAGAATGTTAACATAAACATTCAAAATGTGCTGAAAATTGTCAGAAACAGTACGTACATATCGTGAGCACTTTGTGCAAATTCAGACCATCAAATATTCCACGTAATAGCCCCAAGACTTCAATAAAGCTATTGGAATAATATCAAGGTGCACTGTAAACACGCCAGTGAGATTTCACAGAACTCACAGTATCAGTATGCAGCTAATAAAGCCCATTGAGAATTTAGAAGTAACCAACACAGCAGACAACAGTTCAACTGAGGACAGTTAGACTAGACAATTCCCTGAAGAACTTGGATGCTAACATAGTTGCTAATATTAGTACTGTAGATACGGAAATGGAAATTACAGAGTTTTGATCATTATTACAATTCAACTGTAACTAATTGAAACCGAAACAATAATTTCTGAATGGGCTAGCTGTATATCACTACTATGCAGACATGTCCACCCACTATAAAATTGACAGATTTTATGGTTATTGGTAATAAATTATTACATTAAGAGTCAATAAAATATACGAGTTTCCATTAGCACAATAAAACCACAAATGACGAAAATTAGTTTTTGCTAAAATTTTGGATGTGAATTGTTAAATAAACTAAGGGGTTCAATAGGTTGAGGATTTGTAGGGCAGGTGTATTTTGACTTACCTGAGGGGTTCTCAAAAAGACATTGCAAACCAAGATAACACGACATTTGAATATACAACCGTTCAAGACCCAAGTAAAACCAAACATAAAGTACCGTAAAATCTGTATTAGAAGCCGCATCCCTAATAGAAGTCGCACCCATTATTTTTGAATAATTGAGAATCAAAAATTCATCATTTCTCATATGTGTAGGTGCTCTAATAGAAGCCGCATCCCCTCTGTTGCATTGTACCATTTTAATAGAAGCCGCAGCTTCTAATAAAGATTTTACAGTAATAATTATACTTGCACTGTGACATAAGATACAACAAAGAACAAGATACATGATAAGATTCTCAAACGCCAGCAGGTAAAATACTGATTGAAGAAAACTGCAATATCTTATCAGCAAAATTGTTGATAACACTCATTTCCATGGTAACCAACTACTTGCTTAAAAGCTTTCCATCAAAAATAATGTACATTTCCTACCATTATAAAATGAAGTGAGATTAATCAGTAACCTGCGAAAACTGCAAAAAATATCTCCACAAACATGTTTCAAAACATTTGGTACCAGAAAACACAATTGTAAATATCCACCTTTGCATGTCCTCATGCCCTATTCTTTTTCACTGATTGGTGGCATCATTTCAAAACACCTAAGTGAGCTCAATTCTCTGACACATATTTTGAGAAAGCTAGGTGGGCTTTCACAGATTTTGTCTTGTAGATAATTCATGAAAACCCTGCTCATGCTTTAGTGCTCAGTGTGTTATAGGTTACAATATGACATCACCTACTCCACTGAATGTACGAGTATATGAAATGTCGACATAACCATATAACGTAACAACTGTTAACAACTATAATCTCAATCTCTCTGTGCAGTATGTGAGAATTTTACTGGGCTGGATCTTCAAACTGTGGCCCGGGGTGTATTAAAGGAAAGATGGCGACGAGATTTCAGTATGCAAATCGCACTACATGATGATGTATTGGATTTGAATACTCTGCGAAATTGATACACTCGATAATCAAAATGCATTATTTTTATGTTGAATACCACCAGGCAGATTTTTACATATGGAATACGATTTTGATGTTAGTTTATTGATGAGCATCATTTCAGCGTAATCCTTGTCTAAAAGTTGACGAGAAGGCACATTTTAAAAAGCTATTAGAGTCTTACAAATGACTATCAAGTGTTAATCCAAACTTCTACTGACAATAGGTCCTTTCAAGGCAGACAATGGTGTAGGTAAGAAGTTAGTACATTGGCGTAACACCTCTGATAACATTCGTATACACAGCAAACGAGAGCCAGACCATTCAAATGACATTTTCTATGGCACACTCGTGCAATCCCAAAGATTGTGCTTTAATGCTTTGAGTGACCATAATTTGGTTGTTTCACACACACAAAAAAAATTAAAATTTCTTCAAAAAATTTAAACAAGATTTGTAACTGGCGGAAAATAATACAATATTTGGGCCAAAATGTTAAAAAAAATTATAGAAAATTCAATAAATTTAGCAAAATATTGAAGCCAAAATGTTGATGGGAAAAATGTTACCGGGTAGTATCGAAAGTGTTACTCATTCATATTCTGTACACAATTGTAAGACTTTTTTTTAAAATGCCTCATTCATCTACAGTTATCACGGTTTTGGAAACAGCTTTTGTATGCCAAAAAAGATTATAACTGTCAGCCACAAGAAAAGATTGAAAGGCACTTTAAACTGTCACATTTACTGTCATGTATGAAAAACAACCTGAATACAAAGAGTTGTAAATCTCATGAGACAACAATCAAGTTCAATGTTTATCACAGGTAATTGATGCTGTTACAGACATGCATGTGTCATCAATTACCATGGAAACCATATCCCTTATAACACATCGTTCAGCTGACACATTTCTTGAAATGCTTCAGGGGAGAGAAATGTAGATAATATAATCAAACAACTGTTACTATGGTAGCAGTGCAGTATTTGACATGACTACAACTTGCATTTTCACATTTAATAATTTCATACAAAACAGACAAATGAATGCTTTTTTACATTTCTACCTTTGGTGACCTACATTAAATTGTTTAAATATTGATCGCATGATTTATGAACTAGTTTGAAGGTTTGAACTGATGGTTTAAAACGCTGTCATTTTTCCTGCCAAAATTTTGGTACAACATTTTTATGTATTTTCTTTTAAAAAAATTTGGAAAATTTTACATGAAATGGGTAAAATTTTCTATCAGCTACGGGGAGTGATCAACATTTTGAAGAAAAAAATATTAATTTTGTGATTTTTTGACAAAAGTTGACTATAAGCATTTAGGTTTGTGTGATGTTATATATTGGTACCCTAGATATATGTGGTTACAGCAATCATAAGTACATTGTAGCCATCAGATAAAATAAACCACACGCACTCCACCATCTCAATCATACATGCATGCATTCGCGACACAAGGGGAATATACTTTTCAAAAGAATAGCGCTGATCAAGGATGCACTTTCATTCCATTTTAAAGCGAATGAATACAAGTAATGAGCCCACATATTTCACAATCATTGGACATGACAGTATCATCTCCATTCACAGTATTCAGTGAACAAAAGATGTACGATTCAAGGCCAGGTTTGACAATACTCTGACGATCCTTGATATTTCACGCACATGAGGTACATTAGAATGTAAGAAGACAAGACACCAATTGGGGGGAGGGGGAGGGGCAAAGCCATAATCCATATTACCTAAAGGGTTGATATAAGAAAAAATCAAAACAAAAAATAGATGTGTCACATCATGCATCATTTTGGAAATATCACATATCCGGTATAAATGAGAAACAACTTTTTTGGGGGGGATGTTTTATTGTAGATTAATCATTTTACATGGCAGTTACATGTAAGTACAAGTGATTGTGGATTATTTAAATTACAAATTTCGTGCATAAATATGAATTGATTTGTCAAATTCATTATGCTGCAAATCAACTTATTATAAAAATGTTTGAAGATGCTTTTTAAATTATTTGAAAACTACAAGTTATTAAATAACAAACATTTGATACTTAAAAGCTGCAAAAGTTTCACATTATAGTCACTATAGTATGTACAATGTATATATAAACAAATTTCTTCTATTAGTGATATATGCCATATGATAATACAATATTGGTGATGTGAAAGGGATACCCACACCTTCCTGTGGAGACTGGCCTTCAAATATGTCATTAATACTACTATAATTGACTACAGTAAGGACAATCAGACAGTTGTACATATTAGACCACACATTGTTATTAAAGGACAGCATTGCTGTGCAAAAATGTTAAAATTTTATTTAAACAAACAATGTATTTTACACATGTTGTATGCGTCGCCATGGATACCATGTGTGGCTACGACCAACCCTTAAAAGTGACACTCTGAAATCATTCCTTTGGTTTTAGTTGGGACAATTACTTTGGAACAACTTTCAATTTTTATTTTAAAATGTATGAATTAAAATCCATTGGGCGGAGCAGCACTTGAAGCTGCAAGTCTCTACAGCTATTATGTGAAATGTTTGAAGCTGATGAGCATAGGGGTATGCACATATTGTTTAGTGTAACAAAATTCAGGACTGAGCTCCAACTTTTAAAAACCATTCTGATTCACTTCAGAACACAACCAAATGTTTCAGCAAACAAAAATTCAAATACTCGGACAGGCGGAAAATGATTGGATTTTTTTTATATATATAAATTAAAATTCGAACATGTATATTTCAAATAATAGTCCATAAACCACAACGAAGTTTTAGCAAATACCACAGGGAACACCTGTATAACAGGAAATAAGTTAACCAACCAATAACGGCCGTAAATCGAAAGCTACAAAGTAACTCTACATCGTGAGACCAGAATGCATGAATCATTTGGTTTCATATCAATGCAAACAATATTCAAATTCATAAATATTTAATAACTATAGCAAGTTATTTAAATGATTTCACAGTGGCATGGAATGTACATTGTATATTTTAAAAATATTTAAATTAAGTGTATACAAATCATGTATGTCTATTTGAAAGGTTCCTTCGTTTATATATCAACTACAGTTATGAAAGCTTTCATAGAATCTGACAATTTTTTTTTTGAGAGAGATAGGAATTTTACAACCTGATATAAACAAATGTGCTACAACAATCTTAGGCACTAAGCTAGGGAAATGTAATCTGCCTCATGATTTTAGGCACAATCTATTTGGAATAGTTACGGTAGTGATTCTATATATTAAAATAAATCTGAGAGAAGACCGACAAGGTATTTCTCTGGTATTTACATAAAAGCTAACTGCTGGAAGTTTTTGGAGATAAGTCAAAAGAATAAATAAAAGCATCAGATATAAAAATTATTTTTTTTTAAACCACTCGTACATGTACCGGTATGTTCATATGCAGTAAATTATCCTCCCCATTCACTTGCATATTAATAGCAGCTTGGTATTAAACGTATTTTCTATTAGAAGCGCAACAGAAGCACAAATAAACCCAAAAAATGTGTTGTATACAGAATCATTTAAATATTACTTATTTTGACCATAGAAAAAATTTATAATTTATATATGGGCATGTGCTACTAATAGAGCAAATATGGTATACGACTTGCCACGCAATGTGGTAAAAGGCCTTGAAAAAAAAATGCTGTGTTATGGTACTGTAGCTGCCTCACAAGAGTAGGAAACAGGTTTAGGGTTTTACAGAGGTCATAGATAACGACAAATGACAATAAATATCTTTCCACACATACCAGTAACAACCAAAATTAGACAGAGCAAAAATTAGATTTTAAAGGATAAAAATAATAAATAAACACGATAAATAAAAAATTAGACATATCACAAAATCCAATTATCTGATATTAATAATAAATTTTATATTTTGCATTCAGACCCAAGAGAATAATCGCACACATCAATTGAATCTATTGGAAATCAATTCAATATTGGTTACTGGCACAGTGATGGTAAAGCCAATCATCTCGATATCATTGACTTATGGGTATGAGTACACCCCTATTATATCCAGAATACAACAGATTTTTTAATAATCACAATAAGTATGAGATTATTGGGAGCATACCGCGAAGTATGCACAAAGACAATGTTTTGTATCAATGCAAAATATGGTGTAAATTTGTATAATTGCGAACATATTCCAAATTGCTTTATGAGGAATGTTAAATTCTATTGTTTTCAGCGCCAGGTGTATTATGATTACTTTTCATCACACAATCAGATAGCACCATTATCTAAACTACACATGATTGCATCTCAGCTAAATTACTGTATATTTTCGCAGATATGTAGATTTTTTCAGATTTCAATATTAATCTCTCCGATTATCGCACCAGTTGGACGCACAGCTGTTTAGTTCAGGCTCATGTTGATAGGAAAATATTTGTACGATCACATAGGTTTTATCGACATAGAATTTTGTAGGTTAGTTATGAATGAGGTAATAAATTTTATAATATTGTTAATTTATACCAAGATCCATCCAACAAATTGATTTCTGAGAAAGCCATGTTGATAATTTTGGCAATATCAAAAAATTTTCCTGAAAAATATTGATTTTTTTTTTTTTTTAGATCGTTAACGAACAGCCTCATGGTAGGTTTAATTCCCAGGGAATTGCCAAGTCTTTATGTCAGAGGATCATCTTCATGAAATTTACAAGAAGTGCATCTCCAAAACAAGCATACATAAACTAATATTTGCATTCATAGTATGCTGGATCATTAAAATATGAATTACATGTATTTTAATTATTACAAACAAACTGAGCATATATGATATTCAAAAATTACTTCAAGACCCAATTCTACTGAATTGAAGCGTCCATGGCTAGAGCATTTAATAAATGAATCACAATTCCACAGATTAAACCAAAGTAATCACCGAGTGGACTCAAAGATGAGCAAGGTCATAACCTGAAAGTGAACTGCAAGCAAACATACTGATATGTCTTCCCATCACTTACTTGTGATTCATTGAAAGATGATATCTCTAACAGACAATATCATCCATATGCAGAAAACATGTCTGAGTAAGCTAACAGACTCGTAGTACCAATCAAAATAACATGTTTGAAAACAAAAAAAATAATATCAGATAACCATGTATGTGCATTGTTCTCAGAATCTTTCATCTAAGCCACGATATTTGTATGTAAAAAATTTTTACAAGACAATAGATTCAATTAATATCTAATTCATATGTAAATTAGGCACAGGGCTTGCACATTTCCTGGAAAGAAAAAACTGTATTTATATACATATTGTAGCATCTTGCATTATGCATGCAGGCACTTATCTTTGCTTATAAACACAGCCATTAACTAATTACTAAATAGAGTAACTAGAAGCAGATGATCCATTATAGTATGTATGTACTGGAAGACGATGAATTAAAGACGTGCACTAATTAAGCAGACATCTAGGTGCATGTATAGTTGAAAATTGAACAGCTGAGGTTTTCATGAATGTGTATGTACAATACAATGTAGAGGGAATAACTGAATATAAAAATGTGGCAGTAACTTTAAGGGCTTGCTGATATATTACTAAGTGTCTTCACTTTACATGAAAGTGTCAATACCAGTTAGACCCAGAAAACTAAAGCGCGGTGGTCGTGTTTGAATTTCATGTAAATAAACAATGTATTTCACACGTTGTATACGTCGCTATGAGTCCCATATTGAACAGAACGCGACACCACGACTGTCGCCCTTTAAATATACAATGTGTACACCATCCCAGTGTCACTCAGTTTAAGGAGGTTTTGACCAAGTGGTATGTCATCATCTTCTAGCTGTTTTCATTGCTATGGATTATTTTCTTGAGGACACCAAAAAAGGAAAGATACGAATCACTATACAATTTTTCATCAAACACGATCAGAAATGTATCGTCATTATTTGCATTTTTGTATTGGTTTCCATGGTGATATTATTTTTTCATATCTTGAAATTTTGCTTGGTGACACAGGATGACACAGGAGGATATACATCATAATATTATTTAATTATTTTAAAATATTACCATTTAATTTATTTATTTTCCAGTTTTCCATTATAAACACTCAAAAGTTTTTGCCCATAATGCAATTATGCTCAGAAGTGCAAGATATGAATTCAGCGTGATATGAATACACAATACAGCTTCAGTATTCCTTTTCTTTGCCAATGCTTCCAGGTGACACGAGAACCAGAAATTGTCAACACAGGCTGCTGTATGGAATTTCAACTACACATAAATGAATAAAGTATTCAGAATATCTATGATGGAGATTTAATACATTTATATAAAATATAAATAATACACTTTGTATATTCAATAACATTTGAGACATAATATGAAAGCAATTTCTGTTGATTATTTCTTATCCAATTGAAAGTAAATTTTTCCCGTCACAATGTGCAACATTTTTCAATTTTTTTGTATTTTTCTATAATTTTTGGGTTAATTTTAGACCAAATGGTCCAAACAGGTATTGATCAAGGATTTTGCAAAAATATGAAGAAGATTGGGTGGGTTTATTTTGTGAAAATTAGATGACTGCAGTTAACTTAAAATAGTTATATTGTATATTCAAGATAGTTTTGACTTCTACATTTTTCTGTAATCTTTCAAGTCTAAATCAATAATTGTCACATTCATAAGTTTATGCCTTCACAATTGTTTTCATAATTTTTATAAAAATTCTGAATAAGAATTTGTTAGGAAAAATAGCCCTCAAAAAATGTAATCTACTTAATATATAGCACCCATAATACTGACCATCCCCCTACTAACCACTACATTGTATGATTAGACAAAAATCAAAATATATATGCAAATTAGGTAATTAATATGCATACATTTGTACTGAAAATAAATCAATTTAACATTTGTACAAAGGCAGATATACAGAGCCAGACAGCAAGCATTTTTTAGTACTTGAGTGTCAATTTTGGGTCAGCAGAATGACAGCTAAAACGATCATCAAATCGAATTAGATAGCTATAAACGACAGTACTGAAAATAACATTATCACGAGTTTTGACACCCCTGTTTCAGCGATGACTCATCCAAAGTCATGTGATCAACCATTGTAATCTCTCAGACCAAGACATTTGTCTTTTCCAGAAATAAACCTTGCATATACAATATTAACAGGATATTAATTGCTTTCGTATTCACAGATTAATCCCTCAATATTGCTATATTGAAATATTTAATATTGCAAGAAAACCAGAATCATTAAAGAAACAACTCAAATGCAATGAATAATAGATGAAGTTGTAATCAACAACGTATATATAGATTTAAACACAATACATCGTTAAATTTTCATTGCATGTCTGTGGTCTGGTAAATTGATGGGGTACGCAATGACTAAAATCACTGTCATTGCAATGCCTGTCTAATTGGACCCCAGTCAAATTGTCGCTGCTGGTAAATGTATTCGCTCTTTTTTTAACATGTATGATTCATGAAAACTTGTCTCATCTGAAGTCGAAATCATTTATATCAGTTTTATGCAACCATTTATCTATAATGGAAAATGGTCTGTAAATATTTGTGTTCATGTTAATCAACCCATTACAAATTTGTTTTGGAACTATATCTCCATAGCCGAGTTAAGCCAATAAAATGCTTGTACGTGTATTAATAGGTGTGTGTGTTTACATCTGATATGTACATTGTTCACTGCTTGCTGAGCTGAAGGCTCTCAACAATTGAACCAGCTTATGAATTCTCAGATTTAGCATGTCTATTCAACTTGGCGATGATCATGTGTCTTACAAACCTTTGAGAGCTGATAAATTCGACGTTCTACGAAACACACCTTATTTTGATGGAAAGGGTTGTAAAAATTCAAAGATGACAATAATTTTGAAATACAGTTTCATATCAACACACAGAGAATTGGTTAATACTCGTATGGATGGCCTCAGTGACCAAAGATGAGATGGCAGATATGTTGCCATGCCAGCAAATAGAGAAGGAAATGCAGACAATATGATGAACTTACCTCCCCATAGTTATGTGACAATATCACTTGATTGTTTTCAACCTTCTCAACTCTTGCTGCTTTAACCTGCTTATTGTCATGCAGCCACACATGGTTGCCCTGGAAACAGAAAATACAGATCAATCATATTAACAGAATAATTTAATAAAATAAATGCAATAAATGATCAGTATGCCAACCGTTACACAAAAAAAAGATCATTTTTTTAATACCATGAATAGCTAGCAAATATGCAGGGAAGAAAATAATAATCTGCCATATTACAAGTAGAATCGTGTTTCTGTCTACTCAAGAACCATTAACCTATTAATGTAATATTTATGACATTTATTACATATTAATACTAGTATGTTTTTCATTTGATGTAAATTTTACATGTTTACCATTTCTCATGATGCAATGCTAAAAACAGATTGAAAGCGGTCCATAGTCGCATAACATGCATTTAAAGGACGCAGACAACAATTCTGATAAAAATATATGGCCGAGATGTCTAATCGTAATGCAGCTTGCAACTGCCTTGATTAATACCATCCCTGTAGTATCATGGGTAAATTAACCCCGTGCAGATATCTAACACGACCTGACCTTTACCCCAGGGCAATTCACCTACAAAATGTACATGCTATGCTTTCATTATTAAAAATAAACTTTGTATGTAACTTCCTGCGAAACACAATGAAGTGATACTGCGATTATTCAAGTCACAGACATGCTCGGGTTGCTTACTGTACAGGTGGCACAAGAGTCATTCCGAAAGGAAGATGACATCATCTGTGTCATGTATATTAAATGGAGTTTGCATTACATACACTAAGCGGCCATAGTCGCATCACAACAAAGAACACATAAATTCTTGGTTCGAAAAATATCCATGTTTCTCATCTTTTGTCGAAATTTTCCTAAGAATGAAAGTACAAAATTTTCATAAAAAATTAAAATACTGCAGCATATTTTTTATGATAATATGGAAAATGAAAAAAACAGAAAATTATAATTCTTTTGTCTAGTATTGGGCTTTTTGGTTTTGTAAAACAAAAAATAAAGCAAACCTACTTATATAACCTACACCTGTAGCACACAGCAATGACAGCCAGCCTCAAGGGAAACTGGACAAGGTTTTATTTATTTGCCAAATGACTGGATACATGTCATTAAGTTTCAATCAATACCAGCATAGTACACTTGGGAAAACACAGCAAAGCCTAGGGTCAGTTCCTGCATCAAAACTCATATTTTAAACATCACCAGTACTTTTCACATTTTGGTAATTTGAGGGAATCTACATGCATTAAATTTTATGACACCTACTTTGATTAAAGACCTCATAGTGGAATTTTTACAGCTGCATGGATTTTGTGATTTACTCAAATTTATGAAAATCTTTCTCAGCAGCAATATTAAAGTTGTATGGTCTCCAAAATATTATAAAAAAAGTATTAATATGTTTATTTTTATTTTAATGTTAAAATCTTCCCACCTAAGTTGAAAGCCTGAAAATTTTGTTTTATTTAGTTTTAAAGTAACCATATTTACTCACTGCATACATCATTTTGAATCAAAACAGATTTCATTTAGTACTTTGGAAAAAGAGCAAACCAGAATGATATTACAAAAAAAAACCATACTCATGCCTGTGCATGGTTACCGTATATCTCAGACTATTTTTTTTTTCTGAGGTAATATACTCTTCATTTCCCAGAAATTGTTGGCTGATTGGGTAAAACATACTGCTTTGATATTATTTTATCTTAAATCTCTGTTAAAAAAAAATGAATAACACTGTTTTGAATTCATCTCATTTTTTTTCTGATTCAATGTATGGTGTATCTTTTCTAAGTAACCAGACAAAGATATCTACTTCACAACACGTATACCTGCATATGTACAATGTGAGTATATATTGCAAATGACAGCACATATACACACATAAGATCAGTTTTCAAGGAGAATGAGATACAGAAAATACGATAAAAACATTCACAAAGAGACCCAAAATACATTTCTAACTTACATGTAAGTGTTGTTATAGGGTTATTTATTAAAAAATATGAAGTTATAAGAATTTGTTAGAAAAAAAATTAATAGAACAAAAAATGCTGTAAGCTTTGTAATGTAATACTAGTACTGTAAACGTATTAATTATTCATTAAGTTTTAATTCAGCGATTTTTTCTAAATCAAATTATAACTCGTTCACTGGCAGATTTATGAATTAAAAACGAAAACCCAGTGAATATGTTCAAAATAACAAAACAGTGAGCTTAAATCCCAATGAAAATAAATGATTTTATATTATACAAAATTACAAGGATTAAAATGACATTTCAGTGAATAGCAATCTCTATGGCCCACAATTGAAAAAATATTTTGCCCTTAAAAACGACACTGAGTGGAACATACCGGTAGTCATAATAAATTCTCTAGTTTGAGACAATACAGAAAGTTTACCTAAAGAACATTGTGGTCAGGTGTTAAAGACTAATAGTGCTGCCATTATTTCTACAATTTAATTTTAGCTTAGGTGAAGATATTAACACTGAGGATTATATGATATATTGTGAGACAGGGAAGATATTTTATGCACGTGTTAGTTATTAAAACAGGTCAAATACTGAATAAAACATTGTGTTCTATAATAATTGTAGAATACACTAAATTAGATGTTTTACTAACTAAATGTACAAACATGGTGGCTAATTTACATATTAATTCTAATTTGCATATCATTCAAATATGCAACAGAATAGTTTTCTGAGAGTTTATAGCATAGTAAATGCATCATACTTAATCAGCCTAGAGAGAACACTATTGTTTACCCAACTTGTACTAATTTTTCATTCATGAATATGTTACTAAAACCCTGAAAAAGGTTTCAAATTCCTGACCATGCAGATCTGACAAGGTCATTTCCTGTTCTTTGGATGGTAAAAGCTCTTCGGCATATTGGATCAATCCACCCCAACAAATTCTATTTGGCAACCCTTGTTAGATAGGAATCTGTATTGCTGAGTTATTCTATGATGTAGGTAATGCATCAACAAATCATTGCTCAAACATCCAAAAAGTGCAATAAATTAATAAACCAGAAAAAATCACAATAAAGATTTTTCAGTATTAGTAAATTTTCCCAATATGATAATTTGACAGTATTCATGAAGACAAAATTTCACAATGTTCATTGTGATGCAAAGTTTCTAATGAATTAAAAATCATTCTCTGAGTGGTGGGGCGTGTCTCATTCTCCCTCTCCCTCTCATTCTCCCTCTCTTGCTTTCTTTCTTTGAAACGGTTCCTTTATTACAGCTAACCTTTAAATATCTAAGTTAATGGACACCTTTTCACTAAGGGATTCCCCATTTGAAAACTGGGGTGGGGTGGAAGATTCAAACATTTATATGTGAAAGAGATTTCAAATGGCCAACCCTATTCAGGAATACGTACAGACACATGCATTTGAAATGGTTCAACTGCCACCAATGAACTTAAATGGAGGTAGATATGGTAAAGAATTATCCTGAGCATTTTTAATGCTGTCAGTCAAGTATACAGCGAACGGTTTACGGAGGGCATAAAACTAGCGATAATTGCTCCATCCCTTTTTATACCTTCATGGTCATGGTTAAGTGAACACACGTGTTCCATTTTTATGATTTCAAGCCAAGCATGGAAGCCTCTTTGTCATTGTGCATAGCCATATTGTCAATTTTCTGTATATTTTATAAAAATGACTGGTTACATTATAAATGTCCTTACAGGATTAAAATTCCATGGGAAACGTAAACAGATAACAACTGGTAATGTAAACAACACGAATATAGTCATTGCATGATTACACCGAGTAGAGTGCCGGGTTTAAGCAAAGCAGGACGTGCAGAAATTATTCATGTTATTTTTGAAGAAATCGCACACAGGAAATACATCAAGGTAGACAGAGAGTCAACATTACATTGCGCATATAAGCATAGATATTAGTAAAATCAAAGACACTACCTGTATTTTCTAGCGTCTTTGGTAAAACAATTAATTTGATATTCTTATATATTCACTCATACCAGAAAACTAGTCATGCTTCAGTATTGTTAATCTGATTATATAAACTGATAACTGTTGACGATTTTGTCTGTGCCCCCAAAAAATCAACAAAAACTAGATTCACTCAAGCAGTATACTTAGACAATAATTTTCACTGGATAAAAAAAATATTTAATTTTCAGTAGTAGACCTTTATGGTTTATAGAATTATAAATCACAGGTTCTTGGCGATCCACTATGTTGGTGGTTTCCGAAGTCCAGCAGGAAATATTGCTTAGTAATGATGTAAACGCCCAAAATTGTCGCTATATGATTTATGCAGGAACATGTACATTATAAATAGTTACAATTTTAAGTTTTTTTTTAGCATTTCTATCAAAGCCAAATTTCCTGCTATATAACCACTGCCTACTCAGATTGTCAAACCCCTATGCTATAATTATACACCCACTGTTTAGATAATGTAGCACCGAGTGATCTTAAAAAGAAATTTGGTAGTCCCCATACAGGGCTTGGTCCACCACAGGGTTATCCAATGGATGCATATTCACATAGACAATAATTTGCGCAGTCCAGAAGCACTGTTTATTTTAGGTGACAAGAAGGAAACATTAGAAGTTGACACGCATCAAGGACCGATTGTCTGTGATTGCCAGTGATTCATACAGGTGATTTACAATGACCGGAAGTTGGACTGTTCAAATTTGAACCGACACACAAACGATAATAACATTAGTCATGGGATTAGGAGACTGCCTTCTAACACATATGTGGTTGGTAAAATGATAACCCATACAATAAATATTAATATTCATCATAACAGATTGGTATTTATTATCATCATAGTATTCATTTGTGTCGTATTTGTAAACATGTTATACCATATCATTCTCAACTGTGATCTCAAAGTTTGTGTTCAGTTTAGAACATCGATCAGTGCTGTAACGTGGCATGATAAAGTATACTGTCAGAATAATCCTCTCAATAAATTCAATCACACAATTTGTTCAAATAATACAATAGACATAATCAGCTATCAAAAGCCACATTCACTAACTCATTCCTACTGCACAAGACCCAGGCATGACAGGGGAAGAACCGAAGACACGGAGGTCTTGGGAGAATTATCATTAGCGAACCGAAGCAGCGGTCATGTCGCTCACTAAGTAGTCATAGTGCAACAGACAACTGATTTTAAACTTCTTTTTACATAGCTGATTTGTTCATGATCGTAAATTGCCGTTAGTAGCGAAAAAGAGCCGGTAGTATATACCAAATGAAAACGACGACTGACAACCAATCGGGCTAGGAACCACAACTGCAGCGAAACGACGAGTCGTTGCCACTCTCAAATGTTTACATTACTGATTCCACAATAACCGTATAAAACGAGTTAAATAGATGTACGTATGTATTGTAAACACAATTAACAGTTTTTGGAAATACAATGCGTGATCTGTATAGTGTGTTTTCTTCATTGTATGGGTAATATGATTAAAACAGCACTCGGACATCAACAAGCTTAGCAGCCAAAAATCGTACTGTCGGTATAGGGGGGAGGGTTAAAACCACAACAAATGCGATCAACGCTGCAGTCTAGTTTAAAAAGTGACACGGCGTCTAAAACAGTATAGGCGTGTCCAACAGAGATACCAAATCAGGGTAACTTACCGGTGTCAATATGTCCATTTTCTCCCCGGTTCAAACACACCCTTAGTGAGCCGGTTCCGAACCTTGTAAACTTCAGAACTTCTTCGGTACTTGTGAAGAAATCAATTGCGCATGACAACTATTAACCATCCGGGTACTGTGCGGAAGGAACTACTAACAAAATGGGTAGGGTGGGGCTTTAGATTTACAGATATGACGGATGTGGTTAGAATTACTTTACATGAATTAGCAAGTGCATGTAGCATTATGCAACACGTCGTGTGATTCCAATGACAAATGCACTTTAAACATGTAAACAATATTTTAATCACGCAACTTTCCCCTCAGCTAAGCTTTATGTAGGTCGCTCCGGATGTGGCCGATGGATGGCGCAATTCCAAATCTAGTACATGTACAATGATTATAGAGTAAGGTGAGTTAATTATGGGTTACCATTTGAAAACAGATGGAGGGAGGATTTTGTGAAAACAAATTGGGATGAAAAGAACAACAAAATATGAATACAAAATTACCGCCAGGCATGTCAGGAGGATGGAATGTATTTGCATACAATACACTTTCCCCAGCACACAATATACGTATAATTATTGTTGAGACGTTTCGGTTTTATAAATCATGAAGATTATGCACTGGTAAACGTAATCGAGAAAACTTAAATAAAATAAAAAAAGGATTTGATTTTTGAAAACTGTTATCACGGTTGAATTACAATTTTTTTCATGTTATTTTTGTTGTCATCAAAAGCACATTTACATTCAATTTGTAAAGAACTTTTTAGTTCACATACTAATGGAAAATTGGCTCTAAATGCGAGTCGGCCTATTTGCATACAGATCTGTCACACGGGGCGGGATATGTGCACTCGACCAATCACTATGGAGTCTGGTCTGCGCTACTTCAACATCATCGTAGTTCCCTTCCACCACTGGTCATGAACGTTCACAGTTGTGCTGCGCTTAATTATTTTCTTATTTATTTAAAGTGCCACTGGGAACTTTGTGTTGAACGTAGTGTAGTTTTATAATATAGCAGTGCACGTGGCCCAGGGCAAGTAAGGTTTTAGTGCGGCTCGAGGATGGGGTGTCGTATACTAAATTAATTACTGAATTATGTTTGCATTCAATATGCATCTACGCAAATATCCAAAAAATGCACAAGCAATTTGGTTACCATTAAAACTGATAAAATTTTCTTTTTTTCAACGTGGTTTTACAATATTTTATTTTACAAAGTATCTCTTTTGGGGGGTGTGAACGTTTTGTAACAGCAACATAATGTAGACGTAAAATAAAGATTGCTTTGTTTTATTTTCTTGCTCAGACTATTAAGGGATATTACTACATTGGTTTAATTCACCCTGGTCATCCCTTTTCAATAGTTGAGAGAGAACTTCAAATTCCCGGTAGTACTTTAAGGTAGAGCGCTATATTGTCATTTGTTGATGTTATAAAGATTAAGTAAATTAAATAAAAACATGCTGTTATCGTACTCAGGTCGGAGAAAATCGATCAATCATAAAATACAATGAAAATAGAATGTTTCTTCTGTTTTAGTGCGTTTCCTATGGGCAAGGTTGTTATGTCTCAACACTTTGCACGGTGACATATGATGAAAACAAAAATATGTCTTACATGGTACTTTTTGATGACTAGAAGTATTTAAAAAATTATAAAAATTTAGTTGTTTTTTTAACCAGGTAATGTGTTTTCTTGTTGTATAGTAATCAATAGTGGACAGATGAATTATTGCTTCCTTTTCTACCTTATAGAATTTTGAATTTGTCAACAAGATGTTGGGGTTAATTTCAATGAAAAATGCCTTAATTTTGTATCAATGGTAATCTACAAATATTCTTCCAACACTGTATTTGAGTAGTTGCAGTCTAAGTTAATTTTGATCTGAATGGGATAAAGTATTAATCCACATAGCCTGTAACTCATCCAGTTTTACATTTCTAAACTTAACATTTATTGGTGTATCTAAGTTTCATGGGTGTAATTAATTTAGATAAGGGTCTTTACATTTTGTTGGCAATGTCGACAGCCATTATTTTTAACAGCCATTTGCAAAACAAATGTACATACATATTTTTTAATCTTTTCTATGAGATTTTTGTTTACAACCGCAGCGGTCGATAATTTGAATACGTAATAATATCATACGCGTATTACTTATTTCAAGCAAATGTTCTGTATAACTGAACAAAAACTTGCCGCAACATTTGCGATCTTTGACACTATAAAGGGGGGAAGCTTTGGATTACCGGAGTATGTACATACACACACTGCCCTCTACAGTTCAGTAACTGTTTTTCCAAATTAAATATTAGTTTCTGCAATGCTCGCCAAAACAATGACTGAACAAAGTGAAATCTGTCCAATCGTATAGACATTTGTTTTGAAGCTAGAAAGCCCTGGTGGATCTAACAATTTGGTAAGCGGGCGCGCTCCTATTGATGTGGCCGAAGGACACGTCCACGCAACTCTGGTGGGCTGGGTTTGTCAATTGATTTGATTTTTTTTTTTTGCGGGATGAAGCGGGAGGCGGGCGCCTCATAAATCCGCACATGGAAAGTGACGAGTCTTAAAAGATCCATCCCCTAATTAGCACAATTAAGTGATCAGTTTACAGCAGCCAGCTACTGCCACTACTGGATAGTTATAAATGTGTCCAATTAGACAAAATGGGTTTGATCATGAACCAATTAGCTCAACAGTGAAAGTAAATAATGAAATCACACACAAGATGCATGGCACATCTAGGACTCGTGGGAGGATTCCAATAGAATACTACCAGTATTAATCAGTTTCCCATTTTCCGGCTGTAGATACTGAGAAATCCTGTTCCAGTTCTACAACCCAGTCGACGACAAAGTTTTGATGAAGAAAAAAATCTTTCCTCTGCTTTTGTCTTTATTTCAAGAGAGGAAGAAAATCAAGGTGTGGACTCAAGGTGTGGACTCAAGGTGTAGCATCTACTCCAGTACCTAAAAAGAATGCCTGTCACCGCTCTGGTTGCCATCGCTTTCCTTGTTAAGATGATCTACACCCAGAATGCCATTCTTGTTGTCACAAGCCTGATTATCAACTTAAGAGAACATCCCTTGAGATGGAAATAGTTGCAATCTTAGTGTTCTGTCCCTTAGCCAAACACTTATTGAATCTAGAGGCATAGCCCAATCTTATCTCGCAACCAGACTTCAGAATCTATTGTGTGGTTGGGATGATGTGACATCTGTGAGAGCTCTAGTGCCTCATGCCAGGCTACACACTGTAGCATTTTTAGTTAGATGTAGATTCTGGCATAATATGCAAGTTCTCCAGATGGGCCAGGTATTTAGACCACCTGATAAAACTGCATGGAGTGCCCTTCTTACCATCTCTACCAACAGTGCCTGATTTGACAGACACCTCACTCGGTCTCTAGAGCATTGCATGAACACAGCAACAAGTATTCTTACAGTTAAAATTCACTCTGGTATGCATTGCATAACATAGGAGCACTCACAACAGAGATAGCTGACTTATTGTACAGACTTGAGCCATGTTCTTGGGCTTCGAGTGGCAAATCTCTTAGCAGATTACCCCAGACCTATTCAACATATGGCCAGAACCATCCATCAATCAAGAACCATCAATTGGCAAGAAATGGAATGTCCATTACTTGGTACAATCTTAAAGGGGAACTAAATAGAGCCTATTTGGTGTTTGTATTTATCAAGTTATGTATATTGATTATAAATTTGAAAAACAAAATTTAAAAAAAATGATTATCTTCAGAGTAATGATGATTTAAATATGAGAAACCATAAACCTGCGAAGGACTTCCGTTTGCGCCATCTTGTCATAAAAAAACGCCCTCATGAGGTATAAACAGGTAAGGTAACAAAGCATGATGACGAAATAGTATCTGATTAAATATAAGCAACTTAGGGAGCCATAGCTGGCTGGACTGGTGAATTGACTTCTAGTCTAGGTTGTTTCGACTTTTACGTTAACGTTATTTACAAGCTACCAACATACAAACATTATGGATGTGCGATTGATCGAGACAAGCATTTTGTTTTGTTTTTTGTCTAACTGTCTAATAAATGCTATTTCCAGTACTGCACTGTGCGGCGTGCAAATTATTCAAAGTATGGATGCTGGAGTATGCAATCTTGAGTTCGTAGTGTGGTGGTGGAAACATTTTCGTCCATGTATTCACGGGGCTGCACTGGCAAATCATGGGACAAGTGTCACAGGAACACCAAGCAGATTGTTCACAGACTTCCGTGTAATTTGAAATAAAACTTTCATCCGAACAAGGGGCATCGTCGACGATATACTCTCATCACTCACACTGGACTGATCTGAATCGTCACAGTATACCGTACTTCCCTGATCATAAGCCCGGAGGCATGAACACGTAAAGGAAAAGTAAGGGATGAGCTTGTACTCGAGAACCAACTCAGAAAAAATGATTTTGTTTTGGGGTTAAACACTGTAGCCATCTTGCAAACAACGAAAAATTAACCAACGAAAAAAAATGCGTCATTGATTTGAACGATACTTACAATGAAGAAACAATCATGTTCATAAAAAACACACACATTTTATTACAATACGATTTACATACCGTCTGAATTTACGGTGAAATAATGGGTAGGGTCTGTGAGGAAACAGTGGACGAAGGCATTTATCATTATCTTCGTTTTGGTATGTTTTCGATCGTACGCAAACTCTCGACGCAAAACAATTTTCCACCATGAGGTTTTTCAGCACGATTTGACCTGGAACAACTTCCTTTGACATAACAGGTCATGTCTTTCATTAACCAATCAAAATGATGTGTCGTAATGATGAAATTTTCCGATTATTGACGATGATTTTTTAGCGCAATGCGGAAGTGAATTACCGCAATGTTAAAATGCGATCTGTAGCACTGATTGCAACAAAAAATCGATGATTTTTTCCCCCTAAAATCTGGCGATTCGCAATTTCCGAAATATAAACGACGGTTAATAGTAACCGTGGGTAAACTGAGTGTGGAGGAAGAATTTAAACACCTTTCTCGGTCGCCAACATGTCTCATCGTTCAAACCCTAGGCTTTTCATGATAGTCTCAAAGTAAACCATGCCCAATAACCAGGTACACGACTTAACGATCACATTTTCGGCTTTTCGAAGGCTACTACTCAAAGAAATATGGATTACTCCAGAATTGCAACATCGATGTTCATCCTGAGTAAATGACAGAATAGAAACGATACGAATCACGTTGTGTACGTTCGCCATGCACTCTGAACATGAAATTAATGCGAGTTTTCTCATAAAACTAAAAGCATGAACCAAACTAACATGCCAATCACGATTATTATGAAATGAAACACACCTTTTACATGCATATTTTAAAGAATATCGTCGACGCCCAGTAAAAACACTCTGGGCTTATAATCGTGAATGCCCTCAACTCGATAAATACCAAGTAAAAACACAGGGATGGGCTTCATACTCGGGAGGGGCTTACGATCGGGGAAGTACGGTACTTTAACGCAATTGGGCTTTCACTCTCAGAATACTGTGGTTCAAACGCATATTGCTCTAACCCAAGTTTTAAAAAGCACATTGTGCATATAAAAGCTGAGTTTATACTAATAGTACACAATGCTTGGCAGCATGAACGGCTATGTACAATGGCGTATACGAATGCGATCAGATACTAAAACGTCATAGCTTTGAAAAGTACCCGGATTATAAATATGTTCGTTCGTTAATTATTCCCCTCCATGAATGGCCTCCATGGCAAGCACTTTTAATGCCTATCCAAGCTACAGTTATAATTAAAACAAAATTAAACCACTGCAATATTATTTCGAATCCAGTTTAGAATATACACAACTATAAATTAAGGCCGCATTTAGGTTCGCTTTAAAGCGTTTGCATTTCTGAAGATGCTAGCAACACTTGGGAAGCTAACCTTGTCAAACACACAGATGACACTAATAGGAATCAAGTGTGACAACTTCAAATAGGCCAACTGAGGAAGCTACTCTGTGACAAGGTATGCAAGGTTACGTCTACAGGGTAGTTGCAGGTTATGGTTATGATTATAATGCCATGAGAAAATCTGATTTGCGCATACGCGCAAGTGGCATATAGACAAAACTGCGCCACACCTTTTCCACGTGCAATTACCCTGTAGAGGCACCCTTACATACATGCTATGACCTGTGATTTTCAGCAACACCAGAACTGTTCACACATTCAAGCTATTCTTATGCTTAGGTCAGTGGAAGGATTTTTAGAGGGGCACTATTCCTCAGCTTCTCCAAGATGGCACTATCTGATTATACCAGGGCCAGCGGCGGTACAACCTCTCGCAACAGGAAACAGCTTTTCTATCACTTCAAGCTCCATATGGTAGAGTTGTACCATGTGACACACATGTACAAGAACGGCCCATCCATGTGGAAAATATTAAATCTCCCATCATCATCACATTGTCTATCATTTTGGGTGGAACATTGCAAAGAAATGTCACGAGGTTCAACTCGTAAGCTTATAATTGCACGACTTTCACATTATGGTCATTTGTGCTGGCATCTCTTCAGAAAGCTCTCTACAAGCTGCAGAATGCTGCATTACTTAGTCAAGAAAAACTATTTCTGGTGGTATTGGTACCAAGCAGGTGGGTCCAGCAAGATGCAAGTTCTCTCCTTTGCCGATATCTTCTCTGCTTTTCAGTCTGAGTGTCACTGGTTGACTAATCACTTCAGGGCTAAAAACCAGTGATCTGGTAAATTATAAGACAACCTTGTACCACTATGATACCACTCAGTTTGTGGGAATTACTGTAAAAGTTTATCTATCGCATACCGAGCTAATTATGCAATTCATCATTGCGTGCATTTAATATTTCTGCCTTAATCAAGTTTTACTTTATATCTGTTTGAAGATGGTGCCTGCAGCTTCCAATATTCAGACTAATTCTAGAAAATACCTAACAATTCAATAGTGATATTAATTGGTAGTGAAGTCATGAACTAGAGAGACTGATTTCCACACTCGTCTACTTGATTCTTAGTTACTGCCAATGACGTAGCCCACCCATCCACCTCCCCCCATGCATCTGTGCTTTGTAACTTCGAGAGTCACTGTCTGGCAGGGGCGGCGGCACCTCAACTGATGATTTGATTAGAATCTCTCAATACGCCCAAAGGTGCTAATGCGCCTGGTGGGCGATGCCATTATTCCCAGGTTATGCCTTCTGATCAAACACTTTAATTAGACAAATATTCAACATCCGATAGTCAGTGACTGATAAACAAGTAGACTAATTTGCTTGATGAGCAAGTTAATTAACATGCATTACAACCCTGCACATGATCCAACTCAAAACTCTTGCAGGGCTTTTTCTGATTGTCCAAGTGCGGAGCTGCATCTTGATAATGCCCTGCCCATGGGGGCATTGAAATATAAAGTCAACACATGTGTAAATTTTAGGAGCTTGTGACCAACTGCGCAGTCATTTTCACTGTCAAGCATCTTTCTCCCCCCAGCACATTCATCCCTCTTGCTTTACACATCTTCCACACATACCACGGCCAACACCACTACTCTATAAGCATACCTGAAAATATAAGCAACAAATGGGTGTGTCACATTTCCTCAATTAGAAGCACATGCACTTACGTCAACATCTTGCAGCTATATTTAAGCAATTTCACTTTACGTACTGATAACCAATTAAATTACTTTTGATGAGAAATTGAGGTATAAAGAAGTGCTTCTAACGGAGTAAATACAGTTAAGTACAACACGATTAAAGATCAGAGACAGCAACACTACTAGAATAATAATTTAATTCCATAGTAGAAAACAGAAAAAAAAAACAATGCAAACGGGCTGAAAGACCTGCCTGCAGTCAGCATCGTAATGAATGTCTTACAATTACACAGTAACTGGATGAATCAGTAGAGCCGTAGTGAACGTGTCATGTTGCGTCTTACACTAACCTCTCCAAACTGTCAAGTCGTTTTTTTTTAGAACAAAATCCCAGGTAGCATTACAAATATACAGCAAATATTCCTCTATGATACAGTAAGCAGCATATATATATACACAAGCTGAAGATTCAGGTTATTTATTTGAGCCAAAGTGGTCAGCTTGCTGCAACGTTCGACAGCAAAACTATACCGCTAACGAGAGGCCAGTGCAAACGCTTCACCAGCAGGCATCTGTGGAGTGTTGTCAGAAAATCATAAACAAAAACGGCATGGGTTCATATAAGATTGGTGGAACTGTACATAAATGTAAGCATCTCCTGTCTTTCCCAACATATACAAACACTGACCCGAAATTAAAACGATGGAAACTCCATGTAAACTGTTCATTATCTTCAATAAATGGACTGATGGAAAATTGAATGCTGACCTGCGAGGGCAGTGTTGTGAATTGGAGTAAGATATTGTGGCAAGACGCCATTTAACACGATCAATGAGAATATACATAGTAATAGATTTGATAAATCAGAAATGTGCTTATTAGTTACATTTTTTTTTGTCTTGTATGTTTTATGGATTATTTAATTTTTGATAGACATGCATGCTAACTGGATACCTGATTTACAAAAGGGTAATGACTGAGGTTGTCATTACATTTAAATATAACGTAATAGATGAACACAAAATATTAAATACAATTGTTAGGAGGTAAAGACGGGATGGGTTGTGTAATAAATGGTAAATGATGTCATGATAATATCTAATAATAGATACGTGTGGTTATTTTGAATTTCTAAAAAAAACAATATTCAGAATAAGAGTACATTGAGAACGATTTGGCTTTCCTTGTTGACCACGATGCATATTTTTTTTCATCAATGAATTACGATCATTGCACAACTTATACCTGAGTGTCAAGTTACATCAGCCTGGCATGGCAGTGTCCTTTCAAATATTTCTTTTTATATTATTTGCTGCTTTGTGTAGCTTGGTTCTCAGAAATTTCTCCCGATTTGAATACTGAAAATTTTTTTTTTTTCACATTGAGGGTTTGAGAAAAAAATCGAACATTAGACGTGCAAGTTGGTGTTGCCACATACAAGTTCAATTAACTACCATTTACTAAATAACAAAAGACGATCAACGATACATACGTATCAATGCTTATTTCAACATTTTGTATAATTTCAATGATACAACTAAGTTTTACTTGTCAAGAACATTCAAAAATTGGATTAATAATTGGTGAGTAGATGCACAACAAAATTCTGATGAAAAACTACAACATTGAAAGAAGAAAATAAAAATGCCCGTTTGCGAATTTCACTGCTACTAAGTAATATATGTTTCTGTAATTAGAATACTGAGAATTTAATGTTTTTATAATTATTTTTTTTTTTTTCAATTTCTGAGAGCTTCACCAGCACGAAAGCAGTACGGTAATCAAAATCCTTGTCAATGCAAAGTGGTCTTAGACACTGAAAATAAAAACAGTTTACTTCGGCAGCCATTTTGAAAAGTTCTCCATGAATAATTTTCTACTATTTTTTTCAGTAATAAAGTGGTTTACAACATAATACATTGAGAAAGGAAATGATCATAAAATGGGAATAGAATCTACGACTAAAATGAACTCACAGTTTATTTATGAATCACATTTATATTAAGCTAGTTTTCTTCCAGGTCTGAGAAGTCTTTCCAATTCTATATTTGTCACAGGTTTTATGTTAAAATGATGTTGTTTCAGTTCGGTTCAAGTTGTAGTGAATTTTACCCTGCGAGGCATCATGTTCAAGAAGCATTATATGTTGTTTTGTTTGTTTTTCCAACTGATAGACAAGAATTACAGGTACAAGCCGTTGACTCTGAGGTAACACAATGAACCCAAAATATCTTTGGTTTTGTGGATTATCATGTGGTCTCAGGCTTGAAATAAAAAAAAAAAGCATTTTGGAACATCATTATTTTGTGCGACGGAGAGCAACCTACACAAAAACTGATGATATTCAAAATGAATATCTCCCTGCTCTGTTTTTTTTTTAGTACTACTTTTTTTTTGAATGTTCTTATAAAACATAAAAATAAAGTATGTAAATAGAATTTCTGGCCATAAATATACTCTTTCTCTTCAAAAAATAATGGCCGTTAACTTTTTTTTTTTTTTTTTTCAATTTTACGTTTTTTTTTTATTTTTGTTTTTTTCATCTTTTTTTTTTTAATTTTTCGTTTTTTTTTCTTTCAATTTTATGCTTTCTTGAATTTTGCTTCTGGCAGTTTCCTTGCATTAAAAACCCTCTAAAACCGCATACATTTCTGACAATTTGATGCCGAACAGACCGGTTGCCTGCTGAAACACATTCCACTTAAAATGACAGGTGGCAATCAACAGATACTAGCTGAAGAATTCAAAACAAATATGATCACAAGTTTCTACAGACATCCTACAAAATCTACGAGGTAATCGTCTAATGTCTTTGGTAGAATGAAAGATGGAGAAAGAGGTAATGATACTGGCATTTCACATTGTAAAAACAATATCCACACAGTAACTGTCTTGTTACGTTACTAATCCCCGGTTCCGTTCTGTTGGCGCCTGTCTCCTCGATTACGGTCGCCTCTGTCACGATCCGGGCGTTCTGGTCGTTCTCCCATAATGCCCGACATCATACCACCACCGCCAGCACCGCCGGCGCCTCCACGTTGGTTGTACTGCATCATAGCCTTGGCAGTGTAAAGCATGAAACGAATCTGTCTTTGGGCGGACTGAAATGAACAAGAGTGTGCTAATTAAAATGTATATAAGCCAGGTATAAAATAAAGTTATTATACAGCATTAATCAAACTCATTTTTCCAGAAAATTGTACACTTGGTAAACTGACCATGCATAACTTGTCATACAACAAAGGACATCATTTGTGAGATGAAAAAACAATAGGAAAGCATATTCCAGTCTCCAGAGGGCAGTATACATAGGCATTTTGGTACATTATAGCATTAGCATAACATTATTAAGGTGATGATTGAGTGAAGGATGATAAACCATTTCTAATTTAGCAATGCTTATATTTGGGAATTTTGACCATGAATGAAGAACTGCCATTTTATGTACGAGGATTACATTTTTTTCACCATCGGTGAAATACGAATCACAAGCGAAGAATTTTACTCAAAAGTTCCTTTTCTTCCATATTGTGTTGCTCTAAATCCTTTATAGCACAACGCATTTTGTTATCTTGATGCCACAAATAAGCCATGAATTAGGATGAGCTTATACCGCTTGAATACAAAACTTGAAGGTAGTGATTCATTTTTCTTTATAACAGTGTGAAACAGCGGTGTTATTGTGTATGATGAAAGTTGCCCTAAAAATAATTTTCTTACCTGACTGGCAAAGAAGTGACCTTTAATTCGTACAACCACTTCATTTTTGTCATTAGGTTTTATGTTTTTGGGTACATCAATCTCAGCACCAGTCAACAGCTCCAGGTCCTGGATCTATGATATTAATTATTAATAATAGAAAATCAAAGACACATTTGTACATATCATGCTTCAGTACCCAAACCGATCATTCATGCTTTCATTCTTAAGTTACTCTTGTTTCTTGTCAAAAGCTATTTCGAGCATTTTTACTGCCATCGTCATATTGTTCGGAACACCAAAACAGATTTCAGACTGGTTTGCAATGCGCGTCTCAAGATCATTATATAATTAGAACTGGTTAGCTCAAACAATGTGCGCATTCCGACATGCACAAGCGTCAGTGTCCTGATATTATATACAAATTTATATGATTGAATAAAATAAATTGAAAGGCAATAGTGTCATGATATATTTATATTGAATGTGTCCGATTCTTCGAACATTAAGTTTGACATCTCCTGTTGAGATTTCTTTGACCAACTTGTTCCAATCGTGTAACAATCGCCAAGCACACATAGCAAACCAGTCAGCAGTAAAAGTGGGAAACAAAGCAGTTAAAAATCAAAGCGTTTATTCCATTCACACTAAAAGCACCCAATGAAAGCGACAGTAACAATGGCGAATAGTCTCTTTTGAAGACAGTCGCTTTTAACCAAACTGTTCTATCGAAAAGTATCTTAAGGGGCAAAGTCACAAGCAAGAGTATTTGATTTTGACCTAAAAAGACCCATAATTCTTAGGGATAGAACACTTCAACAAAACAAGACAAGAAATAGTTTACTTACTGCACTTCCTCGTTTACCAATGATTCTTCCAACCATATTAGCTGGAACCATTATTTCAGAAATGAGACGGACTTCACCTTTGCCACTACATACATCAGTAAGTATCTTGTGGTAAATAAACCACTGCGCTATCCACTGAGCATCAGGATAGCCTTCAATGTATACCGCCCTTTCTTCATCATCTTCACTTCTTGGTGGCTCAACCTAGAATATGACAAATCTTACTGGGACATTCATCGATGATATCAAACTCAATACAGAAACAAACAATTCAGCCAATGAATAAACATGTAACACTGTAAAATACTTTATTTTCGTTCTGAATTTATTTTCGCTGAAGAGATGATTCAGTGAAAATAAAATCCAACAAACATATCGTTTTCTTTATTTTATATTCAACTCATGAAATAAACTCCATACACCCAAAAAGGGTTTTCAGCGAAAATTAATTCCAGTTAAAATTAAGTATTTCACAGTATGAGAGCAGTGTCGCTTTACTTCACTAGCACAAGTATTGAGGACAATAGTAATTTCTGTCATTGGGGGGTCAATGTCCCATAGGAATTGAGGGCAGTAGTACCGTAAAAATCATATTTGAGGCCGCACGCCTAACTTGAGACATTGTTTCATGTTGAAATTGACAAGTTTTGATCCCAGGAAAAAGCCTGCAATATAAGCCGCACCCCAAACTTTTACAAACCAAACAGCCACCACATATTTCAGAAAAAGATGCCATTTTCCCATCAAAATCAAAGCCAAACGATCGCACTACAACAACGGTAAATCTCTTCCGTGTTTCGTTTACCATGAGGTTGCTGAACAACATTAACATATTTAAATGAGCTATGGTAATTTAATCACATTGGCACCATCCAGCGTTTCGATTGGTTAATTAGCGACTTGACCTATCAGGTCAAAAAAAACAGTTTCAAGCCACTAAAGATGTTTGAACAAACATGGCAGATATATCTGATCAAGCGTTTATATGTGACCAAAATCATACGTGAGAGGTGAAACGAATTTATTTTTTGTACGTTATTGTAATCACAACTGAATAATAATCAGCAATTGTAACACTTCGAAAACAAGTAAGTTATTCACTTGTGTGAAATGCAGCATGACCGTTTAATACAGTGATCATTTGCTACTAAGAATGCATTCGTTTTTACTTCTTTTAGAATATACTTTTCGTTATCAAAAAAAAAAATGAGAAAATAAATATACATTACATTAAATAATATACTGAGTATTTTTTTTGATTGACTTTTTATTTTTTTATTTCCCCGATGTCTAAATTAAACATGAAATATACAGTCACTCTGCCAGAAGTTGAACATGCCAGTAGTCAAACGCAATCGACTGTGTCAGATGGCTGTCTCTCAGTTGTCATCTATACCAGTGCTAACGAATTAGTCTATTTAAAGTGCCTGTGAAATGGCTGCTATTTTCACACCGAAAATTATCCATTGATACACAAATATTTTTTATGTTTCTAAGCATGAATTATTTTTTTAAGTGCAAAAATGTGTTTTAAACTCAGTCTAGGGCAACTTTATTTTTGTGTATTTTAAAACAAGGCTCCTCATTAGCTTCTCATTTGCATACATAAATTCCCCTTGTGACGTCAGAAGGGGAAGTCGCATGGCAGCTTGCATTGCCGATACGTGTAAATAAGGCAGTTTTCTTGTCTTTGACTAAATTGTCACTTATATACTTGTTTGTCGAGGAAGAATGGACCATAATGAACACATAGTATCAATTTTTGTTGCATGGGGTTGAGTTAGATGAGAAATATGTCCGTTCTGTTGTAGCTGGTCACCGTGATCGTCACCGACACCGGCGCACGTTTGTACACAGTCGCTGAACAAAATAGAATTTGACGTCGTTATTTAGCAGGTTACTAGGCACGTCACTACACTGTTTTATTTCATCGATCGTCTGAGTAAAACTTTCAAAATTAAAACAAGCAGCCTCTCGGCTGAGATAGCTCTGCTGTTAGCAATGCACATTTCAATTAAAGAACAGAAGATACAAGAAAATGAACAATATGCATAGTATCAATGCAATGGGACTTGCCGTTTTCAACAAGAATTCAAAAATATCATTTTTCACCAAAAATGACAAAAATATTCACCAAAATTAGAGAACTAAAGATATCATTACAAAATGAACAAATCTGAGAGAGATCCACATGTAGTACCTATATATGTAATATCAAAGCAATTGGACTTGCGGTTTTTAACAAGAAGTCGAAAATATCACTTTTTACCAAAAATGACAAAAATATTCACCAAAATTAGAGAATTGAAGATATGATCATGAAATGAACAAATCTGAGAGAGGTCTACCCAAGGTACATATACACCAAGTATCAAAGCATTCAGGCTTGTAGTTTTCAAGAAGAAGTCGAAAAAGTAAAATATTGACACGGACGACGACGGACAATCACTCATATGATAAGCTCCGCTCGACAAAGTCGACAGCGGAGCTAAAAACTCAAAAAAAAAAAAAAAAAAATAGACAAAAAAAAAAAAGAAAAAACGCTGACCGAAAAATGTATATCGTTTAAAAGTATACTGAATAACCAGTGTTATTACGGCTCAGGGGTATGACTTCCTCTCACATTTTGTCATTTGGTGGCGCACTTTCGGCGAGAGTCGGAAATCCGGAAACAGTTGACAGTTTCAGGATAGGTGGGCGTGGCTACAACACGAGAAATATCCCAAATTTACTTAGATACGAATAATCATTTTCAGCAAAAAAATCAATAACTGCCCATTTCAGTGGGATACAGATCTAAAATGGGAAACGTGAGGGTGGGCATTGCACAGGCACTTTAAGAGATTGTAGTATACAGTACCGTAAACTGCAAATGCATACAAATCTATTTGTAGATATTATTTAATGTGCAGTATGTTATACAGTATGAAATTTTGTTTGTGTACAAGTTTGTCTGTGTGTAAAAATCCGAAAGTGCCTTAGAATCGCAACAAAGTTGCAATCGAGTGTTGTGCATCTCGTTAGCATATCAATATTCCTTCTGGCCTTTGTTTTTGGAAAAAATTTCCCACTGTTACCAAAGTGAATGGTCTAATTAAAGCCGCACCAAAGCCGAATTTTAATTAAAGGCGCGGCCTCAATTAGGAATTTTACGTAAATTTCTGTACGAGGTCAATGTCCCATAGGAATTGAGGACAGTGGTAATTCCTGTTATTCTGTGCTCTCGCTGTCGCTCGCAAATGTCGTAAATTACGAAATTTGGACAAGATTTACGAACAAAATAAATATCTATTAGTAGGATTTACGAACACATTTTGTAAAAAATACCCTCGCAAATCGCCCTCATTTAATTGTCAAGACTCGACTGTGATCATCACGCGTGTTACGGTTTGAGTGATTGCCATTTTAACAATATCTCGTTACTTCTAAGATTGCAACAATTGTTACATGGTGATCGCGATCAACACGGAACTGCCACTGAATGTACTTTTCCACTCTAAAGTTATTTTGGTGTCATCGCACATGCGTAGTTTAGTCGACATGTGTTTCAAGATACCCCGCAACTTTACTCTCAGTATGGGACGGTTTCATGTCGCCCTTATCAAACATGTGATTTGTTTATTTATTGAAAATGGAGACTACGTCAAAAAGGAGCAGACAACTGCTCGACGAGTATTTTTCACGACGAGATGGAGAAACCACTAAATCGTGTTCAGAACCAGAAACCCATGGGTGTCCTAACCCTGACAGCACCAAGAAACGGAAAGTTGATCGTACTGCAGCACGATTTCAGAAATAATGGAAGGTTAGCTGCGGTTCCATAGCTCTTTGGTGCGACATACAATCTAATTTTGCCCTACCAATTTCATTCGGACGTCTTGTTTTTATTTTTGTTGTTGTACGTCGAACATGGGCCAGCCAGTGTCTGTCACGTAAATAATGCGGTCGGCAACATAGGGCTATGATTCCACAGCTAATGGAAGGTGAGACAATGTTAGCGAATCGATCGAAAAATACTATAATTTGTGTAACATTCTTACCGGGCATTCTTAGCATTGAGATCGAGTTACAAGACCGAAAGTTACTTTAGTTACTTTTTCACTTTAATTCAGAAATTTCGATGAAAATAATAGTCATTTTGTGTCGTCATAAACGTCAACATGCGGGTTTGCATGATGAGCACGGGAGATTACTTCATAATAATATTGATTGGCATAGAGTTTTTTTCTGAGAAATTTCCCATGAAAATTTATTCACAGGATGACTTGTGTTCTAGGCAGTGAACTTTTGAATGATGACTATTTTCCCCACTGTTAACAATGTGAGCTTATCATGAATATGTTTAATTAATACTGAGTTATTCGAATAAAGGTTCTGGTGTCTACATTGCATATTTTGTTGTGATGTTTTGTTGTACCATCATAAATGGTACATTTTGTGGAGCAGACTGCCTAATTTGATGCCATGAAATCACACAAAATTAGAGCTCAGGTTGCTACCAGCAAGCACCATTTTCAGCATGCTGTTCTTGTTTTCGACGGACGACAGAGGGGACAGCTCCTTCTCTCTTCCCTTTTGTGCTCGGTCGCGGGAAAATGCTCTGCAGTTTCCAGACAAAGTTTACTAATACTTTTTTTTCTTGATTAGTAAATTTACTATTAACTAGCAAATTCCAGAGAGAGCCCAGTTATTGGGGGTCAATGTCCCATAAGAATTGAGGGCAGTAATAATTCCTGTCATGGGGGGGGGGGGGGGGGGGGGGGGGTAAATGTCCTGTAGGAGTTGAGCGCAGTAGTAATTCCTGTCATGGGGGGAGGTGTCCCATAGGAATTGAGGGCAGTAGTAATTCTGTCATGGGGGGGGGGGGGGGGGGGGTAAATGTCCTGTAGGAGTTGAGCGCAGTAGTAATTCCTGTCATTGGGGGTAAATGTCCCACAGGAATTGAGGGCAGTAGTAATCCCTGTCATGGGGGGAGGTGTCCCATAGGAATTGAGGGCAACAGTAATTCCTGCCACGGGGGGTGTCAATGTACCATCGGAGTTGAAGGCATTAGCAATTCCTGTCATTTGGGGAGGGGGTGTCAATGTCCCATAGGAATTGAGGGCAATAGTAATTCCTGAACCCTACATAGACACACTGAATGAGTTAATGAATTTGTTAATATTAGTAGACAGACAGACAGACAGACAATTGAGAAAAGCAATATGAATCTTACCCTGACTTTGGCACTGGATTTCTGGCTGATTTCCCGGATTTCTTGACCTTTGACACCAATTATGGCACCCACAGCACTGATTGGTATGAACAGGTATGTTATTTCTGATGGCTGAGAAAGTCAAACAAAAATATGAAGTATTCATGGCTATACAATAGTCAGTATTGCTGAAAGCATCAGTCGATAGCCAAAATAAATATAAAAAAACTAAAATGGTAAGTGTCCCACTCAGCCTGGACATACAAGACCAAGTTTGAAATAATGACAACCAAATTGCTATTTATGGGAATGGCAGCCAGTCGGCCATATTTGATCAGCTCACAAAACAAATTGTGGACTATTACCAATTTTTAAAAGCAAATGAATGGGTTTGTCAACGACACAAATAAATAGCTGAGAGTAATGAAATCAACATTGGCATGTCATGAGCACTGTCAATAATGTAATGGGGTTCATAGGAATAAATGGCCATCAGTCGGACATATTGGGTTCCAATCAAAAAACAAACCATCGCGCATAGATTGCATTTGTTGAATACATGTAGTTCTAAGAAATTTTCAAGGTTTTCAAATTATCTTGTATTTGCATCAGATAGAAATGTTGTCCAATTGTTGCCGATCAACAATAAGCCATTAACCTGCAAAATTTTGATTTTATAACCAGAATAAAGATTCAGTCTGAATAATACAGTGAGAAGAGAAAGAGCGCATGAAATTACGTACTGGTTGGAGAAGATGATGTGTATTAACAGTATATGCTGCAGGGCCAAAGATGGCGTACAACACAGCTGAGTTATGCTGAAAAGAATTCAAAGAATCATTGTAGTTGGGTTCAAAGAGAAATAATTTAAGAAAACCCAAAAAACAGCATTTTTTGTTTGTTTTTGTGACCACCTGAAAGATACACGCATACAGAATAGATTTGAGCACCAGAATTTGTACGCATTACTTCATTAATTTTCAATTAAATGGACAATTTCCCTTGAGATCAACATTTTTGAAACAATTAGAAAAGAGATTTCATATTTTATATTCCACGTAAATAAACAAAAAGCATTGGATGAATAAACACAAATATCAGATCATGTGACTATACAAACATGCTAATAGCAAGCGACGAATTCCAGTTAAAAAAAAAAAAATCCTGGAGCTGTTTACTTGATCTGAGCCTGTACATTTTAACAATTTCATTGCATGTATTTATTTGCTAATCTAAAAATGTAATCAAAGCATTTCATGGCCTTTTAGTTAATTGACTGTATTGAGTTGATTTACTATGTGTAACGTTGAGGTGGTCAGACAAACGATTGCCAGAAAGTTAATACAAGCGGGTAAAGCAAGATCAAACCAGTACACAGACCGAATTAGATTTGAAAAAAAGCAGGCATTTTGTTGGATTAGTTATTAGTCAATGAAACCCAATAAACGTCAATGATAAACGTCAATGATAAACGTCAATGATAAACGTCAATGATAAACCAAGGATGCAGTCATAAGAAGCACTTACCATCGCCACATTGAATATAGCCCCGGGTGAGTTGCCAAGACCTGAGAAGACTGAGGCATGGTTTAGCCCCGGGAAAAGATTGTACTGTTGCTGTAAACGAATAAACAGATTGATTTGAGTTAAAGAAACCAACCAGCCCATGGCTGCCATAATTTATGCAAATTTATTCGAATATCACCAATATTTGCCATGCTAATAAAATGCTGTGGTCGAGCCTCAGGATAACAAGCTCGAGGTTGTGACAGACATTTTCAAATTCTTGCTTCCTGAATCAATGCTAATTACCCGTTAGCAATAGGTTTATTCACATTTTTTGAAAATAAATAATTCATGCATTGTACTTCAATCAGCAAATTTGTAGCAGGCCTGAATACGCTTAGATTTGTCTAAACGGTAACCTCACATTTGAAGTTGACAACACTAAAAATGAATGAAGTTCTAGAAAAAGACATTGAGAATAAATATTGTGCTAAAACACATTCATTATCAACCAACCTGCAAAAATTCACATATTTAATCAAAAGTAATGACAGAAATATAATCAAACTTTTAGGGGAATTTCTACATAAATTATTCATTTTAAGAAATGAGCGTTGGATACAATGCCGACTCTTTTTTTCTATTTTTTTTCGTTATCTTACTTTGCTATTATTTTAATCACTTATAGAAACATTGCTGTAAACCAATAACAAATTTGTATTTCTAAGGATGCAATAAAGTTATTATTATTATTATTATTATAGTCACTTACTGTTAAACTGGCCATGTCAGCTCGAAAACTATCTCTTAGTTTTTCACTGACCATCTCTTCTGCCTTGCACTCATCATTGAGCGATCCCTTTATCGTAATGGTACGTTCCATATTATAAATAGTAAGCTCTTGTAGACTGCAAGATAAAACAAAAGCAAAGCTGGATAGGTCAACTCTGTAATTCTACATGCCACCATGTTATGGGGTACGTCCCAAATCCTGGGATTACAAATAATTAATTTATTCATGACAGGGTAAATGGTTACAGCTTGCAAAAAATTTTGTTATTGCCATTTATCACACTTTTTTTAAGAACTGCACTACCAACACAATCCCCAGGCATGCATGCATGCACTACCAACACAATCCCCAGGCATGCATGCATGCATGCATGCATGCATGCACTACCAACACAATGCCCAGGCATGCAGGCATGCATGCATGCATGCACTACCAACACAATCCCCAGGCATGCATGCATGCATGCATGCATGCACGCACTACCAACACAATCCCCAGGCATGCATGCATGCATGCATACACGCACTACCAACACAATCCCCAGGCATGCATGCATGCATACACGCACTACCAACACAATCCCCAGGCATGCATGCATGCATGCATACACGCACTACCAACACAATCCCCAGGCATGCATGCATGCATGCATACACGCACTACCAACACAATCCCCAGGCATGCATGCATGCATGCATGCATACACTACCAACACAATCCCCAGGCATGCATGCATGCATACACTACCAACACAATCCCCAGGCATGCATGCATACACTACCAACACAATCCCCAGGCAGGCATGCATGCATGCATGCATGCACTACCAACACAATCCCCAGGCATGCATGCATGCATGCATGCATGCACTACCAACACAATCCCCAGGCAGGCATGCATGCATGCATGCATGCATGCACTACCAACACAATCCCCAGGCAGGCATGCATGCATGCATGCATGCACTACCAACACAATCCCCAGGCATGCATGCATGCATGCATGCATGCACTACCAACACAATCCCCAGGCATGCATGCATGCATGCATGCATGCACTACCAACACAATCCCCAGGTATGCATGCATGCACTACCAACACAATCCCCAGGTATGCATGCATGCATGCACTACCAACACAATCCCCAGGTATGCATGCATGCATGCACTACCAACACAATCCCCAGGTATGCATGCATGCATGCACTACCAACACAATCCCCAGGTATGCATGCATGCATGCACTACCAACACAATCCCCAGGTATGCATGCATGCATGCACTACCAACACAATCCCCAGGTATGCATGCATGCATGCACTACCAACACAATCCCCAGGTATGCATGCATGCACTACCAACACAATCCCCAGGTATGCATGCATGCACTACCAACACAATCCCCAGGTATGCATGCATGCACTACCAACACAATCCCCAGGTATGCATGCATGCACTACCAACACAATCCCCAGGTATGCATGCATGCACTACCAACACAATCCCCAGGTATGCATGCATGCACTACCAACACAATCCCCAGGTATGCATGCATGCACTACGACACAATCCGCAGGCAGGCAGTATGCACTACGACACAATCCGCAGGCAGGCAGTATGCACTACGACACAATCCGCAGGCAGGCAGTATGCACTACGACACAATCCGCAGGCAGGCAGTATGCACTACGACACAATCCGCAGGCAGGCAGTATGCACTACAACACAATCCGCAGGCAGGCAGTATGCACTACAACACAATCCGCAGGCAGGCAGTATGCACTACAACACAATCCGCAGGCAGGCAGTATGCACTACAACACAATCCGCAGGCAGGCAGTATGCACTACAACACAATCCGCAGGCAGGCAGTATGCACTACAACACAATCCGCAGGCAGGCAGTATGCACTACAACACAATCCGCAGGCAGGCAGTATGCACTACAACACAATCCGCAGGCAGGCAGTATGCACTACAACACAATCCGCAGGCAGGCAGTATGCACTACAACACAATCCGCAGGCAGGCATGCACTACAACACAATCCCCAGGCATGCATGCACTACAACACAATCCCCAGGCATCTATAATCCCATTTGAGTTCTGTACTTCTTAAATCTGACACTTACTTGGAAATGGAAACTTTTGTGTTGGACTCTTCCATAATCTTGTTTAGTGTTGTTCCACCTTTGCCAATGAGACGTCCCACTAAGGAGTTATGAGCCAGTAATTTCAGCGGTATCTCAATGCTGAAAATTTTAAAGAAATTGGCGTGTTATCAGACATTTCAAAGCGTATTTATTTCAATAATATATAATATACATCTCCATTCACAAAACTGTGAAAATAGTTGCAACAATGATTTTCAAACTGCTATATTGTGTGCAACATCAGATAAAAACAAACTGAGAATCAAGTGCAACTTGAATATTTGCATTGTGTACACGTTATTGACAGATAGAATCCAAAGATAAAAGTCAAGACTTGTACAATAAATAGTTATTTCTTCTTACAAATTGCCCAATCATAAAAGTAATTTCAACATGCATGCCTATGAACTATAATTTCCACAATATTGACAAATAAAATCCGAGGGAATGATGATGAAATGAGCCAATTTGCATAATTAATAGACAAACAGCATCAGGGACTTAATCGTGACATAAAATCTTTGATGAAAACTGAGCAAAGACAACATTTGCATTTGGTTTTTAAAACTGATTTGTACCTTGGGTTTGCAGATTCATTTTCTTTAACCATGGTTTCCATTATCTGCTCCACGGTATTGGAACATTGAAGAGGAGTACCGTAGATATTGATGGCCTGCAATTAAAGGATTAGCGCAAGAACATCCAGTGTTGACGTCAGCAATACAATTTTATAATCCTTACTTAAAATGAATACCATATTGTAAAGAATTTTCAAAATGCATGCCGAATAGTAATTTAGTGATGTCATAAATACTGAATACAAAAAGCAATACTGTAGTTGTCCAGAGTATAAAACCCTGCACGAGTATAAGCCCTCCCCCCCTCCAAATTTACAGCATTTTACAACAAGTCATTGATTTGAAACTTCGTTTAGACAATACTTTTGTTATCCAAAACGTACAGACCAATATTCACGTGAAACGCAGGGTCGAATGCTGTTCCACTTAGTAAACACACCCAAGAGTGATTAGTGACCTTGGGGCGTAACAGCCTATCATCAAGTTCATTTGGACGATGCTAGTTGATGAAGACACTCGTGTATACACAATTTGTTTATGAATAAATTAGCATGAATTATCGCTTGGGAGAAGTTTCAACTTTTATCCGTTTATAATCCTAATTTTTTTGTCAATTTGTTGTTTTCCCCAGAGGGGTTTATACGTCATTCCATGTTAAGTCTTTTATATTTTGAAAACATGCATACTATTTATGTCAAATTTGAATACAATCTTTCATGTACATCGAACATAGTAACAATGTAAGATAACACAACTGAAATTGAACACATTGAATCCAAACACTGGTTCACTGGTATTTTGACAGTTATCTCGTGCAATTATTGCTTCAACAAATGCATTTGTTAAAGAAATAAAGTTAAAAGGCAAATATGTTTGGCTTCTATCAAAACAACTTTTGAACACCAGAAGTATACAAGAATGACTAAAAAAATATTGCGATAACAGAAAGTTAACATTGTCTACAACGATAATATCCACCAACATCTTTCATCTCATTGTTAATTTAGACAAGTTGAGTAAATATAATAAATATGTACCTTCTCCAAGGCTGAAGCATTTTCCTTGGATCGAAGAATGTCAACCCTGAAAATAGAGAACATATTTGTTGAGTGAGAATTTCTCAAAAACAAGGATCAGATCATGGAATATTTTGGAATGCTTTGATGTGAAGAAAACTTACTTGGCTTTTGTTTGTTGTGTAATTAGACGGATATTGGCACCTTTCTTTCCAATAATAGCACCTACCATACTGCTTGGTACAAGTAGTCTGAGACAAACAACAAGAATTAAATATTGAGTAAATTATGTTATTTTGAACCAAAAAAAAATATACATTTTACTCTCAGTAAACATGAATGGACAAGAATTAGAAGCGAAATGTCAAATTTTCATCAAACATATTACTATTTTAATTCCCAACAACGTCACAGATGAGATGCACTCACTGACAGGAGTGGTACAAGCATGAACTACTGCTTTGTTATAGTTATTGGTAAGTGCACACTATGTAATCTTCCTCACCTTAAAGTAACGAATATTAATATATGCATAAAAATACAAACGATTTAATTCAAATCATGTTATGTTGAATTAACAAGTGACTTACCTAACAGGCAGATCTATGGAAGGATACAAGTAAAGACGGGACCCTGAGGCAGATTCATTTCGCGGTGACATTTTATTACGATCACCACGTGGTCCATACTGATTGCCGCCACCGCCTCCACCGCCACCGCCACCCCCCTCATATCTGCCCTCATATCTGTTTCCTGTACTGTTGTTGTTTGTGTCGTATGATACCTGCAACATGAAAAGAAACAAGTTGCAAATGTGCACCTAATAAATAGTATTTGGGACCAAAAATAAGCTACATTTTGCCTGGAGAAACAAACTTGTTTCAAAACCTGGACTCACAGAAGAAGAAAACAGATACATAATCACAGTCGAATATATATCGCATGTCAGAGAGCATATATACACCTTAGAATTTGATACGCCAAAAAAAAAAAAAATAGCATGGTTTCTGCTATTTTTCAGAAGCCTATACGAGTCTTTATGTTTTGTCACATACAGTACATTATGCAATAAACAGCTTAATAAAAAGTGAAACCATTTAACTTCATTGCCAGAAAGTTTTACGACTGAAAGAAGACATTCACAGACTCCATTCGTTAAGACAAAGATAAAATTCCAGATCTGCAAATTCACCAAGACTTGATGTAGGACTGGCAAAGTAAATTTAATTGCTACAAATTTACACAAACTATCACAAAAATTTGTCTCTCGTGAATCGGTTTATAGAAAATCAGGAGTTACTACCCGGACACTCCATATAGTATTGAACTGCTTTTTCCCAATTTTCTATTTATTTATTTATACATCTATAGAAAAAATTTGTATTTCTAAGGATGCCATAAAGATATTAGAATTATATATAGAAAAATAAAATTAGTGCAACTTACAGAAAGTTCAACTCCTAAGTAGTCTTCTCCATTTAATTTATTGACTGCTTCCTGTGCATGGTCAGGACTGTCAAAACTAGCTTTTAATGTCTTACCAGTAGTCGATACTGCCACTGAAGAAGGAAAACAAAGCAACTTTATCGAACTTTAACAAGCAACGAGAAAGACCCTCCCCTAATGTAATTTTTATTACACAACACCACTCACCCCCATAACTAAACAATGTCCTGAAGAAGGACATATACAAATGTACAATTGAAATAGGGATTGCAAGGTTAATATTAGAGTTAGGGGTGAGGTGGCCCTAAAGAAGTCTGACCAAGCAATTAATCATTGAGATCACTGCAAGATCTTGCGTAATTTGCGGACCAAACGTCAGCCGCAAATATCTAATGTAATTTTTGTAGTTCAGTGTTGATTCATCATACAAATCAATACTTTGTACATGCATATATTTCAGTAAACTAAATTGATTGGATCACTAGAGTGAACTAATATAAGATAACCTACCTACTTCACACCTCACCACTCGGCCACCAAGTGTTGAAAGTAATCTTTCCGCATCAGTTTCTGTTGCTTTGAGAGGTAAGTTTTTTATAATAATTCCTTTGACTCTGTTTCTGTAACAAAGCAGAAAAAGTGATAAGCATTTTCAAAGATGGAGCTTTGTCATGAACCCCCCCCCCCCCCAAATGTTGCCAGGACCAATCACAAACAAAAGAGTACCCCCACCCCCACGCTAATCAACTTTCTCCTACTAACAAAAAAGTTCCTAATCTTTAACTGACTTCCTGTTCTGGTTCAGAATGCTGGACCAGTTGTACTGAGAGTCAGTTTCACAGATCTTATCACTAAAGATAGAAGCAGTATTTAAAACAGAGATAAGCTACAGATCAGAAATAATCTCTTAATCTATAATAACATGACTTGAGCAATACACTGCTAAAGTTGCATTTCTACTAATTATTTTGGTTGCCATGAAAAATTATAAATTCAGTTGCTTAGCAACAATCTTGAAATATTGGAGCACTAACAATGTATTCACACATGTGGCAAAAAACTAAGCTCGACCTAGAGTCTATTTCAACCCACTGTTGAAAAACGTGTGAATACAGATTAACCCAGTCTCAAACCGGTTCCAAATCAGGGCTGTCTCAACCAGTGTATGACACGAGTGAACAAAAAAAAAAAATGATGTCTTTTAACAGTGCTCCAAATGGCATGAATGCGCGACAATGTCATATAAATCATTATTGGATAATTATCGTCTAATAAAATCTAATGAAATTCTGGCAGAGATGTCTAACTTAGAAATTTTTAGACGATATTATCGATAATATCGGAGAAAACGAACTGTCCCAATAGTTGCCCATACAGACCTGTCTAACTTTTTCTCCGATATTATCGTCTAATAATGTCTAAGTTAGACACCCATACCCACCGGGAACCTTGTCATATTACATTTTATCGGTAATGTGACATGCGAGACGTATTTGCTAACTTGTTTCCAGCGTTTCGGTGTTTTTGGCGGGAAATGCTTTAAAGCCGAAAGGAAGGAAGACAACTCTACGGCCGTTACGTAAAAACCCAACATACTCGTGTAAGAATTAACTATACTTCATTCCGCATTACGAATAAATAGCCATGGAGACAATAGTAGCATTAACACATTTTACATTTTATCTATCTATTAACGTACGTAAATAAACATTTAGTTTATACTATACGTGGCATTGTTATGTACTTCTGTTAAGTCCGCCACTAGCGCAATCCGATCGTTCTTGAGTAAATATATTTTGTTACGCTGTCAGTTGTCAAGGATTATTTGTTTATACTTAGAAAGATAAAATATTTGTTGAGGTTTATAATTAATTAATTCTGTAATTTATATTCAAATTAACTGAACGTGGGAAAGGTAAAATTAAGTCATTCCCTTCGAATGTTTTCAACGTTCAACGTAATGCTTGGACGCATTTTTTTTTTAATTATAATCAGTGGTCAAACATTTTGTCTATACTAATACGGGGAATATAATTTTCCGACTAAAAAAAATCCTGGATGATAATAATAAAACATTTATTTCTTGACAAATCGCTGTCCGGGTAAATTACCTTTTTTAGTAGTTTATGCCACTACATGTATAAACACATTTTTAGACATATTTAGATGATATTATCGGTAATATCGGAGAAAAACAAACTGTCCCAATAGTTGCCCAGACAAACCTGTCTAACTTAGACATTATTAGATGATAATATCGGATAACGCTAAAAAGTGCAATGTCGCGCCTTCCTCCCAAATAGTATCTGCCCATTATAATACAAGATGGCAAACAAGATGGTAAGTATCCAAGCATTCAGGCTTGTAGTTTTCAAGAAGAAGTTGAATCAAAGAAAGCTTAGAAAGAACTCCCGTGTGCTGAGAGTATTGGAGACACATTAAAAATTAATTAAAAATTACTTGAACTTGAGATATTGATGGAAATGCAGAAAACTAATTATGCAAATAAGGTAACTAATATGAACACATTTAAGGTAGCAGGATAGTTTTTTTGCAAGAAAAATGTAAACACCTATAATCGGAATAAATTTTACAAGAAACCATACAATCTATATATGTTTAGAAAGCTCTTGACTTGTATTTTCCTACTATTAATATTTTGTGAACATTGTGTTTGTTTTAGCGTCACGTGATTCTGAAAATCAGCGGGGCTGATAATTTAACTAACGTGAATAAAATTTTAATTGTCATCTCTACAGTCATTCATGCGATCAAAAAATTTACACTGTTTTGAAGCAAAGGATATGAAGTTTAAATCCGTATTTCTATTTTTTGCATTAAGTTTTTTTTTTCTTTCCGAAAATCACAAATTTCCAGCACGTTTTTTGGTGTTAAAGTTAGAGTATACAGTTGGTTTGCGCGAGGTTTGTGAAAAAACGCAATAGAATTTTGCAAATATGCAAATACGGATATGAAGCCAACATATCAAAGAGTAAGAAAACCTAAACGGCGACATCGTAGCGCTATTCACTGAAACGCCATTTAAAATTAGGTCAACAATAATTGCCAAAAACCGAACACCGAGAAATCGGCACTTTTATGATTTCAAACTTCAATCAACGTTAACTCCCGTTTTAGGAGCAAAATTTACATGGGCTAATTGTAAATGAAATGCTTTGAAAGTTGTTTTCGAGAAAAATCATGAACCGACATTTATAACTGTGAAAAACTTTGTTTTTTGGCCGTTTTCTTTCACGCTATGGAGTTTTTTGACGGTCTGTGCTGATAACGAACGGTGACATCATTCATTAAAGCTTGGATTATGCAAAGTGGGCGGTTCTGTTTGCGAGTAACAAACAATAAAAACACTACACTTGGCAGTTGAAGTGTTTGCAAATACAGTGTATTTATTTTTGGGCCGTTGTGTTTGTAAACTTATTAATTCAAGCATGCCACGAGTTTCGGAGTCTCCTGGAGGCAGCTCGTACATACTGGCGAAAGGGCGGACCCGTTACTGGTTGAGATAACCCCTAATAGCTTGACAGTTTCACCAGAGCGCACCGTCCCTTTCCAATCGCTCGCATTCCAATGGCAGCCTTTTTATTTATTTAGAAAACTGCTCCCTTCTTTCGAGATGACGGGAAGCTAGGCTGGCTCAGTTTCGATCGAATACAACTGCCTAGACCGTGACGCCTGCGCTCCACTATTGAGATATTGCCTACTTTGCAAAATTGACAAATCTCTTTTTCTAGGACGCCATTCAACAGTGACATGTCAACGAGTCGAATCTCGCCGTCTTCAAACGATCGGCCGTGACATTCACTCTCACTTTCTTCTTCTACGTCGGAAGTTAACAATATTTTCCTGCGAGATACAGACATCTCTCGAACGTTTTGAACAGGAGTATCACCCACTATATCGAAGTCTGATTCATCGGACTCTCAGTGTCACGGTACAACTTTCTTCGCCCACTTCATGGCTGACACTGGTTTCGACGGGGAAATCCGTTCTGTACGAACCCAGCATCGTCTCTTTCACAATCTTTTTTGACAGGAGTGATCATTCTTTTGATGTTTTTCTTCTTTCTTCCTCGCTTTCTTTTTCTTGGAAATTTTCGCGTGCTTACTATCTCGTCCATAATTAGTGAATGACAACTAAACTAAAGAATTACTGACAACCCTCTCCTTCTTTGCATATTTTGCACATTAATGAAGGAAGCTGCCCTGTTTTTTAATTGGTGTGAATAGAATAATTGTAAAATGTGACCCAGTGATGTATGCCGGCATGTAGCATTTCCTTTGCTATTAAAAATCAAATCCCGCAAAACAGAGTTTTACCGTCGCAGTAACCTCCGGTCTTATACTTGTAGATGAATCTCTTCAAAATTTAATTGCAACCGGACTCACTGTTATCTATAAAAACTACCTAGATTTTAGATGATACATTTATTTTTTACCGAAGTCGTACGAAAAAGTCAACACTTGCCTTGCGTGAAACATTGGCCCACTATCCAAAGTCAAGACGTCGGTGAAGTGGTACATTCATGTACTTTTTTGTTTATTCAAAATTTGTTGTTCAAAAGCGATTGTTTTGTCTTTGCTGTACTTCCTGTCTAGAAAGGCAGCAGTGCACACATCTTATCAGCTGTGTGTAAACTACAAACAGATACCTTATCAGTTGTTTGTAAATAGCAAATAAAGAAAGTGGCCCAACTTAAAACTATTTACCCTCAGTTCAGTTATGTTTGTAAACCATGCATATTAATGAGATGCACTAGTTTGGTGTACACTGGATAAACAAAAACTTGGCCATTTGTTTGCACACAAGAAAAAAATCAGTTTACTTGTACAAGATATTTTTTTTTCAATAAAATAAAAACACCAATGTATGTAGCATGCCTTAGGGAGCTATTCGTGTGATTTTCAAAAAAAAATGTGAAAAGTGCACAAAAAACTATTCTGCTAAAACTAATAAGGTCTGCGCAATGTAAAAGTAATAAGATCTGCGTAATGTAATATCTATGTACCAAGTTTCATTGAAATGTGATTAGAACCAAAAAATTATTAATTATTGTGCTAATTGAGAGAATTAATATGAACAGATTTTAACCCAAAATTAATCAGGCTGTCTATTGTCCTAGAGCATTTATGTACCAAGTTTTATTCAAATGTGATGATCAATACTTGAGATATCAGTATTAATTAATTATGTTAATTAGGTGATTAAGAAGCATAAATATTTACCAAAACTAATATGGTGTATAGTCCTACACATGTAGGTTCATTGAAATGTGATGAGTACTCTTTAAAAGTTTCATTAAAATTCAATGAGTGGTTCTTAGGACAAATTAACTAATTAAGCAAATTAGTAGTTAATATGCACAATAATTTATCCTAAAATTAATCAAGTCTCTGCATAGTCCTAGAAGATCTATGTCGCAAGTCTCATTGAAATGTGATGATTAGTACTTGAGATATCAGGTGAAGGGCTGAAAAATAACTAATAACTGCAAAGACTCCCTTTTGTGCTTCGCACACGGGAGTCAAAAAGTAAAACATTGACACGAACGACTACGAACAATCACTCATATGATAAGCTCCGCTCGACAAAGTCAACAGCGGAGCTAAAAAACTATAAATATTTAAGGCAAGTATACAAAAGTATAGGTAGAAAGAAAAACAAATGGTAATAATAAAATCTCAAGTACGTACATAGCAATAGAAATGAGTACATTGTACAGTTGTCAATGAGAGAAAAAAATTAATATTTAATTACTCAGGAGGCATTGTCTCAATTCAAATGCATTTTTTAGAAATTGTGAAAGGGGAATGAACATGCGTTTGTTACTCAAGTGACTAGATGTATTGGTCCGCCATTTGTTACATTATTAGTGGTAAAAGTATTTGTAAAGGATGTTAACAGGTGTGAACACCAAGCTAAATATAAACTACTGCAACATATGCACAGAGCACAGGTTTCTTTTCAGCCCAGTGATAAGACAAATATACAAAGCAGCATGTGGACAAGGCTTAAAACTAGCCTGCATTGAAGGTCATGGAGTTTAATCACCAAACTAAACATAGTTTTTATTGTTGTAAGGTAACTTTACTAGTATTTTATGATTCTGTCTTATGCCTCTAGGGGTCACAGAGAGGTTGATGGTACAGTAATTAGCATTTTTGCCTCACATCAGGGAGGTTCTGTGTTTCATAAATATATTTCTTGAGCCGCACACTTCCGTGCTGCCTTACAACATGAAATCTTTCTCAAATATATTTTTCTCCGTGAAAACTTCCTAGCAACACAAGCTGACAATGTGTCCGGACACTAAAATCACTCCAACAATATTTCAATGGTAATAGATACACCGTTAAAACGACACAGAAACTTTCCGATATGGCGTTTCCAGGTCTATCACCTGTGTGTTCTTTTTCAATTCACAGTCCCTATGTTGTAGTGTTTAAGATCATAATTCTGATGTCTTAAAATATGAGTAATGTATTAATTGCATTGCCTTGCCTTAAAGAACCAAATTCTAATTTTGGCATCTACTGCGCATTTTCAATATGGCCGATGTGGAAGAATTCCCATTGTATATAAAGAAAATCATCTGATTCAAAAACATAGTAAATTATGTAAATTTATTCAACATTTGCAAAACAATGAGCACCATGACAGATTTCATTCTAGACAAAATAACTGATTTTATTGTTTTTTTGTTTTGTTTTTTAACTAAACTGACAAAAATTATTGTATGTGCGAATGTATGTCATGATGTACTGTATTAAATTCTGAAGTAAATTGTTCAAATCATGTACAATGTAAGTGTCTGAAATAGAATTTGTCAAAAATAAAATGGCAACCAGTCGGCCATCACGAGTCAAATTTACAAGTCAAAGTGACATAAAGCAACTACTTATAGCAGTTAAGTCCTTCCTAGACCTGGTTTTTAACTAATATTTTTAAAATCAAAATGGCTACCAGTTGGCCATCTCTTACCCAATTATGAAATCATCTCGTGTGCGAATGTATTACAAGGTATTAAGCATGTTGGAGGTTTGAAGTTAATTGGATAGGCAATACCGAGATATAGCTTGGGATGCTCGCACACAGAATGACAGATGCACACAGGAGACTAAACCATTTATACAAGACCCTTTCTGAATAGCAGATGTATTTTTAACTGTTGTGGCACTGAAATAATATAGCCCAGGGCTTTGCCGAGGCAATAAACTTCCTAGTGATTCACAACAAATCACCACAGCACAATAGGTGATTTTCCGTACAATTGCGAGATCTCGCGACATGCATGAAAGACGCGCGTCGAACGCCTGCCGCAAAAATCGAACGATTTGATTTTGAACTCGAATTTCTTTATTTCGTAGCTCACATCGACCGGCCGATCTTCGACAGAGGAATATTGCTTCCGAATACCCTTACTTAATCAAAATTGCCTATCATCAAATGTGGACAGCACATTATTAAGCATGGAAATGTCCCCGAAATACTTTCGCGTTTGTTGAATCTAACGCGATGTTTGACGCGACTACGACGCTATGACCTTTGTTTGTCCTGTTTTTACGTTTGATTTCACGCATAACGCGCGATTCTCGCAGTGAACGGAAAATGGTCTATTCAGATTAAAATTGTTAGTTTTACACACTGAAGGATTTTTTTTTTTACTTTTACGATATCGTAATCATAAAGCTACTGCATTTACAATAAAATATAATTCACAGGAAAACAGAAAAAACGAGTCATTGAAAAGAACACTGATTCCCTTGGTATATATACTTCTTCGAAATGACATCTTTTGAGCAAAATGCATGTGAAAAACAATTTCAAGCAATTGCTAATGATAGCCCTGACCTATTTAAATCTATCAAAATAAAGTTGGTGTTATGAAGAGCACAAAAAACTATAAGCATTTTTCAGACTACAGTTCATCCTATGAAACAAAATAAAAACATTTGTGCACATGTATACAATAATTTTATCATATCCTGTCTTAAAAATCTACTGTTGAATACTTTATTTTCGCTATAGGAATGATTTAGTAAAATCAAATCCAGTGAATATATCTTTTTTCCTACATTTTACATTCAACTTGTAAAAAAAAAAAAAAAAAAAAATAGTGAAAAAAAATTCTATACAAAATATCCAAAATGTCGAAATTAATTCCAGCTAAAATAAAGTATTTCACAGTACTTGGAAGAAAATCTATCAAGTCTTAGAAATGATTATGGACATGCAAAAGTAAGAGCAACATGGCAATCAGTCAAGCCATTTAGCATAGAATATATCATACTCAGTGGAGATAGTGCCCATGGTCCTCAATCACGATTTTTTTAGGGGTGGGTGCGTACCCAAGCAGCCCCTTGAAAAAGGGTGCGAATGACAATATTAATTCACCACGTGACAGATTGATGGGGATATTACGTCTGAGGGAAATAAAATAACGAAATTAGTTGAGTCGTCATTGACTTTTACAATAAAGAAATAGAAATGGTCAACAAAAATATGCACATTTTATTACAATATTAATTATGTACCACCCGAATTTACAGGATTAAAAATATTAGCGTCTGTTGGTACACAGTTGAAGTAAAAATCTTCATGAAACGCTCGATGAAAAGCACTTTCCGCCATGATGTATTTGCATTTGACCTGCAGCAGCGTCCTTTGACCTAATGGGTCAAGTCTGTTACTAACCAATCAGAATGCTGTGTTGTACCAACACAATTCTTCAGAAATTCACAAAGTCTTTCTGGTAACGCAATGCAGAAGTGAATTGTCAATGTCGCAATACAATCTGTTGGAATTGATTTCGGCGAATAAACGACATGATTTTTCTTCAAAAAATTGGTAACGAGCAATTTATGATCGGTAAACTGAATATGGCACGAAACCGTATTTTCCTTTTTATAACAGGTCATTGTCGAAGCGTAGTTTACACACGATTATCCAGCGATAACACTTTTGTATCGCAAGTTTCTCGTAAAGAGAAAACATGAACAAAAATATAAACGAGTGCATAGGAACATGTACAGTTTGAGCTAAAATTATCTGATGCTGGTTCATATTACGACCCAAGTGCTTTTGTGAGTTCTCACTCCAATTCGGGATCTGATCACAATGCTTCAGACGAAGCAGCAATTTCGTCTAAGGAAATTAATACTATATGAATTGACGTCTTTTTTTGAGTACAAATCATTTTGTTTAATATATCCATTGTTTAGGTAAGGTCATGTGAGCTTCGTTGCATTTTCCCCAAAAATACATGTATCCGTGGCAGTACGATTATTTTCGTCAACTGGCATGTCAGTATCATTTTGACACTTTGCACAATAGACTGCCGACAGACACCGGATAAATGGAACAGAAAAAAACGCAAAAGGCCCATTTTTGAGACAAACTCACATACACTTCACTAGTTTGAGAGAGAAAAAAACATTTTCACACAATTCACACAGAGCTAACTAAGACATGTAAGTAGTCAAATTCCATCTTCACTGTGAAATACAGGTTTGAATATAAGCAGCGACGACCTGGGTCTCATCCTTAAGCATATAAAACAGAGCATTTTGATTTTATACAAATAAGTGCACTACAAAACAAGCAGCCTCCTGGCTGAGTTAGCTCAGCTGTTACCAATGCACATTTCAATTAAAGAACTAAAGATATCATTAAAAATCTAACAAATCTGAGAGAGGTCTACCTGTAGTATCTATAGTCGTCAAAAATATCACTTTTTACCAAAAATTACAAAACATGTTCATCAAAATTAGAGAATTAAATATATGATCACAAAATGAACTAGTCTAAGAGGTCTGCCCAAGGTACATACATTTGTATACACCAAGTAGCAAAGTAATAAGAAGTTGAGAAAGTAAAAAGTTGACATCGACTACAGTGGACATCACTTGTATGATAAGCTCTGCTCGACAGCGGAGCTAAAAAACTGCAGTTTCAATCCAGTATCTTTCAACTATGACTGATTGACTGACATAGAACTATTGTATTGCTAACTAAATCAATACATTTCAAACAAATGAGTAAACGCAGATCCCAGAGAAACCGTTTAGAAACAAACACAATGAGAAAACCAGTTGGATATAATGAATCTGATAGTGATGTAAAAATAAAAACATTGTGAATCTGCCAATCTAATATTTATTTCCTCTGCACAAGGTTTGATTGAAATCAATGTGCAAGAAAAAGCACATGCAAGTATTAGGAAGAAACAACTTTGCATAATAAAATAGGCATTGGCATTTTTACAACCTAAACCATACAACCGCTTATTTGTGGTCAAAATCTCATTCTCTATGCAGACATGTGGTGAAAACCACTATACATTATACACTCACATGCCACGTGTTCATTTGACCCAAATCTACTAAAACCCTACAATTACAATATGAATGGTCAAGGACGGCTACATAAATTTAGACCACCACCGCACTACGCACTCACAATAGTCCCCCAATAAAGGCATTGAAAGGTACATGCAAACAATGGAAAAACCACTTCAGAGACCATCTTAATTACTCATTGCCTGGCAGCACTGATGCAGCCAATCTTAGCCCTCTTTTCTCCCAGGGTTCCCCATAATCTATACTATGCACAAGCCAGCAAGTGCAATAGGTTCACACAAACAACCAAATATGATATTTCTAAAAACTAAGTATAGTGAAATCAACTCATCACATAATCACAAGTAGGTCATTTCCCATCATGCAATAGATAACCAACTCTAAGTGAACTAGACATGACGTCATTAAACCTTCAGACGACCCAATCCTGCACACGTGTATCCTTGACAAGGGGGTAATAAATAAGTGTGTATAGTGAATCTTGTGGAAAGGTGGACTCCCTGGCTGACGATGGTTGAATCTACGAATTTACAAGCAGTATTATGCTAATTAGCAGTAGAAAAACAGGGAGGGACTTGAGAAAATTGTTACACTACTGACAGTGATCCCCCTCAATGTAATGTCATATATAAAGGTCAAAACAAGGGTAACCCAGAAGGAGAAAAATGTGGGTACTGGTTTCAGATTTCATGGAGATACTTTTCCACCCTGCTGTAAACTGAAGGATATTTATTTTATTCCTGGCATTGGAATTTTATGATAGCAAGATGCATCAGTTTTGTTTAAAAATTGGGATTCTGGTTCTTTTGGTGTGTTTACTGCTCCTGTGGTAGGTTTGGCTTCGTTTGTAGCTTTACTGGTTTACTCTTTCTGGTCGAGCTGCTGCATCCTGCTAGTTTTCTTTAACAGTGTTTGGTTTCCAGGCTGGGCACAGATTTGCTTGTGGGTTACTGGATCCATTGATGGACTGTTGATTTTCTCGGAGGGTCGCTTGTTCTCTTTGTGAGATTTCAATTTCTATCTTCAATAGAATTGCTACAAAAATGTGGGGCCAAGGAAAACAAGTTGCGTAAATTACTTCACTAAAAGAAATTCAGGCACCTTAAGCTTTAAGGATTAATAATTTGCTCTACGCTAGGAAGGTTTTTTTTCAGACATGATAGAATTAGTTATTGAGTTAAACAATCATAGTTCCAGTTGATTTTAAGAGATGGAAATTTACAGTTGATTAAGCGTACATACTTGATCAATTTCAATGCAATATGGCCACATTGAATTGGTCAACTCTTGGAATGCCAAATTTGTCGTCTTCCACAAAATCAACTCAAGTCACAATTTTTCAAAAATGGCGATATAGATTTGAAATTATGTCCATATTGTTCAAAATTAAAAAAGAAATTAACATACTTAGAAACTGGAAAATTGTTGCACCAAAACTCATGGCACGGAAAAACTACCGGTACATGGTCTAATTTTGTATCACCCCTCTCTCCACAAATTTGTATCCATCCACTGCCTCTCTCCACAAATTTATATCCATTCACCCCTCTCTCCACAAATTTGTATCCATTCACCCCTCTCTCCACAAATTTGTATCCATTCACCCCTCTCTCCACAAATTTGTATTCATTCACCCCTCTCTCCACAAATTTGTATCCATTCACCCCTCTCTCCACAAATTTGTATCCATTCACCCCTCTCTCCACAAATTTGTATCCATTCACCCCTCTCTCCACAAATTTGTATTCATTCACCTCTCCACGAATTTGTATCCCCGAACATTATTCCTTGAAAATTCAAATGTGGAAAACTATGACCATCAGCAAACATGTAGCGAAAAATAGTAAATGAAAAGTAAATGAAAGGACAACTGTCAGACTTGTATTTTGAAATTTTTACAGTTGCATGAAATTTGTCTCAGATTGGCATAATATCTGGTGAAAACAAAAATTATTTATGAAGATGATTTTCCATTTTTTCAGTTTATGGAATATTGTCACTTATTATTGCAGGGAATATCTCCCACGAGGCAAGTCTTGAAGTGGAGAAGGCATTTCCGGGAAAAACAGTCGTAACCTTTCTTGAAGATCATATTGACAGGGAATATTTCCCCTCAGAAAAAAACTGTCAGATGTGAAGAAGGATACAATTTCAGAAAAATATCTTCCTCCACACTTTACAAAGAATCTTACTCTAAAGTCGCCCCCACACCATCATGGATACCATCTCGTAGATGATGTTACACTTCTCTGTAGACACCTCCACATCACCCACTCCCACATGTTATTTTCAAATGTATTTTCCCAATCAAATTTTTCCAATATGCTGTGTAGATGTATTGATAAGGCATTCAGGTTTCAGATGACTTTCTATTGATAATTAGGCATCTGCTGATTTAGTGCACTCTCTCGATAGCCAGATTATGTAAACTGTCCCAGAAGCAGAGGTCAATGTCACTAATCCATAGAAATAAAAGGATAATGCCATGCAACTCCTTACATGGGGCCTCTCTTTCAAGAAAGCCAATGAACTGAAATACACAACACTATTTCTTTAAATGCATAGCAAATGAACTGAATCAAAAATACAAATCAAATCTTGTACTTCACTTAATGACAGAAAAATAAAATCGTTCTAAACGTCATTCATTCTTTTAAATCCTATTTACAATTGTCATGTTGTAGCGTCATCACACGCATGGGAACCTCACTATAGAATACACAAATCAACAACTAGGGCACTCGAAAATGAGGAATAAAACAGAAGAAAGGACTTCACAGAAATGCTGTAAATTCTATGTTTTGATAAATATATATATATTATGCGACATCGCAGAAAATCTCCCAATATACACATGACCCAATTGTCCAACCATGTACGACAGCGTACCAAAAAAAAATCTAAAGGTCACAAGCCAAAGTAGCAAAAACATCCATACCTTGAACATTTGGACATTTTCGTTGGATGACCACGAGAAAATACAACTGCTAAAAGGCAACAAATTTTATATATTTATGAAAAATCCACCATGGCAACAGCAGTATATTTAACCTTGAAAACAGTGCCCTCTTTGGTGGAGCAGAGAAAATGTGTGGGTGTATGATATGTGATGTGATGTGGGTGTATATAATCCATTAAATCCAAGAATCGCATTTTGATATTTTCACCTGAAAAAATTTTCAACTTGATACAAAACATGTGGGAGCTAGAAATGAGAAAACACTTACACAGATTTGAAGGCTTGATGCAAGCAACAAACACAATATCTACCTCCTATTAGCAACCAATTTGGATTTAGTAAATAATTTCTGAACAATGGATGACATTTTGATATGTAATTAAATTTTAACATTTAATAAACACCACAATTTGTTCTTAAATGCTAGGGTAAAATATGACGTAGTCGTAATATTGTGAAAGCCAAGCTGCGCAATAAAATGTGCATTATGAATACTTGTATATTTCAGAACAGTATAACATGGTACTAGTAATTGGATAAGCTTTAGTGTAAAAACTTTGCACACAGTGTAGTACAACTTGCCGTAGAAACTAGTTTTTAAGAATAATTTAAAATTGTAACAATACGACTGCTAATAATGATGATCATTTGTGATTCAAAAATTAGAGCAATTATTCTGGGGGGGGGGGGGGTCCTGCATGAATTGGAACCATTTACCAGGAACATAAAATATGTGCACAGAAGTCGTAACACGAAGAGACGAGAATGTAATCATAATTGACGAGTTACTGCAACAATTGTCTACATAAAAATGTTCTCTGTAAACATATAGACAGCTAAGAAAAAAAATGCAGCACTGTAAATTGCAGCTCCAGTACAACTCAAATATCAGCATTTTTATAAGGATTCTTCAAGACTAAGTTTCATATCGATAAATGTGGTCTAAATGAAACTCTTTGGGCCACAAACAAAGCATACAATGAAATGTTGTGATTAACTTGTCGAAACTGACTTTCTGCTCAAAAATAAAATTTCAAAAAGTACATACTAATCAAAGGGAACACAAGTAACAATATCTGGTGCTCAGTGAAGACTGGTTTTATTAGACAAGTACAATATTGTTCCATAAGCACTTTCAAGGCATGATCACATACTAATTAGAACATTTTATTCCATCTCAATTGTATCTTCTTTATCCAATGTCTAGACGAGTACAAGATAGAGTTATGATTTCAATACTGTGTGTTCACATTCATCTCAGTGGGGGGGGGGGGGGGGGGGGTTTCCCCCTCAAATTTGCAAAGTAGAAAAATTTTACAGTTGAAAAAACAACCACTTTACAAAGTCAATGGTGCAATGAAAATTTTATACAGGTACAGGGTATATAAGCCCTCCCTTTTCTTACCTAGATGGCCTAATTCCTATGCAGGTACATTGTATAATGCCCCCACCCCGAGTTAGTTTACCTCAATTCTCTGCAGGTAGTGTATATAGCTCTCCTTTCCTCAAACAGTTGGCCTTAATTCCATGCAGGTACTGAATATACAGCCTTTTTATTTTCTCTCGCTGAGTTGACCTTGATTCTATGCAAGCAAGTACAGTGTATGTATATTGCTCTACTTGCAATGCTTAGGAAGTTGACCTTATTTCTTGGGTGATAATAAACTTTGCTAATTTGAAAATACAACCGTAAATGTCCATATTTTCATAACATCTGCGACACACCCACATCGACTAGGGTTAGGAATTTTAAAAATTGCATCAATAATCTACAATATCATTAAATTAATATGGTATTTTTCTACTTTACACCTCGTGTGGAAATAAAACTGCGTGTCAAAAACACCAAGGCTGGGACAAAATAAATGTGTAAACGAGAAAGCAATGTAATTGAAACAAAATGGAAAGAAAATTGCGAATAACACTCTACACAGCATGCAATAATCATCGTGTCAAACACTGATGTAAATAAATAACATTTGGGAAACGCAGTGTGCATTTTTTTTAAATTTACTTTTCATTATTTTTTCAAACCATTTACAAAAATAAAAGACATTCATATTGCATGTACCGATACTATGAACAAGGTCAGAGTCAAAACCATAACAAGTCAACGTGTTCGGCCTGACACAAGTGTCTTGTTTGTTAATAAATTCTCATTCCCTACCATGTTATCATTCATAGAGATTTTGTTGCAATTGTGACTATACTAACTAATATCGTGTTACACCACCAGCTTATTTCTATCAACCATAAAATCGTACAGTGAATTTAAATTATATAAGCACTCTTAGTAACACCGGGTGGTGGACAAGAGAAACTACGTTTGTTGGCTTCCCTTCATGTGTCAAACAGGCGAATATGGTTTCTACAAGCTAGCTAAAGAGTTAATTTTCCATGTACGCATTTTAAAAATTTTAATCTAACCAATATTGAACTACAACATCCTACTAATTACAATATGCATATTCCATTGTATGCTAAATTCAGCTGTGGAATTATTCATCAAGAAGAACCTTGTTTATACAATTAGTGACGTTTTCTATGATGTAAATAATTCCTCAATGTGGACATAATTCAACCAGCATCTCGTTAACAGGTCAACCAGGAATTTAATTTTTATCCTACATTTTTTTTTTAAATTATTTTCTATCAAAAAAACAAATTTCAGACAGAAATGTGAAATTACATTTATTGTTATGTGGGTATATTGCTAAGATGTCAGCCTTTTTTTCTTAAAATTCACAAATTTCTGAGCCACGCTTCAAAATTCAATCTTGGGTAAATACTAAAAATGACTTTAGCCTTTGCGCAAGTATTGCAATTTTTGTAACTAAGCTTCTAAATCACCATTCAGTGTTCCAAAAAGATACCTATCCAGCATACAAGGAGTTGTTCATTTGAATTAATAGAGTAAGATTTTATCAGGAAAAAGAATTTGCAAGTTAGACACAATAAATTGCATGCAAGGTCTTACAGAAAAGAAAAATGTACAAATAAGACACCATGAAAAAAAAAATTGCACTTGTTACACCCCCACCCACCTACGATTTCAAATGCTACCATAGACCCCTGATAGATTAATTATTCCCTTGGTTTTACTTTTATCAACAGTTAAATATGCTAGGATAAAATCCAATAAGAGTTACACAAAGTTGACCATAGAATGTTTGCAAATACAAAAGTTTCCTTCACAAGCAGTGATTTTAAAACCTAGTGAAGATTTCATTCAACATCAAATCAGCTAAAATAAATTTTATTAAACCAATTTAATTTAACACATGCACTATCATCATATGAAAAAGCATGTTAAGTTTTCAGACATTACTACCCATTGCAGGAACAGAAAAGTATCTTTTATCTGCTCTGACTGGATGCAGATAGTAGTATTTAAAGCAGTCATGCATGCAGAGACTTGTTCCAGGCAAGTTGGAAGTACAGGATGCGTAGAATTGTCTTGCTCTGAACTATTGTGCCATTGCATCACAAAATGACAATATTAGGGCCCGACCAACCCTCGCGTCAACAATAAATCTCAAGGTCGTTTTTTATAAACTTAAATGTATCAGCAATTCTAACAAGTGGCGACCAGATTAGTATTGTTAATTAATAATGCATCGTTAATTATAAGAAATACATTAATTATGAATGGAGAAATGGTCATTAATATTCTTTACACATGCTGGATATGCCTTGCTAAGTCCAGGTACGCACTTAGGACGAGTCTCCGAGGGAGTGGTGGCCAAAATACACAAGCCACAGATTGATCTAGCTTTACTCGCACAATAGAACGAACCTCGTCAACCAATAGAATCTGTGGCACCATAGACTATTGCGGCCTTGTCATTTGTCAGCTTGACGTTTTAATACACAATAGCTGCTAGTGTACATTATCTCGCTTCGTTGGTTTCCTTACCTGCTTTGACCGCCTCCTTGTGCTTTCTTGCTTGTTGAATATTCCACAACAATAACTTGGCCCTGCAAGTTGTATCCTGTAGAATTATAAACAAACGCAATATTAACAATGAAAAGCTTCGTTTGCATCATGACGATCGGAGGTCAAGGACAGAAATGACCAGGCAAAATAAATCTGTAATAACCCCCCCCCCCCGACTCATTCAACAGGCTTATAATATAGCTAATACTGTAGAATACTTTATTTTCACTTGGAATTTATTTTCGCTAAAGAGATGATTCCGTGAAAATAAAATCCAGCGAATAAACTTTTTTTCCTATATTTCACATTAAACTCACCCAAAATCAGTGAAAATAAATTCCAAGCAAAAGGCCCAAAAAGCCTTTTCAGCGAAAATTAATTCCAGCGAAAATAAAGTATTTCACAGTATATTAGTTTTTTCTCGGCAAGTAAGTACATACGTACGTTCGTGAACCATCAGCTGGTATAGCAGCAGAAGCACATGCATGGATAATTGATTTTTTTTTAATTAACGAAATATTTTGCAACTTAAGTCATTTTACGGTTAAGTTATCAATAATATTAATCATCTTAAAGTTACATTTATACGGTAGTCGGAATATTTATTATTTCCATCAATGAATTTGCATATCATCCAACAAATCACATGAAAAGTATCATCTCTGAGTGCTACATTAATAACAGCAAAGATTTTCTGGTTTTTTGTTTTGTTAAAGGATGATTTCATAGTGTTTCAAAGTAATGAATTTTGACTCAAATGAAAAGCTTTGGCGATAAAATCTTATGCAGTAGAGAGTAAAAAGTAGCGATGTGAAAATTACAATCTCTGTTCGGGTACTTCTCGCGTACAATACTACGTCAGGATATGCATCATGGTATCATTTAATCAAAGTATAAATACTAGCATGTAGTCGGTTGAATTTTCCCCGAATATTTAGTTATCGGCCACTCGTCTACACTAGATTGCTAAATTTTTGGTAATACGTAATTATTGTCAATGGACATAAAAGTGGTTGAAATGCAACACAGTCTGACCTGCATTTATACAAATCTTCGAAACTGACAAAAGAATTAACACAATACCAAATAACATGCCCACAAAACAAATTACAATAAAATCTGTGATTGATACTTTTATTTTTAACTTTATGAAACATACATTTGTTGAACACAAGCTTGTTTTCACTATTATTTGTACAACCGACTAAAATAGGTCAAGACTGACCACAATGTTAGCTCTGACGTTGTTTCCTGCCATGTATTGTATACATAGGTTAGAGCATTCATTAAAGAACTCTCAAGTTACGCTCTGGACTACAAACAACACCAAAGGGTCTGTCGTACAAATGTACATGATGTGAAAAAGTGGTGACGTAAATACAAAGATTTTTAAATACAAATGTGTTCATGCTATAATTTAACTACAAATCGAGTTCTTGAAGCCATACAGAAACAGAACCATGGTGAAATTGATTTGCGACATATACATTACCAAGATCCGTATATTTAGGAATGAACTTTAATTTTTTATTTTTGTAAACCTTTTTTTTTTTAATTCAGTCGTCAGTTGCAGGATTCAAATTTACTGCATACTGTAACATCTATTTCTACAATTATACATTATTAGAGCAAAATTTCATCGTCACCATCTAGAGTTTGTGTTGCTCTCAAAGAGTATTCATCCCCTTCGCTGCAGTGCTTCTATACGACAGTGTGTAGATTGCATGAATGCATGTATCCGCTACACTTTGCTACTACTACATTATGTTGAGTTTCTAACCTGCTTTCATGAGTGGACAGGATGTAATATGTTATAGTGTTGTTTATACAGCCATTTGACCTCTTGGCACCTATACAAGGACTGGGCATAAAGAAAACAGGGCCTCGAGTTGCACAAGCTATCATTCAGATAAACACATTGTTAGCCAAGTATATACAAGACAAGAGTACCGGTATATAGGACAGGGGTATACAGGACAGGGGTATACAGAAAGTCCAATGATTTTTGTGATTTCATTGGTCGACTGACATCTATGTGGAGCTTGCACAGAATGGAAACTTCATCGCCTATCATTAAAAACTTTTGAAAAATAGCATTCCCCTCATCTTGTACATCCTTGGTCAAGCCATGGAGGTAAAAATATTTTACCTCCATGGTCAAGCCAAGTTGGTAATGCATTAATTAGGCTTATCCAGGTTGCCTAAGCAGTATGTGCAGTGGTTTAATAATTCAATATTAATAAATCTAATATTGCTGGCTGCAGATCGTCTATTCCAAAGTCTGGAAATGACCAGTTTCATTTCCCTCCCAATTCCCAGATTGGTACACAAACTGACTCTTAGACAGGTGAGAAAACAACACTGACAGTCATGCTGCCTTCAGTTTGTCTAGAACAAATCTCAATAAAAAAAGATTTCAAATTCTGTGAACTAAGCTCACAATTTAATAACTTTACTTCAGTCAAGATGATGTATTTAAGGTTTTGTTTCGTTGTCATCACACTCTAAAGACTGTCAAAGCAGTTTCGTTAAATTGACATCACGCATATCCTTCAATAACCAAAATAACATTACCGTAAACAGTTTAAATCTTGCTGCAAGAATTTTTCACAACTTGATGATTTTGTAATGCATTCCCAAGGACGAGGATTACAGAATCACTATGTTTTTTAGATACCTAGTGAAATTTTCAAAACTACCAAATTTCACGTTAATATTCTAATGTAAAGTATTTCAATGTCGAACAAAACACAAACTAAACTGACCTATGACCTGAGTGTGTCCTCTAAGGGAATTACGATGCTCCACTGAGATTTTCTGCGACAATCAGTTCACTGGTGTGTCATTGACCGTACAACGGTACATTGATTGAAAAAATTACTATATTTACAGAATTTGTAATTTTATAAAACAAAAACAGTGTAAAAACAAAAAAAACCAGGTGCCTCAAGTCGCCTACAGTCAATTCAGCAAGCTGGATAAACTAGATTTTGGTGGATTTCATTTTATTTCAACTCTGAATTTTATAAAATCAGTTCTCTTAGAAGGCACAATACTGGCTATGACTAACGTATAAACACAATTTTTCACAACAAATTTGGAGAGCAGAATCTTGCTCACTTCATGTATTTTTTAACAATTTCTGCAGATTTTTGATCAAATGGATACATTTTTCTATCAAATTTCTTGATCAAAATTTTTCGAAATACATTGAAAAAGATTATGTCCCTTTATAATGTATGAAATTGAACTAAAGGTACCCTCTGTGTTCTAAAGGTTAAAGGCGAATGAGGGAAAAAATAAATTAAAAGAGCACCAAGAAATTTTCCACTTCCAGATACAGTTGTGAAAATCAATGCTCGAAACGAGACAAGAGGAAATTCAATTCAAACCATCAAATACTACGATAATTTCTGACCAAGTACAGTACCCGTAAATTATCTAGCTGGTTCAGGTCAGGTCAGGTCAGGTTAACTGATATGAGCGATATCACATTCTCATCAATGGGTTTGATTGTGACCTCCATTAAAGTGGGACAGCTCATCATTTATCAAGACTTGAAATTCACCTAGGCAATGAAGGCAATTGCCTCAATGCCCTACCTGACTGCCTTGGTGCCCTTACATTTTCACTTGATAGTTTTAATGAGAAATGGCGTTTTTCAACAGGTTTTACCTCAAAAATGGATACACTTACAATACTGAAGTTCAAGCCCTGATTCAGATGGTGGCAGAAATGAAAGCTTACTATAGGACCTCGGAGGCAGTTTTCTGAGAAAATTAGGATATATAATGATATTATTTTCCAGCAATAAATTGTATTGTGTATAATTAAGATGATTGGAGGTTATCAAAGTAATGGACATATTGCTATACATGTAAACATGCTGGAATCTCCTGAAATGTTTTGTTTTTTAACACTTGAAAGGTCAGTTTCCAGTTGTTATATTATATCAAAACCGATGGATTATCCCTCACTTTTTTTGAGGCTATTCTTTATTATTCACAAGAGCTAAAAAGATGATACTAAGGCGTGTTCAATAATGACAAGGGCTGCGTAGAGTTCAACTCCATGGTAGAATCGGAAATTCACGATTCCTACTGGATACATGAAGAACAGACAATCACACGTCAAACAGTTATTTTAATATTTGTCAAAGTGTGCGGTAAAAAAAATGCATTTTTTCATTATCTGTCAAACGGATCCATCAAGCGCATTACAGTAAAAGGAGGTCAACTCGCCAACTGAACGCTTTGATGGGAATCGTTTGCTCGTCCTAATTTGCTTATAACGCAGATACACTGGCACATTCCGAAAAAAACACATCAAGTACAAACGACAAATCAATACACTCGTATGATCACTGGAATAAAACAATTTTGGAATGTTGCCAATAAGAACCGAGAAAAGACGTAGCCCTTTGAAAGACGTAGAGCAAAGGAGCTTCGCCGTGACATGAACATCGTGCGAAATCGAGAACAAAAAATTGTTTTCGTTGTGGCTAACCAATCCCTCTGGGTGTTGTACATTCCATTTCGTTTGTTTGGGCACATCTGGCTGATCATCACACTCCCAGTGTATTTACCAAATGAGTGGCCAAAAACGCCAACGTGGAGAAATAAGATAGCCATTTTAAAAAGCAATCATACACAGTATAGTTCCATACGTTGAATGAATGCGAACGCAACACTGAGATACACGCCTCCAGTTTACTACGAGACTCTCGTATTTTTCGACGTTTTTTTGACAGAATTTCTTTCATTTCGACCTCATCACGACATTATGACTTTAAATGACACATTCGGCTACCCACCGTTTAGCTTGTCAATGGCCTTTTGGGCATTTCCCTGACTGTCACAATCGGCAAAGGCATACCCTCTGATCGATCCGTTCTCGTTTCTCGGCACGATTACGCTTGTAGTGACCACGCCATGTTCTTCAAACAGGCTCCCCAGAACGGAGTCATCGACGTCGCTGCTTAAATTTCCAATGTACAATTTACTCATACTGGACGACGGACCTTATGATAGCCCTGGTGCAGAATCCGGGTCTGTACGGCTCCGGGTGATGGGTGATTTGAGGCACTAAAACCGGACTAAGATGCTCGGAAGTATGAAGTGTTCGTGTTGAGGTGAGCACCGCCTTCGACTAAAACCAGTATAAAATACTTGAAATATTTCACCACCCCACGTGGTCTACGCACTCACGTGACTAATTGACCCCGCGCTGATTGACGTTTGTGGTTTTGCCGCGTTTAATTTGCACACTATAATTGATTGGCTATTTTATAAAGTATGAAATTATTTAACTTCTGCTTTCCAGAGAAAAATAAACGAATATTTTCGTATTTTATCGGCGCTTGATTTTTGAGAGAGCAGACCTGTTGGACGTTGCTGATGAGTTTATAATCCCCAAATTATATCCCTTACCCGTAAAATATTGTATATCGCTGAGTCCTTCTATCTTATCATTAACCGTAAATGCTTCGAATTTAATGTAAAAAAATGCACGTACACGCATGATATATTTTTTTGTAAAATGTTCAACACTTGTTAATATGTTCTTATTAACATATGCATAGAATCAACTGACTATGACGTGTATGGTTGTTTATGTGATTTTTGTCACGGTGTTATTTTTCAGAGTCAACTAAGTCGTGCATTTCCGTTATTATTTTGTGGATAATTAATTCCATGTTATGACGTCATTCGTTGTTGATTATATACTTTTTTTCGAAACGTTCATTTACGGGAGTGAGAAAATACAATTGAATAAAAAACTTTAAATTATGCAAGTATTTACAAACATTACAAACTCACTACACAACAAATGTGTTGAGTATTTCGAATACTTTTGAACAAATTGAATTATACATTGCTAACAGAGATGGAAAGTTGATTCGTCATGTACACACATTGGGGAAATATTTGCAATTGTAAGTGCCAGACCACGTGATTCTCCCAACATTCATGTGAATGGCAATATTTACTACTCTACAAGCGGACTCAAGGATAGTCAGATATGTGTAATTTTTAAAATAACAAAACACATAACTAATGAAGCCGGTCAACCTCGAGCATACCGTATATAGTTCAATTTACTGCCGGACTGGATCTAAGTAAAATTATCAATAACCGTCTTTGATACTTTCTCGAAGAAATTTTATATAATGTGGTGAGCAAGAAGAGTTGACCATTTGACCATTTGGGCATTTTTAAGGCTCTCGGCCTGACAAAAGTATTCTTTTCATCTTTATAAATATTTATATATGTCAATGGAAGTTGAATCCAACCAGCCAATCAACGATCGCCTTGCGCGCTGACGTCATTTGAAAACTTGAGTATTCTCGGCACAACAAAAGTGTTCCCTTCATCTTAGAAATATTTATAAATTTCACAATTGAATGAACATAGATCGTCGTTGCGCACCGTACTCGTTGATTGATTGGCTGGTTTGCTTCATCTGCAATGGAAATCTACATACTGTATTTATAAAGATGAGGGATGCTTTTTTACACCAGGATTATAGTTGTATGTTTATTTCAATACAATGTGTTAAACTATGGTTCTTCACTCACCTCGTGTATACATCTCTCGCCTGTTTCATTTGGAGAGGTTGCTCACGGTGACACCGAGGGAGCAATTACAGGGATTTTGATAAGCAAATCTGTGCTTGATAAATTTGTTCATTATTTACAAGTATCCCTTTCATATTTCGGAGGTTGAATAAGTCGTGTAAAACATTGGGTGGGGGGAAATGTTGCTCATTACTCGTAAATCAAAACAGCTATCCACACTGTTGCGTCCAACAAATTCAAAAACTAGTAATACTAGTAAACAAAAGAAATGCTTAATTTAACAAATGCATTATTATTACATGTAAAACCTTATGACAGCCCTGGTAGTACGGTCGAAACGATTGTGTGTACCGCCTAACATTCCGTTTTTTTCTCAAACCAGGTGATAAGCACACGTCACCAATGAGATTACGCGGCTTTAGTTCGACCTAGACCTCGCACCGAATTGAAAAGGTCGTTCTCCTGACTGACTGACCTTGGCATATACACGAAACCAGGTGTTGAACCATTTCACAATTCGTGACCAAGCACTTAGTATATTGCCTACATCTGATTTTGTCATTTTTTACACCTAACATTCCGTTTTTTTCTCAAACCAGGTGGTAAACACACGCCACCAATGAGATTACGCGGCTTTAGTTCGACCTAGACCTCGCACCGTATTGAAAAGGTCGTTCTCTTGACAGACTGACCTTGGCATATACACGAAACCAGGTGTTGAACCATTTCACAATTCGTGACCAAGCACTTAGTATATTGCCTACATCTGTTTTTGTCATATTTTATTTAAATAAGCCCATTACAATTTTTCTAGCTGGTAATGAAGACCTGTATCTGTTTAGTACCGTACCTGCCATGTGTGGTTAACCAGCGGCGAAAGTAATGTGTATCGACTCGGGAACGTACGAAAGTGTCGAATAAATTGTTAAAACTATTGAAAACACCACTGACTGTTTCAAGTAACATCTGAGACAAACAGAAGTGCAATCTTCATCCTTTTTTATTCAAATGAAGATAATCCAATTAAATTGAATTGGATTAATTGAAGCATGAAGCTTTATATGTGTGTCGCTGGCTAACTTGGATTGTTTGTTCAGGGGTATTAACATGCTGGACATTCATTACCTTTAATCAACCGCCTTTCTTATGCGGTTGATCTCTTTCTTATAAGTTTTAAGTCCCAAGAAAGTTTCCAAATAAATTGCCCAGACAAACCAAAGGGCTACTGCACTGAGCGTAAAATAGCAGTTTTTAATAAGGGTAATCGTATTCTAAAACATGTAGAACTCAAGCTTGACAGAGAACAACTAGAATTACTTATTACGTAATAATAATTTACACCAATTGAAAAATAATGCTCACAATAATAAATTGAATACTATTATTATTTATCACTCAGTGTGTGCTTGCAGGCGAACTTGCTTCAAAACTTTTTCACCGACTTGTTGTGACAGTTTTGAAAAGTGTGGCGGTGAGATTTGTGGTCACCCCAGTCCCTCTGATTGTGTGGTAACGAAATTAACAGTGCTTGGAATTTTCTGGAAGATGTCAATCTAGTTTTCTATAGATTTCTTTTTGGCAAATAAATGCGATAAAAAAGCTGGAATTACTCAGTATATCGAATTAAACTTATTGTTATTAAACACATGCCATATTTGTGCAGGTTTTCCAAATAGACAATTTTTATGAATGATTATATTAGTGAATATTGTCACCGAAATGTCAAATATACTCTCCCAGAAATGTAAAATTATGTTATTGAGTCGGATTTATATAAAAAGTATCGTCTTTCCCGACCTGGAGAATTACATTATGACAACAGCAAAATATCAGGAAACAACTTGAAGCTGCGAATCTACAGGCCTATCAAACTTATTGTTGTGTTTCAAACAAAATTTATTAAGTGTTAACAATTCAGAAAACTACAATTAATTAAGAAATAGGGTTAGGGCGAACTAGATCAATTACACCAACATACAAGATACAAGTAGTTCTACAAAACCTACAGTTGAAGATGTATTATGTAATTCATTGCCTAAAATTTGATATGAAAAGGGATGTGTAACTGGCATACTGTCAGTAACTTCGAAGTCTTTTGTTCTAAATTGTTGCTTTACTATACTTACCATAGTACATGTATGATTAGCCTGATATTTAGGCGTGAGTGGTGCCCTCGCCGGCCGAATGTTGGGTTTGGAGCACCGATGAGGGCGCAACTCACGCTAATGTATGATGTCAAGCAATAAAATTGTATCGAATTGTGTTTTGTGCTACAATATGGCCACATTCGGTGATCTTGTGTTTTCAGGACGTATTAAATTAAAACTACTGTGTAACAGCATCGTCCGCCTGCACGGTGTTGCTCCGTTCGGACATTAGTGGAGTGCTTCGCCGGAACATTCACCTTGAAAATTCAAGATGGTGTAACAGTCGTGTATTTGCTTTATAACACACCGTCTACCACTAGTACCAGTTAAAACACCCACACGTCGGAGTTGTAGAATCTGTGGCGGCGGCACCGGTGGGCAGAGGGGCAGTCGCCTCCTCGAAAAAATATTGGGGGCGTCGCTCCCCGAAAATCAAGCTGAAACTCCTTGTGTAAGCAAATTTTGCCCCTCAAAATGCAGGAAACAGCAGAGGGTCTTGAATTCAGATATCGCCCCCACATGCAAAATTTCGTGCCACCGCCTCTGATAATACAACGTAAAGTAGTAACGATACCAAGCTGTCACTACAAGTTTGATGCAGAATACAGCGTAAAGTAGTAACGATACCAAGCTGTCACTACAAGTTTGATGCAGAATACAGCGTAAAGTAGTAACGATACCAAGCTGTCACTACAAGTTTGATGCAGAATACAGCGTAAAGTAGTAACGATACAAAGCTATCACTACAAGTTTGATGCAGAATACAGCGTAAAGCAGTAACGATAACCATCAGTCATTACGGGTTCGATAGAGAATGCAACGTAGACGTTACCAACAAGTCATTGCGCCTTTGTTGTAAAATATAGTAACAAAACACCGTCTGCACTAACAATACCAACAAGTCGTTACGGTTTTGTTGTAGAATACAACGTCTACAAGTAACGACATACACAAATCAGTATTGTAGAATGCAACGTGCAACAGTAACAATACATACCTATCATTACGAATTTGTTGTAATATACAGCGTAATGCAGTAACGATACCCGCAAGTCATTACGAATTTGTTGTAGATTACAACGTCTAATAGTATCGATAACCTCAAGTCATTACGAATTTGTTGCAGAATACATCGTCTAATAGTAACGATACCCTCAAGTCAGGATTGTAGAATACAATGTACAACAGTAACGGTACCCACCAATCATTGCGGATTTGTTGCATTACAAGTAACAGCAGAAACGATACACACACAAGTCATTACGAGTTTGTTGTAGAATACATCGTCTAATAATGACGATACCCTCAAGTCACGATTGTAGAAGTCAGTCAGTCATTTCAGGCTTTTGTAGAATATAGCGTAATTATTACTTCAATTTTCGTTCCAGAAATTACGTCATTTTACCAAATAGCGTTTTTTTGGTCACTTTTCAACACAAAATTATGGGCACCAGTCCTCCGTAAAAAGCCTTTATTGCGTCATTATATTTATGTGATACCGGTATTTATATAATATTTTCGTTGCGGCTGATGTAAATCGGGAATCTGAATTGATGTTGTTAGCAAGCACTTCAGCGACCGTGACATAAAGTAATATCAGACGTAATTTACACGATAAAATATATTCGTATTTAAATTGAAGATAATTTGTTGTGCTACCGTAAAGTTACGTCGCATATATTGAAGAGGGCGCTGTCCACAAATTACCCACATTTACTACTACCGTGACACATACAGACACGTAAGAGATGTCATAGTCACTGCTAAGCGAGGATATAAGGAGCGAAAGATGAGTCCGATCGCTGCCCCGTTGGCAAAACATTCTTCTTTATATAAGGTATAGATGTGAAACAAAATTATTATGCATTTATGTTATTTAACTTTTGTAATGTGATAATCGAATTTCCCCTCACTGAAGCCAATATTTCGAGTTATTTTGAAACTATTTTTAATAAAGATCATGGGTATATGTATATGTAATAACTCCTGAATTCGTTTGTTGTGTCACAGTCCCTCTGACTGTGGTTGTGTCAACTGCAAGACCTCTTAAAACTTTGCAGCGTGCTAAAATATGAATGTAAACAAATTTTAAAAAAACAGTGTCTGGCTTTGTTTATATTCTAAAAGTTCAGTGGAAATCATTACTTTTTTATAGTAGTTTATTAGAACAATTAACATTTGATGTGAAAGTGAAGAGAATGAATTGGGTATTCAAATTAACAAAGTCTTACAAGAACGCGTTCTCTGTTATAGTAAACATAGGCGGGACAACTTGCGAAGCCGGATACTTAGAAGATTGTACCTGGTTTGCTACACAGCCCTAACATCTAACAGAAGTAACAGACAGAGCAATAAGAGAGAAGCTTATTTGTTGACATGTTTTTACGACGTATCTATACCTTTAGTATATTTATTTTTATTTTTTATTAGACGCATAAAATCCTTAGGAAAGGATAAAAAAGGGTCTTACAGAAAGAAATTAAAAAAAAAAACTACAATCTAAAAAATAAAACAAAAAATAAAAACCTTTCTAACAAAAATAAAATAAAACAAGTCAAAAACAAGAAAATACAATTTGCAGCCAATGGTGAATACAGAATATAGAATGAACACAAAATGTGGCCTAATACACTGATAGTTGTTGCTGTTTTGTTCCATAGCTGTTTCTTAAGAAGACAGCTAAGGCTGGTGCTAGAGTATGGTTTGCCATAATCAAAATGAATTTATTCTGATTATTTTCATTATCAAAATTTGGAATTTTATTTTGTGCAGTCAGGAATAATTTGTCCCTATGGTGACTGTAAGCTGGACATTTCATTACAAAATGTTGCTCATCCTCAACTATATTTTGGCTGCACATATCACATGTTCTTTTATCCAGCGGCACATTATTATGTCTGCCTTTCTCAATTTTAAGGTCATGGTTGCTTGTCCTGAATTTTGCAATTAACCTTCTAAGACCATGGTTCTGCATATTAATTAGGTAATTTTCAATTTTTAAATCTTGTTTGAAAAGTCTGTATGTTCTTAGTTTGTTTTAGCCAAGGTTTGTTTTCTATTATCATTATGCATGTCTAAGATCCATTGGTTCTCAAATGATTTGTTTATTTTTTTATGAATAAAGTCTAAATTTTTCTTAATTATTTTTTCACTTGAGTTTACAATGGTGACAACATCTAAACCTTGCATGAGGGTTTCTACACTTGTAAACCATTTACTTTTTACATTCTTGTTTACTAAGTAGGCTTCTCTTAGTAATGTGTTATCAGAGTTTGTTACCCGGTTGAAATATATGCTCCGACTCAACTGCAACTTTCTAATCTTATCACGAAAAGAAATGTGGAATTAGTTTATTATCATAAACCTCAAATATAGGTACTTAACATAATCCCATTGATCGCTAAGCATTCAAACTTGTTGACAATAATTCATTTTATTACTTTTAAAATCGCTCAAAACTGGGTACGAATTTCGTGTGACGCTTCGTTACGATGATGCGTCATCAAGAAATGAATTTCAACCAATAATATGTCAAAAGATCATTTTAATCACGGTTATCTTTTTAGTAACCGTGTTTTAATGCATTGTATATTGCTTGTAATGGAAGCGGGCCACAATGAAACTATAATAATAAAAAATAATTCTTCAGGTTTTGTTGAAAATTATTTTGCAAGAGATCGAGAATCGTGGGAAAATTAGGTTATGTGGTTTGAATCATGGAGCTAGCTCCATGTTTGAACGAACGTCTAAGCTCGCCTCGTGGATTATTTCAGATATTTTCTATTACATCATATTCAGTATCCCACACAGGGTGCCCTCCAAGACAATTTGGTGCACCGCGGGCACATAGATATTTCGTAACGCAGTAAGTTGTACTAAATTCTTGGCGCGTGATATAGTCATCTTACAGTACCGTTGTTACCAATTTGAAATAAGGCAGAGTAAATAGTTTCACATATATTTTAGCGTATCTCAGATCGGTAACACTGCACATTTTTAATTTGCAAAGATGAAATTTACAGATTATGAATAAAATATTCGTAAAATCAAATCGGAAGTTTAGTTATACGACAGTCCCTTCAGAGGGACTGTAGTTATACCTTCAATATTTCTCTACCCACACGCACAACTACATTGAATCTTTCTGTACTTTTGAAGACCTCTCTCCCAAGTTATCAACAAGCTTACCTAACTATTTCAGTCCCGTTAGAGCGTACACTGCTACATATTTCCGAATGTTCTAATTACAATCATCATATGAAGGTGATGCGAGACCCTTTGGTGACAGATAAAAACTAATTTTATAAATTCCCAACGAGTGGTTAAATCGCAATAGAAAGTGCAGTTGAACACACAAGGCATATACTGGCAATTCCATTACAAATAATATAGTTACCCTCTACTTTTTTGAAATCCTGAGCTGAAATAACGTAGCTAAATGATAATAACAATTTAAGATTTAAAATAAAATTACCTATAGGCTAGCAAAGATTTCGCAAGGTAATGGCATAATATCATTTTGTGCAATCAAGGAATGTAACGCAATCGTGAAAAGCAACAGTAAATTGACAAAATGATGGAATGAACATATTCAATTATGTCAGATGCGTTAAAATATCACACCCGAGACTGCACTGAACTGTAGAGTATTTCCTGCACACTCTAATAAGATTAATATTATCAACCGAAGGAATGTTGAACAAGCTTTGATGACACAATGATTAATATTTGCATTAAACACATTTCCTGCACACTCTAATAAGATTAATATTATCAACCGAAGGAATGTTGAACAAGCTTTGATGACACAATGATTAATATTTGCATTAAACACATATACCCATAGATACCATTACAGTATTGTCTCCATAGTGATATACTGTTCAACTGGCTACCTCGGTAACGTCATCACCACCACAATCGTTACCCACAACAACGTGCCTAAAAATAGCAATATCACGAATAACCAACAGCAAAGTACAAGTACCTTACTGGCCACCTCAATAACATTGTCATATCCATGGCATCTCTCTTAAGCCATAAACATCACCGATTAATATCTAAAATAACTTTTTCTACCAAAGGGTTCAAACTTGAGATGCTTACACACTTTTTCCCCACTAGGAGAAAAAGCTGCCACAACTTTTCAACAGGGTGCAAACATGAAATGCAGACCAACTTTTCAAACTGGGACCAAAGCCAAGGCTGCCCAATATTTGCATCAAGTCGACAGGGTTAAAACTTGGGATGTCCTTATTTTCCAACTGGGAGCAAACGTCCGATACTGTTCACTGCAAGATGAAAGTAGGGAAGTGCACCTCATGATCATATTGCAGATTTCTGTAAGGGATGGAAGATTGGCCCATGCATGTCTTCATCCATCCACAGAAAAAATAAATGGGACTTGAGCCAGCAGTATCTGTACCTACTTTCAGCTGTATAAGCTAGGATTCTCTCTGTGCTTATATCACCTTTTCAAAATAATTTACATGAACTTCACCTGACTACAATATGATCTCAACATTTCAATGAAATCCACATAAACCATACTTCACCGTACTGTAATATAAACATTCAATTTTTGTTTCTGTTTACTCGGACTAAAAAAAAAAACAGTTTTTTTTATCACATAACCATGGTTCATATCAATTCTCTGTTGTAACGTTTAGTCAAGAACAGACTGAAAATGTGTGAGAAACTTTATGTTTGTGGAAAATGATGACAACTTAGCAACAAAAACACATGCATGTTTCTCTAGCCAGGGATGTTTTTATTGAAATCAATAAATTAACATTTCTTTGCTGTAATAAAAATAATATTTTTTTTAATTTTACACATGATTAGTATGTAACAGTCAAAATATTGGTTCTGACCCAAATAAAGTCATTAAAGCTAAAAAATAAAAAACTGAGATTCATCAAATATTCAAAGAGACTATATTCTATGATACCTGTAAGAACAGAAAATTCTAATAGAGAAAATATGATATTGTCACAAAATGTGAGAATCTGTGAAATACAGTAATGTATGAAAAACATATCTGACATTAATATGGAACCTCGATAAATGAAAAAATATGTTCCCAAAAGACATGTAGTTTAAATTGATTTTGTTATTTTTTATATTTAGTTTGAGCTTAGCACGCTTGTTTACAAGAGTGAATGTTAATTGGTTCTTTAAAGTTTTGAAAAATGTAAAAAAATAAAAGTTGAACAAAATATTTGGGAGGGAGACAGACAGGGGGATAATAGATTGTAACATGAAAAAATGCACCTTGAAATCTGAGGGTTTTTTTGCAGTTGATATTTCTAATGAGAACAATAAATATAAAGCATTTTAATATTTCAGCCCCCAAAATAAAATTCCATTGGATTTTCATTAGTAAAAACAATTTTGATCTCATCAGCTTATGTCATCTAGTAAGGTGTTGATTTCATTTCAAACACGTTTTGTCTGTTCCATCTTTCGAATGTTCTGAATAAGTCTGAATAATTAAGACATGGACACGACTAACACAACTTTTGACAATATTGAGTTATTGAACTATGAACCTCAGTACTAAGACAAATTTTCAATTCAAAATGGCCGCCAGACTAGGATTTCAAGGGAAATTACAAAGTCATTGCTTCCATAGAAACATGTTTGGTTCCTATTTATTTTTGTTTGCTATTTGTTGTTTAGTATTTTTAGTTTTTAAATAGTCCACATTTTTACTGTGTCGATTCATAAACAATTGATTAATAAATTCTTCATTGAGGCCTGTTTCTTCCATCAGTTGACAGAAACTGTATTAATGTCCTCATCTGAAGTCACCAACATGGATATGTATCCCAACTTCAGGTTTCCTGTCCTTGGATTTGCTGCCAGACTCGTCATCAACACCAGCAGCATCATTTTTCAATCGGTTTTCTATTCTCCTGTAATATATTTATCATAGTGTCATCTGATTGTTACTGAATTTTCTTTGGCATTAACATGGCATGTTTCCCATAGGGTGTACACAATGTTAATTTTATCTCTAACACACAATGCATGATGACTGTGGCTCTGTAATGGAATTCAAATACTGGCATCTGACAAATGCACTAGCATTTTTAAAAACAAAACAGTCAAATATTGTCTAGCACGAGACACCCATAAATTCATCATTGTCTCGTGTTGCTTTGTTTTTAAATATTTTTGTGCCAGATTTTCTAAGTGCACATGCTAAATTGTAAATTTGCCATGGAAACCATATTGTATGATTAAGACAACATGACAGGGCTGAGGCATTATGGCAAGTTACTGTAGTATCTTGTGCCAACCCAGGACAAGTAAGAGAATTAATCTCTGCCAGCGGCTTTGACCTCCCTAATGAATCAGTGGTGCACTCACCCAGGGTATGGAATCAATCCCTGTTTTGGGTATGCAACCCCAGGTATTATTTGAAATCAGAGCCAAAGACGAGTCAATAGCAACATCCATTAGGCAACCAGTGATTCATGTCATTGTATCACACTCATAATATGTACCTTAGTTTTCTTTCCTCTGCTTGTTTTTTTAGTTTTTCTTTACCAATATCGTCTTCCACTGTCGTGAAATCATCTTTGTTTGAAGAATCATGTTGAATATCCTGCAGAGATGAAATTTTAATATTATGGTTTCACCTCATCTCTCATGCACTATACATATGCACTGAACATCACAACAACTATAAACACATAGGTCAATGTGATCGTATACTGTCTGATATTTTACATTATTAAACATATAACAGCAAAAACAATAGAATTTACCATTTACCATAAAATGCTATATCTGCATTTGTTCAAAAACATTTTGTAATTGCTCCAACATTTGAGTTTTTCCTTTTATGGGTTGAACTATTCACAACATTGAATGCGTTCTAGGTTATTGATGTCACAGTCAAACTCAGTTTTCAACATAATAAATTTTTAGTTGACATTTTTGAATGCTATCTTTTATTAAAATATTTCAACAAACAGAAAAATATGTGTACAAGAAGAAGGTTATCACAAAAGTATACTATAAAGTACACACCCAGGCAATACAGGATCGCATAGACAGTTGATATGAATGGTGTACTGCCTTTGTGCATACTTTGCAGTATCCTTGTGATAATTTCATAAATTATACTGTATTACCTTGACACCAACTGTATCTCCATCCTTTAGGTAGAAAGGACCTTGGCGTAAGTTTACTTTTGGCATGTTTTTCCTTTTACCTTTTCCTTGCTTATTCTTAAAAACCTAGACAAAAATAGACAAACCTTAATAAGAATGACAAGACCATATTTGTTCTATTAGTTGCGCATACCCTTATGTTGATGAAAAAGTTGTATTTATGGTCAAAATAAGTTATATTTTTTTATGATCCATTCGCCCAATAATTGCAATTTTTAGTTTTCTATTGTCAAACATCCATGAAAATGGCCATTGGTTTCTATGGTGAAAGTTCTCACCATATTTCATAATTTCATTTCACTACATATAGTGAAAACATAATGATATTTCGCATAACTGTGAAATACTGTAAGTAAACTATGATAATATACGGTTATTTACAAAAATACTGGAATTTACGTTCTTGGTTCTTACGCATTGGTACAACAAAAGTATTGTCTGAGACGTGAAGCTTCAGAGACAGTACCATAGCATACAATACCCAAGGACATAACTCCCTGTATTCTGTGTATAACCTCATTATTATTCACCTTTTGTAGACAAAAACAATAAAAAAATAGAAACAGAGCAGTCTAATAGTGCGTTTGTACAGTGTTGGGTTTGCATACGAAAAAAAACTCGGTTGCATAAAATCTGGCTTCACAATCTCCTACACTACTTGTAGTCTGCTGTTTCAATCTGGAATATGATGGTCAGGATTACCGACACCTTATCGTCTCATGCTGATGTAGAACTTTTGACAAATTTCACTAATTTATATGCAAGGAAATGCCGGCAGTGGTTATCAATAAGTTCCGTTAAGGTGGCAGTATATTTCTTATTTTCTGGTCATTACTATATGTTACATGTATAATACTTTCTGAAGATATTCATAAAACATGGCTGCACAAATTTATGAGCTAGATTTAATGAGTGCATAAGAGAGCGGTTACAGCCTTTCCGATCAAGTAAGAAACGAGCGTTCAGAATTTTTGCCAGTAGAGTGTGTGCGTGTGGTGCGTTCTTTGAATATGTGATATTTTAACTGACATGTACAATAATAAGGTTATTAACAAAATAACTTGAGTAGTTAAAGTTGATGAAATGTGTCAAAAATCAATAATTATGGTACACTTTTGAAACAAAAAATAGTAAATTTGTTGCCTGCGTTTCTTAGTTCAAATACTTGCAATCTATTTTAAGGTGGTTTGGACTGACTGAAAAGTTATGGGATTTTCTTACTTCTATCATTATACTGATATTTATATGAATCATGATTTAGTGAACAATATTAAAAAAATTATAATTACTTTAATCAGTTTCCAGTGGGACAACCATTTTCCATTATACACAATGTGTTTCAAATAAGCTCAATATTGCAAAATTTTAATTTAACTCAAAAACCCTTTTGTACAGTTGAAGTTGTAATAAAATTAACCAGGATATTACAGAAAATACAATACAAACGTACCAAATATGGCACCAAAATTTAGGTGAGACAAAATGATGATGTTGATAGAATTATTTTTACTAATACCGGTACATACATTTGCATTAAGTGATGACTCATCTAGAATCATCCATTCATATTGTTCAGTCCAGTGCTTAGCTATTTGTAGATTCTCCATCTGTAAACACAATCTATCTGCAATAGTCTGTTTTAATATCAGTGGTGTAGCGCCTTTAGATGTATCTAATATCATCTCTTCACACGGTGTATATGACCTGGTGTCTGGTATTCTCCGACAGATATTTAACACGATTGTGTTGGTACTGTGCAATAATAAAAATAAGTATTATAAAAATTATTAATTAATATCAAATATATTGATGGTCAACTACATTTGCAGAAAAGATTTAGTGGCTCACCAAATCATTTTATCTGCATTATTATTATTAAATTAAATTAAAGTGTCATGCATAGACAACTCACAGTAAACTTTCATGTTAAACAATGTATTGAACAGATGCAGAAATGAAATGCATTGAAGTGGGTAGTCTTTGGAAAAGAGATTGTAGCAAGTTTAGATTTCCAGTTTATGCAAAATTCATAAGACATATAAAACCATGGATTTATAAGACAAGGGTAAGCAACTGGTGTCTCAATACAAAGTCATAAAAATTGCAAGACAAACTGACATTTCTAGGCATACTAATGAGCAACTGGGGAAGACTGTCACAAAATTGGTTAGCATCATCCTAAACTGTTTTACTAGTGTCCAGGATTATCTGTGTGTATGGTGTGCATGTTTAAGATTTTTGAAGGCGGTCTTAACTTGCAATTAAACCTTAAAAGGGTGAAATTTGTGAGATTGTCGTTACATATCACTACCCATAAATATCAAAGTTGCATCCTTGATGTTTTAAATTATCTTATTCTTTTGTAGTTGTTTTTTCTTCACTTATATTTTTTTTTTACTATTAACTGATTGAAACATTGTATTTCCAAGAATGCAGTAAAGTTATTATTATTATTTATCTTATGAAACCTTATTAAAACACATGAAATCTTGCAGCAAATGTCTTTCATTAGAAAATTAATTTTCATTTATCACTAGATATAAATCATTTAATTTGATAATTTCATGACATTATGAAGTATAATTATGTGGCCATGTCGTAGTATAGTAAACAAATTTTTAGTGTGACAAAATTCATGATTTGTCTGTCGTGAAATTGAAACATTTGACAGTATACATATCTGCATCTAAAGGAGATTGTGATCACTGAAGTGTATGATACAACACGTATTCAATCCAGCATGTAATTCAAAGTGACCTTATTGATAAGTACAACACTTTGAGTTGTACGCGGTCAATGACATATCACCTCAAAGAATATAGTTTGACCTTGCAGGTGGATTCTTGAACCGCACAGCCATGTTTTAAGATTGCTGAACATTTGTGAACATCACAGGCAATATTGATTCATTTTGTAAGCAATAAAGCACTTCTAGCAATAAATCACTTCTGTAAGAGTGTCAAAATGATGTAGATTGGTGGACAAGTAAAGACATTCAAAGTAACAACTATGTTTGTTGCAGACTCATTTAGAATATAGGAAATTTATTTTTTATTGATGATTACGTATTGAAACAATTATACCGTAACATCGTCAGCAGTGATTACAATTATTCATAGGGATTTACAGAAAAAGTACACATGGTACATATATAAAGTACTCACCTAAGATCTTCTTCCTGTGGTGTAATTTGAGCACATAACTTACATGAGTTTGTCAATTTGTGTCTCCTGCAATTAGAAAGATAACCTTTGACCTTTTGAATGCTAAACTAAACTTTCGTCACCTTTCAAAAAATAAATTTGCATATTTTTTCTCTCAAACACATTGATTTGTAGCCAATAAGAAATTAGGTCCACCTGGTCACATTTAACAAAAAAATTGAAGAAAAATTCACAACAATGTTAAAAACTTAGAGGGACATACATCACAGTGTTCAACATTGTCCAAATCGCATGGTTTGTTGGTTCTGACTCATTGCTGACTCTACAAACCCGTGCAAGATCAGCCTGGGTAAACGCGTATTTTAATCAAATGGCCAAGTTTGATTGGATGCTCCCAATCTGACGCTGTGTAACATAGCGCGGTAAGCTAAAGAAAAAAAATGTCAGAAATGGTGACGTGTAGCATGGTTATTTTTCTAGCAACTGTGCATGTAGGGTGTTGACAATCCGAAAAAAAACAGCACCCAGTATTCCATAATTTTTAATGCCAGCTTTGCAGGCTGTTTGTTGCATACTTCGTCAGCAAAGTAACAAATATTTATGCCGACCATGTTTTAACAAAGTAATAAAACTGTCTCAGAAACTCTACTCGAGTGATCATTCAGGAGTTGCACAATTTTCATGATTTGCCACTCCCTGTCCTCGTTGCAACAAACATCTTTTTTCAGCTAGAAATGCCTCAATTGTGTGCTTTTGGTGATCGGTGAGCATGCTTACAAAAAGATACTTAATAACAAAGCTTAATATGTGCAAGGACCATGTAACCCATCTACGCCGATGCACGTCTCAATGCATAATGGATGAGCATAAATAAATTTGTGTCAAGAAACTATTACTTGATCTCAGTTTCAACTATAGGTGGCACTGTTTGTACAAAATGCATCTGGTTTCAACTTTAAAGGGGAACCGATACTATAAATAATCATCAGTAGAGTAAAACTAACCTGTCTTACGACGGTCTAAACCCATCTCAAGATGGCCACCGTATTAGTATGCTAATCCGAACCAAGCCGCTAACATCGTGGCGGGAGCTCCGTGAAATGTGCCATTTACGATGTTTGGAGATCAAGCTGTGGTTCGAATTACATATCCACGGGGGCATGAATATGTACGCTAGCGATTACACTCATCTGGTTGGGCTTTTGATGTATAAATGTTGTTATTTTCGGTTGAAACGTGCCGCGACCAGTGAAAATCACGAGTTTAAAATGATGACTAATGTATGCAAAATGCCTGTCAATCAGAGTTCGAGTAAACGAAAATGTAAATCCCCAAGATGTTTATTCAATCTACAAAGCTTGTTGGTTTACAAACAGCATTATCGTCACGTAGTTTGTCTATGTCTAACCACAGTCCCTCTAACCATGATCTAACCATCGGTAACACTGGGACATGACGATGTAAGACAGTAAACAATGTCAATAACATTATGTTACGCGCTTTCGGATATCCATTGCAATAACTGTAGAAGTAGAAATCATTCGCGTGGTTTTAATTTCGCGGTGAGTCCAAAAGTGCGAAATTAAATCCACGCAAAAATTTCCTGTTGGAATGTAAAACACAATACCCAAGTCAAAACAACACTCACTCCTGATCCACAATCTTACGAATTTAACCGTAGTCATTGACGCCTATTCAAGAGTACGATGTTTATTGTGGTTAGCGTGAATGGGTAAAGCTTCGCTTCGACAATGAGCTGTTATCATTGTAAAAATGTTAAATTCAAATGGTCAGTTTATCATCGAAAACAACTAATTTTTTTATTAAACGTGCCGTCTTCCCATCAAATGAAGAGGTAAAAGATCATGTTGGAACATCAGCAAATCTCTTCCGTGTTGGTAATTTGAACAAGTTGGCATCACCGAGTATTTTGATTGGCTGATTAGCAATTTGACCTATAAGGCGTTGAGCATTTGCCTGCGACCGGAATCATTTGCTTACGATGAAACTAAATTGAAATTTACTTGCATTTCAGAACAATTCAACGAATTTACTTTTTGTACTTTAATAATAATCACTACAAAGTAATAATAATAATTGTGAAACACAGCATGGTCGGATTGCGCTACCGTGATTATTTGCTACTAAGCAATGCAGTGTTCGTTTTTTAAAAACGTTTTTTAGGAACGCCAGAACGATGATGGTTACTACTATGTGGACATTTTTCTTTTGATCGTACGGCAAAGACTTATGTTTTCTAAGGGATGAAACTTTTTGTATAACTTTCTAGACAGTCTGGAAAAAGGAAGGGGTACAGTGAATAAGTGTCAGACTGCAATGAGCTGCAAATGGTAGTTGTGTAATACTGGTAGGCGTGCAGGAAATAACCGTTATGTTTAAGGTTCAAAGTTTCGAATATCAACAAGACATTGGTCTGACTGCTTCGTATGGTGTTACCCTTTGTTTTATTTTTCGCAAAATACTTCGACAGCTCAAAACCGCAAAATCAGATGTTTCCACAGCACACACCACAGAGTACAAGAAGTAAATACGCCAAGCTTGAAATGCATGAACAACCAGGTCTTGGCATAAGAAAATAAATCAGTTTTTGTTTCTGTAATTGACTGTAGGACGAAACTGTGCCCACTGGCAGACAACACATCACAGGCAGTTTCAATTCATATCTTAATACAATAGATCGTTTTCGTTCATGCGTCGTATATATGTCTAGAAAATGTAATCGAGTGTATGTGTGTATTTATATTCTATTTTTGAATTCTTATTTTATAATAAATACAACGCTGCAGATTGGTCGTTAAAATTTAGTCTACGGTAAAATTGTTTTGACAGAACGCTGTTCTCCCCCTCACCGCTCATTTGAAATTGACTGTTAGGTCAACCTGACTTTCACCCACCAGTTCACAAGAACTCAAATCTCACACGAGATACAAGCCAGTACCACCCGTGTACATACGGGCTAGGCTTCACGGAAGACAAGGCTGTTATAGTGTACATTTTGATTTTCCACACGAGTGTCGTAAACAGGTTACAAGATAAGCCTGTGATGTCGCGGCGACTTTTCTTTATTTTATCACAAGAATTTCCATGTAATAACCTGTACTTATAATTTACAGTAAACTTTTTCATTGTCACCTCTACCAATTAGTCAATATTATATCGAAATTTGAGGGCAATAGGAAATACACGTTCTGTTTACCGATTTGTGACGGAAATATGAAAACTGAAGTCATTGACTTCTTGTTTTCACACTTGTTATATTGGCAGTCCGGAGGAGTAGTATGTATACAGAATGTACATAGGAAGTTTCGTTCTCAGGTTTACTGTATACGAGATCAGTACCGTCAATAGACCGACGCAACGGAAACAGACAAATAAACTTGAGTTGGCGGATTTTCAACGCGACCGTTTAGCAACAATCTGGTCGTGTGTATCCGGTGGACTGGTGTCTTTTCTTGTTGGCCATCATCAACTTGAATTAGTTCCGCGTCATATTTTTCCGAAGATGTATAAATTACCGAGCGCGCGATGTTTCAAATCATGGCACATGAAGACTGCTCTGTATTTGTTTGAAATTCAATTGCTATGTTATATTTAAACAAGCAAATTGTAATCCGTTCTTAGGATGGTTATATCAGTTGTTGTTTTGTGGGATTAGCGGTACAGGGGGAAAGATAAGAATTCATTTACTCAGTGGACAGAGGCGGAGTTAATTACCCATGAGCACTTGGTGCAATCCAAGGGATTGAGCGGTTCCCCTTTAACACATATAACAATGATTGTTGTACAATCCATTGAGAATAACTGAAAAGTAGCAGACCATGTCCCTAGCAAAACTCACTTTAATGTCTGTTGCAAATTTCTTAATATTCTTGCTGGCTTTCCTTCTTCAATGACTCGAAGTCTTAGAAACTGTATTGTGGGTAAGAATAAATCTGACATGTGCTGTAATGTCAATACTTGGTATTTCAAATCTTCCAGTGTGTCTTCTCGAGACAGCTCAACTTCTCCAATCAGTAGGGGCTTATCTTTAATGCTAAAATTAGACAATAAATCTGAAAAAAAAATAAAAATTCGGTTATTCCCATTATTTCCCTAACCCAATAGTACATTGCATCATTTACCATGGGAAGCAGTTACCATAGAAACTGTAATGGCTGCCGTAAATATCAACATAAAATAATAATTGTATTGTAGCCACTTTGTTGCCAAGAGACATAACTAGTGGGAAGAATGGGTTTTGGAAACATACTTGCTTAGTTTATCATTCTATATATTAATGATTTCTCATGTTTCAGCAGCGTGAAAACCTTGTAAACCGTCAGAATTTTTTCAAAAATTGAAACCAGTCAATACACTTTCTTAAATAGCGCCACCTAGAGTTGAATGTACAGACTTATAGGCTACACACACAAATTATTCATACACACTTCAATAAGTTTGCCATTATTTACACTATTTGATAAAATTAAAATACGAAACTTGCAGACTATGTCCCTTTAACATACAATAATTTACAAACATACCCTAACTTACTTTCAACACTGGATGTAATACTTGAAACAATACCAGTATCTGAGGAGAGACTTTGGCTTGGTGTACTGTACAGATATATCGGTAATCTAAGGAAACCTCTTGGTGGCAACTTCCCTTCAACAAGGAGTAAGTGATGACCATTTTTAACATTTTCTTCCTCTAATGTTGCATCCTGGAATTCAGAATTACAACAAGTCATTGTCAGTTTTCAGTGACTGTGTCAATAATAAGGAATGAAAGATTCAGCATGTTAAAAATAATGTTTTAGTTCAAATGGCATCCATTCTAAGAATAAGATTATTTTCAAATCACACAAAATTATATAAACCAGTTGGACATTTTGAATCAAATAACAGAACAGTAAAACTAGCAAAAGCATGTCTGAAAAAATTATTAATGACACATGAAATAAAACCAACATGTCCGCCAGTCGACCAGACTGAATCAAATCACAAAACAAACTTATGTGCATCATAACCTATTTGAAAATAAAAATGGTTAAAGACACAAGAAAATAAAACCAACATGGCCACTAGTCGGCCATTTTGAATCAAGTACAAATGTACACACATGTACATCAGTAACCTGCCATAAGTGATGGCAAAGCCAAATTTGGTTGAGATCAGTTTTTTGGCAAAAATGGTCACAAGACGGCCATTTTATTTGAAAGGTCAAACCAAATGAAAAACAAATCTATATGCATATGTCTCCCATCATGACATGTCTGTGACACACAAATGAATGAATCCAAAAACATAAGTTCCTATTACTGACTTCATCTGAAAGGAACTAAAAATATGATACATCCAGGGGTCAAATTTAAATAAAATGCCTGGTTGTCAATCACTCTAAAAAAAACTATTTTCCATTTGAAAATATATTCACTAAAAATAAACTTTTTCACCTAAACAAAATACACTTTAATTGTGGCAGTTTAAGTCAGTCTAAGTAATTTTAGGATTTGTGATTTTCAAAAAACTTCAAAAAAAATGTAAAAACGGAAGTTGTTTTAGCAGAAACGAGTGCACTATATGGTAATACTACATTGAATTATGATTTCTGTATTTATTTTCATGGTTGTCCAAGTGCACAACTAGTTTTCATATTTGGTTGGCTCATGTCAATTTTGACAATAAAATACTGACATTCATTTTAAATATTCACTGCACCCAAGTTGAAAAAAGAGAACAAGAGGCGAGACAAGATAACAGTGCATTATGTCATACTCACTGTGTAGTCCAAGACATCCGCTTCCTCACCACACCAGTTGGTTTTCCTGAGATGCCAAGCACTCCCTTCTAACCATGATTTCTCAAGCATCAAAGTCAAACACTGCAAAGAAAAGAGCATGTGATAGAAAGTGTGCAAGTGTTGATATTCACATGGGCATACCAATACTTATTTGCATAATACTGGGCAAAATTTTTTTGATTTGGGTATGGGTATGGTCATTGAAAATAGTGAGTGTGAAACTGTTTTCTTTTTGTTCCAGTTCAAATTTTTGTTGTAAAAGCATGGTTTGAAGAATTCTATAACTCATGATATTGTGAGTACACATACAAAAACAAATTGACATGTATTCATCTACAAATTTTCCGAAAACCAAACTGTGTTGTATATTTAGGCTATGACAGTATTGTAAGTTAACATGCCAAGTGAAAACTAGTGACTGTAAAAAAAACTAAAAAAACAATGAATAATTACAATGTATTCACAGTCCATTCATTTATAAATCATAAACTATAATAATGCTTTTTGGAAATTACCTTTTTAATTGTACAATTCTTGTCCACTACAATCTCCATATCAGGTTTAGCACTGGCAGGGTCACCTGGAGTAAATACCAGAGTTATCTGAAAAAAAAAAATTAATTTAACTAGGTGAAATAAAGATAATCTGAGCAGCCTTCCAGGGCTTGTCTGTCTGTCTGTCTGTCTGTCTACTTACCTGGTTTGTTTTCGGTGGTGTGCCTGCTTCTAATACCAATCTCATACCCTGTGTCAGTCCAGCTGTGCTTAGATCCTGTTTCTCATGCACTGAAAATACAATCACATGAAGGGTAAGCTTACTTTTTTTTTATTTAAAGTTTTAGGTTATATATTAAAAATTTTGACCAAATCTGGCATAGAACATCAGCCAACATTCTTCCACATGCTCGGACTACTATGAAGTCACTTTAGCATGCCTACTCTTTTCTTTGCAGTGTTTGAAGTTGATGCTAGAGAAAGTATGCTTTTAGTATACACAAAGTATGGTATCTACAAAAATAACTACAGAGTTTGTGCTACAGTTTAGTGGTCATAAAGACATGTAGACTATAGTGTCTCAAAAGATATAGATTACCGTGTCTTTTAAGTATTTAAATAATATTATATAGATAATAGTTTCTCATAGTATATAGACAATTCTCAAAGTATATTGACTAGTATCTCAAGTATATTGACTAGTATCTCAAGTATATTGACTAGTATCTCAAAGTATATTGACTAGTATCTCAAGTATATCGACTAGTATCTCAAAGTATATCGACTAGTATCTCAAAGTATATTGACTAGTATCTCAAAGTATATTGACTAGTATCTCAAAGTATATTGACTAGTATCTCAAAGTATATTGACTAGTATCTCAAAGTATATTGACTAGTATCTCAAAGTATATTGACTAGTATCTCAAAGTATAATGACTAGTATCTCAAAGTATATTGACTAGTATCTCAAAGTATATTGACTAGTATCTCAAAGTATATTGACTAGTATCTCAAAGTATATTGACTAGTATCTCAAAGTATATTGACTAGTATCTCTAAGAATATTGACTAGTATCTCAAGTATATTGACTAGTATCTCAAAGTATATTGACTAGTATCTCAAAGTATATTGACTAGTATCTCAAAGTATATCGACTAGTATCTCAAAGTATATTGACTAGTATCTCAAAGTATATTGACTAGTATCTCAAAGTATATTGACTAGTATCTCAAAGTATATTGACTAGTATCTCAAAGTATATTGACTAGTATCTCAAAGTATATTGACTAGTATCTCAAAGTATATTGACTAGTATTTCAAAGTAGATTGACTAGTATCTCAAAGTATATTGACTAGTATCTCAAAGTATATTGACTAGTATCTCAAAGTATATTGACTAGTATCTCAAAGTAGATTGACTAGTATTTCAAAGTAGATTGACTAGTATCTCAAAGTATATTGACTAGTATCTCAAAGTATATTGACTAGTATCTCAAAGTATATTGACTAGTATCTCAAAGTATATTGACGAGTATCTCAAAGTATATTGACTAGTATCTCAAAGTATATTGACTAGTATCTCAAAGTATATCGACTAGTATCTCAAAGTATATCGACTAGTATCTCAAAGTATATTGACTAGTATCTCAAAGTATATTGACTAGTATCTCAAAGTATATTGACTAGTATCTCAAAGTAGATTGACTAGTATTTCAAAGTAGATTGACTAGTATCTCAAAGTATATTGACTAGTATCTCAAAGTATATTGACTAGTATCTCAAAGTATATTGACTAGTATCTCAAAGTATATTGACGAGTATCTCAAAGTATATTGACTAGTATCTCAAAGTATATTGACTAGTATCTCAAAGTATATTGACTAGTATCTCAAAGTATAATGACTAGTATCTCAAAGTATATTGACTAGTATCTCAAAGTATATTGACTAGTATCTCAAAGTATATTGACTAGTATCTCAAAGTATATTGACTAGTATCTCAAAGTATATTGACTAGTATCTCTAAGAATATTGACTAGTATCTCAAGTATATTGACTAGTATCTCAAAGTATATTGACTAGTATCTCAAAGTATATTGACTAGTATCTCAAAGTATATCGACTAGTATCTCAAAGTATATTGACTAGTATCTCAAAGTATATTGACTAGTATCTCAAAGTATATTGACTAGTATCTCAAAGTATATTGACTAGTATCTCAAAGTATATTGACTAGTATCTCAAAGTATATTGACTAGTATCTCAAAGTATATTGACTAGTATTTCAAAGTAGATTGACTAGTATCTCAAAGTATATTGACTAGTATCTCAAAGTATATTGACTAGTATCTCAAAGTATATTGACTAGTATCTCAAAGTAGATTGACTAGTATTTCAAAGTAGATTGACTAGTATCTCAAAGTATATTGACTAGTATCTCAAAGTATATTGACTAGTATCTCAAAGTATATTGACTAGTATCTCAAAGTATATTGACGAGTATCTCAAAGTATATTGACTAGTATCTCAAAGTATATTGACTAGTATCTCAAAGTATATCGACTAGTATCTCAAAGTATATCGACTAGTATCTCAAAGTATATTGACTACTATCTCAAATTATATTGACTTGTATCTCAAAGTATATTGACTAGTATCTCAAAGTATATTGACTAGTATCTCAAAGTAGATTGACTAGTATCTCAAAGTAGATTGACTAGTATCTCAAAGTAGATTGACTAGTATCTCGAAGTATATAGACAATAGTATCTCAAAGTATATTGACTAGTATCTCAAAGTAGATTGACTAGTATCTCAAAGTATATTGACTAGTATCTCAAAGTAGATTGACTAGTATCTCAAAGTAGATTGACTAGTATCTCAAAGTATATAGACAATAGTATCTCAAAGTATATTGACTAGTATCTCAAAGTAGATTGACTTGTATCTCAAAGTATATTGACTAGTATCTCAAAGTATATTGACTAGTATCTCAAAGTATATTGACTAGTATCTCAAAGTATATTGACTAGTATCTCAAAGTATATTGACTAGTATCTCAAAGTATATTGACTAGTATCTCAAAGTATATTGACTAGTATCTCTAAGAATATTGACTAGTATCTCAAGTATATTGACTAGTATCTCAAAGTATATTGACTAGTATCTCAAAGTATATTGACTAGTATCTCAAAGTATATCGACTAGTATCTCAAAGTATATTGACTAGTATCTCAAAGTATATTGACTAGTATCTCAAAGTATATTGACTAGTATCTCAAAGTATATTGACTAGTATCTCAAAGTATATTGACTAGTATCTCAAAGTATATTGACTAGTATCTCAAAGTATATTGACTAGTATTTCAAAGTAGATTGACTAGTATCTCAAAGTATATTGACTAGTATCTCAAAGTATATTGACTAGTATCTCAAAGTATATTGACTAGTATCTCAAAGTAGATTGACTAGTATTTCAAAGTAGATTGACTAGTATCTCAAAGTATATTGACTAGTATCTCAAAGTATATTGACTAGTATCTCAAAGTATATTGACTAGTATCTCAAAGTATATTGACGAGTATCTCAAAGTATATTGACTAGTATCTCAAAGTATATTGACTAGTATCTCAAAGTATATCGACTAGTATCTCAAAGTATATCGACTAGTATCTCAAAGTATATTGACTACTATCTCAAATTATATTGACTTGTATCTCAAAGTATATTGACTAGTATCTCAAAGTATATTGACTAGTATCTCAAAGTAGATTGACTAGTATCTCAAAGTAGATTGACTAGTATCTCAAAGTAGATTGACTAGTATCTCGAAGTATATAGACAATAGTATCTCAAAGTATATTGACTAGTATCTCAAAGTAGATTGACTAGTATCTCAAAGTATATTGACTAGTATCTCAAAGTAGATTGACTAGTATCTCAAAGTAGATTGACTAGTATCTCAAAGTATATAGACAATAGTATCTCAAAGTATATTGACTAGTATCTCAAAGTAGATTGACTTGTATCTCAAAGTATATTGACTAGTATCTCAAAGTATATTGACTAGTATCTCAAAGTATATTGACTAGTATCTCAAAGTATATTGACTAGTATCTCAAAGTATATTGACTAGTATTTCAAAGTAGATTGACTAGTATCTCAAAGTATATTGACTAGTATCTCAAAGTATATTGACTAGTATCTCAAAGTATATTGACTAGTATCTCAAAGTAGATTGACTAGTATTTCAAAGTAGATTGACTAGTATCTCAAAGTATATTGACTAGTATCTCAAAGTATATTGACTAGTATCTCAAAGTATATTGACTAGTATCTCAAAGTATATTGACGAGTATCTCAAAGTATATTGACTAGTATCTCAAAGTATATTGACTAGTATCTCAAAGTATATCGACTAGTATCTCAAAGTATATCGACTAGTATCTCAAAGTATATTGACTACTATCTCAAATTATATTGACTTGTATCTCAAAGTATATTGACTAGTATCTCAAAGTAGATTGACTAGTATCTCAAAGTAGATTGACTAGTATCTCAAAGTAGATTGACTAGTATCTCAAAGTAGATTGACTAGTATCTCGAAGTATATAGACAATAGTATCTCAAAGTATATTGACTAGTATCTCAAAGTAGATTGACTAGTATCTCAAAGTATATTGACTAGTATCTCAAAGTAGATTGACTAGTATCTCAAAGTAGATTGACTAGTATCTCAAAGTATATAGACAATAGTATCTCAAAGTATATTGACTAGTATCTCAAAGTAGATTGACTAGTATCTCAAAGTAGATTGACTAGTATCTCAAAGTATATTGACTAGTATCTCAAAGTATATTGACTAGTATCTCAAAGTATATGGATATGTTGTACATAGTGTCTTGCGTATAAATCTGCTAAAAACACTTACAGGGAGGTTTGATTCCATGATTCTCGTCATCAATTCGTAATCTACCTCCACCGTCTGGTACTAATCCAAGTTTACTGAGAATGCTGCCTTTCAAATCTTGAACTGACTGCAATAGAGAAAGTATTTCATTCAAATATTCAAATTTATCCTCCATCAAAATTCCTATCTGGTGACTGGTGCACTACAGTAGCCATTTTCCACGACTTGCCTCATATTTTTCTTGCCAACATAATTGTGGATATTTTCGTGTATTTTTCTAATATTTATTTATTATGGAACAAATGAACATACATGTAGATTTTGGCTTAGTTTCGATCAAAATTGTTGAATAAATATGGAAACAAAACAGGTGGGTTTAAGGTGATATAAGTTGTCCTGAATATTCATAAGGTTAAGTAAACAGGATAATACTTGCATTGCAGTTTTTGTGAACATGAATACAAATAGTATGAAATTATTTATTAACCTCCACTGTGTATAAACTGTATACCTCATTTGAGTAAAATTTACCAAGGAACATAACATAGACAGATACCAGTACATGCAAGGTATTTGTTTTGGGAAAAAATGGACTCTGGCTAGCTGCCCATATCTAAAATGATCCCTACTAAATAAGTAAATCCTTGTGTATTGACTTGAGTTTGTTAATGCATTCTGAGCAAGGTCTACTCATTATGAACAGGATTATTTTGTAAAAGTAATAATTTATTCACTTGTTTTAATTTTCCCTTTTTTGCTGATATGTCAAAAATCTGCTAATTCATGAACATGCTCACAATATTGAAATTGAATGTCAGTTAAAATAAACGGTTTAACAGTATTGTGTGAAATAAAATTCCAGCGGGTCATAATTCCAGAAAAATTGGAAACCAATGACAGATTTTCAAAATGTGAAATGTTGTTTCATGATCTGAACTAGTGGAACTTATTGGTCACAGAGGGCGCCCTTTCTTGATACCTGCCTAAACACATTGAAGCACCTGATGAACGAATTGCAAAGCATGTATACTTACGTAATCTTTAACAACCTCCACATGAATGACAGGCCAGCTCTCTTCATTCTTTTCAGAGCATCTGTTTTCCACAATAAATGATATCATTTTACTTTGTCTTTCAGCCTCTGCTTGCGTTAACATAAGAGAATCCCTATAAAGAAACATCATGCTATCAGCTGATTGCATAATTAACACTTCTCTGTAATTCTTTTTAAATATTTTTCTGTCAATGAATCCAGAATACTTACAGTAAATATTCACTGGGTTTTAATTCACTATTTTCACTGATCAGTTAGATCCGCTAAATTAAAACCCGGTGAATAGGTCAAATTACAATAGAAATCCTTGTTTCACTGGACAATCAGAAAATTTGAAACTCAGTGAAAATTCATGGTTTTACAGTAGATGCCATAATGTTTACAACTACGAACACTATAGTGTTTATATTGTTGGTGCATAGCAGGCATGAAATCACTTGTGAGTGGGGACATACAGTGGAGATGACACAGTTCAGCACCAAAAGCTAATCTGGCTCTTATCGTAAGGTTTTAATACATTGTTATCTACAGTGAGGTGAAATACATCAGTATTATATATACTGTTATCTTTTGTTAATATTACTAAGTGCCACCACTCTTGAGTAGAGGTAGTTTCCCGCAAGATGAGCACCAATATTTATAATGCCATAATGTCCATTGTTGTATCATTCTCAGGATTGGTACAAATACCATCTTCATTTTTCTTATGAGTAGAAAATCATGACTAGATTGTAGACCAACAGCAAATAGATGAGTTTATACATATTCTCCGGATGTAAGGACAAGATTAACATCGGAAAAACTCGTTTCATTTTTGAAAATTACTAATTGTTTAAACACAGCTCATCTTTACTGATATTCTTAACATGACAAAACATGCTTTCCTTTCATAGAGTGTACAGCAAAAAACGTATGGCTCTTTCGCGAAAATCGATTTTCGCTGTATCACTTTCAAAACAAAACATCAGCCAACAAGCCATGCATGGCCCAGTTTCCGTTAGTTATTGAATTTAAGATATATAGTTTTGTTTATAGTAATATAGCTGGAATATAACCATGCCAGGAAAATGATTGACATTTGTATCTGATCGTCAAACAAGTACTTGTCCACATTGAGAGAAATTGCTCTGGAACAACATTAATTAAAACAAAATCAGCCATTTTGAATACATGTATATATCTATAACATGATGTATAATGAATATATAAAATTTGAACATAATCAGTCAAAGCATGTCAGAGATATGGCTCTAGAAGCCCATTCATTAAAACAAAATGGCCGCCAGTGCTTGAAATTGGCAAAAATGTGAACTTTCTCAATGTCAACAGATTAACACTGCAGGATATCACACATAATATACAACAACAAATATAATTTAAGTATAAAAATTAAATGACTGCTTTGCTACATTTGGCAGATATCATCAGTATTTATAATATTCATGTCAAGTGAACTAAATATCTAGAGCAGCTAGCAATTGTTACATACCCATATTTGCTACTACTTGTAGCTGTTATTCTGTCTCCATCTTCAATGGAGAGTTCTGATAGTGTTTTACCATCATCATTACGTCTTAACACGACAGGCACTGTGTGTTGTAAACTTAACACTAAGTTTTCTATATCAATACCAATTATATCACTTAATATAACTTTAATTTCACCAATGATAGAGTCCTTGCGAAATGTTCTTGTCAGTTCTTGGGGACGAGTGTTGTTTGTTGTTGTATACGTTATTGTTAACAACAATGGCTCACATGATGCGCCAATGTGCAATGGTACTCCATCAACCTGTGACAAAATAAAAAGTATGCAGCTCACTTAAAATTGGTTAATTTATAGATTAATATGCAAAGACTGCAATCCTTAAATTAATATGTCTGGGTGTGTCTCGAATGTATCAAAACAATCTTCAATAGCAGAGCAGCAACATTTACATAAACAATATCGTTCAGAGAATGACTGAAACGATAGTACTGTAAAATCTGTATTAGAAGCCACAGCTTCTATTAGAGTATCTACACATGTGAGAAATGATGATTTTTTAGTTCTCAATTATTCAAAAAGAATGCGTGTGACTTCTATTAGGGATGCGGCTTCTAATACAGATCTTACAGTAATTAGTAATATATAAAGCTCGAAATATGATAACACTGATATCAACAATTAATGATACTTATGAATTAGATGTGGCATATGAAATCATTGTATATATGAAAATTATAAATATATTTGAGTAGTTACACCTACCTGAATACCATTCCACACAAACAACAGTGTTTCATTGGAGATCCCAGCTTCATGCATACTGACAAGTCTTTCACCTGAGAACAAAATAATTTTAGAAAATGTGAAAATAGTATTAGTAAGTGTTTTTAGTCTTTATAGCATGCATGGTCATTTCACCCTATTGTATTTACTGAACATACATTGTTGGTAAACTCGTACATGTCTCTTTCTTTATGCTAACAGGAAATTACTGTAGTTGTAACTGTCACATATAAACTTACATTGTGATAGCTCACATATTTTGTAAACTGCTAAATTTAAATCTCACATATTTTGTAAACCTACAATGTTTCTGTATAAACCAGATATTGCATCTTCGTTGTGCAGCATTAACCAAGTTGCAACGTCTGAAGTTGCCAAGGAGATCAAGTTGATTCTCATCTATTGACAAAGTTGGCCAAGCATGTGAAATTTGATTGATTGCTAGATTGTTTGATGAAAGTGGTCTGATCAATCACAGACACGGTTTTTTTAGACAAAACTCAATCAGATCAAAAGCTGTACAAATTACTGAAACTGCCTTATCTTAACAAAGAGCCCCTCTTTCCATCATTTATTTTTTCCAAATTCAGTTCCAGACACTATTTCATTGCCTTGAGTTCAAAAAATTGCACAGGTCGTGTTTCACTTATTTTCCAGTAGATTCAGATCTTTGTTTGCCGGCATAATGGCCCGTGTTGATGAAACAGAATCACAACTGATATCTGAATGGGAGAGTTGAAGTTTTCAATCTACTTTTTTAATTATACTCCCACTATGCATCATTAGTATTTGCGACCAACTAAATTAGGCGAGGGTTCTCCGAACCCGCCTATTCACATAGTTCATACCCACCATGGACTCTGGTCAGTCAAAATGACTATTTTGAACTGTAGGTATTAATCAGCGATTCTGCCGGTGACGGAGAGATAGAATCTAGGTCAGGGGAAGCCCCATGACCCCAAGATTCTCTTTCCCTTACGTCACAAACCACGCGACCGAGGCCACGTATGGATATGGTAGTCCCGAAACTAATGCGGGGATCATATCCTTGGGCTTGTTGGTCCAATAGATGCGCTCCCCAACCCTGGGGGGAGGCATCTGTTACCAGAGTCATACCTGCGGCGAGCGGGTCCAAGGGACCCCCCTGTCCGAGGTTGGCCAGTGACGACCACCAGGGCAGGGCTTCCTTCACTTGGTCCGAGACCGAAACCCTCCTATCTAGTTCCCATAGGAGAGCTCGGCGTTATAACAAATCACTCTGGTTTCTTTCTCTCCGCATCGAGGACTTAGACCAATGCTACGGAAAGAGTGGGGTGGTTGGGGGAGACCCGGAGTCTATGGTGGGTATGAACTATGTGAATAGGCGGGTTCGGAGAACCCTTGCCTAAATTCACTACGTTCAATTACCCACCTCAAACTCCGGTCAGTCAAAATGACTATTTTGAACTGTAGGCAGAGTCAGACGCCGATAGGTGGCGGGTTTTCCAAGCAAACAGAAAAGTGATGAAAAGTCTCAGTCCAGGATGAAACACTCTACAAAAATCACTCAACACCCTAGTTAAGACCCAAAAAAGGGTGGTGTCTTACCTTGCCTGTGCTGTCCCCAAAAAAGCCAAAATGCAGCTACGGTGACAGGGTTCGGTGTGCCAGAGAAAGCCAGACCCCAACCCGATTCTGGGGGGTAGTAAGCTTTCGAAGTAAAGACCGAAACAGTTCTGCATGAGGGTTTAGGCAGCAAAGCGGGACCTGGGACCTTCCAGGGGAGTGCTGATGGTAGAGAAATCTGTCCACATAAAATGCCGGACTGACTTATTGCCTATGCGCAGGGACCCTAGCGGTCGTTCAGGCTGGGTCAGCAAACCAAGACTGACCCGCTACGACGGGACCCAACCTAGAGAGACCCTTTTCAATGGATTCGGTGTCTCTTAGGTGGTAGTTGATAAAGACGTTCTGCGTTCTCCAAAAGCCTGCCCTCCATGTGTGCTCGAGGGGGGGGGGGGTGCCTGATGCTAGCACTAGCGAGTCAGTAATCGCACGGACCTCATGCGCTCATAATTGGTGTCTCTGCAAGCTTTGTGTCGAGGAAGTTAAAGGATTATAGTCGCAGTAAACCACCTGGTTATGGAAGTTGGGGAGGCCGGCCTATCCTGCCTGCCTGGGCCATAACTCAAAGTTATGTGCCTGGCAACCCATTCCAAATCCTTAGTACGGTTTGGTGGCAACTCCGTGCTCGAACCGGGTAGAGAAGCAATTCCTCCTGACCCTCCGGGCAGACAAAATTTGACGGCCGGGGGATGACGATCGGGTGAGGATCATGTCTTGGGATTTGGTTCTTGGCGAGAAACCCGATTTGTGTCTTTCGCACAACTTGATTGTCCATAACGGCGGTACATCATCCAAAAAGGACAATGCCCCCAGCTCTGGCCGGCACCTACCTGAGGCGAGGGCCAGTAGGAAGACTATTTTCCACGTCAAAAATTTGAGTGGTGCTGATCGGAAAGGCTCAAAGGGCGGTCTGCTTAGAGCAGACAACACAGCCGACAAGTGCCAGTTGGGCGGCTCCCTTGTATGGGGTCTTGGCATCTGGAAAGCAGTAAATAGTCTCCTAGGACAATCGGCTAGTCTTGTTCCCCTACGTTTTGAGTGGTGGGGGACAAGGCCGACCTGTAACCAACGATCGCTGCATAGGACAAACCCACTTCGTCAAACAGGTGGACGAAGGAGCCTGCTACCTGGCCAATAGAGGGATGGTATGGATCAATCTCCCTTCCACTACACCAATCAGTGTATGTTCGCAGCCTAGAAATGTAGTTCGCGTTGGTGGAATCCCTGTTCGCCCTGGCCAGGACGTTGGCAGCCCGCTCAGATAAGGCTTTCGTATATGCGGGTCTACTGAGAGCCTCTATGCGTGTAAGTGATACCTGCTGGGCTCGTTGGTAGTGCGCCGTCTATTTGGGGCGGCAGGTCCGGTAAGTCCGGAAGCACTGCTGGTGTTTCGGACAACTAGCATTTCCAACAGAAGTGGAAACTAGGCCTTGCTTGGCCAATCGGGTGCGACCAATGATAATATGCAGGTGTGCCCCCTGTCGAAGTTTTCTCCAGTGTCCGGTGAACTAGCGGGAAGGGAGGAAAGGCGTACACAACTAAGTGGGTCCATGGGGTTAGCAAAGTGACTCTGGCCCAGGCTCTGGAGTCAGCAGGAGTGTTACGTACGCCGGGAGCTTGGCATTCCGGGGTGTGGCAAACCGGTCCAACCTTGGACCGTCCCACAGGTGAAACAGCCTGGAGGCTACCCACTGGGGTATCAGCCACTTCGTGTTCTGGAGATGGAGCCGTCCTGAAAGGGTGTCGCCAGACTGTTCCTCACCCCTGGAAGGTGGTGTGCGGTTAGCTCCACATTGTATTTCAGGCACCAAAGGAGGATTTGCTCCGCTAGGACTGACAACGATGGTAAATGCATCCCCCCCCTTCTTCTTAAAGGAGACCACCGCTGCATTGCCTGTGCGGAGCAGGACTCTGTGGTCTCGAACTACGGGTAGAAAACGCGGTAGTGCTAAGTACACTGCTCTCAGTTTGAGCTGGTTGATATGGTAGTCCTGAAACTAATGCGGGGGCCATATCCTTGGGCTTGTTGGTCCAACAGATGCACTCCCCAACCCGGGGGGGGGGGGGGTGTCTGTTACCAGAGTCATACCTGCGGTGAGCGGGTCCAAGGGGCCCCTCTGCCCGAGGTTGGCCAGTGACGACCACCAGGGCAGGGCTTCCTTCACTTGGGCAGAGACCAAAACCCGCCTATCTAATTCCCATAGAAGAGCTTGGCATTATAACAAGCGTTATATCGGGCGGCTGCGTAGTGCGGCCTGGGGAACGACCCTTTCAACTGAGGTCATCATTCCGATGATCCACATTAGTTCTCGGAGGGACACTGAGGGAACGCTGACTAGGCATTCGGCTAGGCTGCTTAGCGCTAAAAACACGTTTGAAATAGCTAAGCTAAGCTTACCTCTGTGTCAAAACTCCATGCCCAGAGACACCAACTGTGCGTTGGGTCAAGGTGGGACTTGTCGATTTACTAACGAGCCCAACTGGTGAAGTAAATCCTTGCCCGGGTTGTTAGTAACCAGTAGTCTGGGTACTGATTGAGGTGTACCGACATGTGGTGAAGCAGCAGCACTACCTGTTACATCACTCGGGTGAACATGTAGGGCGCTGTGCCTAACCCGAACGGGGGGGGGGGATACTTTGCCTAGCTGCACAATTCGAAGGAGATGGCAACTCACTGGGTGCATCGGTATGTGCAGGTAGGCCCCGCTTAAGTCTAGTGGGGCTAGCCAGTCAAAACGGTGGATGGAGAGGAGAACCCTGAATGGTATCTCCTTGTGGAATCGATCGAGGAGCACGTACTGATTCAGTCTGCCTAGGTCTAGAACTGGACGCCCGCCAGTTGTAGATTTGGTACTACAAACACATTTGGGTAGAAGCCTGGACTTAGTTCCGGCTGATGTACCCTGTGTATGGCGCCTTTTCCCAGCAAACTGCTACTTCCTGTCTGATTGAGCCCCCTGGCAGTGTCCAACAGGGAAGTCACTGACAAGGGGAAATGGAGATTTCAGCGGTATCCCGTAACAGGATGTCACCACCTGGAAAGGTCCAGGGATCGGTCACCCACTGTCTCCAAACCGGACTACACGGGCGCAATCTGTGTACGACAGGGATATGTGGTCATGGGTTCGGCAGTTGCGAGGGGGGAGTGCTCCCTTCCCCTATGAGGATCAGTTCCCCAAGGCCTGAAGTAGTCACTAAGTTGTGAACTGGCCACTTGCCGAACACATGCCTGTCTCCCCCGGTTGCAGAGGTGAGGGTCAAACACGCTTCCCCCGCTGCCGGGTAGACGTCCGCCCACGGAGAGTGAGGAGCCACCACCTGGCTCTTTCCTCCCTGGGGGTGCGCCACTACTCTTCCCTCCCATGGAAGGGTATAAGCGCTTGCCTCCTGGCTGACTCTGGCTAACGGACGATGCCCTAGGGCATTGTGTTTTCTGTGCTTGGGGTGCCCTCCACTTGCCCTTGGCAGGACCAACTGGCTAGCGGATTCGATCTGAACCCTCTGATTCATTGCACTCCAAAGCTCCGAGACTGTACCCACCATTCCCTGAACAAAGAGGGTGGAGGGTATCCAGTCTGCGTCACTGAGGTGGGGACGTACCCCCACTCAGCTTGTTGGCGAAAACATGTGCGTCTAAGGCCGCGTCTCGTAGCACAGTAGTGGCCCCGGCCAAGAGAGCCAGGCGACACTAGGGTGTGTCGCACGTAGATGTGCGGTGGCCCACCAGTAAAAAAGTCGCCTGGTCTAGGAGGCTGGTGCGTTCTGCCTCCAAGGTCACCAGAGTGCTGGGCACGCATAATAATACGCTCAAGCGACTCTGCCCTCAGGGCTGGATGGGTCGTCTACGATTGGCAAGAACGCCCATGGAACGCGGCTGTCCCCCTTTGCCCGGTTTGCCAAATTCGTGGTACCGGGGTCTGGGGAAGGAGCCTTGGGATCCGGTTGGGCGCGTTTTGGTCTCATCCCACGCTATGGGGTCAGATCCCGAAACCACATCGACCGGGTAGCGTTTAGTCCAGCGGAAAGTGTTGTCTAATGTTTTCCCCACCCGGGGGCCTTAAGGATTAAATCCTCCGTGGCTGACCAACACCGCCCATCAACACCGTTTGCGTGCTCTGCGTCCCACTCCACACTGGGACGGACAGGGAGAGACGTGCCGACGGGGTTGCTTTGGATCCCGACACCCGTGATCCCATAAGCATTGAAGCAACCTTCGGTGGTCACCTTAGGATCAAGGGTGGGGGTATTTACATCGTATCACTGGGATCACCCCAAAAAGCATGGCTCATCGAGTCATACAGATGGAAGACTCTGAGGGGCCACATGGAGTACCGGCTATATCCGACACCAGCGAACTGAGTCTCCTTTCACTTTCAAATATGTGAGAGGGAGCGTGTTCGACTGTGCGTCTGTCTCATAACAGGGTCGGTTCCCTCTGGGGACGCCCGTGGGTCAGTAAGAAAAAGTCAAAACCCACAGCGGAGACCAGACACAAGGATAAATTTATTACTGTTGTACCCTAGCTTGCTGAAAGTAGGGGGGGTCAATGTGTGCCCTGCCCTGAAAGCCCTGCCCTGAAAGCCCTGCCCTGAGATCGGAGGCTTGGCTGCCAGCAGCCCATTGGCATTCAGTGCCCGAGGCCTCACCCAAAAATAGTGGGAGAGCCATGGCTGGGAACGGGGGTTCCCCGGAAGAGACGTGTTTGAATGCAAACATGCTTTCGTGTTTCTTCCTGCTTGCCCACCAAGGGGCCGCAGTGGAGACAGCTCGCTCCGACTGCGTCTGATCTACCCGGCCTGCCAGGGACGCAATTGCCCCGACAGTCCCTTGACCAAAGCCCTCAACTCGGAGGCAAACCCGGCGCCGTGCAAGGAAGGGTCCACAAAAGGACCCACAACGGGCCCCACAGGAGGAAAGCCTCCAGGGGCACAGTCTCGCTGCAGCAGGTAAAATCGGGTAAACCACCGCCTGAAAAAACAGACTGTGAGGATGCCTTCCAATCAGCGGGGGGAGACCGAGAAAAATATCACTACCTCCACCAACTGGCCTTCTACTCGACGTCCCGGTACAACCGGTAGCCGAGTGTGAGGATTTTCCACTCATGCCAAACACGCAACTCACTTTAACCGATTTGTTTACTGGACGCGCAACCTTGCTGTGACGCGGTCTGTCTCAGCGATTTTGATGGCTCTGAAAGACAATAGCAGGCCTCAGAACTCCAGTGAAAAACACACCTTCACGCAAAAACCCTGAACCCCGCACGCAGCATCTGGGATGCAGGTTCTATGCTGGTAAATTCTGAATATAACCACTGCACAGTTGACCCGAAACGCGAGGAGACCAAAAGGAAAACGGCAGCGAGTCCTGGTACTGTCATTACATCCATACATTGCTAAATACATTGCAAATAAAAGACGACATGCATGAGGGAAAAAAGAGCCGCTAAAACTTCATCCCCGCATCACGTGGTTTGTGACGTAAGGGAAAGATAATCTTGGGGTCATGGGGCTTCCCCTGACCTAGATTCTATCTCTCCGTCACCGGCAGAATCGCTGATTAATGCCTACAGTTCAAATTAGTCATTTTGACTGACTGGAGTCTATGGTGGGTAATTGAACGTAGTGAATTGTTTGAAGAACGTAAAACGCACTGTAATATTACAGTTAGGGTGTGAAGCTATTATATGATTCAACATCTGAATTGCTATCAATGATTCTAAAATACAAGTAGAGTAACAAAAGTCAATCATTAGATAATATTATTAATCTTTATCAGTCATCTGTCATTGTAACGCCATACAGTTACAGCGTGCCATAATTTCGTGGTATTGCACTAGGTATTTTCATCTTATCATATTAGAAAATGCAAATTCCAAATATGGAACGATTATGCTCGTAAGCATTCTCTAATAATAATAAAAACAACATGACTGCCCCAGAGTTTGACCGGACCTCACACAAAGAAGTTCACTAAATGTGTTCTAAATGTTTTGGATTTCGGCATTCCCATGATGTATTCCTAGGAGGGAAAGATGTATAATTATAAGGTTATTACAAGGATACTGCAAAGTATGCACTCAGATAGTACGCGGTCGCATCGCTGCACTTTCTTCGTGTATACTTTGCAGTATCCTCGTAATAACCTCTTAAATACAACATTATAATTATTAGGCTAATAATTTACCCAATACAAAATCCAATCAATGGCTAATTGAAAGGCAAAAAAGATTACTACCAGTTTGGGCAAGGTGTTGTTTGATATGGTCTTACCTGAGACATGATTATACAGATGCAAACCTGCAGGTAAGTCTTTGACAGTGTGCAGACACATGTCTGGAGAGGGAGTCATGCTACCAAACACCTAAGAAAAAAAACAGAACTTAACAGTTATTACAGTAGAGTATTCATTTTGGAAAATATATCTGAAAATTACAATAGTACAATATTTTTGGTGTCAACTACATTTCTGAATAAAACAATTACTAAAAACAGTGTGAAATGCTGTACATATTCATTTGCATAATCTTGTAATTATTCTATGTATTCAGGTAATCGTATTCTGTGCATACTTATATCACTTTAAGTTTACAAAACTGCACCTAAATTATAATTAAATATTAAAACATATATACATTCTTTATTTTGTTGTATAAATGTACCAGTAGCGACAGGATACAAATGAGAAAAAAATACATTCTTAGAAAAATCTTGAATAGATCATGGTTTTCACAGAATTTATTAATCAACATTTTTCAACCTTTTAAACACTGTCCATACCTACCTCTGTAATTGCAGTCTCCAACTCGGCTATGGTTTTCCTTCTGTCAATTGACAATGCAGTCACACACGTATCAACATTGGTTCTTAATTGTAACACATCGTCTATTACAGTACAGTAGTTGGAATGTAATAATTTAACTTCTATCATGTTCACAAGTGTGTCATACTTGTCTCTGCAAAAGAATACAAATATACTGCAATACTGTATAAATATGTACTCCCTATATATACAGTGACCCCCTCGCTAAGTAGTGCCTCAGTAAGTCACGGTTTTGACTAAGTCGCGGTTTTGACTAAGTCGTGAGTAGTTGAATGGCTCCCAAAAATTCTATTGTGTTTTGTCATCAGTTTTGAAGTAAAAGAACTAATGTTTTGATGCATTGTCGCATAAGGTGACGGCAGCCTGACTCAAGGTGTCAGCGGGAGTATGATAAAACTATAAAACTTGCTGCAATGAGTTGAATCCATATGAACATTGACGCTGTGATAATGTTCAATAAAGAAAAGTACTATAAATAAATCTATTTGTATATATGTGCTTTTTATTCATTTTCAATGCATTATCAACCTTTGTTAAGTCGCGTATTTTTGCTTGGATCTCGACACCCGCGACTTAACAAGTGGCCACTATATCTACACTCGCTCTATTTTCTATTAAAATATTCCAAATTACTAATTAATATGCAAATAATATGCAGATAAGATAAGATTAGCTATTCACTGAATTTTATGGGAGATTTGGGGCAGACACACAGACAAAATATAAAGACACAGTTGGGTTTGGTTGTTTGTTGCAGACATCAAAGATGATTATTTCATAAAACTTGTCTCATCAAAGGTTCAAAGTAATATATTAACTACTTGCCGCATGTTGTGAAAAACATGCTATGAAAATAAAAAATATATGGTAGTGAATCCCAACATATAGTATACTGAAGTATTCTGCTATAATTTTGTTTTTCACTTGGAGAAATCATCAACAATCCATAACTATTATGTAATTATTTCTTAAATGAGTGTAATTTTCAATAACATCTCATATTGATTCATAAATAATAACCAAACTTCCATGAAGTCCACATGCACTTGAATGACAAATTCATGAAAATTTCCAGCAATGAAATTACCTACAGTATCTATACAAAAAATAAAGATTTTTTTACTGTATATTCAATTTTGTTTTATTTTCCAGATACTGTGAAAAAATGACTACAAAACAATAAATCATGAAAATAAAGGCATGCTATCAAAATATTTTTTAATATTTCAGGAACAGGAACAATGCTAGTCCATGCATATATGAATGAAAGTGAATAAACCAGATAAACAGTATTTTTCTTTCTTTTTCACTGACTTGACAGTTATAAGAGCTCACCTATTGGCAGCTAATGCAATATTCTCAGCAGTAATTTCATCTTGTATTCTACTGGGAATGCCATACATTCGCTGACCTTTAGCTGAAAATTAGAATCAATATTTAATACAATAGAGTTGACGTACTTGGTTAGTTTGTGTACTTCATAGATATCTGTATTTTATGAGGTTGAAAATACTCTATGAGATGGTCCTGTAACATTCTATTTGGTTGTTGGGGATGTCCCATTTGGTGTTTTGGGGATGTCCCATTTGGTGTTTTGGGGATGTCCCATTTGGTGTTTTGGGGAATGTCCCATTTGGTGTTTTGGGGTATCCCATTTGGTGGATTGGGGATGTTTCATTTGGTGTTTTGGGGATGTTTCATTTGATGTTTTGGGGGATGTCCCATTTGGTGATTTGGGGATGTCCCATTTGTTATTTTGGGGATGTCCCATTTGTTATTTTGGGGATGTCCCATTTGGTGGTTTGGGGATGTACAATTTTGCGTTTTGGGAATGTACAATTTGGTGGTTTGGGGGTTGTACTTTTTGGTTGTTTGGGGATGTTCCATTTGGTGTTTTGGGGATGTTCCATTTGGTGTTTTGGGGATGTCCAATTTGGTGGTTTGGGGATGTCCCATTCCGTGGTTTGGGGATGTCCCATTCGGTGGTTTGGGGATGTCCCATTCGGTGGTTTGGGGATGTCCCAATTGGTGGATTGGGGATGTCCCATTCGGTGGTTTGGGGATGTCCCAATTGGTGGATTGGGGATGTTTCATTTGGTTTTTTGGAGATGTCCAATTTGGTGTTTTGAGGAATGTCCCATTTGGTGTTTTGGGGATGTCCCATTTGGTGGATTGGGGATGTCCCATTTGGTGGTTTGGGGAGATGTCCCATTTGGTGTTTTGGGGGATGTCCCATTTGGTGTTTTGGGGATGTCCCATTTGGTGTTTTGGGGAATGTCCCATTTGGTGTTTTGGGGTATCCCATTTGGTGGTTTGGGGATGTACAATTTTGCGTTTTGGGAATGTACAATTTGGTGGTTTGGGGGTTGTACTTTTTGGTTGTTTGGGGATGTTCCATTTGGTGTTTTGGGGATGTTCCATTTGGTGTTTTGGGGATGTCCAATTTGGTGGTTTGGGGATGTCCCATTCGGTGGTTTGGGGATGTCCCAATTGGTGGATTGGGGATGTCCCATTCGGTGGTTTGGGGATGTCCCAATTGGTGGATTGGGGATGTTTCATTTGGTTTTTTGGAGATGTCCAATTTGGTGTTTTGAGGAATGTCCCATTTAGTGTTTTGGGGATGTCCCATTTGGTGGATTGGGGATGTCCCATTTGGTGGTTTGGGGAGATGTCCCATTTGGTGTTTTGGGGGATGTCCCATTTGGTGGTTTGGGGAAGTTCCATTTGGTGTTTGGGGGATGTCTCATTTGGTGGTTTGGGGATGTCCCATTTGGTGTTTTGGGGATGTCCCATTTGGGGTTTTGGGGATGTCCCATTTGGGGTTTTGGGGATGTCTCATTTGGTGTTTTGGGGATGTCCCATTTGGTGTTTTGGGGATGTCCCATTTGGTGTTTTGGGGATGTCCCATTTGGTGTTTTAGGGATGTCCAATTTGGTGTTTTGGGGGATATCTCATTCGGTGATTTGGGGATGTCCCATTTGTTGATTTGGGGAAGACCTAGTGATGGTTTGGGGATGTCCCATTTGGTGTTTTGGGGATGTCCCATTTGGTGTTTTGGGGATGTCCCATTTGGTGGTTTGGGGATGACCTAGTGATGGTTTGGGGGATGTCCCATTTGGTGGATTTAGGGATGTCCCATTTGGTGTTTTGGGGATGTCCCATTTGGTGGTTTGGGGATGTCCCATTTGATGGTTTGGGGATGTCCAATTTTGTGTTTTGGGGAAGTCCCATTTTGTGTTTTGGGGATGTCCCATTTGGTGTTTTGAGGATGTCCAATTTGGTGGTTTGGGGATGTCCCATTTGGTGGTTTGGGGATGTCCCATTTGGTGGTTTGGGGATGTCCCATTTGGTGGTTTGGGGATGTCCAATTTGGTGGTTTGGGGATGTCCCATTTGGTGGTTTGGGGATGTCCCATTTGGTAGTTTGGGGATGTCCCAATTGGTGGTTTGGGGATGTCCCAATTGGTGGTTTGGGGATGTCCCAATTGGTGGTTTGGGGATGTCCAATTTGGTGTTTTGGGGATGTCCCATTGGGTGGTTTGGGGATGTCCAATTTGGTGGTTTGGGGATGTCCAATTTGGTGGTTGAGGATGTCTCATTTGGTAGTTTGGGGATGTCCCAATTGGTGGTTTGGGGATGTCCCAATTGGTGGTTTGGGGATGTTCAATTTGGTGGTTTGGGGATGTCCCATTTGGTGTTTTGGGGATGTTCAATTTGGAGGTTTGGGGAAGTCCCATTTGGTGGTTGAGGATGTCCAATTTGGTGGTTGAGGATGTCTCATTTGGTAGTTTGGGGATGTCCCAATTGGTGGTTTGGGGATGTCCCAATTGGTGGTTTGGGGATGTCCCAATTGGTGGTTTGGGGATGTCCAATTTGGTGGTTTGGGGATGACCCATTTGGTGGTTTGGGGATGTCCCATTTGTTGGTTTGGGAATGTCCAATTTGGTAGTTTGGGGATGTTCAATTTGGAGGTTTGGGGATGTTCAATTTGGAGGTTTGGGGATGTTCAATTTGGAGGTTTGGGGATGTTCAATTTGAAGGTTTGGGGATGTCCAATTTGGTGGTTTGGGGATGTCCCATTTGGTGGTTTGGGGATGTCCCAATTGGTAGTTTGGGGATGTCCCAATTGGTAGTTTGGGGATGTCCCAATTGGTGGTTTGGGGATGTCCCAATTGGTGGTTTGGGGATGTCCCAATTGGTGGTTTGGGGATGTCCAATTTGGTGTTTTGGGGATGTCCCATTTGGTGTTTTGGGGATGTCCCATTTGGTGGTTTGGGGATGTCCCATTTGGTGGTTTGGGGATGTCCCATTTGGTGATGTCCAATTTGGTGGTTTGGGGATGTCCAATTTGGTGGTTTGGGGATGTCCAATTTGGTGGTTTGGGGATGTCCCATTCGGTGGTTTGGGGATGTCCCATTCGGTGGTTTGGGGATGTCCCATTCGGTGGTTTGGGGATGTCCCAATTGGTGTTTTGGGGATGTCCCATTTGGTGGTTTGGGGATGTTCAATTTGGTCGTTTGGGGATGTTCAATTTGGTGTTTTGGGGGATGTCCCATTTGGTGGTTTGGGGATGTCCCATTTGTTGTTTTGGGAATGTCCAATTTGGTGGTTTAGAGATGTCCAATTTGGTGGTTTGGAGATGTTCAATTTGGTGGTTTGGGGAAGTCCAATTTGGTGGTTTGGGGAGATTCAGGGAATTATTTGAAAACTTACTTTTTATTTATTTGAAGATACCGTACTTCCCCGAATATAAACCCAGGGACCTGTTCATGTAAAATCGGGAAAATTAGGGGATGGGCTTATACTCGAGGACCACCTCAGAAAAGATAACTTTTTTGGGGGGTTTAAAATTGTAACCATCTTCCCAACCACGAAAAATTATCCAAATTACATTTTTCATTCACAGTATCAGTCTCGGAGAAATATTACGTCTTTTTGATTTCCACGACACTTTTCACAATGAAGAAACAAACATGTAAAAATAGACACATTTTTTGACAATATGGTTTACATACCGTCTGAATTTACGGTGCAAAAATGGGTTTGTGGGAAAACAGTCGAAGGCAAGATCTTTATTATTATCTTCGTTGTGGAATGTTTTTGATCGTACGCAAACTATCAAAAGAAAGCAATTTCTGCCATGGTGTTTTTCATTATGATTTGACCTGAACAACTTTCTTTGACCTACATTGTAACAGGTTACGTCTTCCAATCAAAACGCTGTGTCGTACAGACAAAGTTTTTTGATTATTGACAAAGTTTTTTTTTCAACACAATGCGGAAGTGAATTACTGTGATGTTAAAAAGTGATCTGATTTTGACAAAAAACGCTGATTTTTTCCCCTAAAGCTGTTGATTCACAATTTTATAAAGGTAAACTGAAGGTGGAGGAAATATTTAAACTTTTCACGGTTACAACAAGTCATGTCAAAGAATAGTTTGCTCGTTTACATCCCATTCATGAAAGTCTCAATGGACACGATTATTCGGAAAAGTAAAACGATGTTCAGTGACCAGGTTTCACAACTTGACAATCACATTTTTGGCGTTTCTAAAACTACTACTCAGAAGAGATATGAAATACTTCAGTATTGCAACATCAGGGCTCATCCTGAGTAAATAACAGAATAGAAAAGGTGCGGACAATGTTCCTCGCGTTCGCCGGCCATGCTCTCTGAAATTAATGCGAGTTTTTTCGTAAAAGCAGGAACTAAACTACTGTACCGATCACAATTATTATGCAATGAAATACACTTTTTACATGCATATTTTAATAAATGTCGTCAACGCCCGGTAAAAACAACCTGGGCCTATCAGGGATGCCCTCAACTTGTTAAATGTCTAAAAACAGAGGGGTGGGCTGATGCACGGGGAAGTACGGTATATAATATATTTATTTTGACGAAGTATTACGACTGTATTTAAGTTGGATTTTAAATATTAGTTTATATAGGTCTGTCTGCATTTAATCCTTTTATTGTAAGGCACCAGGCTACTGTACATTAAGGTAGCGAGAAGGGTTTTGTGACATTTTCGAATAAAACATTCTCTGTCTGTTGTGTTGTTCAGAAGAGTAATTTAGCTTATATATTTCAAAAGACTAAGTATAGAGGCACAATTTCGCACAAACTGGACAGTCGTTGTTTACATAATTATCACGTGACATCAAAAATGGCGAACCTTGTAAAAATGACTAAGTACGCGATTGCGAGAGCACACTGCGGAATTTCCTGGTGAAATTTACGTCATGCATTGTCCGTAATCAAGTCCATTGAAATGCGTCTCAGATAATCAAAAGACCTATTATTCCGATTTCTATGCAGGTTTGTTTTTTTGTCCTCAACTTATTTCATACTTGACACCTTTAACAGACTATTATTCTGTGACAAAGCATTTTCTTTAAAAACCCAGACATATTTTTCACCATCATTATCTATTGAACGATAACTGCGAGTTTGAATGTCCTAGTCCGAACGCACTTGATTTGGCGGCGGTCCCAATGAGTCGTACTCAATCGAAACTTCAATTCGAGAAAAACGCGAAAAACAGTTTTGGTTAATAAAACACTGTAGATTTGCAGCATTATTATAAATATTCACTAAAAATGGCCAAACATATTAACCACTGATATCATAGAGCTCATAAAGAGTGTCTGATAATGAATAATTTCATGCTCGAGCGTGAAAAATGAAGAAAACTGCTGGCATTTGAGTCCCCACTCCAGGAACGTTCGGGTTTCCATTGTTATGCAAACGAATAACGAGGGATAATCCTCTGACAAACATTACTGTCCCACTGTACACGCTGACAGTTTACAAACAAGCTAATCCTTCAAGTGTCTCTGATAAGTGATCTAATAAAACGGTTTTCATGGTGAAACAAAATGGCCGATGTTTGAAAACAAAATTGCTGTGTCAGAGTGTGACACTGAGTGGCAGATTTTTCTTTGCCTCATCTGTCAACGCTTTTTTTTCGCCACTGCGTTAGAAAACATGGTACAGTGTATTAGTAAAATAGAATATTGACTTGGAAAATAAAACGATTTAAAGGAAAGTTGCGCAAATTTACAGTACTCATTTTGCACTACCTCCCGCCCGCTCCCGCGTTCCAAACACCTTTTTTCTCGCTTTTTTGACCGCTTGTTGAATTGGACAATTATTTAGTTTTATTTTCGACCGCGCAAACCCCGAAATATCACCGCTCGCTCGCACGCATTTAAAATTCGGACTAACAGAAAAATTTCCGAGGTTCACATTGTCTTATAATTGTCTTTATGGTTTTTATAGATGTTGAACAGCTGACAAAAGTTATAAGCACGCAACCTGATCCTTTGGCCTCGATTTGGCTTGGACTGAATATTTTATTTTAAACAATATTCTGACGTGAAATACAAAATGTATTTCAACACAAGTACGACATGGTTGTCTGGGTTTTCTTTCCTGATTATTGAGTCTTCGCAATGTGTTTTGTATAATTATTGTTGTTTTCCTCCGAGGCGAAGACAAGCTGAAGGACTATGAAGCTAAATGGCAGTTCCATGCATGGGCTGACTGAAAGAATATATTTCTAAGCCTAAAATAAACCTAGTCTTTCGTTGATAATTTTGATTGTTTGGAATGTCTGTCGACCGTGTAATAAAGACATTATTCTCTATCAATAATCCGCCCAAAATAGGAACATTTCTACTAATCGACGTTTTTCGAAAAATCTGCGATTAGGCTGCGAAAGTAGAACATTCCGGGGGGGGGTGAAGAGCATCGCCAGGCGATGGACGCGGAGTTCTTTGGCAACGACCGCAAACGTAATTGTGATCAGCCATTGGTTGGCCACAGAGGTCAAAATACGCGTTCTATTTTTATGCGTTAAGTTTGGCTCTTCCGTTTCACCGCCTCCGGAATGTTCTACTTTCGCAGCCGTGTGAATCTTGAGTTTCGAAATTGTTCATCGACTGGCCACCAAATATCTATGGCTATAACTAAATTTTTAAGCCCAATAAATTATTCATACATGTCAAGCTCTGTTCGATTTTTTCAGGGCCTGTGGCCGTTTTTAGTCGAAAATATTTTTTGTGGGAACAATTTTACGTATACGTATACGGTTTAGGCCGAAGTCATTCAATGATCGTGACCTAATTTTAAAAATTGAATGTCAAATTTTACCAGACATGGACCGACATGGATTCGGTATCGTTATTTTTGGAATTAATCATTAACATTTCCTCGTTTCTCTGCTCTGTCAAAATGAGTTACCTATGTTTTTTTCACGTGATTGTCTCATTAAAATAAAATAACATATTACATTTAGAACAAGCACCCAAAACACGTAACAAGAGGTCCCAGTTCAGTTGCTTTCACGATACAAGTGTCATACAACTATTAGATTTGAAGTGCCGTTCAGAATTTAATAATAGTTAATACTAGTTAGTTGTACGTTCACACTTTACTATCAAAACCACCATTTCGACCACCCCTGCTGCGCCAGTGATCAGTGTTTGGACGAGCGGTCGGTGTTTTCAATGAGCGAGCGAGCCAAAAAAAAAAAAAAAAAAAAAACGCGATTAAAATGCGGTCGGTTTCCGGTCGGACAAGACCGCATGGTCGGAAATTAAGCGTTAAGCGGTCGATGTAAAAGCGGAAGGTTGGGCGAAATGAGTACTGTATGGCCATGTTTCTCCGACGAAGTCTTGACTAACAATAATGCTGACAATGGACGTTAGATAAACACTCATTGTTTGCAACTGGAAGCTTATCACCCGTTATATCAGAATCGTCAACAACGGAGTATACAGATAAGATGTTATCATTTAAACCCTTTCAAAGATAAACAATATGCAAACGGCAGTTGTAGTCTTTTCTGCTAGCGTTTTAAAACACTGATTTGAGCGACGTTATTTCGCAATTTCGATCTTTTGTAAACCTGGGATGATGTATCAAGGTCTAAAGTAAACGTTTTATCAATTTTTGAAAAATCAAGAAAAAAGTGAAAATTTCCCTTCTCGCTACCTTAAATAGAAAACTCTATCATAGTTAAGGTACATGGGGCATTTCCTATAATAAAGCTCTCACCTTCATTTGGCCTCTTTAAAGATTTTCTTCTATAAAACAACATATATGCACTTTCTTTTCCCGAGTACTGTTTTTGTATATCTTTGTCTTTGATAGGAAATACTCTGGAGTCGTTGAAATCATACCATGCATGTCCATCTAATGGCGGTGGTGATGGCTCTCTGTAAATACCAACCCATACTAACATGAGGAAGGGCAACTCATAAAATCATAACATACAAGCAATTATGACTCAGCACACTCTGTGGATTTCCCACTGGCATGCCAGAAATAAAAACAAAACCCTCCATGTTCCAAAAATTAGCTGGTTCCTTCCTCAAGTGTCAGGGTGCAACAACCCTCAAGAGGCCAAGAACTAGTAATGGTTTCCGTATTCTGATTGGTCAATCAAGTTCTCATGATTTGTACTATTTTCCTTGGCTACCTTGCATCACTCTTACACTCCAATCACAGGGAGTGGTCATTTTAGATATAGACCTGACAGACTAAATAGACTGGTTTACATAGAACAAAAATTAAATGGTAACTAACTTATTTTTGCATACCGTCCTGCATGTAACCCAATAATGCAGTGACAAGCCAATAACTACCTTTTATACTTTGAACTTTTTTTAGAGTCTCGCCTACTCTCATCAAAAGTTTCTTCTGCTGCCAATTGTTCATTTTCTTGCAGCTTCTTTTCACAACTGGTTTCCATGGTTACTGTGGCCAAGGAGATGGATTTCTTGTCTGTGTGCTTCAAACTGACAGAGTTTGTTGTGGGAGAGAAGTTAAAAGTTTCATCATGCTTTTTTAAAAACTGAAAATAAATGAAAACAGAATGAGCGAAAAAAGGATAAATAAATAAATAAATAAAAAAATAAATGTAGCTGGTGTGGGATACTTGGGTGTGAAATAGTCATTGCTACTGTACCTTCTGAATTGGCCCATAGTGTTTCTTGAATCGCTTGTTCCATGTCACACCAGTATGTTTTATCAAGTTCTACTTGCAAATAAAATTACAGTTGGTTAAAAAACTTCACTAACAACAACAGATGGAATGAGACAACAAGAGAGATAATGCTAGTTACATACTCAAAATACATTAAAAACAAAATTAGAACAAAAGAAATAAACTACTCGACAACAACAGACAGTAAATCAAGCCAATGGTGTAGTTTAGAATCAGCAGCCATAAACTAGCAATTGAGAGAGAACACTACACACAACCTAAAACACCAGTGGAAGACAGAAACTGAACACATATGACGGGAGATGAACATCATATGATACAATGTAATTTGTATAGTTAATCACCTGAGTGGCCGTGCTAAGTGTTTCCAAGATGCTGATGATATATGTGGCTTTTACACTTGAAACAGCATAGCTACAATGGTATTAATGATTTTTACCATGACAAACCATTGAAAATGCAAAATAAATGCACACACTGCTCCACCCATTGTTGACAGTGGAAGAGTACATTTGCATAAATACAAAATACATTGTCATACATATCAATGATGATGAATGTATTTTTCAAACATATACATCTTTATATCTATCCCAGTCAAACCTCTGATAGAGTAGGGATTATAGGTACTGACTACCAATAAGAAAATCGTAGTTCGAACCAAGCTTGGTCAACGTTTTAAACATCAAACATGAGCAGGTATTGTCGTGAGACACGTTAGTTTTACCCTACTGATGCCCAACAGGAACTAGTGTGCAAATTGCTAATCCATACATACATACATACATGCATACATACATGCACACATGCATGAACTAAAACTTAATTTGGTTCTAAAATAGACAGCACAAACTGTTGAAAAAGTCAAACAAATTGTTGGTATTTCCACTTGTTAACATTTGTAAAGTTGTAATAAATAAAGTCTTATCTTGTCTTATGTCAGTAAATGAAATATATGGTGTTAATTTGTGAAATATAATTGGTGCCAGTTGTAGTATTTGACCAGCAGACAAAAGACAGATATCAGAGCACTAACCTGGCATAGCTTATCTATTGTTAAATTACAATGTGGTCCACCTTCTTGCACCAGTATGGCTGATAAGACCTCGTCTGGTTTACCCAGTTCAATGTAATCAATCTTACCACTGCTTGGATCAGAAGCTATGTGAATTGGTTCATCTTCCTTAAAAACAAAGAGTGAAATGATATTTAAATTGTTAAAAATGTTTGCTGTGAAATATGTTGGTATGCACATTGATTCACAAACTACATAGTAGGTAAGTAGGTAAGTTTTCCCTATCAAAGATTATATATTAATAACAATATAACGGAATGGCAGAAAAGATTGATTTTTCTGAATTTTCAACATTATAATGTCTGCCACTCAGCCATCTTTAACCTGATTACCAAACAAACAGATGTGCATAAGAGCATAAGTAATGTATATGTCTCAACATGTCAATCAGTCAATGTATGTCAGAGATATAGCTCTGAAACTGCATTCATTTAAACAAAATGGGCATTATGTTCAATGTATCTATCAATTTTGAACAAAATTCACCAAAGACAACGAAGAGAAAACTATTGATGAATTTTAAAGTGGGGGAGTTGTCACCTGCGTATGCGTCAGATGGTCATAGCGTGTCATTGTTTACAAACAAGCGTTTACCCATGAGCCTTAGCGCGTGTTGTTATTGCAGCTTGGGACTCAATTCCAGCATGTGAGTAAAAATGGCCGTCATTCAACCATCTTAAATCTGATCATGAAATAAATGAACATGCATTATGTCTTCCAAGATGTATGATGCATGTGTCAATTTTAAATGTGATCATGACAAATGGAAGCACAGAGGACAATCAATAAGTTCAAGTTTCCTACTACATACCAACAGGAATTAATAACTACATGTACTAAGTAGGCACAGGTACAAGGTCAGGGTATAGATAACTACAATATGATATTAAAAAACCTCAAAATATGGTTATATTTCTCACACTACTGGTAGATTTGCAAATTAATACAAGTAAACTGCTTTAATTTTGTTTTTTTTATAATTTAATTACCTTTGATTTAGGTTAGCTTCTACATTGTGTATGAAATTCTTATTTATGTAGAGCACTTTGTTTCGAAAGACAAACACCTGTAGGATTCCTATAGCATTTTACACTGAATTGTATAGGAATAGTCCTATAGGAATCCTATAGAAAAATGTGTCAACATATTACAGGAATCCTATAGGATTTTGTCTGATAAGAATTTTATAATCCTGTAGGCTTTGTGATTTTATGTATTAGTTCTATAGAACAGACAATGTAAAATCCTATGGGCCTTATTATTCTACAAGATTTCATGAAAAGTCCTATATATAGGAGTACTATAAGAATGTTTTGTACTTCTGGTTTAATTGGTATTCCACTCATATAGTAGTAGGAAGCCATTAAAATCAGACTGCCATAACCATACGGCAAAACTCGTAACACATCATTGAATAATCATTACTTACAGGTGAATTCCATTTCCCAAGAGTATCAACATCTCTGATGAATGCATGGTAATGTCCTCCATACCCACTGCCTTTATGAATGACGACTGAAAACAACTCATATTCAGTACTCTCTGCTGGTAAGGTCTGTGTAAAAAAATTGAAATAGCTTCTAAAATTTTGTGATCTTTACTAAAAAATTTTGTCAAAAACATGCTCAACGTTCCTTTTTTTTTATTTTTCAGGAGGACAAAGTGTAAGATTCAACAATGCAAACAATGGTAAACAAGAAGTTGAAAACCAGTCATTGGGTTACATCCATCATATCACATGACGAGATACCATTTTTCAAACTATTCTAAATTATAATGAAACATTAAGATTTTGAAACATCATGTTTCATTGGGTATTTCTGGCCAGCTTTCAACAAGATTTCATTTGAATTCATATCTGTAGAAATGTACGTTTGTCTTGTGATTTTATGATTATTGGGTGGGGTGAGTATTAGGATTGTTTTGTGTGGAGTACAAAGAATTCCAAGAAGCATAAAGTCAGAATCAGAGATCTATGAAGTCCCATTTATTCAAGCACATTGAAATCAAAACCAGAACTACTTTCTCCAAAAATCTGGTAACTTTGAGAACATGTATTTGCATAATGATCTTAAAGTTCAATACTGGGATTGGTTCAACTCAAAGCGGAAGATTCCATTTTCATAGCAATGAGTAACTAGTCTTAGTTACAGGGTTTAAGATTATGAAAAGAGGCAGCAAGACTAATATCTAACTTGCAACATTATTGAATATACATTTTGTATGAATACCATCATGTCAAATTACAGAATTTATACTTACGTTTTCACAGTATGGACTCATGTCAACTTCCAGAGGGAATGTAAATTTACCAGTTTCTTTGTATCGTTCGCATTTAACAAAGTCATAACTAAATCTGAGTAGCGACAATGTGAGGATTGGTGGTAATGTACGTAGTCTGGCACCCTAAAATCATAACAAGTGATCAAAATTCTGGACATCGCAGATGACACAAGTTTTAAAAGTCTTTGAATAAGACTATTTATTATGAAAGCATTATTATATGTATGCGAGGGCAAATTGCATTGTATATCTATGCAAAATTTGAACATAGTGTATTTTAAGGTAAAAGCCTACTCATCATTTTTGAGAAAGTTGGTCATAAATCGCATTGGTTTATTATGTAAAATCATGAAGCTATTGTCCCATTGCACCATGAAATAGCATTCTATTGTGTGTTACAGTGACATATTTTGAGAAACTTGTACTATCGGTAATATTTTTTCAAAAATAGCTATTTTTAGAACAATTCCATAGAGTGCAATGTTAAACGAAAATTGCATTTTTCAACGCTTTTTAAAACCCAGATTTATTTTTAAAAAAATCAGGAAAACAAAAAGTACCCCATCAGTAACAATATATTATTTTTTCAGTCTATGTCACAATTTGAGATATGAAATAATATCTCTGCCATAGGTTCCTATGGTAAAAGCACTATAATACTGCCAAAATGGCCACTATCCACAAATATACAACCATGATTTTCTTGAACATCAAACTGGTGACCCCCAACTTTTTTAGGTCAATATTCTTGTATTGCCCAGATGTGCAATTCATTAAAAAATGAATAAATTCTGGGAATTTGAAATCATGAGTAGGATTTTCCCTTAAGCACAAAAGCATAGTTACTAATACTGTAAAATACTTGGGCAGATTTTACTGCATGAATGCAAGGGGAAACACTCCACAAGACATGTTAATAAAGACATAATGGTTTCTGATGTGATGACTAAATAGCTGCCCTTTTGCAAATGGATGAAGGATTTATTTTGTTTGTCCTGGAAGTAAGATAAACAGCAAGTCTGCCCAATTGTTACAATGTTGTAAACAGTATTTATAATTGTATTGGAATGCTTGTAAAATTGTGTTCTATATACCCGCACACATGAGAGTAAAACAGCAACTTTACCTTTTTGGCATTGACCAACTTGTTACATTTTTCACATCTATACTGGTTACTGCCTGATAATAATTCCATCTCCTGATAACAGGAATAAAGCACATCCTCCAAACCTTTATACCCACACACAGCCAGTGTCAAGTCAAGAAAATCCTCCTGCAAAAATCAAATAATATTTCAGTAATAGATAACAATACAATCATCAAGCATCTAAAATTTGCTCTGATTGTTTCACAGGTAATTAATTATTCATGAGGACATCTAATTAAATAAATAAATAAATAAATAAATAAATAAATAAATAAATAAATAAATAAATAAATAAATAAATAAATAAATAAATAAATAAATAAATAAATAAATAAATAAATAAATAAAGAGAAAGCTAAAATAGTGACAGGTGTTATATCTGTTGTGTAGGGTTCTCTTCAGGGCATTAAAGAATAGGGGTTTCCAAGTGTTTAATTTTGGATAAACAATATGGCCAATTTAGCATAACAATGAATAGTGATGATTAACATATTATATTATTATTATGCAAATTACCTGATACTCTATGCTGTTTTTCTGGGGAGAACACTGTTAAATCTGGTTTCAAAATAATTCCTATGTTCGGACAACAAACTTTCTTGGGATTCACAACAAATAATGGATAATCCCAGCAAAGTAACACAATTGTCTTTATTATCTGCACACTTGGTGCTCATTTGATAACTTCATAAGTTTCTTACCCAAATTGTGTGCACTTGTTTTAATTATATTTTTCAATATTTCTGGAAGTGATCCCTGGCTTTGGAGCCAATAGTCAAAATTTGAGTCAATTTTCAGTTTTCACTCAAAAAATTTGGCTATTTTCTTCCAATCTTCTGAAGGAAAGTGCAGACTATTTGTGATGAAAAGAGGGAATGGTGGTGAAAAGATTAACACACCATACAGCTTTCTATGATCACAACAGTTCTATGTTTTTCTCGCTATTGATGGTACCAGTATATCAAAATGTAACCAAGTTGGTTACTGTTTCAAGGACTATAGAAATGCTTGTCATGCTGATGCACCAAAGGATCTAATTTACAATATATTGTATGGTGCATACAGACTGTGGGAATTGTTTGTCATACATGCATGCCAAGGGGGCAGTAATTAATGTTTGGTGTTTATGTGTCAACAGTAGATGATGCCAAAACAGTAATTTTGAATAAGAAGTGTGAAATTAAAAACTGATAACTGGTGTATTTCTTGTACTTCTAAACTTGCAGCATACATGGAACAGACAAACTATTTTGTCTTTAGTGAATTACTTACCTGTCTTTCACTTATTTTCCCACATTGTTGGCATATAATCTAGCAGAGAGGAGAGCATGGTATGAGTAAACATGTAACTAAACCCAGCAATTGTTTACATTAATTCAAATTACATTTAACTCTTTTTGAAAATGATTAACATTAATATTTTTTATTACAACGAGGCATATAGGCTGGCACACTGGCTTAGAGGTTATTCCTGGCTTATATTGTGGTGTTGCATTATTGATATTTTATCAAGCCAACCAGTCATTGCGCATGACAAATGCCATCTTTTTAGTTACATGATCACACTCACATAATTTTAACCATTTGTGGTTCTTAGCACCAATATTATGATACTAGCTTTAAAAGGTACATGAAATGTTATGTATGACCTAAAACATGTAAGATATTTCAATCAAATGCATCAATGTATGGTATCACATGGGCATGGCCACCAGTCGGCCGGCCGGCCGTCTACATTAGGATGTTCCATATGAAATGCCACAGAATATTTCCAATGCAAAAGAACCAAATTCGAATCTGTCTATTAAAATTACTACAGGAGAGTGTTGCCCATGATGTTAATATTTTTGCACCAAGAATACTGAACGAGTTGGTTAAAAATGCAACATTGATGGAAACACATATTTATATGATTTATTGTTAACCAAGAATGTTGATTGTGCAGCAGACTGTATCATCACAGAATGGCAATGCACCGTCTTTATAATTTATAATAAAAAGGTAATAAAAGGTTACAAAACAGTAAATAGAAAAAAGGAAAAAAAAAAAAAGCTAAGCTAATACATTACAGATAATAGCAAGTATAAAATTATGATACTACGATAGATAGAAAACAAAATGCAAAACTCAAATAGTGAAAGAAGGTTGTCACTGGGGTTGCTGTCTTATTTCAAAACACGTCTTTAGGTACCTTGCTACGGGGAGTGTTAGGCCACTGTTGTTTAGCAAGGCTATGAATTGTATCTTTGGTGATGTTATTTAAAAGGGAATCTATATTGGTGTATCATTTACTATTAATTTCTTTATTTTCTTGGAAAGCTAGTTTTAGTAATGGATTTGACGAGTTCTTTATACGATTAAAATATTTTATCATTTGTTTTTCGATAAAAGTCTCCAATGGGTAACGTCCAAGTTTCCGTATAAACCCATTGTTGTAGTGTTTTTGGATGTACCCAAAAGAAAACGAAGATAATTTATATGTACATCTTCAATTGGTGATTTTAGTGAAATTTCATCTCCCCAAACATCACTACCATATGTGAGAATTGGTCTGATTAGTTTATCAAACAGAGTGACAGTGGTATACTTAGATTTTTGCCTGTTTTTCCCTTTAAGGAGAATAAGGCTTTTAAAGCTTTTCTTTTTATGCTTTTTAGGCCTTCCTTGAATTATAATGTGTAGTTCAATTTAACACAGATAATACACAAGTCTACATTTGACAAACCTGATTGACAATAGAGCCATGGTACAGCTTTGAAATAAGGTGTTGTCCTGATGTGCCGACTAATGAATTATCTATCGCTGAGAATAAAATACGATTCAACTCTTGCACGTCATGTTGCTGCAACTCCTACAACAAATTCAGTAATATGATTACTATTATGTCATGTCAGTTTGAAATCGCATACAAATATTTAAAAGTTTATTTCAAATACATCAGTAAATAATAAGTCGACCATATGGAACCGTGGGTAGTGGTTGGAAGATTTGTGTAAACAAAAATTGCAAGCTAGACAATGAGATAAAAATAAAAAAATGAAAGAAAGCAAAATAAAAATGTACACACAAGAAACGATGAAAAAAAATTGCCCTGGTCAAACTCTTCAAGGCACTCCTCATGATTTAAAAAGTTTTTCCCATAAAAAAAAACAAATGTACATGCACTGAGACTTTCACAACAGAATTCTAGTTTCATTGGTCTCTTCTTGTGAGAAATGCAGTCACATACTTGAAATGTACACATTAAATCACATTTCAAATCTGAGAATGTTTACCTCATTATTGGTCCATCCAAAACTATCAGTTAGATCGGTAGTGCTCACTGTGTATTGGTCTAGCAGCAATAGCTGAGCAAACAGTCTCTGTAGCTGAATTGGAATCACTCGAACCTGTGTGTATAAACACCAAATGAAAATGTAAAACAAGAAATGCCTTGTTGGTTGAAATAGTGTCACTGCTGAAAATTTGTAATATTGAATAAAAAACAAATTCCCCAAAACAGAAAAAAGCAGATATTATCATTGAATGAACAAATCTAAATGAGACTACACCTTTGCACAGACCCAACAGATATCAAAGCAGGAAAGAAGTAAAAAATTGCAGTTTTGACCAAATATTAGAAAAAAACAGTTGCCACCTGTAATGAACAAATGTGAAAGAACCCTCTTTGATAATGTTTTTTTTTTTAACTAAACGATCAGATGCCATAATGCCGAGTGATGTTATAGACCGAAGGCCTATTAATTAAGCATGCTTCAGGATGACACAGTAAAATTTGCATATAGGCGTGAGCTTGTTTAGCATGGAAAGGTCAAATCGGAGTGTATGACAAAGATCTGGTTAAAGGCGCTCCAAAAATGTTACTTCGCAAAACTATGATGAAAGTCATGAATAAATATTGCATTTCCGCTCATTAAAGGAGCTGATTTATGTTCTATGCCATTTACTCTATGTTGACCACGCATGTGATGGTGTAGCGGCTTATACCAGTCTCTTGGGCTTTACAGCCTTGAAATGCCTTCAGCATTTACCAAACGCATTGCAGCATTTGAATAAATCATTTTGGTGAAAAAAATATTAGGCAAGAGGAAATGTTGATGCTGGGAAGAGAGATGCAGTCACCAATGCTCACACACTTTTGTATTTATTTGACTTATTTCACCATGGCTCCAAATTTGTGTCATATGCTTAAAGCGGGGGAAGTCATTACATGCGCATGCGTCAGATGGCCATAGTGTGTCATTGTTTACAAACAGGCGTCTACCCATGAGCCTTTGCATTTTTAGCGTGTGTTGTTACCGTCGTTTGGGACTAAATTCCTGCGCGTGCACAGGTGACGGACACTCCTGCTTTAAAGCTAGGCACACAATCAGCTAATTTGCTGACAATACAAGGTGAAATAAAAAGTGCAATAAATGTTACAAACCTTTGCCTGTGGATTATCCTTTTCTGACAGCTCTCCTAATTCATCAGATCCAATTTGGAATAAACTTTCTATAAGAAAACAACTAACAAAATTATAAATATGCAGTACAAATGTAACATTTGTACAATCAAAATTTTTTATTTACATCTACTATTAAATTTAACCTACAATTTTTCCAATAACTATGCAAATTAGAACACAGAGTCCGATAATTACAGAACCACAAGATTTATCACATCGGTTTCTTTGAATCTAATTGCGTTTCGGGCAATGACAATTCATCAAAAAGCTATGATTATATTCATCATGGTTTGGCGTCTCCAGGGCCCTTTGAACGGTATGGTGTGTTACTAACATGCATTGTCAAGCAATTGGTCTATAGAGGGTGGTTACACTAACAGGCTTGAAATGGTTTATGCCCGTCCGTGTTGGTTTTTCTATGTGCAGTGACAGATCGTACAGTACCAGAGTCGCGATTTCTTGGCAGAATTAATTTCTTATTTATTTATTTAAGAAAAAATGTGTAAGGCTATGGAAAACTCACCCCTGAATTCTGGTGTATAGAGTAAAGTTTGGAGTAATGAATTCAAATAACATGTGGACCCCTGGTTCTGTATGCCACATAAACCACAGGGCCGACGGGGTGCGCTCGGGGCCGGAAATCGTTTACCGTTGACTTCGGTAAGAGCGTCTCCCATGGCAAACGATTGAGAGAACGCATCATCCTCGTCGCCAAAAAGCCCCTCGAACATCTTCAATTCACTGTTCGCGTGCAGTCAGTTGCAGAGTGTGGATGGACTTCAGCAGCTGAGTGGGGCGAAGCGTCAACATTGCACAACATTGTGCGGCTCGACTTCTACAATGTACGCAGCCATTTTGTTTTCCCACAATGCTTTACGCGAGAGTGAACTCTCGAAAGTTCAGTTGGTTGACTCAGTACTGGAACTACGTCCTTACAGGCTGTAATACGTCTGGTAACTTTTTTTGTAGTTTTCTAAAATAAAACTATTTTTTCATATCCGGATTTTTTTTTCAATTTTTTAAAAGTGAGGTTTTCAATGTAATACATGTAGTATGTTTCTATTATATTCAACAACAAAATCCTATTCAGGGTTGATCCATCATAATTGTTGTGGAGATAGTGGTGGAAAACTGCAATTTATGTTTTTTCATGCACTTGATGATACTCTAAAAATATATTCTCCTCTTTCTATCAGTGTTTGTATGCGTTCCTTTTTACATGTAAAATATTTTTTTTCTTTCATTTGCCCTGTATGATGTTTATTTTTCAAATTTTCACTGTGCAAAATCAAATAGTCAACTCCTGTATACATGTTGAATTGTAATTACTCTGTACAATTCACAGCCATTTGTAAGTGCATCATAGATATAGTTCATCTTCTGCTAGTTTCAAATTTGGTCTGATTCATGATTCAAACCTTGGTTGTAATCACTAGAACAATACTTTCAAAAGTTGCAACAACTTAATTCTAAAACTGGTCTAATTCACGATTCAAATGGTGGTTGTAATCACTAGAACAATACATCTCTTTTCAAAAGTTGCAACAATTTTGTTCTAAAACTGTCCAATTGACGCAACGTTATGAGTGGTTACTTTCCAGCCTAACATACCGGTACACCATAGTGTGAATTCCACAGTTCAAAAGTTTCTACATACAAATAGACTCAGTTCCAGTCTCTTGTCGCTGTCCTATTGTGACTCTGCCTAAGCGTTCTGAATAGACTTGTGTTTATGACAAATACATGTATCATAGAGGGCAGTATAACAAACAGTAACTTACCAATATTACTGATGATAACATACAGCCAAAAATATTTTTATTTTAGGTCACCATGACAGTGTATCATGTTTAAATTTTAGTTTTTGTATCTTGAAAAGATAGGTCAGCAGCAAGAACATAACTGCAAATTTATAATCCACCATAGCAACCATATTTGGCAATACATCACCATCTCCCAGCATTTTGCTGAAATTTTGGATGAAAATATGACCATCTTGGATTGTATCACAACACAAATCATCTTTTATTGATGTGCTTGAACACAATTTTCTGTGTACCAAATTACCTGCACAGTGTGAATTTGAGATACAAATGTATAAGCATAATTGTGCAGAAAAAATAAGGATTACTAAATTTTTGTGATACAAATGGCTGCCAGTTGGCCATCTTGTATAGGATTGCTGCAAAAAGAATGTTTGTGAAACAATACATTGCGTCTGTACTAAGTTTTAATAAACTTTACTAGTTGCATACTCAAGCTTAATATAAATAACAAGCTTTGACAATGCATCGTCCCCATGTTGTTTTACCAGCAGTTGATCTCAGTGTTTAGTACAAATCACATGTAGATAGACATGTCTACCAAAGGACTTGTGCATCATTTGTATGTCAATTTTAATGCAGTACAACTTGAAGTACATTGACTGACAAAATGTGGTGATTACAATCATGCATACAGAGGAACTAGCATTGGATACCATCTATGGTATGTATGATCCCGATACAAAGGCCTAATTATTCTGAACACATTTTCACACTGCAATTTTAGACAAAATGGCTGTCAATTTGATAAATTTTATTAAATCATAAAATAACATAACCTACAATATTACAATATATTGAATGACAAATTTAGGTATTAGAATTTAGCAATTTTGAGAACCACCAGGCAGCCATATTTGATCAAATAATAAAAGTCAAAGTGCACATGCAAGTCATCATACATGGGCCCTGTGATGGGTCAAAGCATGTTTGACAAACGGAACCAAAATTAATAACCCATGAGTCCAAACTTTGTTCGAAACAGAGACTAAATATGTTTGTCATACAAATAGGCCGCCAGTTGGTCAATGTTGGAACAAATCCTGAAAAAAATATTGATGTCTCTCAGCAAGCCAACAGGTGTTACTAATATTCCAATTGGTCAGCACAATTTAGGGGCAATGCACACACATAAAATGCAAGTTTTCTGCCATTTTTGGATCAAATATGGTTGCCAGTTGGGTGCATATGTGTACAATAGACCTCAATCACCTCATTTCAAATTAATTTGAGGGTAGGGCATAATGAAAGCATGCCAGCAAAATCACGGTCAAAATAGCTCTTTTGTCAACTAAGTTGAGGACGTTGATGACGAATAGCTCCCCTTTTGTCATCCACACTGATAGCAGTGATAAAAAGGAAATAGTTTTCACAAAAAAATGTTTAATAATCTTTTCTCTGTACACCAAAGAAAAAATAAGCTCCAAGAAACAGTTTGGCATGCTAACAATGTGAAATGCAGTACTCTGAATATTGAAATAATATGAAAAGATCTTAATAAATCTTGTTTAAAAGTTAAATAAATTCAGTCTTTTTTTAAACAATTTCCTGATCACAACCAAAGAATACACAAATTCGTAGATGTGAAAAATTGAGTTAAAATCAAAAAATTACAATTATATTGATAGTGAACACTCAAATGTTTCAATTTATTATTTCTCTGTCAAATAAAGGACAGGAATATAATCAAAATTTGAATCAAAATTCTAATATAATAGCATTTCAGTAGTACCTTTACAGTTCTTCTCACTTACATTATGAAATTACTAAATGAAAGGCTTGTATTATGTACAAAATAAATTGTTAACTTTACAAAGCACTCAACAGACTGATGCACAAATTATGCAATTATTTCAAAGTAAATTAGAAAATTATTGATGGGGAAAAATGTAGTTTTCATTCACTCATACCATTAACAAAATGGGTTATAATCAACAAATATAAGCTAATATTCCACTTGAGTGGCCTTGTCTGATATCTGCAAGCAGCTGGTCTGTATTTTAGACTTTTATATAGTCTTTTGCTAATCACAGGGCACTATTTTGACGAGTTGTCAAAGATTGCAACATTAACAACAAATTGTCATTCCATTGGCTCCTCTTTTAATTGGACCAGCTGATTTGTGCTCAAAATATAATTTATTTTTCTCTAGCAATTCAACCACCTGGTTGGAATTTGCCATATTCAGATGCTATAACTCTACTTTGATGTTACCCACAGCAAAACAAGAGGTTTTAATTTGGGGGGGGGGGGGAACTTCATCCTTCTCTGATCACAAATAAAACTGTCCATAACTGCAATGGAAATGTAATAATCAACACAAAATCATAAATTGAACATATTGATGTATGTATACTAATTTATCAAAATTTAAGTTTGACACAATTTTAATTCAATAAAACTCATGAAGCATTCCTCACTCTTCCTCAAGAAAAGGAACTAGAGGAATTATAATTGATATCAGGCAAGATTTTGCATTAAACTGAAAAATTAACTCAAGTTTCAAATTTACATAATTATTGAATGTACAGTATATATCATCTCAGCATAGTACTACTTGATATTTCCACACTACATGTATCTGATATAAAATACAATTAGATCATGGTTATATGTCCCTTGAAAACATCAATATCTCATTTCAAAATATGGATATTTGTCACATTGATTTATTCAAATCTCAACTTAGTTGATATAACAAATGTTTTTTGTTGTCCTATTTTCTTGTATCAGTTTTGGGCCAAGACAAAGAATTTGATTGGTTTAAATGTACAACAAAGAGGTCATTGGCAGTTATATTGCTAAAAAAAAAGGTCAATATGCAACTGTATATCTGTAAATTCAACAATTGCACAAGATTAATTTAGTATACTAAAAAATACAATTGTTGACAAGCGTTAATTTGGCAAGAAAATTTTAGTACATAAATATAACCAAAGTTAATTTTTCATTTTAAGCAAGCTAATCATGTCTATACTTTACAAAACTGATTAATATGCAAAGTGGGTAGGTAGTTGGGGTCACTGGCAGATAAGCATATTGTCAATGCACATTTCATCATAAATTCACAGGGTGACTGGTCTGTAAACTTTTCAGCTGGCCACCTACTTCAGTCACTAATTCTTTTGATAAGCACACATTATTATGCCAAGTATATGCAAATTCTGCAACATATTTTGATAATAAAACATGGAATATTTTATAAAGTATATTGAAAGTGTGAAATTGTAAGTGTAATCCAAAAATAACAAGACTGATGCCGAAACGTCATCTGGTAATATTGAATTATAAAAGAATACTGCAAAATGACTAATTTTCACTGGGTTTAAATTTCGGTGATTTACCATTTCAGGCATACTCAGTGGGTTTTAAATTCACGGTTTTATCATTTAGATAATGTGTTCTATAATAAATTTTACATATTCACTGGGTTTTAATTTAGCGCATTTTCCAGTCAGCGAAAACGCAAAATTAAAACCCAGTGAATAATTAACCCTTTTACAGTACGATTAGAAACCTCAACTTTCAATATAACTTATTCATCCACCAAGAACTAGTGTAAAGTAATTTGCTTTGGCTTTATTTTTGCAGTTTTCGCTGAAGGGATGAATCAATGAAATTACTTTTTCCCTATATTTAACATTCATCAAAAATCACTGAAAATAAACTTCTTACAAAACAGCAAAAATGTCTTTTCAGTGAAAATTATTTCTGGCTAAAATAATTTTACAGTACGAGTATATTCTGTTTTGGGCAAGGCTACATTTCATTTTGTGCATGTTGACAGTGACAAAAACCAGTCACTCATCAAATGAGACTATTCGCCAATGTCATTTGTTTTCCCATGTACCATATTTGCTCTATTACTTGAAACATGCATGTATATGATCATATTATTTTAATCATTCAGCATTCAATAAATGCAATCATTGGTTTATGCAAAGTTTTATTAGAAATTTATTTCTAATAGAGCCATTACGTTACATGTTCTGGTTAATAAAACGATGTTTGCGGAATGTCACCAGTTAGTGCTGACTTGCCCATGCTGGTTGGCAAAAATGGAAAGAAATGTCAAGAGTATATTTGACCCATTTTGTGTGCAAGAAACCTTTCCCTTAATTCAGTCAGTACCCAAGTATTGAAAAAAGATTCAAAACCTATCAGGAATTATTTATTCAATATAAAAGTGCATTTTAGTAGAATGACATTATGCAGCCATTCCTGCCAGGGGAACTTAATTTGTAACTTAAAGATTCATACAGTTTGTTTTCATGAAAAAATATTATACACTAGGGTTCTAACAAGTATCAAATACTTTTAACCAAAGACTACATTATTTTTATTCCCACTTTATATTTAGACAGGAAGAGAAACTTTCCTCATGAAACAGCATAATTACCGGTAAGATTAAAATAATGTAAACAGTTTAATTTTCATGGTTTCATAATAGTGTTTTTGAAGACAGAATTCTCACAGACTCGTGAGAATTTGCCTTTCACAGAATCTAAGCGGTTTACAGTGATACTACAGTAATATACACGTATACCGGTACCATGAATTTACAAGGGTATGCATCTTCATATTAACTATTTACAGTCTGCGATAACGATAGAGTTTCATGCACACTTCAATGAAATGTATTCTAACCAACACAACGCTAGTAGAAACAGCCCTAGTCAAACACTGTTATTTTCATTTCCAGAAATGTACATTTGACTTCTTCAATACATGCAAGATTTTCTTCCCATCATATCACACCAACTGCATACCATCATCTTATAATTCCGCATTTAAACATAATAAACAGTATGTTTTCCTGATTTTTAATTTATCTTTTTTAGTGTAATGACCTAGTTTTATTAATTGATGACAATGTTTGTAATTCAAAATAATTACCTGTAGCCAAATCTAAGCATATGGTAATTTGGCATTGGTGACTGGTGAAACCGAGGTATATGAAAAATCAATTTGACTAGGAGAATCATTGGTCAGCGGTATTAACTCAAAATACAATATACTCACAAGTCTATGAAAAAAAGCACTTGAAAATTGTTCAGTTTACACATCTTACTGCTGGATATTTATATAACACAATGTACTGTAAACAGTTTATCAATATTTGCAGATAGAAATTTGTGTGGTTTCAGGTTTCTATGGCAAAATTCACAGTATTTGACAACAATAATGAATTTCAAATACAGCCACAGTAAAACATTTTTGATTTAGAGATGGACCATCTCAGTAATACTTGATATTTTTATATAAGCCAAACACACTACCATTTCTAATTAGCAGTTAATAAATTTACAAACATATAAATTATCACTAATTTTCACTATTTGTATTCATAACTCAACAAAAATCTAGGGAGAAATAGAAATGGGCACTCATTGACATCATAGCTTCCATATTATTCAAACTATGAACACAAATGCTTTAATAATTTGGAAGCTAAGAATGTCACTGGCATTTTCCCATTGAAATACAAGCTTTGCAAAGAATTGATGCACCATGTGAAATTCAGTCTTAGTGACACCTACACTTTTTTTCATATGAATTGAATTAAAGTTGAAATTATTAATACGTAATTACACAAACACCAGACTGTTGCATCTTCAGTGGAAAAATATTCCACTCTAAAATAACTAAAGTATTTCTCAATTTGAAATGATCAACAAATGCATTACTAATGTAAACCCATTTCATTTCACAAGAACAGTTTCCACACATTAGGTAATGCGAATGTAATGAAGATATCAAAATGTGGAAATTAAATGGTTTATAGTATTACGCACTCATGTTTTCTTAGTCATGCATACAAATATTAAATGCCAGACAACTGTGTTCTCTACAAGGAGAAAAATGCACCTCTCACTTAAGACATGAAGCTTTAGACCACAAGTGCCATGTAAAGAAGTATGTAATTGTTGCTGACAAATTAAATCAATGGTGACTCAGCTCAAATATAATATTAAAGCACCTCTACGAAAAGCAATGTTACAGCCTCTATCAAAGAACGCAACTGTTGAATTGTTTGAAAGTATGTATTATCAGCGAAAACTAAATCCATTTCTAATTGATTTAAATTAATTGTTCATTCACAAGTCACTTTCACATGCTTTGCCAAATAGCTCGAACCGACTGATCAGTCTCTTGTTGTGTGATGACATGTTGAGCAATGCATGTAGGAATCTGAACTGCCTGATTTACTGACTGGACACCACCATCTTGTTGTGCTATTACATGTTGTGCAATTGATGTTGGTATCTGCACGGTTTGCACTCCTTCTTGTTGTTGTTGTTGTTGCTGCTGTGCGATAACATGCTGAGCAATGCTTGATGAGATCTGCACTTGACTACCATCTTGCTGTGCTACGATATGTTGGGCGATGGAGGTTGGAATCTGTACTGTCTGTCCTGCTTCTTGTTGCGCAATGACATGCTGTGCAATAGATGATGGTATCTGAACTTGGGTTCCATCCTGGTTGATGACATGAGTTATCTGGGTAGCTTGACGTACAGCTTGTTCAGTTTCTTGTTGAGTGATGACATGGTGGACAATTGGTATCTGTGATGAGTGCGCCTGGACATTACTCTGCGTCGGAAAACTGACAGTTGTTGCTTGGTAGGCTTGGTCTTGGTCGTCATATGCTATGGTGACTTGACTAGGTACAACCCCAGGCATTTTTGCTCTTCTCACCATCCCTTCAGCTTGTTTCAGATGGGTTTGTTTATGAACATTAAGAGCACTGCGTCGCTTCGCTGCATAATTACACATATCACACTTGAACGGCCGTTCACCAGTATGTCGTCGCATATGGATAGTCAGTCCCTTTTTGTCAACACAAGCAAAAGAACACAGATTACACTTAAATGGGCGAATGTTAGAATGCTTTGCCATCACATGCTTTTTTAAGGTACTCCCATCGGCACTAGCATAGTCACACATGTTACACTTGTAGGGTTTCTCCCCGGTATGTTTCCTCATATGAACCAGAAAATTGTCTTTCTTCTTTGTTCTATACCCACAGTGTTCACATATGATGGGATTCACTGCATTTTTATGCATGGGTGTTTTGTAATGGGCTTCCAGCTTTTCACTACTCACATATGTACGGTTACACAATTCACATTGAAACTCTGATCCGTGTTTTCCCATGTGTATCTTGAGACGAGATTCAAACTTGGTGATGTAGTCACACTTGTCACAACTAAGAATTTCTTTGGAGTCGGCATGTTTTCTTCGCACATGATGCCTGACACTGGCTCTCGTTGACAACTTTTCACCACATATCTCGCACAAGAATTTCTTTGTTCGATTGTGTTTTTTCTGAATGTGCTTATCCAATTCATCTCTTGTTTTGTATCTCATCTTGCATTTCTCACACTGAAATTTTCGCTGCCCTATATATTCTTTCTTCTGGAATGGAGATGATATACCTAGCGATTCTCTGGTAGGGATCACAGCATCACTTTTTCTACTTTTCTTGAAGTGCTTGCTACTCAAGATGAGGGTTTGGCCACTTGCAGTGTGTAGCTGTCCGTGCGCAGATGCTGGATCCTGTACAATCGTTATGGTCGTCTGTTGACTAGAAACATCTTTCAATACCTGTGTGTCGACTGTTTGCAGCTGTTTTGCCTCACAGTCATCATCGTCATCATCCTGGTCGGTTTGTTCTTGCGTCACAGTTGGGTCCTGACTCTGAACCTGCCCCTGTTGATGTTGCATCTCACCTTCTGGTTGCGACATCGTGTTTTCGGCACTCCGAGCAGCGTCAGCGGCGCATTCAGCTCCTAACCCCATCAACACTTCCAAAGCATTTGACAGAGAAACTGCGTCATTTTGTTGTGTTGTCAGGTCGCCTAAATGAACTGGATTTTGCTGCTGAGATTCGGCATTGGCATGTTCTTCTCTCTGATCCCCATTGCCAGCAGCTTGATTGTAAGTCGGAAAGTGGTTTTCCTTCATATGTTCCGCTATATTCACCTTCACGGCGCTGTTGTACTTACATAGTTTACAGCGGTAAACTTCGACAAGGAACACCTCGATGTATTCTTTAAAAGCTTCGTAGTCGTTAAGTTGACGCTGGTGATGATCTTGTTGTTGCTGTTGCTGAGGCGATGTTGCCACTGGAGCCGGTATGGTGACTTCTACGTAGGTTGGAGTCGTGGCAGCCATTTTGCTCTTTTCAATTTTCCCAGGTAAAATTTGTACCCCTAGTTCGGTCTAAAATTTCGCCAGCAAGATGTGTCAATAGCTGGGCGAATTTCACACCAAAATGTTCACAAGTTTCTGCGGAAACGCAATCACTATACTCCGACAGGTCTGAAATTAATTTTAGGGCAGTACTTTTGCGAAATTTAGCTCGACTCACCACAAAGGCTTAGGGGGACCAACGCCATGACGGTGATGACGCGGTAAAACGTATTGCATTCTGGGATAGATATCTATTCATATGCAAATAAAACCAATAACCGTCTGGTTGACGGTGATTGGGTAATGAAATTCGAGTAATACATTCACATTCTTTATGGAGGATTAACGAAACGACCCCCGAAATATAAATATGTTTTATTTTATTTATTATGTTTTATTATGTCCACCACGCTGACGGTATGTTACAGCTCTATGTTGTTCCAATATACATTTTGTTCTGCTGCCAACGAAAAATAACAGTAAATGCGTTATGTACTTCTCTTTAACAAACACTCCGTGGAAACAGTTCATAATTGTAGTATATCTGAGATTAATGTAATCAGAACTCGAAAACACTACTAGTATTTTTCACAAACTCATTCTATTATTTTTTTTCCCCGCTTATGGTGATTATACATTTTGTTTTAGAAGATTTGTTTATTTTACTCGTTGATTTTGTCAAACTCAGGGGGCAACCAGTTGTTCATGCAATTCTTTGCTGATTTGCAATGGCACAATTTGGTTGGTGTCAATGAAGTTACAACTTTGTAGTACTAGTAAGTGTCATTTATTAATGAAAAACAACTTTTTTGTGATTCCAATTTTATTCTTTTTACAAGGGGACAATAAAGCTATTATACATACAATACGGTGTTCAAGTTAAATCGAAACAGTTATCCTCTACTTTTTTCTAAATATATTTTGATTATTGTTTAGATTTGGATTTCAATTCACTGGTGCGCTGAAATTCAAGAATTTATCTCACAATGACTGTGTCTATGACGTATGGTAGGTGACTTTCTATGCCATATACCTTAGAAATACGAGGTATATGACTATACTATATAATATTAGAGACAAGATAATATGCTCCCACGTTGACGTGAAATTAAAAGAGGAAACAATACGTATGCGTAGACATTCTGATGTATACCGTGCCTGATTCAGAATATCAACATTTAACTGTGTTATTTCTTAACTTTCATTGTATCCTTGAATATACTTTGAATAAAATTATTCCACTCAAAATAATATTATTCCGATTTTCCCATGCAGAATAATATATATGATAAGATATAAAGTTATGCACCGATTGATATCATCGCTTATAACTGGCGTTGACAAAATATCATGCAAACTACGGACAGCCAAGATTACGGTCGGGGGATAAGGGGTTTCAGCTTGCAACCCCCTAGGAGCGGTAAAGCGTGGAAAACAAGTCTCCCTCAGTAACCAAAGAAAAAGTTTTGAAACCCGTTATTGCTGAAAAATAAAATAACAGTGTCAAAAGTAATGAGATCTTTCGTAAGTAGTCATTAGCGGATGTGGGACAATTCTACAAAATGTACTTCCATTTTCAGACGGTTCTGAAAGAGAGTTTTTCCAGTTCGGGAGTCGTTGAAGAGTGTCATTGATATGCAAACATATTCAGGCGGTAGTACTCAACTAATTTATCTGCGCATGCGTGCAATATATGTTGGCAACGTTCAAAACATTGTTATCAGAGATTACAAACTACGCTCGACACACGTGAAGTTTTTAATTTTCCGTTCTCCGTTGACGTCAGTGACAAAGTGCAGATCATATAATCTTTATCGACGAGTTGTTTACCCAAGAAAACTGTCCACCGTAATTCACACCCCCGAAGACTGTGGATTTCACCGCATAACTGCGTAAGTCGGCAAGGTAAGGAGCAATGGCTGTGATACACACGGCCAAACCCATTTATAATACAAACGCTGCAATAACACACCATTGTACTCTCTGATGTTGTATACATACACATACCAGAAGGCATATCACTGATATCGAGCACCATAATTTCACTTCCAGACTAGTGTATGGCTCTGTGGTCTTTCTCAGGCTGCAGTATGGTGCAAAATGAAAATAAACTGTTACTTTCGCTTCCAATGAATGGCATACCGTATTTCAATCCGTGAATGGTATTACATAACCATCAGCACAGTGACCCCGGTATGACATCTACATTGTCATTAAGTCTGGAAAGCTTTTTAACGGAAACTGACATTTATCTGTCAATTAATTACGGTACCAAAATCGAAATTTAATAGAGAATTTATAATGATATAAAGTATTTCATTGTCTTCAGAATTTGGTGAACTGTAGATTGAGTTGGTATACCACAAGATGTACTGAAACACTTTGATAAATTTATCTGTAGAACACACAGTAGGATGCAAAAAATGAAATGAATCTTGTGGAATAATTAATTATTTAAAATTCATCTATGTTTTTATTTTATTTTTTATGGTACACTCAAGTCAGCAAATATAAATATACAGGGTTTCAATTATAAATCACTACTTCCAGCAAAACAGACCCATTTCCTTCATCTTTATAAATTACAATAAATTCCACAATTCAAACTGAAACGAGGTTCTCATAGCCGATGAAATAATATTGGAACATATTCAAATGACATCAATGTGCCTGTTGATTGGCTGGTTAGATTCAACTGTCATTGAAATTTATAAATATTTATAAAAACAAAGACATCCCTTCATCTTTATAAATTTTTATAAAAACAAAGGCATCCCTTCATCTTTATAATAATTTATAAATGTCAATGTCAATAAACCAGCTAATCTGCAAGCACAGTGCACAACAATGTCATTTGAAAACATTATTGTTATTCTATCGGCCTGTAGAAATCTCTTGTTTCAGTTTGAATTGTGAAACTTATAAATATCTTTGTTGCGACAAGAGTATCATTCAAATCCAAATGGAAAGACTTAATTAGTTTGAGTTTTTAAATATTTAAGCTTATAAATAATTTATAACATGTATACCATTTTGATTACCCGTGGATGTGGTTTGCGGTTATCTTATATATATGCTGAAATAACATTTAAAAACTTAAAATAGCAGTTAAAAGGCATTCAACCAATCTGAGCATCTGTGATTTGATGTCACTGGTGTAAATAAATATAATTTAGAGATTAATACATCTTCTAATCTTCTAATCAGCCTACGCATGGAGGGCTATACAAACAAGTGCCATAATCACAACCTCTCGTTGATTTGAATTTACTGTATTTTCAAAAAGTACAGTAAACAACAAGTAATCCAAAAAGAGTGAATTTTATCATATCTAAAATATTGCTCTGTGACATGAGTTTAAAAAGTCTAATATTGATATTTATTCTAATGATGAGTTGAGTTCTGGTCATACTGGTCTGATGTTCCTGACTTTTAGGTCATCATTTCTGCTGTTACAAGTCGTATCAAGTGTAAATGTCTACCTGTTCAAGGAATTACCCTCATTTTTGCAGTTTTGATACTGAAAATGTCAAAAATTGTTGAACACAATTGCAAATTCTATCAGACCTTTTTAATTACTCATAGACCCATGCATATAGTATTTTAAGCATTTTAGAAAGTAGTAATGGAAAATAGTGGTAGTAGAAATATGACTTTTTAAATAAATTAATTAAACATAACCCAATTTTACTGTTACAAAAATTCTGATGTCATTATTTGGATTTTTATCCCTGGATTGACTGTGTTTTAGCCCTAAGTAATCCCACGCTAGTCAAGGGTCAATCTAGACTAAGCCAACTTATCACTTATCAATGGGATTTTCACCTCCCATGATGCATTGTACATATGAATCAAGTCAATTGATGCAGAAGGTTGAAACAAAAATTCCCTTAGGCCAAAACAAAAACAGTTTGTCGCAGGGACAATAGGAAAAATGATTTTTAATATTTTTTTCAATAAAAGAAGAAGTTTGTTTGTTGTAGAAACACTATCAGTCATTACCTATAGTATAATCATTATAACTTGAATGAAAACTGGGTTTTAATTTTGTTATTTTTCCTAACAAGTAAAATTCTCAAAATTAAATCTAGCTGGACATGTAAAATAACAATAAAACTCATTGTTTCCTTGACAAATACATGAAATTATAGTGAATATGCTCAAAACATCAAAATAGTGAAATTAAATGTTAGTGGTTTTACAGTAATTGAATTTATATACACAATATCGTTGAATACAAATAAATGTTCAAAACAACATGCTCATGTATTTGTCTCATATCCAATGCAGCAATGATCTTAAAAGACATCAAACATTTTTTTTAGTGAACAGTATTGATCATGCTTCTATTCACTATTGACTTTCTAGAGAATTGTAATAAGCAAGGCTGTTTCCTTTTAAGGCAATGTGTATCAGTTTACCAAATTCAAAACATTTCTTAAACAAAGACATTCCTAACCAAAAATAAATGTTACAAATTTATTTTTAGAATGCAAGCTTGCTCAGTATTTGAATAATTGTCAAGGACTGAGACTGATACTAGGCAGTGTAAAATGGATACAATGGAGCATTGCATAACAAATTCTGTCGAAAATTATGAATATCTATATATGTATATGTATTAAGCTTGTTGAAATAACTATATAAATTATTGTTTCATGGCCTATACATGTACATCTGTCTATTATCATCAGTAATTCTAGGTATCATGTGATGCCCTCTTAATCAATGAGTGAGCAAGTATGTATCATGTGATGCCATCCTAACCAATGAGTGAGCATCTTGTTCGTGGACAGCCCTGTGGTTAAATTAAATTAATAATGAATTCACTACAGGGATGTTTAGCAATAGATTTACCAGTAATTCTAGGTATCATGTGATGCCCTCTTTACCAATGAGTGAGCAAGTATGTATCATGTGATGCCATCCTAACCAATGAGTGAGCATCTTGTTAGTGGACAGCCCTGTGGTTAAATTAAATTAATAATGAATTCACTACAGGGATGTTTAGCAATAGATTTACCAGTAATTCTAGGTATCATGTGATGCCCTCTTAACCAATGAGTGAGCAAGTATGTATCATGTGATGCCATCTTAACCAATGAGTGAGCGTCTTGTTAGTGGACAGCCCTGTGGTTAAATTAAATTAATAATGAATTCACTACAGGGATATTTAGCAATATATTTACCAGTAATTCTAGGTATCATGTGATGTCCTCTTAACCAATGAGTGAGCAAGTATGTGTCATGTGATGCCATCTTAACCAATGAGTGAGCATTTTGTTAGTGGACAGCCCTGTGGTTAAATAAAATTAATATAAATGAGTTCACTGCAGGGATGTTTAGCAATAGATTTACCAGTAATTCTAGGTATCATGTGATGCCATCTTAACCAATGAGTGAGTAAGTATGTATCATGTGATGCCATCCTAACCAATGAGTGAGCATCTTGTTAGTGGACAGCCCTGTGGTTAAATTAAATTAATAATGAATTCACTACAGGGATGTTTAGCAATAGATTTACCAGTAATTCTAGGTATCATGTGATGTCCTCTTAACCAATGAGTGAGCAAGTATGTGTCATGTGATGCCATCTTAACCAATGAGTGAGCGTCTTGTTAGTGGACAGCCCTGTGGTTAAATTAAATTAATATAAATGAGTTCACTGCAGGGATGTTTAGCAATAGATTTACCAGTAATTCTAGGTATCATGTGATGCCCTCTTAACCAATGAGTGAGTAAGTATTTATCATGTGATGCCATCTTAACCAATAAGTGAGTGTCTTGTTAGTGGACAGCCCTGTGGTTAAATTAATAATGAATTCACTACAGGGATATTTAGCAATATATTTACCAGTTATTCTAGGTATCATGTGATGCCATCTTAACCAATGAGTGAGCAAGTATGTATCATGTGCTGCCATCTTAACCAATGAGTGAGCATCTTGTTAGTGGACAGCCCTGTGGTTAAATTAAATTAATAATGAATTCACTACAGGGATATTTAGCAATATATATACCAGTAATTCTAGGTATCATGTGATGCCCTCTTAACCAATGAGTGAGCGTCTTGTTAGTGGACAGCCCTGTGGTTAAATTAAATTAATATAAATGAGTTCACTGCAGGGATGTTTAGCAATAGATTTACCAGTAATTCTAGGTATCACGTGATGCCCTCTTAACCAATGAGTGAGCGTCTTGTTAGTGGACAGCCCTGTGGTTAAATTAAATTAATATAAATGAGTTCACTGCAGGGATGTTTAGCAATAGATATACCAGTAATTCTAGGTATCATGTGATGCCATCTTAACCAATGAGTGAGCGTCTTGTTAGTGGACAGCCCTGTGGTTAAATTAAATTAATAATGAATTCACTACAGGGATATTTAGCAATATATATACCAGTAATTCTAGGTATCATGTGATGCCATCTTAACCAATGAGTGAGCGTCTTGTTAGTGGACAGCCCTGTGGTTAAATTAAATTAATAATGAATTTACTACAGGGATATTTAGCAATATATATACCAGTAATTCTAGGTATCATGTGATGCCATCTTAACCAATGAGTGAGCATCTTGTTAGTGGACAGCCCTGTGGTTAAATTAAATTAATAATGAATTCACTACTGGGATATTTAGCAATATATATACCAGTAATTCTAGGTATCATGTGATGCCCTCTTAATCAATGAGTGAGCAAGTATGTATCACGTGATGCCCTCTTAACCAATGAGTGAGCATCTTGTTAGTGGACAGCCCTGTGGTTAAATTAAATTAATAATGAATTCACTACAGGGATGTTTAGCAATATATTTACCAGTAATTCTAGGTATCATGTGATGCCCTCTTAACCAATGAGTGAGCAAGTATGTATCATGTGATGCCATCTTAACCAATGAGTGAGCGTCTTGTTAGTGAACAGCCCTGTGGTTAAATTAAATTAATAATGAATTCACTACAGGGATATTTAGCAATATATTTACCAGTAATTCTAGGTATCATGTGATGCCATCTTAACCAATGAGTGAGCATCTTGTTAGTGAACAGCCCTGTGGTTAAATTAAATTAATAATGAATTCACTACAGGGATGTTTAGCAATAGATTTACCAGTAATTCTAGGTATCATGTGATGCCATCTTAACCAATGAGTGAGCATCTTGTTAGTGAACAGCCCTGTGGTTAAATTAAATTAATAATGAATTCACTACAGGGATATTTAGCAATATATTTACCAGTAATTCTAGGTATCATGTGATGCCATCTTAACCAATGAGTGAGCGTCTTGTTAGTGAACAGCCCTTTGGTTAAATTAAATTAATAATGAATTCACTACAGGGATATGTAGCAATATATTTACCAGTAATTCTAGGTATCATGTGATGCCCTCTTAACCAATGAGTGAGCGTCTTGTTAGTGGACAGCCCTGTGGTTAAATTAAATTAATAATGAATTCACTACAGGGATATTTAGCAATATATACCAGTAATTCTAGGTATCATGTGATGCCCTCTTAACCAATGAATGAGCATCTTGTTAGTGGACAGCCCTGTGGTTAAATTAAATTAATAATGAATTCACTACAGGGATGTTTAGCAATACATTTACCAGTAATTCTAGGTATCATGTGATGCCATCTTAACCAATGAGTGAGCGTCTTGTTAGTGAACAGCCCTTTGGTTAAATTAAATTAATAATGAATTCACTACAGGGATATGTAGCAATATATACCAGTAATTCTAGGTATCATGTGATGCCCTCTTAACCAATGAGTGAGCATCTTGTTAGTGGACAGCCCTGTGGTTAAATTAAATTAATAATGATTTCACTACAGGGATATTTAGCAATATATACCAGTAATTCTAGGTATCATGTGATGCCCTCTTAACCAATGAGTGAGCATCTTGTTAGTGGACAGCCCTGTGGTTAAATTAAATTAATAATGAATTCACTACAGGGATATTTAGCAATATATTTACCAGTAATTCTAGGTATCATGTGATGCCCTCTTAACCAATGAGTGAGCAAGTATGTATCATGTGATGCCATCTTAACCAATGAGTGAGCGTCTTGTTAGTGGACAGCCCTGTGGTTAAATTAAATTAATAATGAATTCACTACAGGGATATTTAGCAATATATATACCAGTAATTCTAGGTATCATGTGATGCCCTCTTAACCAATGAGTGAGCAAGTATGTATCATGTGATGCCATCTTAACCAATGAGTGAGCATCTTGTTAGTGGACAGCCCTGTGGTCAAATTAAATTAATAATGAATTCACTACAGGGATATTTAGCAATATATATACCAGTAACTCTAGGTATCATGTGATGCCCTCTTAACCAATGAGTGAGCATCTTGTTAGTGGACAGCCCTGTGGTTAAATTAAATTAATATAAATGAGTTCACTGCAGGGATGTTTAGCAATAGATTTACCAGTAATTCTAGGTATCATGTGATGCCCTCTTAACCAATGAGTGAGCGTCTTGTTAGTGGACAGCCCTGTGGTTAAATTAAATTAATAATGAATTCACTACAGGGATGTTTAGCAATATATATACCAGTAATTCTAGGTATCATGTGATGCCCTCTTAACCAATGAGTGAGCAAGTATGTATCATGTGATGCCATTCTAACCAATGAGTGAGCATCTTGTTAGTGGACAGCCCTGTGGTTAAATTAAATTAATAATGAATTCACTACAGGGATATTTAGCAATATATATACCAGTAATTCTAGGTATCATGTGATGCCCTCTTAACCAATGAGTGAGCAAGTTTGTATCATGTGATGCCATCTTAACCAATGAGTGAGCATCTTGTTAGTGGACAGCCCTGTGGTTAAATTAAATTAATAATGAATTCACTACAGGGATATTTAGCAATATATTTACCAGTAATTCTAGGTATCATGTGATGCCCTCTTAACCAATGAGTGAGCAAGTATGTATCATGTGATGCCATCTTAACCAATGAGTGAGCATCTTGTTAGTGGACAGCCCTGTGGTTAAATTAAATTAATAATGAATTCACTACAGGGATATTTAGCAATATATATACCAGTAATTCTAGGTATCATGTGATGCCCTCTTAACCAATGAGTGAGCAAGTATGTATCATGTGATGCCATCTTAACCAATGAGTGAGTATCTTGTTAGTGGACAGCCCTGTGGTCAAATTAAATTAATAATGAATTCACTACAGGGATATTTAGCAATATATATACCAGTAACTCTAGGTATCATGTGATGCCCTCTTAACCAATGAGTGAACATCTTGTTAGTGGACAGCCCTGTGGTTAAATTAAATTAATATAAATGAGTTCACTGCAGGGATGTTTAGCAATAGATTTACCAGTAATTCTAGGTATCATGTGATGCCCTCTTAACCAATGAGTGAGCGTCTTGTTAGTGGACAGCCCTGTGGTTAAATTAAATTAATAATGAATTCACTACAGGGATGTTTAGCAATATACAAAAATGTATATACCAGTAATTCTAGGTATCTTGTGATGCCCTCTTAACCAATGAGTGAGCAAGTATGTATCATGTGATGCCATCCTAACCAATGAGTGAGCATCTTGTTAGTGGACAGCCCTGTGGTTAAATTAAATTAATAATGAATTCACTACAGGGATATTTAGCAATATATATACCAGTAATTCTAGGTATCATGTGATGCCCTCTTAACCAATGAGTGAGCAAGTTTGTATCATGTGATGCCATCTTAACCAATGAGTGAGCATCTTGTTAGTGGACAGCCCTGTGGTTAAATTAAATTAATAATGAATTCACTACAGGGATATTTAGCAATATATATACCAGTAATTCTAGGTATCATGTGATGCCCTCTTAACCAATGAGTGAGCAAGTATGTATCATGTGATGCCATCCTAACCAATGAGTGAGCATCTTGTTAGTGGACAGCCCTGTGGTTAAATTAAATTAATAATGAATTCACTACAGGGATGTTTAGCAATATATTTACCAGTAATTCACCAGGGCATCTTACCTAAATGTCAAAACAAACAAGTTTTCATGGATTAAAATTACTACGGGATTTGCAAAACAAAATGTAATACAACTTAAATAGTCCCTCCCCATTCCACATTACAATAAATAATGTATATCTGTTCAAAGAAATTAATAAATATGAACACTAAAAAATGTCAAAAACAAACATTTATAATCAAATAATTCCAAAATTTGTTTTTGTATACTGTCTTTAAATGTCTCTAAAGCCCCATGGGAATTGTAAAAGTGAATTATTATATATTTGTACTCATTCAAATGTCATTTATTAAATTATTATCGTTACCATGGAAACTATTGTTGAAGTCCATTCAACCAAAGTTGTGATGCTAAATGTAGTGGGAGTAATATCAAAATACCAAGTGAGGACAAGAAAAAAATATGAGCCTTTTGGTTGATTCCATCTTTCACTTTTAAAATTGTCCTTAAAATTGTGAAACTGAATTTTGCTTTCATTTTTTCTAAAATGCTGACTAAAATCTTCAAACAAATTTGTGACTCACACATTTTAACTGGGGTGTGCATGACCAGAAATACATATTTGTTTTCTAGGTCTTACAGATAAATGTGTCTTCAAAGATCTGAAAGATGCTATGTATTTTTGCTTTACATCATACCTCTGTGATTATAATTTATTAATATTTTAATTTTTTGAAAATAACCCTGCATATACATATGTGCTATAGGTTCATAATGCCTTATGGGTAATGATAGATGATCTAACATAACTAGCTTTTTAACTCATAATTCATATGGTTAATTTTCTTAAAAACTAGGGAATTGTTACTAAGAACAATATAACTCAATATATGTCAAAACATTCATTCCATCGTGAGACATTCAAAGATTGATATATGTCTATGCATGAGTATTATAAAAAAGGATAACAAACTTTATTAATATATTACACATAGCACCAACCATTTATAATATATGGGAATGTTAACTAGATAACCATGTATCATATACAGAGAAGAACACTATAACCATTTTTTTCACAGACATACTTATTTACTGTTTCTAGAAATTGTAATACTAGTAATCTCACAATTCTTGTGTCTTCAAATGAGATTTTCACATCATATCATACCAGTTGCATACTGTAAAATAATTTTTTAATGTTTTGTATGTATTTTCACTGAATTTTGATGACTGGAATGTAAAATACAGGAAAAAAGGTATATTAGCTGGATTTTATTTTCACTGAATCATTCCTTCAGTGAAAATAGTGAAAATGAATTCCAAACAAATATAAAGTATTTCACAGTACTTTATACCTTATAAATCCTTATTACACATTCATGTACATGATAATGTGATAACATCATTTTTATCATGGCCTATTGATATTTTATTTACCTAAATATCATTACTGTTTTTATATGTTAATTAAAAGTTATCATCAATATTCAAGAGAATAAAAACACATCATGGCTTATTAATAATGTGTATCTATTTGAAAACAAATATAATGTTTCATGGCAAGGTAATATCAGGTAAAGAATCTAGCTACAGATGTTTTCATATCATTACTGACTCTTGACTGATTTATCTTCTTTGTCTATATCTGTAGTACATAATGATAACAAGCATTTGAAGTGAGAATGAGTTCTGAAGGTGTCAAGAGTTTACTGGTAACTCCCAAATACACATCATATCAGCCTGTCAGGACTAGAGATCCCTACGCACCATATGCCACAGGCAAAACAAGGCCAAGTTCAGGTAATTAAGAGAGTCTTTATTTTTACTTTAAGACCATATATATTCTGTTATGGTGTTTGCCAGTTACCCAGGCTGTTGAAGATAAATTGATGAACAGTTCTTCGTACATAGGAAATTTGAATTTAGATGATGGAAGATGAAGCTATGATGTAATTACCATGAAGTACATTTGTATTTCATAATATACATGTAAGGTTACATAAAAAAAATACCACAAAGTGCAGTACTGCGTTTCATATCAACCAACATTAGCAGAGATCAGTGTGATTGCTGAGTTGCATACCTGCAGTATGCTCATGATAACCATATTATAATTATTATACTGTTTCCTACCTGCATGAAAATTTGATAAAAGAACACAGCTCAAAAATTCAGCAAAAGATGTATTTAAGATTTGTGGCTATCCTCGGGGGCGGACATCCGGGTATTTTCACCGCCCAGCAACCAGCGGCGGTGAAAACAAAGGCCCAAAACTCACAGAAAACAGTACCGGTACTTTGGGATGATTGTTGAGACTCCTCTGAACAGTGTAACAAGATTAGATCACCGTGTATAACATATATAAATTTGGTTGTTCGGGATTACTTCAAAGTTGAGTTTGTGTTGTTTTCTCGAATTTTCACCGGCTCAACCGGCGTTCCACAGCAGCGCGCACAGAGCCCATAAAAATGCATGTACAGTGGTACGCGTCTCAGCAACGTGGAACGTCTTGTGACGTAGCTCCGCCCCCGAGGATATGATTATTTGTGTTCAGTGACTGGTTCTATTTTTGCCATGCGCTACAGTGCTTCTGCTACCATTATAAACAAAGGAAAGTTTTGAACATGTTTCGAATGAATGCAAATACAGCTTTTTAATGACGATAAATTTTATTGTTTTCGGTGCTAGATTGTGTAATAGTATACTGTGGCATAGTCCATCGAAGTTTTAACATGTGTACATTTTAAATCTCTGTTTGATGAAATCTGGTCTTACGAATTACACATATGTTTAAAGACATATTTATAACAATTTTTAAATACCAATCAACAGCTTTTATTATTTTGATTTATAAAAATTTTATATTTACCGTATAAACATTTATACTGACTCCAGCTTTCAATGTATTTCTCTTACAATTTTGTTCAAACTTGGAACAAAAAATACAAAACTTAAATGGTTACTTATTGCACATTTCTGATTATTTTCAACCCATTTTTGCCTTCAAAAACCAAATTTGAATGTGTGATAGTTCATTGAACATGCATATTTCTTTTATCTATCTCAAGTGACTGAAATCCCATCATAATATTTATTTATTTTGTATTATTTGTTTGTTTTAGCTCCAGTGAGACGTCCCACTGGTCCTGTAGATGTGAGACCAGCATGGCATGACTCCAGAGCTGAATTAAACCATGCCAAGAGAAGAAACTTCACGATATCATTAAGACACAATCCAATAGAAAGTCGTGTCAGCAAGAGGGCTCCTTATGCTGGTGAGTATTACAATTAAAGTTAGAAAGGGGCCACTTATGCTGCTGTGTAATAACAATACAGTGAGCAAGAGAAGCCCTTAAGCTTGTGAATAATAAAAGTTTTGAAAAATGTTATGAATTTATACAAATTAATGATTTCATACTACCGTATCAGCTGTTTATTTCACTTCTACATAAACTGTTGCATAATGATTGCATGAAAATAGGATTTAAAGTTAGAGTTTAGGTTATTTAGGTTATGCCTGCATCATTTTTTTCATATTTTTCCAAAGATTTTTCTTGTAACTATGACTACCTGGTCCAAAATTAACAAATAAATTTAAAAAAAAATACATTCCAGTTGGTATAAAAGAATATATAACTAACATTTTATTTAATTTTGTTTGATAGCAAGAAAATATGATTCAATAGATCTAGCTGATATCAAGCATTATCCACGAGTGGAAAATGGCAACACAGTCACAGCACCCCCATATAGTTCATTGAACGACCCACATCTTGTGGACTATTTTGCCAGAAAATTTGGATTTCAACCAAAGCCACCGACCGCTGGGGTAAGTTGTTACAATTCTTGTTACATCTGGAAGTCTTAATTCCTATTGTTAACTTGCTATGCTTTATATGCTCCCAGGATGTCATGTTACACATGTCACACTCGCAATATGGATTCCAAATGCCTGTAAACAAGTAGTACTGTAAAATACTTTATTTTACCTGGAATTAATTTTCGCTGAAAGGACTTTTTTGGTTTTTGTATGGAATTTATGTTCAATGATTTTTGCTCAGTTAATGTAGGAATAGGAAAAAAAAAGATATTCGCTGGATTTTATTTTCACTGAATCATTCCTTCAGCGAAAATAGTGGAAATTAGTTCCAATCGAAAATATAAAGTATTTTACAGTAGAATACTGTGGAATACTTTATTTTCGCTGGAATTAATTTTCGCTGAAAAGGCTTTTTGGGCGTTTTGTGTGGAATTTATTTTCACTGATTTTTGATGAGTTTAATGTGAAATATAGGAAAAAAAGTATATTCGCTGGATTTTATTTTCACGGAAACATCCCTTCGGCAAAAATCGCGAAATTCCAAGCGAAAATTAAGTATTCTACAGTAGTTTTTTGTTTCCTTACAAAATGGTGAATGTGTACTGGTAATAGAGTGAAATTAAAACAATGTGACTATTTTTTTTTTCAATCCATGCTCAGCTTTAATACTCACTTGTGTTATATTTCTGAAAATTATTTTTGGTGGTGAAAATTGTGACAGGACAAAATAGACACTTGTGTTTCCACCCAATTGTTGATTAAAATGTTTCCATTGTGTGTTTACATTCCAGAGTGTGAGAAGTCGAACTGGAAGTGCAATAGGTCCCGGGGGTGGTAAAATTATTGTGTATAAGGTAGATGTGAAAACTGCAGATCGAAAAAATGCGGGAACCGATGCAAATGTGAGTCAAAGAAGCATTTTATTTTTGTGAAAGACTAAATTTTTCACAAATTTAAAAAATATACTTCAAAACATGCAAACTATTGCATCAATATTTTAGCAGAATAAATTATGGTAGATTTAATTCGTGAGAGGAAATTACTTGCATGAGTCAAGTTCTTTTGTTTCAATGAACATTAGGTTCAGAGGTCACAGTGACTTGCAAGAAATCTGTGATTTTGAATAGTACAAATATTGAATGTTTTACAATATATTCTTCATAACTATAAATAGATTACACCACTGATGATGTCATAGTTATATTATTCATAATCATTTCATTTATTTTTATAGGTTTTTATCTGGATTAAAGGAACTAAAGGAAAAATGCCAAAGAAGAAATTGTGTAAAATGACCTCCGTAAAGAAAAATGCCAAAATAGAATCCGGAGTACCATTTAAATTTACCAGGGGTAAAACAAAATCATTTAAACTGAAGAGTCAAGACTTAGGAGACTTAACATCACTGCGCATTGAGGTAAAAACTGTTATTGAAGGATTCTCAGACACTGATTATGCCTCTATTGTTTTTGTGGCACACTATTCGAGAATATAGGTTGATCTCAATTTTGGAGTTCAACTCCTGGTAGTATTTGAACTATGAATCTACTGTGGTGAACTAACCTCTATACCCAATCTGCTTCTGTCTTTTTTCTCTGCTTCATTTCAAAAATAGAATCCAGAACATTTGCTAGATGATTACTGTTCTGTTCTATAAATTTGCATATCTCGACCCTTAGCCTTTAAAACAACACCCAATCATTTAAGACAAGATGTTAGTAGCAAAAACCTCCACTTGAATACATGTAATTATTAAGTGTCATGCACATATTTGTCAACTGGTGGGTGATTCAAACACAGCAGAATCATGTAGGCATTTGCTGTTGTTGTATTTCTGTTCCATCCACTATAAATTTGCCTATCTTGACCTTTAGCTTTTGAAACAACACCCAATCATGTAGACATGATGTCAGTACCAAAGATCACCACTTGAATTATTAATAAATTACATGCCCTTATTTGTCAACTGGTGGGTGATTCTAATGCCAAAATCCTGTAGGTGTTTGCTGTTGTTGTATTTCTGTTCTCTCTTACATGTTATATTTTCAAAGTCACAGTAAATCAATTAATGTACAATTAATGTAGCTGTGTTGAGACTGTTATTGTTGGTAGATAAATAGATAAATCACTTTGAAATTTGAGGCAGGTGGGGTACAACTTCTATGTTTTCTCATTGCAAAAATATCATAATATATGCGAGAATATTTGTAGACAAATCAATAATGTCTGTATTGATTTTATTACAGCATGATGGCCTAGAAAAGAGATGTGGTTGGTTTTTAGAAGAGGTTGTTATTACCAATTTAATAAGTGGAAAATCATGGTTGTTTCCTTGTAATCAATGGCTGTCATTATTTGAAGCCGACTGTCAGCTGTCTAGAGAATTGAAAGCATATGATGGGAAGAAATATGGCAAAACAGGTCAGTGGTAGTTAATAAGAAGGTAGCGATATTAATGTTGTTAATCCAGATTCTGCATGAATTATATATTAACAGAATCTTAATTTTGCTAAAGTGCCAACACTCTCACTGTGAGAATATACTTTATTTTAAATTAGTGACATCTTGAATTTATAGCGAGATTACAAATAACCCAGTAGCTAAAACATGCTCGCGAAAAAGACATGTTTTACAGTTTTTTTTTTTTTTTTGATCTGATCAGATGTGTTGAAACAAATACAGCAAATTGAAATTCACTGTAATTTCTCTAAAGGACTATGTTCTTAAATTATACTTGAGGCAGTGTTACCTCAGCTTTAAATATCATCAATTTCAAAACAGTGTCCAGTTCCCTTTACTTACTTTACATTCAAATGTAGTATAGTAGCAGTGTAAAGTTCTTAACTGACTTGATAGTAATTCAGGAACTCTCTTTTGAAATCCACTGTAATTTATAATGCTTTAAAGCACTAACCAATTAACGTCAACATTTGATAGCGTTCTGAATGTCTTTGGTTGGTTGTTTTTCCAGAATACGAAGTTGTGACAATCACCGGTAATGTGAAAGGAGCTGGTACTGATGCTAATGTCTACGTTACCATGTATGGACAGAGGGGTACATCAAGTAAGAAACACCTGAGGCCAGAAGGAGCAGATGCATTTGAAAGAGGACAGACAGATATTTGTAGATTCAAATCTAACAATGTTGGCATGATTCGAAAAATAAGGTCAGATTTTAATAATTTTTGAAAACAATTTTGTATTGTTTTGTGGTTGTTAATAGGTGTGATGCACATATGAGGGGTTGTCCTTAGCTGTACCAATGTATGTCAATGTATATATTATTAAAGCAGTACAGTTATCACACCACTTCATGACTGTTCGGGTGCCATGCAAGATACATGGAATTCTAACATAGGCTGGGCAACTACTGTGAAGCCTTACCCTTATAAAGTAAAACACTGTAAAATACTTTATTTTAGCTGGAATTAATTTTCGCTGAAAAGACTTTTTGGGTATTTTGTATAGGATATATTTGACTGATTTTTGACGAGTTGAAAGTACAATATAAGGGAAAAGGTATATTCGGTGGATTTTATTTTTCACTAAATCATTCCTTGAGCAAAAAATTAATTCCAAGCGAAAATAAATTATTCTACAGTACTGTGTCAATTGTCAATCTTCCCAAAAATTGAAGTATTTCCTTGTTTATTTACGAAACATAACTTTTGGCAAACCTTGACATATTTAGAATGCTTTTCACTATGAAGCCATCAGGCCTCAACAATTCTGGAAAATGTGAAAAATAAGTTTGTAATTTTCTTGTAGGATTGAGCATGACAACACTGGATTCGGTCCTGGTTGGTTTCTTGAACGGGTTGTCATTACAGATTTAAGAAATCCAAAAAAAGCTAAGTTTTATTTCCCTTGCGGTCAGTGGCTCGCCAAGGATGAAGGAGATCGGTTGACGTACAAAGATTTACTGGGTAGTACAGATCCAATGGCTGTCAGGAAAGGTGTGTTGAGTTTTAATAGTGATTTTGTCTTCTTTCCTTTATCACAGAAAACAACAGTAATAAACTAATTAATTAATAAGTATAATACAAACCTACTAAGTTGGATAAAGTACCACAGTGCCATGCTGTATTCATTATAAACCTAAAAAAAATTTGTAATTTCTTTAATGATAATATAGTCACTCACTATTGAGTGTAATTGCTTCCAGTGCACCTCCATTACATGTTACAACACAATAATAGGACAATATTTTACCCATTATCCACTTACTATATACTGTAAACCGTTGAATTTTCATTCATGATGACAACATTTTGTAAAGTTGCTCTGATTATGTGTGTTTAGAAACGTCGGAATAAATTTCAAGTGCTACAAAATTTCCCGATTTTCACTGACTGAAATTTTCAAAAATGTGTCTCTTTAAATTCATGTAGTTTACGTTAATACTGACTTGACCAGTTTGATTGAATAATTTAATGTTAACTAAGAAAAAATGTTGTGCAGATCGCTGTGACTCAGTGGAATCTTCACCTCTTTGACTTTCCCTGAAATTTCAAGCGGTTTACAGTCTATTTCATTCATCATGTTTAATTATTCACATTTTGTTCTATAATTTTTTTCTCACTCATACCATACATACTGCCATTTTGCAGGACTAGGTAGGTTACATCTAATTAATAATAACTTCACTAAACTTTATCAGTTCAATATCATAGTATCGTGTGCACCAATGAATGTTTGTGATATACATTGATATAGAAATGTTGAGAGAAAAGGGCCCTATAATAAAAAAAATTGTTAATCATTGTGTTATATTATGTTCACTTTCATGTTGTATCATACACTGAAATGGCAACATAGCCAGCTTACTGTTTTGCTAGCCAGCTTACTGTTTCAGAACTGTTATGTGGTTGAAACTGGTTAGATCAAACTATTTTTATGTTGGTTCACAAAACGCACATGTGAAGAACAAGCCATTACTTTATGGTTCCCTCATCCAAAACTGATCCACATGATGCAAAACTATATTTTTTGCGAATTGACTGTCTACGAGCTGCCTTGAATAAACCATGTAAACTCATTAAACATTTTCGAACTTTTGTTACTCGCAATGTTAGATCACATGGTCAATAATTACATTTATGGCATGCCAATAGCTGAAACGTAATTGTTGGTTAAACAAAAAATTTCTTTTGACTGTCTTCATGTTGTGTATAACCCTGTACATCACAACATTGTATTTATTTATTTGTTTGTTTGTTTATTTGTTTTTGCGTTTATTTATTTATTTATTATGCATAAACATCACTTGAATTTGGGTATATATCATGCTTATAATGAACGGCATATGGGCTTGATCTTGGCTTGTGACTACGTAACAGATTTCATTCATGGTACATAATAAATCATAGTGAAACTAAAGAAGCATTGCCATTTCTGTTTATAAATTTGCTGGTCATCGTCGGCTACAAGAGAAATTGTAATTGTGATTCAGGATTTTCAGGCGTGGAAATGCATGTAAATGTAAGAAATAATGTAAATATTCTCTGCTGCGTAGTGAAATTAAACAATGTGTATTTGTCTATTCAGCTAATAAGTACATTGTACGTGTGTATACCGGAGATAGAGCAAAGGCTGGTACTGATGCTAATGTCTCCATCACAATCTTTGGAGAGTTTGGAGATTGTGGTGAGAAGAAACTACGGGCTAAAGGCAATAATTTTGAGAGAGGAAGGTGAGTACAAATGAACTTGTGTCTATTATTGAAAAAAACATTTGCATATTAAACTTATAAAAATTGAAAGTACATATTATCTACATCAAGCCAGCATGAGCACATATATTTATACAAGGTCTACAGAAGTGGGCGTGGTTGGCAGAAATAGGCATAGTTTACACAAATGGGTGTGGTCTACAGGAATTGACATAGTCTACAGAAGTTTTCATTTTATAATGTTTTGCTTATTTTCAGTGAAGACAAATTCATTTTAGAGTGTCCACATTTGGGTGAATTGAAGAAGATAAGAATTGGACATGACAACGCAGGACTTGGACCTGGTTGGTTTCTAGATAAGGTACAGGAATAATATAACATACGATACTGTTACTAGCAGTCAATTCAGTAAATAATGCTTTGTCCTATATCCTGTTGAATCTGTGCTGACAACTGTCACTTGAAATTTAAATAAAAAGTTGCTTGGAGAGTGATGAACTTTCCATGCATGGAATGAGAATTTGTATTATCATATGTTCCCTTGGCGGTGCATTTTAAAAAGATAAAATGAATAAATTTTGTTCATCATGACGTTAATACTGTACTATAATATAATATAATATAATATAATATAATATAATATAATATAATATAATATAATATAATGTAATGTAATGTAATGTAATGTAATGTAATGTAATGTAATGTAATGTAATGTAATATAATATAATTTAAAGTAATATGATATTCATAGTTACTGATAGGTGTGTAATGTAATGTATTTTTGTATTTGAATGTAGGTAATAATAGATGACTCTGAACAGAAGAGGTGTTATGAATTTCCATGTCATAGGTGGTTTGACAAAAGAGAAGATGATGGTCAGATACAGAGAGATATATTAGTTGGAGGTAAACCAGGAGATGCCCCTGCAGGTAAACACACATCTTTTAGTGGTATTTACTTTTATTGCTATTATTCACTTTGAAATTAACATGGTCAAGTGACAATAGATAGAAATAAAAAAAGGATTATATATGTGTGTCATATCATCCTAACACATTGCGTGTGAATGGTTAAAGTTTTGCTGCTAGAAATGTTCACTGTCAAATAATTTGAGAGTGTTTGGAGAGCATAATTTTTGTGAAAGTTAAAATTGCACTGGAGATTATTTATATAGCTTTATCAAGGTGCTGGGACTATTACGTGATGTACATGTATTTGAGGGTATGAATATGCACAAAGAGTGTAAAGTATTTAAAAAATCGCACATACAAATGTATTTGTCGCACTGAGTTATTATTGGCATGTGAATTGATCGATCAAATTGGAAGCGGAAGCAATTACTGGATCATAGTACATTTGTATTTTAACAAGGAATAAAGTGTGTATGCATTGCAGTCATTCGTAGATTGATTACTTTTAATGATTGAGTTAATTTATCATTCAGGTTTTCCGTATGAATTCCGTGTGACTACCAGTGACAAACGCCATGCCGGTACCAGTGCCAGAATCTATGTGATAATGTATGGTGGTGAAAGAGGTGAAGAGAACAGTGGCAAGGTCTGGTTGAATGATGGCAAGTTTGAGCGTGGTCGTACAGATATTTGTAACGTGGAATGTGCTACAATGCTGAGTCCGCTGTCTCGGTTAACCATCGGTCATGACAATTCGGGACCCGGATCGGGTTGGCATCTAGAAAAGGTAGGTTAATAGCCTTGCACACACTTTAGGATGTTCTAATTTTGAGGGCATTTTTTTTTTAAATTTATTTAACTCATTTAATTCGATCAAACATGCATAATATATTGAATCTAATTCCACATCAGGTTGAGGTGTACTGTCCGGCTACTGGTATAACGCAGACATTTGTATGTGATAAATGGCTGGCAGACGACGAGAGTGACGGTTGCATTGAGAGGACCATGAACGAAAGTGAATCTATGAGAAAAGTTAAGAAAGCAAGTAAGTACACAGATTCAATCAAAATCTGCATTCTTATGCTAGAATTTGTGTGCAATGTATTTCAATAATGTCTGGCTTGATGACTGAATCATCCTGTCCAGATTAAAACTTATTGTGTCAAACAGAACAGCTGTGACAGTGAATGAATATTACCTATCAAATGCAATTAAATCTGTGAATCCTAGAATCTAGTGCTTAATGACTGGTTATTATGACAGCAACATAATCTGAGGCCACATGTCACATGTCAAATAATGTTTTACAAGGCCATCAACCTGATCATGTCATTTCAGTTTATTGTTTCATTCATGTTATAAGGGACAGATAAAAAATGCACATCACTAAGATTTGCAATACATACCAACCAGTACTACTATAGCTACTAAAAAGTTGTCCATAGATTCCAGGTTTCTATGCAGTCCAATAACTCCCAAATATGATAAACATGGTCCAGATTGTCAAACGCATGTGTTTCGTTTCCAGAATTAGTATTCAGTCTTTCAGAAATGCTTAAAACCTAGTGAAATATAAAGAATTTTTTTTGTGTTGTCATACTCAGCATGTACATGTATAGTAATTTATTCATATTCAATATTATAATAGCACAATAGTCTCACATCCAGCACTCCACTGTTTCACTTCTACCATATTTACATTTGACTAAGATATAAAAACAACTAATAATTTATATAATCCACAAAATCTCCCTCTTAGTTTGACATTAACAGACATTCATGAATTCTATCAGAGTAGCTTCCTAGCCATAGTAGACTTGGTTTGGTACAACATTTTAAGTTCCCAGAAAAGTATTCCAATTGAATAAGCATTGATTTGTGTAAAAAACAAATTGTTTGTATTCGCATTTATCAAGAAAATTACAAAAGTTTGCATAATGGCAAGTGTCATAGACAATGTTCGCATGCCACCAAAGTGAAATCGCTCCCTCTATCGACGTATACCAAGTGTGCCAGAAAGTTGTCGTTGGCATTGTTAGGAGCTATTCGTCAGTTATTTCATGCTTTTATCATAGTTTACTCAAATATTTCTCAGTTACTCGAATTATGGGTCTAACACAAAACTGCCATGAAGCTGAACCCAAAATACGATGAGATTTAGGATATAGATATATAATCTAAAGAGAAAATATTGTTGAGTTATATATCACTGACTATGGTGGTTCTTACACGTCATTTCTGTAATCATTCCAGTACTTTTTGTGTTTTATTTTCTTGTCCTATTCTTTCATTTCAGAAAATATTTGGCATGTGACTGTACACACAGGTGACCAGACTGCTGCCGGCACAGACTCCAAAGTCATGTTGTGTTTGTACGGATCTAAAGGCAAATCAGATGATATAGTACTTAACAATGCAAGCGATAACTTTGAAAAAGGCAACGTAGACAGTTTCAAAATAGAAGTGCCTGATGTTGGCAAACCTTATAAGATACGAATTGGACACGATAATGCTGGTGCATTTGCTGGATGGTTTTTGAAACAGGTATGTGTCTGTATGTGTTAATTTGTGTGCACGATTTGTTTGTGTGCAAGATTTGTTTTAGGTAGTTATGCCTATCATCCCTCTTGGGCCACCAACAAGATTCCTCCAACTAGGAGAGGTTCTGTGTCAGTTTTTCCACTTCTCCCCAGGTATAGCCCAGCTTCCGGACATCAGCCTCTACATCCCATCGCCAGGTGTTTCTTGGACGACCTCGTTTTCTTTTTTTCCTGTGGGTTTTATTTAGTGCTGCCCTTGTGATGTTTTGGACTGTTTTTCATAGGGTACCGGTATGTCCCAGCCAGCGCCAGCGTCTCTGAAATATCTCCCGTTGTAAGGGCTGTTGACTCATTCTTTCCCATAACTCCTGGTTGCTGATCACAACTGTTTTATCGTATTTTCAGTATTCTTCGTAGACAAACATTTATGAACATCCAGGCTTTCAAGATTTGTTTGTGTGCAGGATTTGTCCCAAACTTCAAGTACCATTCAGTGTGTTATTGTATAAACTGAAAATGAAATTGATGTTTTTTACTACTGCAAGTAAATTACATATAATGACACTGTAAAAAAAAATAATTAAATTTGTTTTCTTGTAAGGTTACAATGGAAAATATGTCAACAAAGAAGAAATATATTTTCAATTGCAATAGATGGTTTGCTAAAGACGAGGATGATGGTTGTGTTGTCAGAGAGATCCCAGCTGAGGGAGAAACTATTAAAAAACCACAACCACGTAAGAACATATATTGTTATAGTAGTTTCAGTTAGTTTTGTAACTCTTTAAAAACCATTATTTTTCCCACCAACATTTTCACATTTTCATGTATTTTCTATAATTTCTTTTATGTTTTGACCAAATGAACATATATTCTGATTGGCTCCACGTTTGAATCAAAATAAAAAGAATAAATGTGAAAAAAAATATATTGGCTTATATTTTATGAAAGGTGACCATAGTTGTCTTTGGAATTTCAGTGCTAATTAAGACCAAATCATGTTCACTATCCAAGCCTTAGGTTGGTGAAGAAAGTCTGTAACAAATCCCATGATGCAATGCAATATTTCCAGACAAGATTCTTCATAATCTGGTTCCAATTTTCAACAATTTTTACAGTCAAATATTTTCGTGACAAAATCCAAATATATTTTTTTTTATAAATTGATATTTACTTTTCAACCAAACAGATAGAATAAAATATTGATAGAAATTCAAAATTTTAGAAATTGACATTCTTGTATAGAAATGAGTAGATTTGTAATGGGACTATATTGTGTGGAAGGTTACAAAAGTTAACATTGGCAGTGAAAGCGTTATATTTTTTAAACCAGACAATAATGTAACTGCATATAACATGCAGTGGTTTGATAAGTATATAACAAACTTTACTCATTTTTTTTAAAAGTTGTGAAATACAATGTATCCGTGGTAACCAGTGACAAATTTGGTGCTGGTACAGACGCCAATGTATTCTGTGTGCTTTATGGTGACCAAGGAGATACAGGAGAGCGCCCTCTAGTCAAAAGTGAACACATCAATAAATTTGAAAGAGGTGATGTAAGTAATTGTTCTCATTTTTGTTATCATTGTCCACACAATAGGGGACGCTAACTTTGAAATGTATTCCATTACCATTTTCTACCACCTGGCAACCCTCGCGGTGAAAACAAAGACCAAAAACTCGCAGAAAACGGTACTTTGCGATGGTTGTTGAGAGTCCCCTGAACAGTGTAACAAGATTAGCCCTACGTGTGTAGCATATATAAGTTTGGTTGTTCAGGATTACTTCAAAGTTGAGTTTGTGTTGTTTTCTCAAGTTTTCACCGGCTCCACCGGCGTTCCACAGCAGCGCGCACAGAGCCCATAGAAATGCATGGTACAGTGGTGTGCGTCTTAGCAACGTAGAACGTCTGTGACGTAGCTCCGCCCCCGAGGATACTATTTATTGTATTGTTACAATGTCTTAATTAAAATTAGTGATAATAAAATACCACTATTATTTACACATCTGTTTCTTTAGAAAGAAAAGAGCTGACATCGGAAACACAATTTTTCTTCACGGTTTTCAAAATTGAATAATCAGCAACATAAGCCGTTCTTGATAATTTTAATTTCATAATGAATCACCTTTTTTCTTCCCATTGTATCCTGCTTTCTTACCATATGCACATAATAGATCAATGCTTTTGAAAGAGGTTCAGTAAGTATGTTTATTGCTTAAAAGGTGTTGTTTTTGTTATGTCACGTGCAATATGTTCCGTTTCTCTGACCTCTACTAACTTTACACACTTTCTTCATCACTTTCTAAGACATTTAAAAATGTGTTAAATTTATAGTTTTTTTAATACAGGTATTATTATGTTGATTTAAAAAAAAAATCTTTTTGTACTAGTATCTCTATGGAGATAATATATCTATGCTGTATCTGCTCTATCAGAAAGACATACACTTAAAATCTTTTTGTAATGTTAAAGCAAACAAATTACAATGTGAGTTCATGAAATTCCACCTAAACACATTTCTTGAGGATCTGATGTGTTTTATTGGAGATGCACTTCTGTTTGAGCAAATACAGTATAGTAATATGTGTGAATTTTTGCATGCAAGCACCAGACTAGTGTAACCACATCATGTAACATCATTCAAGGCAGAGTACATTTTTGCAATTCACAAATTAGAAAAAAATGGAAAAATTTTTGAACTTTATATCATCCACAATTATAATGTCAACAATTTCTAGTATGGCATTCCAGAGATGTGGCTAACTTGTGAAATCTGTGGATGTTTAAAAAACTCAGCAAAGCAAAATTTTAAAATTTAGGTACCTGAACTTGTTTCCATGGAAACAATAACTTTGTGATTACAATGTAACATGGAATCCTACTTTGGTGGCCAATTTGGATTGGGAACTGAACAAAATGTTAATTATTGAGGCTCTATTAAAAAAACAAGTTTGGATATTTTCTGCGGAATTTAAAACAGCTGATCATAAAGAATAATTTAGTATTAAAATTCCTGTTCCAATAGTATGATAGCTGCTATCATTTGCTGCATATACTCCCTTATATTCATTGAGAGCCAAGTAACCATGGATACATTTATAAATGCACGTAATCTAGATCCTATTGAATGAGTGACCATAGGTAATAGTAGAATCCTTTTGTAGTTAGCAAGGATTCACAATAACCAGGCATTTTGGGCAATAGTATTTCATCAGTAGGATATGAAAAAGTAGTGCACGTTGTAGACAGGTATCATGTAGTATGTATATTTAGGTGGTAGACAAACAGAAATGGCATGTTTGTTCATTCACTTTGGCGCTATAGTTCCAAGATAGAGTATTGTTTTATGCTGTATGTACATACTTTTATTTAGATAATGATCCTTAGTAAACGTTTATTTTCTTATTTTCTAGCACATTATATTCATAATTTATCACTGATGATGCAAAATGCTGATCTGTGATTGGCTACATCATATCATGTGATGCACCATAATTTAAAACCCAAATTGACATTGTGTAATGATAATTTCATTTGCAGACTGATACTTTTGAAATTGAGGCAGTGATGCTAAAGAAATTGCGACGAGTAAAAATATTCCATGACGGCAGTTGGGCTGGAGCAGGATGGCATTTGGATAAAGTTATTGTAGAAGAACAGAATAACCCTAAATCTAAAATCGTCTTTCCATGTAACAGGTACAACTTAAATTTTATCAGACTCTATGGATTAGATTACTAGAAATATAAAAGATCATTTTTTTCGTTCACTTCAAGATCATGTGTTATGTGTGAAATGGATTATTAAAGAAAGGCAGAGGTCATAGCATCACAGCATCAAAACATCATGTTGGATCTGACAAATGCGAAAGTAATTTTAATAATGTGCTCTTCACATTTGAATATCAACATTTTAACATTGAACTATTATAATAAACTCGATTTAATCCTTATTGTTTTATCATAACATGCACATGTATATTTGTATTTTAGATGGTTAGATCGAGATGAAGATGATGGTTTGATAGTAAGGGAATTAGTACCAGAAGGTGTATCACAATTGCTGTCCAGTAAGTAGCTATTAATGTCTGTGCAATGAATGCTTGGTTTATTGTTTGAAGAGAAAATAAGAGAAATATGTTACATAGGAAAATATTTGTCTAAATAGACTGGAAATTTGTCTAAACTGAACCCTGATACCTGTCTTAGCTGAATGCTTTTTCTTAGTAACACATTACCTGTCCAAACTGAACACTGTAAAATGAAACTAAACTATGGAAAAAAAAATTCAAATCTCAAAATAAAAAAATGCATTTATTTATTAATGCATTTTTTTTTTTGAGATTAAATTTTGATTTTCTTAAAATTTTATTTTTAGTTTTTTTCTAAAATTTGGACAAAAACCTGTAAAAATGCTAGGGATACATTTTAACTGATGAGCACAGTGACCAGAAACATGAGTGGTCCTTATCTTTGTGATTATGATTACAACTGATTTATTTTTCATCCTAGCAACATCATATCATGTGACCGTGAAGACAGGAGAAGAGCGGAATGCTGGTACCGATGCTAATGTCTATCTTAAAATGTTTGGTGAGCTTGGTGACTCTGGACAACTTCCGCTCAAGCAGTCTGAAAATACAAAGAACAAATTTGAAAAAGGAAGAAAGGATAAATTTGTGCTTGAAGCATGCGATATCGGCAAGGTAGTTATCTATTTTATTCTCGGGTTATTTTGATGGCTTTTATGTTGAGCATAATGGATTGAATTGGATATAAATACTGTGGAATACTTTATTTTCGCTGGAATTAATTTTCGCTGAAAAAGCTTTTTGGGCGTTTTGCTTGGAATTTATTTTCACTGATTTTTCATGAGTTTAATGTGAAATATAGGAAAAAAAGTATATTCGCTGGATTTTATTTTCACGGAATCATCCAATCAGCGAAAATAGCGAAAATAAATTCCAAGCGATAATAAAGTATTCTACAGTAAGTGATTGTTCAATTACAAGCAAGTCATAATAGAAATATTGTCATTAAAATACATATTTATCCAAGCATCTATAAGATAAGTGTACTGTAAAATACTTTCGCTTGGAATTAATTTTCACTATTTTTGCTGAAGAAATGATTCAGTGAAAATATTGCCTATATTTTACTTCAACTGGTCAAAAATCAGTGAAAATAAATTCCATACAAAACACCCGAAAAGTCTTTTCAACAAAAATTAATTCCAGCTAAAATAAAGTATATTACAGTATGCAACTTAGATATCCGGTGATATGTGATGATGTTCTCACAAGATCTCAAGTTCTTGCAGTTTTCTTTAGTGTGTGCGTACAATCAGCAATATTTTAGCCAATGGCACCACGGAAGAGATGTTAGGAAATGAACATTAACCAGTTCTTTCACAGAATCACTCATTTTCCTATTTCTAGGAATGTATATTTGTCGCAATTCGTGACTTTGTCAATTTGTGTGAGATCTTCAATGCATATCTGACCACTTGCATACCTTCATCCTATAAGTCTTTGATCTAACAGACTTGATGATAATATGAGCAATAAAAAACTGTGCGCATCATAGGCTCACCAGAAGTAGTGTATTTTTTCTGTACAAGAATTCTTTGTTGAGGTGTCTCACATTCAATAAAATTTAAATTAATTATAAAAAAAAATTGTTATATTTTCTCAGCTTGAATATATTAAGATTGGCCATGATGGTAGTGGACCTGGTTCTGGTTGGTTCTTAGACAGCGTAGAGATAGATATACCATCAAATGGTCTCAATTATATGTTTGCCGCTCATCGCTGGTTGGCTGAAAGTGAAGGAGATGGAGAGATAGAGGTGGAGCTACAAATCACCGAAATGAAAGAGTTTTCACCAAGTACGTCAAAAGTGTGAATTTTTTGTCCCATGAAATTTGTACGCATACCACAAGCATTTTTTTTACCTATTGATAACCAAAAATGTTGAGCAAAGGTTTTCAATCAAATTAATGACCAAAAAAAATGAAAAGTAAGAGGGGTAACAGTGACTGTGATTTCCTCATTGCATTACCCTCCCCTACTCAATATTGTACATCAGATACCTCAAATTAGTTGACAGACATTTTAATATTTAGCCACAGGGAATAATTTAGAAAAATTTCAAAAAATTCTTGTCAAAGGTGTGAATTAAAGTTTAAAAGTGATGCAACTATAGGATGTTTATATGAACATCTTATGAACATGTAAAAGTCATATAATGTGCATGTGTCACTGTATGTCAGGAGCATGTTTTCTTAATGAATGCGTAGACCAGAGTGTTGATTTTTTTCATCACATTGTTTGAGTTTTATAGTAATTTTTGAAGTACATGTTGAGAACATCATATAATACCTATCATACCTGAAAACCAGATTGGCTGAAAGGGACCAGAGTTGCCAGAATGAGACCAGAGTAACCAAAATGTAATTATTTGCAGGAATACCATATGAAATAACAGTGATCACCGGAGACAAGTCTGGAGCTGGTACCGATGCCCAAGTTTTCATCAGAATGTACGGCCTTAAAGGAAAAACTGATGAATTTATCCTTAATAACAGAACTGATAATTTTGAAAGGGGCATGACTGATAAATTCAAGGTAATTAAACTTTGACAATGGAGGTTCTACTCTCTTAATTAATAATCAATTCACAATAAGAGAGAATGAGGAAATGTTTGTTTTCTGTTTCAGATGACATTTTGTGGATCCAACCTTTATTCCATGTATTCAGAGACCTTGTTTAATAACTGTTACCGGTACTGAACATATACAACTTCACAGTTTAATGATAAAAAATGATGTTTTGCAAATTTAAAATGAATTTTATGACTTAGATCAAAAGTAAAATCAAGTGATCATCAACTACTTCTTTTCTTTAGATTGAAGCGGCTGATGTAGCAATGTTAACAAAGATCCGTATTGGTCATGATAATAGCGGCAGATCGGCTGGGTGGTATCTCGAAAGAGTGATTATTGAAAGATTTCCCCCAAAGAGAAAAATGAAACGAAAGAGGAGCGGAACACCGAGAAGAAGAGGAGAGTATGATGAGGAGGATTACGATGATATTCCTGAAACAAATGTAGTAAATTTTGTGTGCAATAGATGGTTTGCCAAAGATGAAGAAGATCATCAGATTGTCCGGGAATTACTTCCAACTGATGAGGAGGGTAGGGCTCTCAAAGGACATGGTCTGAATTGTGAGTACCATGGCAACTGTTTTCAAAATCTTGTGCTTTTTTGATAATTTGGGTTGAAATTTGAAAGCAGTGTCAAATTCTTGCAACTAGAAATAGATTTAACATCAAATTTATTCTGTTGCAGCTAGATATATTTATGATGTCAGAATTTGAGAGTGATAATATTTTGTGAATGTCACAGAAATCTTAATGTTACAATATTTTGTCTTTTCCCTGACTCAAATAATTTGCAAAGAGTTGTTTTTCACAAAATAAAACCTGTTGCAGTATAACAGTAGAGGTTTTGTAGGCAGTATTTGAACTGTTTGAATGATTTTTAGATGTTTTTTACTTTTTGTAACACTTTTGTAAAATGAAAAATGTTCTGCAATTGTCGTTAAATTTGTGATTTTTCATGAAAATATATTTTTTTCTCTTCGCTTTTTATAAAATTGAGACAAAAAAACCTTAAAAAAGTTTTGACTGGCATGATACACTGGGTGTTAAGAATATTTTTCAAAATCATTGTGACTCCCCGGTAAATTGCATATTCATTTTTTTCCCCACAGATAACGAATACATTGTTCACATATTCACGGGTGATGTGTCTGGAGCTGGCACCGATTCTAATGTGTTTATCAATTTATTTGGTGAAATGGGGGATTCTGGTGAAAGAGAACTCAAAGAGTCAGAAACAAACAGAAATAAGTTTGAAAAGAATAGCGTAAGTTGGATTCACTCAGTAAATACAGTTAATATGCAAGCCTCTTCAAAACAAGAAATGCCCTTGAATTATAATTTGTATTTGTGAGTTCTTTATTATATCAATATAATATTTTTTTAGAAAAAAATATGTTGGCTATATATTTGGTGATAGCAGCCATTTTTTGTTGAAAGGAATTTGACTATTAAAACAAGTTAGTTTATTTTGTGAAAGCTGATGTTGATATTCAAAATCAACCACTGGTGATATATAAAAAATGTCATATTTTGGGAAAATATTTGAGTAAACAAAAGATTGATTCTGCTGACTTGCGTTTCCTGCAAGATTAACACTTTTTTTGAAAATTTGAAAGCAATAATATTTTCTGCCAAAATTTATTATTTTTCAAAATTCCTTTCATTTTTCATAATTCGTTTGTTAATTTTCTATGATTTAGGCATAATTTATTTGAAAAAAATGAAAAGATTCCAAAAAAATTAAAATATCAGATTTTATTGCAGCTCATCTGAATGTGCATACCACCATTTCATCAAATTTAACATTCATTCAACAACACATTTTTTCTGTAGGAGGACGTCTTCAGGATAGAAGCTGTAGAACTTGGAAATTTGAAGAAATTAAAGATTCGTCATGATGATTCAATGTTGGGTTCAGCATGGTTTCTGGATAGAGTGGAGATCGAAGACACACAAAACAAAGAGAGGTACTGAGATTCATGATAACATCAGTAATAAACAGTATTAGAAATGTTTGTAGCATTATTTCTTAGACATGCTTGTACTGAGTTACAAGACGTATTTCGTTGATTGATGTATTAGTAGTATATTAGTAGTATATCTATGCGCTTACGTAAATGATAGAGATGTGTTTTAATAAGTCAAATTTTAATGATCAATTTCTAAATGCAATTAAGTATTGGTGTAAATATACATACAAAATTGTTTTTGAAAAATTATATAACACTAATATTCTAAATATATTTGAAAATATCAAAATTAAAATAAGATGTAACTGGTCTTCTTTGTCTCTAGGTATTATTTCCCATGTCAACGTTGGCTAGCAACGAAAGAGGATGATGGTCAAATATCTCGTGACTTGGTGCCAGTGGATAGACGGATTATGGAATCTAAGATGAAAGGAATGGGAGATAAACGAAAATCCAGCACTGGTCTCAGGGACTCATTGGCATTGGAAACTAAAGGTAACCAGAGAGATGATTTGTCTGCCAGTGATATCAAGAAGATAAATCTACCTATAAATTGAAATTTTCATAACTGGGTCTTGAGGATGATAATACTGTATTATTAAATTCATATGAAATAATTATTTAACAAGGAATTTGTTTCTTCATTTTCTACTTTTTTTTTCCAGCCATAATGACAACCTACTACATAGCAGTAGAAACAGCCAATGTTAGAGGAGCTGGTACTGATGCTGATGTTTATGTGGTATTGTATGGGGAAAGTGATGACACAGGTGAGTTAGTGGGACTCACATTAGTGAATTGAGTCTGGTGTGTCAGTGAAACACAAGTCAATGTGTCACAGCTGTGACTCGGGTGAGTCAGTGTGACAGGTGAGTTAGTGTGACTCCGATTAGTGAGATTGAGTCAGGTATGTCAGTGAAACAAATAAGTCAATGTGACACAGGTGGGTCCGTGTGACTCGGGTGAGTTAGTGTGACAGATGAGTTAGTGTGACTCTGATTAGTGAGATTGAGTCAGGTATGTCAGTGAAACAAATAAGTCAATGTGACACAGGTGGGTCAGTGTGACTCTGGTGAGTCAGTGTGACTCATGTTAGTATGTGTGGCAGGTGAATATGTGTGACTCAGTGTATCAGATGAGTGTGACAGGTGCGTATGTATGACACAGATGAGTCAATGTGACAAGTGATTCAATAGCACAGGCAAATGAGTGACACAGGTGAGTGTCGCATTTTAGTCAATGCATTAGTTGAGTGTGACACAGGTGAGTCAATATGACTATTGAGTCAATGTAACAGGGGAGTCAGTGTGACATAGGTAAATCAATGTGAAGGTGATTCAGTGCGACTCAGGAGAGTGGGTGTACCGGTAGTACCTGAAAGTGATTGTGACAGATGACTTGTCATGTGACCTAATGTGACAGGTGGATGTTCGTGAATAGAGATTTCATTCAGAATTTATTGTTAGTGACATTACTATGATTTTTTTTCCAATTATGTTCAGGTTTAATACAATTGAAGACCTCAAAGACCAATAAGAATAAGTTTGAACGTGGTAAAGTTGATAAGTTTGAAATTGAAGCAGTTGATATTGGAGAAATAAAGAAATTGAAGTAAGTCGTGCTTAATTATCCGATCTGGTATATGACACTTTAAAAAAAAACATTTTGTAGCATCTGTGTCATTGGTATCCTGCGTAAAGAGGACTAGGCATACAGCCTCTGGCACTTTAAATAACCCTTTGATATTCTTCCCGGAAACAATTCAGTGCTAATATTTTCACATTTAGAAAATTGTCGCTAAATTTCATCATCATTTTAGACCATACAGACATTTTCAGGTATTGCTTTTAGTTTTTGATCAAAAGGTTTGTCAATTTTTATCAACATTTTATAAGTGAATGAGCAGACCGTTCAAATTTATTTTGTAAAGGTGTCAAACAATGACAATGGCACTCAATACATTTCCGGCATACTAGTATATTGAATTATTTAATCACATCAGAGTTTGGTATTTATTTTAAATCTGACTGAAATGATTTTCCAATTATGTTACAAAAGCTTAAAAAAACAAACATTTTCAGTGCCTACTGTTTTACTTGTCATTTTTTAGATGAACTAAAGCATATTTTTTGCAAATTCTGTTATTAATTGTGATTCCTTCTGCAATTACCATAGTTTAACCACAGACACACCTTTGTCATTTAAGTATTAGTGCATACACTACTAATAAAATACATGTATATTGTATTACATTTAGAATTGGTCACAACAATGGCGGAGCAGGTCCTGGATGGATGCTTGAAAAAGTGGACATTGATGCGCCCTCGTTAGGCAAAAAGTGGACATTCCCCTGCCATAGATGGTTCGACAAGAAAGAAGACGATGGTCTGATTGAGAGAGAATTGTATCCGGTGGAAACAAGAACTGAAGAATATGAGAAACGTAAGATGTAACGATTGTTGTCATTCACTTTGTATCAATATTTGACTAAAAATGAAATATTTACTTTAGTGATAACAATTTTATTTGAAAGTAGTCATACCTATGGTTTTGATGTGCTTTTTGTCATTAATTTAATGGAAACTTTCAATCTGCCAAGTATCATTTTGTAGTACTTTTAACATGTTTTTACTCATCAGTCATGTCCATTTTGAATTTTTAAATTTGAAATTTTATTATTACTGTTGCTAGATGTTCCATATGAAATCACCGTCCACACCACTGATAAGTCAGGTGCCGGCACAGATGCAGATGTCTATATTGTTCTGTTTGGCAAAGACACCTGCACTTCACAGAAGAGTTTATGTTCCAATAAAAAACAAAGAAAAGAATGCTTTGAGAGGAACAAAGTAGATAAGTTTGTTGTTGAGGTAAGTAAGTTTTTTTATTCAGTGACAACTTTAACATGGGAGACTTATGCCAGTGATGTACTTGTGAGACAGAGATATTAAGTAGAAATAAATATGTGTATTGTAGCTTTCTTCAGATACTTAATATGTAAATTCGACCTCCACAAAACCCCGTATTGCACTAATGTATGTACCACTTGGGTCAACAAATATCCACAGCAAGGTATATGATAGAACTATATGCATCAAAGTTGGGTGTATAATTAAACAATACATATCACTTGTTAAAATGATTGCACTGTAAAATCTGTATTAGAAGCTGTGGTTTCTATTAAAATGGTATAATGCAACAGAGGAGATGCAGCTTCACATATGAGAAATGGTGAATGTTTGGTCAGCTTCTAGTAGTAATGTTGTTACAAATAAAGATTTTATGGTAGTATGTCAATATTAGAATCGTATTTATGATAAACAATAGAATCATACTTATATCACAAGGTAAATAACTTTTACAGATGGAGGATGTGGGTGATACAATTGAGAAGATAAGGATTGGACATGATGATTCAGGATTTGGTGCAGCCTGGCATTTACATAAAGTAGAAGTCAGAAGACTCCTTGACAAAGGAAAGGTAAGAGGAACAAAATTTTGCTGTGTTTTGCATATAATTTGCATAATTTAATGTTTTCTTGATACCGTGATGATGTTATGTCACATAACTGATTAGAATTCTGATTGGTCAATGGCAGACACCCTGGGGATATGTTATATGACTGTTTAGCATTCTGATTTGTCAATGGTAGACACCCTGGGGATATGTCACATGACTGTTTAGCAGTCTGATTGGTCAATGGCAGACACCCTGAGAATATATGAAATTACCGGTACTGCTTAACCTTCAGATTGACCAATGATAGGCAACCTGGGGATATCTCACATGACTGATTTATTGCATTCTGATTGGTCAATGGCAGACACCCTGGGAATATGTCACATGACTGATTTATTGCATTCTGATTGGCCAATGGCAGACACCCTGAGAATATATGAAATTACCTATACTGCTTAACCTTCAGATTGACCAATGATAGGCAACCTGGGGATATGTCACATGACTGATTTATTGCATTCTGATTAGTCAATGGCAGACACCCCTGAGAATATATGAAATTACCGGTACTGCTTAACCTTCAGATTGACCAATGATAGGCAACCTGGGGATATCTCACATGACTGATTTATTGCATTCTGATTGGTCAATGGCAGACACCCTGGGAATATGTCACATGACTGATTTATTGCATTCTGATTGGTCAATGGCAGACACCCTAAGAATATATGAAATTATCGGTACTGCTTAAACTTCAGATTGGCAACCTGGGGATATGTCACATGACTGATTTATTGCATTCTGATTAGTCAATGGCAGACACCCTGGGAATATGTCACATGACTGATTTATTGCATTCTGATTAGTCGATACTTCTAAGGGACTTCTGTGTTGGCTGCTTTGTTAATTATTATGATTTGAATAAATATATATTGTTGTGATTGTTGAATAGGGTTCAAAGATTTTTACATTTCCTTGTGGTCGATGGTTGGCACGGAAAGAAGATGATGGTTCTATCGTTCGAGAGTTAGTGCCGACGCATATTGTGGAGGAAGTGACTCGAAAGGATGGTTCTGTTAAAACCAAACAAGTAAAACAAGCAACCCTTGAGAGTAAGTTCAATATGAATTATTTTTACCTATAAACTGTTGTTATTTTGACAATATACATACTTTACTTACTATAGTAATAGTGCATGTGCTTATATCAATGACTGAAAAGATATTTTGGATGGTTTGTAAGGAGTTTATCTCACTGAATTTAGAAAAAAATGTATATTAAATAGATTTTATTTTCACTGAATCATCCATTCAGTTAAAATAAATTAGTATTTTACATTAATTCTAAATCTCCCAATCCCTATTTAATTCAATGTTGGATAATTTTATTCCATTGATACAACTAAATACAAGCAAAATATTGAAAGGAAAATTATACTTTTCTCACTATAAAGATGCCTGCTAAAAACATTGATTTTGTCTTATTAATAATATATTTATTGTATTTCATTGGTGCATATGTTTCATAATAGTATGATGATTACCAAATCTTTTCTTATTTCTCTACTTTCTATATGTATACTCTATTTCTGCTTCTTTCTTATCTGGTAATTCTTTTAAGTTCAAAAAATATTTCCTTAATGTATGTGTGGTTGCTCATTTGATCAGATTCACTTCCTGTCTGACCTCTGTCTAAGGTCACACATCCTGGTTCTTATAATTCTTTATCTTCTCATAAGAGTGAAATTTTTAGCTTGGTAAATCCCTTTCTTTTAAAAAACTTTGTTTCTTATAAAATAATGAATTTGGATCATTTGAACTTCAAATTCAGATAACTATGAAATGTTTCTCATGTGTAAATATATTTTACATGAAAAATGTGTTTTTCAGCTTTGTTATGTTGCCAAGGTGACTGATATGCATGTGTGTGTGTACATGAACTCAGTCAACAATCCCTTGTTACAAATTCCCATTTATAAATTCCCATGCTATGAAGTTACATTCTTATGTGTGAGTGTGTGTGTGTTTGTTAGAGTTTTGTTTGCTCTAAATCCATATATTATACATTATTGTATGGTTCACACCATGAAGTGTGCCAGCCATTTTGAAATATCACAATTTTGTAATTTTCCTGACTTGTGTAAACTTGTGTAGACACCCGTGATAAGTTCACCAGTTATCTGGAAAACCTCAAATCTAAAAATATTTTTTTTTTCACATACTGCATATTTCTCATTCTCCAGAACGTGTGTATAAAGTCAATGTAGTAACTGGAGATGTCAAAGGAGCTGGTACGGATGCCAATGTATTTATAAATGTATTTGGTGAATATGGCGACACTGGAGAACGAAAACTAGTCAAATCAGAAACGCATATGGATAAGTTTGAAAAAGGACAAGTGAGTTATTTATACAGTATTTTATATTTTAGGCTGAGAAAAAAAATATCTCTATTTCTCGTTTCCGAGCGCATCATTTTGAACTACGTGCCTCGGATGTTTTTTTCCTTCTAAAGCATTCCAAAATGTGCTTGTACTCGCACTTGTCTCAAATTTCCCCCATTTTATTCAAAAAAAAAAAAAAAAAATTCCATGAAACGAGAAACAGAGATTTTTTTTTTCCTGGCCTTAATGCAGCATTCTTATTGTGATAATTTGTAATCAGTAATGAGTAACATTCCTGCTGAAATCTTTACTGACAGTGTCCAAAAAAGCCACAGCAGACAGTATGTTAATACTAACATAAATCTTAACAAAATTACATCAAAATTACAAGACATATTTTTATTTATTTTTTTCCTTCTCAACAGACTGATAAATTTACGCTTGAAGCTGTGGATCTTGGTAAAATATATAAAATGACAATTCGTCATGACAACTCAATGTTATCCCCTGCATGGTTCTTAGACAAAGTTGAGATTATCGATGATGAGAATGATGTAGTTACATTTCATTGTGAAAGATGGCTGGCTAAGAATAAAGATAATGGTAAAATTGAAAGAACTTTGTATATTAAGGTAGGTATATATTGTGCATTTTACTTGCATTTGGAATTATCGCCAATAATGCGTTTTATATCAGAAAATTTAGCTTATGATATTTTCACAAATATATTTTATACAGAGTTTGTTTGATACTTTGTTGTATCCTTGTTCTCGACTTGGCAAAGTGATAAAAATTAGTCAAATATTTCCTCTATGAACTTCATTCATTACTATATTCTGCATCACACCATCCTTATTTGGAATATTCATTTCCTAATATGGTAGGATGCAGAAAATGGAACTGGAGTGGATTTATGAATTGATTCTTATAATTTATAAAACTATTAGTTGTAGTACAATCATTCTCATTTTATTTTTTCATCGATAGGGTTACCAAGGAGACACATCAAGTATGAGTACGCTAGCTCGTTCTGGATCATCACGGTCTCTAAAATCTGTTCGCAGCGCCTTCGGTCCTGACAGTCCATCAGCAAGACGGAAAACCGCTGGAGCACAGGAACCAGAATACTTTGGTCCAAGTAAGGCCAGACTTTTTTTATTCCTTGTTTCTCAAGTTTTTAAGTCAATTTTTTTGAGGAGGGCGAAAAAATAAATAAAATGAATTCTTTTTTTCCATTAGATTTGTGTGATTCTCAGAATTGTAAGTGAGATCATTGATTGGAGAGAAGAAATGAAATAAAATTTTATTCCATGTATAATCTTGTTTCTCATCTGTGTGAGACTTCGTTACTTTGATCATGATACTTCCATGAAAATGCAACTTGGGTTTGTTCTGCGACGGGCGCCAAAAAAATGGAGATAAAAATAATAATTTTTTAGCAATTTTTTGCACTTACAAGTCGGCGGGCGCGAGAATTACGCTGAAATAAAATTTTATTTTTATTTCATTTTCGGGTCCTGGTTATTCGGCTGGTTCGCGAAACAAGGGATAATAAAAGTCTGGCCTAAGACATAGTTGTGATACTGCTTGAGTTTAAATCATTTCCTATTTGAAATCAAATCAAAATCAAGTTTTTTATCTTGAGATCTATACTACAAAACATACTATATGATGGTTTTCTTTATTTCAGCTATACCATACACTGTTAAAATCACTACCGGCAAAGACAGTGATATGGGAACCGAAGCTAATGTCTTTATTGAAATCATAGGTAGCAAGAAACCCAAGACATCTGGTGAGTTTTTCCATGTTTTTCTGCAAAATACAGTAGATGTAAAAACATGAAATATATCATGTTCTTTACATGTATCATGTTTCATGCTCTTATATATCATGTTATGTTTCATGCTTTTATATTATGTTATTTTCATGTTCTGTTTCATGTTCTTATATATCATGTTGTTTCATGCTCTTATATATCATGTTATGTTTCATGCTCTTATATATCATGTTATGTTTCATGCTCTTATATATCATGTTATGTTTCATGCTCTTATATATCATGTTATGTTTCATGCTCTTATATATCATGTTATGTTTCATGCTCTTATATATCATGTTATGTTTCATGCTCTTATATATCATGTTATGTTTCATGCTCTTATATATCATGTTATGTTTCATGCTCTTATATATCATGTTATGTTTCATGCTCTTATATATCATGTTATGTTTCATGTCCTTATATATCATGTTATGTTTCATGCTCTTATATATCATGTTATGTTTCATGTCCTTATATATCATGTTATGTTTCATATTCTTATATATCATGTTATGTTTCATGCTCTTATATATCATGTTATGTTTCATGTTCTTATACACATGGTTCTTATATATTTCAGGTAAAATTCCTTTAGAGATTTACAACAAAAGCAAATTTGAACCCAAATCCACTGAAACATTCTCCCTAGAAGCACCTGATATGGGAGAAATCAAGAAAATTGAGGTAGGATCAGTCAAGAAAAAACATCTGTGGAATGTCTATCAAAATCTATTTTTTAAAATAGTATGTGATTGGATAAATATATATGGATTCTTATAGAAATTTATTAGACCATAGTTGGAAAGACAAGTTTCTCAGAAATATAGATTTGATGATGATATCATTTGGAATTAGGATAATGGAGCAGCAATATACTTTTATCTCGATAAGCACTTTTGTAAATTTTTGCACCATCCACAAAATTATTTTGTACCGGTAGTCTGCTCCTTTTTACATAAAATGTTGATATCCATTGACAAACCTTTTGATAAAAAACTAAAGCAATATCTAAAACTGTTCATATGGTCCAAAATATTGATGAAATTTAGTAAAAATTCTACTAAATATGAAAATTTTTGCACTCAATTTTGGGACAGAAAAATATCTCACCCTCATAGGGTTAAATCTTTGCTGAATTTTAGAGATTTTCTTTCACAAAAATTAAATTTCATGATTTCTAAAGTGTCCTACTGGAATTTTCACTGACTTACCAAATCTTGTGATTTTTTATGATTCAGCTTGGCCATGATGGTATAACCCCCAAAGATGGATGGTTTGTTGAAGACTTGGAGATTGACATGCCAACTGTTGGTAAACATTACCATTTCCCGTGTAAAAGATGGTTCTCTAAAGATAAAGACGATGGTTTGATTTCACGGACATTGTTTGTAGCAGATGCCGAGAGTGTTCAATATAAACCTAGTAAGTTTATATTTGCTGAAGACTAGTGACTGTTTGGAAATGTTCATACTGGTCAAAACTGAAAAATATATAATTGATCGGGGTTCTTGTACCTCGGTATATTTGTTACCTCCACATTCAACATTGTTTTATTTCCTTTTTTATTACAATTCAATCAGTCAGCTGTTTGGGCTATGAATGCTCACTACAAATGTAACTCTCTTGGATTTTTTCATTTCATTATGATAAGTTTAATTCCCTAACTGAAGATTTTTGGTAAAAAAAAATGTTATCAACTTCAGTGTGCTTGATGAGATGCTTTTCCCTCTGTGCATCTCAAAAATTCTTGAATTTTGTTTAATAATAATATTCTTAATTGTGATATTATAAATATCTCCTACATCAAATCCATGCCCTCAATTCACTCTGCATACTGGATGTCTTTCTTGTACTGTGGTAGATTGCTTGCGAAATGTGCATCACTAACAGTGAAGCTATATCAGCCGACAGACTGCTTCTTTGTAAATATTTATTTGCCTATTTCCATTCCTACTAAATGGCTAACATCTAATATTTTATAAAATTTCAGAAATTCCTTATGAAATGACCATTTACACGGGTGATGTTAAGAGTGCTGGTACAGACTCTAAAGTAACACTGACTGTGTTCGGTGCCAACGGGAAAGCACCAGACCTTGTGGTCGATAAAAATGGAGACAGATTTGAAAGAGGCAAAGCTGATATGATTAAGGTGAATAATTAGAATTTCATTTCATTATGATAGCTTTCATAGTTAGACACATATCAGTACTTCTCTTCTGTACATGTATGTGAGCATAATGGACCCTGTGAATCAAATCATTGTCTGATTTTGCAGTTTTTTTAGCTCCACTGTCGACTTTGTCGAGCGGAGCTTATCATATGAGTGATTGTCTGTCATTGTCCGGCGTCGTCCGGCGTCCGTGTCAATGTTTTACTTTTTCGACTTCTTCTTGAAAACTACAAGCCTGAATGCTTTGATACTTGATGTATATGTACCTTGGGTAGACCTCTCTCAGATTTGTTCATTTTGTAATGATATCTTTAGTTCTCTAATTTTGGTGAATATTTTTGTCATTTTTAGTAAAAAGTGATATTTTCGACTTCTCGTTAAAAACCGCAAGTCCAATTACTTTGATATTACATATATAGGTACTACCGGTACATGTGGATCTCTCTCAGATTTGTTCATTTTGTAATGATATCTTTAGTTCTCAAATTTTGATGAATATTTTTGTCATTTTTGGTAAAAAGTGATATTTTTGACTTCTTGTTAAAAACCGCAAGTCCAATTGCTTTGATATTACATATATAGGTACTACATGTGAACCTCTTTCAGATTTGTTCATTTTGTAATGATATCTTTAATTCTCTAATTTTGGTGAATATTTTTGTCATTTTTGGTAAAAAGTGATATTTTCGACTTCTTGTTAAAAAGCGCAAGTCCAATTGCTTTGATATTACATATATAGGTACTACATGTGGACCTCTTTCAGATTTGTTCATTTTGTAATGATATCGTCAATTCTCTAATTTTGGTGAATATTTTCGTCATTTTTGGTAAAAAGTGATATTTTCGACTTCTTGTTAAAAACGGCAAGTCCAATTTCTTTGATATTATTACATATATAGGTACTACATGTGGACCTCTCTCAGATTTGTTCATTTTGTAATGATATCTTTAATTATCTAATTTTGGTGAATATTTTTGTCATTTTTGGTAAAAAGTGATATTTTCTTCTTGTTAAAAACCACAATCATTTATGGTGAAAAATGGCATTTTTGAATTCTTGTTGAAAACAGCAAGTCCCATTGCATTGATACTATACGTATTGTTCATTTTCTAATGATATCTTTTGTTCTTTAATTGAAATGTGCATTGCTAACAGCGAAGCTATCTCAGCCGAGAGGCTGCTTGTTTTTTTTTACTCAACAAATTTTGCTTGCCACTTCAATGTGTTGGTTGTGCATGTCACCACCACATTAAAGACAATTAGATGTACAAATTTATTCAATGTCTTTACATTAATAATGTGTGCAACTTTCTCGTACGTGAAGCCTGCCCCCTATGGCGAGATATTCATCTTATTTGTTTTTATTATATTTCAGTTGGAATTAGAAGATATAGCTCCGCTGAAGAAAATCAGAATCAGTATTGATGGGAAAGGAAGTCGACCTGATTGGTATCTTGAGAAGGTTAGATTATCATTCAAATGATTCATTTCTGTGCTTTTTTTTTTTTTTTACTTCACCATTTCACCTCAGAGTATGAAACTTAACCACAGTTTAACTTATTAGGGTACTTGAGAAATTGAAATAAAATTGTGTTATTACGGTACATGCTAATATTGTGTTTTAAATATGTATACTGTAAAAGGATTAATTATTCACTGGGTTTTAATTTTGCTTATTTCGCTGACTGGAAAATGTGGTAAATTAAAACCCAGTGAAAATGTAAAATTTAGCATAGAACACATTCTCTAAATGATAAAACCATGAATTTCAAACCCATTGATATGCCTGAAATGGTAATCAGCGAAATTTAAACCCAGTGAAAATTAGTCATTTTTTGTAATACAAGTACTAGTTTGTAGGGCATACCATCTACAAACCCTGCAATATGACTCATTTCACTGTTTTCTTTCTTTTCATTTAAGATATTAATGCGTAATATGGACACTGGTGACTTAACTGCATTCCACTGTGATCAATGGTTGTCAAAAAGCATGGGAGATGGAAAACTGACCAGAGAAATATCAGCTACAGTTAGAGGTGAAACATTGGTCAAAAGTAAGTTTGTGTACATTATTTAGAGTCTCTTAATGTTATACCTAGATAAACAGTGTTAGAAATTTACATTCTATATACAAACTATCGGGACTTTTAATCACATACGCGTGCCTCGGTTCCCTATATTTTAAAATTGATTTTTGAGTATGTTTTTAGCATTGACAATGCTCCGAAATTTTAACACTATCTGGGTATGAAAAAGAAAAAAAAAAGAAAATTTCACTCCGAATGCCCGTGAACCTGCATCTATACTTTGACATGAGGTTTTCATCCGATTTCAACCCAGCTGGTTGATACAAGTGATGTCATGGTCATCCTTGTTTAGAAGGTGGAATAGATGATACATACCATGATAAGTATCAATAAGATTTTGAATATTAAGTGATATCAGGTGATAACCTTTTAATCACATGACCAACTCAGATTGATAAAAAAGAGAATCAAAATTTTACAAAACTACACTTACAAATCATATGCTAATTTTTGCAAATATGACATAACTCAGTAGACATGTATTTGTAATTAACGAGCTGACAGTTATCTATAATCTGCAGAAATATTTCCCTTCTGTCGATATCTCTTCAAGATAAACTTTTCGTTGATATTATTGTAAGTTCGCGTGACTGCACCATTTATGTAATGGTTATCCAGACTGAATTCCCATATCTATGCAATAATAGTAGTACCTCTGATCAACTTGTATTTATTGCATACTGATCAAACATGAACATAAATGTTCATCAATGCCAAAAATGTACTTTGAAGTATCTGAGTCAATGAATTTCTTTATATGGTACAGTCTGATTGATTCCTGAAATAAAGCAATGATTTAAGCATATTATCTTTGATATACAATGTATATATTTTTATTATCCTTATTCACATTCCATAGTTTCCCAATCTACTAAGGAAAATTTCTTGTGGTGACAATCCATGTTTGATTTATATTTTTCCCCAGCTACGTTCTACACTGTCAATGTGAAAACCAGTAATGTACGAGGAGCTGGAACCGATTCCAATGTGTTTCTCATATTATTTGGTGAGAATGGTGATTCAGGAGAACTGGCATTGAAAGAATCTGCGACCAATAAAAATAAGTTTGAGAATAATCAGCTTGATGTGTTTAAATTTGAGATGCTGAGTCTTGGCGATCTCTTGAAATGCAGAGTCTGGCACGATAACAAAGGTTAGTTTGTCAATGTTTGAGATTGTTGGTTTTGTTTATCATATTTGCTCCTTCAGCCTTTTCACCACCAGACTTTCTTGTTCAAATTTTTCTGCACTTTTTTCTTATATTTTTCAATATTTCTGGAAATGAACCCTAATTCTGAAGCCAATAGAAAAAAATTGAGTAGATATTTGCTCCTTTATCACCAGACTTTTTTGTCCAAATTTTCCTGCACTTTTTTTCTTATATTCTTCAATATTTCTGGAAATTAACCCTTATTTTGGAGCCAATAGAACAAATTGTATCAATGTTTGGTTTTCACTCAAAAAAATGGCTATTTTTGTCCCAATCTTCTGAAGTAAACTGCAAATATAAACAGGACTATTTTCTGAATTTGTATTAAAAAGAGGGAACTGGTGGTGAAAAGGTTAGAATCAAGTAACATTTTCGTTTCTTAATGGTTGTACACCTGACTGTATCTGTTGGTTTTGATGCCGAGTTATCATGTTAGTCCAAAATATGAAGTGTATTTTAGATAATATTTTGCAATATTTTTATTTAATCATGTACAAAGGTTGGGGAGCAGCCTGGCATTTAGAATATATTGAAGTCATTGATGAGAAAACGCACGCTAATTACATGTTCCATTGCAATCGATGGTTGGCAAAGAATGAAGACGATAAACAGATCATGCGAGAACTGACCTGCAGTGGTCCTGCCACTCCGGGAAGAGAAGACGACAAAATAGGTGAGAACAAATCATATCAAGTCAAAGTTGAGACAAAATATACATTTTTGTATACAAATGACTGCAAAGATTAATGCTGTGTATTTCCATGCATCTCAAAATAGATATTCCTTAAGCCTCCCTATCACCTAAACTCTAACACTCCAGCCCCCAATGCAAATGCCCTTTCCAGAGAAGCATGCACTGGAACAATATAATTATTAGCCCAAAAAAATTCAAACACACAATCAGATTGAAAGTTGAATGTTCAAACACAATGAAAAGTATTGAAATTTTCCACAATCCGAGCAAAGTCAAACCATCAAATATTCCACATAATAGATCCCAAATAAAGCTCTTTCAATACTCTCTACTTTAAACAGAGTCACAATACAAAATGTTTCCATCACCATCACTTAAAATCATAACAAGTGAAAACTGTTCTATACTGTTTTGGTACTGTATTTGATATATGTTTGCGTACATAGAAGTATTCAGCATCCATTTCCTTTAATGAAAGATGGCTAACTGGCAGCCATTTTGTTTTTGAATGTATTCATGTCTTAAATACATTGATCATTTTTAATAATTATTATTGGTAACATGTGCACAATCTGTTTTTTTCAATCTCAAAATTGGTTGTTTTTCAGAAATATCTAAGATGTGCATTTGCCTCACTGGTGCTTACTTTTTTACAGTTGATAAATCTTTGAATCAAAGTCATTTGTAAGTTACTGAATATAATTTATGATGAATTTTCTTTATTTGTAGCTTACAACATCACCATAGTTACTGGAGACAAAAACAGTGCAGGTACACAACATAATGTGTGGGTCATCCTGGAAGGAGATAAACGATCCTCAAAAGAGTTTCTCATGGAAAATTCTGCTAAGAATAAAATATTTAGAAGGTAAGAGCACTTTCTGTAGTTTAATAACTTTCAATGACTGTCGCTCATCAAGACAGGACAGAACAGGACATTGGGATGACATAATTTTGTCCTGCTTTTATATCAGTATGTATGTGAAAGAAAAACACCATTTCTTGTATTTTATGAAAATTTCAAAGGCCACCTGCTCATCATGCCCTACAGTGCCGACAATACAAGATCAACAAACTGAGCACTAACAAATCTGGATAAAACTGCATATGTTTGACTGGAAGTGTAGAATCTAGAATTATTGTCAAAACATAAGTACTAGTCTATTAAATAATGACTGTTTCTAACTTTCAGAGGTGACACAGATGATTTCAAGTTCAATACCAGAAACGTAGGAGAGATCGATACTATCCTTTTGGGTCATCGCGAGCGATACGACTTGAAAGCCAAGGGTAGTGGACGCGATGTCGAGTGGTATTGTTACGAGATTATAGTTCAAAACACAATAAGTGGTGATAAGTAAGTACCTATGAGGGTGTATTCATGCCTTGAATTAATTTATATTAAATTGGTATGTTGATTTCAGGTCATGATCGAATCTTTGAAGTGTGTTGGTTGTTGTCATGACTACCACATTTTGCTAATTGTGTTTTCCACATGTTCTAGGTATGTATTCCCATGCAAGAGTTGGATTCCTCTCAGTGACAGTAAGAAAGGAGCAAAGAGACTTGAATGTACAAAGAAAGAGAAAGGAAGAGCTGATGTGATTAGAAGTAAGTACCCGGTACATGACACCCCAGTTGAAAAAGTATCTTTTATGTACTGGTAGGCTGACCACCACTTTATTTCACTGCATCATACCATGGTTCCACTGCATTGTACCATGGTTCCACTGCATCATACCTTGGTTCCACTGCATAGTACCGTGGTTCCACTGCATCGTACCCTGGTTTCATTGCATCATACCGTGGTTTCACTGCATCGTACCGTGGTTCCACTACATCATACCGTGGTTTCATTGCATCATACCGTGGTTTCACTGCATCGTACCATGGTTCCACTGCATCATACCTTGGTTCCACTACATCATACCGTGGTTTCATTGCATCATACCGTGGTTTCACTGCATCGTACCTTGGTTCCACTGCATAGTACTGTGGTTCCACTGCATCGTACCCTGGTTCCACTGCATTGTACCATGGTTCCACTACATCATACCATGGTTTCACTGCATCGTACCGTGGTTCCACTGCATCGTACCATGGTTCCACTGCATCATACCGTGGTTTCATTGCATCATACCGTGGTTTCACTGCATCGTACCGTGGTTCCACTGCATCATACCATGGTTCCACTACATCATACCATGGTTCCACTGCATAGTACCGTGGTTCCACTGCATCGTACCATGGTTCCACTGCATCGTACCGTGGTTCCACTGCATCATACCGTGGTTTCACTGCATCATACCTTGGTTCCACTGCATTGTACCATGGTTCCACTGCCTCATACCTTGGTTCCACTGCATTGTACCATGGTTCCACTGCATCGTACCATGGTTCCACTGCATAGTACCGTGGTTCCACTGCATAGTACCGTGGTTCCACTGCATCGTACCAAGGTTCCACTGCATCGTACCATGGTTCCACTGCATCATACCATGGTTTCATTGCATCATACCGTGGTTTCACTGCATCGTACCGTGGTTCCACTGCATCATACCATGGTTCCACTACATCATACCATGGTTCCACTGCATAGTACCGTGGTTCCACTGCATCGTACCATGGTTCCACTGCATCGTACCGTGGTTCCACTGCATCATACCGTGGTTTCACTGCATCATACCTTGGTTCCACTGCATTGTACCATGGTTCCACTGCCTCATACCTTGGTTCCACTGCATTGTACCATGGTTCCACTGCATCGTACCATGGTTCCACTGCATAGTACCGTGGTTCCACTGCATAGTACCGTGGTTCCACTGCATCGTACCAAGGTTCCACTGCATCGTACCATGGTTCCACTGCATTGTACCGTGGTTCCACTGCACCGTACCATGGTTCCACTGCACCGTACCATGGTTCCACTGCATCATACCGTGGTTCCATTGCATAGTACCACAGTTTAATATAAGAATGGTGGTTCCTTGAGGTTTACTGATTCCATATTTGCATAATGTTTCCAGCCAATTTAAAATCTTTTTTTTTTCTTTCCCCTATTCTAGATCTGGCACCAGTAAAATATGAAATAGTAGTCACTACTGGAGACGAAAAGGGTTCCGGAACAAATGCCAATGTTTTCATAACTTTATATGGAGAGTATGGAGATTCTGGAAAAAGGCCACTAACTCAGCGATTCCGTGATCTGTTCGAACGAAAACAGGTGGATAAATTTCAGATCGAAGCGTTAGATCTTGGAGAGTTGATTAAGTGTCGAGTAGAACACGATAATTCAGGTTTTAGCCCCGGCTGGTTTCTGGATAAAATTGAAGTCACTAATCAAAGTACAGGTATGAGGACACTTTTCCCCGCACAGAAATGGTTAGATAAGAAGAAAGGAGATGGTGAAATATTCAAGGAATTGTTCCCCCACCAAGAGTAAACTATATTTTGAACATAACAGGTGAAGTTCGTTGTAACATTGATGTCTACACTTCATTTATAATAAATCAGTCAAGAAAATGAACAAATTTTATTTTTCACAAGTTATAGATCACATTTAAAATTTCCTTAAATTTATTAGAACTATTTTGGGAAAAAGCTATAGGATAATCAGCTAAATATAAATACATTTGTAAGTATTTCTTTTCTTAGTTATTATCACATTTTTTTTTATTTAACTCAGGATTTTTAGTTTCATGAAAAGTTACTACCCGGTACATTGTATATATCAATCTCAAGTCTTGTCATAGTATAAAACGGAACTGGTTAGTCCTTCCATACATTTGATTATAGTTATCATTGTCTCTGGTGTTATAGGCAGTTATACGTTGTCATAAACAGTACTTATCATGGGAATCTATTTCTATACCTACAGTATGCTATTCCACATAGTTCTGTTATTTTAATAATCATTTCAATCCAAGATGGCCACTCCAACTATATTATGTGAATTCAAAATGGCCGTCGTATACAAATCCAATGACACCCACAAATGTAAATAAAATGTTTTGAGATTGTCATAAGAAATAATTAGAGGCTTTGTGAACATGGTTTTGAGATACTTATTTTTGTAATTTTTTATACCAGAGTACATTTATCTTTTAATTTAATTTAATGTATTGTAAATTTCATGATAAAGATTTTTTAATTCAAAATAGAAAGTATCAATGATGCTGCAATAGTGTTGATTTAATTATAGAACATCCAACTCTGTAATTTTCATTCAAAATCTTTCTTTTTTTAAAGCCAGGGCTATTTAAATTAATAGTCTATTTTTTCAAATCAAACAATGTTTATAATCCTGTTAGAACTGCTCAATAAAGGTCAAAGTAAAGACAAGCTCCAACTTTCACATGGCAGCTATGTATAAAAATAAAATAACTGGCATCACACTTCAAATGTCTGATTGAATCAATGAGAATAAACATAGGAAAGCAAGTATGATCTTGCCATAGAATCTACCATACTCCAAACCTTAGGTAAACCCTGTTTTTGAGATTAGAAATGATTGAGAAATAGATACAGCCACATCTGAACTTAAAGTCTGTCAAATAATTTCCATTCAAGTGAATGAGGTACAAACCTGTGTTAGCAGTGACTACATTTTAATGAAGTCCTTTGGGTGGTCGCTATACACAGGTTTAACTATACACAACTTTACTGGCCATGGTTCATCAATTTAACTGTCAACTCATCATACCTTTGCAGGATTCTCACTATCAACTTATTTTCACTGTTGACAAGATCAAACATGTGTTGCATTGTGTTTCCATGGAAACAGTCACATGTTTAGCTATGGCGTGATATAAGACGACAAATTCTATTGGTTTAAATTTGAAATTGATTTGTTACAGAAATGCTGATTGATGGATCAAACCTTTCCATTTACTGAGAATACAGCTTTTTCTAACACTATCAAGCACAGGTTTGTGGGGACAGCAAATCAGAATATAGACTATACGTTTTATAACCTTTTGCAATCATGGTCTTTCAGTGGCAGTACAAAATATTGCCATGACATATTTTGAACCTTTAATTTATGCTTCATAGTTTGTAATAATCTGTCAAATTCCTTGCCCAATATAACCCTGAACATGCAGAAAATAACATTCTTAAAAAAGAAATTAACCTTGGTCATGTTAGCAGTTTAAAGTGGCAAAACATGTATCTGTGACTTAAACATTTTTTTTTTCATTCAAATGCAGCCACATAGAAGTGACCAAGTCTAACTAAAATATTGTCTTACACACAATTGCATGGACAAAAGTTTGCTTGATAAACTTGATTTCTATAGAGGGCATGCTCTAAAGATTTGGACTTAACACAACGGCATGTGATTTAATGAACGTCAGTATATGTGTTCACATTGATAGATATTGCATATTGATACGAATGACAAAGAAATATGAATAATTTCACAATAAAAACATTCAATATTTGATGAAGCACTGACCATGCTTTACACAGTTTCTGAAAATGTTCCACGTGTTAAATACTGTATTTGCTCTACAGAGGTTTTTCTAGAAAAAAACTGCAAGAGCACTGCAATTCAGCGGTGCCACCAAGGGAGGGAGATAGGGTTCTCCCTACCAGGGTGTGTAGTTTTTGATAATTCTAAGTTAAAATGGAGCATTCTATGGCTTCCTTGGGGCCAAAATTACTACCAGACAGGTCGCAGTTGAAAACTGGCCACATGTGGTCAATCAGAATGTTATGGTTGCCAGAGGATCTGCTCCCCAGGGTAAGGGGCGCATGGCCATGGCATGAGGGCGCTGCACCCTTTGTAAAAAAAAATCCCTTCTCTATTAGCAGCACATACACTTTAATAAATAAATAAGAGGTATGTCTATGGTGAAGTTGGTTTATTTGTGTAAATATTGTATACGATTTCTACATAGTATACCCAGTAAACACTTTATTCTTTACTTGGGCGACCTGATAGATGGATTTAGTCAGCCATCTTGAGTAGACTTTACAAATCAAGTGACATGCATCAACCTCTAATAATGTTTAATCCTTCTACAAAGTTTGAAGAAAATCAAACAACACATATAGTTTTATAACTCAAACAGTCAGCATTTAGCCGTCATTGGGATAGCTGAAACATGACTGATTATCACGAAAATTAGGTAATTAATATGCACAGGTTTCAAACAAAAACAAAACAAGTCTGCACGTTATCCCAGACCATCTGTGTACAAGGTTTCATTAAAATCTCATGAGTAGTTCTTGAGATACCAGTGAAAGGAACAGACACACAGATCAGGAAGCCACAAAGGCTCCCATTGTGTGATCAAAACTCTTCAGTTTCCACCATGTCCCTTATCCAAGTGAGGGCTTTGGAAACCTTATAGAGGCCTCATACTTCAGTTCTGTTATCCATTGACTGTTAGTTTCTGAATGTCTGTGATTCTGTAAAACAAATATGATAGACATGATCATTACTGTGACAGTTATTTAAGATGATAATGAATGTTTGTAGACTTGTAAAGAACAATACATGTACTGAGATCATAAACTACATCTAACCTTGAACACATGTATCAACCAGGTTGAACCCAAAATAACCTTTCACCTAATATGTCAGCCAAGGTGGATATTACACCAGATGATCCAACATAACCTTTCACCTGATATGTCAGCCAAGGTGGATATTACACCAGATGATCCAACATAACCTTTCACCTAATATGTCAGCCAAGGTGGATATTACACCAGGTGACCCAACATAACCTTTCACCTAATATGTCAGCCAAGATGGATATTACACCAGGTGACCCAAAATAACCTTTCACCTAATATGTCAGCCAAGGTGGATATTACACCAGGTGACCCAACATAACCTTTCACCTAATATGTCAGCCAAGATGGATATTACACCAGGTGACCCAACATAACCTTTCACCTAATATGTCAGCCAAGGTGGATATTACACCAGATGATCCAACATAACCTTTCACCTAATATGTTAGCCAAGATGGATATTACACCAGGTGACCCAACATAACCTTTCACCTAATATGTCAGCCAAGGTGGATATTACACCAGATGATCCAACATAACCTTTCACCTAATATGTTAGCCAAGATGGATATTACACCAGGTGACCCAACATAACCTTTCACCTAATATGTCAGCCAAGGTGGATATTACACCAGATGATCCAACATAACCTTTCACCTAATATGTTAGCCAAGATGGATATTACACCAGGTGACCCAACATAACCTTTCACCTAATATGTCAGCCAAGATGGATATTACACCAGGTGACCCAACATAACCTTTCACCTAATATATCAGCCAAGGTGAATATTACACCAGGTGACCCAACATAACCTTTCACCTGATATACATGTATCAGCCAAGGTGGATATTACACCAGGTGATCCAACATAACCTTTCACCTAATATGTCAGCCATGGTGAATATTACACCAGGTGACCCAACATAACCTTTCACCTGATATATCAGCCAAGGTGGATATTACACCAGGTGATCCAACATAACCTTTCACCTAATATTTCAGCCAAGGTGGATATTACACCAGGTGACCCAACATAACCTTTCACCTAATATGTCAGCCAAGGTGGATATTACACCAGGTGACCCAACATAACCTTTCACCTAATATGTCAGCCAAGGTGGATATTACACCAGGTGACCGAACATAACCTTTCACCTAATATATCAGCCAAGATGGATATTACACCAGGTGATCCAACATATCCTTTCACCTAATATGTCAGCCAAGGTGGATATTACACCAGGTGACCCAACATAACCTTCCACCTAATATGTTAGCCAAGATGGATATTACACCAGGTGACCCAACATAACCTTTCACCTAATATGTCAGCCAAGATGGATATTACACCAGGTGACCCAACATAACCTTTCACCTGATATATCAGCCAAGATGGATATTACACCAGATGATCCAACATAACCTTTCACCTAATATGTTAGCCAAGATGGATATTACACCAGGTGACCCAACATAACCTTTCACCTAATATGTCAGCCAAGATGGATATTACACCAGGTGACCCAACATAACCTTTCACTTAATATATCAGCCAAGGTGAATATTACACCAGGTGACCCAACATAACCTTTCACCTGATATATCAGCCAAGGTGGATATTACACCAGGTGATCCAACATAACCTTTCACCTGATATGTCAGCCAAGGTGAATATTACACCAGGTGACCGAACATAACCTTTCACCTAATATGTCAGCCAAGGTGGATATTACACCAGGTGATCCAACATAACCTTTCACCTAATATGTTAGCCAAGATGGATATTACACCAGGTGACCCAACATAACCTTTCACCTAATATGTCAGCCAAGATGGATATTACACCAGGTGACCCAACATAACCTTTCACATAATATATCAGCCAAGGTAAATATTACACCAGGTGACCCAACATAACCTTTCACCTGATATATCAGCCAAGGTGGATATTACACCAGGTGATCCAACATAACCTTTCACCTGATATGTCAGCCAAGGTGAATATTACACCAGGTGACCGAACATAACCTTTCACCTAATATGTCAGCCAAGATGGATATTACACCAGGTGACCCAACATAACCTTTCACCTGATATATCAGCCAAGGTGGATATTACACCAGGTGATCCAACATAACCTTTCACCTAATATCTCAGCCAAGGTGAATATTACACCAGGTGACCGAACATAACCTTTCACCTAATATGTCAGCCAAGGTGGATATTACACCAGGTGATCCAACATAACCTTTCACCTGATATATCAGCCAAGGTGGATATTACACCAGGTGATCCAACATAACCTTTCACCTAATATGTTAACCAAGATGGATATTACACCAGGTGACCCAACATAACCTTTCAACTGTTATGTCAGCCAAGGTGGATATTACACCAGATGATCCAACATAACCTTTCACCTGTTATGTCAGCCAAGGTGGATATTACACCAGGTGACCCAACATAACTTTTCACCTAATATGTCAGCCAAGATGAATATTACACCAGGTGACTGAACATAACCTTTCACCTAATATGTCAGCCAAGGTGAATATTACACCAGGTGATCCAACTTAACCTTTCACCTGATATATCAGCCAAGGTGGATATTACACCAGGTGATCCAACATAACCTTTCACCTAATATGTTAACCAAGATGGATATTACACCAGGTGACCCAACATAACCTTCACCTGTTATGTCAGCCAAGGTGGATATTACACCAGATGATCCAACATAACCTTTCACCTAATATGTTAGCCAAGATGGATATTACACCAGGTGACCCAACATAACTTTTCACCTAATATGTCAGCCAAGATGGATATTACACCAGGTGACCCAACATAACCTTTCACCTGATATATCAGCCAAGATGGATATTACACCAGATGATCCAACATAACCTTTCACCTAATATGTTAGCCAAGATGGATATTACACCAGGTGACCCAACATAACCTTTCACCTAATATGTCAGCCAAGATGGATATTACACCAGGTGACCCAACATAACCTTTCACCTAATATATCAGCCAAGGTGAATATTACACCAGGTGACCCAACATAACCTTTCACCTGATATATCAGCCAAGGTGGATATTACACCAGGTGATCCAACATAACCTTTCACCTGATATGTCAGCCAAGGTGAATATTACACCAGGTGACCGAACATAACCTTTCACCTAATATGTCAGCCAAGGTGGATATTACACCAGGTGATCCAACATAACCTTTCACCTAATATGTTAGCCAAGATGGATATTACACCAGGTGACCCAACATAACCTTTCACCTAATATGTCAGCCAAGATGGATATTACACCAGGTGACCCAACATAACCTTTCACATAATATATCAGCCAAGGTAAATATTACACCAGGTGACCCAACATAACCTTTCACCTGATATATCAGCCAAGGTGGATATTACACCAGGTGATCCAACATAACCTTTCACCTGATATGTCAGCCAAGGTGAATATTACACCAGGTGACCGAACATAACCTTTCACCTGATATATCAGCCAAGGTGGATATTACACCAGGTGATCCAACATAACCTTTCACCTGATATGTCAGCCAAGGTGAATATTACACCAGGTGACCGAACATAACCTTTCACCTAATATGTCAGCCAAGGTGGATATTACACCAGGTGATCCAACATAACCTTTCACCTAATATGTTAGCCAAGATGGATATTACACCAGGTGACCCAACATAACCTTTCACCTAATATGTCAGCCAAGATGGATATTACACCAGGTGACCCAACATAACCTTTCACATAATATATCAGCCAAGGTAAATATTACACCAGGTGACCCAACATAACCTTTCACCTGATATATCAGCCAAGGTGGATATTACACCAGGTGATCCAACATAACCTTTCACCTGATATGTCAGCCAAGGTGAATATTACACCAGGTGACCGAACATAACCTTTCACCTAATATGTCAGCCAAGATGGATATTACACCAGGTGACCCAACATAACCTTTCACCTGATATATCAGCCAAGGTGGATATTACACCAGGTGATCCAACATAACCTTTCACCTAATATCTCAGCCAAGGTGAATATTACACCAGGTGACCGAACATAACCTTTCACCTAATATGTCAGCCAAGGTGGATATTACACCAGGTGATCCAACATAACCTTTCACCTGATATATCAGCCAAGGTGGATATTACACCAGGTGATCCAACATAACCTTTCACCTAATATGTTAACCAAGATGGATATTACACCAGGTGACCCAACATAACCTTTCACCTGTTATGTCAGCCAAGGTGGATATTACACCAGATGATCCAACATAACCTTTCACCTAATATGTTAGCCAAGATGGATATTACACCAGGTGACCCAACATAACTTTTCACCTAATATGTCAGCCAAGATGAATATTACACCAGGTGACCGAACATAACCTTTCACCTAATATGTCAGCCAAGGTGAATATTACACCAGGTGATCCAACATAACCTTTCACCTGATATATCAGCCAAGGTGGATATTACACCAGGTGATCCAACATAACCTTTCACCTAATATGTTAACCAAGATGGATATTACACCAGGTGACCCAACATAACCTTTCACCTGTTATGTCAGCCAAGGTGGATATTACACCAGATGATCCAACATAACCTTTCACCTAATATGTTAGCCAAGATGGATATTACACCAGGTGACCCAACATAACTTTTCACCTAATATGTCAGCCAAGATGGATATTACACCAGGTGACCCAACATAACTTTTCACCTAATATATCAGCCAAGGTGGATATTACACCAGGTGACCCAACATAACCTTTCACCTAATATGTTAACCAAGATGGATATTACACCAGGTGACCCAACATAACCTTTCACCTGATATGTCAGCCAAGGTGGATATTACACCAAGTGGACCAAAAGTAACCAAAATAATAATTTGAACACTTACTATAATGCTCTCGATAATACTTTGCATAATTTCTTCTGATTCTTTAACTCTAGAATTCAGTTCTGTAGTTTGTAGTAGTTTTATAATTATCAAAGCGATTCCTCTTAAATTATCTTCTGACAGGGAATCTATAATAATAAAAAAAAGAAGACATTTCACAACCCAGTGCATTATGGGAACTATTCTTATACACACAATACTCAATATACCCCCCCCCCCCCAAGATTGATAAGTGCATTCAATTCCCACCATAATGATACATAAATCATCACATCAGAATCTGCCATTTGTACATATACATAAACTACTAGTTGGAAATTAATGGCTAACACAAAACTTTTTAAATGGTCACTGACTTGTAACATTAGAAACGTGAAATGAAACTTACCATCAAGCACTGAATTCAGATAGTGTGGAAACGATTCCCATATTTCATTCAGTGTTACCATAACACCAGTTACCATAGCAACTAGGTTCATAACCCAACTGTCTTCAGTATAGCAACCAGACCTGTAAACTTGTGATGTGTGATACAATGCTGCCAAACAGCACATCACTATTGCATCTGTTAGCTCTCTGTTGCTAAGTGATGCATCTGTGTTGCCAGGATACAAATGGAGTATCGAGAGCAATACTGCACTTAGTGTGGGAATGGGAAGGTGAGTAACCTTACTCTGAAAAGGAAAAAAATTAAAACAATTTTGATGAAGAAATAAAAGCTGAAATTTAAAATTTTTTAAAAGTAAAATGGAGATAAAGTAAAGAATGATGTGCATAATATTGTGATTTGTGACACAGTACAATGTGTGGTTCTATACTGTAGTTCCATCATTTGTGAAATCAGCATTATCAATCATTTTTTTAAATCGTTGTCAGTTTCAGTATATTTAACTGTGACAATGTATTAACATTTTGAGAGCATGGACATCAGAGAGCACATAAAGACATGTTTTGTAACCTTGTTTGCTTGGTGGATACTATATGGCAGAAAATCAAGAGTGAAAGCGAAGAGAATCCACAAAAGTGAAATCATGCTAGGTAGCTGTAACATTCACAGCAGTTTTACTGAAATTTTAACTTGTAGATCTGTAGCCAAAAGAAATTTATGTCCATAAATAAAAATTTGACAAAGAGTTTACAGAAAAATACATATGCGAAATGTTGTACTAAGTCCTTAAAAAAAAGATACATTTTTGATAATTATGCGCATCGCCCAAAAAAATGTTGGTCAATCTTTTTTCACTTATTTCACCACTGCAAAATTGACTTTAGTAGACAAATTATGAAACCTGCAAAGTTTGAGCCCATCAAAATATTTCCCATTTTTAAAAAACAATTTACTGTGGAATACTTTATTTTCGCTGGAATTAATTTTCGCTGAAAAGGCTTTTTGGGCGTTTTGTATGGAATTTATTTTCACTGATTTTTTTGTGAAATATAGGAAAAAAAGTATATTCGCTGGATTTTATTTACACGGAATCATCCCTTCAGCAAAAATAGCGAACATAAATTCCAAGCGAAAATAAAGTATTCTACAGTATTTGCGAGGCCTATAATTTTAGCAGGAAACAATATGGCATTACAATGAGGAAAGACAAAACCATTGTAAATATATGTTTATGCTCACCAAATAGTTTTGCACTGCAGTTTGAAAGATTTCCCAAACTTGGTCTTTACTTGACAGCATGGCAAGACAACCACACACAGCCTATAGTAATTACAAATGGTTAACGTGTCACAAAAACAACTTGTGCAACAGGTTAGTCAAAAACAATATGGCATCATGTCATATTACATTTAAAATTATTTTATATACATGATAGATTCTTTATTACATGCAATTAAATTTGTATATTTATTTGACAATAACTCAAAGCAATCTTTCTCAATATTGACATTTAGTGCAAATTAATAATGAAAATAAGAATGAAAAGCTAAATGTCAATATTGAGAAAGATTGCCTTGAGTTATTGTCAAATAAATATACAAATAAAGCCACTGACACACAGAGGTGATTATATTTCATGATACACAGAAGATAAAATGTTATCATTACCTTTGTGACATCTTTATGCCTCTTAAATTGCTCTTCTGTAGAGGGTACCATGACAACAGAACATATTGATGAAGGTAACGACAAAACAACTTCTTTGTCTTGAGGGATTGCTGGCTTCTCGTGTTCAGCACTTGATACACCTACCGTAAAAAACATCATAATTTTACTTACACTATCTAATTATGAACACTGAATATATATGTAATAATTAATTTCATAAAGTACCTCCCCTCCCCCCAAATGATCAGGACAATTATTTTGTTATTCTTTTCTTTCTTTTTTCAAAGTTGAGAAGAAACTGCAATAGATATTATCAAGTAAAGAAAAATCAATTAAACATGAGTGTTTCGTATATTTATATTTTTTGCACATACTGTTGTTTATGCCTATTATCTTATGATATTACTAAATTTATCAGAAATCTTTCCAAAAAGTAGTAGAAAACTGATAAACTTATCAGTTCTCCAAAGTTTAAAAATGCAGTTGAAAATGCAGTTGAAACACATGTTTGTATGTATCTTCTTCTCTTGGTATAAACTATTCAATTTTGCTTTCTGAATTTCTTTGAAGAAGTGAATTATCAAACAAAGGGTCGACAACAGCGTTTGAAATTGAAAGCAAAGTAAAAATTAGCAAAGCAAGTACTCAAGAAGCTTGTGACTGGGAAGATACATCTCACTTTTATGGCATCATTTGACAGACCCCCCCCCAATCCCACAATGCAATGCAACAACTTTATGAGGAGACCTACCTAAGAGTACTGAGAATAGAAATCTCAGATAATCTACATTATCAAATGCTATTGGTTCGATATTCATGGCCTTCATGTTGGATGTTGCATTCTGATATCTGAAAATAAATTACACCAAGATACAGGACGTTACATGATAGTTCCATTCACTCATCAATCTGCCTATGTCCCAACCAATGGCAACACAGATGCAGTGGATGCTTGAAAAAGTTAAAAATGAAGACACTAAAAAAACCAGTGAACACAATTTCTTTTGCAGACTCACCAATTATCAATAATATTTGTAGAAATGTATTTGTGATTTTGTAATCTTCTTCCATAAAACCAATTACACCTTTATCTCATAAATCTTTGATAATAAATTAAATTGTAATAACATTTTTAATTTCAGCTAGTATAGATTTATTTCAGATTTCTCATGGTTGTTTATTAATATTTAAATAACTTTTAGAAACTCAACAGTTAGAAACTATTCAACCAATCACAGCAACTGTATTTTGACATTACTGGTGTGTATGAAAATAATTACAAGATGACCTGAGCATACCCTTAGTAGTCAAATCAGCAATCAGACCCACACAAAAAAGATCACCAAAAGTATTTAAGCCACAATGATGGACTACCATCGCCATATATTAAACATATTACAAACACAACACTGACGACATGATATGACCTATGGTGTACAAAAGCATAGAGTAACACATTCTGTATGTCTAATGAGTGGTGATAGATCGTTAACCGAGAGAATGAAAAACTTGAAAATTTACCGAAAAAAAAGTATCTGTAACAAATATGCCACATTTTCTGAACTCAATCTGTTGTCATGGCAACAATCTGCCAAAAAAATAAATGTTTCTAAGGTGATATTTGGCACATGGTACAAAAGTTCTATGATCTGTCTTTGATTTTCAGTCGGTAGAAGAAGCAACACTCCCTGTCCAGGATCTAAAAAAAAACAACGAAAATTAATAAAATAAATAGCTAATTTTATATTTTTTCAATTCTCAGTAAAAGTTATAACAGCAGATTTGATAGAGAAAGCTATATACACTTCCTGTGAGAAAAGATGAAGATTTTGTTGTCAACATTCAGGATCTTGAGGATTAATAACATTTATCACTAAATTTTATAATTCTGCATAATTTGAACTTACCAACAATTTGTCTGACGTTCTCCTGCAGGCATACCATCAATTGTTCATTTCGTTGTGATGCAGTTACACTCATTACATGTAATATTTCTGTGGTCGTTGATCGACAGTGAGTTTTGATATTTAACAGTAACTGTGGTAGACCCTGTAACCATTTACTGATAACAGCAAACCTGTATAAGAACAGTAAAAGTTGTAGATATTCAACATTCTTTGAAGACGTGCATGCATACCAAAGACCAAAGAAAATCATATACAATTAGTGTGTTAAATTGTCACTGCTTTTTAAAATTGCACAGTCTACGTGTAAGGGGTCCCATGTGAAGTACAAGATGTGTGCAATACATTGTTCGGTTACTTGTAATTCAACATTTACATGGCTTATTGCTTAAACAATGGTGGTTATCATGCAGCTTGTGGTTGAATGTTATGTAAAAAAACAAAACAATGTTTTTATACCAGTACGTGTTGTATACACCTAATAGGACCTATGTCGAACATGATGCGGCACAGTGATCGTTGTGTAAATCCATCTGCAGAATTTTGAATATTGAAACCTAACAGAGGTTGGTCATTTATAATGGGGTCAATTTCATGAATGATAATTTACACACTACCAGCGTACCATAAAAGTCATCTCATTTCAAGTGGTTCATCTTACCTTTCAGTTATTTTATAACCATAGACGTTATGTATAACCAGACTACTGAAGAACTCAATAACCAATCTTTTATTCTGTGACAATAAATGACACACTTTGTAATAACTGTATAGTGACTTTACTAACTTTCCCAGGATATCTGCAAAGAAAAAGCAAAGATGTATATGATGTCAATTCATTCCAACAAAATAGAGAGAATGTTCAAAGATGATTTGAGTGTTTAGTAATGTGACCCATTATGACCAGTCATGCAATCAACTACCGGGTATGTTCAATCATGTGATTGACTATGATCATGTAGTGAACCATATTAAATCACAGCCATTTATGTTTAGTAATATGATGACCAACTATGTTCAATCATGTTTCTTTAGTCATGTGACGATGGCCAGTCATTCGATCAACTATGTTCAATCATGTTTCTTTAGTCATGTGACGATGGCCAGTCATTGGATCAACTATGTTCAATCATGTTTCTTTAGTCATGTGACGATGGCCAGTCATTCGATCAACTATGTTCACTCATGAGCATCAATGTTTAGTCATGTGACCATTCATTTTTAAGTATTTATCTATTGCTCAATGTCCATAAAATCTAAAACAAGGTATAGTGTGGTGTTGCTTTCAATATCTGTGAACATGTCAGGTTAATAACAAAAAATCCTGAAATGATGCATCTTTTGGTATTCCCTAATTTGAGTAATTTCAAAAAGAAATTGCAGTACTGGCACTGAACATATGATTGACCCCAAAATGCGACCTTTGTACACAATTAACATTTTTCACCATCGAGGGCATACTTTTATTTGAAATAACTTGATTGAATGTACCCTAAACCCAATTTTGTTCACTACTATTATTTAAACAATAATGAACGACCCACCGACCCATAATGGACGAAAGCTCACTTTGTGCGACATATATGTACGAGGCGTGAGCCGAGTACATATATGGAGCACAAAGTGTGCTTGAGTCCATTATGGGTTGTCGGGGAGTTCATTATTGTTATTATTTTGTAGCGTTGTCATTACCAGTGGATTTGCTGCCTCTAAAAAGCAGAAAAAATTGGAGAAAAATCTACAGTGAGCGGAATAGTTTCACAGTCACTGGCTGAATAATTTAAAATGTCTTTCTGGAAATTGTTTCCACAATCTCATATGACAAACCATGGAACTATAAACCTATAGTTCCATGGGCAAACTAAGAAAGAAACTAGTTTTAATCCATCAAATATTATTGTATTTAACTCATTTACATTGCGAGTGAATGACTGACTGATGTGTGGTGTGGAGTAGCATTGCAGTGATCGCTCGAGCGAATGGCACGCTGTGACTGGTACGTCGTATCAGTGACCACCATGGCCTTGCACTACGCTACGCTAGATCACCGCCATGGTCCAGCTGGATCGACTGTGCATAGGGGTGCGTACGCGGGGTACATGCACGTAGTTGCATCGTTACCCCATCCCACTAATGTTTTCAAACCATCAAGGTGGATATTATTGGCAACTGTCCTTTCTGTGTAAGAGTTATTTTAAATTCCATGACAGGGCGGGGATTTGACGAATACTTCGAAGCGGGCGAACGAACATGACCGGAAAGCTAGTGGGTGTTAACCATCCTAGAAGGAGAACCAACAGTGATTTTAATCTCACTGTATAAATAAACAGATACACACCTGGGAACACGGATACTTTCATTTATTTATGCAAACTGTGCCCGGACTGTTACATTTACCGGGAGTCGACGCTGAGGAAATACAAGTCACGTCGGTCTTTCGTCGATCTCGTTTCGCAAATGTTGTAGTACTACTCACTACAAAAACAGAACAAATTCATCTCTTTGTACTCGTAGACATACATTGTACCCCATTTCGTTTATCGCATTTGCTTGGGTAAATTATCCTCGGTTAACCTCACTTCATCAACACGATAGGGCGTAATCAGGAGGCCACAAGGACAGCGGCATCAGTCGCGGAATCTAGAAGCGCGCGTACTAGATGGAACGCTTCGACCGAACGCGCGTTAGCGTACAGAGCAGACTACAGTTCCCTCACAATATTGTCTGATTTCGATATTGGAATCCGCTGTTATTGGTTATGGATCGTTTTATTTGATGCTATTTTTGGTATTACATACTTGTTATCTAACAATTTCTCTTCTTTTTCAATAGTTTCTTCTTTATTCGTTTTCGAAAATAACATTGTATTCATATCCATGGGACAGGGCCTTGATGCTCAATAATGTAATACATTATCGCGAATAATCTGCTGCAATGACGTCATAAAATCCACTGGTATTGATAATGCTATAATATAATATACGGTAACCTTGCTTGGATTTATTACAAAAGAAACATTTATACATTAGGAGAACATATACGTGATCTATTCACTAACCAGTATTTTTAAGTACATTCAATAGTCTTCGTATAAACTGCAGAATCGTCTGAAGATTTTCCATCAAAATCTGCTTTTGTTCCCTCAGGATCCCGCAGACATAGTCCACCAAACTCTTGACCCATTTCTCTTTGGAATTTCCCTCTGTTATGAAATAGGACATCACCTCACACACGCACAGATTCAGTGCCACACCTGTCACTGATTGAACCTTCTGTGGCTTTCTAGTTTGCAAAGGTTCATGGGAAGCATACGGAAAGCAGGTCATGAGGTGATGGTGGAAGTCTTTGATGTGCGATGATAATAATTTATCCATCTGAGCAAAGACAGAGAAAATATTGTGAAACCCGACAACAACGATTCTTATTTTCAGGAAAGCAAGAACGATAAAACCGATATATAAAAGATACTCACGCAGCCATCCTCTGAGGTTGATATGTCAGACATTTGTCTCCATAGCAACTGAAGAATTGAAAGAATTCCATAAAATGTCTCCATAGATTCAAAAGACAACTGGTTTTCAGGATTAGCTTCTACCCATATCTGCAGTAGAATTGGTACAAGATTTCTGATAAATCCTAAAAGTTCTTCTGGCCGGGATAAATATTCATCTTCCGTAGATTTACCCAATCGTGATGTTGATCTATAAAAGATAACATTAATTAGATCACTTGATTGCACATGTTTTGAGTTTGATCCTGCTTCATCATACGGTAATCAATATTATATTGACGATTTGGTCAATATTTGTTGTGAAAAAAACCCATACAAAATGATCATTACACCAACAAGAGATAAAATAATCGGTTTATAATCTTCTAGATTTGTTATAAAACCTAATAAATATACGCGAGATGTAAGCTAAATAGTTACCTCAGCGTGAAGATAGGAGTACTCTTTGGTTCTGGAGCTGAGAATACTTGTACATGTACAGACTTCATGTTGTCCCATTTCACGATACATTGCCCAGCTTTATTGTTGAGTGATGTTGTTTTGTTCTGGGACTCTAACAATGCTTTCAGAAACTGATATAGTCTCTGAAGAACCTTAAAATCAGAGTGAACCATATTGAAACATATCTGCATGACGAGTGTTGCAAGTTTTCTTACAAGCATTGTAAATATAGCATGGGATACGCCTCAAAGCATTGTGATGCTTCTGAATCTTAGTATAAATGATAATGCACATACAAATAAAAGTCAGGAGAGACAACAGTGACATTCAATGTCCTGAACTGTCGCCTGGCACCAAAAAAAAATTGAAAAAAACAAATGATAATGCAGTTATGTAAGTCAGTAAGCACTCTGACTAGAAGTATCTTAAAGGGTGGCAGTCGTCGTGCAGCGTCCTGTTCGATATGGGACTCATAGTGACGTATACAACACGTGTAAAATACATTGTTTATTTACATGAAATGCACGACGACCACCATGCTTTAAATAATTTAATAATTTCAATACTTCATTGATTCTTCATTGATGAATGTAGAAAAAAGAAATCATCGATTACAAATGTATGCATTTCAGCATTTTTTCAGGTTTTATCACTGTTTTTTTAAAAAAAAAATTTGAGAAAAATTAAAATAGGAGAACAATTTCTTGACAATTTAAATTTTAAAAAAATGCCCACTCGCATCAATTTTCAAAAACAAAATTGAACAGAACAGAATTGTATTTGGCTGGGATTAACAAAATTTGTACTTGATTTTTAGATTATGATGATTGGCAAAAATTTAGTCAAACAACGTACCTTTCGTCTCCATTTCTGTGAAGATAATTTACTGGATGGATTAACTGTGAGTATCCGGGACGACTTTGCAGCTCCAGATGATTTGGAAATCTGGTTCACAAAGTTAGGTACAAGCTGATTACTATGCTTGGTGACCAACTCCGGGAAATACTGTAGAACCAAATCGAGCACTTTCAACGAATCAAATCGAATATCCTCAAAGATATGTGTCATCGCACAGCAGAGGTGAGAGTTCAAGATGCCAAAGAATGGAGACACCTGATTGGCTGACAGATGAGGAAATATATACTGCAACAGACCAATAGCTGTCCTTCTAACATCATGTTCAGAGTCAGTAAATAAACTTGAGACATGCTCCAGAACGTTTGAGAGATGATTTGATATTTGTTGCGGATGCTGAACGAATAAATCCTTCAAGCCGAGTAAAGAATCCTGCCTTATTGAAGAATTGTAATGATTAAGGTGACTGAAGAGCTCCTATAATTGCAGAAAAAATTATCAAGTAAGTTTGGAAAGAAGTAATTGTTAGTAAGACAAAATCCTTTGATGTTTGAAAACATGTACCCCCGGTTATTTCTGTTTAATAAGTTTATGTGCGAGTTAACACAGTGTTTGATATTACTGCCTGCTCGTATTACTGAGCCCTGTTACTTTTCAGTCAGGCTGGTAAGAATTACATGCCCAATGGTCTAGTAAAATTTGTTCATTGTCTGCTTCAATAAAAAAAATCTATTTTTACTAAATAATATTATTGGATAAAGTTAAATGCCATTTTTCTTTGATGGCTGATACAAAAATTGTGAAACAAAGAATGGGAAATTTAAATTATCCATTTTGTAGAATGTTGAATTTCTGTGGTGCTTACTTTGAATGTGAACATTGAGTACTTTGAAATGATCTCTAATGTGGGCAGTATCTTTCTTGCAGGAATGGTGACATTTAAATTTTGAGAAATTTTCAACTCTTGTAAAGGAAAGTAAACTGCTCAAATTATTTGAGAGACAAACTTTTTACTAATTTCACATGACTGTGAAAATCGTTAAATTTTGTAGCAGTAGAAATTTTGGTGGAGTGACAGCAAATTTCAAAACATTTTGTTCTTATGTGTTATACCATATACATGTATTTGTTTTTTAAAACAAAAACTAGTGCAAATAGAATAAAAAAAAAGCCAGAAAAAAAATCAACCAAAATTTGTTATTGCAAATTGGGAAAATAAAACAACTTAAATCTTGTATAGCATTTTTAACGAATTGAATACCAATTCATCTTCACAAAATAAAACATCATATTCATGTTGTTTGCTTAACAATTTTGATCAAGATCAGTGTCATGGAAACTGATGTCTATTTGGTCAAAAATCACAAAAGAAAAGAAAAATGCAAAATAAAGCACTGAACAATAATAATAGTACTTAAATAGACGTGTGTTATGTGCGGTCCTACTATTTAACGCCCGGAATACCTAACACGCGGGGCAGCGGCAGCAATCCTTGTACTGTATAATATTCAGGCGTTAAATAGTAGGACCCGTTATGTGTATGTTTTACCTGCACTGTTTGTTTCCTTCGATTTGTTGGTTGTGATGAATCTGTTTTCAGTTGTTCCTTGATGTGAATCGCCTGACTTCGAAAATTCACATTAGTAGCATTGACTGCAGGCTGTTTCTTTTTACCAACTCTCAATTTTACTTTCTGAAAGTCTTTTCTTTTTTCTCTCTTCTTTCTTGCAGTTCTTCCCATGACTGCAACTATAGCAAATTATCAAAAAATGTGAGAATATACGAATGAAAACAATTTTTTTTATGTACTTTTCGGTCGGTCCCCTTTGATATAGCTCTGTAAAACTCGCTACAATGAGTTGAATCCATCACTGATCTCTAGTTCTCAACTGAGCAGCATGTCTAAGCGAAAGTTATCCAGTCTGTCCATACGTTAAAACTTTGCAGCGATCGACTGTGTCATCTAAGTGAAGTCAAATCAAGAGTTGCACTTGGTCTAGCCGTCGATGAGTCCACTATTTGTGGGTGGGTAAAGAATGAAGAAAAGCAGAGAAAATTTGTTTTCAAAGTTTGCAAAGAGGTGGACTGAACAGAAAATGTGCAAAATTATCCGACAATGATGACATGGATAAAGCAGTGACAGTGTGATATTTCACAATAAAGAAAACATACTATAAATAAATCCATGTGTGTATGCCGCTATGTTCTTTTTATCCATTTTCAATGCATGAACCCCACTTTCACAAGACCCCTTGGAAAGTTGCGACCCCAGATAAGTCATGTTTTTTGCTTGGATCCCACCACCCGCAACTTTGCAAGGGATCAATCACTGTATCCATTGATGAAACAATTAATAGCACTTTCATTAATATGAACAGCAAGTTCTTTATGTGTGGCGTTTGCTTTGATCACTGTCTTAACAAAATGAACTGTGGATCTGAAGTTTGTATTGTCCTTATTCTAGCTCCTTTTTGTTGCCAATCAGGTGTTAAATCCATCCTCAATTTTATTTGGTCTTGTATGCCTGTGCACTTCTCTATCATTAAATCGTTTTGCATATATATTTTCTATAATTTGGGTCTTCAATTATTGCTCTGTTTAAATTCTTTTTTAAATTTACTGTAGGTTCTTAAGTTTTTTTATTTTTGTTTTTTCAGGATTTAAATTTTTTCGCATTAATTTTACTTTTCCACAATGATATTAAGGTAGCAGAATAGTTTTTTTGGCACTTTTCACATTTGTTTTTGAAAATCACACGAATAGCTCCCTAAGGCATGCTACATGCATTGGTGTATTTATTTTATTGAAAAAAAAATATCTTGTACAAGTAAACTGGTTTTTTTCTTGTTTGCAAACAAATTGCCAAGTTTATGTTTATCCAGTGTACACCCAACTAGTACATCTCATTAATATGCATGGTTTACAAACATAACTGAACTGAGGGTAAATAGTTTTAAGTTGGGCCACTTTCTTTATTTGCTATTTACAAACAACTGATAAGATATCTGTTTGTAGTTCACACACAGCTGATAAGATGTGTGCACTGCTGCTTTTCTAGATGAGGAAGTACAGCAAAGACAAAACAATCGCTTTTGAAACACAACAAATTTTGAATATACAAAAAAGTACATGAATGTACCACTTCAATGTAATTATGTGTTAACAGAATAAAAACTTATAATATTTTATTTTTTTGGCTTTGTCATTGAAAGGTGTCTGACCACGGGGGTACTTTCTTACAGTCCAGAAGTAATGCAGTTACATTGGGGGGGGGGGCTCCCTTTCCATTGCATGAAAATTCTGATAACAGGCCACAAACTACATGTAAAGGTTGATCAATGATAAGAATATGCTTGGACCTGGTTTATATGATCCCCATGTCAGAGGAGTTTTCACCAAGTAGGCATACTTGCATGCTTTGGTTTTTCTAAATTCCTAAATTATGTTACATGTAATAAATCTGTCTGATAAATACTTGGTTGTTTTATCTAATGTACTCATGCGAACAAAATGCACGGCAACGAAATAGTAGCATGTGACACAAACCCCCCACCCCCACCCCACCCCGGCCGACGTCTTGACATCGGATATGGGAAGGCAAGGGTTGACTTTTTTCGTACGACTTTGGTAAAAAATAAAAGTATCATCTAAAATCTAGGTAGTTTTTATAGATGATAACAGTGAGTCCGGTTACAATTAAATTTTAAAGAGATTCATCTACAAGTATAAGACCCGAGGTTACTGCGTCGGTAAAACTCTGTTTTGCGGGATTTGATTTTTAATAGCACAGGAAATGCTACATGCCGGCATACACCACTGGGTCACATTTTACAATTATTTCATTCACACCAATTAAAAAGCAGGGCAGCTTCCTTCATTAATGTGCAAAATATGCAAAGAAGGAGAGGGTCATCAGTATTCTTTAGTTCACTAATTATGGATGAGATAGTAAGCACGCGAAAATTTCCCCAAAAAAAAGAAAGCAAGGAAGAAAGAAGAAAAACGTCAAAAGAATGATCACTCTTGTCAAAAAAATGTTGAAAGAGACGATGCTGGGTTCGTACAGAATGGATTTCCCCGTCGAAACCAGTGTCAGCCATGAAGTGGGCGAAGAAAGTTTTACCATGAATCAGACTTCGATATAGTGGGTGATACTCCTGTTCAAAACGTTCGAGAGATGTCTGTATCTCGCAGGAAAATCTTGTTACCTTCCGACGTAGAAGAAGAAAACGAGAGTGAATGTCACGACTGATCGTTTGAAGACGGAGAGATTCGACTCGTTGACATGGCACCCTAGAAAAAGCGATTTGTCAATTTTGCAAAGTAGGCAATATCTCAATAGTGGAGCGCAGGCGTCACGGCCTGGGCAGTCAGCTTGAAATCCTTTGCACGCAAGGCAATTGTATTCGATCGAAACTGAGCCCGCCTAGCTTCCCGTCATCCCGAAAGAAGGGAGCAGTTTTCAAAATAAATAGAAAGGCTGCCATTGGAATGCGAGCGATTACCCCAAAGCCGCCATTTCATTTGCAATCGTATGCCGTGCAAGTTGTTGTCGGAAGGTGTTCTTCTGCCTCCAGGAGACTTCGAAACTCGTGGCATGCTTGAACTAATAAGTTTACAAACACAACGGCCCAAAAATAAATACACTGTATTTGCAAACACTTCAACTGCCAAGTGTAGTGTCTGTATTGTTTGTTACTCGCAAACAGAACCGCCCACTTTGCATAATCCAAGCTTTAATGAATGACGTCACCGTTCGTTATCAGAACAGACCGTCACAAAACTCCATAGCGTGAAAGAAAACGGCCAAAAAACAAAGTTTTTCACAGATATAAATGTCGGTTCATGATTTTTCTCAAAAACAACTTTCAAAGTATTTCATTTACAATTAGCCCATGTAAATTTTGCTGCTAAAACGGGAGTTAACGTTGATTGAAGTTTGAAATCATTAAAGTGCAGATTTCTCGGTGTTCGGTTTCTGACAATTACCGTTGACCTAATTTTAAATAGCGTTTCAGTGAGTAGCGCTACAATGTCGCCGTTTGGTTTTTCTTACTCTTGTTGGCTTCATATCCGTATTTACATTTTTGCGAAAGTCTATTGCGTTTTTTCACAAACCTCGCGCAAACCATGGATATACACAAACTTTAACACCAAAAAACGTGCTTGAAATTTGTGATTTTCGGAAAGGAAAAAAATACTTAATGCAAAAAATAGAAATACGGATTTAAACTTCATGACCTTTGCTTCAAAACAGTGTAAAGTTTTTGATCGCATGAATGACTGTAGAGATGACAATTAAAATTTTATTCACGTTAGTTAAATTATCAGCCCCGCTGATTTTCAGAATCACGTGACGCTAAAACAAACACAATGTTCACAAAATATTAATAATAGGAAAGTACAAGTCAAGAGCTTTCCAAACATATATAGATTGTATGGTTTCTTGTAAAATTTATTCCGATTATAGGTGTTTACATTTTTCTTGCAAAAAAACTATCCTGCTACCTTAAGCAGATGTGGGAGTTGCATGAGATACTATGGGACAGCAGCCATGATTGGTGTTCCTTGTCACAATACATACTTAAATCACCACACAAGTTCATTAGGAATTTTCTTGATGTACTTGTTCAAGTGGCGGATAATAATTCTCCAATATGACCATGTGGGTGGTGACGTACATGAGGATGATGACCATGTTTCCACTGCAGATGTGAGGGTCATAGAAAACCCCAATCAAATATTGGATATATACATATTTGATATCTATTACTCTCTGTACTAGTTACATATTTTTTTTAAATTAATCAACGCCTGGAACAGTACTCACCGATCCTCTCAAAGTGGCGAAAAGTTGCTTTAGTATAGTCTCAGACCACTGAGGTATAGTCAAACACGTTGAACACCACTGAACGCAGCCATCTTTGAAAGGGCGCCCTCTTCTTTACGTCTGTTTAAACTTTCGTTTCATGTACGAGTAACACATGTGGTCACCGCGTTATTTTTGACTATCCACGTCGAAATAGATATTCATACCACTAATAAATTATTATATTATTATTATTATTTAAATAACTGTTGTTGTTTTTTAAATAAAGCAAAATTAAATCATTTCATACACATCTTACCCATAATGCTCCCTCAATACAATATGGCGGCGTCCATGCGTAAAACATGTTTTTGCACCTTTCCATAAAAAACTTGGAAAACTCCAAGTTTTCTTCAACAACTTAGTATGTACGATGGTTTATTTAACAAGGCTTCTGTATAGGCGATCGTCTGAACACATTCGAGTATGACATTCCTTCTTTTTTTTTTTCAATACATATCTTATTATACATTAGCATGGACTGTGTGTTGGTGATGGGACGTTTACTCGTAGTATCACAATAGTGTACCAACAGACGATCCTCTCCGTAGAGATATTGTCCATTGCCCCACCCCACCCCGAGCAACACATCACTATACGTAGGGCTAGTTTTGCACAAACGGCCGTTTTCACTATTTTGTATACATCTGAAGGCAGTGTCACTGACCATAGACCCTCTTTTAGAGGGTCTATGCACTGACTTATAATTTCTGATTCATCCACCTGAGTGGTTCCATTTGGGTGAAATTTAATAATCTGTCCACCAGTTATTTGCAACCCCAATCTGATTTATTGTACTGTGTTTTTTATTTATTTTTTATTTTCTATATATATTTTATTATTATTTATTTTTATTGTAACTATCGCAACATATTTCACGTTTAGCAAAACTTAATTTTTTTTTTTTAAATATATATACCGGTATATACAAAATATAAGCATATTATTTTAATAACACTCCAGCCTACAAAACATAACTTTTTCATGGATCATGCCGGATTGTTATAAGGATGTAGTCAGATTTTACTAACCACATTTCCCTGGTGTGTTATGCGTGGAGAAAACGCATTATATCAATTTACGAAAAATAGATTGTTGATTATTAGTTCACGCATACATTGAACACAATTCAAGATAGACATGAAGTGCAGCATTTCTAAACTTTTAATTAATATTCTTTTAACAATTATGTTATCTTACAAACTTACGTTGGAAGCAGCTTTCGTCCCCTCTTACTGTGCTTGCTATTATTACCCTGTGTTGGTTTGCCATTGCAATCTGCATACTGTAAACACATTATTCGTTCACTGAATTTTTAATTTAACTAGTTTCACTGATAAGTAAAATCAGCTAAATTAAATCTGTGTAAAATTGCTTAAATATCAACAAATAGTGAAAATAAATGGTTTTACAGTATCCTGTTAAATCCTAGCCTCGTAGTTGAGTTGTTGTGAAATGCATTATTTCATTATGTGGTCCCACATAATTTTCAAAATAATTAAATCAGTCTATAACTCTACACATCACAGGATGCATTTAAAAAAAGATTTGGTGGATTTCAAGACACACTGCGTATCTATGTTAAGGGAGGTGCTGGTGGTATGGGACTTCCCTCGCTAGGCGGACAGGGAGGAGATGGAGGAGATGTGGTTCTAGTAACGTCGTCCAAAATGACGCTTAGAAAATTACAGATGACTGAACCGACCAAAAGATTTACTGCTTCAAATGGAGTGAATAGCAGGTATTGTACACTTTATATCAATACTTAAAGCGTTTTCTCAAAGGCGAATTTTATGAGACTATCATGTTACTTCTAGTTACTTGTATCTCTGTAGCAGGGGTTGGTGTGAATACCATTCAAGGCAAGCAAGCTTGTGATAACAAGCAACTTGTGTAAAATTGATGTCCAAGTTGGATGTTTGGTCATTTTCATTTGTGATTGGTGTAACAGTTTTCCTCATGACGTACCAATCAATTATTTATTATTATTCGTGTATTTAAGATGATGTGACTAAAAAATGAAAGTCAAAGAAGTGAAGACAAATTACATTATGGGAACCAGGGTTACAACAGATGAACAGCGCCGCTGAAATAGCATATGCCCAATGACAATTTATTTTCAATTTTCTGCTTGCAGGGAGAGGCGTTTGGCAGGAATACGAGGAGTAGATAGAATTGTTTCTGTACCTAGTGGAGTTACTGTTGTTTCAGATGATGGGCAAGTTATTGGTAAGTGCATCAGACCATTTTGGCATTAGTCCAAATTTGAACACAGTCGAGCTAAAACTCAATTACTATCTTCTCAATAAGTCCATTGTACTCAGGGCAAGGCTGTTATTGTTTTACTATGTTCAACACCATATTGTATCTATTATTACCTTTATTATATACGGTATCTAGTATTGCCCGGCACTGTTCCCTTAAATTTTTTTGAATCTTGAAAATACTGTGAAAATTTGCCCATTTTCCCCTTGAAATGTTATTTCTGCATACAAAATGCATGGAAAGTTTCTCAAAAGACAAAATTTCACTGAGAAACTATAATTGAATCTGAGAAAATTGAGCGAAAATAAGGCTTAGAGAGAACACTGTTGCCCGGCCTTGTAACGCTATAGAAAGCACACCCACTTTTCATCAGTCAGAACAAAACATTTCATTTTAAATTATATTATGTGTTTATGGTCATGCCATGGTAAAATTGTAATTACACCTATTAGGCATGTGATGAAACCTTTAAGAACTGGGAACGGATTTTGCAGCCCTTGATAGTACTGCTAACACACCCTTGCAATCTTGGGCGCTTCCACTACGCAACCTTGGGCCACAAAATCTGTATCCAACCCAATAAAAATTAATAGTATACTATACCTATTATACTTATTTTTCTTTACATTTAAATGTTTGTGGTTGTCTATTTGTTACACTTTGTTTTTGTTTTGTTTTTTGTTACTTTATTGTATTTTCAACCAAGATATCACCCTGGGATACAGTTTCAATGAAGATTATTATTATTATTATTAATAGTGTACTATACTTAATTATGTCAATAATCCTCACTTGTAGCTGATCTTGATCAACCCGGAAAACAAGTTGTTGTAGCAAAAGGTGGAAAAGGAGGGTGTGCTGCCACTGAATGGAATGGCCAGAAAGGAGAAAGAAAATCTGTCAAACTTGACCTAAAGCTAATTGCTGACATTGGACTTGTTGGGTAGGTCATTGGCAGAATGTGAAAACCAAACCTATTGCATACAATAGAGTTATTTTATTTAGCCAAACACATATGTTGTATTGTCAGCAAAACTTCATTGACAGCCCTTTTAATTTTAAGTAACTTGCCCAAAAATCAAATTTGAAAGTTTGGATTTGGAAGTTTATACTAATAAAAACCAGATGCATTGTACTGTTTATTGAGTATTTTACAACAAATTCCGTATTGTTTGCTGTTACAATTTTGCTTCCCAATTTTGCTCACAACTAACCTAGGGCGTGCAAATGTTAGGTAATGTTGGATGCTGTGGTAACATGAATAAAATCATGTAAACTTTGATAGGTGGGATCTAAGTACCTTGTGAACATTTCCTTTTCCTCCAGGGATTGTGTAAGAGTCAATAAGTAAATAAAAATAAATAAAATGCCTATTCTAGAAACATCTGAAGAGTGTGGTGTACATCTCAGATACATCTTAATTGAAACTGCTTCACACTGAATATTTATTTTGTAATATCATAAACCCCAGTTTGGTCATCAGATAGAGAATACCACATGCAATTTATTGACTTGATGACACCATAAGACACTGAAAACTCAATCACAAGCGAAGCCACGGAACTGCTTGATGGTGTTGGCTACTGACAAGGCAGTTCACGCTTTAAGCTACTGAGCATGTTACTGCACATATATGCAATGCATTGTGGGAGAGATCAAAATTAACAATATTAGGATTCATATCAATAACAATATTCAACTCTTTCATTCATGTCACATTTCACCATGGCATGGCAGACTCATATTTTTTAAATTATCGGTATTCTAATGGTATTAATAATATGTACACAAAAACTGTGAATATATTAATTTTCATTTCAACCCTAACCTTCTTGAGGTCAGTGGATTGACTGGGCTGGCATAGCACATTAAACTACCATAATACCATCATGTTAGAAAGATGGTCTAGTTTCCTCTTTTATTCACAGCTATCCTCGGGGGCGGAGCTACGTCACAGACGTTCTACGTTTCTAAGACGCGCACCACTGTACCATGTATTTCTATGGGCTTTGTGCGCGCTGCTGTGGAACGCCGGTGGAGCCGGTGAAAACTCGAGAAAACAACACAAACTCAACTTTGAAGTAATCCTGAACAACCAAATTTATATATGACACACACGTAGGGCTAATCTTGTTACACTGTTCATGGAACTCTCAACAACCATTGCAAAGTACCGTTTTCTGCGAGTTTTTGGTCTTTGTTTTCACCGCGAGGGTTGCCAGGCGGTAGAAAATGCCCGGATGTCCGCCCCCTAAGATTTTTGTTTTTCCAATGTTAGTGCACCCTCATTGGCAAGTACAGGAAATTTAATTGCTTATTGTATGAATTAGGTTTCCAAATGCCGGGAAATCCACTCTATTGGGAGGACTATCTAGAACCAAACCAAAGATTGCTGACTATCCATGTAAGTGTCAGTGGAATGAGTAGTGTTGTGTTAACTGGAATTATAAAAATAGTGTAGATATATTTTTGGTGTGAATTCCTCTTAGGTTTTATACTGTGTACTCTTCTTACCAACATTGTTGTACTGAATATGATAACACTTGTAGAAACTGTGGTTACAGATGCCATTTTGAATGAATAACATTATTATCACATGGCAAACACATGTTTGAAACTTGCTGCTGAACAGTTTAACAGTGGTGAGATTTTGAACATCTTTCGTTTGGTTTGTTTGGTCCTAATATTCACACTACTACAATGAGTCCTTGAAATCAACCTGTTGTCATCACACATTCTCTTGATCACAATAGGTATGCATACTTCTCTTTATGCCACAATTGTGTATCATTCACCAACATTTGCACTGTGGCTACAACAACAACATCTTCTAATGTCCAAATCAATTGTTTTCAGTTACAACGGTAAAGCCACAAATTGGTATTATTCATTATGACGACAATAGACAGGTAAGGGTTATCTTGATGTATATGTATGTAATATGAGGTTATTAAGAGAATACCTCAAAGTATGCACAAAGACAGTACCGTGGAAGTATCAATCAATGCGCAGCGGAGGTCGATGCGACAGTGCAGCGTACTGTCTGAGTGCATACTTTGAGGTATCCTGGTAATAACCTTATTATTATACATCTTCCTTCCAAGGATACATCATAGGAATTTAGAAAAGAATCAGCAAACACTGTAACTTATGGCGTTACGGCGACAGATGTATAATAATAGTGTTTATTACAAGTTCTTAATAGTGCATGAAAGATATAAAATACAAACAATATATGTTGATGATAAAGATATTTTTGACCTCAACTGCCCTAGTTTGCTGTGATGAGTTGAGTGGTTTTTCGAAAAATAATGTTAGTTTGAGCATAGGATCATGATCGCAAGAACCCTTGTGTCAATTGGAAAAAAAAAACACTCAAAGTTTGGAGGAGCCAAATGAAATGGTTTTCATTTATAGGTGAACACCTGATGGAATTCCACTGTATTCTGTACTAGTGTTGTATTTGTCCTATTAGTAGGGTGAAATTTAGTGATTTTTAAATAATTCTGTGTACAGCAAATGCTATTTTGGATTTATATGTGATTCTATAGATGTGCTTCTAATAGAGCAAATACAGTAATTTTTTTTCATAGAATCTCAGTTTAATGATTTTATTTGATGAAGATATCTCACAATTTGATATTGCAGATCAGCATGGCAGACTTGCCTGGATTGGTAGAGGGCGCTCATCTCAATATTGGAATGGGACACATGTTTTTGAAGCATGTGGAAAGAACAAAATTATTACTGTTCATAATTGATGTGCATGGATTCCAGTTATCTCCAAAATATCTCCACAGGACAGCGTTTGAAACACTCTCTCTACTTAATAGGGTAAGGGGACAATGACGTAAGGAGAATCAAGAAGCATTTCATAACGATAAATTATAATATGTCACCTTACAATTCATTACATGCTAAAAAAAATATGATTAAAGGGCAGTGGTTGTCACACTGCATATGTGCAAGATTTGTATTGATAAATCGTTTTTCCCACAATCCAATGCGCTCTTCTGGAAATCACAAGTATGCATTTTGACCTGGGCACAACTTGCACTAATTATCACCGGTGACTTTTTCATTATCTTTCAATCATCAAAGAAATTACCTAATTAAAGTTTGATAACGTCTAAGTTTGTACTCAATGATCTGCACAAAAGTCAAAGTTGCCATTTTTGTTTACGAGACCCATATCTTGTGCATGTGTGTCGCGACAATCAGTGCCCTTTATTAATATGATCACCTCAGTGACATGTTCTATAAATCTAATTTTTTAGCTTCGCTGTTGACTTTGTCGAACGGAGCTTATCATATGAGTGATTGTCCGTCATCGTCCGTGTCAATGTTTTACTTTTTCGACTTCTTCTTGAAAACTACAAGCCTGAATGCTTTGATACTTGGTGTATATGTACCTTGGGTAGACCTCTCTCAGATTTGTTCATTTCATAATGATATCTTCAATTCTCTAATTTTGGTGAAAATTTTTAGTAATTTTGGTAAAAAGTGATATTTTCGACTTCTTGTTGAAAACCGCAAGTCCAATTGCTTTGATATTACATATATAGATACTACATGTGGACCTCTCTCAGATTTGTTCATTTCATAATGATATCTTCAATTCTCAAATTTTGGTGAATGTTTTTGTAATTTTTGGTAAAAAGTGATATTTTCAGTCCAATTGCTTTGATATTACATATATAGGTACTACATGTGGACCTCTCTCAGATTTGTTCATTTTGTAATGATATCTTCAATTCTCTAATTTTGGTGAATATTTTAAATTTGTAATTTTTGGTAAAAAGTGATATTTTCGACTTGTTGAAAACTGCAAGTCCAATTGCTTTGATATTACATATATATTTACTACATGTGGACCTCTCTCAGATTTGTTCATTTTGTAATGATACATGTATCTTTAATTTTCTAATTTTGGTGAATGTTTTTGTAATTTTTGGTAAAAAGTGATATTTTCAGTCCAATTGCTTTGATATTACATATATAGGTACTACATGTGGACCTCTCTCAGATTTGTTCATTTTGTAATGATATCTTCAATTCTCTAATTTTGGTGAATATTTTAAATTTGTAATTTTTGGTAAAAAGTGATATTTTCGACTTCTTGTTGAAAACCGCAAGTCCAATTGCTTTGATATTACATATATATGTACTACATGTGGACCTCTCTCAGATTTGTTCATTTTGTAATGATATCTTTAATTTTCTAATTTTGGTAAATATTTTTGTCATTTTTGGTAAAAGTGATATTTTCGACTTCTTGTTGAAAACCGCAAGTCCAATTGCTTTGATATTACATATATAGGTACTACATGTGGACCTCTCTCAGATTTGTTCATTTTCTAATGATATCTTCTGTTCTTTAATTGCCATTAGCATTGCTAACAGCGGAGCTATCTCAGCCGACAGGCTGCTTGTTTCTATTTCATCTAGGAACTAGAATTATACAAACCAGAGTTAATTTCAAAACCAGCAATATTAGCCATTAATAAATTGGACACTGAAGAGTCTCAGGAAAAACTGCAGCCTTTATTAGAAAAACTCCAACAATGTGGTAAGTTCAGGTATTTCATGTTATATTACACTACAGTACATTGCATACTACCGGATTCTGTCGTAAATTCGCCCATCCGAAAAATCGCCCTGGGCGGTTTCACAGCTGGTGGGCCCTTTATTTGGGGTTCAAATTTTCAAATATTTTTAGGGGGCTTATATTTTCATTGAAAAATCCACCTACGCCGACTTTCAACACTGGCAGTTGGACCACCCAAAACGAAAGAAACTAAAATTGTATACATTTTTTTCTAGCTGGATTAATAAGTAGACAGCACATCTTTCTCCAATAAAATCACATTAACGAACATCGTGCGTCAAATACAATTATTTTGTTTCATTTTATTAGTAACGAAAGTATATTCTAAAAGAAGTTTCAAATAACAACGAACACAACTGCATTGCTTAGTAGCGAATGATGATCATGGTAGCGCTATCCGGTCATGCTGCGTTTTACAATTGTTGATTATTACCTAGTAATGATTATAATAACGTGCAAAAAATAAATTCGTTGAATTGTTATGAAATGCAAATAAATTTCAACTTATTTCATCGTAAGCGAATGATTCCGATCGCATTTTCAACGCTCGATGCTGTAGAAATGAATATCCGCCATGTTTTGACCTGACCTGACAGGTCAAATCGATAATTAACCAATAAAAACGATAGATGATGCCAACGTGTTCAAATTACCATAACAAATTTAAATATGTTAATGTTATTGAACCCAGCATGGAAGAGATTTGCCGATGTTGTTGTACAATCTTTTGGCTTGGATTTTAATGGGAAAGCGGCATGATTTGTTTTTAAATAAAAAAATAGTTGTTTTCAAAAGATAAACTGAGCATTTGAAGAATAATTGAACATTATTTACAGCGATAACAACTCATTGTCGAAACGAAGCTAACCCGATCACGCTAGTCGCAATACACATCAATACTCTTGATGTGGCTACGGCGAAACTTTTAGGCATCAGAAAAGATTAAAATAGCAACTTAAATAACTGTCGAAAAATCGCCCTGGGCGGTATCTTGGTCCCAATTTTTTTTTAAAAACCCAAACTGCCGTTTAACGGCCCTGGGCGAATTTATGGCAGAATCCGGTATGAGGTTATTACGAGGATACCTCAAAGTATGCAAGAAGACGGTACAGCTGAGTATCGGCTGACACGCAGCGGAGGTTAATGTGCAGCGTGCTGTCTGAGTGCACACTTTGAGGTATTCTCGTAATAACCTTATTATACATCTTTTCGTTCCAATGATACACCATGGAAATGCCGAAATTCAAAATGTTTAGAACAGAATCAGTGAACTTCTTTGTGTGGAGTCCGGTCAAACCCTGGTGGTAGCCATGTTTGTTTTTATTATTAGAGGACGCTTGCGCGCATAATCATCCCATATTTGGAATTCGCATTTCCTTGTATGGTAGGATGAAAATTACCCGTAAAATATCGCAAAATTACGGCACACTGTAACTTACGGTGGCGTTACGGTGACAGATGTATAATAATGTGATGTACACTGTGTTGCATTACATCACTCGTGTAACATTACTGACACTGTAATATTATATTGCTTAGTAATATTACAAACCATTAAATCACTCTTACATTGCATTACATTATTGTAGTCTGAATACCCTGGGGAATATGAAATCAGTTCTAATTATTCGGACAGCTGCTGCACATTGCTTTGACTTTAATTATGATTCTATGATTGACTGTAGTTGATGACAGATGCTCCTCACAATAACATGCACATTATCACAAGGGTTCAGTTCTAGTGTGATAGACTGAAATAATTATTCAAACCAGTCTGTGTAGAATTAGAACTTGTACTTACATACTTGTCTGAAAACAACTACCAGTACATGTAGTAACCACCTCCTCACATTTTGATACACTCCTTCTAGGTATACTCGGTGCATGTTTTTGTCAAGAACTTTTGGCGAAGTTGAATAACAGGATACTTTCTTGCCTTAAATAATGTCACATAATCCTTTTTCTGGCTCACAGCATACAATTTTTTGACTGAGTGGACATAATATTTATGATAATAGTGGAATTGTCTAAAAATTGAGTGATTTTTTTTTTTTTAAATATTATAATCCGGGTTAATAATTTGTGAAAGTTGACTCAAAGATCTGAGATTTATTGCGGTTCAAGGTTCAGAGGATTGTAATCAGATAGCTCTCTTTCAATGAATAATATGTTGTTTGTTATTTTATTAGGTGATTATTCCGATCTTCCTCAAGATATAGCACCATCAATGCCAATTAAATTTAAAGAAATTCTTCAAATATCTGCTAAAGAATCAACCGGACTTGAACCGCTGAAAACGAGAATCCGGGAACTGTTAGACAAGGAAGCAGATGAGGAAAGGGAAAATGATAGACAAGAACTGTTACAATCGAAAGCAAAAGAGAAAATATAGAATGTTGAGCAGACAAGCCTGTATAAATACCCTTTATACTTCTGGAGTGCACTCTTATGTGTGGTGAACCTGGTGTTAAAAGCTCTCCTTTATAGAGCCCTATTCTACAGGTTGCACGAATACATGCCTACATGTAAATAGACATGCAGGATATGCGGCTACAATTTTAAAGACGATGTAGAGGAAATTAGATGATGGCTAAATCTCTTACTCTTATGGTTAGCAGTTTGGCTAAAATATTTTACTGGAGTGGGACACAACAGTCACTTACAATTCAAGGCACATATACCAGAACACACAAAACTTGTTATCATATTTTTTATTAAAGTTAATGTATTGATAGTGATATGAATATGTGTGACTATTAATTGGAGTTGTATGTAAATTTAAAGAATTTAGTAATTCCAACCAACAATTCATTGTGAATCAATAAAGCACAGCAATGAAAATGTACTTATACTAGTCTACATCCACATCCATTGTGTTAGTGACCACTTTCAGACAGTCCAGAGGCATAAGCAACTCGTGTATAAAAACTCCTTTCAGTAGATTTGCCTATGTTTAAGAGACCAAAATGATAATTAACATTACTTATTTGATTTTGTTGCAACAGTACCTCATTATTTTTTCGACATGACAGATGTACGTGTTGGCAATCCATGAAAAAAAAAAAATAATCCAAACTCCACCCGTGTATAAAGACCATTTTAATGAAGTCCTTTGGATGGTTGGTAAAAGCTAGTGCTAATAATTATATACTGCTAGTCTTACTTGACTCCAGCATTTGACAATTTTTAATATCAAATTTATACAACTTCAAAAATAATCTGGCTCAGTATGCACATCCTGGCACCAACACCTTGCAGCACCCACCAGTCGACTATTCAAAAACATGGCAGTAATTAAATATATAAAATACCACAATATATCAATTATTTATATAAAAAAGGCCCTCTATAGCTGCACCACAAATCCAATACTTTGTAAATGATTGCATCATTGTAGCAAGCATTTAGTGTCTAGATAGCAAAATTCATATACAAAATTAAATACAATGTATAAGCAAATAAACAAAATATCATTCCATTTATATATGCAGTTTTTTTTTTACTACAAGTATACTGACCACTTGGAAATAAAGGACAACACACTGCTAATTATTGCATAGTAACAGGACAGGGGTGTGCACAATAGGCAAGTCAAGCCAATTTAATTTATTTAAGCAAAGATCTCTGTTCGAACCCTGTTATCACACAAAAGACAGTGCAGAGTCCTTTATTTAAATTATAATACCATGAACTATTGAAAAATTTAAATATACATGGGAGTGGTATAGTGTGGTAAGCGTCTGCATGACACGTGTATTTCAGTTGAACGTAAACGTAAAATATATGAAAATGACTAGGATTTCATTACCTGAACAAATAGAAATGGGTTTGTTATTTAAACCATCTATACAAAATTGGGGATACATTCAATGTTGAGTCGCACACGTGCACTATCTTGTTTGTGCATTGACCTCGCACAGTGCATGTAATACAAATGAGAATGCAGCATTTCAATAACAGGCAGCAAATGGTATTATAATACCCTAGTGTACATTCATGATGAACAATTTAATTGAATATTTGAAACTTCACTTCCTGGTCATTTATCCGGGTAGAAGCTTAACTTGTTTTAACCCGCTTAGGTGATGGCACATCAGTAGTATCGTTGACACCTTTATCATTTGAATCTTGGTTTGGGCTTGAACACTTCGCTGGTTTGTATTTTGACCTGTCCAACCCGAGGAACTCACAGGCATTGCCAGCAAGTAGTTTGTCCTACAAGAAATATACATGTTCATCAGTATCAATGACAATGAATAATATCAAAAATATACATTTTGACTACACTACTTGGTACCCCCAAGTAAGTTGTATTTTTCCCATGAAAAATCAATTGAATAGTATTTTCAGGAGAGAACATCCAGGCATTTTCACCACCTGACAACCACAACTGATTAAATAGCAGTTGCAAACTCTCAAACAAAAGTACTTTAGGAGAGACTCTGCTGAAAAACAGAGCCCATAGAAATGCATGGTACAGTGGTGAGCGTCTTAGCAATATAGAACCGTTCTGTGATGAATAAATAGTACCAATTTTCACTTTTTTTATAAAATGATTCTTACTAAATACAAATTAGAATATGCTGCTCACAAATCAGAATTGATGACAGAGTTTCTGAATTAATACAACATAGATATATTGCAACAGTTTGACAATTCAAATTTGCTGTTGTGTCTGTACTAACCTTCAGCTCGGGAGTGAAATTTTCCATGGATTCTATCAGTTTACCTGGATGATGTTCACCAAGAGGAAATGGGTAATCACTCCCCAGCAAGACATTACCCTACAAAAGATATTGAGATAGTATTACCCCACTGTGAAAACGGGACATAACTGGAAGTAATGCTGTATATATCAAAAGTACCGATAAGCTGTGTGTGCATTCAATTGGTCTTGTAGTTCTCAGTGTCTTTAAGCATCACTTTTTGGGAATGCCTAGTGGCTGAGTGGAAGCCAAGCTGGGGTGTGTAGCTAGAAGATTTGGTGCTGTGGTAGCCAGTTTGAATCACACATATGGTCTTGTAGTTCTCAGTGTGTTTAAGCATCACTTTTTGGGGATGCCTAGTGGCTAAGAGGAAGCCAAGCTTGGGTGTGTAGCTAGAAGATTTGGTGCTGTGGTAGCCAGTTTGAATCACACATATGGTTCTTTCTCCATATATATGTATAGCATTACGTTTACTTCCTTACTTATGTAATTATAATGTTATGCAACCAATCAAGTTTCCCTTCACTCATCTATTCATGTAACTGGACTACCGGTACTTTATTGATCAGATTGATATCGTACATGCTTTATTAAGTGTTGGCCATACAGGGCAAATCTATTTTGAACAATTTGAATACAAAAACAAGACTGATATGTGATATTTGAATGCTCAAGGCATCATGATAAAGGTAATTTTAGGATGATCGAATACAAAATAAGACACCAATATCAGGGAAATATACATGCGAGACATAACAAAATGTAACTTGGCCAATATTTTTTTCATAATGTATATCCAATTATAAAGAAGACCGGATAACAATTATTTGAGTTGTTGATTATTACGAGGATGACCTCAACAGCCAATTTTGCTTCATGTACATTCCCCTCAATCTATCATGAAGCCAAGGAGATTAATAATTATAAGTGTAGTGTTATGCTTACCTCTCCAATAACATCAACCAGTAAACTCAGAGCCTTAGGATCATGTGTTAACGAATCTGTATAAAATTTTCCAAGATATTTGCGTGGATTAATTGGATTGTCCACTGCACACAGGTCCGGTCTGACGTTAAATCCATGTTCGATACGACCAATGGTATAAGGAAAAGCACCACCTGTCAGATTGGAATGATATACAGTGTTTCACTTATTGTTGCAAAAATCATTCTTTTGAAGATCATGTATAGTAAAATTAATGTATTTGTAAGCCCTGAATCTTTTTGGTATTCTATCCCACATTTCAGAAGTATATGCGTACAAACTGTCCTTCACTTTTTCATGATTATTAGTGCAAGCTCATCAACTCATGTTTGAATGGCGAGATCAAAAAGCTGTATGCGTGGAGCATGAAGGTTGGCTTCCCTTGGCTGCTACCATGGTATAGTGCTACTCAAGTTTCATTATCGTTTATATTTTGTTTGTAGCCTTTGACATACTAATATGAACTAGTATGTGCCATATACCAAATACAACAATTTACAGTATTTGCAAGATATCCAGATCAAAAGTTTCTTACAAATAGCTGAACATTAACAAGCATTTCTGTTTAGCAGATAATGGATGAGTAGCTAAACTATAACGTGCAAGAGCTGCAAGTAACATTACGTTGTGGATCTGATACCATATTACAAAGCATGACAGTATTTACCTCCATGTGCAAAACAAACTTTAAGTTTGGGAAACTCTTCAAGAACACCTCCAAATATGAGAGAACACATAGCTGTTGTGGTCTCTGCTGGCATACCAACCAACCAGGGCAACCAGTATTTAGACATTCTGCCACTTAGATCCATGTCCCAGGGATGAACAAATATCGCACAACCAACCTCCTCTGCAGCCTACAAAGTTATGTACAAATATGCATCAATAATTTGTTGTTCATCTGAAACACACAAGATTCTGTTCACACCAGGATTAAATCAGATGAAGATTTTAGCTATTGATAACCTTAGCTAATATACTGGTATAAGTACAATTAGTACTTACAGCATATATGGGTTGTAATTCTGGTGCATCAAGATTCATTTCATTGATATGGGAACCAATCTGAATACCAGGAAATCCTAACTCCTGTAAACATAAGTACATGTAGTATAACATAGTAAAATATGCATTGTTAAAAATGAATTCACTATGGCAGGGTAAGTACAAACAACACTGAACCTCGATCCAAGGTTGAGTTGTGTTTTCTAACCATGCATATACACTGGGACACTTAGCATAACAGTATTGTCTGTGGATTAGAATTTACCTGAACACATCTTTTCAGTTCCTGCACAGCCAACTCAGGTGCTTGCATAGGTACTGTTCCAAGACCTACAAATCGTGTTGGATACTTTTTGCATGTTTTTGCCAAGTCATCATTTAGAATGTGACATAGATCTAGTGTATCTTCTGGTTTGGCCCAATAACTGAACATAACAGGTACAGTAGATAGCGCTTGTACACTAACACCTAAAGATGAGATTATAAATGAGATGGTAAACAAACATCAAGTTAAAATTGTTGAGCTGAAAACATACAATATTAAAATTAAACAAATTTGAGCACTGTTAATACTATTTTCCAGATTTGTTTTTTCAATTTTGAGCAAGACCTAAGGTCAATGAAAATTGACACCTATTTAGCCAAAAAATAACAAAAAATTAGTGAAAAAAAACAACAACATAAAAATGTGCACTTATTGCACAAAATTTTTGCATGTAAAACTATGGCATTCAAAGAGTTAACAAAGTTTCTGCTGACACTGTTATACATGTTTACCATTTATATTGGCTATTTATGGAGGATTTCAGAAAACAATGTGTCAACCAATTATGTAAAACATATGCAAACACATCACTGGAAAGTGAACATCGTGAACATCAAAATCCTAATTCTCTGTATCATAAATACAGCAAGTCCATTGGATTCAGCAATAATCATGTGACTTGACTACAATGTGAAAGTTTTTGCTGGTTTTGATAAGAAAGGCTTGACAAAAAATACAGAGAGAATTACCGGTAAAAGGATTAAAAAGTGAGCTACCTTCACAGATTGAAAAGCTTGGTCCAGATTACTGGGCACCACAATTTTATAGAAACCTTATACATGGTCCTTCAGATATTTTTAACAAAAATACAACTAAGATTCATTACCAGTTTCATCCATCTCTTGTATTCTAACTTCAGGATCCCAACAATTCGGTTGAACTTCACGGAACATTTGTCCATCTTTCATCATTTTGGCTTTGTCTTTACAGTGGTGATGTAACTGAACCCATCCACCATAACCATATCTCTGGAGAAAAGAATTTTTGATAATTGATAAATGACTGTGCTAACGTCTGCGTTCAGTGACAGAATTCTATTTCCATCATGCACTGAGATTCTGCCTCAAAAGTACACAAAGGAAAATATTTGAATGTGTTGTAAACGTAATGCACAAGGTGAACATTCAAATGTGTTTAAACATTTTTTAACAGCGTTTTACATTCTATTGTTTTCGGTGTCAGATGAATAAGAATAAACACCGTAACGTTATAAGTTACAGTCTGCCGTAATTTTTCCGTATTGCACTCGGTATTTTCATCCCTTCATATTAAAAAATGCGAATTCCAAATATGGAATGATTATGTGCGTTAACGTTCTCTAATAATAAAAAGAAACATGGCTGCCCTCAAGGTTTGACTGGACCCCACACAAAGAAGTTCATTAAATCTGTTCTAAATGTTTCGGATTTCGGCATTCCCATGATGAATTCCTGGGAGAAAATGATGTATAATAATAAGGTTATTACGAGAATACTGCTGTATGTCGGCCAATACTCCCGCTGTACTGTCTTTGTGCATACTTTGAAGTATCCTCATAATATTCAAATGCTGATGTATTTTTTTGTGTTAAAATTTATGAAGATTCATGCTAGTTTGGAAGAACCTCAGAGAATTCTTGATTATTTTCCACAATTTATACCATTTTAAGTTCCATCTCAGTATATAAATAAATATAAATTTCATTTGCAATAATATTGAAATTGAAACTCGTACAATCAATATTTGATTATTGCAAAAAAACAAAAGAATTAAATGTCACAAAAACAATTAAATGTACCGCTCCTGGTTCAAATTTGAGATTGATTTGAGTTGTTACAGGAATGCTGAATGACGAATGCAGCTCCTTGGTACACAAAATCAAATCAGTCAATTTAACCAAGGTCAAATACAGCTTTTCCTAACATGGTAATGAACAGGTTCGTTGGGTCCACCATGGATAATCAGCTTCAGTGTAACTATGTGAATCAAACCATCAATTATTAATGGTATTCTAAATGTTGATGACTACTGAACAGTGAACAACTTGTATGTTGTCACTTGTGTACGGTGTGCACGGAAATAGTAATGACTACTTTTTATTTTTCTAAATCAAATCAAATTAATCAAACAGTGATTTTGCATCCAGACCCAGTCCTTTTCAATTGATGCACACATAGAATAATACATCACATATCTCTGTACATGGATATCTAAATTGGATACCCGAACATGACATAACAGCTACAGTTTCATATGCTTGTATCTAAATACAACTAAGGTAACAACAAGGGGAAATTAGTTAAAAATTCATCTGTGATACAGACATTCTTTAAAAGATACTAAACATGTTACTATAACAACCTATACATCGTCTAACGCTTGGACATTAGTGAATATGGTAATGCATATGCAGAACCAATATTTGCCTAAAGGACTACCTGACTATCAATTGTAACTATTTTTTACAATTCTGACTATCTGAAACACCATTTTAAACACTTTTAGTCATGTGAATAACCCTTGAATTACACAGGACATTCATAATGTTCTAGACTATTTATTCGCCTTTGTTTTCTAGCTATGATCAAATAACAGTGGCGTTCACGTTTACCAAGTCGGCACCTGCCAAAACTTGTGTGTGAACGGGCATGTGCCGAAAAAAAATCAATCTCGATAGATAGATAGATGCTTGGGATCGAAACTCTACACATGCAGAGATTTGCTGCCTGTACGCCCGGCACAAGCCGAAATCACGCCCTTGGTGGTAAATTTAAGAGAACATATGCTCAATCATACTAGTATGAAATGACGATGACAGGAAATGCAGATATACTAGTATATGCTCGGATGCTGTAGTTACGAATGAAATGAATGCAAACCGCCGTCAGCAACGCATATTTATGTGCTACTGCAACTGCTATTTTCTGGCAATGCTACATAGCCGTGAAAAAAATAATTGTATTTTCGAATCTTATTCGTTCATGAGTACGATGACTCGTAATAAATACCATAACAACAGATCGATATAATTTCAATATAGCAATTATTATCATCATATGCGTATTGTTTTCCATGTTTGGGTCAAATAACAGATCAACGAATAAGGGTGTCGGTCCTAAGTGGGTCTCGAATAATGTGAACGCAACTGCTGTAATGCCTTTGCAAACAATTAAAAATTTCGGCATGTGCCGAGATCCTGTATCGTGAACATAGTAAATGATAGTAAAGCAAAACCTCGCGAAGCTTAAAACCACTGTTAAATTTGTTTGAACTCTAAAATTAGCTGTCAGGTAATCCCTATCGACACTGGTAGGGCATATGCACTATCATATTCATAGTCTGATGATAGGTAGTTATAGTATAATGCTGAGTAGCTATTAAAGACTTGGCAGTCTTGTGTGTATATATATATATCCTGGTTAATCTGATGATCAACATAAGCCTTAAAAGGCAAATTGTGACAGGTGAACAGACCTCCACCCCAGGGGTAGGATCTAGAGGAAAATAAAAAAAACAATAATTGATTACCGCTTACATATCTATTTTGTGTTGAAATATTGCTTAGAAATAATTAAAAAATAACATCTAAAATGTCACTACTAGAATTTACCCATGGTAGGAGAAAAATCTATATGTCTACTGTGAAACCATGGAACTAAAAACCAACCCACATTGAGCCCATGGGGTGACATTTTTGAGCATTTCTTTAAATGATATCTAATCAATCTTTCGTTAAAAACTATAGTAAGTAATTATTTTATGTTTGTTTTTTCAGCTAGGTCCTACCAGTACCACAGGATTTCGTAAACTTGCTACGTCTTTGTTACCGGTATTTTCTGTATGGGCTTCGCTAATGTTACGTCCCAGTAACATGGACCATGCCCATGCACATGCACAGACATAGAAAGGTTACGAGACACAGTGGCTCCTACCTGCCATACTTAGATCACCAGGCCCCTTCGTAAACCCCCAGGGAAAAAAACAACCGAATTACCACGAAACTGCTACAATAAACACACCTCTTTCAAGTCCGGCCATCTCTCTGGCAGAATATGATTGTGAATATCAATTTTCATAGTCACGGTCTAACAAAAAATCACTCTGGCATAGAACGTTCACGTCCGTAAATTTGACCGTCTGCCAGGATCGGGTTGTTGTCCCAGGTGACGTAGTGAATCAAGCCCGAACCGAGAACACAGATATATATTGGTCGATTTCTGGCTTCTATTCGCTCCACGTAGTTTCTCGCACTTGGTCAAAAGATAAACTTGTCGACACGTATCAGGTTTATGATGACATTTCTGATAAAAACAACATACGTCACAGTTGTGGAGTCTAAAACTTGCGGAGACCAATTCCGGAAATGACGTACTCGTAACCTTGAGTGAAGATCGACCTGTAAAGATTGTATGCTAATTTATGACCTCTCAACCGGTATTGACAGGGAGAGCTTGCTCACATTTTATATACCACGTTTATACAACTGTACAAAACATCTTTAAATTGTAAAAAAAAACAAAAACAAAATTGAATAGTTTTCACATGACGTCATTGCAACCTATCTAATAGCTACTGTTTAGCAATTTGGCAACACCCTAAAAGAGATTTAAGATTTGGCCAATTTACTTGTAAAGAAATGCGTGTTTTGGCTAATAAAAAAATAATATACTAATCGTACCTACCCAACCATTTGCCATAATCCCAATGACAAGACACGTTTAGGAAATAATTGGCTATCTCTTTTTAGGGATTCCCACTATTTACGTCAGGAATCATGATTTCCGCTATGGGGCAGGCAATTAGAAATTCAAAGAGAAATTCCGTACAAATGATAGTCATCATTAAGACGAGAGAATAGCACACATATGAGCAGAACTATCAAAATAGACGTATAACTGTTTTAAATTAAGTAAGGAAAATTTCTTTCTTTATTGTAAACCTTTTTGAAGGGTTGTAATATCTTCATCTGTACGCAACACTTTATTTTTTCAAAATGGAATTATTTTGTCCATGTTTATTTCATTTATGCACGAAATGTGTGATAATGTAGTATTGTGATAATAATATAGCAGGAAGACGTATCGTCGTGGGATGTTCTTTTAACAATGTGCCATCCATATGTACATATGCCAATTAATAGGTGTACCATTAACAAACATTGACTATTGGTAATATCTACGGTACTTCCGAAGTGCTTGTGATAACATACAATAATATAACATACAAGGCACGCATAGTAGTGACCAGCTAAACTACCTGTGATTTAAAATCATCGACTACATTTTAATCAAATTGACTGCTGCAATCAATTAAATAAAACCATATCTGATGCACTGACAAACACGAGGTCATTTCAAAATTGCCTGTACATTCCCCGGTGTACATTATCGTGGGATTAACTTTGTTTTCTTTGAATAATTTGGTTTTCTGATATAGGATACTTGAAACAATCGTGCTGATTGTTACATAAATATTATCATTTAAATACAAATGCATAAGTACTAGCCTCACATTCCCTGGTTGACTTATCCATTCACGCGAATATTCACTTTTCAGGCAAGGAGTGTAATTGTGTGTTCCCGGACATCTGAGGTATGACCAACAGCAGAGTGACTTGGAAAGACTTTTAAATGTACCACCCCCTTGACCTAATTCTAACCTTAGAGGGTAAGGGGTAAGGTTACAATTAGGATTTAAATATTTTTTTATATTTAAATGCACGTTTGTCATACTTTGAAACTGCTTCAAACTTGCATTTCGAAAATGTAAAAGTTTAAAAGTTTCCAAAATGTCGACGCGCATTTAGAAAAAGATAAAGTTTTAAACAGTTTAAATGCATTAGGCACGTTCGTCATTTTTTAAAACTTAAACTATAAATTGTCGGGCTCAAAAATATCAAACGTTCATTTCAAAAATGAAAAAAAAGTGAAATATTGAGATTAAAACAAATGCCAAAACGTGCATTTCAAAAATAAATAAAATACAAAATTGTCTCGTTTTGACTATGATATCTAACCAAAAAAAAAAGGATTTTTGCATGAACGTCGACGTCGTTTCTTCGAAAAAGACAGCTTTGGAATTGACCTAAGGTGGAAAACAAAACGATTATCTGGAAAATATATATTCAAGTTCTTTACTTTTTAAATAAAGCTCCAGTATGTTATGAGTTTGAAATTTTCATTAGATATACCAGTTCTTCACTTATTCACATAATTGATACTGCATTTTGAGGATTTTTTTTCATGAATGCATTTACAGGACTATTTGTCCTGAAAATAATCCCTAATATAATTAATCTAATACATGGTAGATGTGTTTTTGGAGGTACCCATTTTTGTGGGTTTTTTTCCTTGAACCCTTTGTCCAACCAAAATGTTATTGCTGTGTTTTACCCCCTAGGCTGTAATTTATTTGTCAAGTTAAAATATGCTTACATATTGTACTTTACAACTGAGTAATTGGTACGGTACAGCTTTTCGCCTTCAGAAAGAAATTTACTGAGATGTCATTGATAAACACAAATTTTGTTTCTCCGGGTAAATTGAAATGCAATTACGTTTTGGGAATGCTATATTCGTTGTCGAATACTCACAATTGTACATGAAAAAAAAAACATGCTGGAAATTAAATGATTTTGGACTTTTTTTTATTGCCTGCTGTATTTTTCGCCGACGTCAAAGTGATGGCGATAGATTGTGACTCTTGCCGGCCATTATTGGGTGCCAGCTTCTATAGCAGGCTGTCACAGCGCACTATCTTCACATGTGTTATTATTAGTGTCCCGATGTTGTATTGTTCCACGTTGCCGGATATTATCGTCGTATGCAAGGTTGAAATGTAAGTAACAGTAACTGCAGCATCGGTCGTCGGTATTTAAATTACGGTAAGGATAGTAAACGTACATTTGTTTATTCGTAACGATCGAGTTTGAATGAATTCATTTATTTTCCTTTTCTTCTTGTGTGATTAAAAATTGACGCACTGGCTACTTTGCGTTAAATTTAGTTTTTGTTGTAGAGGGACTGTCACTGGTCGAATACACGTACATAGTGTGATCTCCAAATGTTGTTAGTTTTTTTTGATGTACTAGCTAGCATGTACACAATACTATCAACTCAGCGATTGCCTGGAAGGTGTTATTAGTGTGTCACAGAGTTCTTCCAGAGTGACATTTAATAGCAAATCAAAAATCCTATACCGATACCTTGTACGTTGTATTAGAGTGTGCGGTATCTACAACAGCTAGCTGACCGTAGAATGTAGCCAGTTACATCTAGCTAATATTAATAGTATGCTATATTATATCATAGACCCTCTAAAAAGAGGGATCCTTCTTTTAGAGGGTCTATGATTATATTATATTATATTATATTATATTATATTATATTATATTATATTATATTATATTATATTCTTCTTCCTTAAAATTATTGAAATTAACATATAAATACTCAGAAAGATCCATCAAAAATATAACAGGCCATTAAATAATAATGAATGAATGAATGATGAATGAATGAATGAAATTAATGATATATGATAAATATGGTTAGTCAAAAAATATATAAAGCATTTCAGAAAGACATGAATGTTTTTTAAATCATAAAACATTTTTCTGCGAAGACTAGCGAATACCAATATATACCTGGAGATTGGCATTTTTGACTATAATTGTGGTTAACGACTTGGGGACTCGGTTATACGTCCTTGGCCATATGCGTCTCGGTTGTTTACTAGAACCTCAACTTCAAACAGCCCTTTAACTAAGGTTTATTATCGTTCTTGGCGCCATTCTTTGATAATCAGTAATCAGATATTATGTTTAATTAAATTATACCCTTGCATTTCATTCAGATTCAAAATATATACTTTCATTGACTATAGAAGCCATTTGTTAATGCATGTTACCCGCGTTTTCTTAATTTATTGACCAATTTCCTGCCATGCATTTGTTAACACATTGTGATTTGCTAACTATCATTTTAAATTTATAAAACATTCATAAATATATAAGTTTATGCCTTCGTGAAATTCTTTGTATTATTTTGTTAACACTGTATCGTGTGTTATAAATGTGTATATAAACATTTGGTGTCCAGAAAAAAACAATTATAATTAAATCAGCTGTAAATCTATGTTGTTGTATAAATCCAGAAAACATTACGTATGGTACAGCTTTCGTCCAACCTGTTGCACAGAGTCATGCATTTATCGCATTAGTGTGGTGCAATTATAGCGTTTATGTTGTTATTTTATCGTGCTTTCATCACATACTTTCAGTGCACTTTGTATTATATATATATGGTCAGGTCAAAGTACAAGTACATGTGGCTGGTAATTATAAAAGTTAGGTTTCAGTGTTCCCGGCATATAAGGTTAGATCTGTAGGGCACTGCCATAGTCAAAATTTCTGATACAGGCTTTATTTGAACTATTATTAGTGCATGTGCAGAAATAAATTACTATTGTTTTACTATGGTCAAAATAAGTAATATTTTAATGATTCAATCTGGTTTATATGCGCTTCTACTGGAAACGCGCTTGTAATAGAGCAAATATGGTATGTGTAATGCAAGCGTGATGAGATGGCAGTCAGCAGTCATTCAGTTGGTGACACAACTGCAATAAATGCGCAACCCTAAACTGATACATGTGCGACCATTGCACAATAAATACATGGTGCAAATGCAAAAGTAATGCAAGGTCTAGATGAATACAGAAACTGATGTAATCAATCTTGATTTGAAATGGTTAGAATTACATCTACACTACATCCCATAAAGAAGTTAATTATATTTAATTAATATAAATGAAATTCATTCATGTTGGTTCTTGAAGGATTGAAGAAAACCATTCTGTCCATCTTTGAACAAGGATTTACCATTCTCATAAGAAATAATTTTTCTCACATTTTTCAGAAGTACAATGTAATGAAGGAATAATCGTGGTTGCTGTTTTGAAATATTTGTGTGCTGTGTAACAATGGAGCAAGATTTGAAAACTTATGGATCTCTGAAGTCATTGAATTCTTCTAATGAAGAATTAGCGAACAGTAAGAGTAAGTAAATAAAAACATATTCCATTTATAAATTTGAAAGATCTCAAGGAGTGCTAACCCCCAATCTGCTAAAGTGGTGAAGAATCTTTCTGTCTGTCTCCATGTCAACTGGATACAGATCCCACTTAGAATCTATTCAATTTGTTAATGTAATGACAACCTTTCCCCAAAACAATCATGAGAATTCATATTAAATTTTTAGTTATCAGCAGATAATCATTGAAAACATTCTTGTTACCATGACAATGAGATTCATATCTCTGTCAAACTAACCATTTGATCCTTGTTTCAAGGGCCATCCATCCTAAGGAATCATTCCCAAAATTGTTGTTCCCATGGAAACCAGATCCAGATCCTTCCCAGCATCTAATCGATTGATCTTTTGAAAATTGCTCCTATTCATTAAAGTTATCAATGAAAAATCCCCCTCCCAAATCATCCATGGCAACCAGATCTCAACAGAAATCTAATTGATGAAAATGTCCCATATATGGACGGATTGGGTTAATAGCAAACCCATGATTCTTTTGCTTGATTTCAAATCATATTTCTTCTGTAAAATAACCCATGAATGCATTTTCCCATATGTCATTTGCTTGTGTTTATTTCACTGAAAACTAAAATACATAAAATACAATGTCTTTGATTTTTTTTTCTCACTGTGCCCTTCTGGTGTGTGTCTCATATTGCCAAAGAAGGTGACCACTCTACTGGTACCGTAAGTGTCACTGCAAGCACAAGAGTGGAGCTGCCAGTCTCTAACTTTTGATGTTATGGGAGTGGTGGTCTGTCTATACATCATGAAGGAATAATGTGATAATGACCAATGAGTCACACATTACTCTGTAAATAATATTTTAAAACTACTCTACAAGTTACAAAGGTTTTGTTTTCTCATAGTAAGATACAAATTAACTATTGTCTTTATCCAATATTATTTTTCAACAACGCACAAATATCATTTTGCTTGTTATTAATTTGGCAATGTGGAGTATTTTTAGCTTTTTTTTAACTTTTTGAACATTATAAATTTTTGCTGCCAAAATGTTTGTACATTTTTTTTATTTTGACCGTGTGGACATAATTGCAGATTGGTTGCAGGGCTTGATTCTCATTTGTGTCTAAATTTAGGAACAAATAATGAGGGTTTATTTTGTTAATGGTGGCAAAATTCAACCTTGAAAAAAAAAAATTGGAAATTACATTTTGATAAAGACAATATGGTATGATTTATTGGAATATAAAAACAATGTTTATTAACGTCCTCACCTGATGCCCCCGAAATATTGCAAACATAATTTTGACAATTTTTCTAAAAAATGACCAAATCTGAGAGATTGTAGACCGTCTAAATATAAACCAAATCAAAGAAAGCTTAGAATGAACTCCCGCGTGCTGAGAGTATTGAAGACATTAAAAATTACTTATATTTGCGATATTGATGGAAAAGCTGAAAACTAATTATGTAATTCAGGTAACTAATATGAACAGATTTGAGTGTAAAACTAATAAGGCCTGCGTAATGAATATCTATGTTATTATTAGAGAATTAATATGAACAAATTTCAACCCAAAATTAATCAGGTCTGTCTATTATCCTAGAGCATTTATGTACCAAATTTTATTCAAATGTGATGATCAGTAATTGAAATATCAGTGTTAATTAATATGTTAATTAGGTGATTAATAAGCATAAATTAATAAGCATAAATATTTACCAAAAACTAATTAGGTCTCTGCATAGTCCTAGGTTCATTGAAATTTGATGATGAGTACTCTTTAAAAGTTTCATTAAAATCCAATTGGTGGTTCTTTATATATATGTGGAACATTCATGGACAAATTTAACTAATTATGCAAATTAGGTAATTAATATCCACAATTATTTACCGTAAAACTAATCAGGTTTCTGCATAGTCCTAGAAGATCTGTGTAGCAAGTCTCATTGAAATATGATGATTAGTACTTGAGATATCAGGCGAAAAGCTGAAAATTAACTAATTATGCTAACAAGTTTATAATTAATATGCACAAATATTTACCCCAAAACTAATCAGATCTTTGCACAGTCCTTAAGTAACTATGTACCAAGTTTCATTGAAATGTGATGATTACTACTTGAAATATCAAAAGCTGAAAACTAATTAATTATGCAAATTAGGTAATTAATATGTACTGATATTACCCTAAAAACTATTAGGTCTTTGCAGTGCCCTGTGACATCTATGTACCAAGTTTCATTGAAATGTGATGATTACTACTTGAAATATCGAAAGCTGAAAATTAATTAATTATGCAAATTAGGTAATTAATATGTACTGATATTACCCTAAAAACTATCAGGTCTGTGCAGTGACCTATGACATCTATGTATCAAGTGTTATTGAAATGTGATGATTAGTATTTGAGATATCAGTGGAAAAGCCAAAAATTGATTAATCATTATGCAAATTAGGTAATTAATATTGCACAGATTTTTACCCAAAACTAATCAAATCTGCGCATTAGATCAGAGCATCTATGCACCAAGTTTCATCAAAAATCAATGTACCCTTAAATCAACCCTTAAATGTAGGTATAAAAGGTAAATTGTGAACTGACTCATGTCAAATAATGTCATGTTAATATTAGTTAGGACAGCCAGTCACATTGTCCTATTTTTATTAATATCACTGAATACCTGCATCTTGTTATCGCAGTTACTGACCGTGTCATATTTTCATTGTTTCTGTTTTCCTACTAAATATGTACATTGTATTTTTTGAAATGTATTATATAAGGGTACATGTACATATCTATTTAGTTTCAAATGACAAAAAGTACTTGAAGTATCCTAAAAAGGAAATAGGATAATTTTTATAATGTTGGGAAAAAAATTAAAAACAATTAAAGTGTGGTGGTTGTCGTGCAGTGCACATGTTGTGTAAGTCGCTATGAGTTCCATATTGAACAGAACAAGATGCATTGACCACCGCCATTAAAATCTCTCTGGATTATCATGTCAATTCATGCATTCAATGTCTGTTTTCTTGATGATTAATATAAATGCAAATTGTAAACTGCGTTTGAATGTAGAAATCATATTCCATATTTGAAACTACGTGCTTTACACCATCATTGTAATAACCTTACATTAATTTAATGCAGTATCTTAGTATTAATTTAGGTAGAAGCCTTATACAAATATCCAGAATGTATCCAAATTTATTTATTTATTTACGTAATACTAGAAGATATTTATTGAGTAAAAATTGGTTATAAACTATGGTAATAGCAACTATTTTGTCAATGTTGAAACCTTTTTATCACTGGTTTCTATGGCAACGACATAGTGGCATTTGCATAATGAAATCTGTCGGCCATCTTTTTTATTTTACCAGATAAACTCGGAACACGGTTTATATTCCTGCATCGTATTTTGTTGTCTTGAATTCTTAATCAATTCTGAGTTTTGAAAATAGATTAAAAATGAAATAATAATTCATCTGTGTTTAGTGTTCAGTAATCATGTAAACAAATAATGTATTTTACATGCGTTTTATATGTCACCTGTACATGGGACCCATATCAAACACATGGAATTTTCCAAACTGTCCCCATCATTCTAAATGGTTCATCCCTATAATGAATCTAACATGTATATGTTGTTATTGTCAGAGCAAAAAGACCCCGAAGATGACACTAATAGCCATGTGTCAGTCAATCATGAAATAACAACTACAGAGCAAAAGGCATTCAGTAAACATGGTGTGGAAGGATCAGCTAGCAGTTATTTTAATGAAAAGATACCAGTCCCTGATGGCGATGAAAGCGTGAGTATTTTGTAAATTATAAAATGCTTGATAGAGGGGGGCAAGGGTTATTTTCGTTCAACGTAATTGCAATATTTTTTTGTTCGTACAACGTAAATTGAAAAAAATAAATTCCGCAACTCTGTAATCACAGGCTAGACGTACAACGTAATCAATCAGATATTTTTTTCGTACACTGTAAAAATGTGTCATTTTCCTAGGTACGTACAAGAATTTCCTAGGTTTTCTTTCTTAATTTTCCGTAAAATGTAAAATAATTTATTTTCTCTGTAAACTGTAAACATTCAATTTTCACTGTAAACTGTAAAAACGTCTTTTTTTCCTTGTAAATTATAAAAAGCCCTTTTTATTTCCCTTAAAACTGTACCAGCTACCCCCCTTGCCCCCCCCCTCTTGATACAAACCTGTGTTAGTGACCACCTCTATATAAAGACCACCTGTCTATAGTGATCATTTTTATTAATATAATAATCATCGTTCTATTTATAAAACAATTTTGTAATTTAAGCAAGTCAAATTTATTTGATTTTTATTAAACCAAATAATTGTGTTTTTGTTGCAACATCATCACAAATATGTCAAATGTATGAAATGGCAATCTATAAAAAAATAAATCTAACCTCCACATAAAGACCACCTGTCTATAAAGATTCAATGAAGTCTCTTTGGTGGTTTGACTGTAGTACAATAATGTGCTAATAGTATAGTGGTTGTAAAGTATATACTGACTATAACAAAATACAATAAAAGCATATTTCCAAAATTGTTGGCATATTGGCTGTAAAATACATTGATTGTTCACAGAATTTTCAATCTTTGGCTGCAAAAAGACAATGATTTTTAAAGGGGCACTTGCAGCTTAGTCTAAGCTCACAACAAATTTACTTTCTGGATTAAAATTACAATGGATAACAAAAGATAGATTAATTTGTAAACAACATAAACAGTAGTGTCCCATGATTCTTTGGTGCAATCCCTGGGCTTGGAAGTTCCCCCTTTAAATCATTTGATATGTTCTAATACAGCATTACGTATAAATTCCATTTATTGTTATAATTGAAGTAAATTTTATATCTTCTCAGTCTAGCTTCAGTTTTCGCAAACTTTGGGCATTTACCGGTCCTGGATTTTTAATGAGTATAGCATATCTTGATCCAGGAAATATTGAATCGGATTTACAGTCAGGATTTGTTGCTGAATTTCAGGTAAGAAATTGGCTTCATGTGCATGCTACAACCTGATCATGTGCCTCCTACATCCTGGTCATGTGCCTCCTACATCCTGGTCTTGTGCCTCCTACATCCTGGCCATGTGCCTCCTGCATCCTGGTCTTGTGCTTCCTACATCCTAGTCATGTGCCTCCTACATCCTGGTCTTGTGCCTCCTACATCCTGGCTATGTGCCTCCTGCATCCTGGCATGTGCCTCCTGCATCCTGGTCATGTGCCTCCTGCATCCTGGTCATGTGCCTCCTGCATGCTGGTCATGTGCCTCCTACATCCTGGTCATGTGCCTCCGCATCCTGGTCTTGTGCCTCCTACATCCTGGTCTTGTGCCTCCTACATCCTGGTCTTGTGCCTCCTACATCCTAGTCTTGTGCCTCCTACATCCTGGCCATGTGCCTCCTGCATCCTGGTCATGTGCCTCCTACATCCTGGTCTTGTGCCTCCTACATCCTAGTCATGTGCCTCCTACATCCTGGTCTTGTGCCTCCTACATCCTGGCTATGTGCCTCCTGCATCCTGGCATGTGCCTCCTGCATCCTGGTCATGTGCCTCCTGCATCCTGGTCATGTGCCTCCTGCACGCTGGTCATGTGCCTCCTACATCCTGGTCATGTGCCTCCTGCATCCTGGTCTTGTGCCTCCTACATCCTGGTCTTGTGCCTCCTACATCCTGGTCTTGTGCCTCCTACATCCTGGTCTTGTGCCTCCTACATCCTAGTCTTGTGCCTCCTACATCCTGGCCATGTGCCTCCTGCATCCTGGTCATGTGCCTCCTGCATCCTGGTCATGTGCCTCCTGCATCCTGGTCATGTGCCTCCTACATCCTGGTCATGTGCCTCCTGCATCCTGGTCTTGTGCCTCCTACATCCTGGTCTTGTGCCTCCTACATCCTGGTCTTGTGCCTCCTACATCCTAGTCTTGTGCCTCCTACATCCTGGCCATGTGCCTCCTGCATCCTAGTCATGTGTGTCCTACATCCTGGTCATGTGCCTCCTACATCCTGGTAATGTGCCTCCTACATCCTGGTCATGTGCCTCCTACATCCTGGTCATGTGCCTCCTACATCCTGGTCATGTGCCTCCTGCATCCTGGTCATGTGCCTCCTACATCCTGGTCATGTGCCTCCTACATCCTGGTCATGTGCCTCCTGCATCCTGGTCATGTGCCTCCTACATCCTGGTCATGTGCCTCCTACATCCTGGTCATATGTACCTCATAATAATAAAAGCATGAACAACATTCTTTTAATGTGTCAAACAGTTGCTGCACATGCATGCAAGTATTTCTGCTTATTAAAAACATGACTCATGGCAGTGTATATCATACTTAATTTATTTATTTTATGTGCAGTTGCTATGGATGTTACTGCTTGCTACATGTCTTGGATTATTACTGCAACGTCTGGCAGCGAGACTGGGAGTGGTGACAGGGTTGCATTTAGCTGAAGTATGTTATAGAGAATACCCCAAAGTACCACGAATTATACTCTGGATCATGGTGGAGATTGCTATTATTGGTTCTGATATGCAAGAAGTCATTGGGACGGCAATTGCATATAATTTACTTTCAAATGGAAAGTAAGTGTTGGTTGATTTTATAGTGATACAAATTTAAAATTTCTTCCAAAACAATTACCAATACTTTTTTGACTCCCGTGTGCGAAGCACAAAAGGGAGTCTTTGCAGTTACCCTGTCTGTATGTCTGTATGTCCGTATGTCTGTATGTATGTATGTATGTATGTCACTTTATTTGTTCCACCGTTATCTCAAGAACCACTAATCAAATTTTGGTTAAACTTGGTACATAGATGCTCTGGGATAATGCGCAGAGTTGATTAGGTTTTGGTAAAAATCTATGAATATTAATTACCTAATTTGCATGATAATTAGCTGATTTTTAGCTGTTCCATGACTGTTCCACTGATATATGAAGAACCACTCATTGGATTTTGATGAAACTTGGCACATGGATGCTCTGAACTAATGCGCAGATTTGATTTGTTTTTGGTAAAAATCTATGAATATTAAATACCTAATTTGCATGATAATTAACTGATTTTAAGCTGTTCCATGACTGTTCCACTGATATTTGAAGAACCACTCATTGGATTTTGATGAAACTTGGCACATGGATGCTCTGATCTAATGCGCAGATTTCATTAGTTTTGGGTAAAAATCTGTTTATATTAATTACCTAATTTGCATAATGATTAATCAATTTTCGGCTTTTCCACTGATATCTCAAGTACTAATCATAACATTTCAATAAAACTTGGTACATAGATGTCATATGAGACTGCACAGATAGTTTTTAGGGTAATATCAGTACATATTAATTACCTAATTTGCATAATTAATTAATTTTCAGCTATTGATATTTCAAGTAGTAATGAACACATTTCAATGAAACATGGTACATAGTTACTTGAGGACTGTGCAGAGACCTAATTAGTTTTTGGAGAAATATTTGTGCATATTAATCACCTTATTAGCATAATTAGTTAATTTTCAGCCCTTCACCTGATATCTCAAGTACTAATCATCACATTTCAATGAGACTTGCGACATGGATCTTCTAGGACTATGCAGAGACTTGATTAATTTTAGGATAAATTATTGTGCATATTAACTACTAATTTGCTTAATTAGTTAATTTGTCCTAAGAACCACTCATTGAATTTTAATGAAACTTTTAAAGAGTGCTCATCACATTTCAATGAACCTACATGTGTAGGACTATACACCAGTTTTGGTAAATATTAGTTTTGGTAAATATTTATGCTTCTTAATCACCTAATTAACATAATTAATTAATTAATTAATTAATACTGATATCTCAAGTATTGATCATCACATTTTAATAAAACTTGGTACATAAATGCTCTAGGACAATAGACAGCCTGATTAATTTTGGGTTAAAATCTGTTCATATTAATTCTCTTAATTAGCACAATAATTAATAATTTTTTGGTTCTAATCACATTTCAATGAAACTTGGTACATAGATATTACATTACGCAGATCTTATTACTTTTACATTGCGCAGACCTTATTAGTTTTACACTTAAATGTGTTCATATTAGTTACCTTATTTGCATAATTAGTTTTCTGCATTTCCATCAATATCTCAAGTTCAAGTAATTTTGAATTAATTTTTAATGTGTCTCCAATACTCTCAGCACACGGGAGTTCTTTCTAAGCTTTCTTTGATTTTGTTTTTCTGTTTTAAAGATTTTTCTTATTTTTTCTTCACAGAATACCGCTATATGCTGGAGTTTTAATCACAATAACAGATACATTTTTATTTTTATTTCTTGACAAATATGGTAATTTTTATTTTTTTGTGGTCATAATATTAATTATTATTTTTAAGGATTCAGAATACCAACAAATGAATTTTTTTATATATATTTCCTTCTAATAGAACATATACTGTACTAATATTTGCAGGTCTTAGAAAACTTGAAGCCTTTTTTGCATCTTTGATACTTGTCATGGCTGTAACATTTGGCTATGAGGTAAGAATGTGATTATTAAGCTTAGTGAAAATTATTATAGAAACTGATTTCATGTGTATCTTGTGCTAGGTTGCTGAAATGTTCACAGCTGATGTGAAAGAAAACAAACTGATAAACTGCCTCTCTTAAATTCTTTTTAATTAGAAGCTGCAACTGAGTACAATCCTGACTTCATTTAATTTTAGATTTTCATAGTACTAAACAACTATGAACATTTCAGTGAGTGCACATCATATTGTAGTTCACATCATATTAAAAGGAGTGCACATCATATTGTAGTGCACATCATATTAAAGGGAGTGCACATCATATTAAAGGGAGTGCACATCATATTGTAGTTCACATCATATTAAAGGGGGTGCACATCATATTGTAGTTCACATCATATTAAAGGGAGTGCACATCATATTGTAGTTCACATCATATTAAAGGGAGTGCACATCATATTGTAGTTCACATCATATTAAAGGGAGTGCACATCATATTGTAGTTCACATCATATTAAAGGGAGTGCACATCATATTAAAGGGAGTGCACATCATATTGTAGTTCACATCATATTAAAGGGAGTGCACATCATATTGTAGTTCACATCATACTAAAAGGAGTGCACATCATATTAAAGGGAGTGCACATCATATTAAAGGGAGTGCACATCATATTGTAGTTCACATCATATTAAAAGGAGTGCACATCATATAAAAGTTCAATGAAATATAACTTGACTGTCACATAATCCTTAAATCACACAAGGTTACAAATAATATCCGATTAGTTTTTCCCTATATCCAGCCTTACAGAGAATATAGGCTTCAGTGTGCATACATTTTGAGGAACTACAGCTTCACTTAATTTTAACCCAAGGTGGCGCTGTTTTTATACATATAATATCTGGTTTCAACTTGATGAAAACTGCTCTCATGCTGCTTAAAAACAACATGAGAACAAAGTGTAAAAATTAAGCATGTATCTTAAACATTGAGTTGTCGACTGTGCCCCTTCAAGGGTCAAAGTTCAGCAAAAAGCTATTAAATACCAGTAATCTGTTAAGTCCCCCCCCCATTATAAATGAAGGCGTGTCAGTCATTAAATTTCTCATAAACATTTGGCACACATGTAAATGTCCCATGGTCCAATATAAATCATGATGTACTGGTAGTGTGAAGACTGTGCACGTTAACTTAAAGCAGGAGAGTTGTCACCTGCGCATGCGTCAGATGGCCATAGCATGTCATTGTTTACAAACAAGCCTCTACCCATGAGCCTTTGCATTTTTAGCATGTTTTATCGTCGCTTGGGACGCAATTCCCACATGTGCCGCCCGCTTCACTTTAAAACATATAATACTGTATTGTTTTATAGCATTGTTTTTAGTGCACAAGTCTTTGTGCTAATTATGTATAGCCCTCTCTGGCAACAAAATTAAGCAATTTTGTTTCAACTTTTTCTTTTTTTAAAATCAGTGTGAAAATCATCATTATTTTCATTCTTTTCTTTTCTAGTACGTAGTGGCATCGCCAGACCAAGCAGAGGTACTTAAAGGGTTGTTTATACCGGGTTGTGGTCCATGTACAACTAAAGCTACTGAGCAAGCTGTCGGTATACTGGGTGCTGTTATCATGCCACATAATATATATTTACATTCAGCGCTGGTGAAGGTGAGGAAAAATAATATCAGTAGTCATTATTACACTGTAAAAGTTATTATTAGTATTTTCTGGTTAGAATTTGTAAAATGGAAATAAAGGTTTTCTCTCTCTAATTCTACATAATGCAGAAGTTAGTATTTTGCCATTTGCAAAACCATTGCATAAAACGCCAAATCTTAGGAGTTTCAGCATCTTGCAACAGCGCCACCAACATCTGGCTTGAGCAAAAACTGCCTGCATCTCTCAAAACAAACAAATCATTGAATAGGTGCTTACAGATTGTTTTATGAACAATAAACAAAAAAGTTGCACAGTTTCATTTGTTTTAACTTTCAGTTAAATTTTTTTTGTAATAGTAATCTGTTTGTTTTCAGTCACGAGAAATAGATCGAAATAAAAAGAAGGAAATCAAAGAAGCCAACATGTATTTTTTTATTGAAGCTACGTTGGCTTTATTGGTGTCCTGTATTATTAATATATTCGTAGTGTCTGTATTTGCTGAAGGTTTATATGGAAAAACAAATTATGAAATCGTGAGTATAAATAAATATAAGACGAAGTTACAAAATGTACGGTCGGACTGATCAATGTTAGATCACACAGAAGTGCAAAATAGTTTATGATAAATAATATATTTATAATATTGATTCTTGATTGAAATGTTTTTGTATCATGGTTATGTGATATGATTATGGCATATAAAACTATGTCGGCTGTCATCAACAAATGAAATTGTCATTGCGAACACACATAGTTTTATAAGTAGTCAATTGCGATGTTATCGGTACTTTGATCTCATATCATATGCCACAATCAAGTTACTATGGCATATAACCGTAACCATGGACACCAAGTGGCCATTTTGAGACGGCTCTGACGTGAAATTTTTTTTTTTTCTGTTAATAGTATCAACAATGTGAGGAACGCGACAGTCCTTATTCATATGTGTTTTATAAAAATTCATCAGTAGTCGAAATGGATTTACATAAAGGGGTAAGTATCGTAATGTATTTATAGATGGAGATGAGAAGATCTCATTGAAATCATGCAATAACCTCACACATTTCATGAGACAAGATAAATGATATCAAGGGTAGATAAAAATAAGGGTATCCAACAGTCTGACTTAAAATTCAGACCACTAGCAACATGGCTTTTCCTTTTGTCAGATGTGTGCTACGTTTGTTTTGGGGCTTAACTTTTTAACCCAATAAACGATATACTGAACTAACGCAACTATAACGTACAACAATCAAAAAGTCAAAACTCACCAATTTCATTTCCAGTTAATTCTGAAAGTATGCACCTGCGTGTTTGGCACTAGAATGACATTACGAAAACACACAAAGCAGATAAATGTTAGTTCTTTAGGTAAATGTGTCCCAGTAAACTACTACATGTAGCAAGTTCAGTCGTAGCATGCATCCTACCGGCGTAATCCCCAGTTCACACCTACAGCGATAAGCGTATTCTGTTCTTCAGTAGTTTGAGCTTACAATGAAGACCACATTGAAATCACAATAAGTAAAGGTATGCAACTTGAGATATGAAGATTTCATCAAGATCACATGATGAACTCAAATTATCAAAAGTAGGCAAAAAAACATTAATTATTTAAATTGTGTCTCACTTACAACACAAAACTATGTTTTTACAGGGTGTATTTTTAGGCTGTGCATATGGAAAAGCCGCTTTGTATATATGGGCTATCGGTATTTTAGCAGCAGGTCAAAGTTCAACCATGACTGGAACGTATGCAGGGCAATTTGTTATGGAGGTAAGTTAAAAGTCTCATTATGGTGCATCTACTTGTGATCACTCAAGATTACATTCAACACTGGTAAAGATGGTAATCGTGATAATTTATTCGTATCTATAATCGTAGGGATTTCTTGATTTACAATGGTCAAGGTGGAAAAGAGTTTTATTGACCCGCTCTATAGCAATCGTACCTACAATATTTGTCGCTACATTTCGAGGTGTCAATCAGCTCACTGGTATGAATGATGCATTGAATGTCCTACAAAGTCTACAGGTGAGATTTTATATTTTTTTCTCAACCAAATTTGTTACGCAATTAAATGAAAATAAAACAGTCAGCTTGCTTATAATTTTTGGACAGTATAGGTCGTTGCACTGTGACGTCGTACGCTTTTGCCAACCAGCATGCAATTGTGTGATAACAAGTATCGCTCACTGATCAATATTGGCTCGTAATCTGCGGTGACAATATTGCTCTTTTTTTTTTTTTTGTATTTTAATATATTTTTTTATTGGGTACTCATAAAAATTTACATATCTGTGAATAAAGTGGTTATGCTTACATTCCTGTATAACTCAAAGTTTTTCAAAGTGACATTTCTCAAAGCTTCAGAAGAGGAATAGTTTATTGCTCAAACCCAGAACCTTTATGTTTGCTTTTGGTTCACATGGACGGATTTTTTCCCTAAGATCACTATATTCACTAGATTGCTACTTGTCTATCTCATTCAGTTCTAGTTCATGCCATTTGCCCCTTTATTCCATATATGGTATTAAAGGGGACCACTTTTTTAAGTGCTGTATCATTTTATTGTTATGATTTGCTATCCAATTTTCACATTGGTAGACTCTTTTCATGTACGTTAGAATACCCTTGAAGTTGGGTTTTATATCATTCATTTTACAGTGGTAAATATGTTTCCTAACTAACAGGCTAATAAAATTTATTGTCAACGATTCGCCTGGATCTGATATTATTAAGCACATTCTGCTTGGTGGTGAATTTTGTTTTAATATCTTTCCCCAACTAAAAAGTAGGTCTCTCCAAAGTGCAACAACATATTCACATTCATAGAAGATATGTTCCAGAGTTTCTGGATTCTCCTGACAAAATGTGCACATCTGTGTAGGAAACTTTTCTGGGTTTATTTTATGAAGTTTGTCATTTGTATATAGAATGTTATGTAAAAGTTTAAACTGAAATTCACGTGTTTTGCTGTCGATACTCATTTTTATCATTAATTTGTACATTTTACTCCATTCTATTAGGCCAAGTTTCAGCATCTCTTCAAGTTTCTTTTGACTCACTGGAGGGATGAATTGCCTGTCTATTAATTCTTTTTTTATATAGGGTTTTGAGATTGCATCAAGCGGTGTTGGAATTCCAGACACCGATAAGCTTATCTCGACTATGTCAGTGTTTTTGTATTTTAGATTTTCGGGGATGGCAGTAACAAGGCCAATCCATTTTAGTTTATGTAGTAGACTCCATTCATTTTGGGTTATTGTTTCCCATGGTATAAGACCATTCTCGTTAAACAGGTCTGAAACTCTTTTAATTCTGTTTTCAGCCAATTCTCTATAAAAAATAGGTTTTCCGGCTATTTTTATATTTTCGTTATTCCAAATTACTTGGTTTGTGTTTCTGTAACTCATTTTAGTTTCAGCTTCCCAAATTTCAAGACATTCTCGCAGGAAGTCAGTACAGCGAATTGGTAAAACTTTTGTTTTATAATTACATTGGAAGATGATATTACCTCCTATACTCTTAAGCTGCTCATCAATAAATAGTTTATATGGATGTTCATTATTTGGATCTACATATCTTTTAATCCATAGTAGCCTCTGTTGTTTTTTGAGGATATGCATGTCTGGGATACCCAAACCGCCCTGGCCCACACCTCCTATCATAGTTCTACGAGCAATTCTGTCTTTTCCTTCCCATATAAAATTATACACAGTCTTTTAGCCTCCTGAATAAATTCATTCCCAACTGCAGTTGTACTCATAATATATGTGAACTGGGATATACCATAAGTTTTAATAATTTGGACTTTGCCAAAAAGAGAAAGTTTCCTGCTCTTCCAAGAGTTCAAAATAATTTTCATATTGTCCATAGCTTTTTTAACATTTATTTTCCTATTTTCCTTTTGATTGTGAGAAAAGTAAATTCCTACAATTTTGATAGGAGATGTGGGCCACCTAACCCCGAACAGTTTATCTTGCCTATATTTCCATTTACCGAGCCAGACAGCTTCAGTTTTGTCCATGTTAATTCTCAGCCCTGAGCATTTCTCAAAATCCCCCAATAAGTTAAATAGCACCTCAGCAGATTTTTCGTTTGAAATGAAGCAAGACATGTCGTCCGCAAATGCTGCTTCTTTAATTTCTTTTCCCGATATGATAATACCTTTGATTTCTTGTTTTGATCTAATAGCCACCAGCAGAGTTTCTAAAACTAAAATGAAGAGCATCGGAGACAGAGGGTCTCCTTGTCTGACTCCCCTTTGCAACTCAAAGTATCCCGTACTATATCCGTTATTCATCACGCAACATACAATATTTGTATACAATGATTTCACCCACCTTTGAAATTGAGGACCGAATTGAAATTTCTCTAATGCCCTATCAAGATACTCCCAACTGACCGTATCAAAGGCCTTTTCAAAATCTACTGCTATTAGCAGAGCCTCCTTACCAGTTTGTTCTATGTAGTGATACACCTCACTAATTAATCTTGCATAATCACTAATATTGCGGCCTTTAACAAAAGCTGCCTGGGTTTCGCCAATTAATTCAGGGAGAACAGATTCCAATCGCTTAGCAAGACATTTGGATGCCAATTTTGCATCCACGTTCATTAATGAAATTGGCCTCCAGTTTTTCAATAAACGTTTATCTCGTCCAGGTTTTTCTATTAGTGTAATGATACTTTGTTTCTGAGAGGTCGAAAATTCTCCCTGCTCAAAGGCCAAGTTTAATGAGTTCACTACCAGATTTCTTACCAGTGGCCAATATGCCTTATAAAACTCAACCGTTAAGCCATCGTTTCCTGGGCTTTTATTTTCTTTCATTGAAGTTAATGTATCAACAATTTCCCTTGAAGTTAGAAGTCCCTCACATTTTGCCTGTGAACTTTCTGCCAGCACTGGAATTGCAGTATTATTAAGAAACAATATTGCTCTTAAATTGTTTTAGTAACAGGGCACATTCATAAATATTCAATAAAGGAAGCATCAAACAATGCTTTTATTTTATCATTGAATAGATTGATCGGTTTTTGTCATCCAGTCACTTAGCACATGCAGAAAGCTTAAACAAGTGTGACGGCCTATAGAAATGTGTCCCATACATATTACATCACACTGTATGCATATGATATTACTGTAAAATACTTTATTTTAGCTGGAATTAATTTTCGCTGAATAGACTTTTTGGGTGGTTTTGTATGGAATTTATTTTCACTGATTTTTGACGAGTCGAAAGTAAAATATAGGAAAAAAAAGTATTTTCACTGAATCATTCTTTCAGCGAAAATTAAATCCAAGTAAAAATAAAGTATTCCACAGTAACTCATATTAGTTATTATTACTACAGCTATGATAAGAAGATCCGTTTGTTGATTTGATTTAATTCATTTTATTTATAGCTCCCATTCGCATTAATTCCAATTTTAACATTTACAAGTGTCAACTCATTAATGGGTGATTTTAAAAACGGCATGTAAGTAATCTTCAAATTATCACTTGATATCGTTAAGGTCCATAATTTTGTCTTATGTGATACAAAAGTTAACATTAGTTCGTACACACGCCTATTTTGGATTCATCAAGGGCAAGGTATACATGGATTAACTATGTTTGTTTTTATCTTCCAGATTTTCTAAAGTTGTAGCTAGTGCACTGGCTGTACTTGTTATGAGTGTAAATTTATACTTTGTCTCTGTATTTATTGGTGTTCTACCGCAAAACTGGGCTGTATACACAGTAATCGCCGTTTTACTCGGTTTATATATTGCATTTATTATGTATTTGGTGAGTATAACGTTATTGTACTATGCATTATGGGTAATTTCATACTTGTATATAATTGTGTGATTAACATGGAAGTAAAATTCAATCTTCAATTTCACCAGATACCTAGTCCTAAATCATGAAAAAAATTGAAGTATAATTCAGTTGGGCCGGGAGAATTTTTTTTTTTTCACATTTTTATTCACTATTAAACACCACAATAATTTTGTAATTCACCTTTTCCACAATTATGCAGTTATCACTCAAATAAATTGAAATTTGTTTTCCTAATCCTCATCCAATTCTTGTTCTCACAAAACCTTCCAGCCCACCTTTCCTTTTTCAAATGGGGTAACCCTATAACAAAATGTGGAGCTGTTAAATAACACCCAATTAAATTATGTTTACCGGTAGTATAATCTGTAGTTATCAGATCGTATACACGGGTCATATTGATAATTAAGTTACAAACAACTTTCAAGTGCATATGATAAAAAACGTGTTTTTTTTGTGCAGAATTAATTTACACAAATTGTTTCAGGTGGAATTCATTTAATTTCACTTTAATATGTATTTTACCATGACCGATTGTGTGTTACACAGGAAAAATTTTTTTTTTTAAAAATAAGTAATAATAATATAATCTTAAAGGACATAAATACACATATCTATAATTATATTCAAATATTATTTGATATTTATTTCCGCTCTGTAGACATGGAAATGTCTGATATCTTTAGGATTACAATGCTTAGCAAGAATTCCTGTAAGTATATCAGTAAATATAAATAATTCAGTGACATTGTCTGAACTTTATTACATACTGTTTAATATAGGATCAATTAAATCATCCAATCTTTTCTCTTTCCAAGTGTTGTCCGGCACCAGCAGCGGAATACGAGTTGGAGAATTTTAATTGGAAGAAAGAACAGAATAGACTGTTAACGTCTGACTCCGAAGAATCAATTTATAATACACAGATAAAAATAAATGCAATAGAACAAATTAGTGAAGATAATAAGAACTGATTTTTTTTCTGCTCTGTTGTATGATGGGAAAGTTTCTGCATCTTTAGTACCGGTATCTATGGTGTTTATATCATCTATATCACTAACTTACTAACATGTTCTATGGATGCTACCATGATTTAAACAAATTATATAAGCACAACAACCAAAGTTGTGTTTGTGGTATGTACCAAGCTATAGTACCGGTATTGGCATTTTAAAAGTACTCTCTCTATGGTGAAATTATTAGCTGTGAGGTCACATTTTGTAGTCACAAATCTAGTCGTGATTTCTTATCTGAGTAAGAAACTGTTAACAAATTTAATTCAGGATGTTTTCATACTCTTTTCTTCTTTTCAAAACACAAAAAGTGGCTTAAATTTCAATATTTCAACCAAGAAAAAAAATAGTGAGAATTTGTAGGCAATTACTGGTACCGGTAAATGCTTCTGTGGTAGACTTCCTGACAGGTGTATACAGGTTTTTATTGCACTCGGGGGAGAAACTAATTTTAAAGTCTAAATTGCTTTTAATTTATTTATGTATCTATTTCACCTGTTCTCAATTTTGTGCTTTTTGTATTAAACTGGAAATGGTTCCTTCCCAAATTGTTTGTGTATATATATTTATACATTTTATTTTCTCATTTAGTGACAAAATTGTTAGCAAAAAACAAATGCATGTTTTTGTTTGTTTGTTGCCACACATATTATATACATGTATATATATATGCATAACAATACTATGAAAGAGGTGATGCTCTTCAATTTAAGTGGGTGTTTCGCAACCTTTATTTTAGCTGAACATTTTTTTTTATAGTATAATTCCGTGTATTTTTAATTGTGACACTACTAACTACCGATAGTACATGAAAACAAGAACAAGTGATCTATACTTTATTCATATTTTGACAAATTTGTTTCATATATTCAAATGAAAATAGATAGAGATGTGTTATTTTTTTTTTAATATTTTATTTTTACGTTAACCACATATATATATAAATACATAAAATCATCCCATCAAAAGATTACAATTTCTACACAAAAACCATGGTAACGAGATAATTATAAGAACATTCACTGCTGTCTACCAATAGGATTTAAGTCTAGCAGGCTGTGACATGTCAGAATGTTCAGACTGCTTTTGTACATTAAAAGTACTGTAATCCATTGTAATCCCAATTGTTGGGGAAATCCCGACACTGTGTTTCAGGTAAATTTACATTGGGATGCTTTGAAACATGGAGTTAGTGACTTTTCTGTGCACCATCAAGTCACCATAGCAATTGAAATTTAACAGTTTAAAATAAATTATTTTTTCCACATTAATAACCATGCCAGTGTTCTCCCAGGCCTGTCCCTTTTTGGAAAAAAAAAGGATAACTTGGAAACTCAATTAATTAATAATAACTTTATTACACTACTAAACCCCTTCAGAGGGTTTTTGTATGGTAAGGAACATAAATACAAAGAAATACAAAGAATTAATACCTCTTTCTTCTTGCTGGAAGAAAACTGCATGTTGACTAAAATGTGCACTGAGCATAAATTACTGAGCTACCGATCAGACGTTCTTTTTAATGACACACAAACTTAAACTTTTTTATATTTATTACCTTGAAATTGTAAGTGAATAACAAACTGGGACTGTTTTCTTGACCGTATACTACCTTAGTTGTCTGAGTATAAACCCCTGCTCGAGTATACGCCCCCTCCAAATTTACAGCATTTTACAACAAGTCATTCATCCAATTATATTATGAGCTATGGTAATTTGAACACGTTGGCATCATCCAGCATTTTGATTGGTTAATTAGCGATTTTACCTATTAGGTCAATTCGTGCAAAACAAAGAACATGGCGGATATCCTACAGCATTAAGCGTTTATACAGAATCATTTGCTTACGATGAAACTAAGTTAAATTTTATTTACATTTCATAACAATTCAACGAATTTATTTCTTTGTATGTTATTATAATTGCTACTGAGTAATAATCAACAATTGTGAAACGCAGCATGACCAGATTGCGCTACAGTGATCATTTGCTGCTACGTAATGCATTTGTGTAAGTTTTTATTTGAAACTTCATTAGGAATATACTTTCGTTACCCTGAAACGTACAGACCAATATTGACGTGAAACGCAGGTTCGAATGCTGTTCCACTAAGTAAACGCACCCAAGAGTTATTAGTGACCCCAGAGCGTAATGGCTGATCCTCAAGTTAATTTGGACAATGCTAGTTGATGAAGACACTCTAGTATTGTACACACCATGATTTGCTTATGAATAAATTAGCATAAATTATCACTCAGGAGAAGTTTTAACTTTTATCCGTTTCTAAGCCCCCCCCCCCAATTTGCCGTTTTTCGTAGGGGTTTATACTGTGACAACTACGGTATATGGTAACAAGTCATTGTCAATGACACGTCCCCGTTCCGTTCATATTTGAGTGACATATACATTCAAAGCAGATCATGACCGAAATGCACCTGCATATGTACAACACATTGTGCTAAATCTGAACAAAATCCATCCATGCATGACTGAGATCCGGTTCTGGAATTGTGAAAATACGTGATTTTGATGCATTTTCGGCCTTAAAATGGCCATCATTCCGCTATTGTTAAGCAGATCATGAAACAAATGCACATATCTATTTGTGACATGATGTACCATGTGTGTGTGAAGTTTGAACTTGATCAATCCAGACATGTCTTGGATACGGATCCAGAACTGAATTCTTTAACAAAATGGCCGCCAGTCGGCCATTTCGAACTTGATCCGAAAAAAAAAGACGTGCATCAAGGTCCTATTTTGTTTAATGTATGTACCAAATTTGAACAAAATCCATCCATGCATAACTGAGATACGGGTCCGGAATGGTGAAAATGTGCGATTTCAATGCATTTTCGGCCTTAAAGTGGCCGCCATTTGGCTATCGTTAATGAGATCATGAAACAAATGCACATACATATTTGTGACATGATGTACCTTGTGTGTGTGAAGTTTGAACTCGATCAATCCAAGCATGTCTCAGATACGGATCCAGAACTGAATTCTTTAAAACAAAATGGCCGCCAGTCGGCCATTTCGAACCAGATCCAAAAAAAAAAATGACGTGCATCAAGGTCCTATTATGTTTAATGTATGTACAAAATTTGAACAAAATCCGTCCATGCATAACTGAGATCCGGGTCCGGAATGGTGAAAATGTGCGATTTTGATGCATTTTCGGCCTTAAAATGGCCGCTATCCGGCTATCGTTAATCGGATCATGAAAAAAATGCATGTGCATATGTCCCATATAATGTGTGATGTATGAGTGAAGTTTGAACTTAATCGGTCCATGCATGTTCGAGATACAGGTGATCACGGACGCACGGACGGACGGACGGACGGACGCACACAGGACAAAACATAAGTCCCCGTTTTCGGACTGCGTCCGAACGGGGACTAATAAAACAAAATTAAAATCAATATTTAATTGATTTCTCTTGAATTGCATTCTTTAAATACTTTATTGCCACATTCTCTTCTTAGTTTAATATTGCAATGTGTGCAATGCATGTATTATGAATCGTTTTAATGCATCATGTTCACCATAATGGTTGTTGTGATCTAGAAATGCAACACTCACTTCTACCCCACATGGTTTAGTCTATAGACATAAACCAATAAATGCAACTGTTGGTTTACATCCCTTTCTATTGGAGAAACTCTACTAAAAGAGCAAATATGGTATACTGTATTTTCAACTCTTTGAGGGTAGATTCACACTTCTAAGCACTGAGCAACTGTGTACAGCATTTCAACATAAATAACTTCTTATTCATCTGATGTTCCCGTATTTCCATTCAGGACGTGTCTATTTGTTTGTACTGCTCTTGTAAAGTAGTCAGCGTCTCTGTATTAAAAATAGAAATTTATGTTCTGATGGAAAATACTGTAAAAGGGTTAATTATTCACTGTGTTTTAATTTTGCTTATTTTGCTGACTGGAAAATGCACTAAATTAAAACACAGTAAATATATCAAATTTAGCATAGAACACATTATCTAAATGATAAAACCGTGAATTTAAAAACCATTGAATATGCCTGTAATGGTAAATCAGCAAAATTTAAACCCTGTGAAAGTTAGTCATTTTACAGTATACTATAAATGCATTAATTATTCAATGGTTTTTATTTTGTCGATTAGTAACATCCGCTAAATTAAATAATCATGAACATGTCAAAGAATAACAAAACTCGTTCTTTCTCTACCAAGTTCGTGAACATAAAACCCAATGAAAATGCTAAAAGCATCAAAATATGGAAATTAATCACCAGTAAAAAAAAAAAAACGTTTTACAGTACCCTGAGTGAAATATAGAAAATAGATGCCCATTAATGTTGCTGCTAATTTCAAAAAATTTCATAAAGTTCACATGCACCATGTGCAACACAATTATGATGAGGTATATGCTTTGGAATTCCTTGTCTGATTTTCCTTATTTTGTGTGGGAAAAAAAAAATTAAACTTACTTTTGCTGTCTTTTAATGTTTGCGAGAATTCACTTTTGAAGAATATATTGCTGTTGGGCTGTTGTTTGTACACCAACTGTGTTTATGAAAACAAAGTGAGACTCTGTTAAAGAAAGCTAAGTTCTCAAGGATCATTAATATAATATCAAGACAAGAACAACATGCAAGAATTTGAGGCTGAGAAAAAATGAAATTCATGGTTATTGTATAGGTCAGTTAAAAATATACATGGCTCACCATTTTTATCAGAAATTTAGAAAAAATCAAATAATAATAAAAGCAAAATTTAATAACAATTTCAAAATTAAAATAAAAAGGCACCCACGTAAAAAAAATGATTGGAAACATTTTTTTCTTGTCTTGTCTTTGTCTTTTCATATTTAAATACATGTAACATATTGAAAAACAGAATGTGTAAACAAAAAGTTCTGAATACTTATCTCAAATGGGCATGATGATCTATTCCATACTAATCAAGAAGTAGTATAGTGCAGGCTAATCTGACATTAGTGATTTTGGGAGTTTCGGAGCGCAGATGATTAAAGCGCGCCGGTGGTCGTCGCGCAGCGCGTGTTCGAATTTCATGTAAATAAACAATGCATTTTACACGCGTTGTATACGTCGCTATGAGTCCCATATCGAACAGGACGCGGCACGGCGACTGCCGCCCTTTAAAATTAGCGACTTGCATTACAGGACTAAACTGTGTCAATTCTATTATTTCTTTTATTTTGAGCAACAATAAAGTCATGTAGCGGGACACATTCGTTCCATCCCACAGGCGTCCATGTCAGACCACACGAATAGATCGTCAGGCCCCAACGGTGTATTAACTACATTTTTTTATTGCTATACCTTTATTGTATTCTTCAATCAAAGTCCCATAGAGGATACGATAACAATAAAGATGATTATTATTATTACATTCCTTTCCCTCAAGAAACATACATTGTACTTGCTGCAGTTTATGCAGCTCTCTCAGTCGTGGTATACGTTGCGGATGGCCGCAACGTAATATCAAAATAGCTTAAGCGGCCAATAAGAGCTGCTAAACTGCAGCAAACATTGTACATGTAGGCCGATCGGGGCTAAGCTAAAACTGAAGCAAGTAGTATCGTGTGCAATTCAATTTAAAAACGGGTTACACTTACTTTGTCCTTCTTCAGTGAACCCAATTCGACTTCTAAAACTTTACATTCTTTGATTTGCTTCTCAAGATCTGCTTTACGTCGCATTTTGCGATGAAATTCGACCTGCTGTTGAATGGACATGCTTCCGTCCGTGTGTGCGGCCATGTTGTTATTAATAGGATACCGCCCTCTAGAGTCTCAAAAAGCAAATAAAAACAAAAACAGAAGCGCCCTCCCCGACAAGTTCCGTACCACACATCAAAGTTATAAGACAACCACGAAGATGTTATTGTTTTATATGATAATTCATTTTAAAAACGAATTTATAAAATCTCTGTTGTTGGTGCATAAGATTTAAAATAAAAAAAGAAAGAATTGACATCTAAACATTAAATTCCACACGGCTGGGCAGTCTAGATTTCGACATCAACCAGGACTAAATTATATTGAGAGCGAAATAAAATTAGGCAACTGAGTAATGGCAGAAATGTCTATGTTATAACTATATATTGAATACACACTCCTCCACAGTTACGAGTAATATCCTAATGTAACTGTAATAAAATATTTATGAAAATGATGTAGATGTCAGGTCTCTTACAGAAACTATTCGACTATGACTTATGATAAATGTGGAACAGGATATGCTCACTCTTTTAAAAAATAGGATATCACTTCATTATACCATTGAATCCATACATCTTCCTTTTACTGATTTGTCTATGAAGTGTTACAGTATTGTACTTATATTCTTGTGAATTGTTTTGTCACATGTTTGGTTTATGTTCGTAGACTTGTAAATTTCCTACACGACTCCACAGTTGGGTATGTTAAGTCCACACCACATCATGAAATAATCAGATGAAATTTAGAACAAATAAATTGATAATTTGATCAATGCATTGATAATTTGATTTGTACGTCTACTGTGGGCATGTAGCCTGACAAGTTGGCGTAGGTGGCGCCCAGCAGCAGTCCAGGGCGCCACCTACGTCAACTTACCAGGCTATGGGGCATAATGCACGTGTGAACAATGCTCGTCCATGATATTCTAGTTCGCATAACAGTTAACTTTGTTTACATACGCCCAATTGTTCTGGTTAGATCCGGAAATCCTCTGTGACTGGATTCAGTGAAATACTACGTTTAATTATTGTTGTGATATTCTATTTTTGCTGTAATACAAATGTATTTTGAAAGACAGAATTTGGTATTTCGACGCCAGCTTGACAATTGTACTATACATTTTAGACTGGCACAGTCGGGGAGATTAATTTGTTTTTGAATTTTGAATAAAATAAAAAAAAATCGCGAAATGGAGATGTTAGCGCGAAATCATCCCGACTGGTTTATTCTGCAGGAAATTCATTGCTATTAAATATTCATGATGCACATATTATAATAAGGTGGGCGCGGAAATACGTGCATAATGAGGTCAACATGGTATAGGTCACACTGCAGACACAACATGGCGGCACGTTGAAATTCGAGTTTGTCGTAGTCGTCGTTCTAATTCATCACATTATGTAAAAAAAGTAACTCGTACTAGTCGTAGAATTAAAAAAAAAATCGGCTGCTACAATCAGCCGACGTCTTTTAGGTCAGAGGTCAGTTGAAGAGACGTTGTGATTGGCTTAGATGGTTGTCAATTAGAGCACTCATTAACATAATTAACCGTTGAAAAATCGACGGGTTCCTGCAGTGTCGATAGAGGGCCATGCAGAATAAACCAGTCGGGGTGATTTCGCGCTAACACCTCCATTTCACGATTTTTTTTTATTTTAATTAAAGTACAAAAACAAATTAATCGCCCGACTGCGCCAGTCTATATACATTTATGTAAGCTGGAATACACGTGTATGGGGAATACATCAAACGAATGAGAAATACTTTTTATTTATCACATAACTCAACAAGTCATTGTCAATGACACGTCCCCGTTCCGTTCATATTTGAGTGACATATACATTCAAAGCAGATCATGACCGAAATGCACCTGCATATGTACAACACATTGTACTAAATCTGAACAAAATCCATCCATGCATGACTGAGATCCGGTTCCGGAATTGTGAAAATACGTGATTTTGATGCATTTTCGGCCTTAAAATGGCCATCATTCAGCTATTGTTAAGCGGATCATGAAACAAATGCACATATCTATTTGTGACATGATGTACCATGTGTGTGTGAAGTTTGAACTTGATCAATCCAGACATGTCTAGGATACGGATCCAGAACTGAATTCTTTAACAAAATAGCCGCCAGTCGGCCATTTCGAACTTGATCCGAAAAAAAAAAGGTGCATCAAGGTCCTATTATGTTTAATGTATGTACCAAATTTGAACAAAATCCGTCCATGCATAACTGAGATCCGGGTCCGGAATGGTGAAAATGTGCGATTTCAATGCATTTTCGGTCTTAAAGCGCTCCATTTGGCTATCGTTAATGAGATCATGAAACAAATGCACATACATATTTGTGACATGATGTACCTTGTGTGTGTGAAGTTTGAACTTGATCAATCCAGACATGTCTCGGATACGAATCCAGAACTGAATTCTTTAAAACAAAATGGCCGCCAGTCGGCCATTTCGAACTTGATCCGAAAAAAAAAAGACGTGCATGAGGGTCCTATTATGTTTAATGTATGTACCAAGTTTGAACAAAATTCGTCCATGCATAACTGAGATCCGGGTCCGGAATGGTGAAAATGTGCGATTTCAATGCATTTTCGGCCTTAAAGCGCTCCATTTGGCTATCGTTAATGAGATCATGAAACAAATGCACATACATATTTGTGACATGATGTACCTTGTGTGTGTGAAGTTTGAACTTGATCAATCCAGACATGTCTCGAATACGGATCCAGAACTGAATTCTTTAAAACAAAATGGCCGCCAGTCGGCTATTTCGAACTTGATCCGAAAAAAAAAGACGTGCATCAAGGTCCTATTATGTTTAATGTATGTACCAAATTTGAACAAAATCCGTCCATGCATAACTGAGACCCGGGTCCGGAATGGTGAAAATGTGCGATTTTGATGCATTTTCGGCCTTAAAATGGCCGCTATTCGGCTATCGTTAATCGGATCATGAAAAAAATGCATGTGCATATGTCCCATATAACGTGTGATGTATGAGTGAAGTTTGAACTTAATCGGTCCATGCATGTTCGAGATACAGGTGATCACGGACGCACGCACGCACGCACGCACGCACACAGGGCAAAACATAAGTCCCTGTTTGAACGGGGACTAATAAAAGATGCAAGTAACTAAGAGCCAAATATTTGAAAGTAATAATTAGTTTTATTCAAAAAATAACAGTGGTTACAGAAACAACCACAATCTAAACATTCGAGGACTGATTCAACAGATTGTACATCTTTCTTCCACAGATTTACAGTATAAATGCGATACATAAGGTTCTAATGTCAATATAATACAGTGAAGGGGATAAAGCTAGGGTCGTTTTAAATTATTTAGAAATCAAATTGTCCAATCCAGAATTACGGTAATATTGGAACACCGTCGTTAGTTCGAATTAATATTAATGAGTTAATAGCTATACCGAATATGTGGGTGGTCGCAGTTGCTCTCTCCACCGATTTATTTGACGATCTAGGAGGTATATAAAATAAGGTCACATCATTCGAGTAGATCCATTATCGGAGCATACTCATTTTCCCTTTTTCTTGCGTGATATTTTGTACTGTAGCATTGTGACATCAATGAAGAGATTTCGATTGAGTACAGTGCCTGCACAGAGTAAAGCCCCGATCAATGCACCTGCAAATCCACAACAGAACACATCTTGCCCTGTGGAAATAGAAGAAAAACATACAGTGAATCAATGCAATGGCAATGCAGTGTTCCGATGTTAGCTTCAAACTATATAATCAGTTATATAGATAGGCATTCAATATGCTATTGGTTAACAAGCACAATCTAGATACCTATTGAAATGTGCGTTAAAACAATACAGAGTATCATACCTGTTAAATACAAATTAGGAACCAGTGTTTTAGATCTCAGTGCACTTATAGTATCAGCATCAAATCGGCTTAATTGATGATCCAAACCATAAATTTCTCCCTTTGGCGAACCAATGTAATATTTATTGGTTACTGGTGAGCCAATATCAAAATATTCCACCTATTGAGTACAAAAACAAAGCACACCTGCCATCAAATGTGTTCCGTGATTCATATCAGCCGAGAAAAGGTGATTAAGAAACTTAAATGAATATTTTCTTATACACATGTATTGGGTGATTTATAATAGTAAATAAACTTGGCCCTTAAGCTGAATAGTCAACAAAATTAATCAATTGAAACAAAATACCTTGTCTTCCAGATTGGGGAACATTTTTAATGTTCGTTTCCACAATGCATCAGCTAATGCATTCTTGCGTTTTTCATACACCTCACCACGCTTCATAACACGTTCAGCTTCCCATTCCTGAAACCACTCCCAATTGGCCATTGTAATGACAGCACATGTACTTTTACCTGAAGGTGATAGAAGTGAACGGTAGGTACAATGACAGCAATAGTATACCCATAACCAGTAATGAAAATACAAGTATATAATCAACTAACTAACTAACAGTGAAACCACCACCACAAAAGTATTATTCTATAAATTGCGCTCTCTAATGATGACACGCTTCTGTGACGTCAAGAAAACGTAGATTGGTGAAAGCCGTGTTTGCATTTGATATCCTTCGTCATTGAGAATATAGTAAATTGCTACAATTGTGTTTATTGACCTCAGAATCAAAACGACATAGAATCACGGTTACTACTAGTAACCGTGATAGAATGAACTTTATTTCATAAAATGCGTCACATAGAGGCCACGATTTAAAAGAAAGATTCATTCTATTCTTACACTAGTTGGTTACCTGGGTAACGTTCTTCCCACGTTGGATCTTTAGCAGACGGGAATGAAATGAACAGTAGTGGTATGTCTTGATTTTCGATCTCATCACCACTCAGTGATAAAAAATCCCTGCTTTGTTTGTCCAGATCATTATCAGGAAATAACCACCAATTACGACCTTCTATACCAAGTTCTTTCTTTGATCCTTTCAGTCCGACAAACAATGACATGCATGACACACCATGTTTAATATTTCCCTTGTCCACCAACGGTTTATATACTGGAAAGAGAACGAGACATCATAAATGATATCAACCACGTGTTTACTTTTGTTTGAATATATATTTTCTACATTCTCACATCATGAATTTGATGGTCACACATACTATTGGGAGCATAATTCCCGTATCTGTGCTTTGATCAAAACCCAAAATGTCATTAGTATTATGAAGTTAATAACACAAACACCAAACTGAATATTCATGTTACTCTAAATATAAATATGCAAACATCAAATCATAGATGGTTTAAACAGCAAGAACGTTCATCGCCGGCCAAATATCCCCAATACAACACTGAACCAGTTTATTCTGGAGATGGGAATCTCTATGACAAGATCTACGGCTTGTCTGTCGACGCAAACAAACGATAATCTAACCTGATTTATCCATAATTTGTGGTGGTAGAAGAGACTGAAACGTATTAAAGAATCCAGCATCTGATATTATTATTGGAGCATGAATATCAACATCACCACTGCTTTTATGAACACGAACACCTGCAGAAAGATGGCGAGACAAAGCTCAAGAAGGTGCCACATAGAAGACTCAAACCAATGACGCGCTCGGTAACGCATGGATAGATACTCTGTAATGTACATTAAAGTTATACCACAATGGTTTTCACAAAATAATAACACACAGTGAAGACAATATGACGATGTCACTCCAGGGCATTATCTTAATGTCACCTTTCAGATAATGTGACATTCTGGATCGTGAAGCTTTGTCAGAATGTTTATTTATTTGTTACCTCACGTACGTAAATTAATCCTAACATACTATTGTGAGGCCACAACTGCTTCAGTTTATTAAAATTAATCTTTCATATTACATAACTGAATAATGACATAGAGTGTCAACACAATCGCCATACATCTGCATAATTATATATGCTGACTTAATTTGTCAACCTGACAAAGAAAATTTCCAATCGTGCAACTGGGAATAATAAAGCAGAAGTTGGTGTTTAAAAACACTTTCCAAAATAAAGTTATGTAATGCCTGTTTATAGTTCAGCACCTTAAAAGGCGAATAAGTTCCCACTTCTTTTATATTTATAAAACAGGATAAAACAGATACATTTAATATTCTATGTTACACTACATTGTATACGTAAATAATAATATACAAGTATGTGCATACTCCCTCACTATCACATTTTTAAACACGATGATTACCGTCTGACATTTCAGAAGCCGCGATGTTTAAATATGAAGCGCGCACACACACACACACAAACAGCACAGATAACTTTATTACACTACAATAACACCAGAAGATACACATTAGCACAACAAAGCCAATCAGACCTAATTAAAATGCAATAAAACAATTTTCCAGTTAAATGAACTATTTAATCTAAGCCACATGAATAAGTCATTGGTGAAATAAATAAAAGTACTAAACAATTCCTGTAATGTAAGTTTCAACACTACTGTATAATCGAGTATAATACTCGGTCCAGGTAGCACACCATACTTTAGTGATTAGAATATTTCCGGTTGTTCGACCTTGTCACAAATTAGAGGAGATCCATTGAAAAAGCGCAGAGAAACCTTAATGGGAAAATAGCTACTAGTATTGTTAAATTACTATCAAGCGCAGAATCTGATATTACCTCTGGGGAAGTTACAATTATAAAACAGTGACTTAGTCTGGCAAATGCGAGAATCTGATTGGAGGATAGTGCTTTAAGATTTAATTAATCTTAATGTAATTCCACGTTCTAGTCTTCAAATGATCGTGATATAAATCAAACAGGGATATTAAAAATCCAAAGAACATTTGGAAAACTTCAAAGATCACTTTTAAGTGTGACTTCAAATAACATTTGTGATGTCTCCGCCCTGTATAGTACTATACCACCAAGATATGTCGTACACCATTGTCTGATTTTAAAGGATATATCGTCACTAACAGTTTATATTAACACGTTGATTTGAATAAAGACTCGCATGACACAGACATGCCTTCCCATTAGTTGCCTTCGCGAAATTGTGCTTAAGTCGAAGTTGTATTCTACCTATAATCGTGAGTATATACTACAGAAAAAAAACTTATGTACTCCAAGCATTCTGATTATCAAAACGAGAGGCATCATTCTGACCACATACCCATGAAGTGAGGTTTGTATAATTAAACACTCCCTTTTACACACGGTTTGAACATACGGTACTTTGCATAACATTAACACTATATAGAATTTTATATTGATATTTCTGAGTGTGTGGACAATGGAGAAGAGAATAGAGCATAGCGATTATATAGGAATATAGGCATATTCATCTGCAAAACATAATTTCAGTAAAAAATAACACCACACTCACCATACGCCCCACCCTCTCCATCGAGTAAAACCTGAGATACTGGCGCTCTAACCAAGACTTTACCGCCAGCCTTCTCTATACTAGGTATGATATGGAAAGCTATCTCACTAGCTCCGCCAACCGGGTAGGAAGCTCCCTTTAAAAAATGAAACATCAGTCCACAATGCAAGGCAAAACTGGCATCGCCTGGCAAGGTACCTGTCAACAAAATGATAAATGGTTAACTTGATGATATATATATATATATATATATATATATATATATATATATATATATATATATATATATATATATATATATATATATATATATATAATTTAAACATTAAAATATAATAAAATTAACAATTAATAATTCGTCTTTGCATAAAATCACCCAACAGACGTTTGCTTTAAGCTATTAAGACAGTTACAATTTTAAGTTCAATAATGAAAGTCAAATATGAAGAAATGAACATACCATAGTCGCCGTGACAATATGACATCACAGCTTGCAGATCTTTGTTTGTCGTGAGCTCTTCAGCCATCTCTTTGACACTACGTTGAGAATACTTGTAATAATTGGTGAACAGATTGAATAACCCAGTAGATGACAGGAATTTATTTAACCACATTGGCAATAGCTTAGTCATAACCTGGCCAAGATCTGTATTCTCCGATGACTAAAATAATATAATATCATAACTCAATTGGCTGTCAACAAAGCAATATATTATGAATATATTCGAATATTGACCATATGGAGCAACGTGTATATCTGATCATGAATATCGTGTGTACATTTGTATATTGTCCATACGGAGCAACGTGTATATCTGAATATCGTGTGTACATTTGAATATTGTCCATATGGAGCAACGTGTATATCTGAATATCGTGTGTACATTTGAATATTGACCATATGGAGCAACGTGTATATCTGTATATCGTGTGTACATTTGAATATTGTCCATAGAACAAAGTCCGTATTTGAAAAATGTAATTGGTTATGGAACTATAAATGTATATTTGAATAATGGTAATGAAATTGACTGCATATTTGAATATTGGCTATAAAAAAGTGGATTGTTTTAACTGTAAGGTTGTTATTAAGGAAGATGTCACGCGATATGGTGTCACAAGGATATCGTGAGGAAAGATGGTACACTCGCTCAAACTAGAGACGTTAAGTTATAACATAATTATCAACGAGGAAGAGGTATTTAGCATTGTCCATAAGCTGCTTACCTCAATGTACTTCATCCACTTATCAATGGCTACAATTTCATCAGGGAACTTGTCTACAAGTCCCTGTCTGAATTTCTCTTTTCCACTGAAACGCGGATAGTGTCTAGCTTCATCCCCTTGACCAATAACAATTGTATCAAACGGATCAGCCATAGTAGCCCATTGTAACTGTCCATCGGTAATATGATCTACATAAACCTTTAGCATACTATTGTATGTCATCTCGCCAATGTAGTGAATACCTGAAGGTTTGTCAAATTTAAGATATTATGGTGGGTTCTATAATTCAATGAAATGTATTTAAATGAAGAGTAATATTATGATATTGTGCTTGTATACCGGTAAATGAACATCATTTTGATTTAGAATTTAATAGTCGTTATCATTGATATATAACCACATCAGTTTTATATCCCTTATCAATAAATGTATGACAACATCCACCAGTTAGGGTTGTACACATACAATGTTAAGATATCTTACCCACATCAAATTCATATCCCTTGTCAATAAATGTATGACATCATTCACCAGTTAGGGTTGTACACATACAATGTTAAGATATCTTACCCACATCAAATTCATATCCCTTGTCAATAAATGTATGACATCATTCACCAGTTAGGGTTGTACACATACAATGTTAAGATATCTTACCCACATCAAATTCATATCCCTTGTCAATAAATGTATGACATCATTCACCAGTCAGGGTTGTACACATACAATGTTAAGATATCTTACCCACATCAAATTCATATCCCTTGTCAATAAATGTATGACATCATTCACCAGTCAGGGTTGTACACATACAATGTTAAGATATCTTACCCACATCAAATTCATATCCTTTTTCAATAAATGTATGACATCATCCACCAGTCAGGGTTGTACACATACAATGTTAAGATATCTTACCCACATCAAATTCATATCCCTTGTCAATAAATGTATGACATCATTCACCAGTCAGGGTTGTACACATACAATGTTAAGATATCTTACCCACATCAAATTCATATCCCTTGTCAATAAATGTATGACATCATCCACCAGTCAGGGTTGTACACATACAATGTTAAGATATCTTACCCACATCAAATTCATATCCCTTGTCAATAAATGTATGACATCATCCACCAGTCAGGGTTGTACACATACAATGTTAAGATATCTTACCCACATCAAATTCATATCCCTTGTCAATAAATGTATGACATCATCCACCAGTCAGGGTTGTACACATACAATGTTAAGATATCTTACCCACATCAAATTCATATCCCTTGTCAATAAATGTATGACATCATTCACCAGTCAGGGCTGTACACATACAATGTTAAGATATCTTACCCACATCAAATTCATATCCCTTGTCAATAAATGTATGACATCATTCACCAGTCAGGGCTGTACACATACAATGTTAAGATATCTTACCCACATCAAATTCATATCCCTTGTCAATAAATGTATGACATCATTCACCAGTTAGGGTTGTACACATACAATGTTAAGATATCTTACCCACATCAAATTCATATCCCTTGTCAATAAATGTATGACATCATCTACCAGTCAGGGTTGTACACATACAATGTTAAGATATCTTACCCACATCAAATTCATATCCCTTGTCAATAAATGTATGACATCATTCACCAGTCAGGGTTGTACACATACAATGTTAAGATATCTTACCCACATCAAATTTATATCCCTTGTCAATAAATGTATGACAACATCTACCAGTCAGGGTTGTACACATACAATGTTAAGATATCTTACCCACATCAAATTCATATCCCTTGTCAATAAATGTATGACATCATTCACCAGTCAGGGTTGTACACATACAATGTTAAGATATCTTACCCACATCAAATTTATATCCCTTGTCAATAAATGTATGACATCATCTACTAGTCAGGGTTGTACACATACAATGTTAAGATATCTTACCCACATCAAATTTATATCCCTTGTCAATAAATGTATGACAACATCTACCAGTCAGGGTTGTACACATACAATGTTAAGATATCTTACCCACATCAAATTCATATCCCTTGTCAATAAATGTATGACATCATTCACCAGTCAGGGTTGTACACATACAATGTTAAGATATCTTACCCACATCAAATTTATATCCCTTGTCAATAAATGTATGACAACATCTACCAGTCAGGGTTGTACACATACAATGTTAAGATATCTTACCCACATCAAAATCATATCCCTTGTCAATAAATGTATGACATCATCTACCAGTCAGGGTTGTACACATACAATGTTAAGATATCTTACCCACATCAAATTTATATCCCTTGTCAATAAATGTATGACATCATCTACTAGTCAGGGTTGTACACATACAATGTTAAGATATCTTACCCACATCAAATTCATATCCCTTGTCAATAAATGTATGACATCATCCACCAGTCAGGGTTGTACACATACAATGTTAAGATATCTTACCCACATCAAATTCATATCCCTTGTCAATAAATGTATGACATCATTCACCAGTCAGGGTTGTACACATACAATGTTAAGATATCTTACCCACATCAAATTCATATCCCTTGTCAATAAATGTATGACATCATCCACCAGTCAGGGTTGTACACATACAATGTTAAGATATCTTACCCACATCAAATTCATATCCCTTGTCAATAAATGTATGACATCATCTACCAGTCAGGGTTGTACACATACAATGTTAAGATATCTTACCCACATCAAATTCATATCCCTTGTCAATAAATGTATGACATCATTCACCAGTCAGGGTTGTACACATACAATGTTAAGATATCTTACCCACATCAAATTTATATCCCTTGTCAATAAATGTATGACATCATCTACTAGTCAGGGTTGTACACATACAATGTTAAGATATCTTACCCACATCAAATTCATATCCCTTGTCAATAAATGTATGACATCATCCACCAGTCAGGGTTGTACACATACAATGTTAAGATATCTTACCCACATCAAATTCATATCCCTTGTCAATAAATGTATGACATCATTCACCAGTCAGGGTTGTACACATACAATGATAAGATATCTTACCCACATCAAATTCATATCCCTTGTCAATAAATGTATGACATCATCCACCAGTCAGGGTTGTACACATACAATGTTAAGATATCTTACCCACATCAAATTCATATCCCTTGTCAATAAATGTATGACATCATTCACCAGTCAGGGTTGTACACATACAATGTTAAGATATCTTACCCACATCAAATTCATATCCCTTGTCAATAAATGTATGACATCATTCACCAGTCAGGGTTGTACACATACAATGTTAAGATATCTTACCCACATCAAATTCATATCCCTTGTCAATAAATGTATGACATCATTCACCAGTCAGGGTTGTACACATACAATGTTAAGATATCTTACCCACATCAAATTCATATCCTTTGTCAATAAATGTATGACAACATCCACCAGCCTGGTCATGTTGTTCTAATACCAATACTTTCTTTCCTGCTCTAGCTAAAAGAGAGGCAGCTGCGAGACCTCCAATACCACTACCAATGACAATAGCATCTAAATTATCTGGAACTTTCTTTACAGCAAATCCTAGTATATGAAAATATGAGTTTTAATATATAATACTTTTCCAAATTTGAATGACATACTTTCATCGAACGATCCCAATCCCTTGACAACAGAAAACTAGTGAAGACTTACGCCCCAGAAATATTCATTATTAGGCCTGTATTGAAGACAGGATTCCAGCTCCAACACAAGGCCCGAAAATGTTCCGCTCGTATTTATGATAAAATGTATAAATAATTATTTGTGAATAAATATAATTTGTGTGCATTATTCCTTATATTATTGTTAAATTATATAAAATATTACATATAAATGAGAGCATAAATAGCACCCAGTAGATATATAATAAAGTAGATCAATTCAAAAGTATACAATTAATCATTATGATAATGGTTTTATATTTTATAATTGGACAGCCAACTACAATTCGTTGCATGTTATTTATTGTAATGTTATGGCAACCCGGATATGTGTGTGTTTTCTATGCATGACATGTACATGCGCTGTTCAAATGCCTTTTCGTCGCCCAATAGTAAATTGTTCATAGTTGAAAAAGAGTACACAATCTTACGTGTTCGTATCTGGTTTCTCTCTCATTCATGGTGACAAAGGTTTATAATATAGAATCATGACAGAGTTCATCATAGACCGCAATATTGCGATTTTCTTGTAATTAACAATATTTCTTATCCAATTTATGATAAATCGCATGTATTCAAACAATGTCACATTTTTGGGAGGTAAAATAATCAAATAAAAATAATATGCTGACGATTCATCCGAATTATTCAACTACTTTTTCTATGAGTATAGATAGAATATTCAGTACACGTTTTACCAACCCAAACTCATTTTGTAAATAGTAAATATGTTCAAAAATAAATAAATTTATATATATATATATATATATACCGGTAACTAAGATTACCTAGACGCAGCGATCGTGATGTGGACGTGTGTTCTTGGCACAAATTAGGATCTTATCCTGTAATTGTTGTCTCATTAATAACACATCCAGCCATGTGTGACATCACAAATATTATGATTTTTTAACAAAAGCAATAGTTTTTAATTATTTTTCTATAAAAATGACCAAGTCAATGTAGTCAAACAGTTTAATTAACTCGGAGTGTTTCTAAACAGCAATCGAATAATTAAAGCAGACACAAATATCCTAAAACAGAAAGGCAACAAGCACTTTTTTGGCTGAAGGCAGAAAAAAGGATACAAATCTAACCCAAATCCAAAAACGTGGATGTCACTTTCGATAAATAAGTCCGTCCGATGTTAGTCTATGGTAGTGATGTCGAAAGTTGAGTAGGTGCATATTAATCTCTGAAGAACATAAAATACACCTAAAATTTCCTCGCCATTTATTAAAACATACTATAACTGGGCCCCTCTTGTCAATATACAACTCAATACAAAATATAGAGCAAAGAAGTTCAATTTCAAAATATTTTGTTACAATAATAACTAATGAATTAGAATATTCGGATTACAATGGAAAGAAGACATTTTCAATGTCAGTAATGAAATTAATAACCGAAAAGGTAATAATAAACTAAGAACATATGAGAATTACTTTATCAATTAAATGTTGAACTTCGTACGAAAATGAAAAGCAAGATCCGTATTTTATTTTATTTTTTAACTATTGTATGTGTATTTTTGTAACTTTTATTTGTGATCATATGTGATTCTTTTTTGTGATCATTTAAAGCGGAAGGGTCGTCACGCGCGCACGCGCGGGAATTGAGTCCCAAGCGACAACACACGCTAAAAAATGCAAAGGCTCATGAGTTGGCGCTTGTTTGTAAACAATGACACGCCATGGCCACCCGACGCATGCGTAGGTGACGGCTTCCCCCCCCCCCCGCTTTAAATTCCGTCCAAGCAGTTTTATTCGTTTTTTAATAAATTGAACAAGTTAAATTGATTAGCAGTTTCCATTACCATGGAAACACGCATGCATGGATTGACAACACGATTCACTCGCCTATTATTCGTAGATTTGTCATTTTTTACGACCATGGACGACATCAGCCATATTTGAACGAGACGATGTACATCATCAGGAGATAGGCAGGGCTTAGTCTTTTCCACGAAACGAAATGAAACAAAATAAAACGAAACGAAACGAAACGAAACCCTAATCCTAACCCTAACTTTAGATTTTGAACGACCTCAAACATCGTCACGTCCGTATTTCACAGTGTGAAATTTTCTCAGATATTATTGGGCCAATGAAAAAAAAATGCGAGTTAGGGTTAGGGTTTGGGTTTGGGTTTCGTTTCGTTTCGTTTCGTTTCGTTTCGTGGAAAAGACTAAGCCGATAGGCAGCCTTAAAACTAGTGCATCCCACACCAACTTAGGGAGTGATATTGCTCAAACATATCATGGCACAAGATAGTGGCGTCCGGGCAAGTTGTACACTATTGATATTTTTGATACTGCTGATTGAACACTGCGAGTGTCGAATCCACGTGCACCCGATGGGATATGGACGTATATTTAGGCCCTCCCTTTGTATCACACACAAGTCCAGGACTCAGGCCACACCGTTGATGGGAAACGTAGATTGAAGGCCCGGGTTGAAGGGCACTTAAAGGTCAATGTTGTGGCAAAGCCCCTCTATAGTCTATATGGGACTGTGGTTATCACTTTGGTTCCCGGATCGGCCATCTCTTCCAACCCTGAGATGAACACCGAGTTATGCAATCTGAACCACTAGTTGCACAAGATGTCTGTCTATGTATATCGGTACTTGCCTTGTTTGATGACGTCATCTCGTACGTTTTGATCCGTCACTAATGGCTTAGGTGTCAGTGTCGTATCTTTACTGAATGGATTCTTCCCTGCTTTCGGGCCACACATATACTTCACCAAAACCACCGTGACCAGCGCGACAAACGACGATACAATAACCGTCGTTATATTGCCTAATAAAAACGACAATAAACTCAAAACAGCCATGTTAGTGCAACAGAACGTCACACAGATCTAGCCCGATGCCTTGCGAGTAAAATATAAATGTATGTGTACCGAAGATTGAAACAGCGCCCGCAGGGTGAACTGTTTATAACAATGGACAATGGAATTTGTTACAGTCGGTCACAGTCCCTCTATGATAGAGGGACTGTGAGTCGGTAAATAAACGACGGATAACATTATCTACACACGTGACGAATATGAATGATACACGCAGTTATTAACAAATAATTTGTCTGGCAGAGTTGCGAGATTTGTATGTCATATTCTATAAATTATCAAGTCTATCAACTGTTGTAATACCAATAATCATAATTTATTGACATTATTTGATTTTAGCATAAACAAATGTTATTCTAACCGCAAAAAAATAATAATGAAGACAAAAAATAATAAAATGAACAAAATATAACAAATATATTTAAAGCTGGAAATAATATTAAACGTTTTAAAAATGTATTTTTTTTATAAATTAGCTAGAATTCATATCGACCAATCCAGAAACGATATATTCAGAACTTTACGTCTACGTTACGTGCGTACTTTCCCCCACTGACAACAATATGATTGTCTTTCTCCATTGTTCATTGAATTCTGCTACCTTCTAAGTAGGGAACATTGCTATGACTGTTCAATCGAAATAGCTACTTCCTGGAGAAAATAATTAACAAACAATGTACAATGTACAAGAAAAAAATCGTGTTGCGTGGCGTAGGTTTCATTTTGAAGACACTCATCTCAATCAAATGTTGGCCAGGGAAAATGTCCGGAAAAGGTGGTTAGAAACTTGAGTCAATTTTTCACTTGGCTCTGAAGGCAACAGTTCATGTTCTGTATGTGGCGCCAGTTAAAGTAATACAACATAAGCAGTCAAAACAATTACAAAATAATTAATAAATATAGTTAAAATAAAATATATGAAATAAAATTAAATTCACACCGTACAATACGTCAGATTTCAATCTGATTGTGAGCTAGTTCTACATCATCCAATCAGCAAGTCGTTATTTTGAATAAAGTGGGCGGTCGCTATGTCACTTGAAGTTTGCGCGCGCATTAAGGACAAAATAAACTGCATGTAGTAGGATAAATAAACAGGGTATAAAATTCGTAAACCCTACAACATCAGATTTATTAAACTAGTGCAGTAATTTGCATTTGTTTTTCCCTAAAGGCTCGGAACAAATGAAAATTACTACACCCGGAAGATTGTAAAACATAATAAGAGTGTATAATTAAAAATAATAGAGATATAAGTTTTCATAATGTAATATGAACATAAAAAATGGTTTGTGTTTTGCGTTGTATGTTGCATGTAAGAAACGAGGATTTCCTGTATCAGTCAGTATGCACTGTACTCGTATGCACGTGTTCACTTTTAACTAAAACTAGGAAATAACACCGAATACACGGCAAAGTATGGTTGAATGTAAGTGAACTTATACCTACTGCGTGCGTGACGCGAAACAGCGTCCGACACCAAATTGTCTAGCTTCGCCGCGGCGTCACGACACGTCCTTCCCTGGCCACATCCCCTCCTCAAGGATGTTTTTTATTACGTGCAGATTTAGCCAAACCGGTCCATTCCTGTCCGCGTCACACAGCGTAGCCAGACCTGGCTGTACAGTTGGTGAAATAACAGTGCAGCATAAATACAAGTAAATAGTACTAATGAATGATTGTATCATAGTAGCTGTCAACATTGGAAGTTAAGCAAGGAAATAATACCGAATACACGGCTAGAAAAATACTACTTTGAATGAAATTAAACATTTACCACGTGTGTGACTCGAACCATGGAAGGTACTAACGTTAGTACCTTCCATGCTCGAACACACGTTTTGGTTGTGAACTTTTCTGCGAATGTTTCTGTAAACAATAATGTATTTTAACACGTGATCGAATACGACCCATCGCGACGACCGAAAGATTGTCCTGATAATGTAAACTTCACTGATACGAGCTGATCATGTGATGTGTGAACTTTACTCAACATAACTCTAGTCACATGGTGCTGACAACATTCAGCATGGAGGTTGTTTTATCTGGCATGTCCTTGTCTCTGCTGTTGATTATTGCCCTCATCGTCTCATTCATTGTGGAATTTTTTGTCGGCAAGGTCAGTATTACTTTATTACCATAATATATTAAAATCGTCATGTGTATATAAATCATCAGACTGTAAAAGCTCTTGCAAATAATATAGTAGCCAGGCAGTAGTTACGTTATTTGCTGAACTTTGTGCACCCATGCTTGTTGTTGGACAGTTACTCTACAAGGTAATGTATACGGGGTTCAATGGAATGCAGAATAAATTTTATGCTGGATTTTTTTTTTTATATTTCCTACTTTTGTGTTGCTTATTTTACGTTTCTAACGTTTTATCCCGTTTTATAGCCTCATATTCATCTGATCACGGAATCGAACGCCAGTCAATTATCAACAGTGAAATAATAAGTGCACATGTCTACAACAGGAATGACCCCTGTGTACACTATAATGGACGCTGTAGTGCTGATAGTCGCGTAATTTAGTCTTAAATCTATGTAAGTCACAACGTATTATGCATACCTAACGGTATGAACACACCGACATATCATAAATGGAGTGGTCAGAGTGTACTCGTGACTTATATACACAGCTCATTTAAATCACGCCATCTAGCGACGAGGTGCTCCGTGACGTAATAGGGGTGTTAGAGGCACAGTTGACAACACCCTATATTTCGTTTTTACCTGTGGTCGTCCACCAATAATTATTATTATTATTAATCCTTTATTTCAGGCCAAAAAAGTCCCATATTAAATACATAACAAACACGAACACTAATAAATACAACGTCTAAGATTAGTCCAAAATTTGGATAAGAAAAAACTGTCAGAGTTGACACAAGTACGAATTAAAGCATTATCGCTCGTAAGTAGGCGCTGACTGAAGTTGTATAATGCCTTGCGCTGAAGAGATTCAAAGTTGAAAATATTTCTATTCACGCAATTACCACTGGCGCTGCTAGCCCGTTTAAGGCTAAAAACCAATCTTATAGCGTTATTATAAGCAACTCGCACAGTATTCACAATTTGTGTACGATAATCACCCCAAACATTCAAACAATATATACTGTATAAATACGTTCTAAATAACAAACACTTAACGTACTCTGAACTTTTTATAAATTTTCGTATAATAAAATTTGCCCTAGCATAAATACACCGCAATTGTCGCTTCATATCAGCTTCATCCTTGCCATCTGATGACACCATATAGCCCAGGTACTTTTTCACTGAGACGAAAACAAGAGGTTTACCATACATACACGCTTGGGACCCTTGTCTGTCCCCACGTTTTTGGAAAAAATGACATGCATTCTGTCTTAGTAGTGTGGAAAAGAATGTCAAACTCCTCACCATAACACTCGCAGATCTCAACGAGCTTTTTCAATGATTTGACAGAAGGTGAAACTAACAAAATATCATCAGCATAAAAAAGATGATTCATTATTTTACCAGCTAAATGACATCCAACACCCGCTTGTTGCAGCCTAGTACTGAGATCATCAATATAAATTGAAAATAACGTCGGCGAAAGAATGCTTCCTTGTCGAACTCCATTGGTCACTCTAAAGGACGCAGATATTTCTGAAGCCCATCGGATACAAAAAGTTTGACCTCGATACCAATGCAATAGACAACGCACATTGAATATAGGCATTCCCCTATCAAGTAATTTTTTGAATAACTTTCAATGGTTTACCCTGTCAAACGCTTTTGTTGCGTCCATGAAACAAGCAAAAACGGGCGAGTTGTGACTTTTATAGAAGTCGACAATTTCCTTCACTACGAAGATACACATTTCCGTTGAATGCTTGCGTTTAAATCCAAACTGAAAATCACTAGTCTCGATAAATCTTTCAATTCGATTTAAAATGCACAACTCAAATAATTTCAATAAAACGGTTACTATAGCAACAGGTCTATAGTTATTCACTCTTGTGATATCTTTAGTCTTATCTTTAACAATTGGGACAATCATTGTATCCATAAAATAGTCTGGCAGGTGTCCATGAACAAAGAATGCAGTAAAGCACAAGGCTAGTAGAACACACAGTATTTGATCCGCAAATATGATATGTTCCGAGCACAGTCTGTTTTTTCCAATACATTTTCCCTTTTCCAATTTATTAATGGCTACTTTGATTTCATTACAGGTGACCATCATATCTTCGTGGTAATTCATGACATTCACAGCAGATATCACATGATTTTTATTTTCACAATTTGTTACAGACTGAAGAAGCGATTCATAATGTTTTTTTCCACATATTGCAAATGCTTGTTTGCCCATCACAACCCTCTATAGTAGATGGTAGAGGTCCAACATTGTTAGTCATATTATTAACTGAATTCCAAAAGTCTCGAGATTTCCCCTGTGATAACTTATAAGCTAACGCATCAGCTCTCGCTTGTTCATCGTTTCGTCTACACATTCGAATCATTAGCTTAAATTTTGCCCGCGTTTTACGCATCAATTCATATATTGGTCCAGTACGAGGTCTTCCATTACTTACCCATACCATGAATGCATCCCTAGCAATGTTATGAAAGTCACGAACTTGGTCATTCCATCCTGGAATTTCGTGATGTCGTTTAGATTTGACAGTTGGTATAGTATCCTCAGCCGCTATCCACAATGATTGAACAATGTCAGCATAATAACTGTTAAGCGCGATTATATGGTCTTGATTTTTACAATTAGGATCACGACAACTCAGTACGTTATTTGGTGTATTAATGGTACACAGAAGCTGAGCAGTCCTAGATTGGTACCTTCTAATTTGATGTTGGGTCACATTAGACCACTTCGGCACAATTCTGGCGCTCAAATTGTGTCAGACCCGCACACTCTATCTCAAAGCTGAGAGGAAAGTGATCCGACGACATAAAATCATTCATAATACGTATTTTCTTAATTGCGTTGTGAGCAGAGGGTGTACTAAGGCAGTGATCTAACCACCCAGTACTGCCATGAGCCTCGCTGTAATATGTAAAGTTTACAGTGGAACGACCAAGGAAACATATGTCTGAAACATATATATTATTTTCTGAGCAAAAATGTTCAAGTTCGCGCCCAAAAAGCGATCCTAGATTTGCATTAAAATCACCTAGAATAATAGCATTCGTAGCGTTGCAATCTTGAACAATACAATAAATTTTAGCCAAATAGCTAAGAAAATCATCAAAATTATCATCTGAACAAGTGGGCAAATATGCACACAGTATGAGTATATGATTATGTTCAGTACACAGTTCCACGCCAATAAGTCTGTTATCATTTAAATATCGTATTTTAATTTTATTGCCAAGAGATTTGCGCCACAAGATGGCAACACTTCCGTACGGCCGTCCCACGCGGATTCCCGTCTCTTCATTCATTGCCGAAACTCCACATGCATTAAAGCCATTATGTATACTCCCTAGAAGTGTTAATTCAGAGTTACTAAGCCAGTGGTCTTGGATTAACACTATGTCATGAGAGTCACAGAGAGCGTGAATATCGTTAATAGAGGATTTTGCTCCACGACAGTTGAATGAAACTATTCGTACAGACATTGTTATTAGTAATACTTGCGAATAAGAATTCCAGTTGGCCAGTTGGTTTGAGATTTGCTATATTCTATACGGCATACGACTACTCATAAACGGAGATATGTGACGTCATGGAAGCACTTCGTCGCGAGAGGGCGCGACTTATATGAAACGTCTATTGCTAACTTTTCAGAAAGAAGAACATGACGCCAATGCGTCTGCAAAGTTATTGGGTAAGATACCTGGCATGAAAGGAACAATCAAAGCGTAAGTAAGACCAGCACCATCAGGGCTGATGTTTTCATGTATACCGACCTTGGTCATGTGACCAATTGTTCTGGCCTTGCGTCTATTCCTGTAACTATAGCTGAGTGTTATCGCTATAGTAACTGTACACCACTTGTAAGCCGCCATTTTATTAGACATATCACTGTACATATATTTTTACTTGAACTAAATGTTGTTTGTCAGTTTTTAAATATTCTTATAAGAAAAAAACAATAAAAACGTTTCAGGGATGGAAACCTTAGCGATATAACCAAAGCAGGAAGTATGCACAAGTTTTTAGTTCAGCTCCACGCCACTCATGGTCACGTGGCAACGTTCTGGTTCGGGAAGACACATTGTGTAAGCATCGCATCACCGGAAGCGTGGAAAGACACAGTTAAACTGTTTGACAGGCCAGGTAGATTGTTATCATAATAATTTTGTATATATAAAATTCATAACGTTTTTTTTTCTGTGTGGTGGATAGTATGGGTAAACAGCCTGGAAAAGCCTGACATGTAGGGGTGTGTGGCACCCTCACCGGCCGAACGACATCAGACCCTACATGTTGGTTTTTGAACACCGTGGAGGGCGCAACTCATGCGAGCTTGTCAGCCTAACATGGGACATGCGTCTCCATAATTGTATGTCGATGGCAGGAGGGGAGGGTAGTTGATTTGCGACCAGATAACATTTGACAGTAAACTTAACACTATTCGCACGCTTTGAAATAGATGAATGGACGCACGTGCATTAAAGTTTTTCATTATTCTATTGAACGAATACCTTTCATTTTGTTAAATAATTTTGACTCAGACTAATTTGGAGGTGTTGATGACCCATGCCACAAGAACAACGCTGAAATATAATAACAATAATATTATTTCGTAATAATTACTTCATGTGACATTGATAACGAAAGAATTTACACTGAAACAATTCACATCATTCGTACCGTTACAGTCGGATTTTTCGAGTTTGTCAAACCTCTTTTTGGTGAGAATAGCATCCAGTTTGCAAATGGAAATTATGGGAAACAGCGACGTAAACTTCACGATGCTTCATTTACACATCAGGCTGTGAAAAGCTACTATCCAGTTTTCCAAGAGGTGAGGCGTGCATGATTTTGGTATCAGAGTTGACTGAAACAGATCGTAATCTGCGAAACCATTTAGCTATGCATATTCAACTAATTAAGATAAAGGCACATTTGTCAGAACTGCGCATGTGCGAATCATTACTGTTCCATCGTGTCTCTATCTATACACTGGTTGGTTTCACATACAACGCGCTCAGGGACACTACTCGGGTCATGAAAACACAATTGAACTATAATCAAGTTCTATGCGCGGCTGTAAAAGAAGTGTATACGTAGATCGTAGAGTGGAGGGCTAAACAACTAAGACACAAAGTTACAATAGAAATTAGCGTGTGTAATGTTACCATGTTCCTTTGCATAATTAAAATACTAGTGGTCAATAGTAGTTAATAGTGGTCAAACAGCAGATTACCCCTGTAATAAAGTGAACACATTCATATAGCTCAAATACGACTGATTCTTGCATCTGTTCCAGACTTTATACAATATATTTCCCTTTGGGTACCAAAGTCAACTTTTGTCACCATTCACAAAATAGTTCTATACACTGCATGTGCATATTAATTAGGTAATTTGCATATTATTAATCCTTTGAGCACCAAGGTAAACTTTTGTCACCATTCACAAAATAGTTCTATATACTGTCTGTGCATATTAATTAGGTAATTTGCATATCATTAACCATTTGAGCACCAAAGTCAACTTTTGTCACCATTCACAAAACAGTTTTATACACTGTATGTGCATATTAATTAGGTAATTTGGATATTAACCCTTTGAGCACCACCAAGGTAAACTTTTGTCACCATTCACAAAATAGTTCTATACACTGCATGTGCATATTAATTAGGTAATTTGCATATTATTAATCCTTTGAGCACCAAGGTAAACTTTTCTCACCATTCACAAAATAGTTCTATATACTGTCTGTGCATATTAATTAGGTAATTTGCATATCATTAATCATTTGAGCACCAAAGTCAACTTTTGTTACCATCACAAAATAGTTCTATACACTGCGTGTGCATATTAATTAGGTAATTTGCATATTATTAATCCTTTGAGCACCAAGGTAAACTTTTGTCACCATTCACAAAATAGTTCTATATACTGTCTGTGCATATTAATTAGGTAATTTGCATATCATTAACCATTTGAGCACCAAAGTCAACTTTTGTCACCATTCACAAAACAGTTTTATACACTGTATGTGCATATTAATTAGGTAATTTGGATATTATTAACCCTTTGAGCACCACCAAGGTAAACTTTTGTTACCATTCACAAAATAGTTCTATACACTGCATGTGCATATTAATTAGGTAATTTGCATATTATTAATCCTTTGAGCACCAAGGTAAACTTTTGTCACCATTCACAAAATAGTTCTATATACTGTCTGTGCATATTAATTAGGTAATTTGCATATCATTAATCATTTGAGCACCAAAGTCAACTTTTGTCACCATCACAAAATAGTTCTATACACTGCATGTGCATATTAATTAGGTAATTTGCATATTATTAATCCTTTGAGCACCAAGGTAAACTTTTGTCACCATTCACAAAATAGTTCTATATACTGTCTGTGCATATTAATTAGGTAATTTGCATATCATTAACCATTTGAGCACCAAAGTCAACTTTTGTCACCATTCACAAAACAGTTCTATACACTGTATGTGCATATTAATTATGTAATTTGGATATTATTAACCCTTTGAGCACCAAGGTAAACTTTTTTCACCATTCACAAAATAGTTCTATATACTGTCTGTGCATATTAATTAGGTAATTTGCATATTATTAACCATTTGAGCACCAAAGTCAACTTTTGTCACCATTCACAAAACAGTTCTATACACTGTATGTGCATATTAATTAGGTAATTTGCATATCATTAACCATTTGAGCACCAAAGTCAACTTTTGTCACCATTCACAAAACAGTTCTATACACTGTATGTGCATATTAATTAGGTAATTTGGATATTATTAACCCTTTGAGCACCAAGGTAAACTTTTGTCACCATTCACAAAATAGTTCTATATACCGTATGTGCTTATTAATTAGGTAATTTGCATATTATTAACTCTTTGGGTACGAAAGTCAACTTTTTCCACCTTTCACAAAATAAAACCCGATTTTTTTTTTCTTTTTCAAAACTGTTATAACCAATTTGGTCAAAAATTATTTTAAAAAAATACAGAAAAATAGATAAATAAATGTTGGCAAGAAAAAAAACATGGCGCTCAAAAGGTTAAAACAAACTGTCTGTTTATAATAAATATGAAATGTAACTCATGTATTCACAGAAAACTGAAATTTTTATTAGAAAGATAATGGCACTGCCTCCTGAAGAACACATCCCATTGTCGGAATATGTCTCTGTATTCGTGATGAAATCATTAATGTCGGCATTATTTGGGCAGAATGTAGAAAATGACGAACAGACTGTAACTATGTTACGCCATTACGAAACCGTGAGTACTTCAGTACAACAACATCCGCGACGTCTGTGTATAAATAATTTATTGTGTCTCTTTTAAACAGATTACGATCTTCGGATGAACTATCGTTTTGCAAAGTAGGGCTTGTATAACTTCATTAATATGTTTTCACGCCACCATCCACAGTGGCGGCGGCACGGGGGGGGGGGTGCAGTCGTCCTCTCGAAACAAATGTTGGGGCGTCGTCGTCCCTTCAAAATCAAGCTGTCAGTTAAATTTGACCCCCAAAATGCAGGGAATAGCGTTTCAGAGGGTCTATATTTCACCAAGGTTGTTGAGCAGATCTCGCCCCCCCCATGAAAAATTTCGTGGCGCCGCCTCAGGTTCATTTTAAATATACTCCTGCAAATATGGCTGTATTTGTTACAGCAATCATCTTTCGTTAATATTATAATGTCCTGCACATGCATACTTTAAATATTCATAAGATGAGTTATCCTTCTAGGTAATGCTAGTACTGAACAAGAAGATGTCAGCAAATACTGAAAAGAAAAACACATTTCATATAGGTATGTTGTTTAAAATTGCATAATTAAAAACGAACAAAAAAAATCATGTTAAAGCGACAGTTTCGAAACTCATATAGTATGATATCCCCTGCTAATTGCAAACATCGCACTACGGACGTTTTGACACTGTTTTCATGCCGAGACATCTTTATGAGAATCTGACCCACACTCAAATGCGTCTTTTTTAACGTTCGTCAATGTCATATCTGCTATTGTCACAGCGTTAAATGCATGGCATGAGTTCATTAGGAAGATTATCCTAAAACGACGCAACGAACCATCGGATGAAATTGAGAGAACGTTTTTAGACGAATTAATGGATAATGCCGAAGATGATAATACACTGGTGTGTGATATTATTACTTATGTGGTGGCCGCCTACCATACATCTACATTCAGTGAGTATGACATTTCTGTTGACCTCGGTAAAAAAAAAAAATTAAATGAACTGTTCAATAGTATTATGAATTACACTCAAAATAATATTTGGGTTACAGTGTTGGTCTGGTCTTTATATCACGTGGCATCCCGGTCTGACGTACAGGAGAAGATATACAATGAAGTTACCAATGTTCTCGGAAGTAAATCAAACGTTGAACCTGACAACTATTCACAGCTACAGTAAGTACAACGTGTTTACCAAGCATCCCAAGTGCATACGTGTTTCAGGGTGAGATGAACATTTTAGGGATTTTTTTTAATTTAAAACTCTCCATTGTCGTTGAAACACACTCGAAAAAGTATCGAAAATAGTTTGTTTATTTTTAGGACTTCATTTACATAGCTGCATGTAATTTACATGGTTAATAAGGGCTGCAATCAAGTATAAGTATATTTGATAAGTATCTCCACACAGTCTACCATACGTTTGGGCTGTACATTGAATAAATGAATAAAATGCGTGTGAGGACCATTCGAAAAAAGACAATTCAATTTGAATTTGTTCGATTGTTTTGTCCTGTCTTTTTTATATTTTAAACAGAACAATAGTTATGAACATGACACATACATAAAAGTATAATTTATACAAAACATCGAAATACACAATTTGAATTGACGATAACCACCAATTCTATTTCCAATCCCATCCTTAATCTTCGTCAAATAATGTTACTCAAGTTAGCACGCATCGAATACAAATGGTTTTTTAACAAATGTACTGTTTTTAGGCGAAAATCTGCTTATTTTAGAAATCTCAAATATATATATATAACGCGTCATGTCTTAAAAATGTAATATGGACGAGGACATAATAATGTTGTTTGGTGCTGTATATTGATTGAATACATTGTTCTTGCAGCACACACTGGGTATTCGTTCGATGAAACAATGACATTATCGAATACGCATGCGCACTGGCTGCAATCACACTGGTTGGTTTACAATAACAATCACTGCACCTGCGTATTTAGTGTTTTGGGTTTTTTATCTAACAAATACTGTTGTGTGTCCTACAGACGCAATATTGTTAATTAATGATGAACTATAGTCTTATTTGGTCTACATTATCAAGTATCGAAATAAAAAATATATTTTTTATCCTTATTATAGTATATATGCGTTTAGTTCGTACGCCCAATTTCTTCTGCCTCACAACATGAATTAAACCTAAATTACAACCCACTACCACTGCATCATTATTCATCTCACGAGTAACACTCACAGTTGATGTTCATTCTAAAATATTTATTTTTTGTCCATGTTTAAAAATACGTTTTCTTGCTATATTGACAACACCGTACTATGTTATCACACATTCCGTGTATAAATGAAATTAATATGGACAAAATGAAAAAAAAAATAATGAAAAAATGAAGTGTTTCTTAAGAAAACTTTTTTATTATGATTAAAACAATTTTATTTTGTCATTTGGAGCACGATGTGGTGACATGTGTATCAAAGAAATGTACGATTCTCGGTCATATCCATTGATTTTCCTCTACTGGCAATGCACTTCCTATACGAGGATTTTGATTATGGTAAATTAGTTATTGCTTTTTTAAATAATTTAAAAACATAATTTACTGTATTGTGTATTTGTTATTAGGTACACGATGCAAGTTTTAATGGAATCGCTACGATGGTCTACACTTGGACCGTTTGCTGCAAGAGTGAATACGGAAGCGAATACAACAGTGCAAGGATACACGATTCCGAAAAACGTGAGATGATTTATATCGTAAAAATGTTTGTCGAATAATCATAATATTTTCATCTTGCAATTAACGGAAATTCACGTAACACCGAGCTTTTCAACATTCTTGAAGACAATTATGTATTTCCACATCGACGAACACTAATTGGAAACACTAAACCTCCGGAAATATATTGTACCTATTACTGTACCCAGCAGTACAAGTCTGTACTTTCACATCGACACATACAGGACACACTGAACCAGCTGGGGGTTTGACGTGGCTACTCGCAGTTCAACTTTTCAACGCATTAGATTCTACCTTAACATTATCGGCTGGTGACATTCACTGGACGATATTTTATACTGCTCTTTTTGAAACAGTGAGTGTGCATGGTGGTGGCACAGTGGCGGATCCAGAGGGGGCAGGGGGGCCATGCCCCCCCCCCAACGCATGACGATTCGTATCATCTGGATTACGCATAGCTTCTCTGCGATTTACGCTCCGTATATCTTAAGCGTAGCTTGGACCCCCCCCCCCCAATACATTTTGCTGGATCCGCCACTGTCCCAGGGGGCAGTGCATCTTCTTTGTCTTAGGCCAATATTTTGAATTCTCTGATTCATGCTGTATGTTATGTGTGTTCGTTTGCCTGTGATTTATTCCAATAGTTACTGTTGCCATTTATGTTTTACTACAGACTCCAATCGTCCAGGCATTGGGTGTAGTTCACATGGATGAGAAAATATGGCCTGAACCAGATAGGTAAAATTACATTATCATTTTTGTCGAATAGACTTTGTCTATTAAACATTTCAAAGGGGAGATGATAGAAACATTGTGAACATTGTTATTTTTGTCTTTCACTTGGTTTTACTTAGATTTTGTAGGATGATACATTTGCAGACTTTCATATTTAAGTGCATTTGTTTATATTTAAAACAAATATGTCTGTAATTGACGAATATTAACAATACGTGGTTATTAAACAACGGAACTAGATGTTGTAACATTTCACAATGCCATTTGTGATATATACATTTATATAACACAATATGTAAATCTTGGTTACTAAATATGTAACGGTATACGTTATAAATTTTATAATGTCACAATTACACGAGATATTTATTGTATTTTCAATTCGCAGGTTCGATCCGGATCGATTTTCCCCGACTGAAATAAAAAAGCGTCATGGAATGTCTTTTCAGCCTTTGGGGTTTGCTGGCCAGCGGATCTGTCCTGGCCACCGTTTTGCGTACGCGGAGGGCGTGGTTTTCCTGGCTTCCATTTGTAGGCGGTTGAGGTTCCAGATCGTCGAAGGCCAAAACATACAACGAAGATATGGATTTGTCACCATACCAGACACGGAGATATGGGTTACTGCCTCAAAACGTGATGCAATGTGAATTATATATTTGTTTTCTGATTTTCCGTCGTTATTAGAGAATATGTGCCATGAGTTTACGAATTGTTAATAATGAGTGTATGGTAAGAACGTACCAATGCTCAACATCCAATGCAAAGACAGTTTTATAATTTCTAAATAAACAAATAACACATTTGATATTATTGCTAAAGCGTGGTTTATTACAACAATTTACGATCTATTCTATACAAAGTGTAAACGACGCATTATTTGAGTTTTTTGTAGATATAATTTAGTCCGCTGTTTAATCCTGGCACTAAATTAGTTGTCGTATATTAGATATTGTAGATATTTTGATGATATAAACTTTCTTTGGTGTAAATGAAATTTAAATATCGCAGAATTTGTAAGAACATTTGAGTACATTTAAGTTCATTGTAATTTTTTTTCAACCCATATACCATTTGATTAAATTGTCTATCCGAATTTGTTAATAAAGTTGTTTCACGCGTACGCCATTACATGTCAAATACATCCAAGAAGCTGACACATTTCAGACGACGATTTCGCTCTTGACGACGCCATTATGATTCACAGCTAAGCTACCGCTTACATTGGAAGACATAATTTCCGGTTTCCTAAAACTAGACGTTGGCGCGTGTTTTCCGTGTGAAAAACAATGTATTTTACACGTATTGTAAACGTTTCCATGGCTTCCATATCGAACACTACGTCATCCCAGCGCGTCGTGTGTTGTGTTAAGCCTCTCGGCCATTTGTGTTAGATCCCACATCTGAGAAAAACTCGTTTATTATCATATGACCCTGATCGCTGACTTTTAATCGAAAATTAGTACATTGTAATCGTATTTGGCAGGGCATGGTTTATTTCAGTATTTAGCGATCCTTCCTTTAGGGAATATGATTTTTTCGGCTTTGTTTCTAATAGTTTGGCAAAACTTCGTTACTAATCTTCTATCAAAAAACACCGTACACACGCCTGTCATTCGGAACGCGTTTGACATGCGCCTCCTTTACCTGGCTGCATTTTATCGAACCGGCTCGAGTCAATGAAAACGATCCGTGGAATGGTGTATTGCTGTTTTCAGTGCACTGCCAGCGTTTTTCCTTCATCAAACTTGCTATGATTTTTCTTTGTGACACGAGAAAGTACTAATTCAAAAGTATCTAAAACGCCGTAAACATTTTCATACCTTTAAATATATTTATTTATTTTGCTTAGTGATCTATTTAAATTGTGTTTTTGTGCTGTGAAAATTCAAACTCATTTAAAATGCGTTGTACATTTTAAAAGTACATCAGCAATGTAAATGTACAATATTAGCACGACCATGATAAAAAGAGATCGCGATGTAGAAATGTAAGCGAAAGTAAAATGTTACGCTGTGAGGAGATGACAGTGGAACAGACTTGTTACTCGGAGAAACGGAAGGAAAATATACTGTGGACACGTCTAAGAAAGGTCAACTTATTTCCCTATCAACATAAATTCTCTAATTTTATCATATATTGAAACAGACCACTCAGAAACCAGGACCACACCTGCTTTATTCATAAAATAAATCTACATTTTCAACAACACTGACATTTTCTGGCCATCAGAGAACCATGGTAAGTGACACCATTGTCTTTCTCTTATTAGTGCAAACAATCACCAGCTGTAATGCTATCGCTGATTGGCTGTTCGCGCTATCAACCACTTGGCCGGTATATAAAAAGAAAAAAATAAATAATAAAAAAGACGTACAATGTAATGTAATTTAACTGTGATTCCTCCCCTGGTAGTTGTTTTGGTGCAGATGCTATGCAGCGAGGCACTAATAGGTGATTTTCCGTACAATTGCGAGATCTCGCGAGATGCATGAAAGACGCGCGTCGAACGTCTGCCGCAAAAATCGAACGATTTGATTTTGAACTAGAATTTCTTTATTTCGTAGCTTACATTGACCGGCCGATCTTCGACAGAGGAATATTGCTTGCGAATACCCTTACTTAATCGAAATTGCCTATCATCAAATGTGGACAGCACATTATTAAGCATGGAAATGTCCCCGAAATACTTTCGCGTTTGTCGAATCCCACGCGATGTTTGACGCGACTACGACGCTATGACCTTTGTTTGTCCTGTTTTTACGTTCGATTTCACGCATAACGCGTGATTCTCGCAGTGAACGGAAAATGGTCTATTGGGCCAAACATGATCTATGTGAAATAGACTCCTTCCAATGTCGTACTCGTGGGTACTTTTCCTATGGTAGCCTCTGAAGTGATTATTGTCAGATGATTCGAAATTAATGTTTTTCTATTTCTCCCACTATCTTTTTTTCTTTTTCCCAAGAATTGGACGTGCTTGAAGAGACTGCATTCGAGACAATATGATCACAGCATAAGCGATTAGGCATGTTTCTTTATATCAAAGACGAACGAACTGAAGGATGTTATTGTTTGATTTTGGTGATTTTGTTTGATGATTCGAAATTAATGTTTTTCTATTTCTCCCACTATCTTTTTTTCTTTTTCCCAAGAATTGAACGTGCCTGAAGAGACTGCATTCGAGACAATATGATCACAGCATAAGCGATTAGGCATGTTTCTTTATATCAAAGACGAACGAACTGAAGGATGTTATTGTTTGATTTTGGTTATTAGTCATCTGACTCCATGTTCACAATTGTTGGGTATTGTTCCTACAGTGTCACGAAAGGTTTGAATTTCTGTATTGTCGAGGACGTAATTATTTTCAATACGCACTCTTTCGTATCATGATTGTTATCATTATAATCGCGAATTGCATAATTTGATACATTTTGCTCATAGACACTATCCCAATTATATTGCGGGTGTGGATAATGTGTGCTGATAATGTTTTTTTGTAACTATGTGCTGACGAACCCTTCATTAAAACACGTCCTCGGTTGAGATACTTTTCTAAGTGTCGTGAACTTGAACATTTTCCAAAATATGTGCCTAGTGAACGCATGGTGTGTGTGTGTTTTATCATAATGAACAATTGCCAAAAAATGTTCTAGTGGAAACACTTTACAATATGTGTGCCTACTTAAGGCAATTTTAGATGTGTTATTATAATGAACAATTGTCAATAGATGTTTCTGATGGAAACACTTTATGTAATGTGTTATAACTGGAAACATTTCCAAAACATTCAAAAATATCGACTACAGCTAATTATGCAGATTATAAACACTTTAAATGTTTTCAAAGTGGGGACATGCTTATAAATACTTTAAATGTTTTACCACAAAACAATACCAATGTTTTATTTCAAAACAGTGGTCACAGTGTTGAAATACAACTTTGCGATAACAAGGTTTTATGTGTTTACACTTTTATGTTTTCAATTATAAAGCACATAAAGAGATTTAAGAGTAGAGAAAAAATGTGTCAAATTAAAAAAACATACTTGGATTTACAGTGAAGGGTATGTCATGTTGATTCCATTTCTGATTGACTGCAGAAGAGTAGTAACAGTTTATTACATTCGTAGCTATATCTATTATTACAAAATAATTGTTGACAGCCATGATTGATTTCCCTAAAACAGTTTCGTGGTCCACTAATTAAACTGTGTGTGAAAGTTCGCTACACGTGAATGGCTATGCTACAGGAACATACAATACTATACCTCAGTGAAAGTTTTAGCGACACCGGACCAAACGCTGACAATATCACTTATGGCAATAATATTATAGTGGATTTGTGTGTCCTAATACAATCTCATTCGACAGAATGGGTCATTATCTCCTCAACAATCTTCATGTCCATTTTCTTTACAATATTGACATTAGGGTATTTCCCGAGTTTGTTGGACCAATCAACCACCATCTGACCACGTGTTACATTTCCAGCTAGTTCAACAGTTGCGAAGTATTTCCCCGATTCTAATACAGACTCCTTTCTTACCGTGGCTATCATCGCTAAACTATCCCAACTGAAGTAGGGACATGTCTTACCCGGCGAAAAGCGTTCTTCAAAATATTTCTTCAGCTTCCATGCAGTGTCCGTTACAAATTTCGCCTTCTCTGTTCCAATAGTTGCCCTGTCTTCGAACCATTGCTACCGATATATATCAGAATGAGTCAGTGTTTGCAACTCATAACAAAGTTCCAGGTTAAAAGGTATGACTATATTTGGGATATTTAGAAACAGTTCAGCCTGTGCACATCCAGTACATATTCACATATCTGAAAGTTATTTATACATTTATTATTTCCAGATCGTTTATAAACATAAAATAATCAAAACCCTTCCCACGTTGTTAAATAGTATACTGACTTTCATGAACAAACTGAATGTTTACTTACAAAAGTTAGAAAGTGTTCTTCACAGATTTCGGATGTTAGTAAAGTCATCAAACATTGACAAGAATTCAATACAATGTACGCAGCTTCAGGATCCATGGCAAAGTTAAATTCGCCACATAGCGTAATGTTTCCTCTTCCTTGAATTCGAAGGAAAAACATATCGTGTTACCATTAAGAAACACTTATATTCATTGTTGAATGTATCGATACAGCAATGACTAAACGCATAAAGACGCAACGAACTTAAACCTACCATAAATATTCCCACCCATCACTGTCAAAGATTTGAGTTTCTCGGTAAAGCCAGGGTCCATCCTCATTGCCATGGCAACGTTTGTAAGAGGGCCAGTTGCAACGAGATGGATCTCTCCCGCGTGTTGATTTATTAATCGAACCAACGCGTTGACTGCATGCTCCGAGCTGAGAAGTGTCATGTCTGGTAAGACGTACTGGGGAATGTCCCCGAGACCGTCAAAGCCATGTATGTGGTCAGACTCCAGAGTGGTAGAACCGCCTATAAGTGACGTGAAACAACCCTTATAAACCGGAATCTGAATGGAACGGAAACTTAACGTTAGTACAAATATCGAACGTCTCCCCATGGGTGAATGCCCAACAACAAAAAAACGCTACACCATATACTATATTCATGTATTTCGTCCTACCTTTTCGCGATCACAAATTTTGAGTGTACGAAGGACGTTTCGACAAACATTATCAACGTTGGTTGTACCGCTGACACACGTTATAGCGAGCACTTCAACGTCTGGCTGTGATAGTGCCACCATAATAGACTCCACGTCGTCATGTCCAGCATCGCAGTCAATTATCATTCGCAACTGATGGTTCTCCATGCTACACTAGTATGATATATAAAGATATATGAGAGGTAATTGTATATATATTTTCGATTGGTAATTGTCATAAAATCAAACCAATATGATATGATATATTAATGGGAATGTGTATATACATATAATTCACAGTAAATGATCGCAAAACGAGTCCCCACAAACGTGTGACTTAACATTTTATCATATTATCAAAATCTGTGGCTAGTCTCAACAATTATTGATACTATTAGCCCAATAGTGTATAAATGTATGTAAGTTAACTGTGGTCCCATGTGCAATTCTTGTTTTAAAAGTTTGCAACACTGATGGAATTATTATCAAATGCTGAACGAGAAAATCGATATTGGCATTCCTATGTGACCTTTGACCCTGTGAATCCATGATGATGTCCAAATTAGCCGTATAACCTTTACATACTTATATATCTGCGCAACTTGAAACCTTTGAAATACTTGAAAAGTGCCAGACATGTGTTATTAAGAACAAAGATTTTATAAATTTACAATTCTGATTGAATAACAAAATAATTGTTGGCACAAATACAAAATAAATGTTATGTAAAACAAACTGCACAGTCCGTGGGCTACATAGGGTTACCGTAAACAACTATATCTAATGAAACTTGGTAATTGTACGCTCTAAATGATGTCCTCTCATCTTATTCGCCTGATATTCCGATATAATGTACATTTTCAAATTTCAAAAATATCTTGTCAAATAAAAGGTATGTAATGTAGAATTCAATTTGTTAATAAAATCTTAGATCAGTAAGCACTTTGTGAGCTAGTACAACGTTGGTATAAGTAATGATACATTTGAAATCGTTAAATGATTTTGTATGATATTCATATTGAGAAAGAAATCCTATGATGAGATGCACTGAAAAAGTAACAAAAATACTATACTATTGAAGCTACAATGCATATGTTGCCCAAAGTAGTTCCGTGTTCCACTATGCAGAATGCAATTTTAAACCAATGCGAGAAACAATATACATCAAATGTGACCAATGGTTGACCAAATATGGGTAATCCAACATACAACAATTTTGTCAATTGTGTCAATACTAAGCCAAATGTGGTCAATCCTAGATTAATACATTCGATCTTATATCAAGTCATATGTATATCCAATACTGGGGCAAATGTACACAATGGTAGACACAGTGCGCTCAATAATAGACCAAATATGGCTAATTGTACGTACAACACATGTGTTCAATCATAATGTTGTTAACACTATGTGTTGTATTCGGGAATTATGACTCATTTAGCTGATAACATGTACACTTAGAGATACCAGATTCAACCCAAAGGAATACACATTAGTTCATTACAGATAATCCAGCTTTATTCATCAAAACGGTCAGCTGAGGTCTCCACTTCTCTCCTTCTTTTCTTATAAATCTTAAAAAGTCTATCCTAAACTCTAAGGCAAGGCATGGAGTAAAGCCTTGCAAATTTGCCACAACTAAATATAATTAGTTAACAATCTATTTAATATATGTTTATAATGTCTACTAAACATCCAAGTTGTTAATTCTAAACGACGGCGTGTGAACCAAATGTGCGTACGTGATTTCCCTGTGGTAACAAAAGACTAAAAATGACCCAATGACCAATAATGATAGATTTTAATATTATCAATGTGTTTTTGGCGGGAAAAGTGATTTGACATTTGTCGATGGGCCTCAGTATTTTACAGCCCAATAAAAGATGACTTACTATATTTTACTGTCTGATTTATTATTATCAATTATGGAGAACCAACATGAAAATACAAAATTAACGTATCTAATTGAAGCCAATAAAATGCTCTTGAATATCATAATAATTTGAAAAATGTTAAATTATCATACCGCTGCAATAAACACGTTACTGTCGAGTGACACGATTTGTTTTTCTCGTATAAAATGACAGCGTTTATCATAAATATTGCGAGGTTAACCGTTCCAAATCAGCTAGTGATATTTCACAATAATCTTCACGGCTGTGAATGATATGCATAATTAAGGTGCCTCAAAATCAAGTTTTAAAGTGAAAAAATGGGTTTCAAACTCAATCTACGCCAATTTTATTTTTATGTATTTTAAAACGAGGCTACTCGTTAACTGCATACTCAAATACCCCCCTGTGGCGTATGAAGGCGAACTTGCTGATCAGCACCCATTGCTGATAATGTATACAAGGCACATGTTTTTATTCAATTTCTTCGTCTTTGACTGAAGTGCCACGGCGTTTTTGTTTCTCGAGGAAGAGTGGGCCACAAAATAACATATACCAGTATTATCAAGTTTATCGTACAGGGTTCAGTAAGATACGAAATGTATCCCTTCTGACGAAGCTGCCGACATCTATTGCCATGGAACTGTCCACGATCTCTATGTCTATGTCGATTCGAGTTATTGCGATTGTCACAATAATCGCAAAATATTGACAGCCCACTTATAACGCAGATTGCAAGAAATTGCAATAAAAGATCACAGACAGAAGTCAACAATTCACAAACTTCTAGGCAGCCTAATTACAAACAGTAGCGTGTAAGTGCTGCGTGATTTCCTGTTTGACCATCGATTTTTGCGCCACGTTATTGCTACCTCTTACATAACAACATACTAGTAACTATTTGGTAATTTATTAACATTTGAAACAGTTACCCGACGCTTCTCTCCATTTGAAAGCCAACGCAGTGAACATGGGCTGGTCCGGAATCTGGTTCTTTGAAAATTGTTAGTACTGTGACAGGTTTAATCTTTCAGCACTTTTCTTTAAGCCCAAGTTGTTCTTTTATAAAAGAGGACAGTTGTTCGGAGTAGGAATCTACGGTATGCGGTTTGAGGAGAATGTCCATCCTAACTTTTTCTCATTGATTTTTACGGCTTCCGTCTACTACTGATGTTACACCTTCGGATCGTTTGGAAACGCGTAAATTCTCACACTATTACTATACGCATTGCTGAGTCCGCCCAAAATTGTTTCAAAAAAGGGCCGACCAAAAAATATTTATCGTTAACAGTTTCGTTAAATTACGCATATTATAAAAGTATAGCTCAAAAGTATGGCTTCCTCTCATATTTTGGCGTTTTGTGGCACACTTTCAGTTCGCTGGAGTCGGAAAGCCGGAATCAGTCGACTGTTTCAGATATGAGTCAATTGTCATGGGGGAATTATCGTCGTGTCTCTATGTCACGTTGCGGGAAAGTCACTTTAACTTTACAGTCAAATAGACGCACACAACGAAATACGTTTTAACTCTCGTCTTTAGTCAGCCAGTCGAGTACTCTATAAGACACAACGCCCTGGGGGGAAAGTCCCCAAGACTCTCTCGCTTCGTGGCCGTCTTGTCGAGCACCTTAACCAGACTGACTCAAACTTCGTTTATTACTCATCACAACTTAACCAATTACAAGGGAGTATAAAGACTATAAGGCGTAATCTTCAGTCATACAGCCAATCACACTAAGTATTTAACACGTCATAACTACTACACGTAATAACTTGCTAAATCGGAAACAAACACATACCAACTGTCAAATTTAGTTCCTCATTAATGATTTTAATTACGACGAAGGCGCCGCTTGAGTCTAAACGGTGACAGACATAACACAGCCATTCACTAGTAACACAGCCAACCAAGTCTATAAACAGATACATGAAAACTAATTCATGACACAATCAATAACTGTCTATTTCAGTGGAACACGAATCCAAAACGGGAAACGTGTGGCTAAAATAACTATAACCTTATTACTGTTGAATAATTCACCAGGCAGTCATAATGTCTGCCATTATAACCACAACGCTTTCCAAATAATATAATTTCAAAAATAATTGTATATTTATTCACCAACGAGATTTGATTTCTCGGTGATCTGGATTACGTATTCATATATATGAATCTCCATTGCGTATTACACCAATATGTGTCTGAATGTATTTTAACAATTATAATGGAAATTGTAGATGTGTTTGCCTTAAATATCAGTATCATGATTTCAACTGCCAGTAGAAAGATACCACCTTTGGTGAAACCTCGTTATATATACGAAAGAAGACCCCGTTATCAGTTTGTATTGACGTGAGTAATTGCAGTTTTGTATGGCCAGTACTGAGAAGGCTGTTTTCACCAAAGAGTATGGGTAGCCTAATAACAAAACCGCAACTTACCTATCTTGACTTCAACATGAAAACCTGAAACACGAGATTCGAACACTCAACTCAGCAAGTACCACGACACTGTGTACAGTGCTACCGCTGCCCGTTATACCCCCGGACTTGAAATAGCATGTCGTGTGCACTTACGATGAATAAATTTACTTTGCAATTCAAATATTTGACGTCACAGAATATTTATCTGCACACGGATAAAGCCTAGAACGAACTATCCAGGAACGATTTCACAAATGCTGGTGTGTCCTATCACACACTAAGCGTAGGCTAGATAAAACACTTAACAGGGTTCAGGAATCAAAATAACCAGGAGAAAAAAAGAACTGTACTCTTTTATTCTCAACTGATCATCAGTTACATCAAATATTTTTACATTTCGGACATTCTATCTTGTAAGTTTTACAATTTATCAAGAAAACGTAACAGATGTGTACAGTGTGCAACAAAGCACCGTGTATATGAAATCAAATAAATAAATCTAACAGAGAAAGCAAATTCTTAAGGTTTGTTTTTAAAACATGCATTAGCACAATTTGGTTCTATTGAAATTGTACAAACATTGTGCTTTTAATTTGTAAAGCACTACTTCCTGTGACGTCGCTGTAATAGGTGGGCTAGGGCGTTTTCCTTCTCGAATCCTTATATGAAAAGCCACGACTGTCTAAAATAGCAGTTTGTATTAGCGCGATGCCCATTGTTATTATGTTATAATGTCTTTTTAAAATATCGTGATGTCCATTCACTGTACTGTGATGTCCATTCACTGTATTGTGATGTTCATTCATCAAAGTGTGATGTCCAATCACCAAATGGTACGTGATGATCATTCATCAAAGTTTGATGTCCATTCACCAAATTGTGATGTCCATTCACCAAATTGTGATGATCATTTATTATGTCGTGATGTCTATTAACCATGTATTATTATTCATGCAGCACATTATAATGTCCAACCACTCATACCGTAATGTCTGTGGACAGCGAGGCGTTACCTCAGCTGACCTTTTTGATGAATAGAGCTAACGTGTACTCCTTTGGATCGCGTCTGGTATCTCTACGTGTAAGTGTTATCAGCTTAAGCGAGTCACAGTTTCCCGAACACAACGCCTGTGTTCACAACAAAATCACGAGTTTGGGCAATTCTGAAGGTAGAATGCTACCGTTTTATTCATTTATTTACAGGAACCTCAGCGTATATGCGGAGGAGTTGTGTGGGCACGCAGAACATTTATTTCAGTACATATATACCAGTGACAATAATATGGGTGAATGAACATTACAATACTGCAATAAATGAATATCACAATATGATAATTGAACATCACAGTATGGCGAATAGACGTCACAGTGCAATGCATGATATAATAGTACAAACAATGGACGCCATAATAATATGAACTAACATCATAACACCAAGTTAATACAAAATGCTACTTAAGACAATCACACTCTTCATTACACTTAATGCTGCCGAGAATTGTCAAGTATTCGCAGAGTATTGGCTAAGTTGAGTTATAACCTTCAGTACGGGAGACAGAGGGGAATAATTAACTTTGGATTTCGAGAGGTGTTGATGAATCAAGGAATTGGCAGAAATTGTTGAGAGAACTTGTGTAGTTACAGATGAATTTCATTGCTGCATCCTTATATGTGTATTCTGCTGATTCTGTCAGGTGTTATTTACAGTTCTGCTTTATATTTGGATATACACAGTTTGTCGACCCTTGGCATGCAGCACGTCGACTGTCACAGTGACGGGTCGACTGTGTTGTTGATTCAAACATATTGTAAAACAACAAGTGCGCACACGTTACATCTAACAGTCATCTGAATACAATTTCGCCAAATGGTCTATGAATTTTAAATAAAAAAACACTCCAATCTGCGACAACGATACCCATAAAACGAGATAATTTGGATACCAGTATTTTTGAGTGAGCATGTTTACATTTTTTTAATATTGCATCTTAAAAAAGAATATAATTTTTCCAAAAATAGAACACGGTTTCCAACAACAAACATCGTTCTCATTTTCATGTTGTTATTCTGCAGCTCCTGAGAGCGAGGTTATTTGTAGTTATGTTGGCGATCGCTGCTGTGTCTGCGGGAGTACTATGGGAGATTGCATGATGGGAGTGAAAAGTCTTTTGATCGGTAAAATAATTTTAGAAAAGTGAAAACTAGAGTGACTGTGAAACAAAGGTTGGTTATTACTACCTTATACTAAAATATGCTTGGATATTTAGAGTACTAACAAATTCCCACTTTCGGCCAGGTTAGACTTAAAATACACCACGAATATTCACTTTTGAGGTATAATTTTTGGTATGTGTTGGTTCTTGGATATTTTATCTTCGTCGCCCTGTACTTCGTTTAGTAATTTGAACTTCCCAGTTTGCGTAAAAAGGGAAAGTTTCGCGATTTCGACATTGAAAATGCCTTTGCTTCATTGTTTGCTCAGGGACGGCCTCTTAGGTATGTGCTCTGTAACTTGCAGCACATGAACCTAACAACGTTAGGTAATCAAACAAAAATGACGTACTAAAGTCCAAAAAGTACGTTCAAGGTCTTCATTTTTTTGTAGCATAAAAACGATTTGCTGCCTCGCTTATTGTGACACCCTCAAATCAACTGATTTCCATTCCCATCAAGAGTCAAAATGGGATATGCCTCCATTTTACGCCACGACTCGAAAAAGTCTTTTTTGCTTGACGTGTTCATTTACCTTCAATTACGTTTCAGTGGCTGTCACTGTCGCATTCTGAGTCTTGCCATAACATTTTGGTTCAAATTTACGTAGCTATCGCCTAGAGAATTCAAGAATTCTTTCATTTCTTTGTCAACTAACATGACGGAAATCAAATTAGCATAACAATGCATTTGAAGGTTGTCGCGCCATTTTATTCGACAGCTTTCCAAACCAGTGCCACACCACAGACAACTAAAATATTTAAACCTTTGTTGGGAAATTCACGTGCATTAAATTGTGTTCTTAAGTCGTGTACCATAAATTGCGTTTTAGAGTTCCCCAAGTTTGTTCCAAAGACTACTAGCAGTCGCACCAGAGATAACCAGAACATTGAATCATAAACACCGTCTAGGTCAAAACATGGTGGATATTCATTTCTACAGCATCGAGTGTTAAAAATGCGATCGGAATCATTCACTTACGATGGAATAATTTGAAATTTATTTGCATTTCATAACAATTCAATGAATTTATTTTTTTCACCTTATTTTAATCATTACTAGGTAATAATCAACAATCGTGAAACGCAGCATGACCGGATTGCACTACTGCGATCATTTGCTACTAAGTAAATGCAACTTCTTTTAGAATATACTTCCGTTTTAAAATGAAACAAAATAATTTATTTGGCGCACGAGGTTCGTTAGTGTGATTTTTTGGGAGAAAGATGCGCGGTCTACTTTTTAATCCAGCAAGAACAAAATGTATAGAATTTAATTAATTGCAACAGTGTCTTTCGTTTTGGGTGGTCCAACTGCCGGCGTTGAAAATCGGCGTAGGTGGATTTTTCAATGAAAATATAAGCCCTCTAAAAATATTTTATGATCATTTTTGGAAAATTTGAACCCAAAATAGGGGCCCACCAGCCATGACACCGCCAAGGGCGATTTTTCAGATGGGTGAATTTACGGCAGAATCCGGTATTTGTTCCCCGGGAATCTACAATCAAGTAATACAAATGTTTTCAGTATGCAATATTTTTGGTGTAACTTTACATTTACAAAACATTTAAGTATGTCCCATAAGAAAGTTTCCCAATTTTCTGCCTAAACATGTTTTCAACGAAATTCAATAGGTAGGTAAAAAATACAACATATTTGAGGAAGGCGCAACATTGCACTTTTTAACGTTATCAGATATTATGAGAGAGACCTAGCTCGAGCCATTCCATTAGAGCACATTCGTTCCATTAGAGAGCGTTCAGGTGACTATGTGACGCTGAATTAATCACATGACATAGTATGTCATGTGATTAATTCAGCGTAGACGTGTGATCACCTGACCATCGCTGGATGCAGGATATAACGGCAAATGCAGTTAGGTTTACCGACTTTCCTAACGGTTACGAAAGGATTTGCTCGTTCGGTGACCGTTTTTGTAAAAGACTCTGAGACAGCCTTGATCGGCACACTGTTCATTTACACAATCTTCCCTGACACCCTACGCGCTCACACTACTAGCGGTTGGAGTAAAGCCCATGTCTAGGCATGAAACAACTCCTAACATCTCTGTATTTCATGTATTTGACATGAAAACTATAAATCGTCTAATAATGCCTAAGTTAGACAGGCGTGTCTGGGCAACTATTGGGACAGTTCATTTTTCTCCAATATTATCGATAATATCGTCTAATAATGTCTAAGTTAGACAGGTCTGTCTGGGCAACTATCTGGGACAGTTCGTTTTTTTCTCCGATATTATCGATAATATCGTCTAATAATGCCTAAGTTAGACAGGCGTGTCTGGGCAACTATTGGGACACTTCGTTTTTCTCCGATATTATCGATAATGTCGTCTAATAATGTCTAAGTTAGACAGGTCTGTCTGGGCAACTATTGGGACAGTTCTTTTTTCTCAGATTGTGTGAAAACGGAGAGTTTCTTTATTTCGTTATCGAAACCGCCTTGGCTTAATTATTTGCTGGGGGACGGCCGCTTAGGTATGTGCTCTGTAACTTGCAGCGCATGAACCTTAAAACGTTAGGTAATCAAATTCACAGGAAGTTGACAATCCCTAATATTGCTAAATCGCCAGTTGTGAACTTTATCAGGATTCCCGTATGAAGTTACACATCATTCTAGCAAGGACAAATATTGATTACTTTTGCGCAGGTTATATAATAAAATATGAAATAATTAATATTTCATTTTTGTTAGTATATCTTTATTTATTAAAATATGTACACATCATATCTAATTGGGGTGGGTATTGCCAAGCAAGTTTATACAATTATAAACAAATATTTTCGTAAATAACACTGACCGCGAAACACGCCTTTGAGAAATATTATGGTTATGGGGATTATTATTAATTTCAATAAACAATATTCAACTATCCTTTGCAAGACTAATAAGATCATAATGGTAATGTTTATTGCTCTTTGAAACTAGAAGCATTATCAGAGCATGGGTCTTATTTTGGAACTCCTGCCAAGATGGTATTCCCAGAATAGCGCCAGTTGTTAAAGAAACATAAAACTTTAATTCTCAACAAGGATGCAAGGACCAGTTACTGGGACAAAGCCCTACTCACTGCGAAACCAACCACAGAAATTTCACTAAAATCAGCAATTGAAGATGTACATATAAATTATCTTCCTTTTCTCTTGGGGACGTCCAAAAACACCATGGGCTTATACGGTTACCCATTGGAGTCTTTTATTGGAAAACAAATGATAAAATATTTTAATCGTGTACAGAACTCGTCTTATCCATTATTAAAACAAGCTTTCCAAGAAAACAAAGAAATTAATAGTAAATGGTACACTAATATATACTCTAATTAGTACACTAATATAGAATAACGTCAACCAGTCTAACCTGGTCGAAACAATGAAATTCTAACAGCATAGCAGTTAGGACAAATTAATAAAAAATTCCGGTTTCATTGTTTTATTGTACAGGTCAAGGGCGTTCAGCAAAACTTGGGTGATCGATCTGAGAATGCCTAACTTTTTCTACAGAGGGCGCTTTTCAAAATGGTCGCCAAATTACCTATTTTTGACAATATCTCTGCTCTTGGGCAGTTTGTCTTGGGGCTCATAGGGAAGTGATTCTGGTGTCTATACCTATGTTTTCAGGTCAAACAATCACGAAAATACCACAGTTGTAGACAATCATACAGTGGGGGAGCTAGGGGAGGGGCAGCCATCATGAATTTCAAAATGGTCGCCATGAAATTGATATATTTTCCTATAATTAACCTATTTCTGATATACATGTATAAACCACAGAGCGTTATAAATTTTTGGTTATACCTATGTTTTCAATGAAAGTCTTAAATGTACATTATTTTTATTTGTTTAAGTATGTATTTAAACCTTAATTCCAAATTAGTGTCAAAATCACCACTGATAGCAAAACATGTTGCTATAATAGATCATTGATACATTATGATGTCATTCAAAAGCATTATAGTCCCAAGTCCATACTCATCATGTTTTTCATCGGCTGAGTTATGAGGATTTTTGCAGTCATCTGTTTTCTGACACTTGAAAAACGAACAGCATTTTACCAGCGGGTTGGCAATGACACGTTACGGAATTCGAAGCACTTTTGACACAATGGCAGACCACAATCCAACGAGGATCATACGATTTCCGTGAAGGAAGAAAGTTTCTACTCTCAATGGATCTAAAGGTGCTGTTCTAATGTTGTCTAATGTTGAGCTGCCTGTCAAGGACGTGCACCGTAGATATGGGGTGTCAATCCCTGAGACGTTGGTGGCAGATTTTGATGTGAAGCTGCTTTTGAGAAGTGAAACTGATACGCTTGAAGTTCCAGAAAATTTCTGGACTTATTTCCAGCATCTAGTACTGCACCAAGTACTGCCTGCTGTTGGATCATTGAAAGAACAAGTGGAGCTGTTGCACCAGTCTATGGGCGAATCATAGACTCCTGCTTCTAACCACACATTCTCTGCACCATTTCCTTCCAAACTATTTCCAGTACATTTTAGCAATGTCTTGAGTGTGTGAAACGTCCCAAGACATGACACAAGACTCTTGGGCGCATGAGTAGGATCTCTTTTGCCATGTCGTATAAATTTAAAATGACTCTCCTCCACTATATAAAAGTCTAAACTAGTGGTATTTTTGGATTATTTGACCCTGAAAACATATGTATAAATGTCTTATTTGAAATGGCAAAAACCAAAATCCGTCACCAAAGTCACAATTCATAGCCTTACTAAACAACAGTGGTCTAGCACTCCATGTAGCAAGGTACCTAAAGAATTGTTTTGAAATAAGACACCAGCCCCAGTGACAATCTTTTTTCACAGTTAAGTTTAACAGTTTGTTTTCTATCTGTTTATAGGATAATAATTTAGTTTTATTTTTTTTCCTCTGTAATGTATCAGCTTAGTTTTTAATTTTTTTTTTTTTATATTTTTTTTAAATATTTTTTTTTTAAATCTTTTATTCTTTCTTAAACATTTGTAACCATTTCCAATTTCTCCGGGGAATGTGTAAGTGTTAATAAAATTATTATTGACCCCGCACATTAGTGATTGGCCTTGGCTAGTTGAAGAGGTTTTTAGAGGGGTGACTCGCTAGAAGTATTCGCCGTGACTGCGGACTTTTCATTCGGGTTTATACAACACTTACATGTCACTGTCTTGTTTGTGTTTGCATAATGTGAAAGAGGGGTTTATTGTCAAAATGTATACGGGTGCTTGTATGCGTATTGAAACTATGCAAAATTTCCAAATCACCAAACTGTACGTTTTGACGACTCGTATGCGATTGTAAGATAATTTTCAGGTACATTTAAAGTGAATTTCATCACTGTGCTTTTTATAAATGTCATACCCCCATATAGTAATTATCGGCGGATTTCTCGAATTTCACAGCTGACTCTTCTCAGGCTTACCAGGGAAACTACTTTTACATTATCATGCCTCGTAACAAAGCAAATCATTCAGGGGAATCTAGACATGTGCCTACCAGGCTACGTAAAAGCATTCTATGTCCCCCTAATGCAACTTAGACTCACCCGGAGTGGACGAATCAGTGCCAACGAGGATCGAAAGCCAACTGTTTAGTCAAAACCCAAGTAGTTAGCCAATTCGCTAGCGAGTTTGCAAATTGGTTGCCCCAATACCTCTGAGACTTGCTGTAATGCAGATATATTGTAAATTACACAGAGGTAACACTACAATACATTTCCCTTTACATTCTCTTGTATTACACAACAGTTCTCTTGTACTTTAGGATAGGATAGGATAGGATAGGATAGGATAGGATAGGATAGGATAGGATAGGATAGGATAGGATAGGATAGGATAGGATAGGATAGGATAGGATAGGATAGGATAGGATAGGTTAGGATAGGTTAGGACAGGATAGGATATTTTATTTTATTTGGCACATACACAATACAGAGCTAGTGTAAAGTCCAAAATAACACAAACAAAATAAGCTAAAACAATTCTAAAACATGAAAAACAAATTTTGCTAGACTACTACAAATAAAAGGATCAGAACTTGAAAGAATCAAAACAAAAACATCCTCTCTAGCTAATAGTTGTAGACTAGGCGCATAAACATAGATAGCTGTAAATAATGATTTTTTTAATTCCCTAATTTTGTCATGATTACATCTGAAAAGGTAATGTTTTTTATCACCAACTTCATTACAGTTACACAAATGACAGAATCTGTCTTCTCTTTTAATGCCTCTATGTCGACCTTTTTCTACTGGTAGCTGATTGGCTAAAATCCTGAATTTGGTTAGAGCATTTCTAAATTTCCTGTTTTTGGTGTTTTCTAAATATTATTCAAATTTAATACAAGATTTAAAAGTGGTATAAGTGCAAAGTTTGTTATTATCTGTTTTGGTGATTTCCTTCTTCCATTTACCAAAGTAAATGTTTTCCATTTTTTCTTTGAACATCTCACCAAAGTCATTCTGATTAAGGTCATCAACTGTAAGCTGTGTAACTTGTAATAGTTGTTTGACATAGATGTACCATGAATCACAACTACTAGACTTGCTAAAATTAAAAGCGGCTTCTAAAATAGAATTGCTTGTTTTCTTACAATGCAATCTTTGAAAATAACTCATTACTGTAGTACAGGCATTGATAATAATTGGATATCGACCCAATTCCCCCCTACAAGCATTATTTGAAGCTTTTCTGTTAACTCCCAAGACTTGTTTGCAAAAATTAATATGCAATTTCTCAATGAGCATTTTATCGCTTAATAATTTGGAAAGTAACTTGTCATTGGTAATTACAAGTCTGTTATTTCCTGTGCCGTAAAATAAATTAAACATAAAACTACCCCAGATATCGGAACTGTAAAGCATAATTGGTTTTACTAATGAGTCAAATAATTTGCCTGCTAACCGCACAGAGTAACAGTCATTGTTATCCCATAATATTCTGTAAATCTTAAAAAGTGCTTTGCGTGCTTTGTCATATAACCAAGCATGGAGGTAAAAAATATCTCTTTTTACCTCCATGAACCAAGCAATACCCACATCAAACTTCCCATTACAATGAAATATAATTCCCAAATAGTTATAGGAGTCAACACATTCAAGTTGAATACCATTAAAATAAAATTGAAAAGTTTTACCCAAATTTTTACCCCAGCTATTGAAGATCATGACATTTGATTTTTTAATGTTAACCTTAAGGTTCCATTTTTGACAATAATTTTCAATGCCATTAATACCACTCTGTAGCCCTTCATGACTAGTTGATAGAAGTAACAGGTCATCGGCATAAAGGATACAATTAAATTTTAGACCATTCAGGTCAACAGGATCAAAATTATTAACTTTGTCACAAATATCATTTACAAAGATGTTAAATAAACTCCGGCTGAGGTTGCAGCCTTGTTTAACTCCCCGATGTGAAACGAAATATGGCGTTACACCACAATTTAATTTAACACAATATTTAGTGCTACTATAAATTGACTTGATGATCTTGTAAAATTTTCCACCCACCCCTAATTTTAGGAGTTTATATAGTAGACCATCACGCCATACCGAATACTTTATGTTTTTCCTGAACTTTATTTGCCCTCATTGAAAATAAAACAGACTCAGGTGACTATAATGCCCTCAACGTTCAATAAAAATTGTGTCTAAGCCGCTTGTGGCGCTTTAAACAGACAAACCTTCAGCAATCGATCACGTGACTTTGGCGCATCCAATCAGAACCCATCATTTAGCTTCCAGGCGGCCCATTTTGTGTTTTATCTACGTCTAAATGCATACACTGTGTTGTCAAGACCGTATGCGAACTGGATGTCAGTATACGTAGGAATCCCCTTGATTGTCAATGTGAATGTGGATCTAAACCTGTAGATTTTGACCAAACTCGGTATGATACGCCTAACGGGTGTGCCACTTTGCCCCAGGGGACTGCCGTACACACAGTAGTCGCGTAGCTACAATATTCACAGGTGAGTAGCTTGGGTAGTCGCATAATACGCATTGTTATTATTTTGTATTCTCGGAGAAAATATAATCTAAGATTGTCGTTACGATCGATGTTTGTTGATTGATCGCGTAAATCTTTGAATCTTGGTCGTCGTTGAAGCGGCGATCTAAACAACGCGTCGTTCGTTGCTTGCCCGGGTGCTTGACACCGACCCTCACAGTCGATGGTTTACGTACAATAAGCATTGACACTGACCAATACAGCACACGATAATAATCAATACTTTGCCGATCTGACAACTAGCTCGTTTTAAAATTGAGAACGATTTCCACACATTATAAACTACCACTCGATGACGGTATTACCACAGTGATCGCAGTGGTGTGTTATATTTCAAAACGTGTTTGTCACGTCTCTGTTTCACGCTTCAATAATCTCAATGGAATTTCCTGCACTGTAATAATGTAGAACAGCGCGTTTGAATATTTACCACCTTGCTACATGTTCGTAGTACTGGACAACCAATTTCAGTCGAACTGTGTGTGAGATCGCAGTTGCTCAGCAAACTATAATTCGACATTCAACTCCAGCCTGGGCTTTTATATTCTCTGGGTGTTATATCAACATGGTAGACAATTATTCTAATAATATCCATTTATCGACAACAATCATTGTTAGCAACTGTCAACTAGTGAATGGTTGCTATGCAAATAACCGATGTAATTTGAGAACATTACGTCTAATTTTTTTTAATTTTTTTATCTATTTCACCACCAGACTTTCTCCCCCAAATTTTTCTGAACATTTTTCTCATATTCTTCAATATTTCTGGAAATGAACCCTAATTTTTTAGCTAACAGACAAAATTTGAGTCAATTTTCAGTTTTCACTCCAAAAATTTGGCTATTTATGTTCAAATCTTTTGAAGGAAAATGCAGACTATGAGCAGGATTATTTTATGAATTTGTGATGAAAACAGGGAACTGGTGGTGAAAAGGTTAAATCCAAGAGCACAATTAATTATGACATTATTATTAACTCCAAATCATACTCCCACAAAGTGAAATCCTAAATGCACTACACTAAGTGGTTTCATTTCTACTTTTATAAATAAAAACTACAACAATGTTGCTGAAATAATTAACTCTTAAAAATTATTTGTTATAATTTTTGAGTAATATTAATAAATTATTTGTTTACTATCAACACTTCAAACTCATTCTTTTAATTTTTATAACAATTATCAATTTAAATAAGAGTTAAATATCATGTTTTCAGCCAAAATTTATTCCAACTAAAATAAACTAATCATATGTACTTGGTCAAAAATACAGGTCATGTATTGTTTTTAATAAATACCGTTAAAAATGAAAATAATTAACACTTGCATTCTTATCTGGGATCCTAATGACTTAATACATATTCGCTATGTTGGCTGCTTATAGGTGATATTAAGGTTTAGCCATTAGAAATTGAGGGTGGGGGTAAATTTATAAAACAAAACAAAAGAATCCTACACTTGGACAAGGAAATAAGACAAAAAAAAAATGATACCGAAATTAGACGCGCATCTCCAATGGAAACATATACATGTATAAACAAAAATCGCATTGGCTGTATACCAAATTTGTTTGTTTTTTTACCGTAGACAAATCTCAGTATTTGCATAAGTGTATATGCTACTTAACCATTTCACCACCAGTTCCCACTTTTCACCACAATTTCAATTTATAGTCTGCACTTTCCATCAGAAGATTGGGCCAAAAATAGCCAAATTTTTTGAGTAAAAACTCAAAGTTGACTAAAATTTTGTCTGCTGGCTTCAAAATTAGGGTTCATATCCAGAAATATTAAAGAATACAAGAAAAAAGTACAGAAAAATTAAAAATTTGGACGAGAATGTCTGGTGGTGAAAAGGTTAATGAGGCAAATATGGTATTCAAAAGCATGTACATATCTAATTGAAAAAGCCAAATCTGTTTATGTAGTCACTTTCCGATTAATCAACATGACAACTGAACAACCGAATTATCTAAAATACAAAGAATAATTAGGATTTTTATAGAACTGTGAGATACTCAAAAAATAATTTTTTTTTAATATATAATCGCTGTGATCACAGCAAATAACCAACTAAGATCAATGTCCTTTGCTTTGAATGGTGTTTTTTGGGTGTGGTTAATAAGGATATATTCTTTAACGCTGACAAAAAATACATAATATTCAGAAGTGTACAATTGATTGCCAAAGATAAAATAAAAAGTAAAGTAAAAAAAATGTAAAGCTACATTTTAACTTGTATACCATAATACCCAGTACATTTTTGTATTTTTTTAGCATAGAAATACCAATTTATTTGATATGGCATTTTCGTAAAACCTTGCAAAAAATTTTTCCAAAAATTACATAAAGTATTATTAGTGTGAGATGAGTAATGACAATTTAGTCACAGCTTGGTTGAAAATTTATTGATTCAAGGCAATGCATATCAGATAGACCCAATTGCCTTCAAGCACAAAAGGAAACAGTGGTTAGCACGGGCTATTGAATGGCCAAACTTGTTAACAATATTAACAAATCTTCAGTCATTTTAACTATCATTACGCAGTACAGTAACTAGGAAAACTAGGAAGATATACTGGTACATGTCAGTAAATCTTCCAAATGAACATTGAATACGATGGCATTTTGGGTAATTGGCCCAAACTAAGCAATCACACACACTTTGTTAGCCCCATGATAAGGATCTGTACCGTTCTAAAAAACATATTTAGCGTTCATGCACGTTTTTTTAGCTAAGGTATTTGACCTCTAATGTGTACTGCACAGTAAAGGTTTATTCTTCCCACTCTAGTATGTAATTACAACTTTCACATGCTAAATGTCACACAAGCAATTTTGGTAATTTTTACCGTTTTCATATTCCAAATTTTTTGCTACACAAAGTGCTCACAATTCCTGGAGTGCATTCACCCTGGTTGGCAAGCACTTTGACAAGAATTCTAAAACTCCACCTGAGTCATGAAATTTATAAATTTTTATTACAAATTGCTTTTCAACAGAAGAGCATTTAAAACTCAGATAAAGTTCATAAATTAAGAATAAATAACTGAATTGTTGTTAGAATTAAAATCGCATGTTAATAACTCACTTATTCACAATGGCAACATTTCCGACTACATGTATTAACATATTCTACTGAATACATTTATTGATGACATACATGTATGAGAGTACATGTACATTGTACAAGTTAAAGCGAGAGGCTCGTCACCTGCGCACACACAAGAATTGAGTCCCAAGCGTTGATAACAACACACGCTAAAAACGCAAAGGCTCATGGGTGGACATTTTACAATGACATGCTATGGCCATCTGACGCATGCGCAGGTGACGATTCCCTCGCTTTAATATCGTCAATTGAACATTGTTAAACCACCCATAACCCTGACATGCAGTGAGCATAGCAGAAAACAACTATGGATTACAATGCAAGAACTACATGTAAAGTCAAACCTGTTTATAATGACAGTGGATCTTTATATGGAAGTTAAATTATTTTTTTTACAGATTGCCAGCTCATACATTTGACCTAATGTACCCAGAAAATAATTAGATGGTATTGTTAAAACAAAAACCTATTGATTTGAGTTGAGTTGATCAAAATCGTTATTAAATTTTTGGGCGCTTTTGATCTGAGCTGTTCTACACAACTATAACGCTCGCTCGCTTCACCCAGCGCGTAGCATCATTTGCATAAGTGCATGTCTACTTTCATTTTCTAGAAGTGTTCCACTACCAGATTTCATAACTTCACTGCATATTATGAAAAATTAATAAAAAAAGACCAGTTAGAAAAGACCAGTCCAAAGAATTTTGTGTCAGACAAAGATTAAAAAAAAAAGAACGATTATAAAATTGCCATGGCTAGGCCAGTCTAAGGTTGGCCCGTACATTATACCTTGGGACTGCATGGTCATTATTGGCATGTAGTGTTTATAGAAGTGGTCGCTAACACATGTTTAACTATACGTGTGATTTAGCAGTTCCACAAGGATGATCATTTGTTCAATGTATCAAGGTGGTGTGCTGTTGAGTGTATAGAGGTGGCTGAGTCACTTCCACTTGAACAGTTTAAATACTATATGTTTTTAAAATCAATGGATAACCTTTTAAAATGCACGTAATTCAAATTTATTGAGCTTGTACTATTATTTTTATCTTTATTTCAGGCATCAAAGACCATAAAAATGATTGAGAAAATTCTATAAAAAAAAAGAAAATTATTGGACACGCCACGATGACCAAAATTTATAAAAAAAAAATGTCAGTTAAAATACATATCAAAATAGTCACTTTATTGAATTTCTTTAGGATAAACTGTAGTATACATGTAAATTGTTAACATCAAAACTGTCAATATTATACCTAAGATACACTTGATAAACAATTAATATTATACATTAGTCTGAACATATTTTTATATAAACTACACCAGTACTGTTATTACTGTACTTATTAAAACTGGACCATAAAACCACAACAGACAATGGAGACATACCAGCAAGAATGACTGCATTTCACTTCCAGCTATCATTTACTAAATTTGAAAAGAATTTGATTTCCTCTAGCGTATAATGATTTCGTCTTTAGTAAGAGCCACCAAAAAAGTTACATTTTACATTTCAATAACAATTAATTTTATACATGTACATGGTTAGTAATTTATTGCTTCATCTTAGTCTGTTCTCACAGATCTGTTGATTGCTTGTGTGAGATCAAATGCCAAAACACAGATTGTTTTAAAAATTTCACAATTTTGTGTATTTTTTCAAGATTTTTTTAGTTTATTTGTTTATTTTAGACTCAATGAACATTATTTTCAATCCGCCGCAAATCTTGATCAAAATTGATGAAAAATGTAGAAAAAACTATGCACTTTATTTGCTGACAAAAAATTCACTAACATTTTTAAAGGGATGTTTTTTTTTCACTAGATGTTAAAAATATAACACAATGCATGAAAATGCATTGCTAAAGATGACAGAGCTAGACTATTCGTCGCCGTAGGTGATTACCCAATGTTTTACTTTACCCTTCTGGAATAGTTCATTGTTGTTGTCACACAGTTATCTGCCGTTGCTTAGTAAACTTGCATGTATCATAGTACTACTTCGTTTTTAATTACATTGTTTGATTATTTTGGCAGGCTATCATGGCGGGACAAAAAGACCACAAGAGTGACACCATCAGCGTCGCTGGCGATGATGTTGCACCTGCATCCCAGTCAACAGCAAACAGAATCGCAGCCGGTTATTTTGAGAAATTTGAACGTGCTGAAGTACAAGAGATGTTAGCATATAGTTCATACCAATGGTACTTATCAGCGGACGAATTCAAAGTGTCGATTGATGCGCCAAAGGGTTTAATCGCCTCCATGAAGCCAGTTTCTGAGAACCATTGTGTATTCATGTTACCAGAGCGACCAGATATACAGCAACTAGATTTTAGAGAAATTCATCAGATAGTTAGAGAGTTAGTTATCGGCATCTATTGCCTAAATCAGATTCCTTGTATAACGCTTGACGCCAACTTTGACCAGAGTACGTCATGTCAGTTACCGCCTGCTTATAATGATACAAGAGTAGGTCAACTACTTTTAAATGTAGACTATATGATGAAAGCATTATGGCACGGTGCTTATTTCCCCAAAGAAAAGCGTTCCAAGTTTTCTGAGCGTTGGCGTTCCAACTTGGATGTCAACGCTAACGGCAAGCCTGAAACTAAGAAGACAATACTGACAGAGTTCACTGCAGCAGGTTGGTCGGTCTTTGTAGTTATTTGCTTGTTGTTTGACGTCTGCATGTCTAAACATTTCCCATCATCATCTGTAATGTGTGGCACTAGAAGTATAAACATTCACCGCACTAATGCTTTAATACCTAATATGGGTATGTAAATGTAAGATTCGCATGGCTGATCCTGCAGATATCTATAAAGGTAATCACTCTTCTTGCATCATGTGGGAAATAACTGGGAAAAGGGGTGTATGTGTCATGTGTGTGTGTTTTGTTTATTTGCAATATATACTGAGAGGACATAAATACAGATATATAACGACTTCCGAGGACATACATAACTTTCGAGAATGTTATTCATAGTCCTGGGGGGAAAATATAATTTATATCCATAGTTAATTCAGCGTTGCTTAGGGATAGTAAAGGGGTACAGTATATATTAATATTATAATAATTTATTAAATTAAACTTCAATTAAAATGCAATTCTATATGGAGTGCAATTTGATTTAGTTTAATTAAATCGCAACCCTATATATAGTATTGCATTTTAATCAAAACATAACGCAACTATATTAAAAGTTAATCCAGTGGACGTCCTTGGAACATATACATGTAGCAATACATGTACACGTATGTATGTAGTTGTGTTTGTTTGTTTATATGTGCGGTGCAGTTATGGAGGTATATTTTACAACCACAGGCATGACAAAATTTAATAGTCTCTGGGTGGTAGAACATGACCAATTTTTAACTAGTCACAAAATGCCTTGTAGTTTTAGCATTTTTGTGTATTAGTGTATAGGCGATTATGCAACATACCCGGTAGTAAGTAATAAAAAAAACATTGCACTCAGTGAGCATGAGACACTTGCTTCTGAATCTTTTAAGTCAAAATTTCCTGAGCGAATACGAATATCTTCCATACTACAATTGCATTATGAGATGGATATAACCAGATTTCATGGTAGCTAGATCTGTTTTTGATTGTTAAAACACTCAAAAATTAATTTTAAAAATGCTAGTCAGACACTCCATGCTTGTGCAGTGCATGCAGCACCCCAAATTATTGTGCAACCGAGTCTTAGCTCCTGGCACTGGATGCTCTCCTGTAATATGCATAATTTATTTTATATTCAGGATCTTTATGGCATATGTTATGATTATTTTCTTATACTATTTGTCTGAAATTTACTGAGCATGAGATGAGACAGATACTGCAGAAAAAAAACACCTCCAAAATAAAACGCCATATTGTGCTTTACAACTGGGATGCCGAAAGCACTGCGTGGAAAGCGTGTGAAAATATAGATTTCAACACCTGGCAGCTTAATCAGTCACTCAATCCATGTTTAATTTACGTTTATTAGAACTGTAAATACTAGTACTTAATAACATAACCTAGCGCTTTGTGACGTCATTCGTAACCTATGCTATTGCACAAACGAGTATATTCTTTATGGTTGCCGATATAGTGGCATTGTTGCTTGATTGTTAGTATCCATGACAACCAATGCTATGCAGACCTTTAGGTAACCCCATACATACATGTGACTGTCATTATTGTTGATGACAGCCGAATTTCATTGCTTTAATAAAATAGATTGCTCAACCTTACTAATCACTGATAACCCCTTTATTTCTAGTGCCATTCATTTCAGTTACATGTGTTTGTTATCTGTCTGCTTCCTTACACTACTCCATTTGGTGTGTCTCTGTTCCACTTACAGTACAGTCATTCTCAGCAGACAGTCATCAAAAGTTGAAATAAGAAAAAACTATTATTTAGTTTTCTTTATTAACAGACCTTGATTTTATAACTTTTTGAACACCCCATGTGTTTCTATTATTAAAGATGTGTTGTTGTTAATTAGAACATCTGGTTTAATAATTAATATTAGTGTTGTTAAACTTAACTTGTTTTCACAATCTTCACCTGGATGTACTGGGATTCTAATGTAACTGCAATTTTATGAAGCTTAATTCTCAAATACCGACAGGCAAATACAAACGATTTTAAAGCATCCAACTTTATTTCCTCTAAGCCTCATTTTAAAAATTTCTTTTCAGTGGAAAGCCCATGTTTTGTACATCTAATTGGATAAGCTTAACATTCTGTTCAATTTCTTGCATTTTGTATTCAAATCAACCTTATTCAAGGTGGTTTTTGAGGTGAATTTCTTTGTATCAATTTCGCGTCACGGAAACACTAGATTGGCTAATATGCCTTCAAATGTGGAATTTAACAAGTTGTTAATCTGTATAATATTGATACTCCCCTGGAGGTAAATCAAAGCTCCCACAATAAGGATTGAGTAGGAATTGATGGATTGAGACTAAATCACGTTTTTCACTGTGCATACATTCTACTTAGTTTCAAAAGGAGAATTATGGGCAAGACATGTTCTGTATTTGGACAATATGTTTGCAGCCTTGTTCCATTTGATAATTCAACTTAGTCAATATTTATAATTCATAAAATTGCAGTTATAGAAGAAACCCCTCTCCTAGTAATGTTAAATTTCTCATAATATCAACATGTATGTACATGTCTCTCATTCTGCCTGTGTTATATCATTTATCATAATTTCACCTTATTTTAGCGTTACGTTCCATTTTTGTTGTTGTAAACATTTAATTTTGAATCCAGTATAAGCACCCATTCACTGAAAATTCTATTCCAATCTGTGATTACCATTTATTTGATGTTTTTTTAGTATTATCGGGTACCCCTAACTCACAAATTTTTTGAAAATTTTCTTTTGTGAATTCAAAGTGGCTGACAGTAGCTGTTACCAGCACCAGCTAATTTTATCAATTTATTCACCGATATCAAATTTAGGAATTGTACAAACAATCGTGGTCATATATATATAAAATCATTAAACTACTTAACAGCAAATGTCTAAGGCAAATTTGATCAAGATATGTAATCAGCCATTTTGTGATGACTTTATTGTACTTATCTTATCTGTTTTTGAAGTATTGGCCATATATATCTAATTGAGGTGAAGGTTACTGAACTAGTTCAACTTCAATTCAAAAGACTATACGTACGAGTGTCAACTTCTCATCATATACTTGTCCATGTGACATCATCATCATGTCCTCCTTTTATTATTGAAAGTCGCATTCATAGCCAATCATGCAATACTAGACTTAAATCCCCCAAATATATATACTGTATTTCAGAAAATGTTTTATAAAAAAAAATTAAATCCTGAAAAAGTTAGTCTTCATCAAAATTTGTTGTTCCCACGAGTCAGGGACTATGTAAATTTTAAACCAAACTGACTTTGAATGAGCCTACAAGTTGGACAGAATATCACAAGGACAGGAAACACTTAAATGGACTGAATATTCCCACTATTTTAAATGATCCAATTATAAAGTGAAATGTAAATTGGTTCAATTTAACTAATCATCGGGTACATCCTTCCTCGGCTTTTCCACGACAATGAAGAAATAGAATTTGGAGAATGTAGGCTTAAACTAGCAATCCAGGTAAATGAATTAAAAAGTTAAACATCAATATTAACAGTTTGTACATGTAAATCTTCAATGTACAGTGTAAAGCCATCTAATTTAATCTAATAAGTGGAAAATTTCGTCACAATATTGTAGCATTGAAAGTTTTGCTTAAGTTCGTTCATGGAGCTGATTTTTTAGCTCCATGGTTTAACAAAGAATCATGGTGACTTTAGAGAAATTAAGTCTTCTCGAACTACATTTTTGTACAATGAACAGTTAAACAAAACATTAAACTTGCACCACGGTTAAATCCACTGAAAGGAGTTTTTTTATATTTTATAACAATCCCTGTGTCTATAAAGTGAACTGTGTACAGGTAATCTAAATACCTTACACTATTGGCAACAATAACATTTTAATTAAATTTAAATATTGATGTTTTTCATCCAGTTAAGCTTTATTTCTCCCAATTATTTTTTATCATCTGGTTCAAAGAAAGATAATGAATTATGTTTGGCACCTTTCCAAAATTTTATTTATTGGTCACTTTGATATGCGACAGTTTATTTACCTTCAGAATACAGCCAATTATTGACTCTCCTTGAACGTTGAAATATGTTTGCTGTGATTGTAAGAACCATTGTGGCGATCGTTGTATGGAGCCCTGGTCAGAGGTGAATGTCAGGGATATTGAAAACAGAATGTATCATATTAGAAGCACCTGTGTACGCTTGCGTAAATATTCTGACAATTCAGACAATGTACTGTTTTCCTTGTAAGTAAAATTTGTAGGTACATAGGCTTTATTAGTGACAAATGCATTGCATATGCCACTGTCATTTATTACATAACTCAGGTACTTTTCTCTGATCTTCCGTCCTATTCCTATACACTCGCTGAAAACTGAAAAAATGGATTTAATGAGCGTAGTGTTATAAATTGGTTCTAAATTCCAATCAACTTAACTTTCAAACACCATAATTTTTCCTAACAAAATTTTGTTACAACATTTTGCCTGTTTATATTTTTCTCTTATTTTTGGATCAATGGGCATAATTTTCTATTTGCTACATGTCTTCATCAAAATTTAGGGAAAAATTCAACATATTTTAGTTTGTGAATTGTGATGAAAGTTGACTTTGACGTTCTGCAATGGATTAATAAACAAGTTAACGCATATTTGACTTTTCATATGTCATTCCCATATTTGGTGTTCATAGGTCAGTTTCACTATCTGCAGTGATCCTTTATTTCTCAATTGTTGTACAATTCAAAACTGTTTTCTCATACAAAATGGCCAATTGTTATTTAATAGCCAAATCAATTTGGTCACAGACTATGGTTTAAATTGCTCTCCCTCCAAACAAAATCACTGGATATCTGAATACAATAGCTTGGGTTTGAGTAATGTTGTGTGATGAATACATTAACTGTTTTCTTGTCAGTGTTTGTAATCGCTTAATGACGTATATTCCTCATTGAAGTAGTGTTCAACAATGGTTGTTTCAAGGGTTACTGCTCATAGTGAAACATATGACTGCTTGCTATTGTCTGAAATTCCTCGCTTGCACAATATACTTGTGTGTCGCCTGATTCAGTTTTTTTTTTCATTGGCTTATTTCAGCATTTATTTGCCCTGTTTTGTTTTTTACATTATTTACTAAATTATTTAAATTTGTTTTTGATTTCAATAATTTATCCCATCCTTGGCATACCAAATTATTAATTAGTCATATACTAAATTTTTACTATATTTGCAGAGACCCTTCATTTCTAAAATGATCCATATTTCATAAAAGATCTTGGCTCATACAAATCATTCGTTTTTAGGTTCTATTTCATCATTGGAATCATACAAAATCATTTTTATCTTTATCATCATAATTAAATCTGTTCGAGTCTTGTTGATGACAGTATAGCAATGATTAAACTGCGCTGCTACGCTTAACAGTTCGAAGTCTGACACTCCCATAAACAGACAGTTCATTGCTCTGGCAGCCACTCATGCATTTCTTTTAGTCTGGAAATTTGTTTATATAGACATACTACGATAGTATTGTCTGCAGGTCTGTGTATTGTGGGTGCATTGGTCATGCAGATGTGCGATATGGCTTGTAGGCTAAGTAATGTGATTGCGATCCTCATCTTGTAATGTAATTTTCAAGATTAAATATGTAACAAATAGCCTTTTATGATTAATATTTCAATAGAGGATAACAGTTGGAGTATGCACAACAAAACAATAGGAATTAAATTGTGATTATGGGCACAGGTTTAATGGCTGTGTTGGTTGTGAGAAATCAGAACCACTATGGGTGCATGTCGATCACATTAATGTCCAGTATTTAACCTGATAAACCAGCAATCTCAATATTACACATTTAATGTAATGCTTACATTGTTATCATTATGTTTTCATGTAATGTATTGTAGTGTAATATAATGTTCACTTTTTGTTCTCAATTTTAATAATATTTTCATTATGTTCCCATGCAATGTAATATTCTCATTATGTTCCGATGTAATGTATTGTTATTATTATGTTTCCCATGTTATGTTGTTTTGATTATGTTCCTCATGTAACATAATGATCTCATTATGTTTCTATGTAATGTAATGTTTTCATTATGTTCCCATGTAATGTTATTATGTTTCCAATGTAGTGTGACATTCTCTTTATGTTCCTATTGTCATGTTCACTTTGTATAATGTAAAATTCACTGTAAATGTTTTTATAACATACAATGTTCTGTTATCTAGGTCTGTAAGTGTTAACATTCTGTATTAGGGTCCTATTGTAAGTGTTAACATTCTGTATTAGGGCCCTAATGTAATGTATAATATAAACACCAATGTCTTATTGTAATATATGAAGTTCTTAATATTTCTTGCATGTACACATTATTTTTCAGACAATTATTCACTAATTCTATGTCACCTGTTACAATCATTGTCTCATATTTGCATAATCTTGTTTCTTTCCTATTTCTATTTCCTTGTGATATCTCCGACTAGGTAAGAACTATTTTTTAATTTAAATGTGTCATACTAATATAGAAGATGAAGTTGCACATCCAATTCAAAATGAATTACAATTAATATAAACAAAAAAATTTAATTTTTTGTCCTTATTATCAGAATAGCATAAGAATAAAATATAGTTTGTTTGTGCCTTTAAAAAATAATTATGAGTCTAGTTAATACCTTAGGTGGACTGGTGGCAGTCTTTAAAACATTCATCATTATAAATGTTTGCACTTCAGAAATCTCAGAATTTCTGGTTGTTATTTTGTTTTAATTTGTTACCAGTATATTGTTTCTTGAAACAGACTTTTATGGCACAAAGCGTGAGAACGTGAAATACATAAAAAATGTTTTTTTTGGCAAACATATTATTCTTTTTGCATTCATGACATGAACCCCCAATTGTCAATTTTGTGTATCCTTATATACTTTAAAATGCTTTAACCTTTTCACCACCAGTTCCCTCTTTTCATCACGAATTCACCAAAAAAGTCCCGCTTATAATCTGCACTTTCCTTCAGAAGATTGGAACAAAAATAGTCAAATTTGCTGTGTAAAAACTAAAAATTGACTCAGATTTTTTCTGTTGGTTCTAAAATTAGTGTTCATTTTCAGAAATATAGAAAAACATTAGAAAAAATACAAAAAGTGAAAATTTGGCAAAATTTGTGAGTCAGAAATAATTGTAGATTTTATTCATATCCTTAACCTTTTGATCCCAATAATTTTAGCCACCCCAAAATAAACATGCAAAATTTTGCATGTTTTAATGCATTTTTCTTTAATGTTTTTTTTAGTCTTAATTGATGTAATTTCTGATTGGCTACAGGTCGAGATTAAAATTGATTAAAAATATTAAAATAAAAATATAGCAACAGTTCACTGATATACACGCTAGCTGTGTGGGAGATACCACCAATACCTACAAGTACATATAAGCCATCCGTTCATTACCTTTCTCTACATTTGATAAACAACAAACTAATCTGACTTATTTCCCAGGTATGTTGGACATCAGCAAGGACCCTGACTACCACGGCATTTACGACAACATGAAATACTTTCCAATGAGCGAACATGATATGCTGGAGGACAATAGATTATTCATGCATCACGTAGATGATCTTTCCATGCAAATGACGTTACAACAAGACTCCATCAAACAACACCACAATTTATTTGTTCTGGATCCTAGCTATGTCATTACAAACGTTGTTAAACTCGGTGAGGATAAACTTGATAGGGACGCTTACGAAAGGCTGCAGAACCGTCTCCTGGTCCACCAGGAGGAGATAAAGAAATACATAGAAAGTAAAAGTGAAATTAGAAGGAATATACATTTACTGAAATTTGTGAGTTTTATGGTTCCGTTTCTGATGGGCATGAAGAAGAGAAATAAAGTACCTGATGTCAATATATTTCTTGCACCACTTACAGGTGAGTAAAATGTTTCTTAATTCTCTGAGCACCAATCTTAATTCCCAAATTTTAAACCTTCATAATTTTTTCATTTTTTTTTCAATAATTTTGATGAAAACTTGTACCCAATAGAAAATTATGTCCATTTGGTACAAAAATTATTGAATACATTTTTAAAAATGTTACAACAAAATTTGCCTCGAAAAATTAATGGCACCTAAACAGTAAAAGCTACTATAGCGATAGATCTAATGGATTTATGATAGAGTCTTTTTGTTTGAGCAGACAATGCTGGATATTTGCCAATTTATTGCCTCCACACAATGTATTAGCTGTCAGTGTAGAATAATTGGGCAAGTCTGTGTATATTTGCTGCACTTCCAGAACTCATTAAAAAGTCTGTGTCAAGCTCAGAAGCATTGTGTGTATGAAGTACTGAAAAAACAAACTTCCCTAAAGGTTATTAAGGACAATATTGGTTCAAAGTTGTAAATGTGAAACTGAAAAGACCATGGTTGATATGCATGTCTTTACATATGCTAGATTACAGTCCCTCTAGATGTACCACAACATTCATGTTTAGCTGATCCCAAATATGTTAACCTTTTCACCACCAGACTTTCTCAACCAAATTTTTCTGTACTGTATTCCTATATTCTTCAATATTTCTGGAAATGAACCCAAATTTTGGAGCGAACAGACACAATTTGAGTCAATTTTCAGTTTTTACGCAAACAATTTGGGCTTTTTTTGTTCCAATCTTCTGACAGAAAGTGCAGACTATAAACGGGGTTATTTTGTGATGAAAAAAGGATACTGGTGGTGAGAAGGTTAAATAATATTATGCATTTGTTCTACTGCAAGAATTACAGAGTTGACACTTCTAAGTCTGTGTCCCCGTCTTCTCACATGCATATAAATGCACTGTCACATTCAAATTGGGTTCTGTAGTGTGATGTCAAGTTCAGCTTCATTTTGATTTTTATCAATTAATCTAAAATATCTTTTGCTTGGAATTAATTTTTCTGCTGAAGGAATGATGCAGTGAAAATAAAATCCAGCGAATATACCTTTTTTTTCTTATATTTTACCTTATATAATAAATTCCATACAAAACACGCAAACAATCTTTTCAGCAAAAATAAATTCCAGCTAAAATAAAGTATTTTACAGTATTATACTGATGGTCAAATCAAATTTGCATCAAACAATGTTTAAGTCAGTTAATGATAATATATACAATTCTTGATTCACTTATAGATACCACAAAAAAACTACATGTAACCTGTCAGAATGAATTCTGTACTCCAGTAGTTATATTCTTGGTTTAGTTATAGATACCACAGTATCTCACACACAAAACAACTACATGTTACCTGTATGAATGATTTCTATACTCCAGTAATTATAGCCCCTTCATTTCAGACAAAATTTAAGTGCCACTTTTGGCTGATGTGGCTTTGTCTTACTTTCTGTCTCTCATATTTTTTCCACATCTCTCTCACAACACACACCTGGTAATGTATAGACCAGGAATAAGAATATGGATATCGTATGGATAGCAAAATAGACAACTGTTATTATTGAGTTCTTCCATGGAACTATAAACCCCAGGAAGAACAACCACTTTGTTTCCTTTGAACTATGATAGTTGCCGCGATGTTGAATGTTTATTTTGACTGTTTATTTCGTCGCATTAAATAATAAGCCGATTTACGCAAATGAACGTTTATCTCCAACTATCGGTCATTTTCGGAGTCAATCGGGTGACTTCGGGAGATCACGTGATCGAGTTGTTTCGGTTATAGCATAAAAAACAATGGTGCCAAGACAAAAACACTGATAAATGAGCGACATTCAACGGGAAAAAAAAACACATTGCCACTTCTGGCGATCGAAGGGAAACACGGAATAAGTCGGGATATCTCGACAACAAACAGCATACCAAACCCCATGTTTCACAAACTTTCGCAACCTTATTTTTTCGAGGGTTGAAAAAAACAAGAAGTAATCTAAAAACGTCATTGAAAATTATGAAAACTCGCTAAAACTCCGACCCGTTGCATGATTTCCGGTACACTGAAGGTGACCGACTTGTTTGCGCATGCGTAGTGAACGAAATATTTTACTGCGCAGTTATGAAATTTTTTTTTAAAGTTTTCCATTTCCAGCAAAGCGGTTGATACGGGCGTATCGGCGGCAACTAACATGGAGTATGACTAATGTTGTGGAAACAAAAGCGAAAGCACTGTAAGATAAACTAAGACAAAGGTTTTTTTAATCCTCTTAGTTTCGTTGTTCTTCCTGGGGTTTATAGTTCCATGGTTCTTCTTAAAATAAAATATTGTTTGTCATGCTTATTAGTGCTGGGAATAGAATTCTATTGTGATAGTGACTAGGTTTGTACCCTCCTGGCATTACATGACTATGGTATTGTGAAACATTCAAAATCAAAACCGAAAGTTACAGCATTTGCAAGTTATACTAATAAAAACCTGATGCATCCTCCCCCAGGTATTATAGAATAGGGATCCCTATCCCTTTATTTTGGATTTTAAGTGAACCAATTTAGCACGTCAATAAATACAATTGGGTTAATTGACATATTCTGTTGTTATGCAAATTAGATACTACTCTACTACTTTCCTGGGAGAACATTGGTCAAAGGCTACAAAAACAGGATATTTTCAAAACAAAACCAAAATATATTCTTAAATTTGTTTGTGACCACATTGAAAAAAAATGATTTTGTCAGACAATAATGGCTTTGATCTTTATCACTCATGTATAGGTGAGGGATAAAAGTCACTTTCCTGATATTACTGTTAATTCACTCACGTAGATTTAATTTAGCAGATTATAGCTATCAGCAAAAATAGCAAAAACCCAGTGAATAATTAATTCATTTAGAGTATTTGCATGTGTATATTAAAGTACAGGAATTACAATATAATTTATTCTCATAGTTTCATAGTTTATTTTTTATACTCACTTGTATACCTTTCTATTGGCAGTGGTGTTTACTTTAATCATGGTAACCGTTTTATTAGTTTGCTTTATAATTTAACGCCTGGGAGATATATCCCCTAAGTGGGATTGTTCACTGTCACATAAACTCTAGCATGGCTATAACTCTAATCAAATCTAATGTCTTTTGTCGAACTGTGGAATGTACCCGGTACTTATACACTTAATTTAATTGCCCTTTGATTGATTTCACGGTGAAAATAAATTTTTCTACTGCTATGTTTTTATACACAGTGAATACCAATTATATTATGGGCTTTAAAATACTTTAAAAATTGTTGGTGGTTTAAAGTGCGGTAGTCGTTGCGATGTGCCTGTGTGACATTTGTGTTGATAAACATTGATTTTCCCACAATCCAATGCGCTCTTCAAATGGAAATCACAAGTATGAGGTTTGACCTTGGCGTGATATGCACTGATTACCACCGGTGACTCCTTGATACCTTTGAATAACATGAAAATTATCTAATTAAATCTTGGAAACGTCTCAGTTCATACTCGTTGATCTGCGCAACAGTCAAAGTCGCCATATTTGTTTATATGAGACCCATACATTTGTATATCTCGCACATGCGCAGCGCGACGACTACCGTGCTTTAATGTTCTGTGATCGACATGATATTAATACTAATTTATATCTTAGTAACAACACCTGCTTTGAGGCAACCAATATTAAAAGTTTCCCTCTCAGCTTTCTTGAGCAGCAACTATCAATTTGATTCTGTGGAAAGTAGCTCTAATGATCAAATTTCCTGAGTCTGGTTGAGGGCGCTGTTGTCCATTCTGTGCTGTTTTGCTCATTGTCATCTTAAAGGGCGGTAGTCGTCGTGCCGCGTCCTGTTCGATATGGGACGTATACAACGCGTGTAAAATACATTGTTTATTTACATGAAATTTGAGCACGCGCTGCGCCGCGCTTTAAATGGTACTGTAACCCCAATCTGAATAAATTACATTCAGGATTTGTGATGTACTAAATTGCAAAACTTTCTCTTCCATGTGCTTTAGGTTGCTTTAGGGGTGAACAATTTATAATAATTATTTCTTTCAAAAGTGTCACATACATGTATTTTTTTCATGTATAAAATAAAATTATATTGTAAAACTCAAGGAGATGTGATCATATTTTTGAATGGAAGCCAATTACCATAAACCGGTTTACTCCAGTTTAATCAGGAGTGAGGCTGTTTTTCATACTTAAAATATTGACAGATTTGAATATGGTATATTTATGATATCCATTTTATTGCTCATAATTTATTATTACAGTGATTGCATTGTGGCTGTTCCTTTCTCATATTCTTATTCTAACAAACTTTTGTTGATTTGCTTTTCTAGCTGACGAATGCAAAACAGAGCGAGAATTGCCTCCTTTAATAAAAGGCAAAGACTTCAAGTGTCAAAACTTTGAATTCAGTCCAACTCGATATTTTCATTTACACGGCGGTATTTCGTTTGATTGTGAACCCTCACCTATCAATAGTCCATCACAAGAAATAATAGACACATTTGATGAACTGCAGTCGCAGGCTCTGAGTCATGTGGCAAAGATAACGGATCCTAACGCTCCATATCAAGACAGTTTTCCGATACCTGTCAGAGAGTTCAACGGACAAAGGTGAGATGATGAACTCTTCTTTTTTTCAATCATTTATTAATTTTTGCTGCTAGAAATTTTTGTGATTTAATTTAATTTGCAAGGACAAAATCTTGTGAAAAGTGCTGTGACAAATTTTATTGACTTTCAAAAGTTACGAAACTATTTCTCTTGCAAAACTATTATAATTTGAAAAAATGAAAAGAATCTAGGGGTCATAGAATTTAAGTAACAAATTAGATGCGAGTCAATCAAAATATTAGAATGACTAATGGCAAAGAAAATATTAGTACCAGTACTGTATTAGTACTATTAGTAGTGCATGCATACATTACAGATTTGCATGTTTCTATGCAGGTATGTACGACCTAGAAAAAGTGCCATATGCGAGTACCAAGTTGCGAGTCACAAGTATCAAAATATGCCATATGCTAGTGGTAATAACGGCATATGCGAGTGGTAAAATGTATCATTTGCTAGTAGCAAAAAAGCCCTATGCGAGGAGTAATACAAAGGCCAGGAAAACCGGTGTATGCCAGGGGTGGAGTCATTTGCCAGTTTGCTCAACGACTGGATTCGTTTGCTTATAATAAAATAACGTACGTTCAAATGTGTTTTATCACAGTAAAATCAAATATTTACCATGGTTATGAAATGATGTGTACATGGTTGGTTAAGATTGGCATGATGCTATTGAGGCTTTTACTTTAGGGGTGATTCATATATAAAAATAATGGTAGCAAATAGGTGTCAACCGGCGCACGCCACCAGGTACACAACATTGCAGTCGACCAGTGTACGAGGATAACATTGCGAAGGTCACAAATAAAAGCAGCTTTAACTACTATTTCCAGTGCTTTTTGTTTACTATTCATTCAAGTGTTTATATCAAAAAGTTCGTTCAGTCGTTTGCATAGAATCGATGTTTGCTCTTCACACACTAGATGGGAAACGTGACAGCACGATATATGGGTCTCATATGAACAAACATGGTGGCTTTGACTGTAGCGCATGCCAACGAGTACAAACTGAGACGTTACCAAGCTATAATCAGATAATTTCTTTGTTGATTAGAAGGAATGGAATAGGTCGACGGCGGTAATTAACTCACTTCGCACCAAGGTCAAAACTCTTACTTGTGATTTTCATGAGAAGAGTGCCTTGAATTATGGGAAATTAATGTTAATCAACACCTATGTCGCACATGCACAGTGCAATGACCATCACCCTTTAAGCCTAGATTATAACTGATACTAATGAGGGCTTTTTGGGAGATTCATCATTTCTGATTACATCGTTCATTATCTGTCTGTCTTAATATAATTGTTTATAGGTACTATGTACTTGCGATGGAATTTGAAACTTACTATCCCATGACACCACAGAAACCATGGTGGATACACGCATTCTATGAACAAATTAAGGAACTGAAACCGAAGAGACTACCGCTCACTGAGAATCATATGCACGAACAATTTAAGAAGCGATATGGGGTCAAGAAGGCTATTAAATTCAAGGTATGTAAATAGCAGTATTTACTCTCGACATTTGGTAAACATTGTCAAAACTTTAAAATTAATATATTTCAAACAAACACGAGGAGACCCAGTCAAGTAGAAATGCTACTTAAAAAAGCAGTAAGTTTAGATCAGAGGGCCAGATATGTATTATTGTTATTTGGAATGGTACAAATACCAGACTATAACAATCATATGCTTTCAGGCTTGTGCCAGTTGTATTGTAAATAGGTAATAGGACACTGGACTGAGAAGCAACTGGTAATTACCTGCTCTTGAGACATTAACCATGTTTTTAAGTTTGCAACAATTGATTTTTTTATTGCAGAATCTGCAAGCCGGGTTGAAGATATGCGCTACAAGGGGACTAGTTTCTATGCTTCAGACTCTTGTACGCAAGACACCAGGTTCTCGTCTCAGTAAACAGGATGAAAATGGATTGTCGTTGATGCATCATGCAGCCATGCAAAACCGGCCACAGATTATATCATTATTGGCAATACAGGGACAAGATATTAACACAAGAAGAAATAATAACATTTCTTCTACAGGTATAAAGGACATTATTGTTGTATTGGGATTGTAAGGTGGATATGTTTTTATTGACTTGGTGGTTGTGAGGTGGATATATTTGTATTGGTTTGGTGATCATAAGGTGGATATGTTTTTATTGACTTGGTGGTTGTGAGGTGGATATATTTGTATTGGCTTGGTGATCATAAGGTGGATATGTTTTTATTGACTTGGTGGTTGTGAGTGAATATATTTGTATTGGCTTGGTGGTTGTGAGGTGGATATTTTTGTATTGGCTTGGTGGTTGTGAGGTGGATATTTTTGTATTGGCTTGGTGGTTGTGAGGTGGATATTTTTGTATTGGTGGTTGTGAGGTGGATATTTTTGAATTGGCTTGGTGGTTGTGAGGTGGATATTTTTGTATTGGCTTGGTGGTTGTGAGGTGGATATTTTTGTATTGGCTTGGTGGTTGTGAGGTGGATATTTTTGTATTGGCTTGGTGGTTGTGAGGTGGATATTTTTGTATTGGCTTGGTGGTTGTGGGGTGGATATTTTTGTATTGGCTTGGTGGTTGTGAGGTGGATATTTTTGTATTGGTGGTTGTGAGGTGGATATTTTTGAATTGGCTTGGTGGTTGTGAGGTGGATATTTTTGTATTGGCTTGGTGGTTGTGAGCTGGATATTTTTGTATTGGCTTGGTGATTGTGAGGTGGATATTTTTGTATTGGCTTGGTGATTATGAGGTTGATATTTTTGTATTGGCTTGGTGATTGTGAGGTGTATATTTTTGTATTGGCTTGGTGATTGTGAGCTGGATATTTTTGTATTGGCTTGGTGATTGTGAGGTGGATATTTTTGTATTGGCTTGGTGATTGTTAAGTGGATATTTTTGTATTGGCTTGGTGGTTGTGAGGTGGATATTTTTGTATTGGCTTGGTGGTTGTGAGGTGGATATTTTTGTATTGGCTTGGTGGTTGTGAGGTGGATATTTTTGTATTGGCTTGGTGGTTGTGAGGTGGATATTTTTGTATTGGCTTGGTGGTTGTGAGGTGGATATTTTTGTATTGGTGGTTGTGAGGTGGATATTTTTGTATTGGTTGTTGTGAGGTGGATATTTTTGTATTGGTTTGATGGTTATGAGGTGGACATTTTTGTATTGGCTTGGTGATTGTGAGATGTATATTTTTGTATTGTTTGATGGCTGTGAGGTGGATATTTTGTATTGGCTCAATGGTTGCAAGGTATTTGTATAAGGTTGGTGATTGTAAGGTGGATTAAGTTTATATTGGCTTGGTAGTTGTGAGGTGAATATTTTTGTAATTGCTTGGTGGTTTTGAGGTAGATATGTTTGTTTTGGCATGGTGGTAGTGAGGTGTATATATATAGTTGTATTGTCCAGCTGAGTGGTTGTAATGTGAATATAGTCGTATTGGCTTGGTCGTATTGGCTTGGTTTGATACTTGGTTTGATACTTGGTTTGATACTTGGTTTGATACTTGGTTTGATACTTGGTTTGATACTTGGTTTGATACTTGGTTTGATACTTGGTTTGATACTTGGTTTGATACTTGGTTTGATACTTGGTTTGATACTTGGTTTTGGTTTGATACTTGGTTTGATACTTGGTTTGATACTTGGTTTGATACTTGGTTTGATACTTGGTTTGATACTTGGTTTGATACTTGGTTTTGGTTTGATACTTGGTTTGATACTTGGTTTGATACTTGGTTTGATACTTGGTTTGATACTTGGTTTGATACTTGGTTTGATACTTGGTTTTGGTTTGATACTTGGTTTGATACTTGGTTTGATACTTGTTTTGATACTTGTTTTGATACTTGTTTTGATACTTGGTTTGATACTTGGTTTGATACTTGGTTTGATACTTGGTTTGATACTTGGTTTGATACTTGGTTTGATACTTGGTTTGATACTTGGTTTGATACTTGGTTTGATACTTGGTTTGATACTTGGTTTGATACTTGGTTTGATACTTGGTTTGATACTTGGTTTGATACTTGGTTTGATACTTGGTTTTGGTTTGATACTTGGTTTGATACTTGGTTTGATACTTGGTTTGATACTTGGTTTTGGTTTGATACTTGGTTTGATACTTGTTTTGATACTTGGTTTGATACTTGGTTTGATACTTGGTTTGATACTTGGTTTGATACTTGGTTTGATACTTGGTTTGATACTTGGTTTGATACTTGGTTTGATACTTGGTTTGATACTTGGTTTATAAATGAATGAAGTGATTTGGATCTATCTGATTGGCAGTGTTATGTGCACAGTATATGGCATTATTGGAATGGCAAATTTGGGGGATATGATTGGAATGATAGCTGAGAGGTATGCTGTATTGTTTGGGTGGCTCACTAACATGTTTGGCAAAATTGCACTGTATCAGTAACGATTTAAGTGGTTGACTGCAGTGATGCACTTTACAAGCTGAGAGAGGGGGTAATGGTTTAACATGCTTGGAGATAAATAAAAGGTGTTTTCATGTACTTTTTGCATTTTTATCCCAATTTTTGCTGTTATTTTTCATGCTTTCATCTTCGCATAAATGTATTTCGTAATTAATTTTTAACATCTTATCAATTTTTGCATGCATTCTTCTAGAAATATCTATAGGTAAGAAGACATTGTTGCTTTTTTACTTTTTCACTTGCATGTTGCATGCCACATCATCACCAGATGGGTAATGTGGTTTATTGCCACTGTTGCATGCTGGGTATAAAGGTGAAACCATCCACGTGCTCAAGTGCAACATGGATGTGTTCAATCGGAATACACATGCAGTCTGAAGTCGGTGCTCATCGTGCCACAAACGTTCACATAAATAAAATGTAAATCAAGTGATATGTAGTACGATGGCCGCCATTCTTTTAGCTGCCCATTTGAATGGCATATTTTTTCTACCATCATTTAGTCGCACAGATTTATGCATTTATCAATAAATTTTTTTTGATTGAAATTTAAAAAAAAATAATAATGCAGAATTATTTTATGAATGCTGACTTTGGTGTTTGAATCGTATAATTTTTTCGACCCAAATATTTTTGCTATATATTTCAATTCTGGACGTTTTTAATAATTTTAGAAAAAATAAACATAATTTTATGTTGTCTATACATCTCAATCACAAATTTTTGAAAAAAATGGATAAAATTGCAGGTTTTTGACAAAAGTTGATGTCGGACACTCAAAGGGTTTAATTAAACTGATCATCACAACCAGTTTGTATTCTGAATAGAAGTGTACAATTGTTGGGATGTTCTTTTATTTTTCCAAATATGTACCGATATATACAAATACACACATTCTGGAATTTCAAAATAGAGATTTCAGTATCATTGGCAGTGTTATGAATATCACAGATTTTAAACTTACTTAGAATTGTTCAATGGTAAAGTTTTGATGGCAGTGGTAAAATAATGGATCATCTTTTTGAAGGAGAATTAATTTAATTAACAGTGTTATAGTTTGTGTGAGCATAACATGGTGTAGCTTAGAATGATGTATTTACTAACACAAACACTATATTATTTTAGTTTGCACATTATAGTCGTATCAAATTGGTGCTTTTCAGAATTTACAAGTCTGAGTGTTCCTTGTTGCTTCACAAATGGAATAAAAATTAAATATGGTCACATTCACTTGTATCATCAGTCTTAATTAGTAGAAACTGGAAGATTGGAAGAAGGTCCAGACAAATATTTCTGGTTAATTTGTTTTCCAAATTGAATAAAATTATGTTAAAAATATTTGGATTCTATTTTGAAATTTATGTGAATTTGTTTTTTAAAATTCTGACACAAACTTTAAAAAAACATGATGTGCAATTACCAAAAATACAAAGATTTATTGCTAGGCTGTAGATCCACCAGCATTCGGCAATAACAATGTAGTAGGCACTGGGATATTGTCAATTTTAAATTACTACTAATACAGTACTTGTTATCTTGTAATTGACAGGTCCAACTCCAATTCACCTCGCTGCTCGGTGCGGATCTCTGGATGCCGCTGTGTGCCTGATTGGGAACAAGGCTGACATGTATCTAACTGACCAAGACGGTTGGGCAGCTATACATCATGCGGCTTTTTTCGATCATGCACCAGTGGTTCGTCACTTTGTGCGTAAATGGCAGGACCAGATGGAATTGGAGACGATGAATCAGTATGTACTGTGTATCACAGGTGGTTGGGTAATTTTGGTACACGTGATGATGTGTGTGACTTCATCTGGCATAGCAACTTGTCAATATCATTTTTTGATTTTTGCAAGACAAATTTTGGCAAAACAATGAAAGTCATGAAATACTGTAGTAGTGAAGACTTCACTTGGGTTCTCAACACATTGCCTGCAGATAGCCGAAATGAATGGGAAAAAAAAACGATGCCAACAGGAAATGTGTTGAGACAGGAAGTCACAGTGACTTTACTGAAATATTGTTGCAGCAAACATTTCATTGAAGTCTTTAAGACGAGTAGTCGCAGTGACTTTCACAAAATTTTGTCCTCGCAAACCTTCCCAAATTGTGAAATAACGAACATTTCTAGCAGCAAGATTTTATTACCTTACCAATTGAGAAATATTCGAGCGAGTGACACATTTTTAATTTTTTAGTTTATGGTAATTGAAATGTGACATGAAACAATTTATCACAGTAAGGGAACTGATCATTACCACCCAGCCGGTTTCCTGTGAGTTTGACTCGGTTTACCGTACCGGTCGTTGCTTTACCGTACCGACCGTTGCGTTACCGTACCGACCGTTGCGTTACCGTACCGACCGTTGCGTTACCGTACCGGCCGGTGCTTTACTGTACCGGCTGGACAATTACCGTACTGATAGGACCAATACCGACTATTTATCACCTTCGATTAATGAATGCATGGTAAACAAAGCCCCGGTAACTGATCGGCGCCCTGCCGGTAACCGTGAGTCATGCATGAATTAATTGGGCATTTTGCAAACAATAAGAATTTTTTTTTAGGACTTGTACAACAGAGTGTTACGTCCCAGTCGACTAGAGGACTCGGTGGTTTAATTATTTGTTTATATTTGTCAGTAGCTCACACAGTGGAAAGAAAGTCGGGCAACCGTCGAAATACAAATAAATAAATAAATTAAATAAAAAAGTCTTTCTGAAATTCTTCGCATGTGTTTTTTTTCAATATATGTGTGTTATTCACATATTCATGATCGCCTGTAACGCTATAAAACGACAGTCCTAAATCGTAGCTTACCCACAACGTTGAATAAAACGTCTCAACCTGTCGCATGAATTCGATGATACTTGCATAATCTGTCAGCGTGACTCGCTTGGCCGAGCTCACATGTATTTAAATTCGGGCTTGGGCGTTCGAAAATCTGTTTTGATACTTTGTCGACAATAACACGCGCAACGCGTGCACGTAGTCCAGATAAAATTCAAGTGCGTAAAACGGAATTTGACCTTGCTCTAGTTCAACATTTTTCCATTGCTTTTCGACCTCATTTTGTGATTTTGCTTATGGAATTGACCAAACATATTTACACATCCCTTCCAACAATCCCCAATGTAACTTTATTATAACAAAACAGAGTGTGCAAGTGTGCCGGTACATCTCTTTTTGGAACATGTGATTGGCCCTGAAAAGGGCTGTTTGGTTTGGGGCAGAATACGTTTTAGACTGGAAAGGTCGGGACTTTTTTTTGTTTTACAAAAAAAAAAAAATAATTACAGCCAATACAAAGTCAGCTTGGACATTCAGTTGTGAGACATAACAAAATAAACGGTGCCAGCGATAGATTTTGCGAATGAAAGAACAAACTAAACGCAATCAAAGGCGCCGACCACTCGCGTTGGAAATAAACTAATAAAACGCGTTGCGACGAGAAATCTCGTCTGCATCTATCATTCGCGCACACGCACACACATGCTATTTTCGTATGTTGAATACGTTGGCAACGTCGTCAAATATTTAGCCCAATCACTGAATAAAAAAACATCCAAGCACACGTGCACTGGCGCCAGATAAAGTGAAAAAATGAAAACAAAATTACGTCTGCACTGTGCATTTGTAACAATAACCAAAACCATTAGGTTACATGCCAAAACTACCGACTCAGGATTCATCATACACAAATATAGCCACTTTCATGGAACTGTTATTTTTGTAATCCACTTTGTCGGCTCAGTTGATTTGGGAGCACTGATCCCGATTTAAAAAAAAAATCGTATAAAATAAAGACGCAGTTCCGTCTGTAGTCATATCCAACAGTTCACTTGGACGTACTGGGAGCTCCATGGTCTCACAAAAATCATGTGTAGCATTATCACGCGCAACTTGAATGTAAATATTATGCAATAATAATGGTAAAGTTTAATCTCTGACAAATAAAAAGACGCAACAAATTGCCCTGGTGGTGTATTTGACCTCGAAAGCTACCGTATAGCAAACATGAACAAAATGATTTATAAACAGACTATAACTACAAACTAAACAAATTCTACTCAAATTAATTCTACAGTTCTGCTTTCTCTGGCGATCCTGTGCATAAAACTGAAATTTAAACAGGTCGGCATTTTACCTGTAAACCGGAAAATCAATGCATAAATTAACTTGTCAGAAGTGTGAATTGCCTCCTGCCAGTACGGTAACGGCCTTGCCGGTACGGCTAATGACCTTCGGGTACGGTAAAGCAGCGGCCGGTACGGTAAAGCAACGGCCGGTACGGTAAAGCAGCGGCCGGTACGGTAAAGCAACGACCGGTACGGTAAAGCAACGCATGCCGCAGGAGACTCACAGGAAACCGGCTTGGTGGTAATGATCAGTTCCCTAAATAAAAAATAAAATGACTTGTTATTTGTAAAATAAAATAAAATCACCCCTAAAAAACCAAATTGCAAAGAATACTGCATTTTGGAGTATATTTTGCATGTAAATAAATAGTGATCAAAGATTTATAAGACTTAGGTATGCAAATTTGATATCCATATATGGTGATATGCAATGAAGACCTCATGAGTAGCGAATTCTCGCGATCGGAAAGCAACCATAGTCAGAGAGTGGAATGGGTGCTTCGTAATGTTTGATAGCATAAACAGAAATTGCTTTTCGTATATGCAGGGACATTATTTAAATCACCTGAGAACAAACACAAACTAGTTCTTATTTCACAGACTCACTAATTTGCATTTGGAATTCTAGAAATGTTGGTGTTTTGTGATCATATCACAACTAACATAAATTCTTCAATTCTTGTATGAGCTTCATTGCATATCACAACCTTGCTTACCCTAGACTTATAAATCTTTGACTGACTTGCTGAAAATCAATATCTAGTAGAGACAATTAAATCAAAATTATATCATCCCAATAATTCTTGCTATGTTGAAGTTGTTAATTGTGAAAAAAACAAACTGAAATGTGAACAGTGCATGATGGAAGATGGTTTTTTGTGTTAAACTTAATAATTATTAATTGCCTGGGGTGATATTATAATATAAATATTTGAAAAATGAATTCTAATGATTAATGTAAATGTGTTTTTTTCTGTTTAAATACCCCCCCCCCTCCCTGAAACATTTGTTAATTGCATGTTCAAGTAAATAACGTATACAACATACATCACTATACAATACAAACTGAAAGTTACAGTGGAACACTTAATGTAAAGCTTTGTCAACATTTAAAAATCCTCATTCCTTTAGCTTGCAATAGCACATTGTTGCATCCGCTTTGCTAGACTCCTTGCCCTGCAGCCATACTTGATTCTCTGCGTTCCGTGGTGAAAGTGGTTAGTATGCAGAATTCTATAGCCACTATAAGCTTTCAACTTTTCTATAGATAAGCTTTGCCTTGCTTGATCTATAATCCAAAGCATTATCAGCTTATTAAAATCCTCTTAACCATATATTGGTGATCCAGATCTATCCAGATTTTAATATAGTAGATTTTAAAGGAAAAAAGAGGATTATGAATTGTAATTGCAAAATTAGTAATTTATTCACGGTAATGTTAAAGTCAGATTCCTCATCATCGTTAATATTTCTTAATGTGTATATAAAAGGGTAAAGCAATTTGGGTGTAACTTACAACCATCATACGGAACTTAAGTTATGACTTGCAAAAGCACATCACAATGCACATTTCCTTACCAAAAATTCACTGTATTTTTAAATTAAAAAATATATTTACTGTACCGTAATTGTAAACATTAAAAAATACAAAAAATAGTTTTTGCTGTACAAGCGCATGTCCAATAGATGCGCATATAAATCAACAGCTTCATAAGCGTGAATAAAGCAAATAATTTGGAGCATACTTTTTTTGAGTATATCATATAATTTTTAAATTTTTTTTTTTTTTTTATAAGTAACTGAAGCCGAAGTATTATTTAAGTGTACTTAAAATTATGCTTTGAGTGTATTTTTAAGTATAATTTTCAGCACAGTTTTTTGGTAATGGTTTATTACCACTGATTCGTATCATAGTACATTACAATCATGCACTGTATCAGCAAAGCATCGTCACCATAATTGTCACAATTTCCAAGTATAGTAGTTAACCAGTAGCACTACTGATGAGTTAACAGTTACTAATATGAATAATTCTTTTTTTTTTATTAATCACATTTCTCCTTATGAAACTTATACTATTACTTCTTAACTTCTGTCTGCTTATTTCACTTTAAAAGTGTGCCAAAGTTTTATAATGACAGTGAACACTGTTTACTCTGAAATTCAAAGAGCTGTGTGTTGGTGTGCTTCTCACTAAAGTTGACACTTGTATATATTAAAGTTCCATAAAACCCTTGGCAAGATATTTTCCCAATATTCCATTATATCCTTTCGACCCCTGAAAATAATTGCACGTATTCCTATTTTTATAGATTAAATTTTAAGGTTTGTATTAAAATTAAAAAAAAAAATGTTGATTCAGTTATTTTTCGTTTTCTTATGTTGATATATGCAAATGAATGGAAACTTGTTGATAATCACGCTGACTAACCGTACATGGCACTCTGTTTTCAGAGTTTACAGACTGAACCTCCATATACCGATTGACTCATTCTAACAAAGTATTTATTTTTAATTAATAACCTTTACATATATCTTTACTCAAACGTAATTTAGTTTGCGGCAAACTCCGCTCTTACTCGCGGCGAGTAGCGGTGCATTAGACTGCGTCAAGACTTTGATTCACTTGGGTGTGATTATAAAGAAACGTGATATGGAGGGAAATAATATGGTTCATTTAGCAGCTTTGAGATTCCACACTAATGTTTTGGAATATTTTATTGAATGGGATCATCCCGATGTCCAAGTATGGCATACACTTGTCAGTAAGTATCTTATTAATTTACTGTTTATGTATGTAGTGTACACAGTACTTGATTAGATCACATGCATTAAACAAATCATAGTGGTTAAAACATTTTTAATTGGAGTTTTAATTAAAATCTTCATTCTATGGTGAAAATTAACTCCTGTATGACCTAAAGTTCTACTATGAGTGTTAATACTACGGGTAGAAATTTCTCATTGATATATTCAAAATGAGTTTATTGTTCTATATAAAAAAATTAATATATTGCTGGTCAGCATGCTCACGATCAAATAGTGTGGGTCGATCTTATTGTTTTTCGCTTACTTTGCCGCTGTACAATAATGATTTGATAATCCTGCAAAATTCGTGCCCTGAAAAAAAAAAAACATTGACCAGAAATATTTCTTTATTTGCGACCCCTCACTGAAACAAATCAAAATATTCGACCGTGTATTAATTTTGTAACAACAACAAATGTTTGGATATATTTTTATGATTTTGGTGGGCTTTGATTTAAGAAGGCCAGCAACTGGAGAGTCTTTTCAAATATGGAGCTACATATATTTGATGTGAATTGTACATTACAGTGCTGACGATTTATTTGTGGTTCTTTGCCCTTAGCTATGATGGCATCAAATGATTTGAAGAAGATAGACAGCTCTGTCAGATCTTTAGAAATATTATCAACAGTCAGACAAGGACACTGGAAGTCAATCCTAGATGCAGGTGAGTTAAACATGTTCTAATTTTATCATTTGCTTGAAACCAGAAAATATATTATAACCCTTTTTTTTTAAATTAAATTTTTTTTAACCAATTTGCCTGTTTTTATATATTGTTCTATGATTGTTTTCATAATTTTGGACCAAATTTTTATAATATCTTATCGGCCAAAGACCTTAATCAAATTTTGGTTGAAATATAGACAATATTATGTGAATGGTGAAGAACAATTAACTTTGGCAGTCAAAGGGTTAATACTATTATGGTCATTCTTGTTAAACTGTGTCTACTGAAATTGTTTTGTTACTCATTTGCTTGAAATTTTAATTTACCAGTGATTTTTTTTTTTTTTAATTCTAGGTGGTATACCTGCCCTAGTGAATATCCTAAAATTGGAAAACGAGGAACTACAATCCTTAGCTGCATCTGTCATATGTAACATATCTGAACGACAGGAAATCAGAATTGCCTTATCAGAGGCTAAGGCTATACCTATCCTCATCCAATTACTCGGCTCGCCATTGGACGATATCCAATCCAGAGCGGCAATAATCTTGTCGGATTTAGCATGTGTGATGGATAACCAAACCGAGATATCTGCACAGAATGGGATACCAGCGATGATCTATCTTTTAGATTCTGAGTTAGAGGAAGTCTTGGTCAATGCAGTGAATGCGATCCGTGTTCTATGTACTAATCATGACGGCAACCAAACTCTAATTGCAGAAAATGGCGGCATTGATCCTTTAGTGGAGTTTTTAACCATTGAGTCACGTAAGTTTTTATGTTGATATACATCCTATGCATAATTTTTTGTGTTGATTTATTTTATAAAAGAAGATAGCAAAGAAAACTTTCTAATGGTTCAGCACGTGTTTTAACCAATTATTCATTGGTTTTCGCAAAAATACTAGAAAAAAGAAGTCTCTACTTTAGTGTCTCTTACATTACATTATCAACAAATTATTGTGTATATTGTCATCTCTGAGTTTGACATAAATTCTTGTCACATCCTTGCTTACAATGATTATTTTGTTGTTTGTTTATTCAATACTGACTTTACATCTTGTTTATAATATCAACTTTCTTGTTTATATATGGACATTATATTTGCCATGTGTTGGGGCGAGATGCAAATAATCGGTGTTTTTGCTCATACGGTAGTTGAATTGTCTAGTTAGACATCAAAATGTTTTCCATAATTATCATTCCATTTGATGTATTATTTCTGTGCAGCAATAGCTTTGATGTTTAGTTTAGTTTTAGCATATTTCTATTATATCATATTTAACCTTTCTGACATTATGATCAGTAATTGGTTTAGAACCGACCTATCACAACTTTAGTTTTGGGTCATGTGATACTTGAGAACCTCGTGGTTCTGACATTATTATTATTATTTTTTGTTGTTTCAAGCCGATGTCAATATTTCCCGTTTCGTAATTCAATAAATGTCAATCCTAACATCGACTCGTAGTGGCTATACTCGGAGCCAAATCACAGCCACACCATGCTTCACTAATGCTGACACCTTTAATTCCTAAAATAAAAGATTAAGCCATATAATCCTGTTCAAATTGCATCAACACCAGAACTACACATTTTCCAATTAATACATAAACACAAAATATCTCAATGATTGGTGATAACATTTCATAACGTTTATTTGTTATGTTTTCTTTTCTCCAATGGACCATCTTTATAGAACCGGACAGTCATCCAGGTATACCAATTGCTAGCAGTGTCCCAGTAATTTCTGTCTTGAAAACTTTCTTTACAGTTGATTTGCCGTGATTTCTTCACTTTCAGTGTGATGTGACTTTCACTTCAGGTTTCAATTTCTCTGTGGCTAATTGAAATTTTTCATTATGTGTTATCGAAGAATTGGAATGTCATATTGTTAACAATGGTGCCGGGTATTCCATATAACATGGGAGTTAAACAAAAAATCTCCTGCATGACATCAGTATTAAATGGGTTAATAAATGGGCATAGTACCAATGTCATGGACATCATCCGGATCTGATTAATATTTATTTTTATTAATCTCCTCATCGTACTCCTGAAAGGAATAAAACAAAATAATTACATTTTGAATAATACAGTAAATTAATACAGTAATACAGTAAAAGTAATAACTTAATGATGTGTTTGGTTTGGGAATACTGCATTTGCTCTATTAGCAGCGTAACTCCAACAGTGAGGTTCTTACAAGCGAAACACAATGCATCAAATTTATTCTGGGACTTTATGTATAAAGCACAGTCACTTCTAATAGAGCAAATACGTTATATAGCTAATTGCATGCACTCTGAATTGTTGATTTCTTTCCTGTTCTCAAGTTTATTTGTAGTTTGCCTCTCGAAAACTGAGGGGATTGGGTGGCAGATTTTTGTGAAAAAATCATTTCTTGTGGGTAAAGAAAAAAACAAAATGGCATGCTTATGTGAATCAAATATTTGCAGAAAAACAAATTTCACTGCCCATATAAAATATTGATATTATAGTATAAATATTGCTCAGATTTGTTAGTAATCAGTAATTGTGTCTAAAAGTTATAAGATATTATGAATTACATGTAATAATGGGAAACAAGGTGATTAAGCTAAAATGTATTACATGGCAAAATGAACATTATTGAATAGTAAACACTATAAACACACACCTTACTGTTGGTTTGTGCTTTGCATGCTGTGTGTGTTTACTATAACTCTAAAAATGTTTACTTTGTCATGCGTCCATGTACATTGGCTAAAGTGGGAATAGTCCAATATTTATAATATCCGTTTTCTATAAAACTATCATATTTGTTTTCATGCTTTTTTCATTCTTTCAACCATATTTAATTAATAATGATATTTTTAACTAAACAGACATCTTGCAAGCAGCGGCCGCATCTGGTCTTGCTGCACTTTGTGCTGGTCATCGGGAAAATCAAGACCGAATAGTGACCCATGGAGCTGTTGGGCCACTGGTGCAACTTTTGAAATGTCGTAATGTTACCGTGCAGGTTAAAGCGGCCAGCGCATTGGAAGCATTGGCTGAGAACAATCCTGATAGTCAAGCCGCCATTTTGAAACTCAACGCTCCTAAACCACTCATTAAACTACTGAAGGTATTTACTACTGTAAAATAATTTATTTTAGCTGGAATTAATTTTTGCTAATAAACTTTTTGGGTGTTTGTATGGAGGTTATTTTCGCTAATTTTTGATGAGTTGAATATAAATTATAGAAAATAAGGTATATTCGCTGGATTCTATTTTTACTCAATTACCCCTTCAGCAAAAATAGCGAAAAATAATTCTAAGTAAAAATAAAGTACTTTACAGTAACTATCCGATTTTTATGTCATTGTATGAAAATAATTTTTAAAAATATAGTTTTTTTTTGTGTCTTCTCAAAAACTACTAGTCTTATTAGTTTTATAATACTGTGGAATACTTTATTTTCGCTGGAATTAATTTTCGTTGAAAAGGTATTTTGGGCGTTTTGCTTGGAATATATTTTCACTGATTTTTGACAAGATTAATGTAAAATATAGGAAAAAGTGTATATTCGCTGGATTTTATTTTCACGGAATCATCCCTTCAGCGAAAATAGCGAAAATAAATTCCAAGCGAAAATAAAGTATTCTACAGTACTGTAAAGGGGGTAATTATTCACTGGGTTTTAATTTAGCTTATTTCCCTGACTGGAAAAATGCGCTAAATTAAAACACAGTGAATATGTAAAATTTAGCATAGAACACATTATCTAAATGACGAAACCGTGAATTTAAAACCCACTGAATATGCCTGAAATGGTAAATCAGTGAAATTTAAACCCAGTGAAAATTAGTCATTTTACAGTATAAAATAAACATGAGGCTTGAACACCCGCCCCACAATTACGAGGAGTAAACATATTTCCATCTCAACTAGTGTATTCTTTAAGTGGTCTGATGTTTATAGATACGTTGGTTTTTGACTATCACTGTAATGGGTTGATAAATTGTATAATGTAGGTATGGACGCAGGAAGTGAAAGAACAAGGTGCATGTACTCTATGGGCTTTAGCTGGGCATACAACCAGACAACAGAAAATGATTGCTGAACGAATCGGTATAAACCAGTTAATAGACATGCTGTTGTTGCTTAAATCTGAAAAACTACAATATGTAGGTGAGTATTTAGACGATAAACCTTATGTTCGTAAAACTTTGTATGTCTCAGTTCACATAATTCAGATTTACATTATGCCTTTCTTCAAAATTTACCATCATGTGTACCGCATATTACTAAGTGTGGAAATACCCCCAAAACACTTTCTCATTTGTCTCATTAGATGTTTTGACACCATTATGACTTTTGTTTTTACGTTCAATTTCATCCGTAATGCTTGATCTCACAGTATGTTCATATTAAAACTTACAAATGTGTAAGTTATAAATAAAAACACACACATTTCCTCTTTAAAAATAGATATGTGTAATTTTCTGCTTTCAGTAAATTTTCCCCAAGAGTGCGAACACATTTTAATACCACAGATGTGCAGCTTACTGCTTCCATTGTCCACAATCTGACATATCTGATATATTTGTTTTACCTCCAGGGGGCATGGCGATGATAGCGTTGTGTAGAACTGACATCATTAATCAGAACAGAATCAAAGAAGAGAATGGTATAAGTCCACTTGTAAGATTACTAAGATCACACAAGACATCACAGAGAGTTCTTTTAACTATTATTAGAAGTCTTGGCACGCTCTGTGTGGGTATGTACCTCTTGGTTTTGTATGTTTAATATAAGCATGCTTGAAGAGCTTTTTAAAAGCACTGATCTGCAATCCCTGGGATTACACCAGTGCATCATGGGTAATGAAATTTGAATCTCGCCCATAGTTTGCTATGTATACAAGCGTTATCAGAGGCGTTATGCTGATGTGCTAACATCTTACATACACCATTGTCTGCCGTAAAAGAATGTACCGCATTGTCCGAAAAAAATTGGATAAACTTTTTGATTTGAACAAACTTGTGATTGATCATCATTTTGGCTGTTTAAAACACGTACACCTCATCATCTTTTAGATGAGAATCTTGCCAAACTAAAAACCGAACTTTAAAATCGTATTCTATAAATATTCATGATTGTATGCACACATATTACGCATCTGCCGTGCACGTACATTTCTGTAAGGGATTCATTATGATTATCAAAAAGAGCCATTTAATGAAGGAATCTGACTGGTACATGATCGAAGTATTATTCGCATAATGAAAACTGGTTGCCATTGTTTTTCTACTAGGAGATGGTTTAATGAAATCAGCTTCAACTATCACATGTTCATGGATGTTTCGAACCATTACTAGAAAAGTGAAAGCAAATTTCAATGTTGAATTAGTTTTACACAATAGCAACTGTGCTATAAAGTTCTCATTATTTATTCATCTTCTGGTTTCTTTCAGGTGTAGCACATCGAAATAATAAAGTCACTCAAATGAAGATAGCAGAGGAGAATGCTATCTCAACACTGGTCAATTTGATGGTAACTTCAGACAATGAAATGGTCAAAGTGGAGGTTGCTATCTCATTGGCCTGTATCATACTGGGAAATAAGGAAAACCAAAGGCTGCTCATAGAAGAACCGTCATTTACATTTAGTTTTCTGTTAGATCTTTTCAAATCAAGGGATGAGGTGAGACTGATATAACTTGTAAGGTATAGATTGAGCTATTGCATAATGATTTCTGCATGGCTGGCACTTGTGTAAACTGCTAAGCTGCCTTCTACCTCTATGTTGAAAATTGTGATATCAGAAGATGATTTTTTGTATATAACCTTATGCCCTAAATGGACAGTACCACCTTGTAATAGGTCTTATGCGTGACTTGTATAAGGTCACACATCCTGGTACTTTCTAGACTTACAATTTCTTGATTATGTTCCATCAAAATTGTCAGCAGTAGTCATTGAAAAACTCTTTGAAACACTGAAGTTAACTTTCGTAACATTTCACACACAAAAACATGCATAATTTTTTACAAATTTGGATCAAAACCTGTAGATTATAAAAACTTTGTTCTTTTGGTCCAAAATTAATATGAAATTACTGAAAAATACATGAAATTGTGTAAAGTATTTTACCAAAATTTTGGAGGGAAAAATTATGGCATACATGTAGTATAATATTAGAGATTATTTCTGTTTGAGGTCAAAATTACAAATTACCAGGATGTACATGTATGACCTTTTTAGATCAACATGTGATGTTGCGTCTTCTAAATATTTTTTCTAGATTGTGAGATTGAAGGCAGGAACAGCGTTAGCAACATTTGCATTTAACAACACAACTCAGCAGTACGCTATCCGAGAGGCAGGTGGTATTAGAATGTCATCATTTGAACCATTTCTTAATGCAGAAAATGAATCCTACCAAGCTAACGCTGCATTTCAGGTGAGCATATTTATCACATTCAACATGTTTTACTTGTCTTTCTTGACCCCCTGAACTGCCACTGTGTTTATACCAGTCCCAGCTGACCCCTGAACTGCCACTATGTTTATACTGGTCCCAGCTGACCCCTGAACTGCCATCATGTTTATACTGGTCTCAGCTGACCCCTGAACTGCCACTATGTTTATACTGGTCCCAGCTGACCCCTGAACTGCCATCATGTTTATACTGGTCTCAGCTGACCCCTGAACTGCCACTATGTTTATACTGGTCCCAGCTGACCCCTGAACTGCCACTATGTTTATACTGGTCCCAGCTGACCCCTGAACTGCCACTATGTTTATACCAGTCCCAGCTGACCCCTGAACTGCCACCATGTTCATGCTTGTCCCAGCTGACCTCTGAACTGCCATCATGTTTATACCAGTCCCAGCTGACCCCTGAACTGCCACTATGTTTATACCAGTCCCAGCGGACCCCTGAACTGCCACAATGTTTATACCAGTTCCAGCTGACCCCTGAACTGCCACTATGTTTATACCAGTCCCAGCTGACCCCTGAACTGCCATCATGTTTATACTGGTCTCAGCTGACTCCTGAACTGCCACTGTTTATACTGGTCTCAGCTGACCCCTGAACTGCCACTATGTTTATACTGGTCCCAGCTGACCTTTGAACTGCCACCATGTTTCATGTTTATACTGGTCCCAGCTGACCCCTGAACTGCCACTATGTGTATACCGGTCCCAGCTGATCCCTGAACTGCCACTATGTTTATACCAGTCCCAGCTAACCCCTGAACTGCCACTATGTTTATACTGGTCCCAGCTGACCCCTGAACTGCCACTATGTTTATACCAGTCCCAGCTGACCCCTGAACTGCCACTATGTTTATACCAGTCCCAGCTGACCCCTGAACTGCCACTATGTTTATACTGGTTCCAGCTGACCCCTGAACTGCCACTATGTTTATACCAGTCCCAGCTGACCCCTGAACTGCCACCATGTTCATGCTTGTCCCAGCTGACCTCTGAACTGCCATCATGTTTATACCAGTCCCAGCTGACCCCTGAACTGCCACTATGTTTATACCAGTCCCAGCTGACCCCTGAACTGCCACTATGTTTATACTGGTCCCAGCGGACCCCTGAACTGCCACAATGTTTATACCAGTTCCAGCTGACCCCTGAACTGCCACTATGTTTATACCAGTCCCAGCTGACCCCTGAACTGCCATCATGTTTATACTGGTCTCAGCTGACTCCTGAACTGCCACTGTTTATACTGGTCTCAGCTGACCCCTGAACTGCCACTATGTTTATACTGGTCCCAGCTGACCTTTGAACTGCCACCATGTTTCATGTTTATACTGGTCGCAGCTGACCCCTGAACTGCCACTATGTTTATACCGGTCCCAGCAGATCCCTGAACTACCACTATGTTTATACCAGTCCCAGCTAACCCCTGAACTGCCACTATGTTTATACTGGTCCCAGCTGACCCCTGAACTGCCACTATGTTTATACCAGTCCCAGCTGACCCCTGAACTGCCACTATGTTTATACCAGTCCCAGCTGACCCCTGAACTGCCACTATGTTTATACTGGTTCCAGCTGACCCCTGAACTGCCACTATGTTTATACCAGTCCCAGCTGACCCCTGAACTGCCACCATGTTCATGCTTGTCCCAGCTGACCTCTGAACTGCCATCATGTTTATACCAGTCCCAGCTGACCCCTGAACTGCCACTATGTTTATACCAGTCCCAGCTGACCCCTAGTACCCCTGAACTGCCACTATGTTTATACCAGTCCAAGCTAAACTTTAACTGCTAGTATATTTACTTTTTTTCTATCTGACCTGATCTAACCTGACCTAGGCTGCCATCATTTTAACCCATTCTTTACAGACCTCTGAGATGTCACATTGTTTATTTCTCTCTGAACTTGCTACCACCATGTATCCTAGCTGACCTTCCATAAAGTTTACTGACTTCTGACCTCATTTACTTATTCCCAGCTAAACTTCCATGTTTACCATCAGAGTAACTGCCGACTTTCCAGTGTTTTTTGATCTACATCTAACCTGTGATCTATCACTGATTTATCTCTTTAACCGTACTAATTTTACTGATCCCCAGCTTACCTCTGACCTTGTTTACTTATTCCAAGTTAGCTGCAGGGCATGACTCAACATTAAAATTCAAGCCTAATTAAGTTCATTCTATTTAGGAAAATAGTCTGAAAGTATCCAGTTACATGTAATTTTGTTTTCTGTTCAGATCGTCGTACTAGCCAGAGTTATCGTTGACAGAGACCAAGTAACGCTATCAGCTGAAGGTGTGACTAGATTGGTAATGCTCTTACAATCTGGTGATGAAAATACAATCATTCTGTCAGGTAAAGTGCTGTATACAAAATTTATTCATGACTGTATCAGAGACTACAAGTGAAAAATTAAACAGGTGCCTTCTTTAAAGTTGTTGCATGAATACATATTGGTGACAATCTAGTTTCAAATTTATGAAAGGAAATATAAATAAAATTCACTATTAATGCCATATTTTGATTTTCGTAAACATTTTTTTACTTTTTTTCATGAGAATCATCTTCCATATAGAAAGTAATTTGTAGTAATTAATAATCACAAATATTATATGAAAAGTTATACCAAACCTATAAAAACTTGTTTATTACAAAAATCTTGCAATTAACATATGCTGAATATCAACTTCAATTTCAAACTTTTCTATAACTATGTAGGTTTTTTAAATTAGAGAAACAATTTTGACCTAATAAATTTACATCAAAGAGTTATGTTTACTCATTTGCTCTTTCTTCTAATCAATCTTCTTTTTCCAGGGAGATTGTTATCCAGCTTAGCCCATACCAGAGCTGGTATAACAGATGCAATGGTGACAGTCGGAGCAGTGGAAGTCCTAATGGAACATTTGAAATGTGACAATGAGACCGTGCAAGCAGCGGCTGCAGTGGCATTAGGCTATATCTCGTTCAATCGTACAGCTCATCGATTGATGCTGATGGCGTGTCGAGCTGAACCTCAGTTGTATCAATTACTCATGGATAATCTCGGCAAGGATTCTAAAATATGTATTGATTTTACCGAGGAGTTTCGAAGACAAAAGTGTATTGGCCTGCCATCACAAAGGTCAGTGACGTCCTGTAATTAATTTAGATGTTCATGCAGCAACAATCTTATATTGATACAGCAATGCAAGTAGCACGATATTCTTCTTTTGTCGTCTATGAATTGTATTTGTAATCTGATTCATCTCTTGATGTTTCAATGTCAATCATTGCTATTGTGATTAGAATTTCACAATATTAGAATTAATCACAATAATCCACTAATTCCTTATTTTTTTTCATAGCCTTGAAATCAATGGTGGACCACCAGTGATACCCCCCAGACCAGAAACATCACTTTCAAGAAGTGAGTACTATCACAAAAATTACTTAAGGATGTAGTAGAGGTTATTGTTATTGCAATTGCATTGTACATTTTTGCAGTAACATATTCTTTGAATCCCATCAAGTTATATATTTTTAGAAAGCTTCTTTTTCAAATAATATAAATAAATAAATATTCCAACAAAAAAATGTGATCACTGTGCAAATAGAGAGGTGTTATCTTTGAAGAAATCGAAATAAGTCCACAGAAATGATGTTCGCGGTACTTAGAGATACTATAAAAGGTTTGAATTCAATTTCCTAGTTTAATAGTCTACTGTTGAGTGACCTAGATTTTGACCTCATAACACTTTTTTAAAACATCGTCAACGTTGCTTTGAAATATGATACCCTGTGTCAGTGTTCACAAAGGGGAGAGTTGTGTCGTATTTTCTAAAGTCAAAGTGGTAGACAAACTTTCTTTGCCAAATTTCATTAGCATCTATCAGAGAATACCTATGCCAAAAATCACAGTCGTGGAGAAGGTTGGAGTCGAGATCAACTCTCTAGACTAAACCCAAATACCGATGTTTTCTTATGCGTGAAAAATTGCAAAAAACACACACTGTATCTCAGATTTACTAAAAATGTATTACCCTCTTAAACCATTGCTACAATTGTTTTTTCTAGTTGAATACATGCTTTATATATTCTTTATAAAAAAAGTAAATTTGATATTTTCAAAGAAAAAAGCCTCTACTACATCCTTAATAATGAAGGCTAATGTCATGACATGACCTGTCTGTCTGATTGTTTTTATGAATGTGTACAAATATTGTTACACAACAAGAAGCCAAAATGTCATGGAAATAGTCAAAATTTACAATTTTACAAATGTTGTATATTATGAGGTTATTGCGAGAAGACTTTGAAGGCGATATTTACATGTTTATAGCCAACTATAATAGATGGATTAAAAATACAGAAAATAATGCAGCTGATTAGTAAGTGATTGTTAACCAGAGTGTTTATTTGACGCTTTATATTTGATTCTATCAATAGTGGGAATACGTAGGAGACCCAAGACATCAATGAGTATACAAGAAAGGAACATCCATAGAGAAGAATTGAACAGAGCCCAGTCAGCGCCAGCTTTGACTCAAGCGCAGCGAGCGGTATCAGCGCGATCCATACTAGCAAAACACAGCAGTAGATATGCACAACAGAGTAACATGCCGTCGTTAAACATGGATGGTAAGAGAGTGATTCACAGAAAACATGCAGAGAATAAACCGCTGTGGAATGAAATTTAATTGTATCATAGTATTCTGTTCTTTGCATATAAATTATAATTATATATAATTTAATTATAAATTATAATTATGCAATGTTTAAAAATCATGTGATACAGCTTACTGTATTAGGGATTTTGAAATTAATAGAATGTGATTTCACATTGCAGCTAAAACTTATTATATAATTCCTTGATTGTAAAAAGATTAGTTTCTATAAAAAATATTGTGTTTTTGTTTGTCCTCATGGCATGCACACATTTTTTATGTCATTTTAAACAATTTAGAGACATTAAATTATTAAACGATTGATCAGAGCTCTTCATATTTCCTTATCCATAAGCCAAATTTTATGTTTTCATCTTCTTTTTTTTTTTGAGATTGACTGCATTACAGTGCACGTGTGCAGACTATGGTAGTTGGGTCTCACATTTTTCTAAATTTTTACAACCACAAATACTGGTGACTTTAAATTTTGGTTAAGAATATTTTTTCTGTAAAAGTTGAAACATTAATTGTCACCATGTAAGTTGAAGTTAGATATGGAAATATAATTAATTGTAAATATTTTTTTTTTGTAAATAAGAGAAGTAACTGTAACATATTCATGTTAGAGAACATATTATATGTACATTTGAGATTCTTTGTTTATTTTATATAATATAGTTTTGACATGTTGTGCCAGTTTGTCTGATGGTGCTTTTTTGTTTTTATTTTTTGTTTTTATTTTTTGTTCGCATATAAATTTGCATCAATGTTTCAATAGTAACTACAGTAACATGCATCAAAAAGAAAGTAATGTACCGATATTTGGTGATATAATATATATTGATAGAATCAAGACTTATTTTCAATTTTACTTACAAAGAATCAAAACTTGAAGATTTTTAACTGTCATGTAGATTCCAAAATTAAATTATTCTAATTATTGAAAGCAGTTGATATGTTAGGTCCACTAGAACCAGTGTGAATGGGCACCATAATTTTATACTGTTAGTAACATTAATTTATTAAGACATTATTAAATTTGCTATTTTCACTGATAAGTGGAATATGTTAAATTATTAAAATTTATTATTTCACTGGTATTTCAAAATAATGAAATTTAAATCCTAGCAAATTTAATGCTTTGTAATTCTGTATATATGATTACAATGTAATTTAAAATAAGGTGTCAGTATAGGGTGGTGGTCATGACATGTTTATTTCAGAACCAAAGAATAATGTTTTCAAATTGTAGCTAGTTCTACTCATTTTGGAGTACTGGTATCCAATGCCCAAACATGCCATGGATACTGTAAATTGCTTTAAATTAGTAAAAATTGTGAAATTTGTAGCAGCGAACATTTTTTCAACATTCTGTCTTCACGAATGCAATAAATTCATCAACCTGTGTCAATTTCCAGTGGCGAAATTAAACTGTTTACAGTACATTTGATTGATTCAATTACGACGATTATATTGTATATATTAGACATGTCACTTTCAAAGTTTAAGAATGAGACAATGCTAGACAGGCAGGTCTTTTGTTAGTGGTAAGCTGTCTATTTTATAAATAATTATCACTATCTGTGTACATATTAAGTACATTATTATGTAATTTTTATGTTTTGGGGAGAGTGTAAATTTTATTTGGGGCTAAATTTTGGAAATAATGTTAAAACAATTGGTCACATAATTGTACAAATCACTGTTGTAAATATTTTGAAACTTGGATTGAAGAAAACCTGATTGGTAAAAGTTATTTTCATGTGTGAAAAATTTGCCTTTTTATTAAGACATAACTCTGTGTCAGTGATGCAAAGCTTTAGTGTTGGCGAAATAAATGAATTTTTGCACCTCTTAGTTGGTCCAATTATCATTACCACTAGATTTGATCAAAACAAGGCCAGTGAAGATTGAGAATCAGTATTAGCAGTTCCAGTGCCCTGATGTCTTGTTTATTCATACAATATTTTTGCAGAATAGAAAATGAGAACCTTGCATTACCTCTGAATGTAGGTGGTTCACACCTGAACCATTCATGCTGCAATCAAACTATAACAAGAGAATGATGTTTCAGTCGATATCACTTAATCATACATAGATAGACCTGAATGATACAAATAAAATTTTAATTCAACTCTTTAAACCTCACATGATTGCTACATCTACTATTTGATCTGGTATACGGTACACATCTTTCGTGAGCCATATTAAAATACGATACAGCAATTTTTTGTTTTTTGGAAAGTGCTCTTTAGTGTTTGATCTGATTTTGAACATTTTGTTATTTCAATCCACATTAACAGAATACTGCTTTTTTGTGTGTGATTCTGATCACAGGTAAAGTTCTCTAGAAACTTGACACCCATATCTCAATAACATTTCTTCCAGAACTGTATACTTGGTACTGTAATTTGCTCGGCTTTTACCTGATCAGAAATGTCTTCTCCCAGGGGGTACCTGTTATTAATGAGAATGGAAATCATTTAATAAATTTGTCTATCAAACATAACAGAATCTGGTATTCTGTAAAGCAAAGTATCATACACTCCCAGGAACAAAAACGGAGGTTGACCTAAATGTTGTAGTTTTATTTCAAAGTCAGCAAATATTTTTTGATCGACAATCAATATATAAAAATTGAGTCATAGTCCAAATGACCATGATCAGCCCATTGTTATCAAATTCCCCCCAAAAAATGAACTGACAATACACATGTGTAATACTGTAAATGCATTAATTGTTAACTGAGTTTTAATTCTCGTAAAATCCACTAGATTAAATATGAATAGTGAAATTAAATTGCAGTGAAAATTAATGTCTTGAACAAAATGAATCCAGGTACCGTCACAGACAGACGTACTGGAACCAAATTAATATTCCCAGACTGAATTTCTGGTATAATAACTTACTTTGGTTCATATCTGATATTCTGTACTTCATTTGCAATACCAATGTTACGTTTTAGTCGCTCCATTCCAGTCCATGCAATCATAGTACCATTATCTGTACACAGCTTTGGTGGTGGACACAAGAATCTATAACCATATTCATTACAAACATACTGCATAGCATTTCGTATGTATCCATTGCTGGCGACGCCACCGGACAGAACCTGGAATAGAGTAGCCAATATTTATTTATCAAAATCAAAATTCCCACTGAGGAAAATTCTCCCAAAATTTCACTACAGTCATGGAAAATTTGAAGACGATGACATTTTTACTGTTTTTTACGTTAAGAGGTTGCAGTGACTTGACATTTAGTTCTTGAAGATGCCTTGTTTAATTATCAAATATAAAAAAATTGGGGAAACTAAAATTCCATAATTGACAAAATTAGTATGTATTACAAGGATAATATCAAACCCAAAAATTAATTGTATACATTCTTTCAATAACAACTAAATATAGGTCTTGCATCAAAACTTACCATGGTTTGGTGACAGGTATCAATTAAGCTATTCTCTTTGCAGTAAATCATGGCTCTGGCTATTTTTTTCACCAATTGATGAGTGACTTTAAACTGAAATGCTGCTGCAATGTCATTAATGTTACTAAGCTGAGCTGCTTGGACATCTGGAAGTGGAAATATTCAAAGATCAATATCTGATCAATCAGTGATAAAAGTCCACAACCAATAGTTAATTCACAGTCCCTACAAATAGACCATTTGCAGTTTCAATGACTCATATTTTGTCAGAGTAAGTCATTATTGACCACCATTTTTGTTCATCCTAGTTATTATCACTAATATTATCCTTCACACTAAAACTTAACAGATAAATGTTAGATTTAAATACCGCAAAATTCAGAAGTACCATACTTGCTCTATTAGAAGTGCATGTCAAATAGAATCACATATAAAACCTGCAGAATGATTTTATCGTCAGAATGGCACAGTTTCGTAAAAATTCGGTGCACAAATCTGTTCATGAATTTGACCATGTAATTGACCATGTAATTGACCATGGTAGAATACATAGATCTGATGGGCAAAGTGCCTGCAAATCTTAAACCCTATCAGAGCTTTTAACATATGAAGTAAAATTTGTGTGTCCTCCAATATGTTAACGTTTCATTCCCAAGGGACCTACCAGTAAGTACCCAAGTTTTGTCGTACTTGTATGCATGTTGGCAGCATTCAGCTTTGTAAACAAATCCAGTTGCCATTACATGGTGAGGATTTTGTTTTCTATATCACAAACCTTGAATTTTCTCTTCCTTGCTGATAAACTGGCTCACCATGGACTTAACACCGGAGAATGAAAATGTACAGTCCTTTGACTGTAAGTTTGGTGTGTAAGCTTTCATTACTTCTCTGTCTCCAGTCTGAGCAAGGTGTTCTATTGCCTGCCCACCACTCATACCAATGCACTGTGGGTGTTCATTCAGTTTCAGTTTTCGTGCTATCTAAAAAATCATGATACAATTAAACTGTCAATGCAAACCCCAACCCCTGTCGGCAGTCCTCGGGCCTAATGTAATTGTGTATTAATATTAAGTACGGCCGACTGTCGTCAGTCCTCGGGCCTAATGTAATTGTGTATTAATATTAAGTACGGCCGACTGTCGTCAGTCCTCGGGCCTAATGTAATTGTGTATTAATATTAGGTACGACCGACTGTTAACAGTCCTTGGGTCTAATGTAACTGTGTATTAATATTAGGTACGACCGACTGTCGACAGTCCTCAGGCCTAATGTAATTGTGTATTAATATTAGGTACGACCGACTGTCGACAGTCTACCCAACCCCCTACTTGTACTTTTTGGATACTACCGTAAGTGAAATACTAAGAGTATCAAATGTATATTTATCTATTAAACATCTTTGTATTACTAAGCATCATTGCTATAATTACGAATCTGGTTCAAGGCTTTCGTTGGTTCCATTATATGACCCACTCAGGAGTAAATATTCACCTGGTATGGTAGTGATTGCTGTGTGTTGAGATGTAATGCGTCTTCAGCTGCTCAGACTGTATAATGCTTCCTGAGTAATTGAGATGGTTTACAGATTGATTCATATGTGATTAATAATAACGAGTAAATATTTATTATTATGTACCTTATCATATGCCTCACCGGGGGCATCATCTTTAGTCTGTCCAAGTATAAGATAATTACCAAGATCTCTGGCTACAGCAATAATACAATGACCACCAGAGACTAGAAACACTAGGAATGGGAATTCTACTCTGTGGAAAAGAAAACAGAAACATGAGATTTGTACTGGACATGGCATCCAGGTTGCCTTTGAAATGTTAACATTGGCTGAGGAAATCTATCAAAACTGAGACCATCCGCTGCAAACAGTTGACTGGTTATATGAAATCACCCCCTTCCTATTGCAATTTTACACTAACACACCCAGTAATATGTACAAGATACTCAAAACTCATCTGTTGTCATTCTTTGCTATAATATAGTGAAAACATTTCCAATAGGAGGGGCATATTTATAAGATGGATACGCAACTGGTGTGATTGGCAAAGAAATCCTAATACAAAGCTACACGAATTGCGAGATCATCATAAACTACAAAACAATCGTACACTCCAAGAAATACTGAGGATACATCCGTGACTCTACACATGTGATGTGTTGTCATGGTTACCTCTCGACCATCCTGATTGTTAAAGCATGAGCTTCCATGTGATGTACTGGAATAAATGGTAAACCTGTCTTTTTAATTACATCTTTGGAATACTGTAATCCCACAGATAGACTTAGAGCAAGCCCAGGCATTATCGTCGTGGCAACTGCAGACAAGTCCTAGAATAGTCACATAGAATAAAAGTCAGTTTATTTCCAAAATGTAACCTCATTGTATGCATCATTTAATTCCTAGACAAACTTTAAAGCAACATAGTCAACAAATTTTGCCATTTTTAAAAAGCCGTCCAAAATGACATGGTTAATTGCTGAGTTAATAACCAGTACTGTACATGTAGTCTACAGGCCTGTAGCTGGGTACCTTAGAACTGTTGTCATGTGTGCATTTATAAAATAAACACAGGTAGTCAAATATTAATGAGGCATATGTCAATCCTATGTGTAAGTTTTTGAAATGGGACGGGGAAAAATATCACATCATCGTTGTCATGGTGAACTGATCAGGCAAGCAATCTTACTATGATATTTAATGCATCTTGCTTCATCTATTGGATACAGTGAAGAGATGAGCCACACAGGGATTGAAATAGAATTTTTTCTCTGCATGCACAGTGTGCATGTTGAATTTGAAATTCACCTGCACTAACTTGTTGTGAAATGCACCACTTTTAAAGTTTTAATAAAATTTACGGGTTCTCGATCAATGTGAATACGAAAGAATTTGCTTTTTTTTTTAGTTACCTTACAATATTTGTTGAACTTAATTTAGGCTTAGTGAACATAATGAGAAAATGTTGTGTTCATTGCTACATGCACAGCGTGCACATTATATTTTGAGTTTACTTGCACTAGCTAATAATCTATGTGCATAGTGCAGTGTGCACCAGAGTATTTCGACCCCTGGCCACATACATGTAACAGTACCTAAATGTTGTCTCTGAACATTTAACTTCAATATACTGTAGAATACTTTATTTTCGCTTGGAATTTATGTTCGCTATTTTCGCTGAAGGAATGATTCCGTGAACATAAAAACTAGCGAATATACTTCTTTCCCTATATTTCACATTCAACTCATCAAAAATCAGTGAAAATAAATTCCATAAAAAATGCCCAAAAAGCCTTTTCAGCGAAAATTAAATCCAGTTAAAATAAAGTATTTCCCAGTATACATTCATATGAGGGCATGGTGTAAATGATGAATTGTGAATCTAGTGTAAAAACTATTTTTCAATTCTTGCTACTGTACAGTGAATTTAATTATACTTACTAACCGTCCATTTTATGTTTGCTGCATCCATTGCATTTTGTACAACATGGTCTATATATTGTTCATGAAGTGCTTGCGCAACAGGCGGGATAATTCCACCATTTCTATTGAAAATCACATTTATACAATTACAATTTCTTTATTTACAAATTATTGTTATTACACATTTAAAGCAGCAATAGCTGTAATTATGAATCTTTTTTTCTTAAATTTTTATTTTTAATAAAACATTTCATGTGTCATTAGTGCAAATTCGAAACGTTCTACATTAAAGTGGGGGAGTTGTCACCTGCGCATGCGACAGATGGCCATAGCGTTTAATTGGAGTTTAATTAAACTCAGTACAATGCAATACAATGGAGAATTGCAATTTAATTAAGTTTAATTAAACAAGAGTTGAATTTCCCGTGACTGAACATAGAAATGTTTGCGAAGCTTAGGTTTAGTATCAAGGGAAGGTATGGTACAATTATATTAATATTAATATAAACTTAACTATACCTTCCCCCGATACTAAACCTAAGCTACGCAAAACGTATTAATAATCGAATTAACTATTAATATAAATTATGTTTTCCGAGGACTATGAAAAAGGTCCTCGGAAGGTGTGTATGTCCTCGGAAGTGCTATATATCTGTATTTTTGTCCTCGCAACATATAGCAATCCAATCGCACACACACACATTGTTTGGCAGAAAGGAGGTACTTTAATACAAAACTAGGCCTGACTACAACAGGGAAGTAAGAAATTACTGAAACTGATTCACAAAGCTGTTAAAAGTGTTACAATTCAGAAAAGGTGTGTGGGAATGGAAAAGTGGAGGGGGTTGAAAAATATAAAAGAGCCGGGTGAAAACAAAAATACTGAAGCAGACTGAGAATATGCTGCCACTAGGTGGCGCTATATACTGGTAGCTACAACAGAGATAAACTGAACAGGCAAATCTATACATAGAGCTTATGGTTCTAGACGTAAACATCCATGTTTTTACTTTAAATAACTTATATTGGCTTAATACTATTTCAACATCCACGGCGAGTAATTACACTACTTACTTTGAATGTATTTCTTTTTGTGAGTGCAAGCACTCGCCGACAATCGAGCCACATTCGTCGACAACAGCTGCGCCCGTTTCATCACAACTTGTTTCAATTCCTAAAACCAATCGCCGCCGCGTAGCTTCTTTTTTACTACTTTGATACGATCTCTTTGCTTGTGGAGTAGGGCCATCACGATCTTGGTGAACCTGTTGAGTCCGTATTATTCGCTGCAACGATAGCAACGGAGGGTATCGGCATAGTTCCACGTCACAGTGATGCCTTGAAATCGTGTGAAGGCCTCTATATTTCGAAAACGCCGAGAAAATATGTTGTTTGTAAAGGTTAATCACGTATTTTATGTGACTTTGGAAACGAAACAGATCACACGCCATACCACAGGGCGCAGCCATCTTTGATTTTTCGTGTAAAAAGCGCCACCAACCTAGTGAGGTATGCCAGTGGGATGTCTTTGTTTTTACTGATATACGAGCAAAAACATGATTGACTGAACTACAAATGTTGCATGGAGGGGAGGGGGTGATAAATCTACGTAAAGTTCACAAGAATAGCGAGACTTGTTTGGAAAGGTGGTCAAATTGATGTTAAAGTCTGTTAGAAATATCGTATTTTTTGTGAAATACCGCAATGGTAGTATTGCTGCAAAGCTTGTTAGGCGGAACGTTAGTTTGTGCATTCGGGGAGTTCTTTGATTAGACAGTAACGTTGTTTGAGAAACTCCATGAGAAAGATAAAAGGGTCTGAGTGAACCTCATATTTGATTTTAAAAAGCCAGCAAACTTGTTACAGAAATTCGTAGATTTTCCGACTACAGCCGAAATACTGCATGGATATGGCAAGTTGTTTACCAATACGCAGTTAGAAAAGTTGTTTGTATATTTATTTGGGAATGCAAAAATTTTGTCTGGAAGATCAATAAACAGCTCAATTTCTGTATCGACCGAAGCTGGACAATTGATAGGAAAAGGTTGAAACCGTGGTGTTGCTTGCTAAGGCAGAAAATGGGTTTAAAACATAGTCACTGGGAGGGCTGATAGGAGTTTTTTCTACACTACATTGGATATAAGGCACACTCTCATTGATAAATTGCTCTGCGTCGTGTTCGTTGTGGGGCCTATGTGACGTATACAACGCGTGTAAAATATATTGGTTCGAGTGTGACGCTTCCAGGATTGGACTACAAAAATGGTGACAGGTTCATGGAATTACTGACCAGAAATATTTTCACCTCTTACCAAGTCTGTTTTACAAACGGGACCTTGTCGTATATGTTCTTCTTTTATCGTGAATGCCTTGGTGGACCTTGGACCCCGTTGGTCTGCCACTGATCTGGTTAGTACAAACACATGTCCGATATAGGAGGTCTTTCCATACCAGGTCCCTTGTTTATTTTATTTTACTTGGAAATCAAACGGGTGTTGGCAGTGTTTATAAATTATATTCACACAATCTGACTAGTTACAAAGCAGGTCAATGATTCAACCGTGTTCGGTGCCGCGGGATTGCAATATAAGTCATAAAATAACTCGGTATTCATTCGCTATGAACAGTTTATTTCAAGACAATCTGGAGTGACATATAATATGCTACATCTATTATGTTGAACTTATTGCATGCACTATATTTGAATATGTTAAATACACACAAGAAATCAGTAGTGCATGGTATTGTGTATACATCATCTGTCCTTCTCTACCACGCGTATATAATATAGTAGAATATAAACTACTGTTTTCAGCTGAGATGGGACTCTCGTTGAGGTACACTTCTAATGAAGAAAATCGGTTGCTATAAATGGGATACAGATATATGACATGTTTGAAATAAATATATGTCATTTATAATATGTGGATATGACACTGGCTCATTTGATGCAACAATATACACTTCATCCATATATGTCAAAAGAACAGTCGACCTGATACCGAATTGATACATTAAAAGTATACTTAAGTGCTTGTAACAACGCAAAAAATAATTCCTCGGCCACTGTTGTTGATCAGGCATTATGTCATTTGCTAACTGTATGAATGCAGGACAGGATTCATATACCAGTGATGGAGTACAGTAACTATAAAGTTCATTGCACGTGCTGGTATCTTCTTCGTTAATATATGTACCATAGTTCTAACCTCCAGATAATTCAGGTAAGTAATATTAATAGTATGTCTGGTTTTCCTGTCTGGTTTTCTGAATTTCTCTTCGTGGCAAAATAATGGAGATCCCAATATGTGTCCAATATGGTGCAATATGCCCATAAGGCAATAACATAAGCATTCGACACTCAATAGGTCATGATATAGTCTCTAAGGTCCTTGAAGTAATTAATCCATCAATCATTACCCTGCTTCCTCATCACACTACACCAAGCCTCAATCCGTCGATTTGAAGTACTTTAATCATAGATAGAACTTTTTTTACCCCAGCAAAGTTAACAGCGTCATTCCATCTGAAAAGAGGTTACAAGAATTCATCAGTTTTAAGGTCAGATCTCAGAATTCTTGGAATACCTCCACTGTGCATTGTAGAGGTAGTAGTTTGCAATGATTCCTGGGTTGTTGTTGCGAGATCCATCAATGCTGTGTCCACCAATGGCACAATGTACTGCGATCCCAAATGGGTTGAGTTTATAGTGACCGTCAATGTGACAAATAAATTTGGTCCCGGTGCTACATGTGCCCATGTTTTGTGTGTCTCTCAATCCATCAAGATCAAGTATATTAAGTAGATCAAGAACTAAATCCCCGGTCACCATATTAAACCATATTTGAGTTTCAACCTTTCCACATGGCTGTATACTCAATACATTTACCACTGGCTTGTAGCTCTGTCTCGATAGCTGCATACAAAATGACAGAATGTCATGCAATCATACAGAGTTGAATGAACTGTTTTCTGAATTATTATTGTGATGAAATCCAATCCACTCCAGGAAGACATTTTCATGCATTATTCGGATGGACACTAGTGATGTCAGAATTCTTTGTAATATAAAGATTAAAAAAAGAAATATAAAAAACTAGAGAGTAAGAGAACTCTGAAGTGCGAATTATGAAGTGAGGAGTCAGGTGTGAGAAGTCGGAGTTTGGGAGTGGGGAGGAAGAAGTGGGACTTTCGGGGCAAACATAACATAAAATTGTATCTGTATAATTAAAACAGAGAGAAATCAAATTTCAGTCTGATTCAACACGACATAACATAATTTAATGATCAATAATATATCTATCGAACCTGAAAAAATTATAAATAATATCATTTTAGTAGAACCAACGTTCCTAGCATTTTCTCTAACCCGCATATCAGGGAAAAAATATGTCAATGTCCACCAAGTAGTGGAACCAATTGTAATGATGAGACTGATGTTCAATCTGTTTGAGTAGCAGTTTTTCACTTATATTTTACTCACAAGAATGAAGGAACTACCAAGGTATTGTCCCAAGGTAGATCATAATCAGGGGACTTTTCCCAAGCATGGAAGGTACTAACGTTAGTACCTTCCATGTCCCAAGGTAGAATCAGAGGACTTGTCCCCAGGTAGATCTTAATCAGGGGACTTGTCCCAAGGTAGATCTTAATCAGGGGACTTGTCCCAAGGTAGATCAGAATCAGGGGACTTGTCCCAAGGTAGATCAGAATCAGGGGACTTGTCCCAAGGTAGATCTTAATCAGAGGACTTGTCCCAAGGTAGATCTTAATCAGGGGACTTGTCCCAAGGGAGATCGTAATCAGGGGACTTGTCCCAAGGGAGATCGTAATCAGGGAACTTGTCCCAAGGTTTATTTTAATTTGTACAACTATTATACCTTGTACATTTTAGTATACACCCTTAGACCAGAACCATGTGTGACCTTTGCGTGACGTCACTCATGAATAGCTATTGTATAACACTGGAATGTAAGGAAGATGTAATATAAAATATGACAAATATTTAGTGTTGAACAGTCTCTCGTTATTTGTTAAGAATAATGTTGATGTAATATTGGCATGTACATATAGCATCACATGTCATGCATAGACATAATTCCTACAATTTACATACACCCATAATTTACATAAATAATATCTTCACTTGATATATCAGTAAATACGACTGGTACATTGACGTCTGATGTAAGTACACATATGGTACAAATGTATCAAGTGCTCAGTTCCATGGTGTTTAAATCATTACTATGGGTACACAACGTAATATATATATATATATATAGTCTATATGTGGGAGTCGATTATTCCAAAACAAAAGTGCTCAATACAAAGTATATGTAGAGCGGATAAATACGGTAATAGAGGAATTAATACACAACTACATGAATATTAAAACTCGACAGCACTGTTTCGTAAGGTATAAGTAACTCGCTCGTCAGGAGCTTTATGAGGTACTTGTACCTTACGAAACAGTGCTGTCGAGTTTCAATATTCATGTACATGTAGTTGTGTATTAATTCCTCTATTACCGTATATATAAATATATATATGGCAAATTAAATAACACAGTTTTCTCAAACCAAGCATCGAATTAACTCTGTGGCATAAGCACTATTATTCCATGCTATTATTCATACATTTTAATTAGCAGTAACTGATTAATATAAATCTCCACGTTATGCTCCTCAACTTGTAGGCTGATAAACGGATGAAAAGCAATTTGGTATAAAATTCTGTGCACAAATTATACACACTACTATGAAGTTCCATCACTTCAGATGACAGTACATGTGTACTTTTTGCTGCTGCGGTATGCAACAATAATACATCTTGAATTTTCAAGGTGAATGTTCCGGCAAAGCACTCCACTATCGTTGTGGAGGGAGGAATGTCGGCGGACGATGCAATACTACTACAAATGCAATCTCTCACATGCCAACTAATTATTAAATAATTCATAAACAATAAACTTTCTCCTCGCACCTCTGTTGTCTGGTTGCTGACGGCCAAGTTGTGAGCCACACGCGCACGCGCATGGGATCATTATCCCATGGGGGGGGGGGTGTCCACAACGCACTGCGCGGCCTTCTTCTGCTTTTTGGTACATTCACAAGTTTTGCCGTTGGTGGCGTTAGCATTCAATAAGTTGTATTAGTACAGATTGGTCTATTTATTGTATTTCATCTCCTATATTATATGGCGGTCATAGGGCGGTGGTCGTCGCACCGCGTCCTGTTCGATAATGGGTCTCATAGCGACGTATACAACGCGTGTAAAATACTTTGTTTATTTGTTGTCTGTCTGGTCCAATAATTTAATATCTGACCAATAAGTGTTTGTTAGTTTCCCATATTTTTCGATTAGTTGTTTTCTATTTTTTTAATTTTATTATATTACTGGTATTTATTATTGTAGTTACTTCAATTTTATCGGAGGAATTCCAAGTGTTTGGTCAACCACAGTGGTGATCAGCCAGTTACGCATCGGTGGCAATGACGTCATTTGGATGAACCGGAAGTTCTATTTTTCCTGTGGAATTCAGGAGAAAAAAAACATGGCGGACAAGCTGATCTGTTCGTAATGTTCGATACTCTCGTTCAAGATTTTCGTACAAAAAACACTCTACGCGTGTTTCTCGCAAAACTACGCTGTGATCGCAGTTACTCTGGTTCATGAACCTTAAGGTTTGGGTAAGTAATTAGTTTCGGCAAAGCTAGTGATATTGTTCTGTTCTGAGCATGTTTGTGTTGAATGAGACCGACATTGTCGTATCCAGACAGACTCCTTGTCGGGGTTCGACGGTGTTACGTTACATGACACCGGTGTAGAGGAAGTTGGGTCGAAATGACCCGTCCTTATCTGACAAGGTATGTGTAATAACGATATCGTTAAACCAGAGAAGTGTCAGGTGGTTTCTGGTTTGGGATTGAGCTGATTTTAATCAATTTGGGTCTTTGTTTTGAGGGGATTTCCCGGTGATCGTTTCCGCCGGGGACTTCATAGTGGACATTGTACAAAGGGCAAGTGTCAGCCCTGTACTGTTTTAACCTGTTCACTCCCTGGACAAAAATAACACGTACGCACCACCCTCTGTACGTCATGAACGACAGACAGTTTATGCTATCAATGGTGTATTTTATACATTGTGCGTGGGTTGTGATCCTGAAATCCAATTAACAATTCAATAAGTTACGTCCTGTTTCATTTCCTGTTTTCTATGTTTGTTTATTAGCAAATACTAAATAGCTTCTGGCATTTCTCTGACAAGAAATGAACATAAACAGAAGACCAATATAGTGGTCATATAGTGTGTTATTGCATCTTAGGTCTGTGCTTAAATGGGGACTGAAGGATTCCTCCAGCCCTTATCGGTTTGTGCTATTATAAGTGTGTATCTAATCAGGAAATAAAAAAGATACTTTTAGCTCCATGCTGTAATAAATTAACTGTATGCTTGATCTTTAACAGGAACTTTAGCCATCCAAACATGCCATAATGGATATTAAGTAAGATACTCTGTTTTGATGTTTAGGGTATTTTTTATATTGGGGTCGTTGCGGCGCGTTCTACACTGTGAGCATTTCTACGCGTTCCAGCCGATGCTAAGCAAAAACGCTCTAAAGCTGTGTGACTTGTGAATAGATGGAGTGGTACTTCAGTGAGAAAGTAATTTCAGTCACTTCCACGGCACTCAGACATTTTTATCCGAAGAATGATCAAATAACATGCGTTTGAGAATTTCTCAAGTCATTTCAAAAATGTTACCCGGTATTCTTGATAAATTGAGTGATTCACACTGCTGAAACACAATTACTAAAACGAGTATCCGTGGCTGAAAATAACATTTACTAAGTGTATTTCACTGTTTTTTTCAGCAAACAATGCCTTCGGCTCAGGCATCATCAATATTATAGTCATGACCACCATCCCTTGGCCAGGCAACAAATTGTGATATTACCTTCACAAGCATGTGTTATAGCAATTGCCATCTTGAATGTAAAACTTTGCACCAAAATGTTTTCGGAATATCCTATTGGGCTTATATGCACTGTGTGTATGGAAGGACTAGTATGTAGAAATTTCAGAACGAAATGTACTTGCAAAATTAAATACTAAGAACATGTTTTATCTGTGTAAACAACTGTTTTTTATTGTATAACAAAGTAAGTGGTTTAAACCTCAAAATGATGGTATCTTTCATGACATGCTTGTCTCTTCTGATGGGAAGAAATAATGCAAGTGATGTTCTAAATTTGAAAGCAGGTGTTGAATGTTTATCTGAAGGCAACATCGCTAAATCACTAACAAATTTGTCGGCAGACGTGTTGTTAAATGTATGTGTGACGGTAGTAAAGACATTGATTTTAGTGACAAGTAAAAATTACAACATGATTTTCTTTTCTGCGTTCAATACATTTGTGCTATTTACATATTATTTTGGTATTTAGATTAAAAGCAAGTACCAATGTTTGGTCCAGTGGTTTGAATGAACCAGCTTTGAATAATTAGAATTTTATATGTGTTTCTATTGAAGATTCCCTTCTAATAGAGCAAATACATTACAGTATGCAAACTTGATGACATGAGAGGAGACAGGACATGAGTAATAGGGTGTGACTGTCTTCAAAACACCACTGGAGATCTTGGCATTCAGTAATTTATGACTGATCACTTACATGTAAATGTAGCAAGCAATATTCTTTGATCTAATTCTAGATGTAGATGATGACACAATAAATACTGTAAAACTTTTTTTTATTTCTTTTTGCTGGTAATAAAATTGTTGATTTGATATTTGATGACATTTTATTGGAATAAAATTTCATCCAAGTCTCTGTGACTCACTGTCTTAAAAATTCAAAATGAAATGTTCAATGCAACACATTTTTAAAGTTTTCCTGACTTGTGAAACAGTTTAGCACATCAATCAATTTGCTTAACAATAGAATATGTTGTATTCATTTTAAAGATAATTTAGCTCTATTGTTTATTAAAAGAGAGTTGGGATCCCTAATTTACAATGCCTAGGGAGAACCCTGCATTTCTTTTGTTAAATATTCTAATTTTTGTTTTTGCATTTTGTTTGCAGGCCATTGAGTTACTATCTGTCTCCAGCTTCCACGCATATTGGCAAGAATTCTGACTGGACCTAGCAGCTGACCAACTATAACAATGGGTCAGGCTCTAAGTAAAACCCACCAAGATGATGAGACAAGTAGTGCATTTAATGACTCTGTGGTTAGTGCGACTCACTCAGACATCAGCTTTGATTCTTTGAACAAGCAAGGCAAATTAAAAAGTAAAGGAAATAAAATACAGTTCAAGCCGAAATCTTCTTTATCAGGGAGCTATGAGGTGATCGACACGCCTGAAAAAGCGTCTTCATTCGGGAATTTAGGGAATATGTCCATGAGTTCTAGTAGAATGTCTAGTTTAAATAATAGTATGACCAGCTGTGATGAGTTTGAAATCCTGAACTATGAGGGGTCTCCAAAACATTACCGCACTTGGAGGAGACAGAAGAATGCAGCTGCACAAAAAAATAAAGAGGTAGGTTCTAAAAAAGATGTATGTAATACGCCAGTGAAACCAAGCGATGTTAGTTCAGGGATGGACAGCTTTGTTTTGGTGGATACACCAAAAGTGGCAGAGGAATTACAGAAATACGACACTGGTCAGAAAATAAAAGATGTTGCTACTGTTGAACAGGGAAATGGAATTACTGTTTCTCATGGTAAATCTGGGAAAAGTGTGGTAACAAATAGTAGACATGGGGTTGGAATAGACAATGGTGTATCTGCAGATAAATCTATGAAAGCAAGGGGAGTGGCATCAATAGAAAAGACAAAATCGAATGTGTCAAGTGTAAAAGTAGAGACAACACAATCTGTGAAGTTTAGTACTGTTCGAGAGACAGACCTAGATGTTGTAATTCACAACTCCCCTAAGCCCATTACCACTCAGTTATTGTGCAGCTCTCCTGCCAGTTCTCAGCAACCCACTCCCATTGATAAATACGGAAAGTCAAGTCGGCGTGCGAACTCACTTGATAACAGAACAAGGAACACTCCATCACAGATTATGGACTTGTCAGGTCAAATCGACGTCAGGGACCAAAAACTAGCTGAAAAATTAAACAGGAGTGTGCCAAATGTTGTTGCATCGAGCTCGTCTTTTCAAAAACGGACTGATTCCTATGTGACGCCAGATGAAATGAAGCAAAAAAGGAAAACTGCTTCACTCTATGGAACACTGCCAAGAAAGAAAGCAATAACAGGTGGTGTGAAGGCAACTGATCTTGACGCCATTGAACAATTGAACCTCTCTCCTGGGGCGTATACCAGTAAAAAGAGTACAGATGATCAGTTTAATTTTCCTCGATCGATGCGTCATTTTTTTCTCAGTCCAGTTTCATCTCATACTAGCATATCATGGGACACTAAGGATCAACCCCAATCAAGTTTAACTCCAAATTATAAAGGGAATAAATCGTTAGTAACAAGTTCATCCATTCAGTCCCAGTCTGTTGCAGTATCAAGTTCACATGTGCAGACCCAGCCTGTTGCAGTCACAAGTACACCCGTGCAGAACCAGTCTGTTGCAGTAAAAATTTCACCAATGCAGACCCAGCCAGTTGCAGTAACACGTTCACCCATGCAGACCCAGTCTCTTGCAGTAACAAGTTCAGAAGTTCAGAGCCAGCCTGTTGCAGTAACACGTTCACCCATGCAGACCCAGTCTCTTGCAGTAACAAGTTTAGAAGTTCAGAGCCAGCCTGTTGCAGTCACAAGTTCACCCGTGCAGAGCCAGCCTGTTGTAGTAACAAATTCACATGTGCAGAGCCAGCCTGTTGCAGTAACAAGTTCACACGTGCAGAGCCAGTCTTTTGCACAGTCTAAAGTGATGAATGTTTCAAGTAATCCAGTGTTAAAAATGAATAAAGATACACGCATATATGGAAGAGACGGTGCAGACTCTACTGGTAAGTTTCTAATATCTAAATCAGAAAATAGGAACAAACCATTTCATATATTTATGTACTCTAATCAAATTTGTTCAAAACAGCAACATAGTTAGCCACAGCCCACTGTTAATACTGAATTGTTTTGCCCCCCCCCCCTTTTTTTTATAGAGATTGTAAATGGGGAGATTGTAAATACAGGCCTTGCCTTTTGAAAAGGGATGGAGAGTGAAAAAAGCTCTCCTAAGAGACTAGTTATGGGAGTGATTTGAATGTGCGTCCGTGTATTTGTCATCAGGCATGAAAAGGACATACAAAAAAAAACTCAATATTAAAAAACTGTACACGCGCACGGCAGATATGGTGCGAAAGTTTCACAGAAAACAACCCAAAACTTGTTGAAGCTTGTATCTATTGAAATTGGAATCTTTTCAACATGTGAAAAACAGGAAAAGTCTTGTAAAGCATCATATATTACATTGCAAATCAGTCATTGTTTTTTGAACTTCAAATACATGTTTTTTTTTGCAAAATTAGCAGCGTTTTTTTCTTGTTTTAGCGTTCATACCAGTAATATAATATTAAGATCAACAGTGTGGATATATAATCCTCAGAATACTTGCTAACCTGCATCTTTACTGTAATTTATTTATAGTTCAGAAAATAAAATAAATTGTCCGACTAGAGCTCAGACGTCTGGGGTATAATGTATACTGTAATATGCATGTTAGTTAAACAAACTGTGTATTTGTTTTTATCTACATTAACTAATATATTGAAATGATGCATATCTAACTATTTTACAGAACACGTGGATGGCTATTACAAAATACATAAACATAATTTTTGTTTTAAAAATACGTTTAATGGACTAGTAATTACAAAATGTGTATTTATTACAGACATTTTTTATCACAAAAAAAAACATGCATTTTATTACAAAATGTGTCAAAATTATTAACTATTAAATACAGCAGTACAATGTCCTATTGCCTTTATACTTGCAGAGAATTGCAATGCAGCCAGAGGTGGACTGCCAGTCAGGGTATCTACAAACATTAGTGACAAAAAACGAATCTCACATTATGTGACAACAGAATGGAAAGGAAACACTGTTAATGCCAACGCTATGAGAAAGGTAAGTGTAACACTTATCACTCACGTCAATCTTAAGGACGAGACTTTATTTGAAATATTACAATGTTACTTCTCATAAAACATGATTTACTTATTTCTTTCATGCATCCTCTTTCATGCATCCTATCACTTAACAAGATATTTCTGTGAAAATGCTTAATTATTTGACCAATATTATTCTTGCATTTATTGTTTACTTTATTTTAGCTCGAATAAATTTTCGCTTTTTGGGTGTTTTGTATGGATTTTATTTTCACTGATTCCTGATGAGTTGAATGTAAAATATAGGAAAAAAAACATATTCGCTGGATTTTATTTTCACTGAATTATGTCTTCAGCGAAAATAGCAAAAATTAATTCCAAGCAAAAATAAAGTACCAGTACTCTACAGTAAATGTTGATTCCTGAATATGTTAGATTAATTAAAACCTAGCGAATATTGCTTTCCCCCCCCCCCACAATGTATTGGTTCTGTCACAAAATATTGAACTTAAAACCATGCAACTTGGAATACATTTTATCTCAGTGACTATTTCTCCTTTCCCAGTACCTCAGTACATGTACTGTGAACACATGTACCTTAAACCTTGACTAGGATATACACAGCATCATGTGTTTTAATTTTCTTCAAGTGTTGAATATTTGAGGAAATCTTGTCAAAGGTTTTAAATGCAACTTGCTATAAATTATACACACAGTGTTTAGATATGGAGGTGGCAATGATGATACAGACAACTAATGTTTATTACCACTTGTACCCTGCCCCAGATTGGTCTCTCTCTCTCTGCAAAGTTCTCTGACCTAATTGTGTAGGAAATCTCAACCTTTGGGTAGCCTAGATGGCGTAATGGGGCACATCATCTATATGTCATGTCAGACATTGACTTAAATTACTATAAATTGTCTGTTATTGGTTGGCTATTTAGAATGAACATACAGTTTCTCCCAATACTGATTTAAACTTGTTTCATGCAATGTATATCAGCAATCCGTGATTATCTTCGGAGATTATTCTGCTGCTTAATATTGACATCTTTTAGTAATGTGCAGTGTGACTTGTTATGAACAGAGCATTAACAACTTGGGTGGTATTCAGTGACATGTTGTTGTGGGCGGACTAGGCTATTGTTCACTGCTTGCTAACACAAGCACAGAGATGATAAAAGGACTGTGACACGAGACATTACAAGTCAACACAAGTATACCAGATCTTTGGCTAAACTGTAATAATATCCCAGGCAATACAGCTCTCTTTAAAATTAACATGCCAGTTGCAGTGTGATTCACCATACAGTGCATGTTTATATTTTGTATGAACAAATTATTGCACATGAGTAGAATGCTTATGACTAATATTCAACACTTGTGTGGTAATGATTATGGAACTTTAATATTCTGTGCAATTCTGTCTTTGAAACATTGTGTTTACTTGTAACTGAAAATGCTGACCAGATACATGTGCACTGTTAAATACAGTACTTTATTTTAGCTGGAATCCATTTTCGCTGTAAAGATTTTTTGGGTGATTTTTGATGAGTTGAATGTAGTAAAAAGGGTATATTTGCTGGATATTAATTCCACTGAGTCATCTCTACTGCGAAATTAACAAAAATAGATTCTAAGTGGAAATACAGTTTTTTACAGTGTAAAATATTTATTTTTAAATGGTTAAAATTTGCTGCAAATTTAAGAATAGTTTTTAATTCTGTGTGTTTGATGTATTTAGGGATATGGAAAGATACTTTCGCTATTAGAATGCGACTATCTAAGGATAATCCGTGGTGATAATTATTGCGCAGTTCGAGCTCCATTATATCAATCACTTGTTAATGACGTTATTAATATTAAACTTGGACATGACCTTGAAAAAATCACACAGGTATGTATATAAATGTGATGTACATCTTTTTGAGTTACTCTTCAAAGTCTGGTTGTTCAAAGTCAATGTGCTCTTACTGCATGGCCTTAGTATTATATTTTAGTGTGTCGTCTAATAAACAGGTAATAAATCTTGGTAATTACAATTGTACATGTCACTGATTGACTGTCCATCATTTAGGCTAATTTATCAATATATTTATAACAGCTGACTAAGGAATCCCTAGTCAGCAATTCACTGCAATTAAGGAGTCATTGTTTTGCAATTCGAGAAATGTGTTCATACTTTTCTTAAAAACATTAAGGCTCATTGATATGTTAATTATATATACTGAAAAGTTTGATGTATTAAAACTTAAATAGCTACCATTTATACACAAATTAGCCACTATTCACAAACAAATCAACCTCATTCAAATACAATTAGCCTCATTCATAAACTATTTGGTCTCATTGGAACACAAATTAGCCTCATTGGAACATAAATTAGTCTCATTGGAACATAAATTAGTCTCATTGGAACATAAATTAGTCTCATTGGAACATAAATTAGTCTCATTGGAACATAAATTAGTCTCATTGGAACATAAATTAGTCTCATTGGAACATAAATTAGTCTCATTGGAACATAAATTAGTCTCATTGGAACATAAATTAGTCTCATTGGAACATAAATTAGTCTCATTGGAACATAAATTAGTCTCATTGGAACATAAATTAGTCTCATTGGAACATAAATTAGTCTCATTGGAACACAAATTAGTCTCATTGGAACACAAATTAATCTCATTGGAATACAAGTTAGCCTCATTGGAACACAAGTTAGCCTCATTGGAACACAAGTTAGCCTCATTGGAACACAAGTTAGCCTCATTGGAATACTAGTTAGCCTCATTGGAACACAAGTTAGCCTCATTGGAACACAAGTTAGCCTCATTGGAACACAAGTTAGCCTTATTGGAACACAAGTTAGCCTCATTGGAATACTAGTTAGCCTCATTGGAACACAAGTTAGCCTCATTGGAACACAAGTTAGCCTCATTGGAACACAAGTTAGCCTCATTGGAACACAAGTTAGCCTTATTGGAACACAAGTTAGCCTCATTGGAATACTAGTTAGCCTCATTGGAACACAAGTTAGCCTCATTGGAACACAAGTTAGCCTCATTGGAACACAAGTTAGCCTCATTGGAACACAAGTTAGCCTCATTGGAACACAAGTTAGCCTCATTGGAACACAAGTTAGCCTCATTGGAACACAAGTTAGCCTCATTGGAACACAAGTTAGCCTCATTGGAACACAAGTTAGCCTCATTGGAACACAAGTTAGCCTCATTGGAACACAAGTTAGCCTCATTGGAACACAAGTTAGCCTCATTGGAACACAAGTTAGCCTCATTGGAACACAAGTTAGCCTCATTGGAACACAAGTTAGTCTCATTGGAACACAAATTAATCTCATTGGAATACAAGTTAGCCTCATTGGAACACAAGTTAGCCTCATTGGAACACAAGTTAGCCTTATTGGAACACAAGTTAGCCTCATTGGAATACTAGTTAGCCTCATTGGAACACAAGTTAGCCTCATTGGAACACAAGTTAGCCTCATTGGAACACAAGTTAGCCTTATTGGAACACAAGTTAGCCTCATTGGAATACTAGTTAGCCTCATTGGAACACAAGTTAGCCTCATTGGAACACAAGTTAGCCTCATTGGAACACAAGTTAGCCTCATTGGAACACAAGTTAGCCTCATTGGAACACAAGTTAGCCTCATTGGAACACAAGTTAGCCTCATTGGAACACAAGTTAGCCTCATTGGAACACAAGTTAGCCTCATTGGAACACAAGTTAGCCTCATTGGAACACAAGTTAGCCTCATTGGAACACAAGTTAGCCTCATTGGAACACAAGTTAGCCTCATTGGAACACAAGTTAGCCTCATTGGAACACAAGTTAGCCTCATTGGAACACAAGTTAGCCTCATTGGAACACAAGTTAGCCTCATTGGAACACAAGTTAGCCTCATTGGAATACAAGTTAGCCTCATTGGAACACAAGTTAGCCTCATTGGAACACAAGTTAGCCTCATTGGAACACAAGTTAGCCTCATTGGAACACAAGTTAGCCTCATTGGAACACAAGTTAGCCTCATTGGAACACAAGTTAGCCTCATTGGAACACAAGTTAGCCTCATTGGAACACAAGTTAGCCTCATTGGAACACAAGTTAGCCTCATTGGAACACAAATTAGCCTCATTGGAACACAAATTACCTCATTTGAACACAAATTAACCTCACTGAAACACAAATTAACCTCACTGAAACACAAGTTAGCCTCACTGGAATGCAAGTTAGCCTCATTGGAACACAAGTTAGCCTCATTGGAACACAAGTTGGCCTCATTGGAACACAAGTTGGCCTCATTGGAACACAAATCAGTCTCATTTGAACACAAATCAGTCTCATTTGAACACAAATTAACCTCATTGGAACACAAATTAGCCTCATTGGAACACAAGTTAGCCTCATTGGAATACAAGTTAGCCTCATTGGAATACAAGTTAGCCTCATTGGAACACAAGTTAGCCTCATTGGAACACAAGTTAGCCTCATTGAAACACAAGTTAGCCTCATTGGAACACAAGTTAGCCTCATTGGAACACAAGTTAGCCTCATTGGAATACAAGTTAGCCTCATTGGAATACAAGTTAGCCTCATTGGAACACAAGTTAGCCTCATTGGAACACAAGTTAGCCTCATTGGAACACAAGTTAGCCTCATTGGAATACAAGTTAGCCTCATTGGAACACACGTTAGCCTCATTGGAACACAAGTTAGCCTCATTGGAACACAAGTTAGCCTCATTGGAACACAAGTTAGCCTCATTGGAACACAAGTTAGCCTCATTGGAACACAAGTTAGCCTCATTGGAACACAAGTTAGCCTCATTGGAACACAAGTTAGCCTCATTGGAACACAAGTTAGCCTCATTGGAACACAAGTTAGCCTCATTGGAATACAAGTTAGCCTCATTGGAATACAAGTTAGCCTCATTGGAACACAAGTTAGCCTCATTGGAACACAAGTTAGCCTCATTGGAACACAAGTTAGCCTCATTGGAACACAAGTTAGCCTCATTGGCACACAAGTTAGCCTCATTGGCACACAAGTTAGCCTCATTGGCACACAAGTTAGCCTCATTGGCACACAAGTTAGCCTCATTGGAACACAAGTTAGCCTCATTGGAACACAAGTTAGCCTCATTGGAACACAAGTTAGCCTCATTGGAACACAAGTTAGCCTCATTGGAACACAAGTTAGCCTCATTGGAACACAAGTTAGCCTCATTGGAATACAAGTTAGCCTCATTGGAACACAAGTTAGCCTCATTGGAACACAAGTTAGCCTCATTGGAATACAAGTTAGCCTCATTGGAACACAAGTTAGCCTCATTGGAACACAAGTTAGCCTCATTGGAACACAAGTTAGCCTCATTGGAATACAAGTTAGCCTCATTGGAACACAAGTTAGCCTCATTGGAACACAAGTTAGCCTCATTGGAATACAAGTTAGCCTCATTGGAACACAAGTTAGCCTCATTGGAACACAAGTTAGCCTCATTGGAATACAAGTTAGCCTCATTGGAACACAAGTTAGCCTCATTGGAACACAAGTTAGCCTCATTGGAACACAAGTTAGCCTCATTGGAACACAAGTTAGCCTCATTGGAATACAAGTTAGCCTCATTGGAACACAAGTTAGCCTCATTGGAACACAAGTTAGCCTCATTGGAACACAAGTTAGCCTCATTGGAACACAAGTTAGCCTCATTGGAACACAAGTTAGCCTCATTGGAATACAAGTTAGCCTCATTGGAACACAAGTTAGCCTCATTGGAATACAAGTTAGCCTCATTGGAACACAAGTTAGCCTCATTGGAACACAAGTTAGCCTCATTGGAACACAAGTTAGCCTCATTGGAATACAAGTTAGCCTCATTGGAATACAAGTTAGCCTCATTGGAATACAAGTTAGCCTCATTGGAATACAAGTTAGCCTCATTGGAATACAAGTTAGCCTCATTGGAACACAAGTTAGCCTCATTGGAATACAAGTTAGCCTCATTGGAACACAAGTTAGCCTCATTGGAACACAAGTTAGCCTCATTGGAACACAAGTTAGCCTCATTGGAACACAAGTTAGCCTCATTGGAATACAAGTTAGCCTCATTGGAACACAAGTTAGCCCCATTGGAACACAAGTTAGCCTCATTGGAATACAAGTTAGCCTCATTGGAACACAAGTTAGCCTCATTGGAATACAAGTTAGCCTCATTGGAATACAAGTTAGCCTCATTGGAATACAAGTTAGCCTCATTGGAACACAAATCAGTCTCATTTGAACACAAATCAGTCTCATTTGAACACAAATTAACCTCATTGGAACACAAATTAGCCTCATTGGAATACAAATTAGCCTCATTAAAACACAAATTAGCCTCATTGGAACACAAATTAGCCTCATTGGAACACAAGTTAGCCTCATTGGAACACAAGTTGGCCTCGTTGGAACACAAGTTAGCCTCGTTGGAACACAAATCAGCCTCGTTGGAACACAAATTAACCTCATTGGAACACAAATTAGCCTCGGAACACAAATTAGCCTCGTTGGAACACAAGTTAGCCTCATTGGAACACAAGTTGGCCTCGTTGGAACACAAGTCAGCCTCGTTGGAACACAAATCAGCCTCGTTGGAACACAAATTAACCTCATTGGAACACAAATTAGCCTCATTAGAACAGAAATCTGCCTCATTGGAACTCAAATTAGCCTCATTGGAACACAAATTAGCCTCATTGGAACACAAACCGGCCTTATTGGAACACAAATTACCAACTATTCATACACAAACTAGCCACTATTCAAACTCAAATTAGTCGTACACACATTCATATACAAATTATTCGCATTACACTACACAAATTAGCCACCACTCATACACAAATTAGCCACCACTCATACACAAATTAGCCACCACTCATACACAAATTAGCCACCTCTCATACACAAATTAGCCACCACTCTTACACAAATTAGCCACCACTCTTACACAAATTAGCCACCACTCTTACACACATTAGCCACCACTCATACACACATTAGCCACCACTCATAAACAAATTAGCCACCACTCATAAACAAATTAGCCACCACTCATACACAAATTAGCCACCACTCATACACAAATTAGCCACCACTCATACACAAATTAGCCACCACTCATACACAAATTAGCCACCACTCATACACAAATTAGCCACCACTCATACACAAGTTACTAGTAGCATTATTCATACACAATTAAGTTAGCAATATGCATGCACAAGTTAGCATTATTCAGACATAAGTTCTTTGGCTTCATATACTCACAATATGCACTGTGAACATGTAATAGAATTAAAAACAGTAGAAGTTCAATGTTAATGAGACAAATGCATTCAAGCTCAGAAAGGCCTGTGGTGTATTCAGTTTGACATCCTATGTGTAAATTGCTTCACTCTAGGTGCCTGATTGGTTTATCAGCAGTGGATATCACTGGGTATCTGATTGGTCATTTGCTCATCGCTTTGGTGATGTTAAAAACACTGTGCAAACTATGAAACACTGCCTGAGGGTTCTTGAGGAACAGGTAAGAACAGCAACTTATCATGTTATTGTGTGTGATGGTTAACTATGCCTTAGAAGAGGTTAGTCCTATCTTGAGGTGATCACCATGTACCGTTTTGTCTATGGTCAAATAGACCATTTTCTGTTCACTGCGAGAATCACGCGTTATGCGTGAAATCGAACGTAAAAACAGGACAAACAAAGGTCATAGCGTCGTAGTCGCGTCAAACATCGTGTGGGATTCGACAAACGCGAAAGTATTTCGGGGACATTTCCATGCTTAATAATGTGCTGTCCACATTTGATGATAGGCAATTTCGATTAAGGTAGCGAGAAGGGAAATTTTCACTTTTTTCTTGATTTTTCACAAATTGATAAAACGGTTACTTTAGACCTTGATACATCACCCCGGGTTTACAAAAGATCGAAATTGCGAAATAACGTTGCTCAAATTAGTGTTTTAAAACACTAGCAGAAAAGACTACAACTGGCGTTTCGTGGATATTTGCATAATGTTTATCTTTGAAAGGGTTTAAATGATAACATCTTATCTGTATACTCTGTTGTTGACGATTCTGATATAACGGGTGATAAGCTTCCAGTTGCAAACAATGCGTGTTTATCTAACGTCCATTGTCAGCATTATTGTCAGTCGAGACTTCGACCGAGAAACATGGTCATACAGTACTCATTTCGCCCCACCTTCCGCTTTTACATCGACCGCTTATCGCTTAATTTCCGACCGCATTTTAATCGAGTTTTGTTTTCGCTCGCTCGCTCGCTCATTGAAAACATTGACCGCGCGCCCAAACACTGATCACTGGCACATGGATGGTTGAAATGGTGGTTTTGATAGTAAAGTGTGAACATACAACTAGTATTAACTATTATTACATTCTGAACGACACTTCAAATCTAATAGTTGTATTACACTTGTATCGTGAAAGCAACTGAACTGGGACCTCTTGTTACATGTTTTGGGTGCTTGTTCTAGATGTAATATTTTTTTTAATGAGACAGTTACGTGAAAAAAAGCCTAGGTAACTCCTTTTGAGAGAGCAGAGAAACGAGGAAATGTTAGTGATTAATTCCAAAAATAACGATACCGAATCCACATCGGTCCACGTCTGGTAAAATTTGACATTGAATTTTTAAAATTAAGTCACGATCATTGAACGAGTTCGGTCTATACCGTATACGTACCATAAAAGTGTTCCCACAACAAATATTTTCGACTAAAAACGGCCATATGCCCTGAAAGAATCGAACAGAGCTTGACATGTATGAATAATTTATTGGGCTTAAAAGAAAAACGTGTCAAATTTAGTTACTAGTATAGCCATAACTTTTTTAGCGCGGAAGTTGCCAACAAATGTAAAAAAAAATCGTGAATTTCATAGATTCGAATAAAATAAAGCAAGCGATTGATAAGGATGATTATTAATATTTTCCCCGATGCTCTTCGAATTTTATTTTTTTATTTCAAGGTAAGAAATGGCTAGTTGAAGTTGCATTGTCTTCAATGCGGTTGTTTCACCGCGAACAACTCTAGCTCTGTTTTTGCATGGTTTAGTTTTGCGATGTAAAATAAAATATATATTAAAATAATAATACTTGTTTAATTATTTGGGGTTTCAGCCCACAAATTACGGACATGATCCCCATGAATTACGGTCAATGTTTGTCTTCTCTCGGCTGATTGTCACGGTGTTGATCGACGCTCTTCCTAAACTCAGCCTGAGTATGGAGAAACCAACGGGGATCGACATTCCAAACAAACAATCGAAATTATCAACGAAAGACGAGATTTTTCTAGATATTTACAAACATACTGTCATGACAAACATATGTAAAATTAACAAATACACAAAGAGGTGTAATATTAGGTTTTATTTTAGGCTTAGAAATATTTTCTTCCACTCAGCCCATGCATGTAACTGCCATTTAGATTTACGGTCCTTCAGCATCGGGGGGAAACAACAATAGTTATACAAAACACATTGCGAAGACTCAACAATCAGGAAAGAAACCTCAGACAACCATGTCGTACTTGTGTTGAAATACATTTTGTATTTCACGTCAGAATATTGTTTAAAATAAAATATTCAGTCCAGGCCAAATCGAGGTCAAAGGGTCAGGTTGCGTGCATATAATTATAGATAGTTAAAACAAAAAATATGTTGTCAGCTGTTCAACATCTATAAAAAACAGAAAGACATAAGACAATGTGAACCTCGGAAATTATTCTGTTAGTCCGAATTTTAAATGCGCGCGAGCGAGCGAGCAGGTGGGCGGTGATATTTCAGGGTTTGCGCGGTCGAAAATAAAGCAGAAATTGTCCGGTCGAATTCAACAAGCGGTCGCAAAAACGAGAAAAAAAGGTGATTGGAAAGTGGAAGCGGGCGGGAGGTTGTGCGAAAGGAGTACTGTAACTTTGCACAACTTTCTTTTAAGTCGTTTTATTTTCCAAGTCAATATTCTATTTTACTAATACATTTTTTTTCTAACGCAATGGCGAAGAAAAGAAAGAAAGCGTTGACAGACGAGGCAAAGAAAAATCTGCCACTCAGTGTCGCACTCTGACACAGCAATTTTTTTCAAACATCGGCCATTTTGTTTCACCATGAAAACCGTTTTATTAGATGTCTTATCAGAGACACTTGAAGGATTAGCTTGTTTGTAAACTGTCAGCGTGTACAGTGGTACAGTAATGTTTGTCAGAGGATTATCCTTCGTTGTTCGTTTGCATAACAATGGAAAACCCGAACGTTCCTGAGTACGGACTCAAATGCCAGCAGTTTTCTTCATTTTTCACGCTCGAGCTTGAAATTATTCATTATCTGACACTCTTTATGAGTTCTATGATATCAGTGGTTAATATGTTTGGCCATTTTTAGTGTATATTTATAATAATGCAGCAAATCTACAGTGTTTTATTAACCAAAACTGTTTTTCGCATTTTTCTCGAGTTGAAGTTTTGATCGAGTACGACTGATTGGGACCGCCGCCAAATCAAGTGCGTTAGGACGAGGACATTCAAACTCGCAGTTATCGTTCAAAAGATAATGATGGTGCGAAATATGTCTGGGTTTTTAAAGAAAATGCTTTGTCACAGAATAATAGTCTGTTAAAGGTGCCAAGTATGAAATAATTTAAGGACAAAAAACAAACCTGCATAGAAATCGGAATAATAGCTCTTTTGATTATCGGAGACGCATTTCAATGGGCTTGATTACGGACAATGCATGACGTAAATTTCACCAGGAAATTCCGCAGTGTGCTCTCGCAATCGCGTACTTAGTCATTTTTACAAGGTTCGCCATTTTTGATGTCACGTGATAATTATGTAAACAATGACTGCCCAGTTTGTGCGAACTTGTACCTCTATACTTAGTCTTTTGATATATATAACCTAAATTACTGTTCTGAACGAGACAACAGACAGAGAATGTTTTATTTAAAAACGTCACAAAACCCTTCTCGCTACCTTAAGTAAGGGTATTCGGAAGCAATATTCCTCTGTCGAAGATCGGCCGGTCAATGTAAGCTACGAAATAAAGAAATTCTAGTTCAAAATCAAATCGTTCGATTTTTGCGGCAGACGTTCGATGCGCGTCTTTCATGCATCGCGCGAGATCTCGCAATTGTACGGAAAATCACCTATTAAGTCATATTTTAATGGTCCATCATGCAATGAATGAAATTTTAGGTTTATAGTCACTCATATTCGAGATGCACTTCTAATAGAGCAAATATAATTTTTATTTCATCCTTACATACAGTGGTTGTCAGACCATGGGGGAAAAAAAACTAAAATTCAAACTGATGGTCAATTCTGTATTGAAGGAGCCATTCATGACCATGACAAAACTGTTTTGTTTTTGTTTTTGTTTCAACCTGCACATTCTTGTCACCACAAGATATTGAACACCATACTTGGCTTTCCATTGGTTTTGCATTTATAGTTTCAAGTGATGAAAGTAAATATGAAATACCGTACTCGACCGCGTCAGCGCCCAGGGTCTTTTTTTAGGGGTGGGCACTTACCCGAGCACCCCCCTAGGAAAAGAGTGGAACTGACAATTTTAATTCACCATGTGACAGATTTAGAGGGATATTACATCTTTGAAAGTTTGAGGGAAAATAAAATTACAAAATTAGGTGAGTCGTCATTGACATTGATGAAGAAACAGAAATAGTCGAATATGCACATTTTATTACAATAGTAATTACGTACCACCCGAATTTACGAGATTAAAAATATTTGAGTCTGTTGGAACATGGTCAAAGTCAAAATCTTCATCATTATCGCCACTGATGATTGTGTCCGATCGTACGCAAACTCTTTCCGCCATGATGTATTTGCATTTGACCTGCATCAATGTCCTTTGACCTAATGGGTCAAGTCTGTTATTATCCAATCGAAATGCTGTGTGGTACCGACGCAATTTTTCGATAATTCCCGAAGACCCTCGGGTAACGCAATGCGGAAGTGAATTATCGATGTAGAAGTATGATCTGTTGGAGTTGATTTCGGCGAATAAATGACATGTTTTTGTTTTTTTTAAATGGTAAATAGCATTTTTTATCGGGAAACTGAATACAGCCTGAAATATTTACTGCATTTTACTTTTATTAACAGATCATTGTCAAAGTGTAGTTTACGCACGGCGGTCGATATCCACGCTGTATCTTATAAAAACGATAAATTATTGGCATTTTGTGACCCCGAATATAAAAATTGCATAAAAGTGGGGGTGGGCGCTTGACCGAGCATGGGCACTAACGCGGTCGAGTACGGTACTACTGTAGTATTTATCATTGACAGTATAACAGGTTTCATCTGAATGTAGTATAAAAATCATACATTTATGTGTATGTTTCATAATTTCATTTAAAATGGCCGTCTGTCAGCCATTTAGTGTATATTGCTGACATATATGTACTACATGTATCCTCATTGTTATTGGTTTCTAATGTGTTTAGTAATTTTATACAATTTTCAGCATGTCACATTTTGAAAACTATTTAACAGAGACTGTTATCCTGTTTCTAGATCCTATTGGTGCGTAACACTGCTGTGCCGGCAGATAGAGAAACCCTTATACTGGATGCTTTCAACACCACAGAGACAGATCTATATCTTGTAGAAGCTGTGAAGATATTAATGTTGTACAATGCTATTAGACTCTATGAAGATAATACCACTGGTAAAGAGGTCAGTAGCAGTGTGGTGTTTAAATATAGATTTGGGAGGGGGGGCATAAACAAATCCTTGTCGATGTCTCGCTGTCAACGAAATCTCAGCAGACATTAGCGTCTAATTATCTAATGATAATTTCATGAAATAAAGTAAAATATTGTACTGACATTGAAGAGTAAAGGTATTGAATTTGTATACTTCAAAAAGGAGTACCTGTAATAAGAACCAAAGTGTGAAATCTGTGTAGACTGTGTAAACATTATTAATTCCACTCCGTGTAGACTTGCTTTTTTAAAATAAGGAATTTTCTCATTTTATACTGTAATATTTTTGACAGATCAAGTTAGTTTCAATACATCGACCAATACATGTTGTTTTTTTGTTGTTGTACTAGGTGCCTCTATTTTTTAATTCCACTCTCTGTAGACTTGCTTTTTTAAAGCAAAGAATTTGTTACTGTTATATTTTTGACGGAACAAGTTAGTATATTAATAGAGTTTCAATACATCAACCCATACATGTTGTTTTACTAGGTGCCTGTATTTGTATGGTTAATGTATGCCAGGGATAGTTCATCTAATCCACAGCAGTTGATGAGAAATCATTTAAACTCAGTTGGAGACAGTGCTGGTGTAGAACAGGTATGTATGACTGCATCATTGATATCTCACTGAGGTTAAGGGATTAGTGTTTTCTTCAAATTACTGCATGTTAACTAGTTGTTGAAGTAATCTTAATAATCCTGAAGGTTTCAAGAAACTTAATTTATGTGTCGTAATTTACCATATTGGTCACTAACCTTTTTACCACCTGACTTTCTCTTCCAAATTTATCTGCATTTTTTTTCTTATATTCTTCATGATTTCTTGAAATGAACACTAATTTTGAAGCCAATATTTTGTAAATTTGTAATAAAAAGAAAGAATTGGTGGTAAAAAAGTTTAATAGTACCCACTTTCTACAAGTATCAGTTTGAAATGTCACAATTGAATATGTAATCAGTTTTAGTCGTGGGTGGAAGGGGGTGTTAAAAAAAAATTAGTGAAGGCGTAAATCTAAATACTTGAATATTTGACGTTGCATTCAAACCTTTGTTTACATTAGACGCAATATAGCGCTATAGTCCATGATAGGAATAGAATTCGGTCACTAAATGCAAACTTACGCACAGTGCAAAACGTATTTCATTGTCATTTCAGTATATTATTCCTCAGTAAATTATTTCTGCAAGCTGGAAAAAGGTTTTCAGAAAAATATCGCAAAGTATGCACATGATCTATACAGAATTGCATTGGTTGCTACTACATGCCAATTAATACAATCATTGCAGTACTGCCTTTGTACATACTTTGCGGTATTCTCATGATAACCTTGTATATTACGAAAGTCTTACTTTGACTTGTCCTATTACAGGTGGAGATGTTCTTAATGGGTTATACACTGGGTGTGACATTAAAAGTTGTGAGACCTTCCCAAGTCGAGAAAGACGATTTCATCACCTACTATCCAGATGATCATTTTCATGACTGGAACAAAGTTGTCCTGATAGCGGAAGACGACAGGCATTATAACATCGCATTGAACTGACATAGTACATGATATTGCAAACCCACCAAAAACTATTAATGCACCCACCCATCATTGATTTGCAGCGTACTCCCTTCGTCTGTCCAAGTATATTAATTCAGGTCACTTGCTCCATTCCCGTAAGATGACCATCCAAATTATTAGTAATTTTATAACACAACATTTTAGTGCCTTAAACTAAATCATAGCCTACAATTTTATCATAGTACTATCTATTCAGTGTTTTATAAAGTGTTTTAGAAAGAGTACATTTATTTACATATTGAATACTGTATGTGATTGGGTTTTCGCTAATTTCTGGTTTCAGTGGTTGCTTACACACACCCATACACTCACACATACACACTTCAATGATCCTAAGTGCATATACCACATTTGCACTATTAGAAGTGAACATAAACCTCAAAATTGTATTTATTGTATATTGCATATGTCATTTTGACCAGACAACCTTCTGTACTGATTTAAGCATATGCGCTACTAATTATGCAAATATGGTACATCTTTCACTTTCAGTTCCAGATGTAGAAGACATGAGCATACACTTTTAAGTCATAATTATAAGTACTGTAGATGTATTAATTTTCACTGGTATTTATTTAAACTTTTACAGTAAAACTTATGAGGTCTATTGTAATTTTAAATATTCATGTGGATTTAAATTAGAGAAAAATTACCAAAATTAAAATTAAACGAAAAATTAATGTGTTTACAGTATACTACATTGGTTTGCTGTTGTAATTGAAATTTAGTTTGAATTAACTTATTCTTCTGTTAAAAAATAGATGGTTCCTGCTTTGTGATTATGTCAAGTAATGATCACCAGAATATTGTTTAGCCAGGGTAATTGATCCTCATCATCATTGCGTGCTGAGAACTAAATCATGTGTTAACACTCTTGTATAGTTTAAAAGAAATTTGAATAAGCACATTATGGAAAAAATTATGCCGAATTGGTGGTTTTCCATTCACTGTGTGATCTCTCGTAATACGTGAAAAGTGATCGAACATGCAAAAATGGACTGATTTGATTTTGAACTTGAATAGTTCAAAGACCAATACTAATATGTCTCTCTTTTCAGAGAGAAACTCACACTCGATTTTCATATCAAGCCATTTTGTCATTCGAAATATCCTGATGTTGAAGCCTGAAAGGAAAATACACAATGGTTCTCTTGAGTAAATGAAATTGTATCATTTTTCAAGCATTAAAAAAACAAATCCAAATGATTAAATTACATATTTGTTTTCTCAAACCCGGATTATGTTACTTACAATTATATCGTTTACTGAATATTTATGTCCTTAGCTGTGAATATTTGTTATCCTTGTTTCACCAAGGAGTCTTGCTAATTGGTACATCCTGTATCTACCCCAATTACTGATACCTTGTATATTTGTTATTTGAGTTGATCTTTTCAGCCAACCTTTGTAAGTTAAAAGTAGGGTATATTGCACGTGTTGTATTTGTAATTGTCTACACCAATCAACTGCCACCAAGATACCATTTATGTTTATCATTCTGAGTCTGCTCTGTATTGTGTAATTTATACACACATTTACCTTCATTCGTCAAATCATGTACTTAATTATTGCAGGTGTGGTATTTATATTTGATAGTTCTGTTTGGTAATAGTTGTCCACTAACACATTGCCGTCCTCAATTCTAAACACCCAGTGCGATTACAGCATCCAAGTTACCTACTGATTGTCTGTCGGCATCTAATGTCTGATGGTATTCAAGGCAGCGATTACATTTTAAAAAATCTTTAAAACTATTCACACTGATATCATTTTTCTTTAACCCATGCTTGTTTCATGGCTGTATTACTTATATTCAGTTATTGTTTCTGTTTATTTTGTGGTTTAAGTTAGAAAACATAAGCTTTGTTTGTATGTAGATGTGCTCAGATTCTGTAAACTAAAATTATATTGATAACCCTAGTATTTTAGTCGTGAAGCCCTACGTGTTCACGGAGACTGCTATTTTACTTCCTTTCATACTGCTACATGAAAGAATGGTGACATCAGTTACCCACTTATTAAAAATCAGCCTCTGATTGCATGATTATTGCATGTACAGAATATTAGCATACGTGATGTCATAGCTGGTATCCATGATGTCATAATCAGCATCCATGATGTTGTACTGTAAAATACTTTAATTTATCTGGAAAATAGCAAAAAATAAATTCAAAGTAAATGTAAAGTACTTAACTGTAATTGGCATATTTGATGTCATAATTGTATCCATGATGTCATATTCAGCATATATTAGATATCATTACCAGCATCCATGATGTCATAATTGACTTATGTGATGTCATAATCAGCATCCATGATGTCATAGTTCCCAGTTTTAAGAGATCATGCAAATTAAGTGTCATCATCCATCCATCCATCCACTCCTGAAGGGCTTTGCTTCTAAAATAGTGGCTTCTTGAGATATATGTATGTGATTTGGCATTGTTGCTTTCAATAACATTTGTTATTCCAGTCATCTCCCAGACACACAAGCAGTGGTTTAAAGTTTCTTCATCATTAAATTTGTTTTATTTCATTAAATATCTCCTACTTGTATATGATGATGATATTATATACCTGAAAAACCCAGGTGTAAGAGGAACGTTATCCACTGGTTTTTTTCCCTCTTACCCGATAACTCCAGTTATTTATATCACATAATTATATACGGATACATTATTTAACACAATCATATCTTGACCAAGTGTGAATCCTGCATGTGTAAATTAAATGATGTATAATTAATTAAAATTATGGCTAAAAAAGGAATTTGTTATCTTTATATTGGTTTGGTTTGTTGCTACATGTATTTGCCTTCTTGTCAAGTTGCGTAACAATAAATCATTGTAGAAATCTTGAAGTGTTGCCTTCTTGGTGTTTGCAATATAGTTTCAACATGTTTTGAAGTACTGTAAAAGGATTAATTGTTCACTTATTTTTGCTGACTGGAGAATGCGCTAAATTAAAGCTCAGTTAATATGTAAAATTGAGCTGAGAATACATTATCTAAATATTAAAACCGTGAATTTAAAACCCACTGAAAATGCCTGAAAAGCTAAATCAGTGAAATTCAAACCCAGTGAAAATTAGTCATTTTACAGTACTCTTTGCGTGTCATTGTGTTGTATGTTTAGTCCTTGTTCTAACAAAATCCAAAAACAGAAAAGACTTGTGTTTTGACCTCTGTGTGTGTGTATGGGTGTGCAATTGTGTATCTTCACTTGTATCTCTGACATTCGAACTCTATCTTGGGCGCAACATTCACGTGTATTTATTTCGTGACATTGTTCAACATTTTTGGCACATTGGAGCACATTGAAACTGCAAATGCATTGTTCTTGATATAAACATTTTTCATTATTCTTTACACTTTTCTGTGCAATTCTCAAATTAGTGTGGTGGTCGTGTGCTTGTGGCATTACGTATATTAAAATGTTGAAATTTGCATTGTGGTTTAATGTTGCACTCTGGAAGTTTCTAAGCAAATCGGTGATGCAGCTGATTTGAAAGTGAAAATTAATGTTGGAGAACTTCATTGGAGATGGCACATTGTAATATAATATGTGTTGTTGGAATATAAAATTGTCACATAACTCCATCATTGTGAACAAATGCAAAACATTATAATTAAAACATCATAATAATGTATTATATATATGTAAGTGTTGTGTACAATCATGGAATGCATACATTTGAGTGTTATTACTTATACAAAGAAAATTACCTAAGAAAACTGAACGAATGTTCACAAAACCTTGTTTTCAGTATCTCCCGGTCTATTTGATCACACATATCAAATTTCATAAAAAAGCATTTTAACTCTATTAATGATCATATTCACATATTTAAAGGGCGGCAGTCGTAGCGCCGCGTCCTATTCGATATGGAACTCATAGCGATGTATACAACGCGTGTAAAATACATTGTTTATTTACATGAAATTCCAACACGCGCTACGCGACGACCACCGCGCTTTAAGGTAGAGATGCAGTTTATTTGGCTTGCTTTTTAATTGAGTAATTAGAAAATGAAGATGGTATTATATATCCAACATGTTATATATTTTCTGAAAGCTTATTATACAAACTTTGTAAAACTTGTCTTTATTTTAAATATCCAGAATGCGTTTTTGATTTTGGGTCAAAAATATGCTTTTTTGGACAAAAGTGGTTTAAAAAAATTAGCTTAAAAACTTCAAGTCCATTTGTGGGTAAAATTACATCACTGGATACCTTGGTATACTACTAATTCAAATGCGTCCACTCATCTCTCTAACGACTTTCAAAGTCACACAGCATGACCTCAAAGTTCACTCTTTTCTATTTTTGCATAATTTATATATCCATGCTAATTGCGGACTTGTTATTTTTGTTCCACTCGCCGTAATAAACTGTCCGGACGCATTTTGAAGGGGGAACACCTTGTCAATAATGTGTGAAAATTTCGAGGCAAATGGCCAAAGCGTCTATCAGCTATTTTAATTTAAAACCCAAGAATTCACCAAAAATAGAAGACGAGAAAAAGGCTAATTTGCATATTTGCGCGTTAAACCGGGATTTACTGCTTTGTCATACTTTGTCATACTTTCTAGACTATTGAAATTGAAAGTTGACGTATAGACATAGACATTTTATGTAAAATCGTTGGACCAGAACAACTGCTCTTGAATATATAAATCAGAAACACGTCATTCATACCAGTGTTTTGATGGGGTCGGTAAAAACACGTGGCAATGCCCAGTAAATATGACGTCATCTCATGAATTATTAAACAGGGGGCGGTCCTAGGAAGGTGACCTTTTATCACGATCAAAACATGGCTTCTCTTCGATGTATTTTCAATAAAAAATCTACGAGTATTTCAGAGCCTATGGTTTACCGTGAAGAGTACAAAGTGGGATATTAAATTATTTATCCTTGATGATTTTTATGTAGTATTGAGAACCAACTCCAGGAAGCAAACGCACAATAATGAATAATCGCGTAATCCTAGAATCGAAACGCGAGGCACAGAAGTTTTGTTCATAGTTTCCAATCCCATTTTTCCCACTGCAACATATTTGTTAAATGAAATATTTGAATTATGTTCGTTTTTTAAGGAGGCATTTTTTTATTTTTCCGATTTTGGCAACGCCTTATTCAGGGATTTTCTAAGACAGACGCAGACAATCAGCGCACGGATGTACGTACAAAACATGCTGTTGTACTACCGGCGACGGTCGCCTGCAAGAAGAGAGCTCCAGCTCCTAACGTAACAGTTTTAAAATTTCGACCGGTTTTAAATAATTAGTGTTGGAAATCTGACATGTTTTAAGAGTGCAAAATTAAGGTGCATTTTCGAGCGGTCGAATTTTTCTGAATAGAAATCGGCAAATGAAAAAAATAGGAGTGCTAAACAGTGTGCTTCGGTAGTTTAAAAAAATGGAATGTCCGTCAAATTTACGTAAACTTCCCCATTTTTCACGGAAAAAGCAAGGGTCGTGGCCGTGTTGCAGGCTAAAAAACTCAAAAATCAAAACAAAATCATCAATCAGTAAGTATTATGACAAGGAAAGCAAAACATCAGACGCGGAGAAGCGGTCAGCGCGTCAAAAGAGTTGTTACCGTAATGTATCAAGTTACCTCTCTCTGTGATTAAATTTTCATTGAAATTATTTGGTTGTTTTCAATTAATTTTAGCGTACCTTTGCAATTTATTTTAGCATTGTCAGTTGTTTGCTTCATTGAATTAAACGGAGTTCGTCCGGTTGCAAACAAAGCTGTCTCGCATCACCGAGCAAAACTTGCGAATGATCGAAGTACAGGTACCCATTGGACAAAAGATACACAAAAGTTTGTATCTCCCCGACCCAGTGCAATATATCCGGTTAGAATCAAAGCTCACGTGTCCCTTATTTGAGGGACCAGATTCTGCCGTAAATTCGGGATGGGATTTAGAAAAAAAATAAAATGGGACTTTTAAGGTGTATTTTGGCGTCATTTCAATCATACCTAATGCCTAAAATAGAGTCTAAGTTTTACCGTAGTCATTGACGCCTATTCAAGAGTATGATGTTTATTGTGACTAGCGTGAATGGGTAAGCTTCGTTTCGACTATGAGCAGTTATCACTGTAAACAATGTTAAATTATTCTTCCCATGCTCAGTTTATTTTTTGAGAACAATTATTTAAAAATAAAATCTCTCAGTCAATCAGAAACTCGGATTCATGCCTTCAGGGAAAGTCATGTTTGGACGCTCACATCGATTTGTTTTTCGTTCGGTGGGCTGATGCCTTCAGTGTAGCTTTTGCATCTTCCGACATAGAAATCATCTGAATCTTCTTTCTACCTCTCTTTCTTTACACACCACGCATAATGTAATGATAAAAATTAAGAAAAAACGCTGAGGAAATATAATGTTTGGTTTGCTAGCGAGCGAGAACTGATTTGAGAATAATTGCACATGCACGTGAATTGAATGAACTATGACCCGTACAATCTCGATTTGCATATTGTCAATCAAAGGTCTTGTTATTTGGTTACTCATGCAAATTAGGCAATTGGACATAAACATTGCCACGTGTGAGTGTTTTTTATTTTTAACCAGAAAATAAACAGCAATTTTAACGGTGTTCCAATAAGAATTCATTGGTCAAATTTTCACAGAATGTTCTTTAGATAAAAATCTATATAAAAAACGAAAAAAACTATTTTTGATTGAAATTCACAAATAAAGTGCATCTCTACCTTAAGTGATTACTATTACTATTTGGCCAAATGCAGCTGAACTTCAAAACAATGCATGGCCTAGTTTCTACTGGATGCCTGTGCTATGTACAGTTGTTTCAATTTAGATATAATCAGCAGGTGACGACTCCCGCCGCTTTAATTATGTTTGTGCTGAAGCGTTTAGCTCGAATTAATGTGAACGCTAATAGTACTGCGTCCACTAACGTTGAGATACGCTATTGTTCAATGCAACACACAATGCGTCGTATTGTGGTGTTGGTAACCTGACAAGGTTGCGCCCTCCGCGGCACTTCAAACCTAACATAGTGAGATCTGATGCCGACCGACGAGGGCGCTATTCACGCCAACATGTCTGGCGATGGTGCTGGTTACCCAACTGACACCTGACACTTGGCATGACTTGATATACTTACCACAATTTTTTGCTATGACTTATCACTCTTAAAGAAAAAGCTAGGGGGTTCTGTTAAAACATTTGAGCGCAACAGTCAACTTTTGATATCTTTTACAAAACAAATCCGCATAATCGTTTCTATACTTTTTTTACTGTTTTACGTAGACCAATCTCTGTAGTCAATTGGAAATTATGTTCTGTTGTCTAAAGGTATGGAATAAAATATATGACTATACATCAAAATGTGTGAAACGTTGCACCTAAATTATGGCGGGAACAATTATGACATTCAAAAGTTTTGAAGAAAAAAAAGGAACGTAAAATACACATACATGTAATTGATCTCAATTTGATCGTGAAGTCAGCTTTGACCAAAAGTTTAAAACGCTTTATCACGTGAAAATGTTTTCTTTTAAGAAGTTCTGAAATCAAGCAAACACCCTCGTCATTACAACATTTCGTATTCGAGGGTAAATTATATACTATCTAATAAAAGCTGCATTTTTTTCAAATGAAACTTTTTTTCTGTATCATTCAAGTTGAACGTAATAGTGTACTAGTAGAAGATGTACAATATATGTCCTTGATTTGACGTAGCCGTTGGTCTACAGCTTGTACCCATTTTCGTCATTTGTTACTTTTTCATGATTTTTCGATTTTTTTTTGCATTATAACAACGGCATGAAACATATTATATCGCTTTACCGGTATAAGCACCGACTGAGTTTGCCGTTGATGGCGTATGAAATGGCGTACACTCCATTTTATTGTGACCGCAATAAAATATTAATTTTGTGAATGATATAGCCATATTGCTCACAATGTAGCCATTGCTTCCTGTGACAACACTTTGAGTAATGTAGCTATTTTGTTAACAAGTGTCTAATACTGTAATATTGCCGTTTCATTCTGTCTTGTGTTCACAGTAAATGGAACCGTACCCGCTGCTGTAAGTTGTCTTAATTTTTTGACTTACATGTACTAGTATTCGCCATATCTCATAACTGAGGATGGGTGCAACTTTATATACAGTGACTGACATAGATATAAAATATGTCTATGCTGGTTTTACCAAATGGGTGAACGCGCCTCTCAAAAGTAAAAATGGCATTTCCGTTAATTTTACATAGTGTGGAACAAACATTATCATATATTATTATTATTATTACATTTTTGTCATTTGATGTTACAGAGATAAAGAAAATAAGACTTGGGGTCATCGTTAGCTCTGTGTACAGGTCTGTGAATATGGAGGCGCTCCTATTCATCGGGACCTTATAAGAAGCCCAATGTAAATATCACCCCTACACAGCCATGTACGCAGGGCTAGGTCATCGTAATCAGTTTGATGTTACAAAATGAAATGTAAATAACACGTACTGTTTGTTTTCAAATTTGTGGATTTTACCAATACACTATTAAACGAATCATTAACAATCACATGATATAGACAGAAATATAAGTAAAACATTTCTTGATAGAAAACGTACAGGCTGTGCATTAACATTTCCACGACTGTTCACGCTGTTTTGTTTTATAGTCTTTCCCACAGAAGGTCACAATGGACGCAAGACAAGACACCAATTTGAGGTGATAGTGACGTCACGACAACGAAAATATGTGAATCCATACAATCTGCAAGTTCGCATAAAATAATGACCTTGACACAAAAGTATAGACACCTGAAATCTTAGAGCTGCTGTGAACACGTGCACTATGCCCGAAGATAGGACGTTATTGATCAAGACAACGAGGGGGCAAAATCGGGATGGGAGTTGGGAGAAAAAAGATGGAGAGGGAGGAACAAGTTGACCGAAAATCTACCGGCATTCCGTTTGATTGTTAGTGAATGTATGATAAAGTTTCATTTTGTCATAAATAAAGAACTAACATCATAACAGCGATATAATATTTTCTCGGACACTCTACTGTAAATTGTTCAACCCCTGCCATATAGTTACGACGTAGATACATAGATGTGTTGTCATATGCTTTGTAGTGTACGGAGAAAGCGTGGGAAGCACGTGGGCGTAATTTATTTTAATCACTTCAATATTTTTAAGTCATTTATTGACAACAACCAGCATATTTGGCGCGTGTATATTATGCCGTATTATAAGAAAACATTTTATATATACCAGGTTTGGATTTGCAAACATATTGTCTGTATTTTGTATCGTGTCTTTGTAACTGTTACTATTGCTATACATCGAAAAGGCTGGAAAGGATTAAACTATACCTCCCAAATGATAGGGAGGGTGAGCAAAAGAAAATCAAACAAATCTAGAAAGGACAGATTTAAATTTCTAGACCTGTAGAATGTATTTCAACATAAAAGGAGCATTTTGAAATACACTACTGACTCGTTGACTGTACCAGTTTGCAAGGCTTTTTTTTTAATGAGATTTAAGACATGATTATCCTGGCAACTGACTTGCCTCTTCATCTTGATCACACTCAGACGTGTTTAATTTGGCACGCCTAGACATTTGCCGGCTCTAGCTCACAATCTACTGTTGCTTCATAAGTTGTTTCCGTCATTAACAGAAACAACATGATTATCCTGGCAACTGACTTGCCTCTTCATCTTGATCACACTCAGACGTGTTTAATTTGGCACGCCTAGACATTTGCCGGCTCTAGCTCACAATCTACTGTTGCTTCATAAGTTGTTTCCGTCATTAACAGAAACAACATGCATTACATGAATAACTGCGACTGCCTATAATTAAATAATCCAGCGGCCGTGTCAAATAACTTAATTCCCACCATACAGTCAAATAAATTCTCAGAATTTGGAAAAAAATAAACACATATCCCTCGATATTAAAGCGCGGTGGTCGTCGTGCACCGCGTTTTCGAATTTCATGTAAACAAACTTTATATTCTTCACGCGTTGTGTACGTTGCTTAAGAGTCCCATCTCGAACAGGACGCGGCCCGACGACCGCCGCCCTTTAATTACACATTGCATCGGAAATTGCCATTCCCATAGTTTTATCTCACTTTCTTCGTTATTGCGAAGTAACGTTATACGACTCGCGCAACAAACAAACAAATAAAAAAATATAAAATATCTCTGGACCCCCCAGATTTTAAAAAAATATGGTGCTATTGCTGCCACTGCAATATGCCGAAAGAATGACGTGTTGAATTATGATTCGTGAGTGCATTTGACGTGTATATTCTGTATTTGGTATGTATTTGGGACAACCATGTAATTGGAACCAAAACAGCGCCCCCTATCACCACTGTTAAAAAGTTAAATTCCAAGATGGCGGATAGTATTAACTGCGTTCTCTGACCAATAGCACACATTAATACCAATTTTATTGCGACATTATCTACAAAATGTCGACACAGAAAGCTGAAGACGATTCAATGGAAGAAGGGGAAATCGAAGATGGCGAGATTGAAGAAGAAGGGACAGTAGCTGAAGTGAGACAGGTTACCTTTTGTGGTGTCTCTTCCAGAGGAATGCAAGGCCAGCCTTCACAAGTGCATACCTTTTCCGAAAGACGTCGACGAAAATTTAACCCCAGTGACCAAATTAGAGCTCCCAGAGGAGGATATTGGATCGGCACAAATAGACTGCGTGGCGTGGGCCAGAGAGCATACGAACATACGAGTCCCGGTGTTCGACTGCTGCGCGGTCGGGGAAAGGGACCAGGGCGAGGACAAGGAACTGGAACTGGACGTGGACGGGGCCGATTTCAGTCTGGCAACAGAAACATGAGGGGTCGAGGGGTGAATAAGAGGGGAGCTTACAGAGGCTCAACGAAACGTATCCTTTTATTGTTTGCCATATTCAAATTATAGATGGCGTCTTCGCTGTGTGTGTGTCTCTGTGTGTTCAAGCACAGGAGGGAGTGTGTTCAAATTACATGTATATGAAAAACATGTTTTTGTCTCGACTCGTGCTCACCTGTCACATTTCAATATAATGATGTCATAAACGCGATTAAAGTTGATCACTCCTAAATTTTGATTACAGTTTTATTACTAAGGTGTGCATATTTGATGGTTTTGAATTAGAGAATTGCGAGAATAATGTACTAAATTTAAATTTTCAATGTGAAAGAGTCTCTTTTCCTCACCCCTAACCCTTAAATTACTCCAACCATACCTTTACCCTTCAGCGATCCCCAATTAATTGTGTATGCACTATACTATAACATTTTCACTAGGTTTAAATTTCACTGATTTACCATTTCAGAATTATTCAGTGGGTTTTAAATTCACGGTTTTATCATTTAGATAATGTGTTCCATGCTAAATTTTACATATTTGCTGGGTTTTAATTTAGCGCATTTTCCAGTCAGCGAAATAAACCAAATTAAAACCCAGTGAATAATTAATCCTTTTACAGTAGTTATCTAGAGAGGGTATATACAATCAGATTGGAAAGCTAGAGGTGAGAGTTAGGAGTAGGGTACAAAAGAAACTCTTTCCACTAACAACTTTGTGTGAACAAACTTTTATAAATAATAATTACAGATGCCATGAATTTGGAATGATGGCAAATCCAAGAGAGTGCTCGAATATTGCTCAACATTATTCTCACCAGGAAATAAATATGTCAGGCAGAAATGTTTAATCAGTTTATAAAGTTTGAGAAAATTATCCATCCATGTGGAACTTGAGACATGAGCATTTCGTTCCTCTTATGTGTTTTCACCATATTGAATATTGCCAAGGATCATGGAATGGAAATTGAACCATAGTATTTAACAAAATATCAAATGTTTAATATTAAAACAATTGTCACAATATTGGTGTAGTACATGTATAAGAGTGCATAAAAGTCTAGCTATGTACTGGTCTATGAATGTGGAGATGCTCGTTTTCACTAGGACTGTTGATCGTCACATAAATACCACCCCTTAAAACATCCTTGCATATAGCGCTAGTAACAGTCCTGTCATAGGAACGCCATTGTTATTTGCACATGTCATGAGTGCAGTACATTACGATTATACAGTTTTATTTAGGTTAGAGATCTAAATATTTCATGGATTTTAGTTTTGCCAATGTTGAAATAATAATTATTTTCCAGTGTAAATAAACTGCAGTGTAAACTAAACTCTGCACCTGTCGTCTACATCATTGTGTTGTCACTTGTATTCCCTTATATTTTTATGAAACAATTTCTTCTCATAAAAAAAAAAAAAAAACTGAGAGAAAAATATAAATGATGGGGTGAATGTCTGATGTTTGGTAAGGACACTGAGTGTGACCTAATAACAACAATACATGTAGTCACAAAACCCTGATAAAACTCAGAGTGCATTGCAATGGTTAGTAGTACACCTGTGGTGATTTCACATATTGCCATCGCATTGCAAAAGAGTTTTACCACACTTCCTGCTTGTTGAGTAAGTTTTTATGTTTTGCTGATGTATACATGTTGTATTTTCTCGCGGGTAATGGATAGCAGAATGTTTACAAATAATGACTTCTTTCATTTCACGTTTGGTGGTGAAATATACATAATCCCAAACTAATTTGTCATAGGTGACTGGCGAAGGGTTAGTGGTAGCCAAGGTTTATGTCATTCACATGTCTTGACAACTGTATTAATTTCCTTAGTATTATCATTTAGCATTACCTGTCCAAGACACAAACTATCAACAGTACCCTTCCACGGACGAAGAGATCAATCGGGCAATACAAGAGAACAAAAACACCTTTGAAGAACTGCTAAAGGAACACCGTGCAATACAGGCTAAGTTGGAGGCATTGAATGCAGAGGAAGTAAGAACGAAAGCAATCTTGCTAAAAAACCCAGTTGTAGACGTTGATCAGAAGACGGAAGAGTTGAACAAGGAAACTGAATTTATTACAAAGGACTTACCAGTGGACAAAGCTGTGAAAGCTCAAAGGTCGCGAAGGAGGCGGTCAAGATCAGGATCTCAAGTTAAGGTGAAGGCTAAGACTTCCTCACCACCTGAAGCCAAACCAGAGGTATGGCATATTAACTTGGAATCTGTATTAGTTCAAAGTATTTATTTTTGCTGTTTTCCTTGTAGTGAAAATGGTATTATACATGTATGGCTGAAGCATTTTCATCACAAATACCATATTTGTTCTATTAGAAGTGCACATAAACCAAAAAATTATTAAAATACAGCTTATTTTGACCATAGAAATGCCTGTTAAGCACATATGCTACTAATAGTTGAGGGTGTTGAATTTTTGCCTGTTATCGCGAACTTCTGACTGTTTAACAAACCCAGTATTGTCCGAATTACAAGTACAAATGCAAGCTTTGACTCAGGTTCAACCAAAGTAACATTTGCAAGTGAATTAATCTTGATTTGACCATTCCCCATTTAAATCTGATTGCAAGCAACTACCTGCTATGCTATTGGTGATTGGATGTCATCATGTTTTGTATTTCTTTACAGACAATTGAAGATGAGGACGATGAGATGTCTGAATTACAGCTGAGATTGATAGCACTGGCTTCTGCCACAAAGAAAGTCATCAGCAAGGCGGAGGAGGAGGAAATTGAAAGAAAAGAGTTAGAGGAAGAAATTGGAGCATCGGAAGAAAGCAATGTGGAGGAAAAAGTGACTGAAGTGATCTCTCCAACAAAGAAAGGTAAATACCAATATAATATGTATGTGATGGTGTACTAGAGAAACGAGGCAGTGTAACTGTTCTATTTCTTTTGAGGTTGTGTCATATAGAATTCATACATGATTAGTAGGAAGTTTTACATGTATTCTTATTTTCTAACCAATAGACCAATTTCAAGTACTGTAAACTACTTGATTTTCGCTATTTTCGCTGAAGAAATGATTCAGTGAAAATAAAACCCAGCGAATTTAGGTTTTTTCTTACATTTTTCATTCAACTCAGTGCAAATAAATTCCATACAGAACACCAAAAAAGTGTTTTCAGCGAAAATTTATTCCAGCTAAAACAAAGTATTTTACAGTATATATGTACCGGTATGTGGTATTCAATTCATCTCAGTGACTTAGGCAATTTCTTTCATGGCTTGTTGCATCAACTCTTATTATATACCTTGTATAACACCAAAGGAATCCAAATTTGCCTGAATACTTTAGGTCTTGAATTCAAGAGTCGCCTAAGATTCACTGACTATTGGTATGAACTCTTATCTCAGGGCTACCATTTTCCAAAATTGTAGCCCAAGTTTTACAAATTTGTTAAAATTAGATATTTTGTTTTTTACTTAAACACAGTAATTTGTCTTGAAAGCTATGGTCTGCATACATTAAACAGTAACACATATTTATTTATTTGTATTTTTACATGACTACTAGTACAGTGTAAACTTGATATGACTATGGGATTTACCAGTCTACAGTGGTAGCCTCCCTGTCAGGATTCTGTCAATATATTTAATTTTGAGCCCTGTACTTACAAATAAAATTTGGTGTATTTCATAGACATTATTGTTACTCATCACTGATGAATTCCTAAATTATTTGATTGACAGCTGAAAAATCGAAACGTCTTTCCAGAAAAGAGCGAAGTAGGCGATTACGCAAAAAAATACACTCTCATAAAAAACATGAAGTTGAGAAGAAAAGAAAGGAAGCTGCTGAAATACGGAATCTGGAGAATGAAGACGAACAGTTTAGTAGATTTCTCAAGTTTGTAGGCAAGGATGAAAACGAGATCGAGAGTCGAAGAGAAGCAGGCAAGATACGAACTTTAGGTGATGAACACGAACAATATAAAAGGTTTATGAAGTTTGTGAAAAGAGAGAAAAGGATGAGGAAAAGGGTAGGTTTTACTGACGCATAAATAAACAATCTGGTTTCTACTATCATTCTCTTCAACACCTGATAACACATTGAGCTCAAGAAATCTTTCGTCAGCACATTTTCCTAGTGAAATCAGAATAATTTTTCTTTTAAAAATCAAGGATTCCAAATGGAGTGAAATCTCCCAAAACAAAAAAAACAAAACATTTAGACGTTTTACAGGCAGTGAGCCTTGGAGAAGGTATTTTTTATTTCGTGAACTACTAAGCCTTAGTTATTTTTTGGGCCTGGCTGCTTGCATGTATTCAACTCACATGTTTTCATAGTTATGGATGTGATTCAAGACATCCAATTGTTATTACATAATACATTCACTTCTTAATTTTGTTCCAGTCTTCATCATTTCATGAGAGAGAAAACAGTGAAGGTACACCATTGAGAGATGAGCAGTCATCGTTAGTGCCGTTTACTGACAATAATACCGAATTTAGTTATGATATGGACAACTATGAAGAAGTGGAAATGGACGTGGACAGCTCTGAAAACTCATCATGTAAGTAATCATTTCCAGCTTGTGCTTATTTCATTGTTTTCACTAATGTAGTCGTAATATTACAATAATATTTGTATCCCTTTTTTTTCTCAGTGGTGTCACCATCACCTGTTTCGTTTCTTGCTGTAAAGGACTCAACAAGTTCTCAGTCACTGATAGTAAGTGTACATTTATTGAGATATCTGTCAGTGTCATGGGGTATGATCTAGACAAACAGGTTATTAGAACCTCAGCCATCTAAGAATGTTCATTAATAAGTAGTGTCATACTTTTACACTTTTTACCTATCCTTTGTATGTTCTACCTCCACCCCATGATGTTGGGCCAAATCTTTTTGTAATTGCAATTTATGTGTTTCAAAAGTATTATGAAAACCAACAAATTAAAGCTATAATGTGTATTTGCAAACTACAAAATAAAAGAATTATTATCATCAAAAGCTGATCCAATTTATGTTTTGAATATGTTTGGTGGAGTGTGGCAGGGGTGTTAACGGTGTATTATCTGTCTCCATACTGTTCAGGGATTAGCTGTTGTAATGTAGCATTTAATGGTCTTTTCTTCATTTACATTTCCAGTTGATTCAAGTGTTATTATTTGTTAATAAAAATGAAAAAAAAAAAAATTCATGATTCATAATCCAGTTTTTGTAATCACTACTAGATTGTGTGCGATATCTTATTTTCAGGATGCTGCAGGAGAGAAACTGGATGCTGGTAATCATAGCAACGAGGAAAAGGTGGCTGATGATGATGAAGATGTACTAGCACTAAGAGAACAGTTACTGAAATCCATGGCAACCAAAAGAGCTTTTACTGTTCCTGATAATACCAAGGTACTAAGACCAAATATTACTATGGTGGGCAGACTTGCAATTTATTGTTTTATATGCTAAATCCCTAAGAACAAATTTGTAGAATCTTCTGCGTTGACGAGAAATTATCATAGTCTATACTGCCACGCCCTCTATAGTTGTCACCATGTTTTTGTAGGGATAAATATGCTAATAAGTAGCAAGACTTGTGAGTTGCCAACCAATAAAAAAGGCAGCTTTTTGTCCGATCTGTTTCACCCAACTATAACGCATGCACAGCCTGGCATGAAGAATCTTTTGGGCAAGTGCACCACATGTGTTCCACTCGTGGGTACAATAACATCACTGCATATCATGAATATGTAATAGCAATAGATATAGTGCAGAATTGACCAGTTGTCATAATTTCGCGTTGGACCATGATTTAAGAAATAAAATTGCCACAGCTGGGCCAGTCTATTATGGTGAGATTTAGGTTGATTTGTTCTCATCTCAGCCTTCACTTTCAATCATTTAATAGCCTTACATATTACATTACCGTAAAAACTCGATTAATTTGCGGTAGTAAAAATCATTATTATTTCAAGTGCACGAATTAATAGCGTAAAAACGGAAATTATTACATATGTACTGCAGTTTATTTTGATTCGTCCATGAAATCAAAATCGGTATTTCCACAACCCATATGCAAATGAGGTCTGTAAGCAAACAAAGTAGTCCCTTCAGGAGTACAGTTTTTCGAAATAAACAATATTTAGAAGTATGATATTTTCCCCTTGGGGTACATGAATCTACTTGCCGAGTGAAATGAAATTTGAACAACAGTAATGGTACTTTTAGGCAGTCACTTATTTTGGCCCAAACTAATTTGCATATCACCCATGCAATAATGTTTTCGGTATTTTCACGGTCGATATGCAAATGAACATGGTATTTTCATTGGCTACCGAACTATTTTTATTTTGTAAACACATTTTCGACTGCTATTTTTATCCAGTTCAAATCGTTCAACAACATTTTTTGGCATGTCAGGTGTACATCACATGGAATACTACGATTGGAAGAACTTAATGTATGTTGACCACCTGGAAACTGAGTTTTATAAACCTTGAAGGGCTCTCAGAAGATCCACCAGCAGTAAAATCAGCGATTACTATGCAGCCGAACCATCAGCATCGAGATACCAGGTTTCTGCTGGCGACGTTGCGGCGTTACTCAGTTCCAAATAAAAATTACCAACGCCAAAAGAGCAACATTATAACCGGTAATCAAGACCCAGTCAATCCACGACCAGCAAGATCGCACAAGAAGTTGTAGCGTGCAGCTCAGCGACAACCGCTGTCGACGAAAGTCATCCCGTCAGTGGAGTACCGCAGTTGTACGGCATGTTTGCGGAACTTTTAACTTCAACATAAACTGTGTATCATAGTCGTCTAGTTCAAGTTCTGCTTCTTTCGTGTTCCAAACTAAACGTCAACGAGTTATTTATTCGGACAGTGACTCAGATTAGACGTCTGATTATTTTAATTTCATGATACAAACAGTGACACGCGTTCTCCTTGGCGCGTTCTACACTGACACGCGCTGCTAGGGCGTAACACTTATATTGGAACATATTAATGGGCAATGGGGTTCCCCGACCTAAATTCCATCTCGGTTTGCACGTTCTTTCTTTAGTACGAAATAATTAAGTATGGAACATATGTAATAATAACAGAACCCCACACCCTCCCCGTGGCTTTCGTTGCGTATGGAAGTTATTTTCACTCGAGATGCGGTGTATTCTGCTTCGCTCGTGAAAGTACGGCCGCAGGATACACCGCATCACTCGTGAAAATAACTTCCATACGCAACGAAAGCCACGGGGAGGGTGTGGGGTTCTGTCATATTATTGGTTTTTGGTACGTGAATTAAGGGTACTTTTTGATCAATTCAAAAAGGAGCTGTTTTCATAAATTTATTAGTGATTTGTTTTGTTTTCCAATGAACACAATAACAGGACGTTTTTTTAGTGCCTCTGAAACTCGTGGCTATCGACATTCATGGCGTATAGTCGGGCAGACAACACGAAGCCCATCTTGTCGGGGAAAATAACCCTGCGTTGATAAAAATGGTCTCAGAAAATGTTTAGAAAAAATAATGTTTCGCGTTGACCAAATACAATCATGCAAAGTATAAATTCAAAGTGTTTTAATACATTGGTGAGAGGTCGCATTACTAAGAAGGAAAAGCAAGCCAAAGTCGAAACGGGGTGCATCATGGACATGACATAACACACGCTGCGACAACTGAGTGATCAGCGACATCATTTTGGGACGCAATTGAACTTCAAGTACTTTTTTGCGAAACTTGTTGCGCGGTGATGCTGACATCAAGTGTGTGTTGACCGAAGTTTGACCCCAAGTCACGCACTGAACTGGCGCGTTACCTTAGCAACCTTTTTTTTCTTTCGTGCCCCGCGCGTCAAACTAGTAAAATTGTTATTATATCCGTAGGTACTGTAATAACGCAACTTGTATGCAACTCTGTACTGGCTTGAATATATCAACTTGAACGTTGTTTACTTAGTGCACTGCTTTTCTAATTACGCAAATTTGTTTACAATATTGTACCGGCTCTGTACTTCGTTATGTATTGCTTTCATGATAATTAGTTCTTTTTAACTATTGTTAGGGCACTGACATTAGTAATAATGGTTAGTATAGCCTGATGACTCTAGTATTCTACATCATGTATGTTTGAATTTATTGTCAGACTGCTGTGCGGAGATCATCACCATCTATGTCTACTGGAATACCTTTGCAGAAAGTAATGAGTGTTCCTGTGAAATCCAGCAGAAACCGAACAATTCCTACTCCAGTACAAGTAAGTACATCTTCGTACACTTTGTAAAATTAATAAGATTCTTTGGGTTCGGGTGACTTCAATTATTCGTAACATTACATTACTGAATAAGAAGACCTTTCAGATATCCAAAATTACTTCTCTTACAAGAGAGGCAGTTTATGTTTCATATCTACTCAATGTGAACCAGCCCATTGGATATTTCAGTATTCCACCCCTTGAGGTGAGATGCACTCAATTCAGAATTGTGATGTCATCTTTAAATTCACCAAAATGCTATATACAAGTAATTTGGTCATTTGTTACCTTGCCCGTATCATCAAAGATGGAAGGAAAGGTATATTAAGGGAAAAATTTCGTCAGGCGTTGTTGTTGTTGTCGTCGTTGTCGTCGTCGTTGTTAATAATTGTTATTGTGTGCATAATAACTTTACTAATTCTATTCCAAACTTCATCAAACTTGGTCACCTTATTCATCAGTATAAAGTCTTCCCTGAGTTTAAACAACAGATGTCCTGTATGAAAATATCATGCAAAAATTGAGAAAATATGATAAAATATTTTGACTGTTTCTACTTGACTGATCACTGGTGATACACATCAAAGGTTACTGATCTCAGTGGAAATATGCATTGTTGTATGTGTTCAATGAAGCAAATGATTTATCTCGTAATAATATCCTTAGTAATGTATCGCAGAATCCCATACTGGGTTTCAAAACCAACTCATGGAGAGATTTCACAGTCTGATACACATTTGCAAACCTACCAATAAAATCTTTACAGAAAACAAGATGTCAAAAAATCAATATAAGCACTGCTATGAACTGGGTGCCAAACTTCGATCAAGATCTGAAGCTAATAGAAAATCTGTTTAGTTCATAGTTATCAAATCAAAAACAATACAGAAAAAAAATACAGAAAAAGCAAAACATTTCATCCACATTTTAAAAAGAAAATATTCTAAAATATATGTATTCTGTATTTGACAAACAGTTCATTCGACAAATGAAAACTCACAGGAATATGTTTCAGCTATTAGAACAGAATGATAGAGTTTTTATAATACTAGTTTAAAAACGCACTTCAAAGATTGCAGTGTTTGAAGATGTAGATTCTCAAGAGGCAACAGTACTGTTGACTTCTCCCTCCACTGGACACCAACTAACTATTTAAGTTGATTTGCAAACAAAGCAGAGCTTGCAACATGATAGCTATTCATAAAGGGTGTTTTTTTTTACTTTTCATATAATACAGTAGTCACACAATGAGGCAGTTCATATTTGTCTCAGTGAATCATTAATTTTTGACAGACACCTGTACAAAATACTTGGACTAAAGCCAGCTAAAATTTTCTGTTATCTTGCATGTTTTATGAATCTATTCACGTCTAAATGCAGCACTTTTTTTTTGCAGTGAGACATTTGTTTTTATACTAAAATATCTGAATTACTTTGAATAAAGCTGGAAATTATGTCCCTTAAAATAATTAAACAAATAAGGCACCAATGTTTTTGTAAGATTTTTACATCTTTTAAGGACATTCGGTAGACTGATTCCCCACTGTTGGTTCAACCCCAAAACTTGTTTGTATTCAAAATTAATTATGACAATGCATATTTATATTGAAACAAACTATGATAAAAGGAATTATATTATATAACAAAGGGCAAGGTCACCAGAGTTCAACTATGTTTAATGTTTGTTTTGATGTTGAATCAATTCTAATTCTCCCAACCTTAACTTGGCAGTGCACAGTATTAGTTTCCCTGATGGTACTAGTCACAACATTGTCATGAAATGTGCAAAAATCTGCTGGTATAATTACTTATAAATTCAACAATATGTTACCAATGTGTTTCTAAAACCCAAATCGGCATAATTCTTTTGCTATAATTTGTCAGTATAAAATGTATTCAAGAAAGTGTTTCAATATCTGCAAATGAATGCAGAACATGCTAAGAATCCTTTGGTGTGCTCATAAAGCTTGACCAAAAACTGAGAAACAGGTACATGGGATAAATAGGAACTCCAATTCCTGACTGTGATATTAGATTTATTAAACTTGTGTGGTAATTTTCATGTGTTTCTTATGAAATGTTTGAAATATATGAAAATTAATACACTCGTTCAACAGATTCGATATCACACGGCCACTCATTGATATCTTCTATGTACTCTTTAGTTCTATTGTACAGATCTGAATACTTGAATAGAAAAAAATATTTTGGTAAATTAATTTTCACTGAATTGGTAAATTGACGAAAAATTGTTAGTGTAATGTTATATATCTACTCAGTGCAGTTCTGTTGATTGCCTTTTTGCTCACCATATCTATGACTGTTATTTATTTATTTGTTTATTTGTGCAGTTACCGCAGCACAAAAGAGTTGTGATTAATTTAGGTGAAGATTCGGACAGCAGTGACAGTGAACAAACCAAGAGGAGTGTGACATCTGGTTCGGCTGGTGGACTCCTTGGTGATCTGGACATGTTCCTCAAAGAAGCCAGGAAAACAGTTGATGTAAGTTGTATTGAAATGAGATGACTTTTGGACATAAGGTACATGTAATTACTTGCAGGATATTATTCGGCCAACAACAGTTGACAAATAATTTGAACTGTTAGCTGACATTGAGCATGCTAGAAATTGTTACCTGTTCTTTTGTTGCGTCTTTCGAGTTGGCGATATGTTGTTGGTTGATAGTTTTAATTTCAACTATGGCTTTAACGAAATATTTCAATCCAACCAAGGAGATTGCAGTACAGTGTCATCCAACATAACAAGATTTATTGGTTCACCTATTGCATCAGCATAATGTAATGATTATGGTGAACTGTTTTTGCAGGCTAGTAAAGGTCAGTCTCAGCCACAGCTTATGCAGCCACTGAAAACGCCAGATGCTGTCAACCGACTCAGTGCCGACCAGAAAGAAGAGTACCGAAGATTGAAGCAAGAGATAGTAAAACGTGAATTACTTCGTAAAGTAGATGCTGGAAAATCAAGTGCTTCCCCATCACCTTGTGTTTCTGATTTAGAAACACAAGAGGAGACGGTTGCTAAGAAACCTAGTCTAACTGAAGAGCAGAAAGAGTTGTTGAAAAAGGCGGAAGGGTTTGAGTCTAAACTCTTAATCTGCAGGTACTGAATAACAACCAAAGTAGACTGGAAGATTATAATAATTCTAACATTTCTGTAGTTTGTGTTTGATGTTCACAATTCCTTGATTACCTCGCCCATAATTGTCCTGCCATTATTGAAGATGGCCAAGTGGAGTTGAATTAATTCTTCATTGGCAACTTTCACATTTTTTGCAAAACTGCGTGTCTGATTTGATTTCATATTTATGTAGTATGTAAGTGGTCAGCCACATTGAGTCGGTTGTTTGATTTGTGCAACATGTACTTGAAGTACATCATTAATCAGCATCTTGAAAGCCAGGTTATTGATAATTTTTGGGGTCATTCACAGGAAATTACTGCAGAGGGACAAAGGTATGCTGTCAGTGCTAGAAACACAGAAAACGAAAAAACAGGCTGTAGTTAAGGCAGCTGAGCTGAAAGTGCAGAAACTGAAAGAACAATTGCAAGCTGCTATGAAGCTCTTACTTACCAGTAGGTTGGAATTAAAGAAAGTTGAAAACAATGTAAGTCACAAAGTATGTGTAGATTACGTCACTGTATACATGTATGGAGGTTGCAGTCACTGTAATGTTTTGTTACTCATTTTAATGGTCTGCCACTGGATGGGTGTGTTGTTCATTATATGGGTGTACCACTGTACAGTGGGTGTGTTGTTCACTATATGGGTGTATCACTGCACAGTGGGTTTGTTGTTTTCTATATGGGTTTACCACTGTATAGTGGGTTTGTTGTTCATTATATGGGTGTATCACTGTATAGTGGGTGTGTTGTTCACTATATGGGTGTATCACTGTATAGTGGGTGTGTTGTTCACTATATGGGTGTATCACTGTATAGTGGGTTTGTTTTCTATATGGGTTTACCACTGTATAGTGGGTTTGCTGTTCATTATATGGGTGTATCACTGTATAGTGGGTTTGTTGTACACTAGATGGGTGTACCACTGTATAGTGGGCTTGTACACTATATGGGTTTACCACTATATAGTGGGTGTGTTGTTCACTTTATGGGTGTATCACTGTATAGTGGGTTTGTTGTACACTATATGGGTGTACCACTGTATAGTGGGCTTGTACACTATATGGGTTTACCACTATATAGTGGGTGTGTTGTTCACTTTATGGGTGTACCACTGTATAGTGGGTGTGTTGTACACTATATGGAGTATCACTGTACAGTGGGTTTGTTGTTTTCTATATGGGTTTACCACTGTATAGTGGGTTTGCTGTTCATTATATGGGTGTATCACTGTATAGTGGGTTTGTTGTACACTATATGGGTGTACCACTGTATAGTGGGCTTGTACACTATATGGGTTTACCACTATATAGTGGGTGTGTTGTTCACTTTATGGGTGTACCACTGTATAGTGGGTGTGTTGTACACTATATGGAGTATCACTGTACAGTGGGTTTGATGTTTTCTATATGGGTTTACCACTGTATAGTGGGTTTGTTGTTCATTATATGGGTGTATCACTGTATAGTGGGTGTGTTGTTCACTATATGGGTGTATCACTGTATAGTGGGTGTGTTGTTCACTATATGGGTGTATCACTGTATAGTGGGTTTATTGTTTTCTATATGGGTTTACCACTGTATAGTGGGTTTGCTGTTCACTATATGGGTGTACCAATGTATAGTGGGTGTGTTGTTCACTATATGGGTGTACCAATGTATAGTGGGTGTGTTATTCACTATATGGGAGTACCACTGTATAGTGGGTGTGTTGTTTACTATATGGCAGTACCACTGTATAGTGGGTGTGTTGTTTACTATATGGGAGTACCACTGAATAGTGGGTGTGTTGTTCACTATATGGGAGTACCGCTGTATAGTGGGTTTGCTGTTCACTATATGGTGTACCACTATATAGTGGGTTTGTTGTTCACTATATGGGTGTATCACTGTATAGTGGGTGTGTTGTTCACTATATGGGAGTACCACTGTATAGTGGGTTTGCTGTTCACTATATGGGTGTACCACTGAATAGTGGGTGTGTTGTTCACTATATGGGAGTACCACTGTATAGTGGGTTTGCTGTTCACTATATGGGTGTACCACTGAATAGTGGGTGTGTTGTTCACTATATGGGAGTACCACTGAATAGTGGGTGTGTTGTTCACTATATGAAAGTACCACTGTATTGTGGGTTTGCTGTTCACTAAATGGGTGTACCACTATATAGTGGGTGTGTTGTTCACTATATGGGAGTACCACTGTATAGTGGGTTTGTTGTTCACTATATGGGTGTACCACTGTATAGTGGGTTTGCTGTTCACTATATGGGTGTACCATTATATAGTGGGTGTGTTGTTTACTACATGTATATGGGAGTACCACTGTATAGTCGGTTTGTTATTCACTATGTGGGTATACCAATGTATAGTGGGTGTGTTGTTCACTATATGGGAGTACCACTGTATAGTGGGTGTGTTGTTCACTATATGGGAGTACCACTGTATAGTCGGTTTGTTATCCACTATATGGGTATACCATTGTATAGTGGGTTTGTTGTTTTCTATTTGGGTCTGCCGCTGGATGATGGGTATGTGACTATATTTGTGTGTCTTTCACTGTATGGAGGTTACACTTTTTGTCACTTTGAGTATGGTTTGTCACTGTATGAATACAGTTATTTGGTACTTTGATATATCATGCACACAAAGATATATTGTGCACCATGAAAACTATTCTGACTGAGCTGTGTTCAGCTGAATGTGATATATTAGAAACTTACAGGATATTTTTAGTTCACAATGCATACCCTTAAGGAATGTGCATCAGCAAATTTGTAAAAATCCAATATCAAACATTCATAAAAAATTTCTAGTGGTCTATATTAAAGCGTGGTGGTCGTCGCGCAGCGCATGTTCGAATTTCATGTAAATAAACAATGTATTTTACACGCGTTGTATACGTCGCTATGAGCTATGTTTAAGTCAGTGAGATTTCACATGGTACGTATGTTGACAATACTTGCCCTGCATTCTATCTTTATAGGAAGTAATAATACAGAACAAAGTGGAAAAGAAATTAACCTTGGAAACTAAACTGATAGGGGAGCTGAACACTACCAGGATTGCTGCTGGTCATGAACCGTTGTCTATTCCTCATATCTATGCAATGGCTGATAAAGAGAGGACGTACAAGAAGGTAAAGTCTCGTTTTAAAGATTCTTGTTAACCACAATACAGCATGAGTTGTGTTAGCTTTGTTGTAGTGACTATAGACATTTCACTGAGCATTCATCTGTACTGTGTCATGTTTTGGTACATTGCTTTAATGCATGGCAGCATTTGCTGTTTAGACCTGTTTGTCACTTTCATGTGTGTGTGTGTGGGGGGGGGGGTTGTTTGGGGAGTGTTGAGAGTGTTTGCCACTGTTTTATAGTTTTATATTGCAAGTCTACTTCTGTTTTTCACCTATTGTCCTGCTCAATCTTGTATATGAAAATAAAATGAGCCATTAAGATATTTTTCTATCTGTAATGTTACAGCTGGTTGTTTATCATGAAAGCCACTATCTTAATGACTTTGACAATTGGAGATTTGCATATCAAAATTCCATCTATATTTGATAAGGGTATTTCAATTTGAAATTAAATTGCACACTTGTAATGAAATGCAGTTTCTCTGTCGAAATCTGATTGAAAACTAATTTCACAGAGAAACATTGCCCACAAATTGAACCATCTACAGTGCACCATTTGCAATGAGATTCAGGAACATGGGTGAACAGGGAGTACCTTAAAAACTCGATTAGTTTGCGGTCTCTATTAGTTCGCGCACCCATTTTATTTTCAAACGCTAATTTTTAAATGTATCCTTTTAATTTGCGGCGTTCAAAAACATGTTTAAAATTGTATCCTATTAATTCGCGGGCCAGAATAAAGTGGATAACGCAGAATATATTGCATGAAGACATTAAAAATATACATATAATTTTATGTTATCAGTACTTGGTGTCGCCACAATCGCAGATGATCTCTGTCATCACAGCCTTTCAGTTAGCACGCAGTTTAGGTTCGGTAAAGATTTGACGTGAAAAAAATCATTCCCCCACGACACTACAGATGTTGGGCAAGATTATTACTTAGTCGATAAATATCCATCGGTCAGCACATCGATTACGAATTTCCGTGATGGAAAGCTTAGTACAGGGCTTTTTCGTCGCTGGTCCACAGGGTTGCATCGATTATGTGCCCGCCATTATTCTATTACGTCATTTAAGTGAACCGCCCTATGGTGCGTAAATTGACATTTTTGATTGGTCGAGCGATTGACCTCGTGTCACATTTTCATTATACCGGATTCGGTAAAAAACACAAAGTTAAGCGGTCATGTACCTTCTATAAATCTAACCTTGCACACATAATCTTGTACTGATGTGTTTTTTGTCCAAAAAAGACGTTCCCTTTCATTTAACCCCCAGTTAACTCTTCATGTCCATGGTATTTGTGAGAGTTAAAAAGATTTTTCGAACAAATGACAAGTAACTATATTGATTTGCGTCAAGCTGGGTGGCCCGAATTTAAATATCAGTGCATGAACTCTGGATGTCATTGCCCAGTGCCGCACGTAATTCAAACGCGTGGTTATTAGAGTTCAGTCGAAATGTACGTGAACAGTGCGATTGAAGTCCGCTGCCCAGAGTTTATTATATTATAGTAAAATTTTATTTGACGTATGGTATGTTTATGTTTGCGTAATTATTATGAATGCAAAGCATTGTCAAGTCGGTGATATTGAAATATTCACAGACCCAATACCCCGGGTCAGTGCCCTAACAATAGTGGAAAAAAAACTAATTATCATGAAAGCAATACATAACGAAGTATAGAGCCGGTACAATATTGTAACAAATTTGCATGATTAGAAAAGCAGTGCACTAACGACATTCAAGTTGATATATTCAAGCCAGTACAGAGTTGCATACAAGTTGCGTAATTACAGTACCTTCGGATATAATAACAATTTTACTAGTTTCAAAAAAAAAGGTTGCTAAGGTAACGCGCCAGTTCAGCGCGTGACTTGGGGTCAAAATTCGGTCAACACACACTTGATGTCAGCATCGCAGCGCAACAAGTTTTGCAAAAAAGTACTTGAAGTTCAATTGTGTCCCAAAATGATGTCGCTGATCACTCAGTTGTCGCAGCGTGTGTTGTGTCATGTTCATGATGCACCCAGTTTCGACTTTGGCTTGCTTTTCTTTCTTAGTGATGCGACCTCTCACCAATGTATTAAAACACTTTGAATTTATACTTTGCATGATTATATTTGGTCAACGCAAAACATTATTTTTTCTAAACATTTTCTTTTATCAACGCAGGGTTATTTTTCCCGACAAGATGGGCTTCGTAATATCTGCCATAACATCGCCCGGGCGATGCCTAGAAAAATAAAAAAAGGCAGTGCAGCCACACGGCTACTTTGTAGCCATGTGTTCATTGTTTGTTTGTGTACAGAGTGACCTTTGCCATTTCACTGTTTCATTTCAAGTGTAACATGGTGCCTGGTCCTTAACACAGTGCGTGTTCTCTGCCCGACTATACGCCATGAATGTCACTAGCCACGAGTCTCAGAGGCACTAAAAAACATCCTGTAATCGTGTTCATTATAAAACAAAACAAATCACTAATAAATTTATGAAAACAGCTCCTTTTTGAATCGATCGAAAAGTACTCTTTTAATTCGCGCACCAAAAACCAATAATTTCCGTTTTGACGCTATTAATTCGTGCATTTGAAAAAATAATTATTTTTACTACCGCGAATTAATCAAGTTTTTACGGTAGTCCACAGTTTGGATATGAGGAACATCCCATAATATTCAGCTGTATTGTTTTAAATTTTCATCCTCAATTCCATGAGTAAAATGAAAAATTGAAAAAAAAATAAAACCTCTTGTAAAATTGGCTGTAGGAATTGAAAGTACTGTAGACAAAACTAATACTGCTAAGATTTTCTAATGGACATTGCAATGTTGCAAGGGAAATTGTTAGACAGCAGTCTTCAGGATCAGTTTATTTTGATGCCACCTGTCACCTGAAAACACAAAATAAAGTTAATCTGTACTAAACTGAAGCTGGTTTCCTAGAGCTCTGCATGCAAATTACGTATTGACACAAGTAAAGCAACATCCTTCCAGTTACGAGATAGATGCTATCATGCATAGAGTAGCCTAGAAACTCAAAACTTTAATTCTATTCATTTATATCTAAATCATTATGTATTACCACTTACAGATACAAGATAAAACAAGTACTACAAGTGTTGCTGCCCCTAGAAAACTCACACAAGAAGAGATTGCTTTGGAAAAAGCAAGGCTGCAGAAACTGGAACGCGTATTTGCAGAGAAGATTAAAAAGCTACGGGAGATTCAAAATAGAAAAGAATTAACAGTTGCAGCTTCTAAAGATTCTAGTTACGGTGCTTTTCAACGATTGGCGGAGGTTAAACTGCAGTCGGCCAATCTAAAGCCTGCAATGATTGAGTACAAAAAGGATAAAATATGTTTTGATTTTGGCAATGAGAGTGATGTAGATGAAAGTCAACAGAGTGTGAAAACAAGGAGGAAGTCTCTTATTGAATTAAATCCAAGCACAAAGCCGAATTTAATGAGTCCAAATAACGAGAAATCTAAAACTCGGATTGAAAGCACTGATATTACCACTGATGCAGACAACAAGTCTGAAATTACAGCTATTGGCAAAGAAAACAAAGAAGCTGGGAAGAGTAGGACATCAAAAATTAGTAAAAAAGATGTTTTTGCCAAGAAAATTTTTTCCATGCCTTCCGACTCACAGCTGGAACGGTTAAAAAGATTACAAAAAGAAAAAGAACAGGTTGTTAAGTTTGATCCGATGTGGGTCTATGTTGGTCGTGACAATGATTACATCAATGTTCGGAAACTTAACTTGGATATTCCAGTTGCGGAAACTGTTGCAAAACAGTCTGTTGATGATGGGGAGATTGTTTCTTACAAACCATACAAGAGTACTTTATTACACTTCAAAACATACAGGTAAGTGGTATGAATTATAGGCAGAGATTTCTATGTAAAATTTCTGTTTGTGCTCTGAATGTTCTATATACACAATCTTCATGTTGTATTCAATATTTTGCTCCCCCGTCAATGAAGTCGACAAAGTTAAGCTACTCATATTATTGATTGTCCATCATTTGTCTGCTTTAAGCTAAAATCATACTATGAATACCGGTTGTTGCATTTTTGATATGGGTCCCATGCGATGTATAGTACGTTGTTTGTTTACACAAAATTTGAATTTTCATGGTGATCCTTTAAATTAATTACTTTTTCAATTTGACGATTTGCCTAATGGTGGCAATTGACACCTCACCTCTTGAGGGCGCATTTTATAAGTTGCCTTAAAGGGGAAGTCAAGCCAAACATCGTAATGCTCCCCAAGGAAAGAGCTCCACATGTACTGTAAAATCCTTTTGGCTTGGAATTAATTTTCTCTATTTTCGCTGAAGGAATGATTCAGTGAAAATAAAATCCAGCAAATGTAAATTTTTTCCTACATTTTACATTCAACTCGTCAAAAATCAGTGAAAATAAATTCCATACAAAACACCCAAAAGTATTTTCAACGAAAATTAATTCTAGCTAAAATAAAGTATTCTACAGTATATAACTTTTCTTTCTCTAGATATTTGACTTTTTACCAATATTATGTAGTTTGCCATCTTGATTCTTCAGCAAAGGATTGAGGGTAAAGTGTTACATCATATCCCCTGTTGTGAAAAATGGAGAAAATGCTTTCATCTATAACGTGAAAAATACTGATGCGAATTTGTTCAAATTTTTGATGTGTACATGTATATAACTCATGTATATCATTATAGTAATGGAAATTAGAATGTTACAAATACACATAAAGTGAAAATATTGCCACAAACATAAAAAAAATAAAAATCATTATTTTAGTTGTTAAAAATAGAATAACACTTTTTAGTCCCCTTTTTGTGGTCAACAGGTAATATATCATCTATATAACCTACTCACATCGATAAATTGTATACAATATTAGAAAATTTGAGCATTTGGTAGAAAAACACAAAATGAACTATTTTACCAGTACATGTATGCTACCATTGTTCTAAACTTTCATCCAATTTGAAGTTCAACTTTTGAAGTTATAGATGAAATCATTTTCTCAATTTCTGACAACAGTGGATATGTCATACTTTACCCATAATCCTATGCTGAAGAACCAAGATGGTGGACTACAAAATACTGATGAAAAGTTGAAAATCTAGAGAATGAAAAGTGATATAAATAAACTGTAAATTGCATGTCCTTGCATTTGCCGAGCTCTTTCATCTGGGAGTATTATGGTGTAAGCCTTGACTTTTCTTTTAAGATTATTCTGAATTTCATTCATACGATACAGATACAATAGCTCTGCTGACTTTGTTACCATAGAAATAGGAACTGCTAGATAATTCAGTGGGAACAACACATGATTCAGCATGGTGATTTAGTCATGACTGTTTTTAGCCTGGAATATAAACAGGGTAACGGAACGCTTCTGTGACGTTAAGATGATGTATATGGGTTACAACAGTGTCGTTCAAAATCAACAACTGTATGTGTTTATTTAGCGCTTCGTCGTCGTCTCTCGAAAACATAATCTTAATTATCAAAACAATATTGACAATACATGGCCTTCATGTCACCCATTTACGTCATACAGTGTTGAAGCACCTCATCACTAGAGGGCGCAGTTTATAGGGAAGGTGTATCACTATGTTAAGTATCATCCATTTACCAATGAAAGTTAAAGGTTTTTCAGAGACTGCTTTCTGATTTTCTGATGCAGTAATTTGTACTGAGTTAGTCTTATACAATGTACAATATTTCTTAGGTCAGGGTTTGTCATAAGCCTTCTATTATGGTTTTGTTCGCATTTATTTCATTTCATCTTTATATTTCAGATTTAACCCATATTACAGAACTAAATGTAAACTGTCTTTGAGCTCACCAAGTTTTAGTAATAGACTCAATCCACGCAGAGTGCTTTGTTCATTTGACTTAAAAGGAACTTGTAATGATGAAAAATGCCCCTGGTAAGTATACTTTACTGGTTTTCTTTTCCCAATTTCTGACTTCAAATGAATTTTAACAAATTTTCTATTTCCTATTCTATATTTCTAAATATATGAGATTTTATTCTACATGTGAATGTAGTATAATCAATTACATTTTTTTGTTTGTTTTTTATTCAAAAGTTGTGTAATAATCAAGTTATACACAGAATAGTATCATTGCCTGTTTGTTACCATTCATCTAATATATTCTTTTGTCACTGGTCATTCCAATTCAGGCAATTCCCCTTTGTCGAGCGGAGCTTATCATATGAGTGATTGTCTGTCGTCCGACGTCCGTCGTCCGTGTCAATGTTTTACTTTTTCGACTTCTTCTTGAAAACTACAAGCATGAATACTTTGATACTTGGTGTATATGTACCTTGGGTTGACCTCTCTCGGATTTGTTCATTTCATGATCATATCTTCAATTCTCTAATTTTGGTGAATATTTTTTTCATTTTTGGTAAAAAGTGATATTTTCAACTTCTTGTTAAAAACTGCAAGTCCAATTGCTTTGATATTACATATATAGGTACTACATGTGGACCTCTCTCAGATTTGTTCATTTTGTAATGATATCTTTAATTCTCTAATTTTGGTGAATATTTTTGTCATTTTTGGTAAAAACTGATATTTTCGACTTCTTGTTAAAAACCGCAAGTGCAATTGCTTTGATATTACATATATAGGTACTACATGTGGACCTCTCTCAGATTTGTTCATTTTGTAATGATATCTTTAATTCTCTAATTTTGGTGAATATTTTTGTCATTTTTGGTAAAAAGTGATATTTTCGACTTCTTGTTAAAAACTGCAAGTCCAATTGCTTTGATATTACATATATAGGTACTACATGTGAACCACTCTCAAATTTGTTCATTTCATGATATCTTCAATTCTCTAATTGTGATGAATATTTTTGTCATTTTTGGTAAAAAGTGATATTTTTGACTTCTTGTTAAAAACCACAAGTCCAATTGCTTTAATAATACATATATAGGTACTACATGTGGACCTCTCTCAGATTTGTTCATTTCATGATGATATCTTCAATTCTCCAATTTTGATGAATATTTTTGTCACTTTGGTGAAAAGTGATATTTTTGAATTCTTGTTGAAAACAGCAAGTCCCATAGCATTGATACTATGCATATTGTTTATTTTTTAATGATATCTTCCGTTCTTTAATTGTAATGTGCATTGCTAACAGCGGAGCTATCTCAGCCGAGAGGCTGCTTGTTTCCCTATATTTTACAATCAACTTGTCATAAAGCAGTAAAAATAAATTCCATAGAAAACACTCAAAAAGCCTTTTCAGCGAAAATTAATTCCAGCTAAAATAAAGTATTTTACTATAAATCACTCACAAAAATACCAAATACACTTATTGCAATATTGAAATATGTTGAATAAATTACACCCAGTTATACATAGTTTGCTGCATTTGTTGGTAGGCAACATAGTGATGACTATGAACTGACAACAGACGGTTTGTACAAAGACATTGTGTCCTATGCACCTAAGCTGGCAGGGATAGACGATTCAACAAACATTGCTGACTGCGATAAAAAACTGACGAGTTACATTGAAACGATTAAGAAACAAAAGCTGAAAATAATGAACACTGATCAGCTATCGCTCTGGTTTGTCAGTAAAGTGAATGAACACTATAGTCGAGGTAAGTTACGAATTCTTATTATACATGTACGCCTTTGTGTCACATGTATGTCAGTATAGTGAATCACGCACTACATTGTTGCTGGGCTGACGTAAACAAAGAGTTTGAATTGACATAAATATGACACATACAAACATGTCTGTGTCACTTTCATATGTACAGTAAAACCTGTCAAAACCGACCCCTGGATAAACCGACCTACTGTCAGAACCGACCGATTTATGTAGTCCCGAAATTTCTCCATAGACGCCTATGTTAAAACAACCTGTGAAATCCGACCACTGTCTACTCCGAACACCGACCGCATTGATCGGCCCCAAGTCCAATATTCACACTGAATACATCGACCATCCGACCAGTTGCACCACGTCCGCTGTCTAGTAATCCGGTCTGCCCGACCTAAAAAGTGTGCATTGTGTTGAATTTACCGTGAACGTCACAGAAACAATATCAAATCTCACACTACAAGTAACGTCCCGTGTAAAACAATAGCAACTGATTAAGTTTTTCACACCACACGCCATCGCATCGCGTGATGTCTGGACAGTGTAATGACCCCGGATATAAACAAATGATCGGGGTCATCAACTTCAATTGCGGTGAAGCACACTGCATTATCACTTCTTCAACGATCAAAACATTGAGTTTTCTTCTTTCCATAACGATTCTGATCGACAATTTTGTGCTTTCGAATGTTTCCGTAAAGGGGGCTTCAAGATTAAAATTTATGATGACGAAGAAGCAGACGATGACAAAGAATTCGGAAACCTTATTTAGCATGTTGCAGAGCCGCAAACACAGTGTAGCATTGTAGAATACCTCCACTTTGATGAACGTATACCGACTGAAGCAATGTATGACGGCGAGTGGGAGCAACAGACGCATGGCGATGTGCTAGACATGTTAACAAGATTACAAAACTTCGCAATAAACAAAGACTCCAGCTACTTGACAGATATCCAAAATTTCATAATTCGAACGAACAAAATCGTTGAAAAAAGATGTTCTTTAAAGCGGTGAAAACTTGATGATTTTTTTACATCGTAATTTGATTCATTGACTTAACAACAAAATCAACTGTCTGCATAAATTATAATAATTACATGTAGCTCACGTGAACTTACGTTGTGATGTCATTCAAAATGGACGCCTTCAGTTACGATACGCGATACTTACCCGGTCTGTTCCAACAGTTATTTTAATGTTTATTGATTTCATGTACATACCATAATATTCTTGTCTTGTTTGGTAAATTATTTTATTGAAACAATACAATAAATGTAAATACATGTATAATCACCGGAGGCAAACTCCGGTGTCTTTCATTTGTCCTGTGTTTACAGCACATGTAATTGTTGTTTCAATCGAAGTTATGCCCACCCTGAATAAACCGACTCCCTCTGAAAACCGACCATAGATCCCAGTCCCAGTCATGGTCGGTTTTGACAGGTTTTACTGTAGTTTTATAGACGGATGAAATTTATTTTATTGCTGTCAGATGTATAATACTGACTGCTACATTTATTCCGCAGTGGCTCCACACACAATTTTATTCGATCAACGGAAATGGAAACCACAAGATATAACAAAGAAAATAGCTAACAAAGAAGACGGGATGGACAGTGAAATAAAGATGCCAGGTAATGTAATGAACATGTGTTCATTAGTTGTATCATTTCGTCTGCACAAATAGGAAAACTCAGATTTATTCATATCACTGATTGCCCATTATTTTTGCTGACTTCTCATGAATACATCTAACATATATTTCAACAGAGAAAAGGTTACCTTCGAAAAAACTTGATATGGACTCGATACTATTGGAAGATGATACTCGTTACTTCAGTTGCGATGTGAACAGTGCTCATGATTTAGAACTAGCCGTGTTACAGCACCCCACTGACGTGCAATTGTGGATTAAGTTGGCTTATAAGCAACTATCTGGGAAAAACAGGTGAGTACATGTTTTATATAATACTTCATTGACTGATGATGTTGTAGCATTAAGGTAGAGATGCAGTTTATTTGGCTTGCTTTTTAATTGAGTAATTAGACAATGAAGATGGTATTATATATCCAACATGTTATATATTTTCTGAAAGCTTATTATACAAACTTTGTAAAACTTGTCTTTATTTTAAATATCCAGAATGCGTTTTTGATTTTGGGTCAAAAATATGCTTTTTTGGACAAAAGTGGTTTAAAAAAAATTAGCTTAAAAACTTCAAGTCCATTTGTGGGTAAAATTACATCACTGGATACCTTGGTATACTACTAATTCAAATGCGTCCACTCATCTCTCTAACGACTTTCAAAGTCGCACAGCATGACCTCAAAGTTCACTCTTTTCTATTTTTGCATAATTTATATATCCATGTTAATTGCGGACTTGTTATTTTTGTTCCACTCGCCGTAATAAACTGTCCGGACGCATTTTGAAGGGGGAACACCTTGTCAATAATGTGTGAAAATTTCGAGGCAAATGGCCAAAGCGTCTATCAGCTATTTTAATTTAAAACCCAAGAATTCACCAAAAATAGAAGACGAGAAAAAGGCTAATTTGCATATTTGCGCGTTAAACCGGGATTTACTGCTTTGTCATACTTTGTCATACTTTCTAGACTATTGAAATTGAAAGTTGACGTATAGACATAGACATTTTATGTAAAATCGTTGGACCAGAACAACTGCTCTTGAATATATAAATCAGAAACACGTCATTCATACCAGTGTTTTGATGGGGTCGGTAAAAACACGTGGCAATGTCCAGTAAATATGACGTCATCTCATGAACTATTAAACAGGGGCGGTCCTAGGAAGGTGACCTTTTATCACGATCAAAACATGGCTTCTCTTCGATGTATTTTCAATAAAAAATCTACGAGTATTTCAGAGCCTATGGTTTACCGTGAAGAGTACAAAGTGGGATATTAAATTATTTATCCTTGATGATTTTTATGTAGTATTGAGAACCAACTCCAGGAAGCGAACGCACAATAATGAATAATCGCGTAATCCTAGAATCGAAACGCGAGGCACAGAAGTTTTGTTCATCGTTTCCAATCCCATTTTTCCCACTGCAACATATTTGTTAAAAGAAATATTTGAATTATGTTCGTTTTTTAAGGAGGCATTTTTTTATTTTTCCGATTTTGGCAACGCCTTATTCAGGGATTTTCTAAGACAGCCGCAGACAATCAGCGCACGGATGTACGTACAAAACATGCTGTTGTACTACCGGCGACGGTCGCCTGCAAGAAGAGAGCTCCAGCTTCTAACGTAAAAGTTTTAAAATTTCGACCGGTTTTAAATAATTAGTGTTGGAAATCTGACATGTTTTAAGAGTGCAAAATTAAGGTGCATTTTCGAGCGGTCGAATTTTTCTGAATAGAAATCGGCAAATGAAAAAAACAGGAGTGCTAAACAGTGTGCTTCGGTAGTTTAAAAAAATGGAATGTCCGTCAAATTTACGTAAACTTCCCCCATTTTTCACGGAAAAAAGCAAAGGTCGTGGCCGTGTTGCAGGCTAAAAAACTCAAAAATCAAAACAAAATCATCAATCAGTAAGTATTATGACAAGGAAAGCAAAACATCAGACGCGGAGAAGCGGTCAGCGCGTCGAAAGAGTTGTTACCGTAATGTATCAAGTTACCTCTCCCTGTGATTTATTTTTCATTGAAATTATTTGGTTGTTTTCAATTAATTTTAGCGTACCTTTGCAATTTATTTTAGCATTGTCAGTTGTTTGCTTCATTGAATTAAACGGAGTTCGTCCGGTTGCAAACAAAGCTGTCTCGCACCACCGAGCAAAACTTGCGAATGATCGAAGTACAGGTACCCATTGGACAAAAGATACACAAAAGTTTGTATCTCCCCGACCCAGTGCAATATATCCGGTTAGAATCAAAGCTCACGTGTCCCTTATTTGAGGGACCAGATTCTGCCGTAAATTCGGGATGGGATTTAGAAAAAAAATAAAACGGGACTTTTAAGGTGTATTTTGGCGTCATTTCAATCATTCCTAATGCCTAAAATAGAGTCTAAGTTTTACCGTAGTCATTGACGCCTATTCAAGAGTATGGTGTTTATTGTGACTAGCGTGAATGGGTAAGCTCCGTTTCGACTATGAGCAGTTATCACTGTAAACAATGTTAAATTATTCTTCACATGCTCAGTTTATTTTTTGAGAACAATTATTTAAAAATAAAATCTCTCAGTCAATCAGAAACTCGGATTCATGCCTTCAGGGAAAGTCATGTTTGGACGCTCACATCGATTTGTTTTTCGTTCGGTGGGCTGATGCCTTCGTGTAGCTTTTGCATCTTCCGACATAGAAATCATCTGAATCTTCTTTCTACCTCTCTTTCTTTTCACACCACGCATAATGTAATGATAAAAATTAAGAAAAAACGCTGAGGAAATATAATGTTTGGTTTGCTAGCGAGCGAGAACTGATTTGAGAATAATTGCACATGCGTGTGAATTGAATGAACTATGACCCGTACAATCTCGATTTGCATATTGTCAATCAAAGGTCTTGTTATTTGGTTACTCATGCAAATTAGGCAATTGGACATAAACATTGCCACGTGTGAGTGTTTTTTATTTTTAACCAGAAAATAAACAGCATTTTTAACGGTGTTCCAATAAGAATTCATTGGTCAAATTTTCACAGAATGTTCTTTAGATAAAAATCTATATAAAAAACGAAAAAAACTATTTTTGATTGAAATTCACAAATAAAGTGCATCTCTACCTTAAGCCCAGTGTGTTTGTTTCTTGAAGTTGGGTCACATTTCCTGTTCTAAAACATCTGTTGAATGGAGAAATGATTATGTTTTCTATATCTGTAGTTTTTCAGTATTTTTCTTGATACCTGATTGCGTCGTTAACAATGATCATGCGTTATGCTATGATCATGTTGCATGGATATTATATAATAAAAAAAATTCTTGTGGCAACCCTATAGCAAAAACTATAGACTATACTTTTGCCTTGTGGTTCAGGTAATGATGTTTTATGCACTAATTCATACTTTTATGTATACATCCCAGTTTTGAAATGTTAAAAATTTGTTCAACCATCAGCTCTGTAGAGTGTTTAGATAGAGCTCTGAATGTGTTGTCAAGAAGTCTTGAAAGTAATGGAAGCAGTGTAGAACTATGGCAGCACTATCTAACATTGTATTCCAAGCGAGTTAAGTCGGAGGAACTGAGAGAGATGTGTCAGGAAGCTGTCCAGTTTGCACCACATTATGATTTATGGTGGAAGGTAAGACAACAGAATTTGCACAATACGGAACATAAATGCCATTTTTGCAGTTAAATTTGTAACGTCACAATGCTAGTTAATTTAATCAACAGGGTCATAGAATTTGGTGCAGCACATGTTTGTGTAAAACAACCAAATGTATTTTGCATGAGTTGTATCCATCGCTTAGGACCCATGTTGAATACGCTGAAATGCAATACCTTTGTTGCTTTAAAACCATTTAACTTGAATTGTGTAAGATTGTCATCATGATTTTTTTTGTGGCTGCGAATTTCTTGCGTACACCTAACCAGCAATATCGTCAGCTAATTGGCCGATAATACAGCTGCAATGCAAGCAATGTTATTTCAGGAAGCCATTAGATAGTTATCAGATTTAAAGGCATCATTGTTTGCAGAACAACTGTGTTATCAGCCCTTTAGCTGATGGTATTACATTTTTCATTCTGATGTTGCAAACATGCATTTCAGTTCACACAAAAATTACCACAGTCATGTTATGACAAAAGAAGCACTAACAGATTTTGTTGGATTGATGACCTAAAAGAGGAAGCTTGTATAACATGTAGTTGACTTAATGTTTTGTTGTTTTATTTCAGTGTTTACAGTTAGAAAAAACCTTCAGTGGAAAAGATAGTCTCTGTAAAAAAATACTGGATTTCTTAGTTAAACAACAAGAGGAGTTGTCTTGCCATTTACAGTCACACCAAATATTAGAAGTTTTGTTATACAGAGTACATTTACACGTCCAGTCTAGAAGATATAATATTGCATTGAATATTTTTAATGTAAGTGTACAGCCTTGTCAACGTTACCATGAATCTACTTTGCTGTATGTTTGCAGAGTTTATTTTTATCGCCATTGTGAAACATTATGACAAGCAAAATCTCATGATGCATGATAAACTAAGTATCGCACAGGTTGTTCAAACTCTTTCTGACTAAAAAAATCCCAGAACACAATGGACACTCGTTGGTAACTATTAAAACAGAAATACAGAAACAGAAATGCACAAAGTGATCACTTGATTCAAGGAGGCAAAACCTTCAAAATTAAGTGCAAAAATGTGAGAGGAAAAAATGATAATCACTAACCAGTTGTTTCACAGACTCATCAATTTGTTATTATTCCACAGGGTGCTTTATCGGAGAAAGTTTCCAGCACATCCAGCCATTCGCACTATATAGCAAAGTATTTAACGGGCAGTGATAGATGCCTGGCCTGGCTCTCGTTTATTTATCTCACTCAATTTCATACATTACCACCAAGTCTCTATGATCCTGTCAATAATAATCCTGGAAAAATAGTTAACAAGGTATAGTGATAACTGTTTCTCATGTCTACTAACATTGTAATAGGTAGACAGAAATCTGGTTAAATAAACTGTAAATTGTTAATAAAGCAATTGTACATTTAGCATCAGGTACTATAACAATTTTCTGTTCTGTAAAACGCTGCTCTTGTAATTTTACTAAATCATATGTGCAATTGTTCATTTGAATTTGTCTCTTGTTTTGGATTATATACGTCACTAACACTGACGCACTCCATACTTATAGTGTGTGCCAAAATCTTGTCCCTGAATGCCAACTTTTGTACAGACAGGTACGAGATTGTATTGTCTGTGTGTTAATACGATTGTCGTATTCCCTTTGTGAATAGTTTGTGGTATTATTGTGATGACCTTATATTATCACATCACTGTGAACTGTACAGGGAAATGAAATCTCATAATATAATATATAAATTACAGGAACCGTTTATTCTACCCTGGACTGAGAGTTCAGAATTGAATCCAGAGGTGCTACTTTCTCACTTCCAAGGTCAGTTCATTTGATTTTTTTTGTTGGGGTGGGGGTGGGGGGTGGAGTTATGTCACAGAACATTCTAGTAATGAAGCACTTCTGTGCTTTGATGTGAACATGACGTGTATGGGTGAAAGCATTGTTGTTCAGTACAACAGTTGTGTTTTGGAGTCAATACAAAGCTACTTAAAAGATTGTGCCCGATTGGCTACCCAACCTTAGCACCTAACAGTCAGACCAATCAGAGACCAGCTTGTTTGTTGACAGTTTTTTTTCTACAAACCATCTTTTTCTTTTTGTATATATGCTTTTGCTCAGCTAGTATTGGGTGGTTTAGTCGTTTGTCAATTAGATTGTAGATGTCTCCAAACATATTTTTATGACAGCCTAAAACCTTTAACAGCCTCTATTTCAGTTTGTCTATTAAGTAATGAGACTTATAGGAAAGGTAAATTGAATGGTATAGATTTATTATTTTATTAATTGCTTTCTAGATGCTCTTGATGCTTGCAGCGATAATGATGGTGCTCCTCATCTCAACACTGTAGTTTGTATACCACTGTATAAGAACGTCTTACACATGGAGACCATGTTAGCAAGGTAATAATCATCATCTTATAAGAACGTGGTTAGACCATATTAGCATATCACATAATCATTCTGTGTAGAATCAGCAACGCATTCAGTGCATTAGTTATTTGGATATCTCTGGTGGTATGCTACAATACAGTCTCATGTACATGTTAGTACGTTATGGTATAAAGGTTCCAGTCAATTCTTCCATGTAAATATGTACATATACTGTAACAGTTACACAATTGTGTATTGATAGGTTGGATGCTGCCAAAACATTATGTAGAAGGTTATTAACTGAAACTCCAAATGTTGTACAGTTATGGCTACTACTGACTGATCTGGAAATTAAGAGTGGCAATCCTGGTGAAGCTAGACAGGTGGGTAATCAACTGATGATTTTCAGGGAATCTTGCCTTAGGCTGTATGAACCAGTGATCTTCAGGGAATCTTGCCTTAGGCTGCATGAACCAGTGATCTTTAGGGAATCTAGCCTTAGGCTGCATGAACCAGTGATTTTCAGGGAATTTAGCCTTAGGCTGCATGAACCAGTGATCTTTAAGGAATCTAGCCTTAGGCTGCATGAACCAGTGATCTTTAGGGAATCTAGCCTTAGGCTGCATGAACCAGTGATCTTCAGGGAATCTTGCCTTAGGCTGCATGAACCAGTGATCTTCAGGGAATCTAGCCTTAGGCTACATGAACCAGTGATCTTTAGGGAATCTAGCCTTAGGCTGCATGAACCAGTGATCTTTAGGGAATCTAGCCTTAGGCTGCATGAACCAGTGATCTTCAGGGAATCTTGCCTTAGGCTGCATGAACCAGTGATCTTCAGGGAATCTAGCCTTAGGCTACATGAACCAGTGATTTTTAGGGAATCTAGCCTTAGGCTACATGAACCAGTGATCTTCAGGGAATCTAGCCTTAGGCTGCATGAACCAGTGATCTTCAGGGAATCTAGCCTTAGGCTACATGAACCAGTGATCTTTAGGGAATCTAGCCTTAGGCTGCATGAACCAGTGATCTTTAGGGAATCTAGCCTTAGGCTGCATGAACCAGTGATCTTTAGGGAATCTAGCCTTAGGCTGCATGAACCAGTGATCTTTAGGGAATCTAGCCTTAGGCTGCATGAACCAGTGATCTTCAGGGAATCTTGCCCTAGGCTGCATGAACCAGTGATCTTCAGGGAATCTTGCCCTAGGCTGCATGAAACCAGTGATCTTCAGGGAATCTTGCCTTAGGCTGCATGAACCAGTGATCTTCAGGGAATCTAGCCTTAGGCTACATGAACCAGTGATCTTTAGGGAATCTAGCCTTAGGCTACATGAACCAGTGATCTTCAGGGAATCTAGCCTTAGGCTGCATGAACCAGTGATCTTCAGGGAATCTAGCCTTAGGCTACATGAACCAGTGATCTTTAGGGAATCTAGCCTTAGGCTGCATGAACCAGTGATCTTTAGGGAATCTAGCCTTAGGCTGCATGAACCAGTGATCTTTAGGGAATCTAGCCTTAGGCTGCATGAACCAGTGATCTTTAGGGAATCTAGCCTTAGGCTGCATGAACCAGTGATCTTCAGGGAATCTTGCCCTAGGCTGCATGAACCAGTGATCTTCAGGGAATCTTGCCCTAGGCTGCATGAACCAGTGATCTTCAGGGAATCTAGCCCTAGGCTGCATGAACCAGTGATCTTCAGGGAATCTAGCCTTAGGCTGCATGAACCAGTGATCTTCAGGGAATCTAGCCTTAGGCTGCATGAACCAGTGATCTTTAGGGAAACTAGCCTTAGGCTGCATGAACCAGTGATCTTTAGGGAATCTAGCCTTAGGCTGCATGAACCAGTGATCTTCAGGGAATCTTGCCCTAGGCTGCATGAACCAGTGATCTTCAGGGAATATTGCCCTAGGCTGCATGAACCAGTGATCTTCAGGGAATCTAGCCCTAGGCTGCATGAACCAGTGATCTTCAGGGAATCTAGCCTTAGGCTGCATGAACCAGTGATCTTCAGGGAATCTAGCCTTAGGCTACATGAACCAGTGATCTTTAGGGAATCTAGCCTTAGGCTGCATGAACCAGTGATCTTCAGGGAATCTTGCCCTAGGCTGCATGAACCAGTGATCTTCAGGGAATCTTGCCCTAGGCTGCATGAACCAGTGATCTTCAGGGAATCTAGCCCTAGGCTGCATGAACCAGTGATCTTCAGGGAATCTAGCCTTAGGCTGCATGAACCAGTGATCTTCAGGGAATCTTGCCCTAGGCTGCATGAACCAGTGATCTTCAGGGAATCTTGCCCTAGGCTGCATGAACCAGTGATTTTCAGGGAATCTAGCCTTAGGCTGCATGAACCAGTGATCTTCAGGGAATCTAGCCTTAGGCTGCATGAACCAGTGATCTTCAGGGAATCTAGCCTTAGGCTGCATGAACCAGTGATCTTTAGGGAATCTTGCCCTAGGCTACATGAACCAGTAATCTTCAGGGAATCTAGCCTTAGGCTGCATGAACCAGTGATCTTTAGGGAATCTAGCCTTAGGCTGCATGAACCAGTGATCTTTAGGGAATCTAGCCTTAGGCTGCATGAACCAGTGATTTTCAGGGAATCTTGCCCTGGGCTGCATGAACCAGTGATCTTCAGGGAATCTTGTCCTAGGCTGCATGAACCAGTGATCTTCAGGGAATCTAGCCTTAGGCTGCATGAACCAGTGATCTTCAGGGAATCTTGCCCTAGGCTGCATGAACCAGTGATCTTCAGGGAATCTTGCCCTAGGCTGCATGAACCAGTGATCTTCAGGGAATCTAGCCTTAGGCTGCATGAAACCAGTGATCTTCAGGGAATCTAGCCTTAGGCTGCATGAACCAGTGATCTTTAGGGAATCTAGCCTTAGGCTGCATGAACCAGTGATCTTCAGGGAATCTTGCCCTAGGCTGCATGATCCAGTGATCTTCAGGGAATCTAGCCTTAGGCTGCATGAACCAGTGATCTTCAGGGAATCTAGCCTTAGGCTGCATGAACCAGTGATCTTCAGGGAATCTAGCCTTAGGCTGCATGAACCAGTGATCTTCAGGGAATCTAGCCTTAGGCTGCATGAACCAGTGATCTTCAGGGAATCTAGCCTTAGGCTGCATGAACCAGTGATCTTTAGGGAATCTAGCCTTAGGCTGCATGAACCAGTGATCTTCAGGGAATCTAGCCTTAGGCTGCATGAACCAGTGATCTTCAGGGAATCTTGCCCTAGGCTGCATGAACCAGTGATCTTCAGGGAATCTAGCCTTCGGCTGCATGAACCAGTGATCTTCAGGGAATCTAGCCTTAGGCTGCATGAACCAGTGATCTTTAGGGAATCTAGCCTTAGGCTGCATGAACCAGTGATCTTCAGGGAATCTAGCCTTAGGCTGCATGAACCAGTGATCTTTAGGGAATCTAGCCTTAGGCTGCATGAACCAGTGATTTTCAGGGAATCTTGCCCTAGGCTGCATGAACCAGTGATCTTCAGGGAATCTTGCCCTAGGCTGCATGAACCAGTGATCTTCAGGGAATCTAGCCTTAGGCTGCATGAACCAGTGATCTTCAGGGAATCTTGCCCTAGGCTGCATGAACCAGTGATCTTCAGGGAATCTTGCCCAAGGCTGCATGAACCAGTGATCTTCAGGGAATCTAGCCTTAGGCTGCATGAAACCAGTGATCTTCAGGGAATCTAGCCTTAGGCTGCATGAACCAGTGATCTTTAGGGAATCTAGCCTTAGGCTGCATGAACCAGTGATCTTCAGGGAATCTTGCCCTAGGCTGCATGAACCAGTGATCTTCAGGGAATCTAGCCTTAGGCTGCATGAACCAGTGATCTTCAGGGAATCTAGCCTTAGGCTGCATGAACCAGTGATCTTCAGGGAATCTAGCCTTAGGCTGCATGAACCAGTGATCTTCAGGGAATCTAGCCTTAGGCTGCATGAACCAGTGATCTTCAGGGAATCTAGCCTTAGGCTGCATGACCCAGTGATCTTCAGGGAATCTAGCCTTAGGCTGCATGAACCAGTGATCTTTAGGGAATCTAGCCTTAGGCTGCATGAACCAGTGATCTTTAGGGAATCTAGCCTTAGGCTGCATGAACCAGTGATCTTTAGGGAATCTAGCCTTAGGCTGCATGAACCAGTGATCTTCAGGGAATCTAGCCTTAGGCTGCATGAACCAGTGATCTTTAGGGAATCTAGCCTTAGGCTGCATGAACCAGTGATCTTCAGGGAATCTAGCCTTAGGCTGCATGAACCAGTGATCTTTAGGGAATCTAGCCTTCGACTGCATGAACCAGTGATCTTCAGGGAATCTAGCTTTAGGCTGCATGAACCAGTGATCTTCAGGGAATCTAGCCTTAGGCTGCATGAACCAGTGATCTTTAGGGAATCTAGCCTTAGGCTGCATGAACCAGTGATCTTCAGGGAATCTAGCCTTAGGCTGCATGAACCGGTGATCTTTAGGGAATCTAGCCTTAGGCTGCATGAACCAGTTATCTTTAGGGAATCTAGCCTTAGGCTGCATGAACCAGTGATCTTTAGGGAATCTAGCCTTAGGCTGCATGAACCAGTGATCTTTAGGGAATCTAGCCTTAGGCTGCATGAACCCGTGATCTTCAGGGAATCTAGCCTTAGGCTGCATGAACCAGTGATCTTTAGGGAATCTAGCCTTAGGCTGCATGAACCAGTGATCTTCAGGGAATCTAGCCTTAGGCTGCATGAACCAGTGATCTTTAGGGAATCTAGCCTTAGGCTGCATGAACCAGTTATCTTTAGGGAATCTAGCCTTAGGCTGCATGAACCAGTGATCTTTAGGGAATCTAGCCTTAGGCTGCATGAACCAGTTATCTTTAGGGAATCTAGCCTTAGGCTGCATGAACCAGTGATCTTTAGGGAATTTAGCCTTAGGCTGCATGAACCAGTGATCTTTAGGGAATCTAGCCTTAGGCTGCATGAACCAGTGGTTTCCAGGGAATCTTGCTTATTTCTTCAGCTACACAAGGACATTAATGTGTAATCTTTTAAAAAAGAAAAGTGCCTAAAACTGTGTATCTCACTTGTTGTTTACAGGTTTTCCAAGAAGCAATTAGTGTGAACTCTTCTTCCTTGGAGTTGTGCCATATTGCAGCTTCGTTTGAACTATCTCAAGACAATGCTGCATCCGCTATATCTCATCTAGTGAAGTGTGTCAGCAGACTGTTTGAATCTCATCAACTGCCAAACAATCCCAGTGCTATCGACTTATACGGGTATTAGTAATATCAGTTTTAGATGATATATTTTCATCTAAACTAGTGTCTATTTAGGTGGTCAATATATTAATATATTCACAACCATTTCTCAGAATTTTTCTATTTGATATTTTATTCATAATCATACTTTCACTGTATTGGGATCCAGTCCAAATATGGCTAAAGTGTAATCAGCAACCATTTCACTGACGGAAATGGGCAGATGGGTGACAAAACATAACAGGTTACACAATTCATGTTATTTAGATGTGTGTATCACAATACTTTAAATATCAAGCTGTAAATTACTTCTCACAATGTTCTGTCCTGGGCCTAATGGAAAATAAGGTATCACCCCATAACATATGGTGTGATGCATTATGGTTCTAATGGAGGAATAAGGTATCACCCCATAACATATGGTGTGATTCATCATGGTTCTAATGGAGGAATAAGGTATCTATCACTCCATAACATATGGTGTGATGCATCATGGTTCTAATGGAGGAATAAGGTATCACCATGTAACATGGAGTGATGCATCATGGTTCTAATGGAGGAATAAGGTATCTATCACTCCATAACATATGGTGTGATGCATCATGGTTCTAATGGAGGAATAAGGTATCACCATGTAACATGGAGTGATGCATCATGGTTGAGTGAGGGAATAAATTGTCACTCTACGAACACAACAAACACTAAATTTAACCAACCAATTTTGTTTAATGACCCCTAACGATATTTCATTGTGATATTGTATCAACATCTCACATGATTACTAATCTATGTCTTTACACATTTGACAATGGCTGGCTGACAACCATTTTGCTTTATGTTTTGATTGTCTGTCCTCACCCATTTTTGTGAAACAATTTTTACTAAATTGTCATAAAAGGCACCCACAATGTTTTTGTATGGTGGAAATTTTCTTAACATTTTTCCTTCTTTTGTGCCCTTATACCAAATGCTTGTTGACACTGACTTATTCATTTATATGTTGCAGTCAGGTTCTTGGGCAGTCAATTTCAGTAGAGAATAAACTGCCGACTGTTACAAGTGACATCATAGCAGAGGGTCAAGTTTACTTGTGGTTGAATTACACTCTGCTATTGGAATTGTATGGTGATTATAGTGGTGCTATTGAGGCCTATGAGACAGCATTATACGTGTTGAAAAACAGCCATGATGTACGAAAGATTTGGATGCAGTGAGTACTGGTTTTCAATAATAAATATCTCGATTTTACTTTGCAGCGAGTCGCATGTTTGATATGCATCCTATATGATGTATAGCACAAATGCATTTATTTTTTTTCACATGAAAACTGGTGCTTACATTTCATAGTTATGAATGCTGCATATCTTGGTATCAATTAGAAAATGGACATTTGCTTCCATTTCCATATAGATACTTGAAATATCAATGCCGGAGGACCGCCTCGTCACAAACAATGAGCCGAGAACAGAAGACATTTACAGATCTTGTTAATCGCTGTTTAATCACCATGGCAACCCAGGTGCATCCTCCATACTCGTCTACTTTTCTGTGGAGTGACTATAGTTTCCATAACAACGTAATTAGTCTGTATCTGAGTTGTGTGAAAGAGGACTGTTGGTCAGCTGTCTACGAGAGATATTTGAGAATGATGCCCGATAATGCCATACTAGCATTGAGGTGAGTCTATGTACCTAATTAGCTACCAACTCATCATTTATGTATTCTCTCAAAGATTATTCAGGTTACACTAATTAGAATTGTCAGCAAATTTTTTTTCCCACCATAGTTGTCAGAATTGCATATTATTAATTACCTGGAGGTGGTCGGGTTGCTTATACATTTCTATCACACTTATGATACAGGAGTAATTCAATTTAACTGCTTATTTGAAAGTCTGATGGGTATTCAAATTAACATTCTTTTTCAATTTCAGTCTGAAATTATACTCAGTTTTAACATGTATTATATATTATTTTTGTTTTGTTTATGTCAGAGAATTTGTCTCTATAACAGACGTATATTAAAATTGTTTCAAATAAGCCATTAAAAAGAACATTGACCTTCATAAATCATGTACTCTTTGTCTGATGTTTGGATAAGACTGTGTTAGTAGTAGTAGTAGTTGCATAATGTGTTTTGTTTTCTCTGTTGTGTGTAGGTGGTGCCAGTATGAAATAAGAGTTGGTAATTTACAGGAAGCACAGAGGATATGCAGTGGATGCATTGATGTTATGCCATGTTGCCTACCACTGTGGAAAGTGTACCGTATCAATTTCAACATATATAAATACTAACAAATTGTTATTATGTGTGTAGTGGACAACATTTAAACCTATTTAGTCATCCATTCATTGATTGTTGATATTATTTACATGCTGGTTATCATAAACTTAAAGGGCGGCAGTCGTTGTGCCGCGTCCTGTTCGATATGGGACTCATAGCGATGTATACAACATGTGTAAAATACATTTATTCTGATGTATCTAATTCAAAACTCTTAAAATCTTAAAAGCCAGTTAAAAAAATGTTTTTACCCATGCAAAAGTCATTGTAAATTGCTTTTAATGTAACAACAAACATGTTCCCCTGTTGGTGGCTAGAACTTACAAAATACATTGTACACTGTACTTGACCATTGAACCCTATATCTGATTCATGGAGACTGCAACTTACTGTATACTGTTATTTCATGCGATTGGTTCAAGATGTTTAATTCTGTTGTCTGACTTCAGACCTTTATCTCCTTATGTTGCAGAGCAATACTATTGGAACTCAAGCAAGCAAATTATAAAGAGGTACTTTCATATGTTTATGTTAATATGAATGGTTGAACAACTGTAATTTTACTTATAACCATGACCTCCATCATAACACAATGACTACTGTGATGTGTACATTATCACTACTGTAACCATAGTGGTAATTACTGTAACCATAACTACACTCAATGATGATTACTGTAACCGTGACTGTCACCAATGGTAAAACAAAGATTACTGTAACCGTGACTGTAACCAATGGTAAAACAAAGATTACTGTAACCATCACTGTCTTCAATAGTAAAACAAAGATTACTATAATCATGAGTGTAACCAATGGTAAAACAAAGATTACTGTAACCATCACTGTAACCAATGATAAAACAAAGATTACTGTAACCATAACTACAATTAATTGTAAACAAAACATGATGATTAATGTAGCGATGACTGTAACCATTACTGTCATCAATGGAAAAACATTGTATCAAGTGTTTTTTTAAATCCCATAGCCTTCTGGTAAATCAATTTTCACTTTTTGTATTTCCTTGTTTCAGAAGTGTTTTTCTTTTACTTTACAGGTTCATCGGATGTATTGGAAAGCAACACAAGCCCTGCCTTTCGCTGCTACACTTTGGAAAGATGTAACGATAAATTAATATATTTATTGATATAATAATATTTTTGCTTTCTGTTGCTTTCATTTGGCATGTTTTGTGTTTCAAATGTTGCTGTCTGGGTATTGGAACCACTGTTGACATTCAGATTGAAATTCACCCTGAAATGTAGTGTCCCATCAGGGTTCTTGTGGAAACCATAAATGTCTTAAAAACATCTGAACCCAACTTAAAGAAGCCTGCTATCAGAATTGTTTTGATGAGTTTTTAAATGGATGTGAAAAACAGCAATTTTACACAGTTGAAAATTATATCCTCAGACATTTTTAATGCCTTCATGCTATATAGCTCAACTTACTATTAGTTTGTTTTCAATTTGAACAAAATTGGTCTTAAAAAGATCTAAAATTTGATGAGCTTAGCTTAGACCTGTATAAACCCTGCATTAAATCTGAGCAGGAAAACAATGAGATTTGATGATCTGAAATAGTTGAGTGTCATGGCCGACTGCCTTGTATGAGATTTAGAAGAGAAAGGCACAACCACCAGGAACCCAGCTTTCAATCTGAGTGGGAAAACAGTGATAAGTGATCTAATAAAATCTGAAATTTGATGATCTGAGACCTGTAGTAACCCAGCTTGTGAAGTTGTTGTCATGAGGAACATTTTGAGAATTTATTTCCATTTAAAAATAACTTTTACACTAGCTGCTTTTAATGCTTCTTATTTGTCTCCATTCGTTTAGTTTATTCTGTTTGAGGTTGCCTATAGCAACAGACTGGAAGACATTAAAGAAGTCATTGAAGTTTGTCAAGAGATTGGTATCAATATTGAGGACTACGTTGCAACTCTCCTGAAATAACTGGTTCCAGCCAGTTCCAGCCAAATCTAACTTGTTTGCATTGGTTGTGGCTTGCCTGTCTTGATGTGGCAGCTTCGTGAGTATGATACCAGAAAGTGATGGCACTGATTTATTCTAATCTTTGTAAAGATGAGTTGTCACATCTTGATTGGCTCATACTTATTCATCAAAAATGCCTAAAACTAAATTTTTGTATTTGACTCAAGTCATTGCCACCACACATGTGCATCTATCTATATTATAGTTTTGACCTGCCTTGGAGTTTCATGCACAAGTTTATTGCAGTGAAACCTTATTCATCTCGCTATCTAAACATTTCAAGGATGTTTTTTTTTTTCGTTGCTTGAAAGTTTTGCATGGAAATCCTGGCTTTTTATCTGTTTGTTTTTGTTGAATTGTACTTTCACTACTCACAAAAACTCTCTACTTAGCTAGCATGCTGTAGACAGTGGTGCAATCCACTCAGACTTATAGATCCAGTTTGAACCGAACAAATCCAGTGTAATCCAGTAACACTGTTGAATGAACAATGCAGGCTGCTGCTGTGCCTGTAGATAAAAAAAACCTTGTTATATATATATATATCTAAGAACATGTGCCACATCACTAAATCTAAAGGAATCCTTGCAGGCCAGAGTGTGCGGCTGTTGCCCGCTCTTGGCTAGAAGACTGATAAAACGTGGAACCAGAACAATATTACAGTCACAAGTCTTATATTATCAAGAGAACTTTCAAGTTTTGTGATGTAATTTTATTTTTATTTGCTGTGGACTCTACTTAACTCTTAGGAGTATTGTATCCTTTCTCGCATGTATTCTCCCTAGGAATCGCATCAAGCAACTTTTTTTTTTAATTATACAAAATCAAAATATTCCAGTGCTTATACAAAAATATATTTTTTTGATGGAACTTGTTTCAGGAAAAAAATGACACCTGAGATTTAAGTGACTTCTCATTCCAATAAAACACAATTCTCAAGCGAGTTGACAGAGTAAAGATTTTTTAAGTGAGGATAATAAGACTTTTTGAAAAAAAAGTGAATTGTTAACTGATCCGTCCTTACTTCCCAAATTTAATTTCTGAAACAAAAGTCATTAGTATCTGAACTCTGAACAAAGTTGCATGCCGAGACAAGATAAAGTTGATGCATTTATTTATAAGTGAGAAAGCTAGTCAAGTTTTGAGAAAATAGTTGTAGAAATGAGTGATCGGAAGAATTATCACAGGAAGTCAAAATGTACTTTCAATTTGTACTCTGAATCAAACAAGATGAAGATTATCAAATCAAATTATTTTAATATCTGAACAGCTGATACAACATGGTTACTGTCCAGCAACTCGGCAAAAAATGTTGAGACATTATTGAAGCAGTCTGATTACATCGAAAGTAAAACAACAAAAACAGTTTTTATTGCCTGGAAATAAAATTACAGATAGCAAACATTAGTATTAAGTTCAGAACATAGGAAGGGTTTAGTTTAAGAATACTTACATGTTGTTATATCCTTTAAGAATAGTAAACTATTTAAAAACTGATAATTCTGCGTTTGGTAATTTTATTCCTATGCTACCCTGCCTCACTGTATATAAAAAATTAATATGAGAGTGACTTGAGCATCATCAGAATGACATCTATGTAACTTTAATTTGTAATACGAGATTTCTAATTCTCTTTCGTCCATATGACATCTAAAAAGCTTAGTACTCTCATGTAAGTTTCAAGTTACAGTGAACTGTAGAGATTGTTTGAGACATGTCACCTGCCTCTCCCCTAATCACTTCGCCTTTCCCACTCTGCATCTTCCAATCACTTTGTGGTTTGGGAGATTTATATGTACTGATAGAGTTGTTGATATATGCTTCCCACGCTAAGTTCAAAAATATTACTGGGTGGTAAGACACAGAGCATGGTATTTTGGACCAAAGAAGACAAAGATCAGTGGAGTAACGTGAAACACTCAGCAATTCTTTATTGCATAAAGCGGCGGATACAAATAGCAATAAATTGTAGCAACTAAGTGTGGGCAGAAAACACAGCAAAAGTACTCACAAAACTTGTCATATTTTCTGATAGGTTGGTGTGGTGCTCTCTGATGTCTACAATATTTTTTGAGAGATGGCTCATTTGATAATGTACATGTACATAAAACAGTGAAATAAGAAACACCTCAATATTAAAGGAATGAATTTTGAGAATATTTCAAAGATTCAAAGTAAATATACATTGCTAACAATGACAAAATGTAAATCGAACTCTTCTCAATGACACACTTCCATCACTCAACAGCACTCTGTCATTTCCCAGTCTTCCAGCTTCTCCAATCACCCTGCTTCTCCCTTTCTTGTTCCTTCTGTCACTGCATGTCCAATCATCATTTCTCTGTCATCTATGTCTCACCATCTCTTCCAGTCGCACTTTGTCTCTACAGTCACAGTCGCCCTGTATCTCACCCTGTATCTCCATCTCTGTTCCCACCTCTCGCAGTTACACCTGCTGTTTCCAGTTACCCCTCATTTCGGCCTGTTATTCCACAACTTTTACAATCAGAATTCAGCTATACGTATATAAATATATATATAAATATACGTATAGCGGATGATTTAAAAAAAACAAAAATTAGTATTTATTGATTTTTCAGCCCCCAAGTAACTGTGGCTGTAAACTACAGGGGTGTTACTGGTAGATGTGGTTGGGAACCAACAGTAACGGAAATAGATTATACCCGGTAGGTAAACGTAGCGTTCGTCTCCATCTAAGTGAGTGGTAGCTCAATGTATTTGTGAAATTTAGATACCATGGGAGCTGTACCTACAAGCATTAATGGTTAATGTTGGGTGGGGGGGATACAAAGCCCCCAAAGGTGACAGAACTGAGGTTGAATGAACATCTCTCTCAATAATAATAGCAGACAAATTTAACAAACCTAAACTAATATCATTGCTATTAAAATAAAACATGCAAAGACCAACACATACCCACATATTATGTTGATAGCCTATTTAATAGCTGTTCCTCTAGTGCTTCACGTGCCTGAACTAAAGTCCCCATCTGAGCTATAGATACATCTGAGATAACTGTCTGCCAGCTCCCCAATGTCTTAATCACGCGGTCCTAGCTCCAAGTTTGTACTGCACAAATGAGTGATTTGGTCAGGTCCCAGTGTGGGGTATTCAGGTGTCGTAAGTACTGAATGATAAGTTTGAATGAGGGGTTGGTTCTAAGACAAACAATGCGTCCTATGAGTAAGATGCATAGCTAATCCTACTGACAGAAAATTGCATATGGTAGCAACTGGACACATTACTGAAATAGTGAATGACAGCGCATTTCGGGAATTGGTCGGTTATAGACGATTTTAACGGCAAAAGGAATAATCCCTGAAGGTGATGTCTTGTACTTCATCAAAATGGACAGCATTTATGGTGAATTCAAATAAATCTACTGAGATAATCGTTTTCAAAAGCAAGTCCAATTAAAGGGAAAATATTCCCATTCAGTGGAAAGGCAAAGATTTGAGTCACCAAGTCTGTCATAAATAGAAGAAGCCGTCTAGTGTTGTTTTATTTATTTTCATGGCTGTCAGATGCAAATTTAACCCCAAAGATGGTATAACCATTTGCATTTGTAAGTTGCGTAGTGTTGGGTAAGCTACAGTATTCACATCTAAGTCTACTTTTACGTTTTTACAGGAAATAAAATGAAAGTTACATTTACAGTAAAAAATAGGTTTTTACACTTTACAGCAAATTCCTAATTACATTTTATATTTTTATAATATATTTGATAATTTGTGTTTAAGAATCAAAATTGGAAATTGCGTACGAATTACGACATTTAATGTGGAGAATGTTTTATAAGCTTACAAAAATGAAGATCTTTGTACAAATTACGGACGAATAAAATAACTAATTACATTTTACACCTTGCCCATGTCTACGAATTTACGTTTTTTATTTATTTAAATTAAATTATTACGAAAAAAAACGAATGACTACAACTTATGAAAAGACCCCTTACCGACCCTCTTTATTGTTAATCCGAATAACGAGCAAATAGTTGTGTACAGAAGATCAATTGATAAACAAACTTCGGTTAAATACTTATTACACTGACCTGAATAATAGAATGTACTGTTTATTGATATACAGGAAAGTAGACATTGTAATATACAATATATCATGACTGTAGGAAAGACATGGCCGGCAAGAAGAATTCATGAAACCATATTTTGCAGTTGAATCAAGAATCAAATTATTGCTTTAGAGTATCTGTGAGAACAACCACATCATGATCAAATGTAGTTCACAGGGATCAGGAGACATCCGAATTGTGATCTATTGTCATAATCACCGTAATTTGTACCAACTTGTCAATGTGAATGGAATAAAGTTGCAAACCCATGGTAATTGTGACACTAGGCATTTCACTTGCACACAAAATGTCTTTCTGTTTTAGCATCAACAGAACAATAGTTGTCTTATGTTGATAATGTATCGTTCCGAGTAACACAATGCAGGTTACGTGTACCTGCACAACAATTACAATTAAAATTAGAAGACAAAATAATTTCGAGACCCGATATACTTTGCATCTTTTGTAGAGAGAATGTCATGGAAGTGCTGTGTTTGACATGTGTGCGCCTTTTACCAGAATATGAAAGAAACACGTAGACCTTTTTTATATTTGAAAATACCCACATCAAACATATTTTAAGCTATCTATTCACATGCGTTCTGTAATTTGGCAACATAAATGTTCCTCGGATTTAATAAATTTAATACGGAAATAAATGATTATTATTATTTTAATTTTCTTGTAATAAATAGCAAATCATTTATTCGTGGGGAATGGTATTCATTGCGCATGTACAATTTTCGGACGTGCTGCACTGAATACCGTATTTTTGCTAAGGAAAACATAATGATCGTTTTGTGTACTCAACTCAAAATAGCTTGCAACACATATCTCAGCGGTAATCTAGTGATGGTGAAATGAAATACAATAACATTAGACATCATAAAAGTTAGGGAATGTCGCCCCCTTTAAATTATGTTACTGACAACATTACATTTGTTTTGTATCGCTTCTAAATATAGCGAAAACAACAAGAATGGTAAATGTGTGTCTGTCATTCAATGCTAAGAGCAACACTTACTTTTGATTCCCGGTGCCTAATACCCTACAACCTTATTGAAATATGATATTTGGTAGGATATTATTTTTTTCTTATAATCTTTTTTAATTTTCGTTACACTATATTTTGTTTTTATTAATTGGATATACACTCTGTAATGTTATTTCAACTAGCCTGTGGGCTTCCGTACATGGGTACACATACCAGCTGTTTACGTACTCATTATCTCAAGCATGCGTTGTATGTAAATGGGCAAACACAGGTGTTGCTGTCTAGTACGTTCACATGTAATGCAAATAACTCTTATATGATAATAATCATATTCAAACAAACAAGGTATATATATATTCACTGTTTGGCCCAGTCTAGTCACTGGTTAGGATTGAACTGCCAATAAAAACGATTGTAAATTTTGAGAATGTATATTACAGCATATTTAATAATGCTTGTTTGAAGATCTGATTTTAACCAAAATTATACATGCCTTGTATCCATCCATTCATTTATTTATTATACTACACTACGTGAATCACCATCGTCACGCATCGCCACCTGCTCAAATCGAATAACTCGCAGGAACTGGAGTATACGCTTAATTTTATGACTTAACACCAGGTTGGTGGATAAGGGTTACAACAAAGATTTCCGTTGAGGCAGTCTTGTACGTGTCCCCAATATGCAAGTGTTGCGTCATTAAGATGACCATAAGGACCGCCATTGTGGATACGTGAAAAGTGTTCACAGGTTGGTGGTTCACCCAATCTGCTCTCCGTGGCGTAACGTGTCATGTAGCAGTGTACGCTGTCCTCGGAGCACCACCATTCATTTGTGCATTCCTCCCAGGCTGTGAAATATAAACACATAGTGTTCATTTGACATCACACGTACACTAGTAAACAACATTTAAATGTGAGAATACCAGTGAACTAGATATCACTCACAAATCAGAGGAGATGCCAACCTGTGCTAGCTTTCTTCAATATTAGGCAGATTAGGCCTTATATACATATATACTGTTACATTGTCTTTGACCTTAAATGTAAATATCGATTTTTGACCTAAGTATGTCTTGTCATGTGACTTACACGCAAAACGTGTGTTCCAAGTTTAAGCATAGATAAGCAATTTGTAAAGTACTCTAAATTAATGTTGTAGAATGGTTTGTCAAGCTATAAAGAAACTAAAAAGAATCCGCACAGGAATCCTCAAAATAGGTCGATTTTACCGTACTGGTATTGACAAAATGACATTGCCCAGTACACACTTTAAATTTAAAAGTCAACATGTTTTCACAGACATTCACCTCACACTCATTAGTGAAATACAAACATTTTTTTCGCAAAAAGTCGTTTTCAAATCAAGAGAGCACATTCGACACTGTTACCCCGCACTTTGTTTGACGATGTTTTACGGCGTTCACCATAAATTCGCCGTAAATTATGTCAAATTTGAAAAACAAATAAGACATTAGTATAGGGCACTATAACAATTGCACGACTACTTACTGGCCATTAGGTTGTCCGCACAAAGATTAGCATCGATCCAGTAGGCTTCCTTGATCTGGTACGGACCACATGAATAGCTTCCAACGTCCCAGGCACAATGTCCATAGACCGGGTCGGGTCCATCTAACATGCAACAATTTGTTTCTACGTAACAAATACACTCCAAACACGTTTGGGGAACATATCCTCTGCAGCTATTACAGCTCGCTGTGGAGGTAAACGACCGATAACATATAAAACTTTGACCCGAAATGTTTTTAGTAATAATGGTGTTGTAACGTTCCAATTGATACAATAAGCAAAATATGTTGTTAATACATATTAACAGAAAGTTATTTATGAAATCATTTCTTCCAGATCTCTGTGAAAAGAAGGGAAATAACGGTTAAAAACATATATATGCTAAGACGAAATATCTCTCTCTATATAACTATTTAAACCCCCATTTCCTCGGTAAGGTTGCCCAGACCAAATATTTTCAAAGTTTCTGTTTATCGCGTGCGTCGCAGCTCGTTTTATGTTTGTATTTGTCAGATGTTAGAATAAAAATAATATATTAAAAAATCATATTATTTTAATAAAATAATAAAAATAATAATAATAAAAAAAACCACGTAAATCGATTCCGCAAAATTACAAAAAAAAAGTGTTTCTTATTTTCTGGGTCTAGTAATGAGGCAATGCTATAACATAAATTCTTACCTGCTGTGATGAAAGCAGCAAAAAATAAGAGACGGTACATCGATGTTTAGAATTTAAAACAAATACTTATGAAAATGGCAATTCTGCTACCAATACATATTGTAAGTGCAGCGGACTCACTGTATTTATCGTGCAGGGGGGGGGGGTGTAATTCAATTTGGTGTCGTCTGGAATTAGTGGCGCAGATAATAGATGATACAGACTTTTGCACAACTTCGCCATACATGTATTTGATTGTATGCAGGCTGATATGTTATAAAATTCAGTATATTCGTTTTGAACTTTCAAACATTTCCAGTAGCATAATGGAATAATAGAATAATCCTGTATCAGCCCATTTTTTACTGTGCAAAGTCCAGGTGCAGAAGAAGGACCAATTCGCACACAATCGATAGGAACTCCTGATAAACTTCAACAATCACAGATATAAGTATCCGGGTTGCACTGCACTGAAAATTGTAGATTGCATCATTCCCACTAATACCGCATTATTGCTAAGGGAAGAATTAAAATAAAAATAAATAGATCCTACAATGATTATTGTATACAACTAAAAATAGCTCATAACGCAGATTTCAGCGGTAATCTAGTGAAATGAAATACAATAACATTAGACATCATAAAAGTTATCGTGTGTCGCTTCCCTTTAAATGTGTGTTAACTACAACATTATATTTTTATATCGCTTCCAAATACCATTATCTGTAAGAACAAGATTGGTAAACTTATGTGTGTCATTCAAAGCTAAGAGCACTTACTCCCGATGCCAACTAACCCACAATCTGATTGAAATATGATATTATTTTTTGTTTATTTTTATTTTCTGTTATTTTGTTATTTTTGAATACACACTCTGCAATGTTATTTTAACTAGCCTATGAGCTTCCGTTTGGCTACATGTACATATACTAACTATTTGTGTATTCAATATCTCAAGCACATGTTGTATGTAAATGGTAAACACATGTGTTACTGTCCAGTAAGTTCACATGCAACGTAAATAAGTAATATTAACCTGATCTGACTATTTCGCAAAGTATTCGTCGTTATTGCCCATACATTTCTGTTGTACCAACATCTAACCATTTCCCATAGATATACGTGCCAAGATGCCTTTTAACTTCTTGAAATATACATTTCTATCAAGAAAGAAATTGGTGACTTGTCTAGGTGTTAGTGCATCATGTCAAGTTAGATTCATTATTATCATTACTAGAAAATACTGTGATGTCATCATTTCTAGAAGTGGTACAAAATGTCGATATGTACAAATTTAAATGAACCTTTGAACAAGTTTAATTTAAGACCACTTTCAAACTTTCAAATGTGACTTCCATTAACAATAGGCATTTGAGAATAAAAATATTTCTGGTTGTTAACAATACATAGTGGGTGGATGAATGAAAAGTTACCTTTACAGTTTTGTTGACATTTTGACTATAAACAAATAATTTCAAAACATTGACTATTATTTCAGCTGTTCAAAAGGCAAACAAAATTGTATTTTGATTCCACGTGAAATATAGAAACTTGTGATTATGAGTGTGACTTTGATGGAAGATCTTTGATTAGTATACTACAGATTATATGAATTATCCGTTACTGATTCTCTCTTGTTTCAGTGCCATCCACTATCTGCGGTGTATTTGATGGGTTAGTGAGACTGTTATATTATAGATAACGTCAGGGACTATATGAGAAGACGTATGGTAATGTATATCTCATCTTTGATAAGTATACAAACTGTATATATATATTTCGGCACAGAGAGTACAACTGGTCTAACTACAGAAGCAAGTATGGTAAATCCCTTCAGTCATTGCAACAGTTTCTGATCTTCCATCACGGTTATACAAATAATCACAAAATTGTTATACCTCAAGTCGGAATACCCATGTAGTCATGGAATGAGAAGTGATCCAACGTCAGCATATCTAACTTCTCATGAAAAGGAATATTAAAGGGCGGTGGTCGTCGCACAGCGCATGTTCGAATTTCATGTAAACAAATGTAGTTTACACGCGTTGTATACGTCTCTATGAGTCCCATATCGAACACGACGCGGCGCGACGACCACCGCCCTTTGCAACAAGCAGTGGTAGATGGTAAAATGGATGAATAAGATATTGGTAGTTATCCATCTAATACATATTTGGAGCCACATCTTAGAAACCACATGATAATGGAATCACATATTCATGTAAAAAATGCAACGATTATAACCAAAGTACATTACAAAACAAGTAGTAGAGGTGCTTTTCTTTGAAAATATCAAATGACAAGTGACATTGATGCCATCTGAGAACATATTCTAAGATATTTTATCATTACCTACATTCTTTGCCCGAATCATTTGCAGTATAAAGTGTCACTTTCAGGAAATCAGTTGGGGTGTAGCACAATTTGAGGAGAAATTGATTCAAAATGAAATTTCAATGTACATTCAAAGTGCAATCTAGAAAATGTTAAGGCACATACCTCACTTGTATACAACAAATTGTTAACGAAATAATGCCAGCTAACACAGTCACATGATCTACTTTACTTTCAACACAAAATATCTGTATGTTAAAATAAATACTACTTTTTATTTATTTATTTTTATTTATTGGATCTTTTACCTTGTGTTCAGCTATGTTTCAAACATCTGAAATATACATATAGTCATACTGCATTTCCTCTATTTGAAGCGCATTTAAACCAATACACGCATTTGACGAACGTCGCAATTTAGGTACAATTAGTTGTTCCAAATTGTATATAAAAATATTGGAACAAAATTTAATCAGGGGTATGCAATAGACTTGGTGTAAATGCATTGCTTCTAGATAACTATACAGTCCGGAGTAGAGTCATGAATGCGAGCAATCCCTGGTCATAACTGGCTAAATATATAATGAATATATACCATTTTAGCGGTTGAAATTATATTGGCTTGCCAAGGCAACAAAAAACTACACATAATACTTTTTATACGAGCCCTTTTATTTATTTAATCCAGCCCTTTTAGCTGTCAGACAAATATGTTGTCTGCAGGTATTTTGCCACCACTTAAGAGTAATCAAAACAACTGTTATAAATCAGGTGTCTTAACCACACAACCCCTTACCTAATTGTGTACGGGCATAGCTTGTTTCCCCTGTTGCTAGGTATACTTCAAGTGAAATTAATCTCTCTATACGTGCGAGGTCTAATTCAAACTCGGAGTCGGATTCATGGATTTGGATCCTTATTGGTGAAATACAGACTATTATTGGTGGATGCATGATAATAATTTCACATAATTCTGGGTAGTGGCTAACAATTGCTAGAATATTCGGTCTATGTATCAGCCCCATTAATTTGTTCTGTCAATGTCCAAATATCGATAACTAGACCTCGCCTGGGTTTCCAAAGTACGACCAAGAATATGTGCATTGTACGAGTTACTGTACAAGTTACGCTCCGAGTACAGCTTACTTGAAGAAATGATTTCAGTACAGCCTGGTACTTGCAATTACCAAATTCTATATGTTTCACAACTTGAGTTTGAAATGCTCATCAAGAAATCAGCCGGGTAAATGTGGGGGTATTTGTTATCAGTAAAACAAATGTAGTTGTTTATATTGTATTTGGTCATAACATTGGCCCAGTCTCCTAAATAGATACACTTGTCACTGCTACTGGACTCATTTTCCGTGTCCTGTGTAGTTGACGGGGTCATAGTCATTTGTCATAAAATCTACTTAAGAACACAGCCTGTCGGGTGTGACCTTTGATTGACATCGTATCAGCTCAGTGATAAAATATTTCATTACAAACACGCTTGGAAGATAGCAACCTAATCACATATCATATTCCATTATATATAATATATATGTTTTATTGCGCATGTTTATTTAAATTACTTGATTCGGAACAGACGTCCTCACAAATACTCCTCACAATACATAGTTTGCACGTATCACGTGCTCTGTGGCGATTAAACCAAGCGATAACACACACACACACACACACACATATATATATATATAAATTATACAGCTGACATTAACACATCGTCGCGATGGACACGTATTCGAGGCGAAATGTATACACTACAAGTCCTTTACAATGTGTGTTTAAAGTTGTGAATAAATTGTGATTTGATATTACTATATCTTGTTATCCGACCAATTGATAGATGGTATTTCAAAAACAGAATGCAATCAAGGCATAGTGATAGCTAAGACTGCAATTGGTTATATGAACATAACACCGACATTAACATTTGGAAGTTTCAAAATCAAGGTGACGTACTACAAATATTCCCAGACTGTTTTCAAAATAGGGATTCTCAAGTTGATAATATATAGGTGAATTATTATAAGATACACGCCATCATATCTAGTATTACAAATATTACGTAGATCGAATCATTTCAATAGTTTTAAGACACGAGTGATGATAACGATGTTTATGATGAAAAAGTACAATCACTCATGAGAGTGTAAAAGCAGACAATAGATGGGAGCAACATAACAAATAGTACTAGTGTCATTGATGCCATGGCATAATTATACCACTGTGCATTGCTGCTACAAACTGTAGTGCAACAACACGCACATATCGCAATGCGTCCGTCAAGATCCTCAGAACCGTGGACAATGTCCATGTAGAACACAACAGAAAGAAGATAAATGAACCCGATGTCAATAACGATGCACACGGAAAAAAGTGACGTCGATATGATTTTAAGAGCATCTGAAATATTCTTATCTGTGTTGATGACGTTCAACAGTAACACTGTATGGATTAGTAACAGCGAAAGTGATAGGATAGCGATTGCGCCAGTCTTCACCAAAGGATACGTTTTTACTGAAGATTGCTATAAATAAAAATAAATAAAAATAATTAAAAATAAATTAAAAAAATAAATTTACGTTTATTCTTTGTGAATAACAAACATACCGATTTGTGAGGTTCTCCTTCACATGACCATTTCTTACTCGGTTCAAGTCGTCTGTGTGGGAAAATACCACCGGTGATTGGCCCCACCATAGTATTGTCGGCATAACATTTGATGTACACAGTCTTCGGGTCCAAACCAAATAATTTACCCAGAGTTTTACGATTCAATTGACTTTTGTGCAGTCTAACCCTACCCTCCATGCGATACGGTCCACCAGCGCTCCACACTCCGTGTATTTCACGATATTGATCTTCATGATTCTGTTCAGTTGAACTGATTAATATGTTATCGACCTCACCAGAAGCAGGGCGGACTGCTACTCTATTCACGTGTTGTCTCGTTGGCTCGGCGTCCGATTCACCGCTCATTGTAACTAGTTTGAAATGACGGGGGAAAGTGCTGTCCAACAAGAGTGAGCGACAATGCAACCAGTCAGTGAACCAGTGCAATCTGTCGTCATAGATATGGTAGTGATGTAATAAAACAATAAAAGTAACACAATTATATTACATCCATAAATCAGTTGAAGTTACCTACAATACAATGGTGCTATATATCAAGTCTGAAGTGAGTAAATATACATTTTATATTATTACACATTCTCAACACATCACTAAACGCCAATTCCACCATTAGCTTTGCAGAGTGAGTTTACACATCAGAAGAGATCTGACCATAGTCAGATAAACAAGCCATTTAAATCTTTATGGTTTATTACATGGAGGCAGCGGTGGGATTATTAAGCTAGTTATAGCACCTATCCATTGAAAGGACTGGCGAATTAGCAGACCATATTGTAGCAGCAACCAGGAAAGACCAAGAAACCAGAGGAAACCTGAGAAGTGAATCTGCAGATTGTTTGACTTCTTGTTTGGAAATGATGAAGGACTTACATGTAAATTAATTTTTCTAATTACACGCTGTCAGGCTGACAAGAAAATAGCTGAAATTGAAAAACAAGAAAAAGAAAGTGCCAAAACAAGTGAGGTGGTCACCAAGCCAATTAATCAGTCAGAAATGGTGCTCTTAAGGGGTTCAGGAAGAAACTGAAAGTTGACTAAATTTAGACCCAACTCAGTTGCAAAGATTGCAAACTGAGGACATTACATTACAAGGGGTGAGGGATAGAGCAGTCACAGAAAGTTCCTTAGGTGAGGAATGAGTGGCATTCTTTGCAAGAAATATCATAATATTCTGTACAGCAAGTGGAGTCCCAATTGTAAAGCAAGGGGCACGTCTATAAAACACCACAAGGGGGAAGTGTTTACTCAAATCGTGGTACCCCAAAAATGTAGGTCAGAGTTACTACATATAACACATGAAATACCAATGGCTGGTCATTTAGATATTGAAAAAACAAAACAAAGAATTTCGAAGAACTATTATTGGCCAGGTATATTTTCTGATGTTGCCAAGTACTGTAGATCATGCGATGCTTGTCAAAAAACCATGAAAATTAGAAGTAAAGATAAAGCTCCACTACCGTCATCAGAAATTATTCAAAAACTATGGATATAATTGAACCAATGCCAAGAAGTAAACGAGGTATGAAATATGCTTTGGTAGTTTGTGATTATGCAACACGTTTTCCTGAGACAATTGCAATTGGGAGAATGTAAATCTGGATGGTAATTTATCTGTGGAGCAAACCACTGAGTCACATTCACTCTTGCAAAGTTATTCAGATGTGTACTGATGTACCTTGGAGAACCAATTAGGTAGAACACCAAATACACATTTCTAGCGAAGTACCAATTAGGCAAAAGCCTTACAGGCTTCACCCAGCTACAAAGGATTTAGTAAAGAAAGAAATTGAGAGTATGCTGGCTTATTGAGGAATCTGAATCACCATGGGCACCACCCATAGTAATCGTCCCAAAGAAAAATAATACTATATTAGACTGTGCACTGATTTCAGAAAGCTAAATAGTATTCCTAAATTAGATGCATACCCAATGCCTCGCATTGATGAAATTCTTGATGAAATTAGTAAGGCGAAATTGTACACAACCATTGATCTCACAAATTGATATTGGCAACTACCCTTGGAAATAATCAGCATTTTTGACCCCGTTTGGGCTTTATATGTATAAAGTCATACCTTTTGGACTCCAGGGCAGCCCAGCTACTTTTCAAAGATTGCTAGATAAATATCATGCAAATGCCACTGACTTTGCCAGAGATTTTTTGATGACATCATCATTTATAGCAATGACTGGATTAGCCATTTGAAACAGGTTTAACAGCTAAGCCAGACAAATGTCATGCTGGAAAAGATTCAGTCAAATTTCAGTCAAGGCGTTCCCCACACCAATTGTTAAGAAAGACATACGAGCATATTTAGGATTAGTAGGCTATTACCGAAAATGTATCCCAAATTTTGTTAGTGTGGCAAGTCAATTAACTGACTTGATCACGAAAAATAAACCCAACACTATTATTTTGAATGTGAATTCATATTACAAACAGATGATTCAGATAAATGTTTTGGGCAGTGCTAAGTCAAATTACAAAGGAAGGAGAGGAACATCCGGTGTAAGTAGAAAATTACTTCCTCGGAAGAACATTTATCCCTCCATAGAAAAAGAATGCTTAGCACTGATATGGGTTATAAAGAAACTACATGTGTATTTATATGGTCGAAGATTCAGGGTACAAACAAATAATCATCATTACGGTCATTATCCCTGCAACCATATGATTTATTACATATATCACAAACGTGGGAAATTAAACAACAATGCAGATGCATTGTCTAGAGGATATTATGATACATAGAGGAGTATTACAGTTACTGTATTTAGTTATTTACTGTAGTTGAATATATCTATAGTGTTATTTTAATTTTTACTCTCAGAATTTTAAGATTTTGTAGTTTATTTCAATATACTTGCTCATCAATATATTTCTAAGGATACTGAGTTGTACACTCAATGCACTCCGAGGGTTATAGTGACATGTGAATAACTGATGTTGATTGAAAATGAATCACTAATGATGTTCAAGTTTAATCTTTAAACAGGAACGTACTATAACTCAGTGAACTGACAACATCTTGGTACATTTGATATTAGAAAGTCGCTGAGGTCAAATGACATTGTGTGTAGTCATGACCTTTGGATCATAAAACATTAGCGGAACTGATTGTGAAATGACTTTCCAGTGGATCATCAGAAGAACAATGATGCTGAACATTAAGATAACTCTTAACCTTTTAGAATTCTTGACACTTTAATAACCTTTTGGAAAAAGTATGATTTTTCACCTGAAGAAAGGTGAGATAAATAGTGTTAAATGCAAGTCCATGCGTGGGCGTTGGCCATACACAGTTTAATGAGAAGAACTTGACTCTCACAGAGGATACAGGCCATGAAACATATGTGATTCTATTTATTTTAGAATATTAGGACTTCCTACAGGAACTCATAAATCTTCCATTAAGAGTCAAATTGATTAACCAGGGTATACTTGAAGTCACATAGCCATGTATGGCAATGCGCAGTAAGAATATATCATTTATAAATATTTCATTGGCTCTCCCAAATGAAAGCCAACCTCCTTATGATTTACGAGCCATGGCCTATTTAATCTACAAGTGGGCTTTAACACAATTGCAAGTTATAAATATTCAAGCGTAAACCCCATATGCCCGCCCATTGCTTACAACAAACATGCGATAAATTTAAAACTGGGTCTGGGCGGAGCAAAACGCCATAAGCTGTATTTGTTTGACAGCGTGCAACAAAACTACCAAACAGTTCACGTTTAGTCGCACATCGCACGCTTTTAACCATGGCGGTCGAACCAAGCCGGTAAGTGTTCCCTTAATCTGACCTCCTCGAATGGTTGTCATTCTTAGAGTTGCTTTTTGAACAACATATACTTTAGGTGATGTTCTTTAGTCAGTGTTATCAAGGACGTACGTTCACCGTGTGATCCATATTACCAGTCATGTCGTCTTACACTGCATTGTGATCTTATACAAATAATACACTTGCCATATTGTAGTTGCCTGTGCTCCTGTCGACCTCTCATGCCGTAAGGTTTGTCGAAAAGGAAAAACATTGTGAAATTAGCACTCTGGGGGTTATGGGTTCCCAGCATAACGGTTGGCCACATAACTTACTCCTCTTCAGCCTCTTCAGATTTCTTCCGATCTGAGCTCTTTTCTACCCTTCCCTTTACCTTTGAGATCGACTTGTTTTGCTCGCATATCTTGATTTAACTTGTGAAAAACTCGATCATTTAGACTTGTAGAGTACTTCTTATCACCAAGATAGCGCTCCAAACTACTCTTCATGTTGGCGAGGGAAGCTGGCTTTGTCTCCGTCCTTCTTATTTATGCTGATAAAAAATTTGCCCAGAAGCTCAATCAACTTGACCGGTGGTATGTCTTTGAGCCAGGGTTTTTGAGCCAGCCAGAGGCGCCGCAATTCTCCGGTATTCTGAGTTAGCCACTCGGTACAGCGACGGACATCACGTTTGGTGGTTTTAGAGGTACTTTGCTTCTGGTGTGCTTTTATAAAACCGTCCACTTTGTCTGGTACTTCATTTGTTGGTGCTAGTCAGAGAATTTCGTCATGTTGGCCCTGTCCTATCGACCGCAACCACTGCATAATATCCACTTCGTTCGTTTGCTGCAGCCATTATCGTCTGCAGGTTGTCAAGGGAGCCAGTTAACAGGATTCGTAAACATATCCGAAGTGCCAAACTTGTCGATTAACGCGATTGCATGCAAAACTTTGTTACTGCTTATGAAACCTGCACCTTTTCACCAATAAGAATTACCTTTAAACATTAAGATATAAACCTTGTATTCTTTATGTTATTAAAGGCATGTAATAAACATATTACAGCCCGAATATGGGCGTTAGTGCCCTCGCGCAAAGAGATCATTTGCCCGACGTTAGGACACAAACGCCCATATTCGGGCAGTGATATATAATATTACGCCGAGCCATGTCGTCATACACTGGACTTTGATCTTATACAAATAAGACACTGGCCGTTTAATATCATTGAACGTAATTTAATCATGATTACCGTTGAAGTAATGACTTATGGCCTTGTATTTACATCTGACTTTGATACGAAAATTTCATGCGTGACCTGAGTATGTAACGAATTATATTATAGAAAAACAAAAAACTGCGCTTGTACGGAAGCTACCGCTTGCGCACATGTGTAAAAAATAAGGAAAATTCCCGAGTTTACAAGTATGTTTCATGGTGATTGGAATATGTGTTCGCTTGTGAAAAAAATGTGGCATTATACACCGGCCCTTGTACATTGAATTGTATATAGACATGGATGAACCGTAAATGCCTCATAATAGAACCATTGACTGCCCATACTGCGCAATTTCCAGAAAGTTTTAAACCAGTTGAAAACACTAAACCCATTGAAAACAGATTAAACCCTACTTGAATGGCGAATTGTGAAGCAAAACGAACCCCAAACTGCTCATATACCGTGATCTGGCTTAGCTATGCTCACAAATAAGCCAATATTAATTAAATAAATCACGACATACCGATCAATCGATCACTCCCATATATTTTGATATATGGGTCGAATTTCATGTTTAATGTTTTGAAACATTTTGGCATGACATCCTCATGATCTTGAAACCACGGTCACGCCTGTGGCAGCTATGCTTATATGTGCTATTTTGCATGTATAGAAAAGCACACGTTAGTCATAATGTACTTTTGTCTTGTACACGAGTTGAGTATGCCAGTAATTAAAGTCAATCAACTATAGATATAGATAAACCACTAGATAGTTATGATCATAGTAGTTAAGTATGTGTATTGTGCACATTGATGAGAGTATTTCGGTAAAAAAATTATTAGATTGTTATGTAACCTCATTAATTATGCACATATCTTATTACTAGCAATACATGCACATTTACTACTGACTGGATATTATGCGCATGAAGAGATTTATTAGCTGGTCATTTGACACCAATAATATTCATAAAGTCTTTGATGAATATAGTCAATCTGTATCAGACTTGTAAGGTGGGCGAGGTATACAAACCAAGGCAACACCCATAACAACAAACTAGGAAAACCTGTTTAGACCACACTGATTTAATTTTATGGATGACATCCTCTGGAGACCCCAAATCTAATGCGAGAGGGCGAAAAAAAAATGCTGCTCAAACCACAGGACTTTGGAGCTGACATAAAAATTACGAATTGAACTACAGAACACAGTGTATCATAAAAACAACAAGAAATAAATAAATATCAAATAAAGAAAAACTTACTGTGTTGTATTGAAAAAAAAATGAATTAAAAATGAACAATAAGTTTGTCAACAACAACCTGGAAATTAACTTCTTTGACATTCAAACTACAGCTTTTATTAAAGTGAAACTTCAGATAGACTAAGTGTAGACACAAATGCTCTAGAACTACTTCAACTATGTAACAAATTATAAGAGGCTCGATATTGAAAAAAAAAACACCAACAAAAATGTGGATACAGAAAATTATGTACATGTATCTTAATGAAAATTTGTCATATGATCAAAATATTACTGACTGTGTGTGTGCAAGCAAATTATCCAAATCAGAGGAGCTTCCTCTGCTTTCGTTGCAAATTTGTCGGCTTCAATGCGGACAAAGCAACCGAACTGACTTGTCGCCTGACTACCTTTTAGGCCACCATACACCTCCACTCCTCTCCCATCTCTCTCATCATTGAAGAAGAAACGTGGGACAGCCACTCTGGACAATATGTCCTTAAATTTGTCTGGGCGAAACTCGCTTTCCGCTACCAATCTCTCGTATAGCTGTGTAAACATCACATCTCCCTGGCCTACATCAATTGCGTACCAGTCTACAACAATCCCTCCGTTTTTCCTCTGAACTTTTATGCTCACATATTTTGGTGGCGTGGTCGCCATGTTAGAATTCTCGGCAACGCAATACGAATGTGCAGAAGACCATTTACGACAAAATTGGTACGTTTTGAGGTAGTCCAAAACAAGTTTAACGACAAGCAGGCGCTTTGCGACAATATGAGTCGGCAAGTTCTGGACAGAAAACCAATCTGTGGAGACTCGTCTTCGGATATTTTTTTTTTTTTTTTTTGAGAACAGGCGAAAACTAATGCGCGCGCGGATGTCATCCATTAAATTAAGTCGGTGTGGCCTTAAGAACAATAACTTACTGATTTACTGCTGAATATACATGGGACATTCATGATGCCCAACGACCCGTACTAACTAGATCAAAACGACTTATTACCGTAAGTGTTTTTAAGTGTTACGTAATGAGCATAAACAAATATATTCATATATCAACAACTTTGCATTGTCATAGAAATTGTCGGTGAAAATCTAGCGGGGAAATCTAAACCTGATTCCGGAAATTAAAATCGATTCGCATTGAGATGTCCCATTCACTGACAATGTTTACTCGTTCATTAGCGCAATTTACATATTCGTAATTACATTATCCTATCACGTAGGAATGGAATGACTAATTACTATATATTTATCTGAGGATCTACTGACTAAATGAGAAATTCGGAAAAAATCTAGAATTCCAGAAATATAATAAATTCAATGAGGCTGTTCAAAATGGTGGAAGGGCAGTTGGAATAGTAATAATCCAGCTTAAACATTCAGTAAATATCAGCTAATGGCAATATCTGAAATGTGGGTTTACTTTTAAAATTGCGAATTTGTGTACTGTTGTCATATATGTAATCGTAGTGGATGCCCCATTTGAAACTTAAGGGGGGCACAGTAAAATCTCCTCCATAGAAAAATGTATTCAAGCTGATGATTACACTGCATCAAAGCCTTACAACATGTATTCTGTTATTTAGTTATTCCTGTAAGCCACATACCTGTATTTGTTTTACGAGTCCATAGGTTTAACGTTGACTACAACTTAAAATGCCCATTGTTGAGCAAATATTTTTCTACCTATATAATTACAATACACACATTTTGTGTACAATTTCAAAACCTTTATTAACCCATTCTCATTGAGGTACAAATCATTCAACACAGGTGAATGAATATTTAATATTTTTAATTATGGCTATATACTTTCGTGGCTACATGGTGATTATGGAAAATATCATAACCAAAAATAAAAAAAAAATCAGTGACCTTGTTAATAACTTTATTAACAACTTACCCCTACTGGGATTTTGATAAAGAAAAATTAAAGTGTTGTTAAAATAAAAAGTTAAAGGAAAAAGAAAGGAAATCCAATCTATCGGTATGCTAAATCTTTATACGCAGTATTTTTGGCGATCCGCTCCGCTAGGATTGCCCCTCTAATCACATTGTTACACTGTATCAACGTAATCCCAACGCAACTTTGAACTTTTAATGAACTGTAAATGCTGCCTTCATTCTAGAAAATACTATCGCAAAACGGTTGGAAATAATAAATGCAACATTAGAATACGTCGTCCTAGTAATAAACTAAGTGACTTTTAAAGACTGAATGGTTTTTGCGAACTTCGTACACGGGCCCATTTAGTTATAAACCGACGTTAGCTTCACGTTTATGTCACACCATGGCAACAGCCAACCAGCCTACCGGCTTGTACTAGTACCAGTGATGCCATCTGCAAAATTAAAAGTATAGAACAATAATGATATTAAAGTTCTAAAACAGATGTTATCTCATGGCAAAAATCCATTGAGGACTTTCAAACTTCATTGTTATGTCAAAATGATACATAATTTAAGCCTGAATCGCTAACATTGAATTTGTGTTTGAAGCTTAGCTATTGTAAAATAGTTGCACACATGCAGTTTAGGCTTACCTAAACTGTGACTAAGCCCAGATTGTGTAGAGAATGTCTGTGTGAAACAGGGAGAGAACAATTTAGTTATTAAACTAAAACTATTAATAGACATATTTGAAGATATGGGGATACTTTTGAAGTCGTATTAATTTGTTCCATTCACGAACAACTAATGGTGACATGAGGGCAAATTATTAAACTAAAACTATTGAGGGACACTTTTGAAGAGATGGGGACAATTTTGAAATCATATTGACTCAGTTCATTTACGAAAACAAATGGGTAGATTGCTCACCCGTAAAACGGAGAGTGTGGTATTTTAAAAGTATATTTATAGTATAGTTCTTCTCACACAGAGGACGAGGGCACTGAACTAACAATAACCCATATTAACAGGACAAAATTAATTCCGAATATTAGCAGTATCATCTTGACCACTTCAATCGTTTCTCTTAAAATCTGAAAAGTATAATATTATCAAAATCCAGTGAGTAATGTTTAATTAATTATCATTGTTTCAAGCAATGCGATATTTAAATCTGAAATATGTGATGTAAAATATTATTGTTATAAATTAACGCGCATTTAATATGAAAACGAAAATATGACCACACACCATAACACTAATTGAACTGCATTTTCCTGTTAAATTCTGTAACATTTCTATGATTTTATTGGTAACTCAGATCTTGTCGCTGGGGGGGGGGGTGTCGGCATGGACGATATGCAGTATGGAATTCTCTGGTCCCTGTAAATGCATCGAAATTTAATCAGGTATTCAGCACATAAAACAATCAATGGAGGCCGCTGCAAATATCAATGTAGTACACAACTGCCTACGCTGGGTCTATTAATTACACTTTCCACACGCTGCGTAACGGAGTAACAATATCATCATACCTTCAGGTTTTTTAGGATAACTTCCGGTTCCCTTCTTCAAAAAAGACATCATTCGGTTCAAGTTGTTTTTGTTTCTTTAACGAATATAGCACCTGTTCACACACTCCCGACAGTATAATTCAATCATTGAATAAGCGTGCGCACGACACAAGTTACCAGTTACTTGAACACGCAACATGCATTATTGTTCATCGTGAACACCGTCGTTTACGAAAGGTATCTCAAAATGTTTGCAAAGAAGTAGCAAACTAATTTATTGTTCAATATTTGCTTTCATATTGTATTTATTGTATTAATTAAATTTCTAAATAACAATTAAATGGTTATGTATTATTAGAGGCTTAGAAGAGCGCGTTTAAATTAAACACAAACTCGCACAGATGCGTGGTAATCACTACAAGCCGGTAGACTGGTTGGCGATCCGCTCCGCTCTAAAAGCATGCAACATATTTTTCGGCTGTTGTCGTGGTAGAACATGAACGTGAAGATAACGTCGGTTCATAACTAAAACCGAATCACGTATACGAAGTTCGCAAAAAAACATCCAGTCTTTAGAAGTTATTTTATTTTTAGGACGTATTCTGTTGTTAAATTTATTATTTCCAAACATTTTGCGATAGTATGTTCTAGAATGAAGGCAGCATTTACAGTTCATTCAAAGTTCTAAGTTGCGTTGGAATTACGTTGATACAATGTAACAATGTCGGCGCCGGTGATTTCTTACCAGTGCGCAACGTAGCCAGAATAAAAAGCATGATCATTTGAACACTGCTATTACAAGACTGGTAGGAGATAATAAATTTGGAGCGAAAGTATTCAAAAATCAGTTTTTGGCTGTTGCCATGGCAGCGGTGGGCCAAGTGTTTTTTCAATTAGTGACGGTACGACCTGCCTGTCAAGTATGTACAAAATCAGCCAAGCCAAAAAAATCACAGAGCAATAAAAGCCGTTGTTGGTGAAAAGTTACCCAAACTTTCAGGTCAATTTTCTCTGTAATGAAAATAGACATAAAAAACAGTAAATAAAGCACACACTCAAGCTGAGTAGAATGAGCTACGTCATGCTTTTTAATCGTAGAAATGTAGGGTGAGATACATTTGGCGCGAATGTATTAAAACAAAATCAGTTTTTTGGCTGTTGCCATAGAAACGGTGGGCAAGAATTTGTTTTCAGATTTTACAACCTAACTAGACTGAAGGTGTGACTTGCCCGCCAAGTTTGAACCAAATCGGCTCAGCCCAAAAAATCACAGAGAAGTTAAAAAGCCATTCCTGGTGAACATGTCTGAGGTCTTTTATCCCAAATTTGTAGGAGGAGGTATTTTTGGCGCGAAGCTATCCCAAAAACTGTTTTTTTTTTGGCTGTTGCTATGGCAATGATGGGCCAACATTTCCCCCCAGATTTTTTCTAATATCTAGGGTGAAGGTGTGACCTACCTGCCAAGTTTTAGCAAAATCGGCCAAGCCAAAAAATCACAAAAGTAATAATATGTGAAAACTGGAAACCACACACACAAAGCTACAAAGTGATTATAGGGCAATCCTAGCGGAGCGGGTCGCCAATATTGGAATTCAACACTGAGGCTCCGCCAATAGAATAAGAGCTGTAAAGAAATGAATCTAATGATTAGATCACAGGGAATTAACAACTGTTTAGCGTTGCGTCATTCAGCTTACTAACTCGAGCATTGATTTACACACCGTTCATGTTTAATTCCATCGGTTATTCAACTTGTGACAGTTACATGGTATGCACACTCAAAATCAAATTTATCGCTACATGCACAGTATGACTTGCTGACAAATGTGACGTGTGCCCCCCCCCCACTCAGGATCCATAGGGGGCCGCATGCGCGTTCCCATTTTCTCGGGAAAGAGGGTACTTTTTGACGATCTGTCTCGGGAACATTTTCCCGAGAAAATCGTAGAAAAGGGGGTATTTTTTGCTTGTTTTCCCGAGATTCTCAAAATAGGGGGTGTATTTCAAAACACTTCCCGAGATATACAAAAAATGGGAGTTTAAAAGGAGTTCTAGACTGAAAAGTTCCCTAGATAGGGGGTGAAATTCATCGGAAAAGCCCGTGAAAGGGGGGTTAAATTTTCTTCTTTTCCCTAGATAGGGGGGGTCAAAAAAAATGAGGGAACAAGCATAGGCCCCCCTAAATATAGGGAGTGGGGGAGACGTGTGTGAGCATTTTGTTTCGATAAATATGCTGCATACAGACGATAATAAGTACTGTGTACATTATAGATGCATACCGTGGACGGCATACAAAAGTGTCCTGTATATGAACACTTATCTAATCGGGTGTTTTAGGTTGAAACATTGCATGTGGTGTTTCAAAATAAAACGTTTGTAAGAAAAGTGTTTTTGTTGCTCTCATGAACATGTGTACATGTCGTATATATAAACATATATGAAATATGGATAGTTGGGTGTGGTACCTTGAAATATTGCATGCGTATTTGTTTTCAGAAGTGCTTAAAGATAGCAATTTGAAAGAAAAGTGTTTTATTTATTTTTATGAACACAAATTTTTAGTCAGGTGTTTTGGGTTGAAACATCGTTAGTGTTTTAAATTTTCAAAGATCACATGTGAGAATGCTCAGATGTGATTGGAACTACAACTACTGTTCACCAAATGCAATTAATAAAATCCGTTAGGCCACAAGGTATTTAATTCACCACGTGTCTCAATTTGTAGTTGTACTTATTGGTTGGTAAGATCATGTAGGTTGGTGCTTGACATAAAATTATTTTCTGAATGTATTTCATTCATGCGTTGAATTACGTCATATTCGGTGATTGTCGAGTTGGCATATATACCATATTGTTTACTCACGTGTCCCCAGATTTTTCATTCAATTTTGGTAATGCTGATTGCATAAAGTTGGATGCATTAGCCTACAAATGTCAATATACACTTCAAAGTGTAACTTGTTTGTTTGAAATTACTCAGATTATGTAAACACCCCAGGGTTAAAACACAGAATGTATACATTCTACAAGTGATTTATTTCAAAACTATAATTCAAACCATGCTACATTTTAGTAGCAATACTTATCTCGGTGACAATACTGTTATTAAAAACTCGGTCACACATCCCTGACATGCATACCAGTAAGGTATTTTAAACAAGGGATATTCTGCCAGCATTGTAAGAATCCGATAATTGCAATTTTAATACAATATAATGGACATGGGACTCCCACAAATTTCCAATTGCATTTGTCTGAAGATATTCCAACTATTAGCCTTTATCCTCGAAATCTATCGGCATACTTCAAGTTGGGAAATGATACTTGGTGTACCTTGGGTAGATCTCTCATGATAATATCTTCAATTCTCTAATTTTGGTGAATATTTTTATCATTTTTGATAAAAAGTGATATTTTCGACTTCTTGTTAAAAACCGCAAGTCCGATTGCTTTGATATTACATATATAGGTGCTACATGTTAACCCCTCTCAGATTTGTTCATTTCGTTATGATATCTTCAATTCTCCAATTTTGGTGGATATTTTTGTAATTTTTGGTAAAAACTGATATTTTCGACTTCTTGCTACAAACGGCAAGTCAGATTGATTTGATATTACCCATGTAGGTACTACATGTGGACCTCTCTCAGATTTGTTCATTTCATGATGATATTTTCAATTGTCTAATTTTGGTGAATATTTTTGTCATTTTCGGTAAAAAGTGATAAACCACAAGACCGATTGCTTTGATATTACATATATAGGTACTACACGTGGACCTCTCTTAGATTTTTTTATTTCGTGATGATATCTTCAATTCTCTAATTTTGGTGAATATTTTTGTAATTCTTGGTAAAAAGTGATATTTTCGACTTCTTGTTACAAACCGCATGTCTGATTGCTTTGATATTATATATATAGGTACTACAGGTTGACCTTTCTCAGATTTGTTCATTTCATGATGATATCTTCAATTCTCTGATTTTGACGAATATTTTTGTCATTTTCTAATGGTATCCTTAGTTCTTTAATTGAAATGTGTATTGCTAACAGCAGAGCTATCTCAGCCGATAAACTGCTTGTTGTTATGCTCGGGGAAAGACCACCAACAAACTAAACTAAACTAAAAAGTTATCTATCTGTTTACTTTTTTTTAAAAAAGATTCCTCTCATTAGTAAATAGCGCCCTCACTCAACAATATTTAGAATGAGCGGTTGGTCAAAAATTTGAAAAGGTGCATCTATTGGCTAAGCTTGTTGTACATAGATGCAAATGAGTTTAGGAACCATTAATGTTGTAGGGTGTACTGGGAGGGGTGGAGGATTTCATGTTTGTAATGACTGGTTGTAATGCGGTATCTCGTTGTTTTCAGGATGCAGCCTGATATTTGTTGCTTTCTTGGTTGTTCAATTATGGCTAAAATTTGTGTGGTGGGTCGAAGATGTGTTGATTGTTTGTTGAGTCATTGTTTAGACACCCTGCAGATATGGCGGTGTTGAATATATGTGCGATATGGCAGTGTCGTCAAAAAACATGGCATCAAAATGATTTCTGTTTATTTATTTACTGTTGTAGTTCCTGAGAACTAGCCACTGAGTATGATATCGGGAATAAATTGTATTCTGAACAAGCTTTATTAATTAGTGCCGCCAATATTCCAGTATGAATTGGGAGCAAACTGTGACACCAAATCTAGTCGTTGTATTGTTATGCTTCTAAAATATTTTTTTCAAATGTCTTGAAACAGATTCAAATATAAGAATATGGATTGTAAAATATTAAGATTGTATAGTGTCCAACACATTAATTTGTAAATGGTAAATTTATTTTAAACAATATTATAAAATAAAATAAATTAAATAGGAATATTATGTGTATTTTTGTATGTGGAAACTTGGCTGGCCCACTCAAAAATATAAAAAAGTGACATCTGCAGTTCTTTTTTTAATCTGTGAAAAAAATGGTATTTTACAGAGTGCAAACAATAAAACACACAGTGCAAGGCTAGGTCACCAACACGTCTATTCTCTTGCTTGAGTGTGAAATTACATGGTTTAGTGACTACCTCTTATGTTTTTAAATTTTTAGAATTTCTTTTATTTGGAAAGGTTCTTCTATAAAAATAGAACAGATATATATATATATATATCAGTTCTTTTATTTATTTAGATAATGGCAATTTGTTGGTCAGAGCGCCCTCTAGTATTTGTTGGGAATCATGTTTATTTGGAATGCTCTGATTGGATGGAAGTTCGAGCCTAGCAAGGTGTGATAGAATTGGCCTGTTATGTTCAGATTCAAATAAGTATGAACCACTAATTTGACAGGGAAGTGATACTTATAATGCAGCAAGCTGTTTTAATTGCTGTTGTGGTCGAGTTTTGATATTTTCCTGTCAAATGCATTTATTGGTCCACTGAAAAATCAAAATAATGTTCCCTGTAACTCAAGTTCCCCTCAAGTTATGACCCGTTGTCCCCTATAAAATAATGGTTGCATCTAATATTAAAATAAAGATGGCGAAGTATAGGTTGATATGGAAATGTCATGGTGAACGGCAAACTAGATGGTCAGAAAGTAATAAAAATAATCACAGGTTTACTCCACCCACCCCACTATGAAGTGAAAGGCTGTTTATAATAATTTTAATTATAAACTTCTATGCCCCTGCACCCAATCGTGGGGATCAATCATACTAAACAACAGGTGTCACTATTACTAAGAAAAATGTACTTTTTTCATTATATATATATACTAACAAGAATTGGGAAAAAGCAAAGACTTGCTACATGCATTCATACAAAGCATTACAAAAACCTAAACCACCTATAAATTTGACACATATTGCGAATACCTACTTAAACACGTATACTGTAGCTTAAACTCCAAAATTCAACCCATTAGAGAAGTGCTTCTAATAGAGAAAATACAGTATTTATCTAAACCGTGTTACACATGTTTTCTAGACCTACTATTATGGAATATAATGGCTCAGTTGAACATAACCAATATAACCAACTAGAGATTGAAGAGACAGATTGTTGAGGGTCAATTTCGAAAAAAAGTTAGATAATTATATTTATGAACTGTTCTTATAACTATATTATAATCAACGAAAACTTAGGAAGCAAATTCTGTGTGGTGAGAGTATTAGAGGCATTTGTAGTATAAATATGGGATATTCAAAATTCAGAATTAATGATTAGCCATTTAAACATGGTGAATAATGTACATGTAGGTTAGATAATTGAGATGCACAATGTGACCCTCTGTATTGCAATTTGTAATACATTTAATTTCACATTTGTGGTTTGTAGGTTGATTATTATCTGTGCAACAATTTAAATCAACAATTTACCTTTGTAATTAATATGCATGGTTTTCAGCCTTAAACCAATCACTTCTATATATTACCCCCAGATCACCTACTTATGTATGTAACAAGTGTCATTGAGATCTGATTGTTATTGAAAAATATGCTAATTTATGTAGATTAGACAATTATTACACACTGATTTGAACCAACAAATTGAACAGGCATGTGGAGTATCCAAGAGAGTCTACATAGTAACTCTTGTTGAAATGTGATGATTAGTGCTTGCGATATCAGTAAAATAATCAAAATCAAAAAGTTGAATTATTATGCAAACTTAGATATCCTTGCATGACAGAGATTGCACATAGCCCATAAAAATGTACAGTGCTGAACATCTACGCTACATAGGACGTTCTGTGACGTAGCCTCTTCCCTAAAATAAAACTTCTCACAAATTGTGATACGAAACAATTCTTCAATGCATGATCTCCTGCAAGTTGTGATCATAAATAAATTGTATGCAAATACAGTCAAGATACATTAAAATAAAAAATACTGACAAAAAGTTTTTTTTTTTATTACATGACATTTCAAGTTACAAGAACGTAAGTTTTTAAAGTGGGAGCAAGCTTTAAAACACTTTAAACGTTTTGTCCTAAAACAGTCAAAGTGTGTTAATTTGAAACAGTAGTAGTGTAGTATAAACACTTTAATTTTAAAATATTCATTCATTTATGTAACATCAACAAATCTTTCTCTTACAGCACAATGAGAGTGTTTATTATTGGGTTTGGGAAGACCATCACAATAGATTGCGACCAGTTAACGACCATTGCAAATTTAAAAGACATGGCAGGTGTTCCAGGAAATTGTCACTTAGTCTACGGTTCTGAGTTCCTGACGAGTTACAATTGTCTGATGGACTACGAAATTGAAGACGGGTCAACGATTTCTGTGGTTGAACCTTTACGTGGTGGTGGTTGGAATGTTTGGGTCGAAATCTTAACTGGTAACAGCAAGACTCAATATGGTTGTGACATGTCAACCACCATTGGCAACTTGAAAGCCATGATCCAGAAGAAAGAAGGCATTCCACCAGTACAACAGTGTCTCATGTATGCTGGTAAGCAGTTGGCAGATGAGCAGATATTGTATGATCTACAGCCCCCGTCAGAGAATTTTACGTTGGTGTTACATATCATCAAGGATCGTCAATACCCTACCCATAAAAAACAACAAAACATTGACTGCTGTGCCATTTGTTAGACAGATTAGAAAAGAGTCATTATAGCACATATTACAGTGTTTTGTGTAATCACGCTACTATATCAACATGTACGTTTTTACTTATAGATTTCCTATAGACGTGTGAATAATTTTAATAATTAGGTTTAGATTTCATATATATGCATAGTAACTTTTAACAAAAATGCAAGTTATTTTTGCTATATACTGAATACAAGAACATAGGTCAACAACATTTGTTGAATTTAGTTAATAATCTAGCTCCATAAAACTCTCTTTCTCGTGTAAATTTTTCAATAATTCTACTACTTCATTTTCAACTTCTAGTACATTAATTTCATCTAGAGTATACTCTTCCTTAAATGTTGATATTATTTCTGTTTCATCATTATCTGAATCTATCATCATCAATGTCATAATCTATTTACTTCAATCGTCTGTTTTATTATTCCTACTCTATCATTCGTGCAGCATTTTCAGCGACATCCGGTGCCACATCAGAGTTACCTTTTTGCATTTCTGTTTATAAATCCAGATTTACAGCCTTTTTATATACATTTACCATGTCATATTGCACTGTCTCATATAATTTCAACCTAATTATTTGACAAATTGGAAATCATGGTTTGTGTGGAGTGGCAACGCCTTTTGGGATTTGTGAGACCGGTTCAAAACATTGAAGATTTTAACCAGTGAAGTTCTCAAATAACCAAGTTTGTAATTGCTTTCGGCTTCAGGTTATATCCTACTGGGAACTGCAGTTTGAACTAATGCATCGTCTACCGAGCCGTCTTGTTTCACAGTGTCATTTGTAGCATACGCTCGTGCAACGAGTCATCGACCGGTAGACTGTATGACGCATTTTTCAAATCACATGTATTTCCTACTATTTTGTAGTATTAGTTCGATGTAGTGTACTTACATATGTGACGAGTAAGTGTACAGTCTTGCAATTCTATTTAGCCATACGTTGAAATTGCGTGGTTGAATAAATGGTATTAGCAGTCAGAACTAAAGCACTTTTCTTGTGTTTTTTTGCAACGTTTCAACTAAAAACACCTGACATTGGATGAAGTGCTTATGTACAGGATACATGTGTTTGCAGTCTTATCAACTAAATACAGCATATTTATCAGACAAAAATGCCCACACAACATTGTTAGCAGACAATACTGTGCATGTAGCGATGAATTTATTGATTTTAGTATTTTCAAAAATGAAACAGCTTCATATATTCATGTATTTTGTCCATGTGTCTACCATGTAAGTTTGGTGACAGGTTTAACATACATGACGCAGTTATCAAAGCTCAAGTTAGTAAACTGAATGACGTAGAGCAGGATAGGCGTTAATTCCCTGTTGAATTTGGAAATTTAATGAATACAATACAAACTAATATTGAAAGATAATTTGGGTTGCTTTTCTGAGACGCTTTTCGTAAACTGTGTGTTAACAATAACACTATTTGCGTGCAACAATTGGAATATACTACCAGATGCATGTGGACAGGTAGCATGTTCGTTAAAGAAACAACAACAATTTGGTTCGATGGCCATTTAGATTTACTGAGAAAAACTGGCCCCAGAAGTTATACTAAATGAAATTGAAAGTATGGTGCTATTGTTACTCCATTACAAAACGTGTGGAAAATGTAATTGTTAGAGCCAGCATAGGCAGCTGTGTACTGCATCGTCATTTGCAGTGGCCTCCATTCATTTATGTTCGGGCTGGTACTGTACTTGATTCATGCATTTAGAATTGCATACTGCAGAAATTCCTTGCCGGCATCCCCCGGAGTCATGATCCAAGTTCAAGAAGTGGCAGAACTCAACAGGAAAATGCAGTTCAATTTGTGTTATTAGTGTATTGTATTTTTTCAGATTGAAGAGAACAAAATAAAGGTTTGGTAAAAGTGGACGAGACGATGTTCCAAACTATGGGGTGAGATTAGTGCCAAAATTAAATATTTTCTCATTATTTATTCATGATTATTTTATTTAATCATTATTTTATAATTACATCATTGTTGTGTAATTATTATGCCATTATTATTTTATTGTATTTACATTACTTTATCATTATTAATTGTGTTATTATTATACCATTATTGTGTCATTATTTCCTTGTGTTTACATTATTATATCATTATTGTGAAATTATTATACCATTATTGTTTCATTATTTCATTGTGTTTACATTACTATATCATTATTGTGAAATTATTATACCATTATTGTTTCATTATTTCATTGTGTTTACATTACTATATCATTATTGTGAAATTATTATACCATTATTGTTTCATTATTTCATTGTGTTTACATTACTATATCATTATTGTGAAATTCTTATACCATTATTGTTTCATTATTTCATTGTGTTTACATTACTATATCATTATTGTGAAATTATTATACCATTATTGTTTCATTATTTCATTGTGTTTACATTATTATATCATTATTGTTAAATTATTATACAATTATTGTGTCATTATTTCATTGTGTTTACATTATTATATCATTATTGTGAAATTATTATACAATTATTGTTTCATTATTTCATTGTGTTTACATTACTATATCATTATTGTGAAATTATTATGACATTATTGTTTCATTATTTCATTGTGTTTACATTACTATATCATTATTGTGAAATTATTATACCATTATTGTTTCATTATTTCATTGTGTTTACATTACTATATCATTTTTGTGAAATTATTATACCATTATTGTTTCATTATTTCATTGTGTTTACATTATTATATCATTATTGTTAAATTATTATACAATTATTGTGTCATTATTTCATTGTGTTTACATTATTATATCATTATTGTGAAATTATTATACCATTATTGTTTCATTATTTTATCATTATTGTGAATTTTATTCGCCATTATTATTTCATTATTCTTTCGTTATTTTATCATTAATAAATAAACAACCCCCTAAGCTAGCACCAAAATGATTACCACATTCAGGCAGCCCGCTGGATAAGTTTAAACGCAATATTTATTTATTTTCCCTTGATAACCTTATGTAACCTTCAACAAATCCATGATATGAAATTCATGCTGAAAAATATGAAGTATTTGCCAACCCGTAAAATGAAAGACACAAAATAAGGATGCCTAAAGGGTCTACCCTGTCATGGCCGCTGGCGGGAGAGAACGTGTTAATGTGAGCTCTGATGCCGACTCAGATAGCATCAGAGATGCCTGCAATTATTTAAGAAGCGCTAGTGACATTTTACAGAGATCAGTTGCTATTCAAGAAGCACCATATGTCACATGGATGTCCATCGTGACAGAGATAGGGCGCAGTCTCAAGCAAGACAGTTGTCGACAGCGTCACCGCGTGATGATGCGCGTACTGCGTCCGGTGTGTCTCCGCCATTAGATATAAGCAGCACCATCAGAGACGAAATGAGAAGAACCTTTGGAAGACGTCGTTATGGGGAAGTTTCACGTTCATTTTCAAGCACCAGAAGATGTGGTACGAGAAGACGTGGTGCAGTTCGTCATGGTCAGGGCAACTGCAACTTATCTCCGAGTCGTCCAACATGGTCACATGTATGGATAGCCCTCGCGTCTACTGATCAGCATTGGTCGCCAAGTCCAGAAGATAAACGATTACTGATCAAAGCGGGATTGGGGGAAAGAAAATTACGCATGCCTATTGGATTGGATAGTGCTGAAGTTGTGAAGTTTTTGGTTGAAGCATATCCAAAATTAGAATTTGCTGGTGGATTTGAAATATGCAGAGTGTCGCGAGGATCGAGATCACTCACTGTAATGACTTGCCCACCAGAGGGGTACTCTCAAGAATATATTGCGTTTGAAGCAGGTCAAGCCAGGCTATTTATTAGACCAGTGCAGCATGATCTGGACGTAACTCCAATCTTAAAACCAAATGAAGTTGTGGAATCCATTGAGGTAAGGTTATTTGATATTTACAAAGAAAAAAACCTCTACTACATCCTTAAACCCATCATTTCACTTGTGCAAGTTATCAATTTAGAACCTATTAAAATTAAAGCCCTGCAATCTGTAATTTTTAAGAATGGAAAATGTTCACTTAGGCTGTGGGCCGAGGGAAATAGCAGGTATTTCTGGTACCTCACAGTGTGTCCAGACATATACTAGTGCCCGAGTAAGGCCATGCAATATGTGTTTTATAACGCACGACACGTTCATAATGTACTGTACTGTGACATTGCATCCCATTCAAGTCTCATCTCGTAGATAACGAGACTGATGCTACGACCTTCTGACATGACATAGTCGGTTTGTAATAAAACAATAAAACATGTACATGTGTATTACCACATTCATAGGGAACAAATGTGTAATACATTAAAAATGTAGAGAAAATTTAGTTATTGTAATCCATCATATCGTGAGCAGCTATTTTTTTCATCCACCTGGACATCCCAGTATCCTAGTTACCTCGGGCCTGCGCATTTGCATTTTTGACTCCCATGTGCGAAGCACAAAATGGGAGTCTTTGCAGTTAGTGTGTCTGTGTGTATGTGTGTATGTGTGTATGTGTGTGTGTGTATGTGTGTCCGACTGTTCCACTGCTATCTCAAGAACCATACATCGGTTTTTGATGAAACTTGGTGCATAGATGCTCTGGGCCAATGCGCAGATTTGATTAGGTTTTGGTAAAAATCCATGCTCGTTAATTACCTAATTTGCATGATAATTAGCTAATTTTTAGCTGTTCTATGACTGTTCCACTGATATCTAAAGAACCACTCATTGGATTTTGATGAAACTTGGTACATAGATGCTCTGAACATACGCGCAGATTTGATTAATTTTTGGTAAAAATCCGTGCATATTAATTACCTAATTTGCATGATAATTAGCTATTTTTTAGTGGTTCCATGACTGTTCCACTGATATCTAAACAACCACTCATTGGATTTTGATGAAACTTGGTACATAGATGCTCTGAACTAATGCTAGGTTTTGATTAGTTTTTGGTAATAATCCGTGGATACTAATTACCTAATTTGCATAATGATTAGTCAATTTTCGGTTTTTCCACTGATATCTCAAGTACTAATCATCACATTTCAATGAAACTTGGTACATAGATGTCATACGACACTGCACAGACCTGATAGTTTTTATGGTAATATCAGTACATATTAATTACCTAATTTGCATAATTAATTAATTTTCAGCATTTGATATAAGTAGTTAGCATTACATTTCAATGAAACTTGGTACTTACATACTCAAGGACTATGCAGAGATTGATTGTTTTCGATAAATATTTGTGCATATTAATCACCTAATTTGCATAATTAGTTAATTTTCAGCTTTTCCACGGGTATCTCAAGTACTAATCATCGCATTTCAATGAAACTTGGTACATAGATCCTTTAGGACTATGCAGAGACCTGATTAGTTTTAGGGTAAATAATTGTGCATATTAATTACCTAATTTGCATAATTAATTTTCAGCTTTTCTACTGATATCTAAAGTACTAATCATCACATTTCAATGAATCTAGAATTATGCAGACCCAATTAGTTTCCGGTAAATATTTGTGCATATTAATCACCTAATTTGCATAATTAACCAACTTTCACACTGATATCTCAGGTACTATACATCACATATCAATGAATGTACATGGATGCTGTAGGACAATAGACAGACCTGAATAATTGTGGGTTAAAATCTGTACATATTAATTACCTAATTTGCATAATTAACCAATTTTAAGCTTTCACACTGATATCTAAAGTACCGTAAAAACTCCAAAATTTCGACCGGTTTTAAATAATTGGTGTTAGAAATGTGACGTGTTTTTAGAGTCAAAATTAAGGTGCATTTTCGGACGGTCGAATTTTTCAGAATAGAAATCAGCAAAAAAAAATGGGATGATAGACAGTGTGCTTCATTAGTTTTTAAAAAATGCAATGTCCGTCAATTGACGTAAACTTCCTCATGTTTCACGGTAAAAGCAAAGGTCGTGGCCGAGTTGTAACTCAAAATCTAAACAAAGTCATCAATCAGTGAGTATTATGACAAGCAAAACAAAACATCAAGACGCGGAGAAGAGGTCAGCACAAAACTAATAGGTCAAAAGACAAAGCTGTCTCGCACTACCTAGAAAAACTTGCGAATGTTCGAAGTACAGGTACCCATTGGACAAAAGATGCATGGAAGTTTAGCAAACTATCTCCCCGACCCAGTGCAATGTATCCGGTTAGAATCAAAGCTCACGTGTCCCTTATTTGAGGGACCAAATTCTGCCGTAAATTCGCCCTTGGATTAAAAAATAAAATGGGATTTAAGAAAATAAAATGGGACTTTTAAGGTGTATTTTGGCGTCATTTTTCGGACATTTCAATTAATCCTGCCGGCTAAAATAGAGTCTAAGTTTTACCATAGTCATTGACGTTTGTCTATTCAAGAGTACACGTGTATGATTTTTATCGTGACTAGCGTGAGCGGGTAAGCTTCCTTTCGAGAATGAGCTGTTATCACTGTGAACAATGTTAAATTATTCTTCAGATGACCAGTTTATTTTTTAAAAACAACTAATTTTTTTATTTAAAAAAAATCATGCCGTTTTCGCATCAAAATCCAAGCCAAAATACTGTACTACAACATCAATCTCTTCCGCATTGCGTTCAATAACATTAACATATTTAAATAAGCTATGGTAATTTGAACACGTTGGCATCATCCAGCTTTTTGATTGGTTAATTAGCGATTTGACCTATTTGACCTAAGAGAACATGGCGGATATCCTACAGCATCAAACATTTATACGAGACCGGAATCATTCGCTTACGATGAAACTAAGTTGACTTTTATTTGTATTTCATAACCATTCAACAAATTTATTTTGTGTACATTATTATAATCACTACTGAGTACAGTAATAATCAACAATTCAGAAACGCAGCATGCCGAGATTTTTGTGTTCGTTTTTATTTGAAACTTCGTTTATTTAGAATATATTTTCGTTACCAATAAAATAAAAATCTCTCAGTCAATCAGAAACCCGGATTCATGCCTTCGAGGAAGGTCCCGTTTGAACGCTCACATTATTTTTTTTTTCGTTTGTGGGAAAACTAAAACTGGTCGAAATTTTCGAATAAGAATGAGTCGGCAATTTTTAGTGGAGTCGAAAATTTGGAGGTAAATAAAACACCGAAACCCGGCAAATAAATAGGTGGGCGTCCGTGATCACCTGTATCTCGAACATGCATGGACCGATTAAGTTCAAACTTCACTCATACATCACACATTATATGGGACATATGCACATGCATTTTTTTCATGATCCGATTAACGATAGCCGAATAGCGGCCATTTTAAGGCCGAAAATGCATCAAAATCGCACATTTTCACCATTCCGGACCCGGATCTCAGTTATGCATGGACGGATTTTGTTCAAATTTGGTACATACATTAAACATAATAGAACCTTGATGCACATCATTTTTTTTTTTGGATCGGGTTCGAAATGGCCGACTGGCGGCCATTTTGTTAAATAATTCAGTTCTGGATCCGTATCCAAGACATGTCTGGATTGATCAAGTTCAAACTTCACACACACATGGTACATCATGTCACAAATAGATATGTGCATTTGTTTCATGATCTGCTTAACAATAGCGGAATGATGGCCATTTTAAGGCCGAAAATGCATCAAAATCACGTATTTTCACAATTCCAGAACCGGATCTCAGTCATGCATGGATGGATTTTGTTCAGATTTAGCACAATGTGTTATACATATGCAGGTGCATTTCGGTCATGATCTGCTTTGAATGTATATGTCACTCAAATATGAACGGAACGAGGACGTGTCATTGACAATGACTTGTGTAAATTTAGTATTTAGATAGTTTGTTTTTATAGTCTGTACCTTTTTGTGAGCAGGTAAATTTATTTCAACATATCTGCATTATGCACAATTTTTAGATGTGGGTATATCGCCCTCTATAGTTGGAAATATGTAGATAGAGTTGGAAGACAGGGAATTTGGGTTTTTCTGTGAACCATTTTTAATCACATAAAGTTGTTCAATTTTGGGTTATTTTTGTATTTTGAACATTGAGTTGTCATTTGAAATCTATCAGGTCAAAAGCAGGGGGATTGGCACAAGAGGGTGCCATTTGATCTGAATGGAACGTTTCAATGTCAGTCATTCATAGCTCTGTCATCACATTTTAATGAAACTTTGTACATACATCCTCTAGGACTATGCAGAGACCTGATTAGTTTTGGAGTAAATAATTGTGCATATTAATTACCTAATTTGCATAGTTAATTCATTTTCAGCATTCCACTGATATCTCAAGTACTAATCATCACATTTCAATGAATCTAGGACTATGCAGAGACCCAATTAGTTCTTGGTATATATTATATGCACCTAATTTTCAACTTTTACACTGATATCCCAAGCACTAATCATCAATTTTCTCAATGAAACCTCGTACATAGATGCTCTAGTACAATAGACAGACCTAATTAATTTTGGGTTGAAATATGTACATATTAATCACATAATTTTGCATAATTAACCTATTGTAAGCTTTTACATTGATATCTAAAATACAAATTCCATTTCAATGTAACTTGATACAAAGATGCTCTAGGACAATGTACAAATCTGATTAGTTTGGGGTTAAAATCTGTTCATATTAATTCCCTAATTACCTATAATAATTCATAATTTGTTGGTTCTAATCACAATTCTAATAAAACTTGGTACATGGTATGTTACATTGCACAGACCTTATTAGTTTTACACTCAAATCTGTTCATATTAATTTCCTGATTTGCATAATCAGTTTTCAGCTTTTCATTAATATCTCAAGTTAAGGTAATTTAGAATTGTGTCTCCAATACTCTCAGCACACAGGAGTTCTTTCTATGTTTTCTTTGATTAATCCTGTTAATAGTAACCCTTAACATAGTAATCATGGCAACAATAATAAATGTCTTTTGTTACTATTCGTATATTATTTTTAGGCAATTAATAACACTCCAACAGTAGCATGTAGCACCTGTGGCATCCAGGTACCATACTCTACTATACGAGAACACATTGATGGTTGTGCTGGTCTTAATGATCTTGATTGTGATGATTTGAAGTAAGTATATTGAACACTATGGAATTTTTGGTTGTGACATCTGATTTTAATACATTCCCAGATACCTGGGATGGTCCTCTGTCAGGTTTGTTCATTTCATGACATCCCATGCTAATATTTTTGTCATATTTGGTCAAAAATTATTTTCTCAACAGCCTACTGTCTGATTGCTTCGAAATTTGGCATGAATGTTCATTTATTATTGGATCGGGTTCGAAATGGCCGACTGGCGGCCATTTTGTTAAATAATTCAGTTCTGGATCCGTATCCAAGACATGTCTGGATTGATCAAGTTCAAACTTCACACACACATGGTACATCATGTCACAAATAGATATGTGCATTTGTTTCATGATCTGCTTAACAATAGCTGAATGATGGCCATTTTAAGGCCAAAACGAAAATGCATCAAAATCACATATTTTCACAATTCCGGAACCGGATCTCAGTCATACATGGATGGATTTTGTTCAGATTTAGTACATATATTAAACATAATATAAGCTTGATGCACACTAATTTTTCTTCGGATCAAGTTCAAAATGGCCGACGGCCATTTTGTTTTAAAGAATTTAGTTTTCGATCCATATCTCAGACATGCCTGGACAGATCAAGTTCAAACTTCACACAAACATCATACATTATATCATACATATGCCTGTGCATTTGGGCCAGTCCTTTTAAGGTCAAAAATTCACCAAAATTGCACATTTTTACCATTCCGGATCTGGATCTTAGTCCACCAAAAGTGGTCTGAGATTTCGGTCATGATCTGCTTTGAATGTATATGTCACTCAAATATGAACAGAACGGGGACGTGTCATTGACAATGACTTGTTATAAATGTTTTCGCACACAGTGGAGCTATCTGTTTTATTTATTCATTGGTTCAGAACAACTTATTATTTTCTACATGTAGATGTTATTCAGAAATTGTAACAGATGGAGAACAAACTGATGAAAGTGCAGAAGATGAAAGTATTCATGGGGAAGGGATTATCACCAATCAATACACAAGGTATTCTATTGCTTGGAATCTATGTATAAGCTGAAACTTTGTTAATATGACAATACAATATATCAGACTTGTTTTTTGTAAACAACAAATATTTTGTAAGAAATAGCATGGAGTTGAATCAACAGAGGTCTAGGTTATCAAGAAAAGACCAAACCATTCTTTTCTAATTGGTGTATTACACTTTGAGAGTTTCTCCCACTGAATGTGCATACAAAACGCAATATATATCACTCAGGTTATTTTTCTGTCAATTTGTGTGAGTTAAGGTTCAGCTGTTTTTGCCAAAAAAATATGAAAATTTTGATGTCACTCACTGGATTAAACTAACATAGTAAGACAAGTAAATTTATATCTTTGTTCGTATTTTTGTAGGGTTACATTGGAGTATGCAAAGGCTGTATTAGAATATCATGTAGAACAATTGGGACTCAAATATGTATATAACTCATATGCAGAAAATCAGTATCAAAACATCAATATTATGAGAAGGAATTTGTGGAAAACTGGAGCAAGATCTATCAGTAAGTCAGATTTTGATCCAAAACATCCATTCAGAGTACGATTTGTAGGAGAATCTGGTTTAGATGAAGGAGGGCCAAGAAGAGAGTTCCTTAGATTACTAATGAAAACCATACAAGGAACTGGAGTGATGGAGGGTAGTGGAAACAATTTATGTTTCTCCCATGACATTCAATTGTTTGCTCAGAATAGATACTATTTGGTTGGAAAAATGGTTGCCCTCTCATTGTGCCATGGTGGTCCAGGACTTTATTGTTTAGCAAAGCCTGTTTACCAATAATTGGTGTCGGGAAATGTTAAACATGTTGAAGCAGATGGTATCCCAGACTATGAAGTAAGACAGTTAGCCAAAAAAGTAGGTGAAGTTTTGAAGTTGTTATATTGTTGGTTACTCATATATATTACCTACTGGTTGATTAATGTTTGTATTATGCAAAGACTTGTGATATGGTTTCTGAAATTTATTACATTAGTGAAGCATCATTTCACCTATAATATAATTTTCTATGGCTTGTGTTGAGAAAATGTATTTTGAGGTTAAGAGTAGGATTGAAAGTGATTGCCTGGGAGCCAATTTATAATGAGTGCCATTTACTTTCTGTGTGACACATGAATTTGAACACCACTAATAAAAAGTTGTTAACTGATTTGCTGACTGATGCTGAAATTCACCACAAAGATAAGCCATGTGTACATGTCTAGACAAGGATTGAGTCTTGTGTTATAATAAATTATGGCACACGTTTGAGTAGAGTATTTCCTAAATTTTGAATTTCTTTCTGTTAGATCCAAGACTGCAACTCAGATGAAGACATGAGAAATGCTTTAGAATTGTTAGGAGATCATGTTATTGCTGTCTCTGGATACACAAGTCCAGTCGAAGAAGTAACTCTTAAGGAAAGGGAGCTCATCATTAAAAATCTTGGAGTGCACTATTGTGTTCACCGGTCATTGTCTGAAATTGAACAGTTTAGAGATGGTCTAAACACATTGCAAATAGCAGACTTGATTACTAAAGAGCCTGGTAAGTTAGTTTTCTTCCCTTTATATGTTAAAGTGTCTTCACAACTGCAGACACGACAGACAATGACCATGATGCCATGTAAAATATGGGTAAACTTGCAAATAATGATTTTACCCACACTGTATATTACATTGCAGCAGACTGAACATAAATGTATACAGTTGTGAGGACCATGGAATTTTACCTACTATGATCTTGTTGAAGAGGAGCCCATCAATTTGGTATTGTCATGTTTTAGACATTGGCATAGGCTACATGATTTTTTTCCATGCACAATTCAATACAAGATCTACTGTTTGATTTCAGTTGAAATTTGGCACACTGCTAATCTATGATGAGTAAATTTCCTAATGGGATATTGGTGCAAGTTTGTGCATTAGGTACATGTAATTAATACAGAAATTATACAAAGCTAGCCTAGGATCCAGGCTAAGTTCAACGGTTGCATTCGTCTCTACTAACACCTAGCCTTGATGCTAGGAATTTTCAATTAACGATGTAAATTTATACAGAACACTATAGTAACGAAAAATACACTGCTCAACTTCGCTTATTTTGATTGGAAAGCTCAATTTATGCTGGGGAGTTCGTATTACAGTAATATGCTGAGCGTTAACTCTGATTGGTTGGGAAAAAATGCAGAGCAGTGACTGGCAGTTATCAGAATATTTGTCATTACTACAGCAACATTTTTTACATGACCCTCTTTTATGACTTTCTGCATAAATTTAACTGTTAATTCAAAATTCAAGGCTTGGGTGTTAGTAGAGACGATGCAACCGTAAAACTTAGCCTGGCTAAGACGAAGCCTGCTGCATTTGTCTGGCATGCTGGTGATCTTCAACATTTTCATATCCACATAAATTTGTTTTGGGTTTCAACCTACCGTAATTAATTAATGAGATCATATCTAATTGATTTTGAATTTTTGTTAATATCTTGTTTATTTTTAGGTTGTCTGCAAAAGCTAATGTTGGCCAGTATTTTGATTGAATGTTTTTAATTCTGGTAATTACTTGCAGGTTCTATGGAGTACTTCTTATGTGCAAATAAGAGCATGAAACCAACTGTAAGCTATATGAAGGATATGACTGTTGATTACAGTCCAGAAGGTTCAAATGACAGAATTCTAGAAGAAACTACCATATACAACTGGTATGAATATCTGGATGATTGTGCAAAAGGTGAATTCACATTAGTATTTTGGACATTTGAGCTTTTGGTCCAGTTGTGCATTCATTCCTATAACTGATTTTCATTTTCCTCCTATGTGAATAAGAAGGTAGCACACTTTTATTCATGTGAGTGAATATTTATTGTGTTTTTGTAGGTTACTGAGCAGCCAAGCTTTTTAATTTACATGTTTTCCATTCATATACATGATGAATGTGCATGTCTCCATCTAATGAGCTATGCTGGCAATGGGTTGGTATAGGACAATTTTAGGCCTCTTGAAAGAGCTCTTAGTCGCGTGACCTGTATCTGTTTTAATACTATTGGAGACAAATAACTACAAAGTTTATTTTCTGTATATGCAAGTGCATATGTGACAACTCAAAAAATTAGTTTATTAGAACCACCTTCATCTCAATGAGCATCCTTCTAGTTAAATCAAGAATTGCCTAATGAGCTGCTTTCTCCCAAATTGACCATAAACACAGTAAGTTTGCACCAACCAATGCCAGGGACACTATGTGTGTAGTGCCAGCTACTAAATGTTCCAAAAATTGAAGAAGCAATAAGGCGACAAGTGTGTGTTGCGATACAATGTCTGTAGTCTCCAGTGGTGGTTGTACTTTCATTTGGACTAAAAACATCCCTGGTGTGCATATTCAGTATGACTTTAAAACCTGTAATAGAAGCCATAAGTAATGGTAAAGTACAACATAGGGGAATATGGCTTCTCTTAGAGCATCTACACATGAGAAATGTGTTGTCAGATCATATGACGAATATAATCAATGTGGAACATGGTTCCGTGGGCACTGATCACACGTCCGATTCAGATCACCTTATATTCTATTGAAATCTGGCAATAACAAGAGCAGTATTTATTGCGAAATGAAGAAAAACAAGTTTAACACTTTTATAGTTCTCAAACAAACATGTTTGTCCTGTGAATTTAAAACGGGCGAGAGCTCCAGACTTATACTTGAGAGAATAGCATCCTGTTCTTTACCTTTGCAGTAAATTTGAAAGCCAACTTCTTGGGTGTTCTGACATGGTGTGCACTTGGTCCAAGTTAATCTAAAACAGTAATTTGTTTTGAAGTGATGTTTGTTCTTTTTTTTTTCCATGATGCTACTGGATTATATGGACTGGCAATCATATTTTTATGCTATATTGTATTTTCACAGGAGAAGTTAAAGCAAATTTTAATGATGGAAATGAAAATGCTGAAGTATCTGTTCAGATTTCTCTTGAGTTGCATCGATCCCACCACTGGGATTACATCCAGAGCCATCCATATCCTTTCTGAGAGACAAAGACAACATTTTTCCCACAGCTAATACATGTGCCAATATCCTATCACTCCCACTAGGTTTAACTGATGTGGAGGTATTTGGAGAAAGATTCACATATGCTCTTACTAACAGTATGGGATTTGGAGTTGTCATTGTATTCATAAAATATTCACAATGACCATAGTGTATATTATACCCAGTTACAATATTCACCTACTTGGCTTCGTTTCTCCAAACTATGTCCTCTCAAAATATACACAAGTTTTCCACCTGCTTCATTTTTTAAAATTTTCCACCAAAACACAAGCCTCAAGAGTACCCAGACTACTTCACTTTTTTAAAATTTTCTGCCAAAAGACGAGCCATGAAAATTAGAGTTCTCCATCTATTCTTGGTTCCTATCAAACTTTTCCCTGCCTCTAGGCAGACTATGCAATCAGTCAATTGTGGTTTTCATATAATAAATTGAAGAAGTAACTGTCCAAATTTGTGTACACAAAATCCTATGCTTGCTTTCGCCATCGTCAACTTTACATTTTCGACTTCTTCTTAAAAACCACAAACTGTATAGCTGTGAAACTTTCTAGGAAGATACCTTGGGTGGTTCTCTCGATTTTTGGTGAATTGTTTTGTTATTTTTGGTAAAAAGTGATATTTTCATCTTCTTGTTAAAAACTGCAAGTCCGATTGTGTTGATATTACATATATAGGTACTACATGTTGACGTTTCTCAGATTTGTTCATTTTGTCTTTAATTCTTTAATTTTGGTGAATATTTTTGTCATTTTTTGTAAAAAGTGATATTTTCGACTTCTTGCTTTAATTGAAATGTGTATCGCTAAGAGCGGAGCTATCTCAGCTGACAGGCTGTATGCTTGATTGATAAAGTTTAAAATGTTATGACATTTTCCACAGGAGCAAGGTTGGAATATTTTCGCTATGTTTATAATATAAAATGTTATATTTTGACATTTGCCTTTTATATGTGTGTACTATTTCGCGTTAACTTTGTATTACTACTGTGAATGTTTTAAACAGTACATATACAATGCTTTTGTTTATCATGTGTAAACTGATGGGAACAGTCCTGTATTTGTCTACCATGGGCTACTATGTTAGCATTTCAGTGAGAACTTTGCACAAACCAAACCATTTCACATACTGGTAGACTGAACTTTTCCAAATTTTCTGTTTAAATTGCATGATACAATCTCTGCCAACATTTTGTGAGAAATAAACAAAACTGTAGGTACATGATTTTAGGTCTCTGAATTCAGTAATTTCCTATGATCTACGGTAATTACATCATACAGTTACCTGAGTTTGGCTCATTTCAGGGACCAATCAAACTTGTTTAACCTATATTTTTCCCAAACACACTACATTTGGATATAAACCTGGTAATCTAATAATAGTGGACTGATGACCAACAGTATAGTGTCATAAGACATGTACATTTATATATTAACAATGTTATTAAAAATTAAACTTTACAGAAAATGTTTTTATAACATTCTGATTATTTTGTTTTGATTATTTTTGCAATACAGCTGCATTGACTTGATGGAATCAAATATGGCAGTACTTTGGATTGTTGATTTTATTTGTAACAAATGTAACAAAAGTTGCGTTTTTCAATGAACATTTGCAGAAATCATGGCAATAACATCGCCGTATCAGTTTTGAGGCAGGATTCGCAGTGCATCATGGAGAATCAAACGTACGCTGAATGATAACAAGACAACCATTGGCAGTCGTTATTCAGCGTACATTTGATTTCTCATGATGCGTTGCGAATCCTTCCTCAAAAATGATACAGCAATGTTTTTGTCAAGAATTCTGGCAACGACCAAGTGGATTTGAATTTATAAGTTTTTGTTGTTTTATTTTCCGAGTTTGTTGATTTTTAAGGTTTTTTTGTGTCAGGAGTTTCACAACTTGTCTTTTTATATAGGTAGGAGAATATATACATTTCATTTTCATGAAATCAACAATCTACGCTATGTGTGACTGATTCGTTTTGAGATTTGAACAAATTTGTCAAAATATCGGACATCAAATCATATTCTGTAAATGGACAGTGTCATTATCAATGCTTGTTTATTATTGAGGCACAGGTACATTCTATATTGAACAAATATTACTCTAGACCATTGTGTTATTTCTTTATATCAATCAAGCTTCTACTCATGGTTTCAATCTAATTTGTTACTGCTTGAAAGATGTGTGTCAAAGCACAACATTTGGGACTGAGACTGTCATTAACAACGACTTGATATGTTTTAAACAAGGAAAGGGGAAAAACAGAAAGGTAGTTATGAAATATCTTAAATGAGGGTGGGGAGAACATGGAGATACCATACTGGCCCTGATATAGGCCCATCCTAACACTTTCAAAATATTGCGATATAATTATAAGGGTATAAGCACAACTTTAGAATTTGATCTGGTTTTGTGTAGCGGGGAGGGGTGGGGGTGCTTACCAGTGTAAGTACAGTAAATAAAGTTAAAATTGTTGAAATATAATTGTCTTTTATTACAGTTTTTATCTATTGCTGTGATAATACGATACACAATATGAAACAGCATTAAACCTTACACCCTGTGTTCAATTGTTGTGTTTATAAAGGCTTTGACATCTTCATAGATCATTACTCCATTACTGTCATCATGGCAATTAAGTGGATCAATGGTACTGGATAGATTCTCAAGCTCATCGCCCATTAAAGGGCATGGAATATTTGGAATTATAAATTCATTTTCATTTTGTTCAGGTACAGGCCCATCATAATCTATTCCATATGCATCAATTTCCTCCTGAAATAATATAGCAGAAAATGTTTGTAACCTTATAACAAACACATAACAAACAAAAGGTGTTTAGTTCTGCTACTATTATTTTTACAATCTAACCATTTTGCAAGTATCCCGTATATGCATGATGCCTGGTATTTGCTTGTAGCAAGTGGTGTATTTACACCTACACACCTACCTGGTTACGTGGTTCAAATAGCTCGCCCATTGCTCGATTAGATGATTGTGCCATAGACAAAGATCCCTGGATCCACAGTTGACGAGGTGTTTTGTGCTGTGCCGAGCTAAGTTTGTGGTGGTTCCATCCTTCATTCCAGTGACTTAAATCACGATTAATAATCGGCAGGAAGATGTAATGGAGACTAAACATGTCAACATCATTCTCAATATCAAGGAGCAAATGGTCCTCCAAATGGTAAAATAAAAGGTAAAATTTAAAAAGGATCCCTTGAAAGACATCACGCCACAAGCGTTCAACCCTTTGATTGTGTACGCTTTTCTCCGCGATAAAGCTGCCTCTGCCTGGACCTCTATCAGGATGTTGCAACATAAACAGGGCAACCTGTTCATTCTCACCACCTTTATCTCCACGTATACGAGACGGAACACCAAACTTTTGTGTGGCATTCTCAAATAACTTCAGCACAGTGTCTGCTCTGTTATCATTGCAGTGCAGAAAAACAACCATGCGAGACAACCCATCTATTGCTCCGTGAATCACAAACTTCCACCTGCAGGTACAAAAAGAGCAGGAAGCTAAAAATATGCAGTCTACAAGCGCTATTGTTAAATTTAGACACAATTGCATGTTTCATTCAAAAAGTTTTTATGTGATTTGCTGTCTATATAAAGATAATATGGGAAACGATGAAGGTGTATAAGTACAATACCTAAATTAGTACAACTGAATTATTTAATGCTAGGTGAATGGTTAATGCAAAATCAATGTAGTTACACATAATACCCAAATTATTCATTCACTTGTTCACTTACCGTATCAACTTATTATTGCCGTCAATGTGCCATAGTGCATTGGGGCATGGTACATTATAGACTCTTCTATGGATTGTTTGAATCCTTCTGGCTATCACTCCCTCCGGATCAACACGTCTAAGGCTGGATCTCACATGAAAAATTGGTACTCTTATGCCTTGTGCAAGGAGTAGTCCTTGCATACACTTCATACCTGTATTCGGTAATTTGCGAAGAATTTCCTGTACAACTCTGTCTAATTCATATTCAGTTATAATTGAATAAGTTGCTGCTACTGATAAGCCAAATTCAGACATTCTTCGAAAAACAGTTCTTCTTGAAACTCCAAGCATACTGGATATGTCAGAAACACTAAATCCTTCGCGTAACAGAAAATCCAGTTGTTCTTGTGGGATAGCATATTTTGGACGACCTGGGTCACCAGAGAATATTTGAGATGACTGATAAGAGAAACTAACATTGGAACTCGAATCAATGGTGTCTTTTGCTGCACATATCTTAGATATGACTTGGAAAGGAAAATCATGCAAAAGTTGCAATGACACAAGTTCATCTTTCAGTAAAACAAGTCTATCATAGACTGCGTCAAGATTATTCGACTCCGTTTCTAAGCATGCTGAGATTGCATTTATCTCAGAAATGACAGGCTGTGCCCAGTCACTAGCCATGTTGCATAATGCATTGTGGGATACGGAAGTCTACTTTCTTTGATAATAACAATAATGGTATAATAATGAAACAATAACGTAATAATAATGTAAACACAGTGAAATAATGAAACAATAATGTAAACACAATAAAATAATGGTATAATAATTTCACAATAATGATATAATAATGTAAACACAATACAATAATGAAACAATAATGGTATAATAATTTCACAATAATGATATAATAATGTAAACACAAAGAAATAATGAAACAATAATGGTATAATTTCACAATAATGATATAGTAATGTAAACACAATGAAACAATGGTATAATAATTACAGAATAACGTAATAATAATGTAAACACAATGAAATAATGAAACAATGGTATAATAATTTCACAATAATGATATAACAATGTAAACAGAATGAAATAATGAAACAATAATGGTATAATAATTTCACAATAATGATATAATATAAACACAATGAAATAATGAAACAATAATGGTATAATAATTTCACAATAATGATATAATAATGTAAACACAATGAAATAATTTCACAATAATGGTATAATAATTTCACAATAACGATATAATAATGTAAACACAATGAAATAATTTCACAATAATGGTATAATAATTTCACAATAATGATATAACAATGTAAACAGAATGAAATAATGAAACAATAATGGTATAATAATTTCACAATAATGATATAATAATGTAAACACAATGAAATAATGAAACAATAATGGTATAATAATTTCACAATAATGATATAATAATGTAAACAGAATGAAATAATGAAACAATAATGGTATAATAATTTCACAATAATGATATAATAATGTAAACAGAATGAAATAATGAAACAATAATGGTATAATAATTTCACAATAATGATATAATAATGTAAACACAATGAAATAATGAAACAATAATGGTATAATAATTTCACAATAATGATATAATAATGTAAACAATGAAATAATGAAACAAGAATGGTATAATAATTTCACAATAATGATATAATAATGTAAACACAATGAAATAATGGAACAATAATGGTATAATAATTACACAATAACGTAATAATAATGTAAACACAATGAAATAATGAAACAATAATGGTATAATAATTACACAATAACGTAATAATAATGTAAACACAATGAAATAATGACACAATAATGGTATAATAATAACACAATTAATAATGATAAAGTAATGTAAATACAATAAAATAATAATGGCATAATAATTACACAACAATGATGTAATTATAAAATAATGATTAAATAAATTAATCATGAAGAAATAATGAGAAAATATTTAATTTTGGCACTAATCTCACCCCATACCAAACTGCTCCGTTTTAGGGGCTATTTTAAAATTGATGAAAAAAGGAATCTGGCCATTGGACGGATAGTGACAGATGAAAGAGATGGAATGCAGATTTGGGGATTTGGAAATTGATAATGAGATTGGAATAAAGTAAATTTATATCTCATGGGCACGTTTCTAGTCTAGAAAATAAATGATTTCTTTTATTTGTCTCACTTTGTTTTCTTTTTCCGAGGAATGTGATGTGCTCGCGGAGACTGCAATAGTACCACAGAGCAAGAGATTCGACACATTAATTTATATCAAAGAAGAACAAATTATTGTTTGTTTCAGTGTAACCCTCCCGCCCGATACTCATCTTTTTTGAAGTGATCAATCGTGCAAAGTGCTTGATTGCGAAACGCATCATTTGATATATTTTGCACATTAACACTTTCCAAAATATATTTCAGGTTCAGATAATGTGTATTGATAATGATATTTGTTACAAAATTATCAGCGGAAACGCATTTTTAATAATGTCGCTGATATAAGCAATTTTCAATATTTAGTTGGCGTTGCGTTGTGAATCTGGTGGAAACACTTTTCGCAAAATGCATCTTAAAAGTTATAATTCCGGCAAAATAATATTTTTGAAGCTGTGGATGGAAATCACTTCACAGTAACTTTGAAACCATGTTTCCGGGATCGTCGGAAATAACTGTAAATTAAAGCCATCGAGGTGGCAATCTGATCTGGAGAAATGCTAAATGCATTCTCATATGCGCAGTAATTCTTTTGAATTAACTTCCAGTCCTTTACATTGTCAGATGTCAATTATCCCTGTTAATTGAATGGTTTCGCCGATTAGTTCCAGTGTACTGTGATGTTAATCCCAGTTGTACATCGACTATATATAGTTGAATGTCACGTCATCGTGATTGCTTCTTCAGACATCACGGTGGAGGAGGACCCTTGACAAAGTTGGTCACAAAATCTGAACGTTGTGGTGATATAAATGGCGGTTTGAACAATTCCTGAAGACTAACCAGCGCTGGGTTTCCGCGAGTGAATAGTCTCAATGTGTAACATCGTTCTTTCGCCAATTCTACTATCCTGGTGGTGACTAAACTTCGTTCTATGTACAATGAGCGCCGGCTCCCATTACGGACATAACTACAAGTCGTACGGACATATTGAGTCGTATGCGCCCGACACCCACACTTTTCATTAGTCTAGCTGTCAAGTATATTATTTGTATTTTTTGAAACACATTTTGTGTGTTTTGAAGCGGGGAATGCCGTATTGTATTTGGAAGTTGTGTAGCTACCATTAAGCATATTTATTAATCTATCATTTATTTTATTATAAGTTACTTGCTCGTGGACGTGAGCTCTAGGGCATTATTCCATCACATGCGCTGGTGCTCATAATGTCGAGCGAGCTATATATATTTATTTCCCTTGTTTTTGTGATATACACTATTTACCAGAACGAAAAACCTGAAACGACACATGAGTGTGCATACGAACGAGGGACCCTGCCAGTGAGACAAGCAGTCTGAAAACGCTGAAAATGGAACGCATACAGGAGAACGGAATCATCAATGTAGTGTGTGGGACACGTGGTTTACCAGGGCATGTCATCTTAAAATTCATACGACACTCGCGGATTTAGCCTGCAAAAAAATGACCTACGACCACATCAATAGGAACGCACGCCCTTACCGAATTTCTGAATCCGCCAGTGTATGAAGATGAGATCTAAACAAATCTATGACAAATAAAGGCGTACAACTATTTCGTGTAAACTTTGTATAAATGCTACAATGCCAGTAACATTGGAAGATGCACACCTTTAATATTAATCACACTTTAATTATTGTCGTACTTAATCTGCCTTATTTCATGACCAGCGTTTTTGGCATTGTGTTATATCCAGTGTTCTCTTTCTCTTGTTATGTTCACAGTTATCTGTGTTACCCCAGTCCCTCTGTTCTGTGTTATTGTCCAATGGATAGGATTATTTAATTTTGCAGCAGTTCGCTAGAATATAAAAGATTAAATTAAAAAAACAGTTAAGAAGTTAACAATAGAGTGCATAGTTAATATTTTCATAAATAAACCAAGTTAACATCAAATCTGCTGAACTGCTAATCCTAGTGAACATTTGCACCTCCATGATGCCATGAGTGTTGTTTAATGTAGTAACACTGTAGCAGAATGAGCGATGGTGTTTTTTATTTTTTTTTACATTTTCGCCTATTCTGTATTCTGTCTTGAATAAAATAAAAATTACGTTTCCCTACAACAGAGCGTGGTTTATTTCCTCATTAACTTAATTCAGATTAATTTAGAAAGTTATCCACTTTACTTATCACGTCAGCGGAGGATACGTACACAATCACTAAGGCCTTGTAAAACGTAACGGTTGGTGTGATTTAAAGTTATTGCCATAATAATATATGCAAGGTTACGTACGTAATTGACACACTAACTTGGAAATGTACTGCCAAGCTTTGACCAAGTAAAGAGTAATGTTTAAGAAAATTTGTCTATTTATCGACAATTATTCATGTTTAAAATTGGCGGAATCAAACATTATGTTTTCGTGATTTACACCATCATTTCCACAATTAAATGAAGCAGAATAAGAATGCGTATACTTAGCACGCAAGGTAATATCAACCGTCACGGTGCTCATATTTACCAATACCGAAAGGAAGAAAGGCGATGACATTGTTTATTTATTTATTGCCTACCGTTTAGGTGTACATGTATTGACCGAAGAGAACGTGACGTTTCAGTAACACACAGCGCACGGTATTGTGACAAAAATAAAGGAGGGGCTTCCCAGTACGTGTATGTGCCTGTTTACAGGTAGCCTGACATGTAGGCGTGAGTAGCGCCCTCGCCTGTTGAGTTGGAACTCCGCGGAAAGCGCAACTCACTCGACCTTGTCAGGCTAGTTTACAGAGAGTGTCAACAATGCATCGATATTCTGCTACAATATATATCCAATGCAATGGGAGTATTTAAAAACGTGAGTTTAAAGTATTCATGTGATCAGCAAGAAGTATCTTCATTGCACGTCCGCATACATGGAGCAGCTCAATGTAGTCAGGAATCAGCAACCAGGGTATTACAGCTTCAAGTCACGTCGACTCCCCGAGTCGGACAAGCAATTTAATACCAATGTATTATAACTAGATTATTGCTATGTAAATTGAAAAATGTGTCTAACTAAATGATTGGTTATCTCAAAATAACATATATATGGGAGTCTGATTTCAGCAGTGAAATAAACCACTTTTTGATGTCAAGCTATGCCAATTTGAAATACGGACAATAATGTCTTATTTATTTACATGGATACAAAGCTCGGATCAGTGGAATTTTACAATCACAAAGCAACTGAACTGGGGGCAGACCATTAATCCAAATGATGTGTGCTTTTCAAATTATTCCCACATACCACAGTGGCGTCAAGGGTTTTAGCACGATATCAAATACGACTGTATTATATCAACGCTCCAGGAGCCCTGTTACCTGTATTTTCAACAACACGTAAAATTTCATAACACCACAGTATTGTAATTAAACATAACCTTATAACTTTCCGAGTATCTACTATAACATAGCTGCCCATCATGCTAGTATTTTTTGTCTAATCGCCGTTGTTTATAGCCTGACAAGTCGGCGTAGGTGGCGCCCTGGGCTGCTGGGAATTTATCAGGCTACGCTGTTTACCGTCGATAGTCTAACGGGGTCATGAACAGCTCAATAAATAAATACCTGCCGTACTAAGCTAGTTCGAACAGAGCCACGTGGGAAATTCCCAAGTTTATTTTGAAAAGAACAATTCGCAATATGATACTGGCACGGTGCTATATTACATCGTTGCCATGACAACCAACTATCGGAAGATTTTTTAAACGTTAATTGGATAGCAGACAGGAAAGTGCAATCACCATTCGGAAAGAAAGACTTGATTTAAAATACTCACAAAGACGTGTTGAATATTTTGACTTATTTGTTGCTGGGCGGAGTAAAATACTTCGTTTGCAACTACCACATGATGCCATCAAAAGTTCAAACAGTTTATAATTTAGGTAATTTTATTATATGTTAGGGCGTTTTCAAATATTTGTATCAACTAGATTTATTATTTTCGTGAAACGTTCAAAATAGAATGCATTAAATGAACGAGCATATGTATGCATGAAATAATAAAGTGTCCGATATCAACAATGATTAAAACATTATTGTTTGATGAATGTTTGACTATCTGAAGCCCTGGTCCGTTGTTTTGATTAATTGTCACGTGGGCGTGTATGTAACTTTATTGCGTCTACAACGGTCATTGGAGCGTCTAGAAAAGTGCCTGGAGATGTTGCAAAGTCCTTCGGTAATTGTCTACCGGGTGCGGGAGTTAGGTGTATGTAAATATCTTGCGCTCGCTGTAAAACTCACAATCAACTACTACTGATGAGACATCACAGCGTTTTGCATCCAACCAGCCTACTTTTTTGTAAACTTTTTAAATTGGCTATTATACAATGCTGCACTATTCCAATCCAGCGGCCAGGAAGCAACCACTGAATTGTCTTACTTGTAAAGAATATGTTCACATCAAAATCAGTATCATGTGGAGATTATATTCATGAGCGCCCGGTTGTCAAACAAAATACATATAAGTTTCACCACAAAAAACGGTAAAATGTATAATCATGAAAGGCATGCTGGGAAATGCTATATCCTAGTCCAAATGTAAAACATTATCGTCTTCTATGAAATACAATACCCCCTCAGCCGTTCTTTTAATGTATTACTGTGATATTTATAGTTTTGTTGCGCTTTTGAGATGTGTTTGTCTCTAGTGTTTTACCCTTTGTCTATTCAACCTGGGTTGTTTATGTTTGAACAATCCAAGGTGACAATCGAATTTTAGGTTACCAATATAAAGTATTAAAATGCAACAATACAGAGTAATTTGCAGCTAGTGTATATTGACTAAAATAGAAAAAAAAACGTCAAAAGTCTGTTTTGTACGAAAGCCGAGAGGGGCCTTCCTACTTCCTACTTCGCAGTTCTAACTTCCTACTTCCGACTTCAAACTTCCGAGTTCCGACTTCTAACTTCCGAGTTCAAACTTTCATGGAGAGCAAAGCATTGTGGGATATTGAACACATGCACGTGCGTGGATGGCTAACAACATGGCCGTCAGCAGCTAGACGAGTTGTGCTGGGTAAGTTTATTATTCACGAATTATTTAATAATATGTTGGCATGTAAGGGATTGCATTTGTAGTATTATTGTTACAAACCGCTGCACAGAATGTGCATTTTGTGCACAGAATGTTATACCAAACTGTTTTGCATAGGTTATAAGGTGAGATCAGCGCCAAAATTATTTTTATAGTTATATTATCTTTGCGTTAGGTAGGCAAAGCTTGTCGTATTTATATTGTCTTTGCATTTGATTATATTCTCCCTTGGAAAAAGTGACCTGGTAATATTCTACCTTTGGACAAGTCCCTACCTATCTGGAAACAAGTCGCCTCGTTGTGTGCCCTGAATATATTCTACTTTGCGACAAGTCCCCTGGTAATTCTCTTATTCTTGTGAGTCAAATATAAGTGAAAACTGCTACCCACACAGATTGATCATCAGTCTCACCTATACTTGACGGACACTGGCATTCACTTATTTTCAGACAAGTATCGAGAAAGTGCTAGGGAAGTGGGTTCCACTAATAGTATGACATTAATATTTAAGCGAAGGTCTGATCCCACATAATAGGCACTCCCATTGTACCCGGCCTAAAAACTAAGTTCACTATGTTTATTTGCATCTCTATGGTATGAGATACCATAATTTGTTGGTGTGCTCGAAAACAGTTATTGCGGTGACCTTCAAATCCAAGATGGCGTCCAAGATGGCGACCAAGCCTGTACAACCTAATATAGCTGGTTCCATTTGTTATAAAATATTTGTGAAAGTGGCTAAATATATGTTTTTTGTGAACGGAAATGTTCACGAACTAACATTCCATGATGATAAAAGTATTGTTTCTTATCTTAACCATGTTTTATGTATATAACTGATGATCCATTTGTTTGTACCATGGCACTTATTCAGCAGCTGAAAGTAAATAACAATTCCACATTTCGTGACTTGGCAGGAACTGTGCCGAGGTTGATAATGAGACAGGTTCAATTCCCACGAGCTGTACAGCATATGTACATTGGGTGACTGGCACTTATCCAGAAATATCAATAAAGAATCCTGAACGAATTAGCAATGCACACCAAAAAGTTGACAAACAGTTTTAAAAGGCCCTTCGAGCCATTGGCACATTTTGGCTTACTGTAATCGAAGAAACGAAACAGGGATAACACACATAATGAAAATTAAACTGTAATCAGTGGAAATGGGTTTTATACATACAATATTTACAAAATATTTGTCGAAAATTACAATATTCAATACGTAAATGGTTCGTTTCGCTAATTACAGATAATTAAAACTACGAAACAAGGGTCTTACACGTACAATATTTACAACTGTCTGTCGAAACTTGACCTGTATATTCACTTTTCAGTAGTGTATACTAGTATGACATAAATCATTTGCAGAAAATAACAATATTTATCAGTAAATGGTTCATTTCGCTGATTACAGATAATCAAAAAACAAGGGTCTTACACGTTCAATATTTACAACTGTCGGTCGAAACTTAAATTCACCTTTCAGTCGTGTCGTAACTAAATGAAACATTTGCCCAAAACAATCGGGACTTTAATTAGTAAAAGTTTCGTTTCGCTAATTACGGATAATCAGAAATATTTAATCAGCGAAACAAGGATCTTCCACGTATATTATTTACAACTGTTGGACGAAACTCGACCAGTACATTCACCTTTCAGTAGTGTATACAACGGCATGTAACAATTGTCAAAAAATAAAGGGGATGATTTTTAAATTAACAGTAATATTGCGACCAGCTACGCAACGTGCAACGCTCCGAGGATTACCAAAAGGCGTACTAATTTGATTATGACCATCAGTCTGGCGGGCTTTCTGGTTCAACCAAGGTCGAGGGATGGGACTGTCCTCTTATACGGACCTTCCTTTTGGTGTCATCACCTTTATTTTTGACAATTGTTCCATGCCGTTGTATAAACTGGACTACTAAAGCCAACAGTTTACATAATACCACACAATGTAGGACGCTGATTTAAAGATTTCCAATTATCTGTAATTAGAGAAACGAATGATTTATTGAATAAAATATTGTGTTTTATGTCCTTATATACACTACTGAAAGGTAAATATACAGGTCAAGTTTTGTCTAAAAGTTTGCACGTATAGGTGTAAGACCCTCGCTGATTACAGATTTCCGATTATCATATACTAGTAGTTACTGTTCAGATCGAAATACTAAAACGTGCGTGTTACTTTGATATTATGTCAGTGTGTGTGTGCCACACACAACTATTATAAATATTCGTAACCAGTAATGATAGCTTTAATTGCCCATTGTATATTTTATATTGTGCCTTTCAAAATAAAAGTCACTCAAACTTTCAATTGCAAATTGTTTTTTCTATCTGGCAAATAAATTTAGCAGTTTATAAATATACAGTATATAATACCCTATGTATAGGGTCCAAAAACAACTATGAAAAACATAGCCTGGCATATAGTTATGAACTGCTCATTACGCAAATTGTTTGTACACAATTTGGAATATATTTGTCAATTTGAAGTGAGCAATGTTATATATGTATCATTAAAACAGATCCACTATCCAATATCATACAAGACAACTGTTTGTCCTTGTGGTTTGGTGTGGTTGTTTGTCTAGTAAACTTGTTTTGACATTTTTGATGACATGACTGGAACATCAGGGCGGGTTCGACATGCCAGCAACAGATGCTTACCCTTCACGTGCACCTGACTCCCTTATGGGGGTTTATGATGTTCCGATTCCATCGATTTTGTCAGTATATTTTTCTTGACAACTGATTGTTAAAGAATGGCAAATTGGTACTTCTATAATTACTAAAGTCGTCAGGTCCACGAGACGAACAATTCACTAAAATGTGAGTGTGGACTTGATTAGCATGGATATATTGCTATCAACTATTGATATCAACTTGGAATGCAAATATGTGGATTATTTAGTCAATAAAACATGCGTACAGCCATTTAAATTAATATTCTAGCATATGTATTTAACCAGATATGTGTACATTTACCATTCAGTAACCATATTGGACACCATCATTTGAAGGCTATCGCAATGATTTTTTGTGTGCACACCAAACAAATATTGTTTTTTATAAGACATAGAAACAAAATAATATAATGAACACAGTTTGTAGGATGGGTACAATGGGACCTGAGAGCTATGGGAATCAGACTTTCGCTTATATATAATTTCTTCAGGTTTTATAGGTATATTAATAATCATTAAATTATGTCAAAAGTCGGGTTGAATGAATTGACTTTCACTTTTAATTGTACAAATACCATGTTATGTTTAATGTTTTCCCCAAAGGACTTTATGCTTTAACTTATATATTTATATATACCAAGACTCCTTTATTTTCATATTTTAAATTTCCGACTTCTTACTTCTTACTTCCAATTTCCGACTTCTCACTTCCAAATTCTCACTTCCAATTTCCGACTTCTCACTTCTGACTTCCAATTTCCGACTTCTCACTTCTGACTTCCAATTTCCGACTTCTCACTTCTGTCTTCCAAATTCTCACTTCCAATTTCCGACTTCTCACTTCTGTCTTCCAAATTCTCACTTCCAATTTCCGACTTCTCACTTCCGACTTCTCACTTCCAATTTCTCACTTCCAATTTCCGATTTCTCACTCCTCACTTCCAAATTGTCACTTCCAATTTCCGACTTCTCACTTCTGTTTTCCAATTTCTCACTTCCAATTTCCGACTTCATATTTGCCACTTCCTCATTGCAGGCCTTCCTATCTCATATTTGATTATAATTTTTACCCATTACCTTTTAACTTTCTCTTTCTCAATAAGGTTTATATGAAAAAGAATGTCCATCTGAATAATGAATTGATATCTTCCTAGAGTGGACGTCATCACAATACGGTATGTATGATGTACAGTGGAGGAAAGGCTACGCAACAATAAAATCATTATGTTTCAGTGTTTACAATTTCATCAATAATTCTGAAAACAGTTTGCTTCAAGTATATGTTCACGTGCAATTTTATATCCTAGTAATTTTGTATGTAGTACATATTGCATTCAAACCTAAGCATCACATCCTGTGAAAAACGAGTGATTATACTGATAATTTTGTAGGTAATAAAATGCTTATTGTCTACTGTCTTTCCATTTGCATATGTTGCCTGACTATACAGGAATTATTGACAGGGAAAAGCTAATAAAGAAATACTTTAATGCATGCTACACTAATGAGGAAATAATAGCTTCTCTGTTCCTTTTACATGGTAAGTTGCTCACATGCACTATAACGTTGATTCACATTATCGTATGTATTGTCTCATTTCTGAATACCGTTCAGTGTATGTTTGGTTTGGTGTTTGGAATGTATACATGCAGCAAATGTTCTCTACACCTATGCGTATGTTGGAAATGTTAAATTATTAAATATTAAATCCTGTCCATATCACTTTTGCATAATAGGTAACATTGTAAGCCTTAGACATTTGAAACGCCTATTGAAAAAGTATGGTTTGAAGCGAAGGAAGACTATCACTTTACCTGACATAGAGAATATCATTGCAGCTATAGAAACAGAGCTACAATCCAGCGGAAAATGTATTGGGTATAGAGCCATGTGGAAAAGGTTGAAACTCAAATATGGTTTAATGGTGAACAGGGATTTAGTTCTTGATCTACTTACTATACTTGATCCTGAAGGGATTGAAAGACGTACGAAGCATAGGCTCTTAAGAAGGAAGTATGTAGTACCAGGACCAAATTTTATTTGGCACATCGATGGTTACGATAAACTTAAACCATTTGGGTTCGCAGTTCATGGTGCCATTGATGGATACAGCAGGAAAATGTTATGGTTGGAAGTATCATCTAGCAATAACAACCCTGGAATTATTGCAAACTACTACCTAAACTATGCAAAGCAGGCTGGAGTTGTTCCAAGAATTCTGAGATCTGACCTTGGAACAGAAAATTCTATTGTTGAATTCTTGCAACCGCTCTTCAGATGGAATGACACTGATAACCTTGCTGGGGTAAAAAGTTTTATCTATGGCAAGAGTACTTCAAATCAACGTATTGAGGCTTGGTGGAGTATGATGAGAAGGCAAGGTGGTGATTGGTGGATTAATTACTTCAAAGACATTAGAGACAGTGGACTATATCATGATTATGACCCATTGCATGTTGAATGCTTAAGATATTGCTTCATGGACATATTGCAAAGAGAGCTCAACTGCATTGCTATGGAGTGGAACCTTCATTATATTGCCACAAAGAGAAATTCAGAAAACCAGAAAGGGAAACCTGACATACTTTATTACATACCTGAATTATCTGGTAGCTACAACTATGGTACATATATTGACGAAGAAGATGTTAGTATGTGTATTGAACTTTATAGTACTCCATTGCCAGAACATGGATCCTGCCCTGCGTTTATACAGTTAGCAAATGAAGTAATGCCTGGTTATGAAAAGCCAACAACAGTGGATGAGGCAGAGAAACTATTTTTGACATTGTTACAAGCCACTGAAGCATACATTTGAAAGGTATATCAGTTTTGTATCAGGACGACTGATCTTTGTGACATATTGATTAAACTTACATTGTTGCATCTGTGAACTTGTCAAAATTTTTCAGACATGTAATATATATCTTTATTCCATCTTTGGCTACTGATTTCGCTTCATTAGAAGTGTACTGCAAGGAGAATACCATCTAAGCTCAGCTCAAAATAGTAGTTCATGTTCATTTAACAATACTCTGATACTATATACGTGTGGTAAATACGTTAAACATATGTGATGGACAAGTGATGTACATACAATGTAATGCACTACTGATTATCTGTGCATAATTAACGTATTCAATTATAGTGCATGCATAATAGATGTGACATATATGTCACTCCAGATTGTCTTGAAAATAACCTGTTCATATCAAATGAATACCGCGTTATTTTATGACTTTTATTTCGATTCAGTGACACGTTTGAATCATTGATCTACTTTGTAACTATTCATATTGTGCGAATACCAATTTTTAATTTTCAATTAAAACGTGGGGTAAGCTGTACGAAATATTTGCAATTACATGGCAAATGTGTTAAGGATAAATTAGTTGTTACATTACTATGCTACATCATACTATATTCAGATATTGCTTCAATAAATCTACATTCATAATTAAAACACTGTAGTTAATTTTATTTGGTATATATATATATATATTATGCAAAAATAAGTCAATGTATTTCAACTAAAGTCTCAATAAAGCGTGTGTTTATTATGTGAATTTGCTGATTAACATACCAGCAACCAAATATTTTTTTTAATAATTTTGCATTTATATTCATTGCCCTGCTCGAATGAAAATCAGGATAATAAAACGACAAATTAACAGTTCGTAGGGCACACTTTTTGATATATTAAAAATGATCATATTTCAATATCATTTAAAACTGAGTCATAGCTATTTAAAATCTGTTATTTAGGTGCGAATTTATTTTGAAACTAGGTTGAAAATGGCATAATAAATAGATGGTAATGTTTATTTGCATTGGTATCACGAGTTCAAGCAATAAAGATCGTTGAAGTACATTAAATTCTCGCCCATTTGCAATTAATCATAATTGCAGGCCAACAATGTTTAGTCTACTGTGTGCGAAGCCTTTGAGTTTAAGGTATTTGTGTGTGTGTGTGTGTGTGTGTGTGTGTCTGTTCCACGCAAATCTCAAGAACAGTTTATATTTGGATGAAATTCGGTACATATATGCTTTGGAGTAATCCTCGGACATGATTTGTTTTTTGGGCAAAACTGTTTAAAGTTAAATATGTAAATTAGCTAATTTGCATACAGTTTTTACTAAATTTGAATTATCTCATGAACAATGCAATAGGTTTGGACCAAGTTTGATAAGCATATACATTAATGTAATCCGCATGCCATAATACTTGTGGATAATATTTCTTGATGACCAATCAACCAATCAAAACTAACTATTCAACTATCGGTCTTTGATTTTTCAATCTATCTGACAGCTGAACGTTGTTTCATTTGAAAATGCAATCACTGCATTATTGAACAACCCAAATCATACAATTCATTTCAGTTTGTGGTATTTAAGCCAACAATATGCCCAATTTTCATTGTGGTGACATTTTAGTATCCAAATAAGTCCCACTTGTCAATTAACATCCCATGGGAATGATTAGATGTGCCAATTATTGGTAATATGATCTCTTAACTTTTGGATTACATGCTGTACATTTTTTGGAAAATTTAAAAAAGATTATTATTATGGCATCCAAAAAAATATATTCATCAGGAGACCAATCGGGGTCAGGGGTCACATGCATTTAATTACCACATTTCCACTCAATAAGTACAGTACAAATATGTAAATGTCTCAGCATTTCATTAGAACTATTTATTAACCATTGCAACTACAGCAATAACTACAGTGAAGTTTACTGAGATGAACAAAAGCTATATCAGAACGTTAAAAACAGATACTGAAATAAACAAATTGAAAACGTCAGCAAAGTGTTACTAAAACTAGTAACACATGCATAGAGTAAAACTGGTTATTTTTAGTATAAAGTTTAACATGTCTACAGATGTTAGTTCACAAATAAAATGAGCTCTTCTCTCTGTGCAATAACTTCTACAATAAAACACAATGTATGGATTCTTTTGTACATGAATGCAGAATAGTAAACAAGTAAATAAACTATGGAATGTCAAATGAAAATAAATCCAATACAGCTTAGAAAGTATTCCAGTGCTGAAGGTATTGGAGGAATACTGTATTTACTATATTAGAAGCACATCTTCATCACACATAAAAAGCATTGTATTTATTGAATGCAAAATCATTGAAATACGTCTTAGTTTTACAGTAAGCGCATGCGTTTCTAATAGGGCAAATAATTAGGGTGGTTCTAAGTAGCTAATGTTTAACAATTGTAAATATATAATAAAATAATGACCATATATGATGAACTAATATTTTGGTCATATATCTTGTCAGACAACAAAATTAAAGCACCAGCTGCTAGTCCCTATCTGCAATAGTACATTACAGTTATGCATAGTAAGAAACAAACATGAAACTAATAAGTAATTATTATGCATGGATTTCAACCCTGAAGTAATCAGAACTATGGATTATCTAAAAGCATGTACCCAGTGTCATTAAATTTAATCAGTGGTATTCAAGATATCTATGGAGAACCTGTAAATTGGTTAATTTATGCAAGTTAGGTAATTAATAAGCACAAAACTTAACCCTAAACTGAACATGTATATGGGTTATCCCTAAGCATCTACATGTGTATGTACCAAGTTTCACTGAATCTGATGAGTGATTGAGATATTGGTGGAAAAGTTAAATATTGGCTAATTTATATGCAAAATGAATCATTATTGTGCACAAACTTCATCCAAAAACTAATAAGAACTGTACATTATCCCAGATCATCTAAGTATCAGGTTTCATTGGAATTTGATAATTGGTTTTATATCAGTGGAACAGACACACATACACACACAGATGCACTAACCGCAGACTTCCATTGTGTGCTTCACACAAGGGAGTCAACAAATTAAATAAAATCATGAATGCCCAAGATACATATATGACTTATGTAACTAAAAATAAACCAGAATCCCAAATACCATATCTTGTTTTATTCGACATTTGCATTGATCACAACTGAAATGGCTCATTCTATCTATAAACACAGCTTTGTACCAATGGCCCATGCAACTGTAATAGAGCAGAATGGCATATACCAGTATGCATAGTTCATATCTGTGTCAAATAGCTTTGCTCAAGGTTAAGATAATTTATCAATTGTTTTATATTGGGTAATATATTGTCTTCCTCAGCTCAGACTACTTTGAAGAAATGCTTCCTGCAAAAGGTTTTAGAACGAATAGTAAACTAATTCACTATTATTAATTTGCTCCCAGAATATCAATACACTCTAGGGCAGAGGGTCTATTATCTGGACAGTAATCCACACATCTACTGAGAAGTCCAACAAATGAATGACCATAGCATCCTTCAGTGATTAATGTCTCCAATGAACATGGCATTTTTTGTGCTACCATCAAATTATTTAGTTGATGTAGATCATCTTCTTGGTTGTCATCAGCAAGGCTACCCTCGTGTGTTGACTCGTCTTTGTCAAGGCCCCATGCATCATGTTCCGTATACAGCTCAATAAGCGTAATTCCAAGGGACCACATATCAGACATCGTACTTGCTTTAGTTTGTTGAATTAGACATTCGGGAGCCATGTACGATGGTGTTCCAGCTATAGCACTGCTGCCTGCATGAAGTGTTGTATGACGCTTTATAAGTTTGCTAACACCCATGTCACAAATTTTTGTAACCATGGTATTCTTTGCGATTAAAATGTTAGCAGGTTTTATGTCCTGATGAATGATATTATTCTCATGCATGTATGATATTGCTTGGCACAGTTGCTTGGTGATATATGGCTTTCGGTCATTTGGAATATTAAACTCTATGTGCTCACCACTAAAAAGAAGATCATCCATGTTTGGCCCATCAATATATTCAGAGACAATGATCATTGTATTCTTTTCAACAGCAGTTGCCATAAGCTGCACGATATTTGGATGTCTGATCCTACTATGTATTTGAACCTCCCTTTTAATACTTCCTTGCAGAAGTTTTACATTTCTTCCCTTTATTTCTTTGATAGCCACATCTGTGCCAAGCCATTTACCTCTATACACTATGCCAAATGCACCTCTGCCAATTTCATCAGCTCTTCTGTACTGTACATCCTTTACCTTGATTTGGGGTACATAAGCATTTGCTGCACTTTATGAGGATGATGGAACAACTTCTTGAATGGATCTTGCTTTCTTCCTGGAATCAGGCTGTAGTTTCTGTGACAAACTTGGCATCTGTTTTACAAGTTTTCCTTCTTCTCGCCCACTCCCTGTCATTGTACATACTTCAACAATACTTACATTTGCAGATTCTTCAAACATTCCATCAAATGTTACAATTACTTTGTACAAGCCGGCATCAGTTATCCAAAGACAGCAATGATCAGAGTCTTCGGATATAATAACATCATCCTTTTTCCATGTATAGATGACACCTGGTTGTCCATGACAGGAAGCGATCACACCAAGTACTAACAGTTTGTCTTCATAACCCCAGATTTCAGCTGGCTCATGCAATATTATTTTAGAATTTTCAAACCCATTTGCCATTGGAAAGACATACTTTAAATCATTTCCATCCATGCATTTGTAATCTAAAAATAGCACGTCCTTCTTGCATATCGCTCTCACTTTAAATCCATTGCGTATAGGATCAAAATCTTGTGAAGATTCAATATCTGGATCAGACCAGAGACATATTTCTTTACACTGAGCTCTAGATGAAGCTGATATTGTAAATACAACGTTAGAATTGCATGATGCACCTTCTTTTGAGTATGAAATGTTGAGCTCTGTTAACCCTCTGTTGGCTCCATTGACAATGATGAACGTTTCCTTTCAGCACCCACTTCTATACCCGATTCTTTACTGACTTTATTTGTTTTACCAACTGCATTGGAGGAAATATGTAGAATCGTATCAACATTAGAATCTGCTAATGAGTTGTCCTGTTCAGGCACAAATTGAGGTTTACCATAATCACGGTTTGTAGCACTGATCTCTTGTTTTTGTGATTCTCCCCCAAGACCAATTCTTGGTACTGCAAATACTACACTTGGTTTCCTCTCATTTGACTGTTCAGGACAATCAGTCCTTGGCATGATAACATTTGAGCCAGATGGAATGTCACTTTCAGTCATTTCTGTTTTTCTGATATCATCTGCACCTGCAGGGAGAAGTGGTGATTGTCTTTCAGTTGTATGTTCTATGACATCTGTACTAATACGAGCATTTGATGATGTCCCACCATTTTCTTCCATATATGGAGAATTGTCAGCAGTGGCTGCACTTGAAAAACTCACAGTAGATGTCGTTAAATACAATCTGCATTTACTGGGAAATAACCTATGTGATTTTAGGTATTCATCATAATTACATTCCTCGCCATCAACATTAGTAAAAGTAGTTATCTTTTCTCTAGAAAAATTTCCTAATGCTATATACATCTCACTTATTCCGCCATACTTGTCAATGTTCTTCTTGAACAGTTTTTTCCCCATGTATATCACTGTCTGTACTGAAATGGTGTCTTCTGCACTGTACTCTACAATCCTTGTTCCACCACCATCAATCATTTTCACCTGCTTGTAAGGTTGACCATCTTCAGAATGCAGCCAACCAATGTGAAGCTTCTTCTTAGGTTTTCGTGAGACTGATGCCTGTTAGCAAAAAGAATCAGTATAAGTGCTACCGGTAATTATAAAGATGAACACATAAACTACTTCTCACAACCAGGGTAGAACATGAAGTTATGATTTACTATTATGATTTACTATTATGGAGCATTCTTGAAAATTAAACTAAATACTCCTTTAATGTAATGTATCAGAAAAATATTTGACATGCATATGTAACCTTCAATACATAACCTATGCACCAAGTTTGAAAACATCTTTGACCAGATGTGAAAATTAATGCATACATATGTATGCTATGATGTACTATCCATTTATAAAGGTTGAAGTGAATTGCTCCACACATGTGCAAAATATAGCTGAATTTTCACAAACAAAATGGTCGCCAGTAAGCCATATTTGATCCAATTATAAAATCTTTGAACATGTACCACATTAGATACTACATTGTTGTGTTCCTTTAATTTTTTGCAACAAATCAGTCAAAGCTTACCACACGCAGATATACATTCAATTTATTTGTGAACTGTCTTAGTGACTGAAATCTGGTCATGCACCCAAACACTTTATATTACAGCGGTAGGAGGTAATATTAATTTAAGGCCCTCAATTTTATTGACACATGCATAAACACACACATACAAACATGTGAACTTGACTTAGTAGAACTTGGCACATGGCCTTTCTTCTCTTTGCCAATTATTTTCCTTTCTTTTCTTATATGCTTTACCAGATCACTAATACGAGACTTCTTCAATGCTGAAATGATGAGTTTTTTAAGTTTAAACAATATATGGTTGCATCTCTAGACTATGTCATCTCAGAAAAGAATGATGATGTGAAAGGACTTTATTCATTTTTATGCTAATCCAAAGAATTATTATATACATGTAACAAAAATACTTATCCATAGCTAAAACCATATCATCAGCCTTTACATACCATAACATGTTCAATGTCAATTATTTGCACTTTTTTGACATGATTTTTTAATAAATAATCAGATATATACCTGTATGTATGTAAGCATATAAGCCATATAAATGTTTGACATAATCTGTCAATAATGAATTTATAATATCATCCCCATGTCATCATTGTCTCAATAATTGAAGCCAATAGCTATTGAGATATCAAAATATATAACATGACACAATACAGCAAGCCATGCATGACACATAACATTTCTTACGTAAATATTGTTTGCTGGAACAGTACAGTATTACGAAAATATCTATCATACATGTATTGACAAAGAATTGCTGCAAGCATGTCAAAGATATATGACTGGAATCAAACTCCTGAAAAACAAGACATGAATGTTACAGTCCCCGTTATTTGATTACAAAGTAGTACAAGGAACATCTGCAAACAGGTGAATGAATATGTACTCTATGTGGGTACAACTCATCATAAAGTGATTTCCCATAATCTAGTTTTGTTATGACAACTAAGAACTTCCACTGACCCATGTTCAGAATCTTAGAGTACACAAGTGCAACAAAACTATTTGTTACCATGTACATGTATACTTGCTCAAGAAACTGCATTCATAAATCTGAGTGATGTACATGTCTCTTTGTTAAAGGGGAACTAAATAGAGCCTATTTTGGTGTTTGTATTTATCAAGTTATGTATATTGATTATAAATTTGAAAAAAAAAATTAAAAAAAATGATTATCTTCAGAGTTATGATGATTTAAATATGAGAAACCATAAACCCATAAAGGACTTCCGTTTGCGCCATCTTGCCATAAAAAACGCCCTCATGAGGTATAAACAGGTAAGGTAACAAAGTATGATGACGAAATAGTATCTGATTAAATATAAGCAACTTAGGGAGCCATATTTGGCTGGACTGGTGAATTGACTTCTCGCTAGATTGTTTCGACTTTTACGTTAATATTATTTACAAGCATAGCAACATACAAACATTATGGATGTGCGATTGATCGAGACAGGCATTTTGTTTTGTTTTTTTGTCTAACTGTTTAATAAATGCTGTTTCCAGTACTGCACTGTGCGGCGTGCAAATTATTCAAAGTATGGATGCTGGAGTATGCAATCTTGAGTTCGTAGGGTGGTGATGGAAACATTTTCGTCCATGTATTCACAGGGCTGCACTGGCAAATCATGGGACAAGTGTCACAGGAACACCAAGCAGATTGTTCACAGACTTCCGTGTAATTTGAAATATAACTTTCATCCGAACAAGGGGCATCGTCGACGATATACTCTGGACTGATCTGAATCGTCATAGTATACCGTACTTCCCTGATCATAAGCCCGGAGGCATGAACACGTAAAGGAAAAGTAAGGGATGAGCTTGTACTCGAGGACCAACTCAGAAAAAATGATTTTGTTTTGGGGTTAAACACTGTAACCATCTTGCAAACAACGAAATATTATCCAAAAAAAATATTCGTTCACCACGCCGGGCTCGGGAAAATAATACTTATTTTTGAAAAAAATGCGTCATTGATTTGAACGATACTTATAATGAAGAAACAAACATGTTCATAAAAAACACACACATTTTATTACAATACGATTTACATACCGTCTGAATTTACGTTGAAATAATGGGTAGGGTCTGTGAGGAAACAGTGGACGAAGGCATTTATCATTATCTTCGTTTTGGTATGTTTTCGATCGTACGCAAACTCTCGATGCAAAACAATTTTCCACCATGAGGTTTTTCAGCACGATTTGACCTGGAACAACTTCCTTTGACATAACAGGTCATGTCTTTCATTAACCAATCAAAATGATGTGTCGTAATGATGAAATTTTCCGATTATTGACGATGATTTTTTAGCGCAATGCGGAAGTGAATTACCGCAATGTTAAAATGCGATCTGTAGCACTGATTGCAACGAAAAACCGATGATTTTTTTTCCCTAAATATAAACGACGGTTAATAGTAACCGTGGGTAAACTGAGTGTGGAGGAAGAATTTAAACACCTTTCTCGGTCGCCAACATGTCTCATCGTTCAAACCCTAGGCCTTTCATGATAGTCTCAAAGTAAACCATGCCCAATAACCAGGTACACGCCTTGACGATCACATTTTTGGCTTTTCGAAGGCTACTACTCAACGAAATATGGATTAATCCAGAATTGCAACATCGATGTTCATCCTGAGTAAATGACAGAATAGAAACGATGCGAATCACGTTGTGTACGTTCGCCATGCACTCTGAACTTGAAATTAATGCGAGTTTTCTCATAAAACTAAAAGCATGAACCAAACTAACGATTATTATGAAATGAAACACACCTTTACACGCATATTTTAAAGAATATCGTCGACGCCCAGTAAAAACACTCTGGGCTTATAATCGTGAATGCCCTCAACTCGATAAATACCAAGTAAAAACATAGGGATGGGCTTCATACTCGGGAGGGGCTTACGATCGGGGAAGTACGGTACTTTAACGCAATTGGGCTTTCACTCTCAGAATACTGTGGTTCAAACGTATAAGGCTCTAACACAAGTTTTAAAAAGCACATTGTGCATATAAAAGTTGAGTTTATACTAATAGTACACAATGCTTGGCAGCATGAACGGCTATGTACAATGGCGTATACGAATGCGATCAGATACTAAAACGTCATAGCTTTGAAAAGTACCCGGATGTTAAATGTGTTCGTTCGTTAATTATTCCCCTCCATGAATGGCCTCCATGGCAAGCACTTCAAATGCCTATCCAAGCTACAGTTATAATTAAAACAAAATTAAACCACTGCAATATTATTTCAAATACAGTTTAGAATATACACAACTATAAATTAAGGCCGCATTTAGGTTCGCTTTAATTAAGGTTTTAGTATATTACCAGGACCTGGGTCAAATCAAAGATCAAATGACACAGTCCCCGTTAAATTTTTGAAAGTTCTCTTTGTGCTCATCGTATTAAAGCAGAGGGGTTGTCGCGAGCGTGTCCTTGAAACTTGAGTTCCAAGTGGCGTATACAACAGATTGTTTATTTACATCAAAACACGTGTTCCGTGTAGTAGTAATATGGCCAAAAATAAAAACAGCATGTATGTGCTAAATACGAATGAAAATGGTACATAAATTGTGGAAATATAGTAGTAAGGCCAAAAAGTCAGATGGCTGTCAATCGGCCATCCTTGACCAGATTTTGAAACAAATTGTCATGGACATGCATCCTAACATGTATAAAGTACATGTATGTGCCAAATTTGAATGAAAACTGACAGAGCACGTCCAAGATACCGCATAAAAAAAAAATAAGATGCCTGCCAGTCGACCATATTTGATCCAATTGCGAAATAAATCGTCATGGACATGTATCCTAAGATGTATGATCTATGTACCAAGTTTGAATGACAACTGACAAAGCATGTCCAAAATACAACATTTTCAAAAAACAAGATGGCTGCCAGTCGGCCACTTTGAATCGAATTGCTAAACCACTACATATGCATATGTCCCACATAAAGTACTAGGCACATGCAAAGAATGAACGGAATCGGTTCAAGGAATTCTGAGATATGACTCCGGACGGACGCACGGACGGGGATCGAATTATAAGTCCCCGTTTTTGGACTTCGTTCGAACGGGGACTAATAACTGCATTGTTTTAATTTGAATTTTTGGGAGGGTGTGGTCATTATTGCCAAAAGCACATCTACTCATGCCAAGGTGTAATGATACCAAATATGAATAAAATTTACACGGTGGTGGTAGAGATAGCAACAAATAAATACATTGATATAATTTGCATATTTTTGGGAGGGCGTGGTCATTACTGTCAGAAGCACATCTACTCGCGTCAAGGTGTAATCCTCCCAAATATAAAGAAAATCAGCTCAATGGTTGCTGAGATCAAAGGAAATCAAAAAACCGATGTATGGTTCTTGAGATAGCAGTGGAACAGACGGACACACATACACACACACTAACTGCAAAGACTCCCGTTGTGTGCTTCGCACATGGGAGTCAATTAAAAATTAAATGTGCCTAAACTTCCCATAATGCTTAATTAAGGTGTGTACACACTAATCCCAGTTTTCAGTTCAGGAACTGTTAGGATTCATACTGTGCATTTTTCTTTTAGAAACAACTGTCAGTGATACTGTAATATGATGGTGATAGTAACAAGTCTGATCATACTGGTAGTAGCTAGTTAACTAGTCTAGACATTGAAACAAACTGAGGTGAATTACTAATGGTGCTAAGATCAATTATATACAACAGAAGCATACCTTTCTTTAATTCATCTTGTAATTTAGCTATTTCTCCAACTTTTAATCCCAAGTTCTTAAGTGTTTCAATTGACAACAGAGAAACAGTATCATTATCCACTATCTGTGAAATAGTTTAAAATACATCAAATTATTGTAATTAACATACTCTCAAGCAAGTAATAAATAAACTACAAACATATTTTAAATGATACATACCATCTGACGATTTACATTTCTGTTAGTTCCTTAAGAAATACATTTGAAACTTAAGGCATAGTAATTAAAATACACAATCTGATTAAAATCTGATGTAGTGCACAGGCTTTAATTATTTTGGCTATAAACTTATTTTAATTTTTATTACTTATCTTATTAATGCCTTTTTATTTTACTTTGATTTTGATTTTGTGATTTTTTTTAATTCCGCCCTACATACAATTACCAAAACTTCAAAAAATAATTACTAGATCAAAATAAAATAAAATAAATATACAAAAAAAAGCTGAGACTAGGATTTCATTTTAATCAGATTGTTCTATCTCTAGAAATAACAATGGCAGAATTGTTGCTCCACACAAATTTAACTCACATTACTGACCCAGTGTATTACTAAATTAACAAAATACATTGCCATGAAGCACAATTTATGTGATGCCAAAAAATATTTCTCAAATACTTCATTTTAGTTTGTTCTTCCTTGATGTGACTGTTACTGATTGTTATATTGGTTCCTGAGATAGCATATGGAAACTAACCTGACTAATATGCACACATCACTGAGAACAATTTATCAAGCCAATGACAAAAATCCCGTATCTTCATATCTAAATGAACAAACAGACTTATTGTCTAACTTTGTTACAATTATAGATAACATTTCACATCAGTTGCCCAAAACTACCCCTTAATGTTATCATGAACACAGTTCCATATGCATAATCGATTTAGTGTTTGTATTTTCAGAACAATCCGTTTGTAATGCTTACAGACCGTTCTTGGCCAAAATATGGTAAATCAACCTATAACACACCTATTTATTATGAACTCAGCATAATGAATTAGTACATATGTACAATATTTCACTAAATTCATACTTCAGAAAAAGCAAAAACATAAATTTCAAGCCCTTTATATAATGTACACTAAGTAGGTGAGCCAAGTTTGAATGACTTTGATTCATGATGTCAGGTCCAATACATAATTGATAATCCACAGAACATAAATGCATGAAACTACTGTAAAACATGTCTTTTTCGCGAACATGACTTTTTCACGAATTTAGCGAGAGAACTGATTCGCTATTTCAAGATGTCGCTAATGACTTAATTATGAATTCAAATTGGCTGCCAAACAAAGAAATCAACATTATGCTATTACGTCATTTTTCGCTAAAATTGCATGCCGCTTTCTCAACATGTTTTACAGTATATCTATAAACCCTCTGACAAACATGCCATTACAACATGCAGGCTTAGGCAAAGTGGATACAATTTATAATATAATTGACTTACTTCCTCTTTTAGAAATATTTCGTATATGAAATTCGCCCTGTCATCTGAAAAGAGCTCAGACAAAACCTAAAAAAAAATATTAAGTTAAGAATTTTGTAGGGATAAATGAAAAATACCGTTCAAGTATCCAGTTACATAAGTCAGACAGTTTTTCAGACATTTTTCAATATTTTTTTGTTTCATTGTCAATAGAACTGAAATATTTCCCCTAGATGAATGTGCACTTATTTCATTTTAGTTTTAAAGGTAATTTTATAATCACTTCCCTACATTTGAATTGGGTTATATATAGAGTAGTAAGAATAAATAAGAAATATTACCTTTCCCACAGATAATTCACTTAAAAATGCTTTCCACCAGGGGGAAGAGGAGAGTGTGGGTCAACAGGGTAAATTGGCCAATGGAGTCCCATAGTGGGGATTTAAACAACATTGGCATTCCTGTATATAGCAACATTTGACGTCAAAGATTGCTACAGACCTGTCATCAGTTTACGCCCATTTTTGGTTATCAACATGTTGCCAGGGCTCATCCCAGTGCTTGAAATAAACATTTAATTTTGGTAGCTAAGTGGACCATAATTTCATGAATCCGGTAGCCATGTGTTGTTTGGGAGTCAACTTTCGTTAAATTGAATGTACCAAATATTCATTAAAAATGTTTGTGTTAGAACAGACAGATCAAAATAAAAAAATGCACTTGGACATAAATTCCGACTTTTTGTGAATGACCTTATATCAATGTACATGCCTTTCTATTAGCCAAAAAAATTGATTAATTGTTTATGTCATTATGCATCAGTTAATATTAACCACATTGGTGCCACCAAACCAGACAACTACTGTACCTCCACCCTTGTTATATAGCCGTTGAATATCCCTGAGAAAAAAGTCACCCCATCCCCGTGAAAAACATAGCGAGATGTACTTATGGAACAGTAAATCCCGATAAAATATGAAAACATAGTCTTTCTATCATGGCTTCCTGAATTAGTTCATCAATTTCTCAAATAAAAAAAACACACATGTCAGCGTACCTCTTGGTATAACTTATCAATTTTCAACATATTCACCCTAAAACACTGTTATGTTTGTGTAACACTCAAGATTCATAACTGTTTACATTATAATAAAAATCGTGAATATCGAACTTACCCGCCGCAACTCTGTCGTCTGGCTATTGACGGCCATGATGTTTGCCACGCATGCGCATGAGCTCAATCCCATACTGCAACGTTATGGAGTTGCAACTTGGAAGTAAGAAGTTGGAAGTCGGAATTTAGAAGTAGGAAGTTGGAACTGTGAAGTTTGAAGTCGGAACTCAGAAGTAGGAAGTGGGAACTGTGAAGTTGGAAGTGGGAACTCAGAAGTGGGAACTGTGAAGTTGGAAGTGGGAACTCAGAAGTGGGAACTGTGAAGTTAGAACTAGGAAGTCCCCTCTCGGCTTTCGTAGTTTTGGGTGGAGATGTGTTACAATAGGAGTCTGTTTACGTTTGGTCTTAATGTAGCTAGTAATCTTACAAACCAGGGCTTAGTGAAGTCGCTATCATGACACTAGTCTGGATTTTTGTCTTGCAATTCTGGGTAGATAATCAAATTTATCTAAATTTTCCATATTAAATATCAAAGATTCTATTTCTTTGCTTATAGGTATACTATTTTTTGTGTTGGTTCAAAAAGTAAGCTATTAAGGGTTAAAGTGGCTGGACAAGTGTTATCATAGACCCTCTATGATTTTATCAGTAATGGCTATCTTTAAAATGGGAATTTTGTTTATGTTTGAGCCCATGCCCAAGGAGAGGCGGAGAGACAAAGAATTTCAGTAACTTTAGTTTTATGAGGCTGCTACATATCCATGAACATACGTATAACATTTGTGTTTTTGGTGGAGTTGATGTCATACAGTTGATGAGCATTTTAGGCGGCGATATGCACTAATCGAAAGTTGAGTAGTGAATGACTTATTTGCTGGACATTGTCTTTAATAGAATTGTCACCATGAATTTTACAAACAGAAACAAACCGTGTCCATGGCAAACAACAAACCACTATTAAACCGATTAAAGGAAGTATTGTACTTTATATTCATTACAATTTCGGAGATGAATGGAATATCAAACATAATAATAACCTTTTTACAGATTTTTACACGTTAACGTTAAATGTTAACGGTTAAAAGTCATATCATTATTATTCATATATTCACAATAAAGTTTATAAGCAAGTAAATAGGTTATAAGTGAGCAAATGAAATGATGATCGGTGGCGTTGGTAAAAACAGCGATACTATACTAAGTGTACTTGTGTATTTTGATTCATTCTAACTTTATTATTTTGTAGTTAGTAGTCACCCACACAATTGTACTAGAGTTTTTTTAATTGTTATGTCATTTTTTCTTATAATTCCTAGTTTTATTTTTTATTTTTTTTATTTTATTTTTTTTCTCTGTTCTGTAGTTTTAGTGACCTTACTGCTGTACTTTCCTAAGTCAGTGTTGTGTCAATAACTATACTATCTTTACTACATATAAATACAAACGTCACTAAATACGGAAAAAAACTAAAATTTACCATTAACAAAAATAGAAGATGTAGTCAAAATTTGACGAAAACTGAAAAGAACGCACCTGAACAAGCATAGCAAAGTCTTAGGAAGCGATTAGTACACAAAGGCTGCCGCGAGTGAAATGACCCGATCACGCTTTTTGTTCCCATGATGCTTTGCGACGAGACACAAACCAAATTCCATACTACCAAACGGTTCGCGTTTAGCCGCACATCACACTCATTTAACCAAACCGGTAAGTGTTCTCTTGATCTGACCTCCGATTGTTGCCATTCCTAGAGTTGTCATTATTATATGTTGCTTGCTTTTTGAACAACATATAATTTAGGTGGATTCACAGTCAATTCGTCCCAATTCACATTCGTCCCAACACATTCGTCCCACAAGTCGATTCGTCCCAATTCACATTCGTCCCACGAGTCGATTCGTTCCAATTCACATTCGTTCCAATTCACATTCGTCCCATTTCACATTCGTCCCAATTCACATTCGTCCAATTTATTTAATTTTTGGTCAGCATTACGATCTTGAGCAGGGTCAATTTCTGTGCCAACTGTTACTGACACGCTAATTAATAACTCCACGTTGCGTGAACGGTGTATTTGTATTTATTTATTTATTAACTAATAACTCTACGTTGCGTGTACGGTGTATTTGTATTTATTAACTAATAACTTGAACGGTGTATTTGTATTTATTAACTAATAACTTGTACGTTGCATGTAAGGTGTATTTGTTTTTATTAACTAATAACTCTACGTTGCATATAAGGTGTATTTGTATATAACGTCGGCAAAAACAGTGCGTGGGACGAATCGACTTTGGGACGAATCAACTTGTGGGACGAATCGACTTGGGACGAATGTGATTTGGGACGAATCGACCGTCCCCCTTTAGGTGAAGTTCTTTAGTCAGTGTTATCAAGGAAGTACTTTCACCGTGTGATCTATGTTACGTCGAGTCATGTCATCGTACACTCCCGGGCGTACTGCACTTTGATCTTATACAAATAATGTTTTATGGCATTATAATTACCTCCGACTTTCATACGAAAATGTCAAAACAAACATGCAGTTACAAAACAGAAAGCGACTAATCACTGTGCGCGAATACATCAATAAATAAATCCGTTTGTTAACCACAGGACTTTCGCTTTCAGCTAATAGTCATATGACGAATCAAATAAACAAATAATCGGCGCTTGCGCACATGGTGATTGGAATACGACTTTGCTCGTTAAAAAATCGAGCATTATATACCGGCCCTTGTTCATTGAATTAGATTATATATAGAAAGGGTGAACCGGAAATGCCTTATGATGGGATCATTGACTGACTTTGCTTTTACTGCTAAAATCCCGGATAGTTTTAAACTAGTTTTAAAACACTAACCTATTGAAGACAGATTACACCCTACTTGAATGGCGAATTATGAAGCAAAACGAAACAAACGAACCCAAAACTGTTCTTATACCGTGACAGAGCCATATTAAATAAATAACGACACATCGATCAATCGATCACTCCCATATATTTTTATAAATGGTCGAATTTCATGTTCAATGTTTTGAAACATATTTTGGCATGACATCCTCATCATGATTCAGAAACTACGATCGCGCCTATGGCAGCTATGCTTATACGTGCTATTTTGCATATATAGAATAGCACAAGTCATTCATAATGTTTTTTGTCTTGTACACTAGTTGAGTATAAATAAGTATTCACGTGTTCCCATTTAAACGCATGCCAGTAATTAAAGTCAATCAACTATAGATGTAGATATATCACTAGATAGTTATGATCATAGTAGTAAGGTATGTGTACAATATACATACTTCACTACTATGATCATAGCACATTGATGAGAGCATTTCAGTAAAACAACTATTACATTGTTATGTAACCTAATTAATTATGCACAAATCTTATTCCTAGCGATCTATTATATATGCAAATTTACTACTAACTAGACATTGTGCGCATGGTTAAAAGATTTATTATCTGGTCATTTGACACCAATAATATTCATAAAGTAGATTATACGTTTACTATTGTTTTTGATGCACAATCTGTATCAGACATGTGAGGTGGGCGAGGTATGTAAACCAAGGCAACGCCCAGAACAACAAACTAGGAAAACCTCTTTTAAGAACAATAACTTACTGATTTACTTCTGAATATACACTGGACTTTTATGATGCCCAACGACCCGTACTAACAAGATCAAAACTTACCAAGTTCTTTTTTTATAGTTACGCAATGAGCATCTACTAATATATTCATATATCAACAAACTTGCATTGTCATAGAAATTGTCGGTGAAAATCTAGCTAGGAATCTAAACCCAATTCTCACAATTCCTGAAATTTGTTTTTTTATTTTAGTTAAAGCAGGGGAGTCGTCACCTGCGCATGCGTCAGATGGCCATAGCGTGTCATTGTTTACAAACAAGCGTATACCCATGAGCCTTTGCGTTTTAGCGTGTTGTTATCGTCGCCCAGGACTCAATTCCCGCGCGTGCGCAAGTGACGATCCTCCCGCTTTAACTCAATCAATTCTAAACACTAACTAAACATGCACAATATAACATCTAAATAGGCTTTTTGCTTTTAATTACCACGAAACTTTGATGTCGGTAATTACACTTACGAGTAATTTCTTTACTTTATTCAATGTTGCAGAAACATTATTTTATTGTCATTTAGTTAGCAGGGTATACACATAATAAATTCAATAAAACAAAAACAAGAGTACCATTCGTCAATTAAAGACACTAACATAGGGAAATGTATGAATTACACCTCTAGTTGAAAAAAAGAAAACTTGCATCTTTTCCATAAAGCCCTGTGCTAACATCAACTGTAAACATCTTCTGTTTTCAAGCAACATGTGAGTTTTTTTTTTTTTAAATTGTATGGTTACATTGTTGGACTTTCCAGTAATTTCACTGGAAATATTGAAATATTTCCTAGATTATTTAATGTTTTTTGGCTTCAAGCTGATTAACTGTAGGAACCATGGAAATAGGTAAGTGTATCCGATTTCTACTTCTTCATTCATTCTTATTTTATTTTTTCCATCTATCTTGTCTACTAAACAGTTTTGGTTGATTTAAAATCAGTTTCATGTGTGTGGTGACAGTATCCAGAATTAAAACAATGGAAGACTTCACAATGAAAAACCCAGCCTGTGTAATGAGCTGATAATGTATGAATGTAATGCTTGGTTACATCCTGTCACTGGGATCTAATATTTCAGTTTGCGACTTAATGTTAGAACCTCAGATAACGTGGCTGTCATCATTAAAATGTATTCTAAACCTGATTTAAAATTCACTAAAACCTTTTAGTAGACAAGACGCGTGATATGGAAAATAATAAAACAAGTTAGAATAAATCAGTGAGTAGAGATCGGATACACTTACCTATATCTATGGTTCCTGCAGATGAACAACTCGCAGCCGAAGAGTAAGAAATCTGAAAAATATCTACAAAACAATTTTCCCAGTGAAATTAATGGAAAGCCCAACAATATAACCATATAATTAAAAAATAATGCATTGCTTGAGAACAGAAGTGGTTTACAATTGATGTTACATCAGTACTGTATGGAAAAGATGCGAGCCCCACAACGCCCTCTATAATTCAATTTTCTATCCAACAATCCTTTCCAAAATCCAATATGAAAATATTTCTTCCATATAACCGAGATACGCTAATGTATACATCATCGATATTTTTAACACTGATTTTTTATCTGGTTTCTACATTATGAAGCAAAGGACAGTGTGACAATGTGACAAAATGAGATCCTAATTTAAAAATTTATCTGCATTTTTTGGCATTGATCATGAAAAACAGTTATGTTTTTCTAAGATTAAACCATTATCATTGGACAAATTGAAATCATCGCCTCTTCATGATACAGTAAAACCTGTCAAAACCGACCCCTGGAAAAACCGACCCACTGTCAGAACCGACCGATTTATGCAGCCCCAAAAATTTCTCAATAGACGCCTATGTTAAAACAACCTGTGAAATCCGACCACTGTCTACTCCGAACACCGACCGCATTGATCAGTCCTAAGTCCAGTATTCACACTGAATACATCGACCATCCGACCAGTTGCATCACATCCGCTGTCTCATAATCTGTCCAACCTAAAATATGTGCATTGTGTTCAATTTACCGTGAACGTCACAAAACCAATACCAAATCTCACACTACAAGTAACATCCCGTGTAAAACAATGGCAACTTATTAAGTTTCTCACACCACACGTCCAGAAATCGTGTGGTGTCTGGACATTATAATGACACCGGATAAAAACAAATGATCGGTTACATTGAGTTTTGAGTTTTCTTCTTTTCATAACGATTATGGTTGGTAATTTTGTGCTTTCAAAGCCACGTCCACCCTGATAATCAGACTCCCTCTGACGATACATTGTGGGCCCACTCAAGGTCGGTTTGGACAGGTTTTACTGTAATTCGGTAACGCATCATATTAAGTCAAATCTTCTCTAAATTATCATTTTAACTGCAATTGACTATGATTGTGAATATTGTCAAACCAGTTTCCTAATAATCTTGAAAATAGTGTACGTTATGAAAGATGAAATAACATTGTAAATAGCAATTACGAACAGGTGCTTTAAATCCACACCATGTTTTCTGTTACTTGTTTGATAGGTAAATGGAACGATACAGAATTTATTGCATATTTAAAACAATTTGATATTATTGCTCTAACTGAAACCTTTGTAGATTCATGCACCTTTAATTTGGAAAATTATTGTACTTATTATGTTGACGCACAGCGATCCGGTAATAAGGGGAGACACTCGGGTGGTATTATTGTTTTTATTGAAACCATCTTCTCGCAATTTGTTGAGAAAATGCGATGCTCAAAAAATTCTATTCTTCGGCTAAAGATAGAAGTGCCAAATAAAAACGTCCTCCTCCTCGGTGCTGTATACATACCACCTGTTGGGTCTCACTATGCTAACGACACTATTTTTGCAGAAATTGAATCTGATATAGTAAATCTATCCAGTCGTTATTATGGAACAAATGTGCTATTAATGGGAGACTTTAATGCACGGACAGGGGTACTAAATGACTTTCTCGAAGATGAAAATTCTACTCATGTGCCTATTGGTGAGACATACAGTGCTAATATTGATATTGGCGTGCGTAGTAACTGTGATGTAGAAAAAATGATTATGGAGATAAGTTATTGAGTGTATGCAAAACCACTGATCTTAGGATCATAAATGGACGTAGACCTTCTGACACTATAGGACACTTCACATGCATAACTTACAATGGGTCTAGTACGGTCGATTATGTAATAGCGTCACAAAATATTTTTAGCACTATATCTGATTTGCATGTTGACTGTAAACTGAATCGGACCACATGCCATTAGAATGCACCATAGATGGGTATTTTATTGGTAATCGTCAAACTGTAGCTGTTAATAATAAAAGCATGCCACAATTTAGGAGATATTATGTGAATCGGGAATCATGTAAAATATTTCAAGCGAAATGCATAGAAGATGACTTTGATCATGTGATCCAAACCATTCAGTTCGACACTGATAATGGTGATATAAATGGTGCTCTCTCTAAACTATCAGATTTATTCATGAATACTCGACCACGCATGCGCCAGAATAACAAGGGTGTAAGCATTCACTGTGCTAGGTGGTTTGATACTGAATGTAATAACGCTAAGTTAGATTTACAAAGAAGACTACGACAATTTCGTTGTACAAGAACACATGATTCTTTAACTGATTATCGTACTAGCAAAAAAGAATACGGTGGTATGCTTATAAAAAAGAAAAAGGTCTATCAAAATAATCAAATATCCGAGTTAGAAAAAACCGCTCTTGACAATGATAGCAAACAGTTTTGGAGATTCTTCCGAAATGCAGACCAGCCCAAACCACCCTCAATTAGGCCAACTGAATGGTTTAATTATTTCAATTCTTTATTTAATCCAGTTATAAATGTGGAAAGAAACACTGAGCACGACAATTTGTGGAGCAGTATTGAATCTGCTGTCCAGGATGGTAATTTCAACTACTCACAGGAGGACCAAATTACTGATTTTATTAATTGTCCAATTTCCCAACTTGAAAATGAGGTTAGTATCAAACAGTTGAAATTTGGTAAATCATCAGGCAGCGATGGCATACCGCCTGAATTATAAAAATTTTGCTCTCCTCAATTAATTCAATTATTACATGGCATCTTTAACTGTGTTTTCGACACAAGCATTTTCCCTAAGCAATGGTGTGAGGGTATTATATTCCCGATACATAAAAATGGTTCTAGGAATAAGGCTTGTAATTATCGGGGTATCACATTACTACCAATATTAAGTAAAATTTTCAATAGAATTTTATACAATAGGCTACATAAATGGGATGAAATTATTGAATTTACTAGAGAAGAACAAGCGGGTTTCAGGGCAGGCTATAGCACCATAGATAACGTATTTATTATTCACACATAGGTACAAAAATATCTTGCAACTAAACGGGGACGTTTCTATTGTGCTTTTATTGACTTCGAAAAAGCATTCGACCGAGTCAATCGGGTAGCTTTATTTTTCAAATTTGGTAAAGCAGGTATTAGAAGTAAAATGTATATAATTCCATTCTTAACTCTATGTATTTACAAGTAAAATCATGTGTCTTGACAAGTGATGGTCTGACAGGCTTCTTTAACTGTCCGGTTGGAGTGCGTCAAGGTTGTATTTTGTCACCCTTTCTATTCTCTTTTTTTATAAATGACCTTCACGTAGAACTTCAGGCAGACAAGCTTTTACGTGATTTGGTTGTTCTGTGGGTTTAATTAAGTTATTTTATCTTCTTTTTGCGGATGATTTAGTTTTGATGTCTTACAATGCAATTGGATTGCAAAGATTACTTAATAAGTTGAAATCATATTGTGATAATTATCATTTGAGAGTTAATTTAACCAAAACCAATGTTACAGTAATAGTTTTTTAGAAATGGAGGACCGTTACGAAGATACGAGCAGTGGCGATACGATGGGAAAATATTTGAAGCAGTGCCGTATTACGTTTATTTGGGTATACAACTCTCACTACGTGGTTCTTGGTCATTATGCCAACAACATCTAACAGATCAGGTAACAAAAGCGCTCCATGCACTAATGGTTATTATATGTACAATTGGACCAGTGCCTAATTCTCTATGTTTTAAAATATTTGATACAAAAATTGTTCCAATAATGCAATACGGTAGCGAGATTTGGGGTCATTTTCAGTCTCCAGCTGTTGAAAATGTACACATCAATTTTTGTAAATTTTTGCTTCACATTCGTAATACACCATTAGTTCGCGCAACAGTAAAAGGGGAACTTGGTCATCCCACAATGTATTCTCTTCGTTTAGTTAAAATGGTGAAATATTGGCTGAAAATACTTAAAATGAACCCAAACCGTTACGTTTATCAATGTTACAATTTTCAATACACACTGGCTGACTCAAACAAAACATGCTGGGTTAAGTCATTAAAATAAATACTATTTAGTTACGGAGTTGTGGTACAACCAGGGTGCGGGCGATGAAAATGCGTTTCTCGGCTTGTTTCGTCAGCGGTGTTTTGACATCGATCTCCGAAAATGGTGTTGTAGACTCATTTGAACGATTAACTTCATATAAACTATATAAACGTAACCTGGAACTAGAATCGTATCTTGTAATTGAAATGAAAACAGCTTTTCGACTTGCTATGTTAAAATTCAGAACATCATCACATAGTCTAATGATTGAAAGGGGACGCCACCTAAACATACGGACACCAAACAGGATCTGTCCAGTTTGTCGTAGTGGGGTTGAAGATGAGTTTCATTTTTTACTTCTCTGTCCCGCCTACGACGAGCTGACGCAGCGCTATATTCCAAACATATACACTAAGCAGCCCCGCCTACAACACCAGTTCATTAACCCAATGACCAACAAAAATCCACAAACTGTTAGAAATTGTGCTAAATATTTATTTTATTCTTTTCTTAATAGAGAAACGTTGTTAGAGGAAGCAATTCTTAATGATATCTAACTATTGTATTTAATCTTTGTTTAATCTTTACCATGTGTAACCTGTGACCGCATATACTAGTGATGTATCTTTGATTGTACTTAGGACCGGCGGCCTATGATACTTTGGAAATAAACATTATTATTATATAATATTGTACAATTTACACTTAAATATACCAACATTTGAGGAGAACACAGATTATACAAACACAGATCTAGAAAATAATAACATATTCATTATTTTACGTAGTTGAAATTTGGTACAGATAGATATTTGGGTTTGTTTTATGGTTAATTTGAAAGATATATAAACAATGATAATACCATTTTTATTAGTTTATGAATTTGAAATTTGGCTCATTTATATATGTGATATTGTACACAATTTCACATCACAATTACTGTTTAGAATTAACAAAAAAGAAAAGAAAGTTAATTTAAATTAATGATATTTGTTTTTTCTTGCATAGGAAATTGTGGCAACTCTGACATCTTTTCATTTAATGATACCATAAGCACTTAATAGATTCTACTATAAATCTGATGTTACAGGTTGTAGCCTATGTAGATTTTCTCGTTAACAAAGCAAATAACTTTCGCACAAGCAGCAGAGGTATTTGTAACCATTCATTATAAGGTGCGTAAATTGTAAACTGTTTGCCAAAATAATTGATTTTAGTTTAAAAGATAAATTCAGTTTGACTAGTAGAAAAGTGATTTCAAAATAGCAGAGAAGATGTCTAGCTAGATCGTCTGTATAATATGCATCTTGAATGCATACATTTGTCAAAGCTATGCAGAGATTTTTTTTTTAAATCATATCACATAATATATACTCGTCTTTGTTTTGTTTTTTGTTTATATCCTATCTTTCCATTGACAGGGGAGTAATTTAATATACTAGTAAACAATCTATATATCTGCTCTGGTTTTGTAAGCCGGAAAAATGTTTCCGTTATTCGTTATGTAAATAGATGATGTTTTTTCTCTACAACTTAAACACTTTATGTATGACCTCTTGTCATCTTTATTTTGCATTTTTGTTTTTTCCTTGTTCAGTTTTGATGTTGTTAGTTGCTACCAATGTAGTTAGCAGCTTGCTCCTATCATCCTTGTCATCTTTTCTTTGTTTGCTTTTGGTTGGTGCCTTTTCTTTTCTTTTAATTTACTTTGTCCCAGTAATAAAAATGAAAGGTAATAGAATGACTGTACCACGGAAATTGGAAGTGTTTTATATAAATGAATCCGCCCTTTAACATTTTATAACTCAATGTGAGAGGCCTGGGTAATCGTCAGAAAAGATTGGATATGTTCAATTGGTTAAAAAATACTAACTCTAATATTATTTTTCTACAGGAGACCCATGCCTTGGCGAGGGATGAAACAGTGGTTAGCGGGGAAATGGATGGTCACTTTATATTCGTTCATGAGAGCTCGTTAAGTAGAGGAACATCCATTATTATTTGTAACATCGATTATAAAAATCAATTTCGTAACAAGTGATGCCATGGGTAGTTATTGTTATGTCTATTGATCTTTCCAACAAACCATACCTACTTATAACTTCTATGCACCCAATAACGAGGCCGAGTACACTCTCTTTCTAGAATCTATCCTTACACTCCATGACTCTATCTCCATTGAATCGGATACGGAAATAATTTGGAGTGGGGATCATAATGATTTCACAATGAATATACATTTAGATAGAATGGAAGGGGGAAACCCTTTACCCTGGCGAAACGCACTCGAAAAACTTAAGGATCTATGTACAAAATTTGATTTAGTTGACATTTGGCATTTACGAAATCCAAACACCAAACGTTTCACATGGAGACGCCTGAGACCACAAGTCGTATTGACTACTTTCTTATTAATAATTCAACCCAGTTAGCAGTGAAGACTGCCAATATAATCCCTTGTGTACATTCAGACCATTCGGCCATTATAGTTACATTAGCGATGAGCGTTATAAGCTGGGCAACTCCTATTGGAAGTTCAACAATAGCAACAGATGATCCTAATTATATAACTTTAATTACGAACAACATTCCAGTTTAGACTGGGGAATTAGGCCAAAGGGAGGACATCGTACTATCATGGGAGTTCCTGAAATATAAAATAAAACAGTGTACAATAAATTATAGCAAAACTATATCTCGAAAAAAAAAATTAAAAAACCTAGAAAAAAAAAATTCTTGAACTTGATGTAGCACCTGCAAACAATCCTATAAATGTCGTAATAAAAGAGGAACTAGAGCTGGTAAAAAATGAACTCCAAGTTGAATACAATCACATCACAGAAGGTGTGATAATCCGATCAAAAGCTAGCTGGTATGAGCAAGGAGAAACAAAATATTTTCTTGGTCTGGAACGGCGAAATGCTAAAAACTCCCATATATCCCTTTTATTTAACAGACTATATAATTGCATCAAAATGTATTTAACGTAGAATGGACAAAGTTCTCCAAAATCTTATCCATGAAACTCAAACAGCATTCATAAAAGGTAGGAATATTGGTGAATCTGTACGCCTTATGGAAGGCATTATACAATACACAAAAGATAATAATCTACCAGGCGCACTAATGGCTATAGCCTTTCAAAAAACATTTGATAGTTTAGAATAGGACTTTATGTTCCACACCCTTAAAACGTTCAATTTTGGTCCATCCTTGCAAAACTGGATAAAAATCTGTTATTCCAATCCATCGAGCTGTGTCATGAATCAAATCTTAGTACTGATTATTTGGACATCAACAGGGTGACCCCCGTCTCACCTCTCTTCACCTTGTCTTTGGAGCTGCTCTTAACCCAGTTGCGGTATAATGACACGTATCCGTGGGATCAATGTGTCTGGCTGTGAAATCAAATATTCAGCTTTCGCTGATGACCTTACATGATTTTTGTTATCAGATCTTGAATCATTTGCGCTGCTCAGCACTTTTCATTCCTTCTCAGGCCTAAAGGTAAACTAAGACAAGACAACAGCCACGTGGCTTGGTAGTTGGAGGTCTCGTGTTGATAAACCTGGCCAATGACTCCTGTTAAGATTGTCGTAATATACTTTTCTTACAATTCATCATTAGCATATAAACACAATTTTGAGGGCCCCTTTGATTCGTTAAATAAATGTTTGTAGATATGTTCGACTCGAAATCTCACACTAATTGGTAAATCTCTAGTTATCCCGGCATTTATATATTTATTTAAATTAATTGTCATCAAAATGGAAGATATATGTAAACTAAAGACTCACCTACATAAATTCATTTGGAAAGGTCCTGACAGAGTGGCCATTGGCCAGGGCGGCTTGAATATGCTCGATATCAATTCAAATTAAATGGATACAATCATTTCTAAATATATTCTAGCACACTATCTATCTCCTGTTGGGGGTTCTCTGTTCTTTAATTGTAATTATAAAATAAATTATTCACCCATAATGCTGCTCCCGTTTACTCTACAGTTGTTGGAAAATTCATTGTCACAAGGTTGAATACACAATAGCAAATATTATAATTTTCATCAACCAAAAAATTCTAATAAATAAAAAAAGTTTATGTTACCCAGATTTTATCTCAAGCTTTTATTTCATTCCACCTTTTACACTTTTCTTTACCCATTTCTTTCACAATGAAGATACCGAGTGGAATGAAATATTTTTTTACCATTTGCTGTCACCATGGAAACAAAACTTCAAGAATTTCAGTGGAAGATAACACATAATGTTCTATACACAAACTCCATGCTACATCACATGAGACATTCTCTTACAGCCTCTGATCTTTGTACGTTTTGTCATAGTTTTGAAGAAACACTCCTACACTTGTTTGTCAATTGTGAATATGTTAAAAGCCTTTGGACTACATTGTGTGATCAATATGGAACAAATTTAAGAAGCCCAGGTGCTCTCACATGTAAACAAATATTATTAGGTGATACTCTGTTTTCTAAGCTATTGAATCATTTAATTATCATTACTAAATTTACACTAATAAGTTAAAAAACTGTTTACCCTCCTTTAATATGGTTAAAATGAACTTACATACAACACAACTTATTGAACACTATATTTTAATTAGGCAAAATAAAACAAACCTCTATTTTGAAAAGTGGGGAAATCTTAAAATTAGGTAATGTTTTTTTTCTACATGGTATTATTATCACTCTTGTTAACCGTTTTTGAGGGGAGTCTGGAGAAATATGGCACCACCGCATCCAGCTACTTTATTTTGTTATTTTACTTGTATATTTATATACTCTAACAAAAATCTCACAAATAATAAGTTAATTTATTTAAGAACCATAGTCAGGAAGAAATGAATTTGGTTTATCAAAAACTCATATTTTGATAACATATATGTAATTTTTGAAACTATACATATAAGTGCCTAAAATAGACCTCTCTCAGATTTGTTCATTTTGTTTTGATAACTTCAGTTCCCTAATTTTGATGAATATTTTTCTCATTTTTAGTAAAAAAGTGATGTTTTCACCTTCTTGTAAAAACAGCAAGTCTGGTTTCTTTGACACTATACATGTAGGTACAAATGACCTCTCTCAGATTTGTGATGTGATGATACCTTTAGTTCCCTAATTTTGATGAATATTTGTCATTTTTGTAAACAGTGATATTTTCTACTTCTTAATTTGTTGAAAGTTTGATTGCTTTGATATATCCAACATATATTGACCTTAGATGGATCTTTCTCAGATTTGTTCATTTTGTGATATTTTCAATTCAATAATTGAAATGTGCATTTTTAACCGTCAGGCTGTTGAACCTAATAAATACTATTGAAACCTAGTGATCGATGAATGAACAGAGAACACATGGGTAACAAAATCATAGTACATCAACTTGTAGTTTTCATGTGGTATTGTCTGACTAGTGGTATATTTGTATCCTGCAGCATTCCCACATTTAGACAGGGTCACTAGGTGTCCCTAATGCTATACACATCTTACTAACATTTTTAATAGGATCGCTGTAAAGCTTTTTATCGTTGTATTTTATTTGTATTTCACGTTTATATTCATATGTTTTTGTTGTTGTTTTTTTATACCCGGGATGTGAGCTTTTTTAAATATTATATCCTGCAATAAAGATCTAATATCCCACTGATTAGAATTCCAATGAACAAGTGACTACAGTATACGCCTGGCATTGTCTGTAAGTAAACTATTGCTGTTATGTATTGACTATCTGCTCATGTTTCATTGACTGCTAACTGTTGTGTACTTGACTGCATACTGACCAGACTTCCTTGTGATGAAGTTCCATGGAATATTCTAGAATGATATTTTCAGATGAAAGCAAACTTGAAAGACCTCCTTGCCATAACCTTCTAGAAAGTATTACATTTTCAATATAAAGATTTATAAGAAATCAATCTGGGTGTTTCCATTATATTCAATGTTGAATAGCGAATTTACGAGGTAATTAGTTAACATACAAGTTTTCATCAACAATGAAAAACACCCATGAATAATGAAAGCGCGGTGGTCGTCGCGCAGCGCGTGTTCGAATTTCATGTAAATAAACAATGCATTTTACACGCGTTGTATACGTCGCTATGAGTCCCACATCGAACAGGACGCGGCGCGACGACTGCCGCTTTTGACTACTTTTGAAACCTGCTATTGTTTTCATTTAACCGGCGGCGCATAACACAAGAATTCTGTGACCCTTCTTAGTTGAGTAGGAAATATGGGTCCCCATGCACCCCAATGATATATTTTTTTAACTTATATTTTTGGAATCGTCAGGATGGCTAGTACACGTATTTTGATGTTCCCACTGTGAAATTGTGTCCCATGACGTCACTAGGCAGCCATTTTGGCAGCCATCTTGGATTTTTTTACAGAAATCAATGATCGGTAGAACTTTTGAACCAAACATCCCAGAGAGACAAACAAATGCATTTATCCATATAATTTGGACATGGGGAGTTCAATGAGAATGTTATTTTTAATATTGAAGCAGTATAAATGTCCGAAAGCCAAAATATCTTTTTTGGTCAATTAGCATAAGTAGTAAACATAAGTACACAATATTATGCATACAAAACAATATTTATTCACCAATATATCTGTAAACTAAAGTTAGTGAAAAGCACAAAAGCGTAGTTCAGTTGACATAAAAGTTGACAGAAAAATGATATATTTTTTTCGCTACAGGTTTTGGTAATGTCATCATTTAGTCGTCATCACTTAAAAAATCTTCATAATCAATCTCTTGCTCCTCTTCTTCTTTTTCCTGATCGTTATCTACAGTTTTCACCAGCAAGTCAATTAGAGAAGAAGGAAGGATCGGACCACATGACCACAATGGCTTCAAGATACCTTTCTCATTCTGCCCAGCCCTGTCCTGGATCTTATGGTTTGGGGGACCGATAATTTACACATGCAACATGTGGAACAAGATTGTCCCTACTGGAAAGATCCACTTTTGATTTATTTGTCAGCTTTTCATCCTCATTTCATCCTCCCCTACCAGAGAGAGCCAAGTTGTCATAGGCAACATACTTCTCAAGGACGATGAGAGTAGAGGGGTCCTGCAAAGCAAGGTTGAGGGTCTCACGACTACATAACTGGACAAGATTGAGTAGAGCTGCAGGATTGGTTATCTCAATTTCTTCTTCTTCAATGAATTTCTCAATCAACAATCGTTCCATGGCTTCACTGACAGTTTTCAGACAAAAGAGAGCTTTAGCGTATGCCTTCCCTTTCAACACAGTTCAGCCTCAATTAGTATTTCAGAGTATCCTGAGCCTCTACACTTGCGACCAGTTACCATGCCCATGTAATTCATCCCAGTGTGGAATGGCCCTATTGTGACAATGTGTTTCTTGTATTCATCTGGAAACTTCCAAATTAGTGGTAGTGCCTTCATGCAACCTCCAAGGTCGAATGTGTTGAGGACTCCTGTCCCACCTCCATGGTAGCCTCCTCAGACCTCTTTAGCAGCTCCTTAATGACACAGTACTCGGTGAAGGGTTGATTAATTGGGGTGAAGTAATCGATGGTTGAATTTTTGGAAGGCTTGACACCAGTTGCTGATATAAAACCACCAAATCCTGGATTGAGTTGTTTTTCTCCACTGCTTCCATCCACCCGTGCAAATAACCAGGTTCGATACTCTTGAATACACTTCAAGTACACTTCTTTATTTACCATGGGTTGAGTAAACACAACTCCATCAGGAAATTTTGGTCTCACTCGACTATAGATGTGGATTGGTACCAGTGTTTCAGGAGTGTCAACCTTCAGTGAGCGTATCTTGCTTCATTGAAGTAGAGGAAGTATTCGATCTTGGCTGGTTACATCTAATCCTGGTTTCACCTCCTGTATCATGATTCCACCAGCACTGTTTATGACATTAGGGCCATGCATGTTTGTTGTTATTTTGTTCATGTTGTTCTACTAAAGATGAAACATATCATTCCCTTCACCAGTGATTATTTTTGGAGTGAGCGAAGTGGAAACCTCGTCAATAGCATGAGTTAGTGCAGTCTCAAGTTCCAAGCTGAAGTCATATGTCTCACAGTGACCTAGTCTGTTGAGAATAGTAGTGAGCTGTCTACTGCGGTACATGTATCGTATGGTGGTGTCCAGAAGGATGTGTTTTGATAACTTCCACTCTCCTTTTGTTACAGCTCGACAGATATCCTGCAAAAAGAAAACAAAAATAAGAGAAACTGGAATGACTCAAAACTATTTAAAAATTATCGAGAACATTATTATTAAGACGTGTCAGACTTAATATTACATACCTGGCCAATTGAAAGCACTATACGTCTAGTCTTCTCACATATACCCATGTCAGCATCACCAGAGATCATGATATTAAGAAACTTGACTAACTCAGCGGGAAGAAGTGCATCTGGTGAGTGCAACTCAAGATCATCTGCTGTAGGAGGCCAAAGAAGTGGTTGTAACTGATTGAATGCTTGATTAGTTTTAGTACGAAGAAGCTCGGCCACTTCATGGCACTTGTCTTTTGATCCAAGCTTATATGCATATGTCACTGCATCTGCAACAGACATGTTGTTACTGTACACCAGGTTATAGGTGATACAGCCTTTGTCTGGATTGACCTTTGCAAAGGCGATTGATTTATGAATGTCATGGTTCTCAAGACAAGCCTTTAGCTTCTCACTCCTATAAGCTGGATTAGCAAACCCATGTCTTTCCAACTCTTGTACGTAAAGAAGACGCAGTGATGTTAGCTGCACAACCTCTGTTTGTCCAACTATACAGTCCTTGATGAAACCAAGTACAGTATTGAAAGACTTGAGATGAGCATCAGCGATGCGACCTTGGTCTGTGTTGTACACATAGCGAGAGGATTGGGATTTATCACGCATGTGATTAACATACTGTAAATTGAATGACTTGCGACTTGACTGGTGGGAATTTGCCTCTCGTGCAAACAAGTCTTCACCTTGAACCATCCGATGGAGACTGATATTCCCCACTTCTAGTGCTCTAGACTCTATCTGTTTCCAGGTTGGTTCATAGAGGGTTCCACTCTTGTCCTTAAATACAGAGAATTTACTATACCGCTCAGTTTTTCCTGATACTTTAACTTCCTGCTTTCCACAAAAGATACATTCTGGAGGGAACATGTACACGACAGAAGATGGTTTTCGGGGAGAACGTGATGTTGACGCCTCATTAGATGGCATATTAGAACTCTTCAGACGATCTTTGTTTTTAGTGAAGTTTTGGTAGCCGCCTCTGTGATAGCCAATTTGGTCTAAATTAACACCAACAAGACTTCTTGGAATGTTACTGCATATATCATCCATTCTATTTCTTGAATCTCTGGGTTCACAAAGTCGTTTGTCACGAATATCATGCAGCTGAGCTAGTTTGTCTGTTGCAGATCCTTTAATTTTACTAAATGGTGTGAAATATCCATGATGAAATGCAAAATGCATCTTACATGAGGACGCTTGTGTACATCTTTAGACACACTACCATTATCTCTCTTACGCTTACTTGATTCAGGCATGTTTGTCTACCACTACACTATTGTTCTATACTAGCTAAGATTGTTTAGTTCACAAGCACCACCACCGATTACTATATATTTTACACCACACTAAACTCTGAAGACAGAAAAAAAAAATACCATGCAATTTGGTATAAATGTTACTAATTTGGTTATACAATCCAATCTATATATATCTATATTACCTGATTTTATCACAACCAGCACCAGACTTGTGTGCCTGTGGATTAATAGGTAGTGTGAATCCTAAAAAAATATCCTCTGTATTACAGAAACAAATGGTTACTGCAATAGAGGTGACTATTCAGTTTTGTTGACCCAATGAAAGAGGCTATGATCGCCTTGGTTGACAATGCAAAATTATACCACTTTAAATACATGGAAAGGTTTATTACATCAAAATTGGAAAACTAATGTACTGAGAACACAAACATGCCTTATTTCAACAAAAACTCACGAACTTTGGACGCACAAAATCGTCAACTCACAGCCTGGGTGTGCGATAATTCATGTGTGCATCAATGCGTGCGCGATAATACATGTGTACATCGATGCATGCACATACGCGCACTCTACACGTGGATCGCATTAGATTGCGTGACAGTGAAATGTGTGAATCTGATGTGCATATACTTAAATGACATGTTTATCATTGTTACTGGTCAGGTTGAATATATGTTACGATGCGGACTTTTTATTGAAAATTATACACAGTTTAAAATAGTTATTGCAGGTTTAAATGATTTTATTTATTTTTTAAATCATACAAATAACATTCTCATTGAATTCAACATGTCCAAATTAAATGGAAAAATGTATTTGTTTGTTTCTGTAGGATGACTAGTTCAATAGTTGAACCGATATTGTTTTCTGTAAAAATCCAAGATGGCCGTCAAAATGACCACCTAGTGACGTCATGGGACAAAATTTGGCAATGGGAACATCAAAATTCCTGTACTAGACATCCTGAGGATTCAAAAAATATAAGTTAAAAAAATATATCATTGGGGTGCATGGGGACCCCCATTTCCTACTAGACTATCTGTGACCACCCGTTTTTACTGACTACATTTATAATTCTATGATTCTTTAATCGCAGACCATGGGTTCATACTAAATTTACCGAAACAAAAAACAATTTTTACATGTTATGTGGGGTGCGCTAGTTGGTCATGGCAGTTTATTGAATATTGTGCTGTCATGTTTCCTGTGCAGTGTGGAGAGCAAAGATCGATTCTATGCAAACGACTGAACGAACTTTTTGATATAAACAAAAAGCACTACACTATTTTATTTGTGACCCTCGCAATGTAATCCGCGTACACTGGTCGACTGTAATGTTGAGTACCGGGCGGCGTGCGCTGGTTGACACAGATAGGCTAGATAGCGTTGACAGCTATTTGCTACCATTATTTTATGAATCACCCCTAAAGTAAAAGCCTCAACAGCATCATGCCAATCTCAAACAACCATGTACACATCATTTCCTAATCATGGTAAATATTTGATTTTACTGTGATAAAACGCATTTGAACGTACATTATTATATTATGAGCAAACGAACCCAGCCGTTGAGCAAATACACCCGTTTTCCCGGCTTTTGTATTACCCCTTGCATTTTTGCTACTCGGAAATGATACATTTTATCTCTCGCATATACCGTTTTTACCACTCGCATATGGCATATTTTGCTACTTGCGACTCGCAACTTGGTACTCCCATATGGCACTTTTTCATACCTGTAATTTTAGAAAAGATGACATCACACAACTTTGGGAGCCGATATAATATGGTAATATTTTAGACAAATCATTGGCTGAACATTAAAATGAATCAACAATATAGAATAATTGAGAATAGACACCCAACCCTATATCTGTAAAAATCCATATAGGGAATATAAAAACTAAACAAAAGACTGGCAACAATTGACAAAACAATTCACAAGAACAACACAGCTGATTACTGGAGCACATTACACTAATGAGTTAAATTAGTAAGAGAAATATATATATGTACCCCATGTTATGCATGAAGTCATGTCAGGTATCTCGAAAAGAATGAGAACATTCTAGTCCACATCATTTTAATTAAAGGGTTGTATGTTAACGTTCATATGGATTGTCGAGCAAGAACAATAACGACATTATTGAGAATGATGAGACCAGCGCAACTTATTTCCAGAAATGGATATTGTCATCTCATATTCTTGCAATCCAGAGTGCAGTCTTTAGAAAGTCTAAATTTTTAAACAATATTTATTTAGTGTAGACAACCACAGTACATTTTCACCTGTGAAGCGTGAGCAGCTGACAATCGCTGGTGACACAAATGTAGATCAAAGCATAACATTTGAATACATAAACCAACGACACCAAAAAAGTCTTGTCAATGAACACAGTGAAAAAATATCTTGAGATATTTGAGATAATTGAGATAAATATCTTCTTGTACATAACTGTTGTCTCGGGTCTATGTACTTGTGCACAGCGAGCTGCAGTGTTTTCTACTCGCCACGAACTATCAAATTAGTAGATTTTGACAAGTAAACATTGAATTCCAGGTGACAAAACAAATATTATTATTAATTGTAAGCTTTGAAGTATATATAGTTGTGTCTCTCTGAAGTGAGAATTATTCACCTCAGCATCTTACAATACTGTGCATTTCTATGGCGCATTCTCATTGAATGATTGGTACAATGTGCATGTGCTGTCTAATTATAACAGTGCAGTAATAGGGACATGATTGAGCAATATTCAGCAATATCCAAGATTTTTTCACAATTTTAAGGGTCATTTAAACAACAATCCCATTATGATTCATGGTTGTTTTCAAATGCAAAATTGTTTTCGCATGCCATTTTCGTTGGTGAGCATCGTCCACTGTATTGTTTGCAGGTAAGCTCTTTAAATCTTGCCGGTAGACATTAGCTGCTTTGAGTTTATTTTTAACTCAAGAATATAAATGTCAAACATATTTCCACAATTCAAACATGTTTACCAGTATTCAGAGGTCAATACGTGCCCCTGTAATTTGTAATAATGTTAAATTTAAAACAATAATATACTGCTGTAGAGATAATTGAAATATGGTATTATATATAATATACGTATTTTACTATATTTCTAAAAAAACACTTAAATATCTCAAATCACTTTGATATTAATTAGCTATATTTATCTATTACTTGAAGAGTGTTATCGAAGGATATCACAGCAAAGTTTATCTCCCATTTTAAAAGGTATGTGAAAAAATATGCAAATGATGAATGGAGTTTTCAGATGGCTGTTATAGCAACACATCATTTTCATTTTCATTTACGACGTCCCACCATATAGTTCTGTCAGTGGTATCTTCATTGTTGCGTGGTGTGGTATCTTGAGAGGTTGCACATCATCTTCCCTACGACTTTCTCTATGAACAGCAAGAGCAATAATAACTGTACTGAGAATAGTGAGACCAGAGCCGATTATTTCCAGAAACACTATGGAGTTGTGAAAACAAATTACACCGGCAACAAATGCTATTACCATACTGATATTTCGAACAACTGTAACTGTTGCTGCCTTCTCTAGTTGCAGAGCACGGTTCAGACAATACACACAGATGAAGTACGTCACATTCATTCCCAGTAGGTATGCCAGGAGAATCGGGCTATGTATTACGGTACTGAAAATACACATATCAGAGTTACCAGTGAGAATAGTTAAAGGTAATGCTACGACTGCGCCACATATTCCATTGAAGTACAGTGGGACTGATTGAGGAAAATTAGGCGTCATAGCACGTACACATATCATTCCAGATGCAATACCAAACCCACAACAGATACTATACATGTAACCAATTGCCGGTTTACCATCTAATTCACTTGAGACGTCGCCAAAAAGAAAATCAGGACGTGTGATGAGTACAATGCCAAGTATGTTTAACACAATACAAAACCTCTCGTGAATACTGACTATTTCGTTGAGTAGTATGCAGCTGAATATATATACAACGATTATTCGTGTTGCAGTATAAATGGCCATGCCATCACCCATGCCGATGAGGTCGATAGCATAGTATATACAAACATCAGCAGTTGCCTCAGCAAATCCTTTCACGGTGTTCAGCACAATATCTTTCTTCCCAATTGTTGCTATATCGATCTTATAATATATCAATGTTGGCGTTGTAACTAAAATCATTGCAATTGATCTGATCAAGGCTATTTTGGAAGGATTTAAGGCTGATTTCATACAACACAGTGCAAACACATCAGATATTGCCATAAGAATACCACCTGCGAGTCCCATTGTGATTCCATTGTAGACAATGTTTACTGGACTACATTCTCTGCATCCTGCTTCCATGTTAATGTTTGCGTCCGATACGGCGCCACGCATCCCCGTATTCTCCGCAAGTTCAATATCTTTATAATGGACTTCCCTCGTTCTTGATTTTCGTGTATTGCCCATTTGATTTGGTGAGCACCAGTTCCAAAGATGCAAGAAACCTAGAAATATGTAAATGGAATACATGAATATTGTCAGTATTATAATAAGCAGTAGTTAAACACACAAACACCGCATACCAGTATTATTTATGCTAATTTATTAGTAGCTTATATGCACGTCACTTAATACCGGATTCTGCCGTAAATTCACCCTGAGCCATTAAACGGCAGTTTGGGTTTTCGGCAGTTTTTATTTTTTTCTGAAGCCTGAAAGTTTCATCGTAGTCATTGACGTCTATTCAAAGAGAATGATGTTTATCGTGACTAGCGTGAGCGGGTAAGCTTCATTCCGACAATGAGCTGTTATCGCTGTAAACAATGTTAAATTATTTCTCAAATGCTCAGTTTATCTTTTGAAAACAACTATTGTTTTATTTAAAAACAAATCATGCCGCTTTCCCATCAAAATCCAAGCCAAAAGATCGTACAACATCATCGGCATATCTCTTCCGTGCTGCATTCAATAACATTAACATATTTAAATGAGATATGGTAATTCGAATAACGATTTGAACTGTCAGGTAAAAAAAAAACCGTCTCAGGTCAAAACATGGCGGATATTCATTTCTACAGAACTGAGCGTTTAAACTGCGACCGGAATCATTCGCTTACGATGAAATGAGTTGAAATTTATTGGGCATTTCATAACAATTCAACGAATTTATTTTTTGCAGGTTATTATAATCATTACTAGGTAATAATCAACAATGAGCAAACGCAGCATGACCGGATTGCGCAACCGCGATTATTTGCTACTAAGCAATGCAGTTGTGTTTTTAGAATATACTTTCGTTACTAATAAAATGAAAAAAAAAAATTGTATTTGGCGCACCAGGTTCGTTAATGTTTTTTGGAGAAAGATGCCCTGGGTGACATTGTAATGAAATTTTAGGTGGTCTACATTTTAATCCAGCAAGAAAAAAATGTATAAAATTTTAGATTAGCTTCTGCAATAGTTTCTTTCGTTTTGGGTGGTCCAACTGCAACAATTATGTGTGTTGTGTCGAATTATACCTATACTTTAATAAATACAATCTGACATAAGAATAATTCATTAAAACTGTGAAGAACAAATATGAAGTGCATAGGCTGCTATGAATTACAATCAAACCAAATAAACATGGCAGCTGACGTTACTCGGTATTGCTTAATGATTCTTTAAAATTATGACATTGGTACATAATTATTAATATGATATGTAATTTTGTATAATTTAAAAAAAAACCATGACCTGATATTATATTAAACACTAATTCGCATGTTGGGAAAATGTACAGTACATGGTTCTGGTTTATTTGAAGGATAAAAATATATGGTTACCACCAGCGTTGAATAAAATGAATGTGTTTCATCTTCTTAACTGAAACGGAAAGCAAATGGCATGGTCGTATTTTATTTTGGTTTGCTTAAAATCAATGTAGAAAATAGTAGAAACCGTGAATATAAAATAACATTTTGTGATCCTTTTTCTCTTCTTTGTCCAATCTAGACTTGACGGCATTCTCATGCCAAATTGGGATCATTTCATTATCGTGCTAGACGCGTATGCTGTTTTTTCAAAACGATCCATATTGAACTACTACACATTAACAGGTTATTAACTGTTATTTTAAATTGCTATAATCTGACGCAATTGACAAAACAAGTCCGGAGTTTTTAGTGATCCCAGGTATGAATGAATTCTTTGTTGGCGGGAAGGAGGCTCAAAGTTTGTTAGCTTTGGATTCTGACTTATCATACATTATTCAAAATACGCATGCCGAAGTGCAACTACAGCATAAGTGCAAACGTGTGTTCTTTTTTCAATTTTTACATTCGCCCAATTAAAATCCCGCTTAATGTTCTACATGGCCAATATCTTATCGATCAAAGGCATATTGCAAGTTCTTTGTCATTCCTACGTTGACGTTGAAAGTCTACGGATTGCCAGTGGGTTTCTTTTAGTAAATAAATCCAGAGTTTATTACAAGTTGTTCTATTGTGGTGATTAGTGCTGATTGTGTAATGATAATTTTGCATACCAATTTTGGCCTTTTTCCTTAATCATAGCATATCGATTCCCACAAAGTTCTGGCTTCTTTCCACGCCAGCTTGATTTTGGAACTAAACAAATATGGAAGGGAAAAAAGCAATTATTGGTAAAAAATTAGAACACTTGAATGACGAAAAAATCGCATTTGTATTGCATCGCTGCAAGTTAAAAAATCTGTAAATAAACCACCTGTTGTGGAAAATAATACACATTTCCCTTCACTTTCGATTTGCCACAGAAGATGACAAAGAGCAACCAACAACTGTAATAATGATGGGTGTCTTGTCAATGAGCAGTTCGAAGGGTACACCTTCTGTGGACGTTTAGACAGACATGAGCACAAACAAGCATTAACAAATTGTAGGACAGTGAAAGTAAATTATCGAACAGGATTGTGGAAAAACGCAATGAACTGAAGCTAATTTTCAGTCAAGATTAGCGTTTTTGTTTTGAGTAGCTTCGCTTCCAGAGTCATGTGGTATAATTTTTAAGCCATGAGCTGAAACACAACACTGCAGCAATACGATACTACTCTAGTTCCTCATGTTTGTGACATTGCCAATAAGGTCAACACTATTATACAAGTACAGCCAATCCTCAAAGCAGTAGAGCAGAATTTATGAAGTTATCTTTAATTTAAAAAAATCGAGAAACATGTCGAAATTACCATCAACGACCATAAATGTCAGTAAGTATTAAGTGAACTGCATATGAAAATATTTCCCACAGTATTATAGAAAAAATATAATATAGCGTTATAAAACGGGTATATAGCGGTTGTTGTTTTTATTAAATTTGTTCTTTTTAAAATTTTCAGCATCTCCTATTTAAAAAAATCCAAACAGAAGTAACAGAGAAAGTGAACCGGATGCGCCCAGACCTAAAAGAAAGGGGAAAGAGGCTGAGAGGGTCGGCAAAGAAATATGACGTTATAAATATAGCAGTATATTGTATTTGTGACTTGTGTTACCTGATTTTTTCGTCGTGTTACATATTGTTCTGATAATGTTTGTCAACAAATATCCTATACATGTTTCTATACGAGTTAGTTTAGCTATGCTTCTGTCCTTGCTATGATAGTTTCTTGAATATGTTTATCTTTCTTCTGAGTAATCAATACAATTAAACTATTCTGCAATTTTAATTTGGATAAGAAACACTTTACATGATTAGTTATATTGTTTGGTGTCCTACCTCTGCTTACCCAGTTGCGCATAATATCTACAGCTATGATGCAGTTTTACAAGTTGATCCCTTGTCCTTATACCCGCCAACTTCACTGCATTTACATGTGGTGTCCGTGAGAGTGTAATGAGCAAAACAGTTGTTTGTGCCTGGCTTGATGCTCTTCTGATTAACAATATATCATTAAATATTTTCACTTGCCTACATGCCAGTATACATTTATTGGCATTGAGTTTTAACTGGACTGCACGTAATTTGCCAATTTCTTCATTTCAACGGACTCTACCATGGACTGTGGCTTATACAAATCACATTACAGACCAGGCTGTCCTTCACAAATTGCTCTACTTCAGACAAACGATTGAAGGGAATATGTCTTGATGGTCGAGAAATACCGTCTGGCATTTATTTTGGATTTTAATGTTGGTCAATCCTAACACTACATTCACTGAGAAAGAGAGTTTGTACAAACGAGACTATTCACCCACTGAACTGTCTCATTCACAAATGGCCGTGTCATTTTATCCACAATGGTTGTTCTCTGTCTATATGTGGGCCATCATTAATAGTGCAAACAGTTACAACTTACAACTTCAGTGGCAAATGTTCCAATGAATTTTCACACATGATATTTTGTCGTGGTTATGTGGGTTTGTGGTTAAACCTTTGTCCGTGTCTCTTAAAATATCAAGAACAAGGCAATTCTTTCACTTTCTTCTGATCGTGATGGTTCTAATAATTTTATGTCCTAACTTCCCTTCAACAACATACATTTGTCTTGGTGATATTGTAATTGGTTTACTAGCACCAGTTTATCCTTTGACATTAAATTGGGGTCTTAATATGACTTCTTTCTAATTGACAGATATACTGTCAAGAATTGCAATATATAAACCTTCTGTGTACAGTAAACTGGGGTTGATGTACCCTATGCTCACCAATTTGACAATCACTAATAAAATCACAAACAGCACCAAGATCTGCACAATTTTCTCCCTTGGCATGACAGTCCCCTGAGCTGCCAAAACAAGAGTTTCACTAACAACACTTACATGAGCACTTGTATCAAACAACTAAGTGCATTTCGTTCCTCCAATAGTCTTTTCAATATCGATTCTATTGGGGAATTTTTCTTCTAATCATGCCACAGATACTATAGGATTTGTCAGTTGAAGTTGGCGATGCTCTTCCGTTTCACCAGTTGCGTTTTTTTGACTAAAATTTGGGCAGTACTGTCAGTCACGAAAATTGAAGAATAAATTAATACATGACCACCAACTTCATCCATTAGAAGATTCTCTGGTTTGCAGCAACAGGTGCAGGTGCTGGGCATTTTGCAGCAATAGGGCCATTTTTAATCATCTATAGCATTGAACTTGAAATTGATTTGATGACCTTGTCTGAACCTTTTGGTGAGTCAGACATTCACGTGCAATGTGGCCAGTCAAAGCAATGTTAAAACAGTCCCATTGACCTCCCTTGGCTCTCCTTTTCCTATCTTGAGATTGAATTGCAGCCACTGTAGATGTTAATTTAGCCTGGTCAGTGGCAAGTCCCTTAGACCCCATCTGTAGCAACTGTATTATTTCCAACACCTGCTTCAACAACTCTGACTCTGACTGACTGACGTACAATCCCGTTGCAACTGCACAGCTCGTTTAACAAGGTCATCTAAGGTCTTCCCTTCAGCTGTTATCCAGGCCAATTTTGTACTTATCTCACTATGCAATGCAGTATGGAAATGAGCTATTGCCAATGCTTTTCGTGCAGTTTCCTCTGTAATGTCAAGGTATGCTGATATTATGTGGTTGCTTTTATTGACTTGAACCAATCTACCAGGGCTTTTGATGCATTGTCACTAAGTTGTAAGTGGGTGAAACAATTCTTAGGCTCACCTTTCAATGACAAATGTAGGCAAACAACTTTCATCCCTTTATTGGTAACATCTTTGGCCACAAAATCTGTTCTCACTTGACTGATGTGGCTCTCAATATCTGAACTGTTGTTACCTTCCTATAATGATTGTTTGTTATGGTTCTCTGGATCCCAGTTGTTTACCTCTCTTTATCACTTAATACATGGTGCGAATGGTGAAGTGCAATATTGATGTGTGTTAGTGAAAGAGAACAAGTACAATTTAAGTTAAATAGTGATTCAATAGTGTACAACTATCTATGTTGTTTCATGAGATCAACATTTAATTTTGTTTGATATTCTGAAAGGCTGGTGTAAAATGAGACTCTCAAAAGACAAATACTGAAATCAAGTTCTCTAACATAAAATATTCACACAAAATGCATGCTTTACTCATGTGGACCGAACTGTATACTTGCAGACCAGCGACCAATTGATCAAGTTAGTGTAAATTCTCAAAGGCTGAATCAGATAAATTGGCCAATTTGGTATGACTGCCAGTAGAGCATAAACTAATGGAGAAGGTGGGAATGCATAGATGTCCAGATTAGAAATGGTATCATACCTTCTGTCCTTGAAGTTTTTAGCTGAGGTGAACAGGTCCATCAATGCCAACCACAAAGCAAACAAAGCAGACAGTTTGCTCACCCCTGGGTGCTCCGCCATTCATGGTTGGAATGTACACCTCTCCTGGACGTAATGTTGGTCAGACTGTGACTGGCTTCTTCATTTCTTTCAGACAAGAAGTTTCATGTCCTTGTCCAGAAAACAAAGCTATTACCCTCCTGCGGACTAACATCTCCACTAACATGTGTCCACCTGACTTAGCATCATACATATAGTAATGGTTTTCCCACTTATATGCAGTATCCAACTGTGAAACAGCGTTGAATGGAACCTTTTGGTGTTGTGATGTAGAATTTATTTTGGTGCCACTCTCTTACACTCTTAAATGCCTCGACTATAATTGCTGACAAAGGTAGTGAACCATAACACCAAACATTGTTCGGTATCACATGCTATCTCCCACCAAATTCCTCAAGTCAGTGGTATTATAGTGTAATTATGCTCTAATCTCAAGATCATGGAAATATCACAAAATTGTTTATCTCATGAACATTTCACCTTTATGGCTTGGTTCTTCTGAAAGACTGTTGCATCTAAAATTTCTTGATTGATTGCTTCCGCCGTCATGTTGTAATTGACATAATTCTGCATGCTATCTTGAGTCTTCCATCTACAAAATCATCTTGTTATCAAGGTACGATATTCAGAATTACCAGCTTGTGACCAGGTTGAGTCAGACCAAAATCTATTTAGTGCACTCCCTTTTTTGTGCTTTGAGGGAAGAAAATAATCACTATTAAGGTAATAAAACAAAACAATGCGAGAAAAACCCGAGAAACATGTGATGACATGATCAAATTATGTGTTTTTTTTTTTTTTTAACTATTGCAACCCTGCCCATTGAGAATTTAAGTTAAATACAAATGAATGGATGAATATAAACGGGTAATCCCTTTAATCAGAGAATTGAGGGCGAAATTCTCTGAGGGTGGTTTAGGGGGACCTACATTCAGAATGCAAAAGTCTGATGACGAATTGAGCTCCACTTGAGGTGCCTTGCCAAACGTTCATTCAATACCTGTGGGGCATGGTAGTTAGAGGGATGGAAGGAGCGATAGACTGACTTTAGGTCAACCTTAGCTATTGTTCATCAATTGTTTGGTAACGTTCATGAGAGGCATAATCATTGACTGCGCTGTCAATTGGTTGACTACAGTCATGTATTAGCCTAACATCTTCAGAGTTAAGTTTAGGGATAGCACTTAGAGATAGGTATGTGTAGGTTGGTAACCCTCTTCAATTTGTGAAAGTAGTTGCAACTCTACTTGGTCACAAATGAAATATGCAGATCTGACCTTTAAATCACTGACCTCCCACAGAGGCGCACTGGCTCCCCTGTATTCAGTTCTTAACATTAACTGCCTTTTGTGCAAAACGAAGAAACGAAAATTTAGGTGTGAACAGTTCTGACTAACAATGGACATGAATAATTAAGTAATAATTACATAGGGCAGAAACTCTTGTGGCACTCTTGGTATCAAGGTCTAGGCAGCCACTTGCTTCCAAGGTCTATTGCCAAAAACTATACAGCAGATACTAAACTATTACATACAAAGATGAAGATAAAATGACAACATTTACATTCTTTCAGAACTTGACTTTTATTAATTGTGAGATATATTCAATTATACATTATCTGACATTGTTAACAGTTGCATTGCTTGTGTGTAAAAAAAAAACAATTACGATTAAAATTTGTATGAACAAAAATTAATGTGATGCTACAAAAAGCTGATATCACGGAAAATGTTTAATCGCACTGTATATTTTTTCTCTTCAGCACAAGTGAAATTTCACCATATAAATGTACTATGACCCTCAATACCCATGGAAATCTAGTTTTGAGATAATAAACATTTCACCAGTAACCCTTGTCATACTGTACAAATTACTAAACAGAGTGTACTAAACAGATAAGAAACAGATGCATGAAGACATGTTAGCCACCACACACATCTAGAAGAGTGTTTATAGTTCTGTCCAGATGGTTACTAAACGTGTAACTGCATGAATTCTCATGTTTATAGTTATGTCAGAAAGGCTGGGATTGGAATACACATTATATGGTAAGCAAGGGTTTGCACTGAATACATTTTGAAAACTGTAATTGATCACTGTCTCTTACACACAGTTACTGAATAAAAATTGAAAGACTTGTATTTTGTATTATTTAATGTTTTCAATAATTACAGCAATGCCTTGACCACCTCCAATACAAGCTGAACCAATAGCATAATTTCCCTTACGTCGCCTGTAAGACAAAAAAATGCATTTCCATGGGTAATAATTCTAGACAGTTTAACAGTGATTGTTATCTATTCTTTTAAGTTTGCTAGTCATATAATTTTACTATTTAAGGACATGAAAACACAAGGTGGGTTGTCTCGTAGCTTCTAAATTCATTATATTGAAATAGAAACAGGCCAGAATCAAACTCAACCCAACATTGAGAGACTATAGAAATATTACATGATGCAGTTTATGTCTTGACCTGATTTAACACAACATGGATCACCAGTGTACCAACTAACAGGACGGATATTGTAGGGATCTTGAGTCACAATTCCAAGAATCAAGTTAAGCCACCTTGGTGACTGCTGAAGAGAGCTATTCCTAAGAAATAAAGACTGCATGTGGCTGTAGATTGTTTCTAAAAAACATACAAAAACTGTTGTAGCAACCCAGTTTTCATTGGTGTTTGACATTTTACAAATTTCATAGATGGTTTTCAAGAATACTGGTTTACCCAGGGATAAGCACAAATCAAAGAAAGCTTAGAAAGAAGTCTCAGGTGCTAAGAGTATTGGAGATGTATTAAAAATTAATTCAAAATTTAGGATTTGCTTTGCAAACGAGAAGCTTGGCAACTAATTTTTTTGTTATTTGAGATGCATAACATGAAAAAAAAAAGGTGATTCACATTATCAAAATTTATATAATACATACAGAAAATATATTTGATTTTTCATCCATGGTTTTAGCCTAATTTATTTCAGAGCACCTCTGCGATGAATTCAATTTTAATCTGATGTTTTTAGATATCAGAAATGGGCTAATAATAGATAATCAATATGCATGTTTATCAACATTAAACTAATAATGTCTGGATTACCTCAATGAACCAAATGAATTATTATACAAATTAAACAATTATTATGCATAGATTTAGGTCTGTATATTGTTTCAGGGTGCACATTAGGGTGCAAATTTGATAATTAATATGCACTGATTTTAACTCAAAACTAGGTTTGTACATTGTCCTAGAACATCTATGTACCAAGATTCATTGAAATAGGATAATTAGTACTTGTGATATCAGTTTAAAAGCTGAAAATTGGTTATTTATGCAAATTTGATATTTAATATGCACACATTTTTCCTTGAAATTAATCAGGTCTTTGGATTGTCCTAGAGCATCTATGTACCAAGTTTCATTGAAAAGTAATGAAGTAATAGTACTTGAAATATCAAGAGCAGAAATTAATTATGCAAATTAGGTATTTAATATTTCACATATCTGTCTGTGCATCATCCTATGTATTTATACAAGTTTCATTGAAATGTGATGATTAGTACCTGGGATATCAGTGGAAAAGCTGAAAATTTACTAATCATTATGCAAATTAGGTTAATTATATGCATGGATTTTTACCCCAAATTTTTCACATCTGTGCATTAGTCCAGAGCATCTATGTACCAAATTTCATCAAAATCTAATGAGTGGGTCTTTAGATATCAGTAGAACAGTCAAGGAATAGCTAAAAATTAGCTAATTATCAAATCTGGTAATTAATATGCATGGATTTCAACCAAAACCTAATCAAATCTGCGCATTAGCCCAGAGCATCTATACACCAATTTTCATTGAAAACCAACATAAGGTTCTTGAGATATTGGTGGAACGGACAGACACACACATACATGCATACATACATACATACAGACATACATACAAACATACATACATACATACATACATACAGACAGACAGACATATGGACAGACATATGGACAGACATATGGACAGACATATGGACAGGGTAACTGCAAAGACCCCCATGTGCGAAGCTAACAAAAATGAATTCTAAGAAATTGACCACCCAGACAAACTCAAATATCTTTCAACACAGAGATTATTACAGATTTTTTTACTTTTTGTTTATATTAGTTACAATTGGAATGATTAAATTATGTATTTATGCACATCAATTGAATATTCATGAGGTGGTACTGAAGTAACTAAAATCAATGATATTATATGGCACAATTGAATAAAATGTTTCAAATACTTGAAAAACAAGACATAAATGTCACAGTCCCTGCCATTCAATTCTAAAATACTCGTGTTAAAATAATACACGGAACATCTGCAAACAGTTGAATTAATATGTACTCTATGCGGGTACAACTCATAAAGTGATTTCCCTTAATCTAGTATTGTACTGATAACTAAAAACTTCCATTGACCGAGTTCAAATCTCAGATAAGAGTACACAAGTGCAACCAAACTATATCTCACACATGCTCAAGAAACTGCATTCATAAATCTGAGTAAACCTTGATGTACTTGATGTTCAGGCTCCTGAAACTGGGACTAAAAAAGGCTTTATACACAATGTATCTGACAAGGTCATGTACATACCTGAGTTCATGTGTTAAATGTGCTGTGATTCTACTACCAGATGCACCCACTGGATGTCCCAATGCAACTGCACCCCCATTCACATTTGTTTTTTCAGGATTCAGTCCAAGCTCTTTCTGGACAGCCAAGAACTGAGCAGCGAATGCCTCATTTACCTAGTAGCAATGCAGAAAAAAACTCTAATAACTATTTGTAACTAAATACAGTGAGCATGGAGCATGTTTAAATGGTAATATGATAAGCTACTTTTTTTTGTAATTGGTGTTAGAATGCAACTGTCTTTCAGAGTTTTTTAGAATCTTTCATAAGCTATGTAAGCTGCAAAAAAAAAACTTAACACATTGCTTCCTGAAAGCCTCTAATGGATAGCGGATATGAATGACATAAAGCTTCAGCAGGTCACATGACCCATAAAGACTCATTCAGTTCCTTTAAAATCTAGCAGCTGTCAACATCAAATCTATATATATAAAACTATAAATATTATAGAAGTAAGTATGTATGCCACAATTATGATAATAAATTGCATATGCGTGAAGAGTTCGTCCTTAAAAGGTAAAAAAATACAGCAGAGTCGCCTGATATTGGAACTGTAACCATTGTATGTTATGTCATACATGGTGAATTAAGGTAGAGATGCAGTTTACCCGACAGGTATTTTAATTATTTTCGGAAAGCTTATTGTAT